>NC_090926.1:312961506-314211506 GCF_040938575.1 Ambystoma mexicanum
ATGCATTTTTGTAGCCCCGTACACAGGCCAATATGTTGGGGAAAGCCGCGCCTTTTGGGGGAGCACACATGCTACATCCGGGTATTGTGAGGGTGGCTGCAATGGAAATGGGACTATGCATGAGTTGGGATTGGTCAATATGAATTTGTGGGTGTGGTTTGTAGGAACAGTTTGTGGCATAACGTTTCTTTCCCAATAGGAGTGGACATGGCTACGGGGATGGACTATATGGCTGTTGGGCGACTCGTGGATACATTGGGTACAACTTTATGCAGAGCGTTGTGCACTAGCAGTACACCTTGGTTTTGATAATGTTGCTGTGCACTGGTACGGAATACATGGAATGCAGTGGGTCCATGTGGGTCCTTTTTGTGCTGGTTTGGTGATGCTTCCTCATCCAGACATCATTATTATTCAGTGTGGAGGGAACAGTTTAGGGCATGCTACCAGCATTTCACTGCAGTTTGCAATGAAGGAGACATTTTGGCAACTAATGGAAATGTTTCCAAAATCACACATAATCTTTTCTCGCATTGCCCAGAGGCAGAACTGGCTGCGTTCTTCCTTCTGTGGTCCACAAATGGAGAAAGCGCGGTGCAATGTGAACAAGGCTGTGTGTACTTTTCTCTGCAACGTTGGCATGTTCTCCTTCCACAATGAAAACATAAACTCTCATAGTAGGACATTTTTTCGTTCAGATGGAGTTCATCTGACTGATGAGGGCAATGAGATCTTTCTGCATAATATCCAACATGCTGTACAGTGCTTCCTGCAAGTGTAGGATGCATTTTCCCAGTGGTCCTTCCCCAATTGTAACATTTAAAATACAAATACTACTAAAAAGGCTCTTTTCAGAGCCACTACTTTTTTTTGTGGAAATGCGTACAATGCTTTTGGCGGCGCTTATAGGCTGCGTCACCACCTGCATGCTTCATTTGAAGTTCTATTTTTGTACACTGGATGGTGGCTCTGAAAAGAGCCTTTTTGTTCACCCCGCTTTCTGGCTGTGTAGCATTTTTCCTGTTATAAGAGACGCCAGAAAAGACAGCAGTGGAAGGGAGATTTCACAAAGCGTACCAACCACAGGGATAAGAAATGATAAGTGGAGAGTAGAAGATGTATTTATTTTTGTTTATATAGCGCTTTACACCAAAGCGCTGCACATTTAACAGGATACATATGACAATAACATTATAACAGTAACAGTAGAAGCAATTTACAATTGAGAATCAGACCAACAATACAATAAGTAGAGTAATTAACTGGAGGAGAGTAGTGCAGTAGAACTGAGAGGGAGAGGAAGAAAGGGAAAGATGGGGAGTAGGGAAAGGATGGGGTGAAGGGAGAAAATGGGGGCGCAGGGGAAGGGAGAAGATCAAGGAGATAAGGCAAGGAGGGAGGGGAGTAGGAAGGGGGAGGGGTTTCAAGGCGCGGAATGGAGAAGGAGAGATTTGAGGGAAGTTCGGAATGAGGAAAAGGTGGGAATAGAGCAGAGTGAGAGAGGTAAGGAGTTCCAGTGTAGAGGGGCTAGGAGATGGAAGGAGCGGAAACGGGATGAGGCACAAGGGGAAGGAGGAACAGTGAGAAGGAAGTGGTCGGCAGAGCGAAGGGAGCGTGAGGGAGTGTAGAACGAGAGGAGGGAGGATAAGTGGAAGCAAGACCGTGGAGAGATTTAAAGACAAGGCGGAGAAATTGAAATTTAAGATGGGAGTGAAAGGGAAGCCAGCCAAGGGAGGAAAGGGAAGCGGAGATGGAGTCACGGGGGGAGAGGAGACAGAGCGTGCGAACGGCAGAGTGGTAGATTTAAGGGGGGCTAGATGGGAAGTAGGAAGTCCAAAGAGTATGGAGGAGCAGTAGAAGAGGCGAGAGAAGATAAGGGAGGAGATTAAGAGTTTAGTAGCATGGAAAGTGAGAGGGGGCAGACTTTACGAGTATTAAAGAGGTGGAAGCGACCGGCACGAGAAGCGAGAGAGATGTGATGGGAAAAGGTGAGAGAGGAGTCAGTGGATGCCTAGGTCATGAGCGTGGTCAGAGATGGGGAGATTAGAAGGGGGGGGAACAATGAATGAAAGGAGGAGGAGAGGGAGGGGGAAACACTTGGGGAGGGGGCAGTGTTTGCCATGGTCCCGGACCGCTGACTCAAAAGCACTTCGACAATGTTCTCCCCTACACAGTACTGCGTCACAGTATATGCACAGTACAGTGACCGTTGAAAGGCAGGGGTCTGCTGTATTGTGTATGTATATTGTGTATGTCCTCCAAGGTTGCTTGCGGGACGCGATGGCCCACTGGAGTGTCTCTAGTGGTGGTAGGAGCAGATGCGGAGCATGCTGTAGTGGACAATAACATACTGCCTGCTTGGAAAGGGACAACTCTCCAAATAGCTGCCTGGTGGTGCGCTTTAAGGTGCCGCTGCATGGAACTGGTGCCATAGCTGTACAAGCCAGGTTTCCTGCGACTTGAGTACTGTATTGCAGTGCACCTGGCTAGCACGAGATTTAGGCACATTTCCAATGGTCCAAAAGTTTCCACACCCAGGATTGCCGCTGGCTGTAGGCAATGGGGATTCCGTCTACTTTACTCTTGTTTCCTTTTCGATGTCCCGCCCCATTATGATGCTTGTCCATTTGCTGAGTACTTTTAGAAGGAGGTGTTGGTGGTGAGGGTGTGGGTGCTTCTGAGTCGGAGGTAGTAGCTGAAGCTCTGGCGGCCTTTACTTGGAGAAGTTGTTTGCAGGTACAGATTTGGTGAGAAAGCTATTTCTGCCCCAAGCACTGCGCACCGGTGCTCTTGTAAAGAAAGCCAAACAAAGCAATTGTAGGGTGTGCTCTTTTATAGGGGTCATGTGGAGCACGTGACATTGCAAAGTGCCATTAACTAATTCCCTACAATATCTACATGTAGAAGAAAGAGTGGAGGATCGCTATAAGGGTGCACTATCACTGTAACAATCCGTACATTGCAGAGAAATGTTCTCTTTCGATGTTTACGGATCTGGCACGTGTCTGTCAAATGACGACGTGCAACATTGCTACGTTACTATGGTGATGTCGCCATTGTTCTCCATTTGCATGCTCGTCTGCCAGACGTATACTGCACGTTACACTTCGTCGCACGTGCATAGTTGTACTACAGATACGTTTCCCACTCCCTGCCTACTTAAACTTATGGTTCACGTACATTGCACATTTCTACCTATGCTTGCTGTGAGCACTCTAGAGTAGGTGGGATGTGTACAATGAATAATACGTGCAGAACGAGGGTGTACGCTTCCAGCTACTACGACTATACCACGCGTTTATTCGGTTATGTTCACCAGGTAAAGTGTTAACATGTGTCCCAGCACGATATACGTATGTGCACAGTTGTGGCACAGATAAACAGATGCTGCTGTTACTATTTCCAGATGGATGTGTGCATGCAAACATGCGGCCCATGCTGGCGTCCTACGGGTTATTGTATTGTGATTGCGCACAGGGCAGCCAGGTGCGGCGGTCGTCCGCCTCCTCCATTCTTCTCACTTGTATTCATCCCCACTACTGCTGTGACTTTCTCACTTACAATGGTCTTGCTAAACGAAAATGAAAAGGGACATACACAATCTGTACAAATTAACATTGCAATATTTATTAGCGCACATTTATACCGACTAATCGGAAAGGGAAGGGGCACAAGAAACAGATACATATATTGGGGATGTTTCCATTTCAAGAAGCTGCTGCTGAGGGGTAAAAAGGGATTGAGCTCTCATCAAAACGTCTTTCATGCCACTGATTTTGCAGGGAAGGGGGCTGGGAATTGGGGCAGGCGGACATGTGCAAGTTGGGCAGTGAGATCTTATTTTGACCCTTGTGGTCTTCAACAAATGTTTTCAAGGCAGCAAATTGGAGGAGCAACTGCTCGATTTTGGTGTCCAGGCGGTGAACTTTGATATGCCCAGTGTTCAGTTCGGTTTCGATGGCTGTATGTTCCTGTGCAAAAGGTGCTACTTCTGGTGTACAACTTTGCATTCCGGTATGTTCTGTTAAGAGAAAAAATGTGGTTACTTTACATCGCCACTGTGTTCTTTTTGCCAGCTTGTTCCCTACCTATGGGGTTACTATGCTGACTCATTTGGTCATTCAGACAATTTTCCTCCAGCCGTTCCAGCGTGCTTGGCCTTCCAGTAACGCTTTCCCTTTTCACAGCGCGGCGGGTAACAATGGGCTTATCGTCATCACTCATTTCTTCATGCAGAAAATTCTCCTCAAGCCACCCTAGGGTGGAAACCATTGCTGCGCACAAACAGAAAACATAATGCTTTTCCACTATTGTACACTTATGGATCTGTGCAATCACAACAAAAACTTTCGTCTCCTTACCACGTTGCTCTGACATTCTGTTCTCGGTAGTTGCCGTTTGCTCTTCTGCCTCTTCCTTCTTTGTTTGTGCAGCAGGTGTGCGGTAAGATTGATGAAGGCAAACGTCACTTTTCATGTTGGTGCTTTCCTTTATGTTGCATACTTTATGCCTTTGTACACATAGGTTCGGCATTTTCCCTTCTTTTTTTTAAACTTTCGTTTTTATTGGCATTTTAAATTTTACAAAACAAACCAGGAAAAAGAACAGTGTAACCCCCCACCCTCCCCAATACCCTCCCGCCCCACCCCTGGATTCCCCCCCCCCCCTTCCCCGTGTCCAGTTCAGAGTGCTCTTCTTGGGAGACTCGCGGAGATGCCTCCGTCTCCCTTGTCCCAGAGTTGTTGCGATGCAATACCACGACATCAGTTGGCTGGCTTCTGCCATTCCCCGGGTCCTAGGGTCCCAAATTTGACTGACCTGCAAGATAGAGTCTATCCTGTCATCTCCAGGATGGGAGGCCTTTCAGTGGGATCAGTGCACGTCCCATCCCCAGGATTGCTGGACTCCCGACCAGTCCGTGAGGAATGAGCTCATATTGTTGTTTACCATGGCTGTCAATTTATCCATCAAAAACATATTTTTGACCTTTTTCAGCCAGTCCTCCTTCGAGGGGGCCTCCGGACTTTTCCATTTTTGGGCCAAGGCCACCCTACCAGCCCTTAACATTGTTTCCCACATCCTAGGGTATCGGTGCACCTCTGTGTCCTCTGGGGGAAGGCCCAACAGCATTGTCAGGGGATTAAGAGGTATACGGACCTCAGTCACTTCCTCCATCCAGTCCCTCACTTGTTCCCAAAATGCTTGAACCTTCGAACAGTGCCACCACATGTGGCTTCTGGTCCCCGTCTCCCCACACCCTCTCGGGCACCTAGACGACACTCCCGGGAACATTTTGGACAATTTTGCGGGGTCTCTGTGCCATCCCTGCAGTATCTTAAAGTTATGCTCCATGTCAGCAGTGAAAAGATTTCCGTGAAATGCAATTTTAAATATCCTGGCCCAGTCATCTTCAGGAATTTCTGCCCCTGCCAGTCCTTTCCCAGAACAAGCGAAAACTCCTCCTGCCCTGAAGGTTGTACATGTTTAGGACCCTGTACAAACTTGAGACCACCCCCTTCCTGGAGGCCGCCAAATCGAGGAGCATCTCAAAGGGGGTCAGCTGTCTTCGGAGATTGGTGCCCCATGATAGGTCGCAGAGGATACCCTTCAGGCGTAGGTATTCAAAGATAGATATTGAGTCACTACCCAGTGCCTCCCTGAGCTCCTCGTAGGGCAGAAATTCACCGTCCCTGAACATCTGCCCCACCCATTCCATCCCCTTGTCTGACCAGGTCTGGGAGTGCCTGAACCCTCTTCCTCCCAGGTTGATGGGGTGTCCCCAGAGAGATGTCATTGGAGATGGCCATGTGGTGAGGGCCTTCCTTCCAGATGTCCCACAGGACTCCCAGGGTCGGGTGAGCCCGTAGGCGCCTCGGGATTTCCCTGCGAGGCGTCCACAGGAGGTCGCGGACCTTGTGGGGATGGGCGTCCATATCCTCTAGGTAGGACCAGTCGTCTCAGCCCCTCCTTCATATGTTCCAGAAGGACACGCAACTGGGCAGCGCAGAAGTAGAGGTGAAAGTCTGGCAGCCCAAATCCCCCCTCCTCCCTAGGTAGGGTCAGGTCGGTCCTTCCAGTTCTCGGGGTCTTGCCTTGCCACACAAAATCACGGACCCCCGATTGTAGGTCTTTGAAGTTCTGCGCCGGGACTCTGGTCGGGAGAGCTGTGAATAGGTACAGGAGTCGTGGCAGGACGTTCATTTTGATGGCCGTCATTCGGCCATACCACAAGAGGATCATTTTACCCCATCTCCTCAAGTCTGCAGTGATCTCCTTCATCATGGGACCATAGTTGGCGGGGCCCAGATTCGACATGTCTCTGGTGAGGAGAACCCCCAAGTACCGTATGGCGACCTTCTCCACCTTAATCCCGTGGAACCTGTTCAGGGGGTCGAGTACCGGGTCCGTTATTCGCATTGGAAGCAGGACGGATTTTGCAGTGTTTATTTTTAGGCCCGAGATTCGACCAAATGCTGACACCAGGACCAGGAGGGGGAGAGGGAGGAGCCCGGGTCCACTAGGTAGGCCAAAATGTCGTCCGCAAACAGGGAAAGTTTGAACTCGATCTCTCCCCTTCTTATTCCCTTAATGCCCGGTTGCGCTCTAACCGCGATTGCCAGGGCCTCCATGGTGAGGACATAGATCAGGGGGGAGAGTGGACACCCCTGCCTTGTCCCTCGGGAGAGGGGGAATGACCCAGACAGTGTTCCGTTTACCTGTACCCTCGCTGTGGGGGCTCTATAGAGTGCAGTTACCCATCTCATGATGTGAGTCCCAAAGCCCATTCTTTGAAGGAGAAGCTCCATATAACGCCACTCGACCCGGTCGAAGGCCTTCTCCGAGTCTAGTGAGAGGACACAAGCGTCGAGTCCCGATGTTTGGGCAAAGTGGAGCAGGTCTAGAGTCTTGCGGATGTTATCTGAGCCCTGCCTCCCGCTTATGAAGCCCACCTGGTCCCCGTGGATTAACTTCTGCATAATGCCTTCCAGCCTTTTCCCAACCACCTTGGCCAGGATCTTCACATCAACATTTAACAATGATATGGGCCGATAGGAGGAGCATTCCGAGGGGTCCTTCCCCTCCTTGGGCAGGACTGCTATTACGGCACCCATCATAGACTCGGGGAGTATGCCCCCAACCAGCACTTCGTTAAAGACCCGCACCAAGTATGGGATCAAAGAGGACCGGAACTTCTTGTAAAAGAAAACTGTGAAGCCATCCTCCCCAGGGGAGGATCCCACCCTCATCCCAGAGATCACCCTGTCCACCTCTTCCTCAGTGACCGGGCCCTCTATCCCTTCTGCCATTTCCCTTGAGAGGGATGGAATCTGTATTGAATCAAGGAAGGTTTCTATCTGTCCATCATCTCCATCATATTCTGAGGAATAGAGGGCCGTGTAATATTGGCGGAAAGCCTCCCCGATATGGGGGGAGTCGTTGCCAAGGCGTCCCTGAGCGTCCTTCACCTCCTTCACCCTTCTATTCCTCTGGACCTCCCTCAACTTCCAGGCTAGGATTCGGTCCGCCCTGTCCCCCTTCTCATAGTATTTTTGTTTCGTTAGTTGGAGGCACCTTTCTGTTTTATGTAGGAGCAGATCTTTAAGCTGTAGCCTACAGCCTTCGAGGGCGGCCACCCGGTCACCCTCTAATGGGCGCCCCGGAGCGCTTGCCGGTTGGAGGCGGGATATCCTGACTCTCAGGGCCTTCTCCTGTAACTCCCTCTCCCTTTTCTTCTGGGCCCCCAGTTTTATGAGGACCCCTCGCAGGGTCGCCTTGAAGGCGTCCCAGAGCGTGTGAGTGGCGACTTCCCCGTTGTCGTTTAGGTCAAAGAACTCTGTTATGGAGTCCAAGACCTCCTGAAAGAGGGCCCCATCCTTTAACAGAGCGTTGTTGCACTTCCAACGCCCTCTGCGCTCCCTACACCACCCCAACGCGATTGTAACTTTCACCAAATCATGGTCTGACCAGGGTAAGGGTCTATTCTGTAGCCTGACACATATGGACTGAGAGTCTCCTCTACCAGGACGTAGTCTATTCGGGAGAAGGAGTTGTGTATGGCTGAATAGTAGGTGAAGGAAGGGATTCCCCCCCTGGGAGAAGGCATTGTCTGTTAGGCCCAGTTCCTCATTTACCCTCTGGAAAGATTTTGCCATGGCTTCATCTGCAGTTCTGGAAGTGAGGGGGTCTACCCTTCTCCTATCCATAGTCGGGTCAAGGACCATGTTGAAGTCTCCCCCTACCACTAGTGGGCCTTGCACGAATAATCTGATCCTATCTCTCACGGTTTCCCAAAATAGGGCCTGTCCTTCATTGGGGCCATATACTACAGCCAGGGTGAGGGGGGGAACCCCGTAGGGTGCCCCTGACCAACAGGTACCTTCCCTCCGGGTCTTTAAGGATGTCTTCTTTCTCAAACCCTGCATCTCTAGCAACCAAGATGGCCACCCCTCTCTTTTTGGCCCTATGGGACGCATGGAAGACCTCCTCGATTTCCCCCCCCCCCCCCGCAACGTGGGCTCCTTTCCCCTTGCCCAGTGGGTTTCCTGCACAAACAAAAGGTCTAGTTTAGCCCTCCTAAATTCCCTGCAGATCATGGACCTCTTCGATGGGGTATTCAAGCCCCGAACATTCAGGGTGCCCACCCCTAGGGCCGGCAGACCATCAGCCATTATCTATGAATTCTATTCTAACGGATGGTAGCCTCGCAACAATTCTCCTCTCTAGCTCCCCATAAATTGTCTTATGGACACTCCTGGCGTATTTCCCCAACTGACCCCCACCCCCCTCCCTTAACAAACAACCCCCAACTTGTTTCCGTCCCCCCTCCCCCTGCCCCGGCGTCCAGCCAGATAGTTCAGCCATCGCTGGCAGTTTGGCCGGACCACCAGCCTGCCCCTCTCGGCCAGGCGATCATTAACAAGCACATTATCATGAGCCCCCCCTTTGTCCCCCCCCCGGTTTCGCCCACCCAACTTGCTTTGCGTGGGGCTTCTGGTTTCCTCCTCTACTCCTTTCTTTTTGCCGGGCTTTTCTCCCTCAAGTAAACCCGTGCCCCCTGGGGACCCCAGAGGCCCCGCACACTCCGGGATTCCCCAGCTACTGCCCCTCAGAGTCGTTCTGCTGTCCTTCTTTCACTGGGGAGGGTGTGTTTATTCTCCTGAATTTTCTCGCTCCTGACTTTTTCGGTCTTTCCCTCGGTGGGCCCGGGCCTCCAGCTCCGACCCCGGTCGTCCCCCGTGGCTCCCGACGGGGCGCTGGATCAGAGACATAGTCCTGGATAGCCCCCTTGATATCTTCCTCTGAGATCAATGTCGTTCTCTGGCCCAGGTACTCAAACGTTAGGGAGAAGGGAAAGCCCCATCTGTATCGCACTCCCTTCTCCTTCAGCAACTGCGTGAGGGGGCGGCACATCCTCCGTTTAGCCAGGGTGTACGCTGAAAGGTCCTGGAAAATGGAGATCTGGGAGTTGTTGTATGTGATCTCCTGGGCCCTCCTGGCGGCCGCCAACACTCGCGTCTTTTCCTGATAGTAGTGGAACCGCACCAGAATCGACCGGGGGCCCCCTGCTCGGCCTCCCACTCTATGTATCCGATCGAATATGGGTTCTGTAGTCATCTCTTCTTCAAAGAGGAGGGCAATTATATTACGCACCACACGGGTCAGCTCCCTCTCAGTCTCCCCCTCCGTCTCCGGGACCCCAAAGATCCTGAGGTTGTTCCTCCGCTCCCTGTTCTCGAAGTAGTCCATCTGTCTTGACCTCTCCTCCTCCCTTTTCTCTAGGGCAGCTAGCCTCATGTTTACCTCCACCTCCAGGATGGCCGCCGACGATTGGTTGGATTCGACCTGAAGGAGTCTGTCCTCAACTTTATCGACCCGATGGTCCATTTTTTCGAATTTTTGGGTAATGTCCGCCCGCATATCTCTGATCTCTTGCAATATGGAGGCGAAGCCCCGCTCCATTGCGGCCGTGGAGGGTGCAGGAGGCTCCAGATGGGCCATTCCCTCACCCCGGGGTCGTCCTGTAGCGGGCAGGTCCAGGTCTCGGTACCGGTATTTTTGCAGGTTCTGCTGCCAGTCCATTAGGTTGACCCCCCGACACCTCGATTTTCTTTCTTAGAAGGTTTATTTCCCTTTAGTGGGGGAGGAGTGCTATTGCCTCCCTGGGGCGGTATGCTGTCGTCTTTCCGTTGGGGGTCTCTCCTGGCAAGGTATACCCTCCTCGCCCCTTCCGGGCGGTCCTACCGAGCCTTGATTGGTGACCCCAGGCTGGCACTCGCCCCACCAACCTCAGGCGGGGGCCTCACACCCAGGGTGGCCTCCGCTGTACCACCGCAGTACCTCCTGTGCTCCTCGATTGTATTTTCGCAGGACGATACTTCCCCTCTGGAGTGGGCGAGGGGTGCTTTTGCCTCCGGTGTGTCGACGTTGTTTCGTTGCGTGTTCGAGTTGCTTCTTAAGAGTTGCCCGGGCACTCGCCCCGTCTGCACACAGCGGGGGCCACACACCCAGGGGGGGCGACAGCGGGTCCTGTAATGTCCCTTAGGCGCCCGCCGGAGAGGGGGGGGTCACGACCCTCTATGGGACGGCGTGGGCCTCTGGTTTCCCGCCCGCGGCCCGCGCAGGGCCCCGCCGGCGGTGGCGAAAGAGGCCCGGCCGCCCCCCCTCCGTGTCTCGTACCTGTCAGGCCGCGGCTCCCCGCGCGGCCCCGCGTCTTCCCTCGGCGCTCCCGTTGAGGCGGGGGGGCCACTCCGGGGACCGCTCCGAGCGGATGACTTCTCGCCTCGAGGCGTCCTGGCGGCTCGCGCCTCCTGGATGGGGAGGTGAAGGCCAGCGCCGGCGGGTCCGCTCGCTTCTCCCCGGGCTCCGCCCAGGCCTGTGCTCTCGGCTTCCTGCGACGGTCCCGCTGCTGCCGCCGCCACGTCCGTGGAACTCCGTCGTCCGACGGTTCTCAGGCTCCGCTTTTTCGGTCCGCGGGGGCACTGGGGGGCCGACGGTCCAATCGACCCGCTTGCGCTCCGTGGGGGGGGGGGCTCAGACCCCGTTTCGACCCGGCCTCAGGAGGAGCTCGCAAATCAGGCTGCCATTGCCTGTGCGCCCCTTGGTGGCCTCGCATTTTCCCTTCTAATTGACGCGCTTGAAGCTGTTTACCTATGTTTCTTGTCTCTGCTGAATGTTACACCTTTTGTATGACCCCCCACACCACCCTCCCCCTTTCTGGGCACGTTGGACTGAACCCAATCTCCGCAAACGGATGCAGTGTTCCCAAACTTTGTGCCTTTTACTATACAGCCTCCGGCTTCAGTATGTTGCACAGTACATCTTTCCACACTAAGTGTATCCTGTACACATCTAATGCAATTCAGTGAAAGACACATTACTACAGGTACACTTGTGCACCTTAAACCCTATCATCTTTCCTGCAAAAACTATAACATGCCAACGTTACGATTAAAGTGCCATCCTAAAAACCTATGAAATTCACTAACAAAAAACCTTGTTAAAGGGATGTTATGGTTAAATTGCACCACTACAAAACCTATGAAATTCAATAGAAAAACGTTGGTACAGGGACGTTATGGTTACAGGTAAAACCTAAAACAATTGCAAGTTATGGTATGCTACGCAACCGTAACTACCCCTGCACACTGCAAGGACTAACACCCATGACATCAAAGGTGGTCAGTCATTTTTTCGAGAAAAACAAAATGTCGAAAGACAATTTTTTCGAAAAAATGTCGAATTCCATTTTTCAAAATTATATATTTATTTTGGGGTCTGGGAATAAAATAAAATGGGTAAAACAAAAAAAAATGTAAAAAAAAGGGTGGGTTGGGGGGAACCCCCCCAATTCCAACAAACTACAGGCCCATTACCACAGTGCCCTTCCTCCTTAAAATATTCAACAAAGTAGCATACTTGCAAATACAGAAGTGCCTTGAGGCCAACCACCTCCTAGGTTCCCGCCAATCCGGCTTCAGGCCACAACATGGCTCGGAAACAGCTTTAATTGACTTAAAAACCCAAATTGATGAGCTCAAGGACCAAGGAAAAACTGCCATGCTACTCCTCAACCTGTCGGTAGCCTTCGATTTGGTTGACCACGATGTTTTGTGCAAATACCTAGCTTCGGCTACCCACTTCTTGAGGGACGCAATAGCATGGGTCCAATCTTTCCTGGACAACAGAACGATGAGTTTTCTCCCCATAAGCATCAGCAGTCCCTATCCAGATTACATGTGGCATTCCACAAGGCTCTTGTGTATCGCCAACCATGCACAATATATTTACCAAGCCTCTTTTCGACAAATTGGGTGTCACCTATACGAATTACGTAGATGACACCCAGATCTTTTGGGCAATTTCGACAGATACAGATCTGGTAAATAAAATCTACCTCCTCATTCAGGCATGGATGGCATCCCATGGCATCTGCTAGAATGACGACAAAACAGCTCCTGATTCTTGGATCAGCTGCCAACCTAAAAAAAAATGAACTCTAACTACTCCGCCTTTGTTAAAGAAGTAATAACCGTGGGTTTTTACCTCAATTCCACTCTAACCTTGAGTAAACAGGTAAACTCCAGGGCGTCCTCAACCACCTGCACCTGCAAGCTAATCATTGCCTGCAGACCATTCTTAACTAAAGCAAGCTGCATTATCCTAGCCAAAGCTCTAATACTATCAAAACTGTATTATTGTAACGCCCTTTACCTAGGTGCTAACAAATGTATCCTAGACAAAATCCAAACTCTACAGAATAATGCCCTAAGAATGGCCCTGAATATACCCAACAGACAATTGTCTCAGAAATCAGGAGAGAACACCACTGGTTGAAGATAAATGACAGAATCCTACTCAAAACAGTCTCGCTGACCTTCAAATGTCTTAACAACGCAGCACCCCCATACCTAACTGAGAATGATTAGAACATGGGTGCACAACATACGGCCCGCGGGCCAGTTGCGGCCCGCCATGCCCTTTTGACCGGCTCGCGAGGCACAAAGACTTTCCTAATGGAGGCCGGCCCGCGGCCGCCCTCCATTAGGAAAGTCTTTGTTGTCTTCCGGGCCGGTGAAAACACTGGCCCTCATTGGCTCAGCACACACATGCATCACGTCGCTCCTACGAGCCACGTAATGCGTGTGTGCTGCACCAATGGAGGGCCAGCACTACGGCTGGCGTGGTCCATAAGGCTTGATGCCGGAAGGCATTTCAGCCTTGGACCATGCCAGCCGTAGTACGATTCCAGCGACTTCCAGCTTACCTGCTTTCCAGCACGTCTCTGGTAAGTGGTCTGTTTGTGTTTGTGTGTCGGGTTTGTTTTGCTTTGTTTGTGTGTGTATGTTGCGGGGGGGGGGGTGTGTCGGATGTGTATGAATGTTTGTATTTGAATGTATTTTGTGTGTATGTTGAGATGCGGGGGTGGTGGGGGTGTGTCGGATGTGTATGAATGTTTGTGTTTGAATGTATTTTGTGTGTATGTTGAGATGCGGGGGTGTGTTGGATGTGTATGAATGTTTGTGTTTGAATGTATTTTGTGTGTATGTTGAGATGCGGGGGTGGGGGGTGTCGGATGTGTTTGAATGTATTTGAATGTATTTTGTGTGTATGTTGAGATGTGGGGGGGTGTGTGAATGTTTGAATTTGAATGTATTTTGTGTGTATGTTGAGATGTGGGGGGTGTGTGAATGTTTGAATTTGAATGTATTTTGTGTGTATGTTGAGATGTGGGGGGTGTGTGAATGTTTGTATTTGAATGTATTTTGTGTGTATGTTGAGATGTGGGGGGTGTGTGAATGTTTGTATTTGAATGTATTTTGTGTGTATGTTGAGATGTGGGGGGTGTGTGAATGTATTTGAATGTATTTTGTGTGTATGTTGAGATGCGGGGGTGGGGGGTTGTGTCGGATGTGTATGAATGTTTGTGTTTGAATGTATTTTGTGTGTATGTTGAGATGCGGAGGTGGGGGGGTTTGTCGGATGTGTATGAATGTATTTGAATGTATTTTGTGTGTATGTTGAGATGTGGGGGGTGTGTGAATGTTTGTATTTGAATGTATTTTGTGTGTATGTTGAGATGTGGGGGGGTGTGAATGTTTGTATTTGAATGTATTTTGTGTGTATGTTGAGATGCGGGGGTGGGGGGGTGTTGGATGTGTATGAATGTTTTGATTTGAATGTTTTTTGTGTGTTGAGTTCGGGGTGGGGGTTCGGGTCTGTATGGGTGCTTGTTTGAGAGTTTGCTGATTTTGGGGGGTGGTGGGGTTCGGGTCTGTATGGGTGCATGTTTGTGTGTGTGCTGAGTTGGGGGGTGGGGGTGTTCGGGTCTGTATGGGTGCATGTTTGTGTGCTGGGGTGGGGGGTTCGGGTCTGTATGGGTGTATGTTTGTGTGTGTGCTGAGTTGGGGGGTGGGGGTTCGGGTCTGTATTGGTGCATGTTTGTGTGTGTGCTGAGTTGGGGGGTTTGGTTGGGGGTGAGGGGGCCATGGGGCATAGTGTTTGGTTGTGGGTGAGGGGGCCATGGGGCATAGTGTTTGGTTGGGGGTGAGGGGGCCATGGGGCATAGTGTTTGGTTGGGGCTGAGGGACATGGGGCATAGTGTTTGGTTGGGGGTGAGGGGGCCATGGGGTATAGTGTTTGGTTGGGGGTGAGGGGGCCATGGGGCATAGTGTTTGGTTGGGGGTGAGGGGGCCATGGGGCATAGTGTTTGGTTGGGGGTGAGGGGGCCATGGGGCATAGTGTTTGGTTGGGGGTGAGGGTCCATGGGGCATAGTGTTTGGTTGGGGTGAGGGGGCCATGGGGCATAGTGTATGGGGCATAGTGTATCTAGGGTCAATAAAATATATATGTTAAACAGGCGAGATACAATAACTAAATAGAAATAAATTATAACAATGGAAAATGTGTAGTACAAAATGTAAGTTTGAAATGCAAATAAAAATCGTTACCCCTCAAAAACATTCTTTTTCCATGTGTTTAGTACAAATTGGGGGTTTAAAAAGCCTCCTGCCCCGCCTACCGCCCCGCCCACATTTACTTTTCGGCCCACTATAGCCCTCATGCAAGGTACTTTCGGCCCTCTGTCAAAATCAGTTGTGCACCCCTGGATTAGAAAAACAGACAGGCGAACTCCTTTTGCCTGAAGATACCCAGATTTAAGCTAAAAAAATATGGAGACATGAGCTTCCCTGTGAAAGCTGCCCAGTCTTGGAACGCATTGCCTCCAGCTCTTAGACCCGACCAATCCTACCTCATCTTTAGACGTAATACCCTGAACTGGCTACGTTATGATACATGATCCCTACTGGACCTAACTCCTGTGCATATGTCTTGCATATCTGCTTTGTGCCACCTACTGTACCGTTTTTGCTGTATTTCCATTGTATATTTTCTGATTGCCTCTTCCTGTAACTATATCACTGTGTAACCTAAGCTTTAAGTATTCTTGTACTCGTCGCGCCCAGTTACCTACGGGTTTGGTGCGCCCTGCAAATTAATAAACAAACTGAAAAACATAAAGTAGATGGAGTCTATAAGCTTAATTTTTAGTCCTATTGTTTTAACTGCGACAAGGTGGCTTCTAAAGGAATCTTTTTTTTATCATGTTTTTTATTAGTTTTAATTTATTTTGTGTGCAGGAGAGGCCAGAAAGTAAGGGGGGGGGGAGAAATGAGGGAAGGGGCACCAAGCACACATTTGGAGGGGCAGGTGGACAGGGGAAGATGTTGCGCGTGTGTTAAATCAAAGGTAGGGGGGGGGGGCAGTGTTTCTCGTGCTCCTTGATTACAGCTTCAATAGCACTTCGAAATGGTTCCCCCCTGCAGAGTGGTGTGTTGCAGTATATACAGAGTACTGTTGTTCTCGAAAGATCTGGATCAAGCCTCTTTTATTGCTTGCAATGTAGCTGGTGGGACTGTGTCCCACAGAAGTAGGCTGTGTGGTTACAATATTGGTTGAGGAAGATGAGGTAGAGGAAGACTACTTCCTAAGAAAGGAACAGCCTTTCTGAGCGCATAGTGGTGGTTGGTTGTATTGCGCTGCTTTCGTCGTGTAGGTCCTCCAGCTGGTGGTGTTGCCTCTTTGGGAGGAGGGATGGCAATAGCTGATGCCATTCTTAAAGGATAGTTCCGGGACTTTTTTTTATTGTTCCTATGGTTCGGCCATGTGTTTTTAAGCATAAATCGGTAGATCGTAGAAAACTTTCCTATGGACCTTACCCGACTTTTCGTCCATTAACGCACTCGAAAACATCTGCCATTTTATGATAATCCTATCATTTCCCCCCCATCGCCCTGGCTCACCTGCTTTTGCGGCACTAAATCAAATCCCCCGCCCCTGAGCCTGACATCAGCAGACGCGTACCGCCCATTTCCCGTTTCGTGTCAACAATCGCTGCGCCTCAGCTAATGAAGTGTCGCCATGGAAATGGCAGGACGCCTCTTTCCTCAATAAGTATAAACACACCGTTTCACAACACACAGCAGCAGATTTTCGAATCCATTCCTCTCTCTGTGTTACTTTGAGTATTCTGTGACTCGTTTCTGTGCTCTGGTCAGCTACCTTCGTTGATTGTAGCCCGTGTGAACAGATACCAGTACCACCGCTATAAATTATTTTACTTTCTTTATAATGAAAGTCCTATGTTTCAGGGAGTCGATGGAGCATTAGTCCAAGAAGAAGGGGGAGCATGCAGTTACGGGTCGGCGCAACAGCTTGCAGAAGTGTGCACCGCAGTAACATCGTCCCTTGATGTTCTTATGCATTTCGAGGTATGGATACTGACAGTTCGATCAAGCGAAATCATATGACGTGATTACATCCGCTATACTTCCTTCTTTATTAACGCAAGTACTATGTTTCAGGGAGACGACGGAGCTTCTTCTACAAGAACATCATCCCTAGTAGTTGATGCAGATCTCTGGGTGGTGACACTTCCAACGATCGAGCAAATCGAATCATATTTACAAATCCATGATTTATTTTAGACAACTGATCATTTGTGCAGGTCTATTTAGATGAGCCGTTCACGCCTGCACAAAGTTTCTGTTCTTTTTATCAAAATAGAAAACCATACTAATGCAATTACTGTGTTTCAGGGAGTCACTGAAGCATCATCTTCAATAATATCATCAATGGAAGTCTATGAGGAGCCTGAGGTATGGATCTTGACAGTTCCATCTAACTAGATCAACAATGCGTGAATAATTGTCGTTTGAATGTTCTACACAAAGCGTTCATTCGTGTTTTGCTATTGAGATGTATGTGGGTATTGGTCCCCAAGTACATTTTGTGTTTTCGATATTATTATACATACTAATGAAAGTTCTATGTTTCAGGGAGTCGATGGAGCGTCAGTGCGTGATGGATGTGCTTATCATGAAAATATAGTCGTTGCAGTGCAAGAGGAAGTGGAGACATGCACACACGAGTCGGAGCAACAGCGTCCTGATGTTGAAGTTCGAGGCAAGAAAGTTTCAAAGAAAAGAAAGCAAAAGAAGGTTAGTGTCCTGGTCACTATATTATGTTGTTTTTCACTGTTAATAGTTCAATACTGTAAGTTGTGTTTAAACTGAACATCCCTTTTCCAATCTGTCCTCTAGTTGCGAGTGGGTGTACGAACTAGATCTACACAGACAGTGAAGCGAACGAGAGATGTTGCTTGTCAAACCTTTTGGCAGGGACTTGAGACTGGAGATGCATCGTGCCAATGGGAAGAATATGAAGTGATTGACAACGGAGCTATACCACATCCAGCCATTGATAGTGAATGTCCTCCTGGTAGTTCGGATGCAGTCGGAGATAAATTCACAGAATCCACACCCGCAAAAAATATGACCGCGAGAAAGTTGAAGAAATTGTCCTATTCACCCATTGCCGGAGAAGGAACAGATGTTGCAATGGAAGAGAATGAAGTGGACTACAATGAAACACCTTCAATATCACTGAACATAGCGGAAGACGATATCAGAGATTCTACCTTTCATGTGAGTGACATGTCCTCAACGTTACAGGCCGAACCAGCTGGGATGCAGAGTGACAGTATAAGGAAAGAGGCCAAATTCATTGTATTCGATAGTTGTTTGATTGATATTATTATTCGGTTGAAATGTGGGCATTCGGTAGGTGGGGAAGTATGTGGAGAGCCATTGATTAATGTGACTCGTGCAATTCGAGGCACTAACCTTAAAATATATGCCACCTGTACAAAATATCATCCTTTCTCATGGTCTGCACAACCCATGCTGGGGCAACTGCCAGCAGGCAATCTACTTTGTGCAGCGGCTGCACTCTTTAGTGGTTCAAGTTTTAAAAAGTTAGAGTCTTTCTTTCAGTTTGTGGGAATCCATTTCATTGCGAAAACTCAGTTCTACAAATACCAAACCGATTATCTATTTCCAGCCATTAGCGAAGCTTGGAGAATGGAAAAAATGTCTATTGATAGTACATTCGCGGGCAAACGGTTCAGGCTAGCCGGTGATGGACAGTGCGACAGCCCAGGGTTTTCAGCCAAGTACTGCACCTACCACTTTCAGGACATGGAAAGTAAGAAAATTGTGAGTTCGGTGGTCGTGCAGGTGTCACAAAGTACATCCTCAGTGGCCATGGAGAAAGTTGGCTTTGTAGCATCATTGCAAGAACTACAATCGCGGGGAATGGTGATCGACCTGATAGCCACGGACAGACACGTTTCAATTGCCAAGACAATGAGAGAAGAGTACAAAAATATAAATCACCAATTTGACGTTTGGCATCTTGCAAAAACAATCAATAAAAAATTGTCGGCTGCAGGTAAAAAAAAAGATATGCAAGGTATTTCACAGTGGTCCAAGTCAATCAGCAACCATCTTTGGTGGAGCTCAAAAACATGTGGAGGGTCGTTGGAAATTCTACTGGAAAAATGGCGGTCAGTAATGCTACACTGTACAAACGTTCACCGCTGGAACACGAACCAACATTTCCACAATTGTGAACATGGCCATTTGTCCACAGAGGAGGCACGGAAGAAGAAGTGGTTGATTCCTTCATCACCCACTCACAAAGCCATTGAAAAGATTGTATTTGATAAAACTATAACAAAAGCTTTGAGGGGACTCCCGGAATTCTGCCACACAGGAGATTTGGAGGTGTTCCACAATATGTGCCTAAAGTACAGGCCAAAACGATTGCATTTTGGCATGGAGGGCATGATAAATCGGACTCTTTTAGCGGTCTTGGCACATAACCATAATGTTGGCCGTCAACAAAGTAGGACGACCGGAACTTTAGGGACGCTTCGCTACAATAAGGCCTTCACTAAAAGAAGTAAACAATGGGTGATCAAACCAGTGTTTGAGGATATGCAATATGAGTTTATTGAGAGACTTATTGTTGACGTCCTAGATAGGCAAATAAATGGAGTTGTGAACGAACCTGTGCAGGGGACAACTGCATTGCCACCCAACATTGCCTCTGTTCCATGTCCACCTAAAGAAGAGCTCATTGAGAAATACACATCACGGTTTAAATGATTGTAATTTGATTGTCTGTTCTCTCGAGTCTCCTCATGTCGCAGGCCCATTGAATATGTTTATCTATCCAACCTTGTTCATTTGCGCATTAAATTAAACCAAACAGTAATATAAATCATTTTTCAAAAAATATAGAATGTCTCCGTATTTATGGTTCTGTGGGGCTGCAAAGCACGCAGACAAAAGGCAAAGATGGAGTGTAAATTTCAAGTCCTGTGAGATGGCCTTACACTGAATGTAGCTAACTAGGAATGTGTGTTCGTTCAAAGTGAAGGTCAGCTGCTTTGATTTTTTTCTCGGGTGCCAGAATGGCCCACGACTCAGTATAAGGTTCTATTGTTATTTGACCTTGAAAGGCCGGGACCACGTAAGAAACGATAATGAATATAATTTCAGAAACGAAAGCCATTTCATGTTCGTTCATTAGAAGAAATAACGTCGGCATAGAAGGAGTGGTATTTCGGGGCTGCCCTACGCACAGACACAATGGAAAATGCAAATATAATGTAAGTAACTCTTTAGATGAGTTTATACCGCAATTTAATTACTATACAGTAGCTTTAAAGACGGGTTAAGTTGTACTTGTTCGTTCTATGTGGCATATTGTTTTGTACCGCGCACTATCTTGGGGAGAACCGTCTCCTTTTACGCAAGCACCTCAAAACCTTCCTCTTTGCTTCTGCTTTCTCTCTCCCTCTCCCCTGCTACAACTGGTCCACTGTCTGCGACCTCGGTCCTGGGCCCTTCCACTCTCCACCTGCACTCCCTGTCAACCCCTGCACTGGGGGACTGTCTCAGTATCCTACAGCCCCCCCTTGACGTATAAAACCCAGTTGCACTGTCCTAGCTATGAAATAATTTCCCGACCTAATATATAAAATGATTAATTTTAATAAAGATCTGATGGTGAAACTAATTTCATTTTTTATGTTTTTCAAATAGGTACATCATCCATTATTGTCTGTGTCACGAGTACCAGACACCGGCGGATGGCTTCTATAATCGCCAATTGCTTCTCCGCGTGAACAACGTTCGCACCCTGACCATTTTGTGGGACGATCGCCAAGTACAAGTATGCCCTTACGCGGTACTAACGGCTAGATGCAACATACAGACCGTTGTGGTGGCCTAGTGCCTCGTTGTTGGAACAGCCATGCGATTATCAGTGCGACCGAAGAGCTTATTTTATCATAAACCAACACCCTGTGTACTGCACACGAACATCGCTTGCCTCAAGACGAAATATTTTGGATCGAGAGCAAATAAAAATTCATTGATCTAAGACCCTGTGTACAGCAAAGGAACATCGTGTGCCTCGAAACAAACTTTTTGGAACGTGAGCAAATAAAAATGCAAATCGCTGAATATTCTCAAAACATTTGATGTCAAATAAATGTACTTTACCAAATTTACAATCTTGCGGTTTAATTTAAAAGTACAGTTTCATATTCCCAATTGTGGCGCGCTGTGTTGTGTGAGCTCATCTGTGTTGATTTCCTGGTTCTGTGTGGAGTCGCGTAGAAGACGCCTGGGCGCGTTTGCCTACGCAGCACAGTCACGTCACGGATAGAGGCGGGGAATATGAATGTTTTGATCAAGTCTGTTTCAGGGGCGGGGGATTTGATTTAGTGCCGCAAGGCCAGGGCGATGGGGGGAAATGATAGGATTATCATAAAATGGCGGATGTTTTCGAGTGCGTTAATGGACGAAAAGTCGGGTAAGGTCCATAGGAAAGTTTTCTACGATCTACCGATTTATGCTTAAAAACACATGGCCGAACCATAGGAACAATAAAAAAAAAGTCCCGGAACTATCCTTTAAGATGAATAGCAGTTTTCCTAATATTTTCCAAGAATTTGCTGTGTGCTAGATTGTTAATATTAATGAGTAGGAATAGGTGTAGGAGCTGTGCAAGGGTAAATTCTGAGCTTCAAAGCTCCTAGGTCAGCTGAAAATGCAGTTCAGAACTGTTCATGAAGCACGGACCCGTTTGCGAATTGCAGACGTGTTCATGGACACGTCATGCCGCGTGCAGGTGCATGACACTGTCTGAAAGTCAACAATTATGTCGTGAGTTTTAAGGTGAAACTTTCTAAATTGTAGGAAATAATTGCTATATTTGGGTAAGTATATTAATTGATTGTATCAGATTAGGGTGCACTGGTAACCCATGAAATTCACTGAAAAAAACCTTGTCAAAGTGACGTTATGGTTAAGTTGCACTAATGAAAAGCTATGAAATTCAATGAAAAAACTTTGCTGAAGCGACGTTATGGTTAAAAGTAAAACCGAAAACCCCCAGAAATGTGCCAGTTATGGTAAACTAAGCAACCATAACTCGCGCCACCAACGTGCACTGCTAAGACAAATGCATGAAAGATGACATCACCGATGGCATCACATACTAAAATAATTTTCATGAACGGTCCTACAAGGGGTAGTGTTTATAATGTTGATAACACGATGTCAGGGGTGATTGGGAGATCCATCATAAACTACTTAATGTGTATTAAAGAATGTTCTCATCTAAAGAAAACATTATATTCAAGTGTTGTTAATACAGGAACCTCATCATTCATACACACACATAGGCATACCCATTCAAACTTATGACATACTTGTTTTAGTGCAAACAATACATATAAAAACCCAGAATGCATACAAATTAGAGCCGCATACAAGGAAACTAAAGAAAAGAAGAAACAGCACCAAAACAAAGACATTAGAGTTGATTATCATGTGCACAAATGAATTGTGTGTTTGAGGCCTTCTTATTGCCCCATGTAGGTGCACTATGAGATCAAATTCTATGGAAAGTACTTTAAGAAGATAGTTTGTGTGTGTGTATATCACCTTTTCAATTTTAAAAATTGTCATTGTTAGTAAAAATAAAAACTAGCCTAGCCTAGACATGTCAGTGAACAAAAACACGTGGCTCAGATATGTGCTGTCAACAATGACATTTGTGATGTCGTCTTTCATGTACTGGGTGTTGGTCTTAGCAGTGCACAGTGGTTGCTTAGCTTACCGTAACTGGTGAATTTATGGGGGTTTTGGTTTTACTTGTAATCATAGTTTCCCTTTAACAAAGTTTTTTCATTGATGTTAAACGGTATTGTCTGATCCTATATTGATTTTGAAAATGTATCACCCAGCTCTAATAGGATGCCATGTCCTCAAACATGAGAAATGCTACCCACTGTGTCCCAATACAGAATATGTAGTCACAATATACAAACAAATCAAACCATTTTAACATAAACTAATAATTTTGAACCATGTATTAACCTACACTGCAATCATCAGTTTGGGCAATTGTCAATTCACACAAAGAGGCTGTTAACAACAATCCAAGACATCATGATGAACCAATAATTATGTTATCAAACGATGTTAATCTAACTGAGGTCACCATCTTGCGTATCTGGACATCTATATATTGTCCCGGAGACCTTAGTATGTGCTAGTTTGGACAGATCGAAATGTAATTTCTTTGCACCGTGTCCTCCTCGGGACCAGTTGGTAAACTGCAAGACAATATACTGATGATAGAGAAGTGTTACGTAAATTATTTAATTTTACAAAGGTAGCGGGCGCCCCTCTCTCGCAAGAACAGACATGATAACCTGTTCAGTGGTTATTAACCACTTGAGAGTTCGCAGCCACTGCTTTTACTCACTGTGCCTTTCACAGATGGGAAATATCCATTTGCATATCAGTCTTTGTCCTGCCCAGGGGCAGTCCAGCACCGAAATACAATGGCAATTTCAATCTGAACGAGAGTACCAACAGCAACCCCATACACGTGTTTCACCCTTGTTGGGGATCATCAGTGAGGTGAAGCTGATGCCTCTCTAAGCACAGTGAGAGGGAGACCACGTCTGGTTGCCCCCAGGAGACCTAGGGTTACCAATCCCAGGTTCCTTAAAAAATAATTTTACAAAGGTAGCGGGCGCCCCTCTCTCGCAAGAACAGACATGATAACCTGTTCAGTGGTTATTAACCACTTGAGAGTTCGCAGCCACTGCTTTTACTCACTGTGCCTTTCACAGATGGGAAATATCCATTTGCATATCAGTCTTTGTCCTGCCCAGGGGCAGTCCAGCACCGAAATACAATGGCAATTTCAATCTGAACGAGAGTACCAACAGCAACCCCATACACGTGTTTCACCCTTGTTGGGGATCATCAGTGAGGTGAAGCTGATGCCTCTCTAAGCACAGTGAGAGGGAGACCACGTCTGGTTGCCCCCAGGAGACCTAGGGTTACCAATCCCAGGTTCCTTAAAAAATAATTTTACAAAGGTAGCGGGCGCCCCTCTCTCGCAAGAACAGACATGATAACCTGTTCAGTGGTTATTAACCACTTGAGAGTTCGCAGCCACTGCTTTTACTCACTGTGCCTTTCACAGATGGGAAATATCCATTTGCATATCAGTCTTTGTCCTGCCCAGGGGCAGTCCAGCACCGAAATACAATGGCAATTTCAATCTGAACGAGAGTACCAACAGCAACCCCATACACGTGTTTCACCCTTGTTGGGGATCATCAGTGAGGTGAAGCTGATGCCTCTCTAAGCACAGTGAGAGGGAGACCACGTCTGGTTGCCCCCAGGAGACCTAGGGTTACCAATCCCAGGTTCCTTAAAAAATAATTTTACAAAGGTAGCGGGCGCCCCTCTCTCGCAAGAACAGACATGATAACCTGTTCAGTGGTTATTAACCACTTGAGAGTTCGCAGCCACTGCTTTTACTCACTGTGCCTTTCACAGATGGGAAATATCCATTTGCATATCAGTCTTTGTCCTGCCCAGGGGCAGTCCAGCACCGAAATACAATGGCAATTTCAATCTGAACGAGAGTACCAACAGCAACCCCATACACGTGTTTCACCCTTGTTGGGGATCATCAGTGAGGTGAAGCTGATGCCTCTCTAAGCACAGTGAGAGGGAGACCACGTCTGGTTGCCCCCAGGAGACCTAGGGTTACCAATCCCAGGTTCCTTAAAAAATAATTTTACAAAGGTAGCGGGCGCCCCTCTCTCGCAAGAACAGACATGATAACCTGTTCAGTGGTTATTAACCACTTGAGAGTTCGCAGCCACTGCTTTTACTCACTGTGCCTTTCACAGATGGGAAATATCCATTTGCATATCAGTCTTTGTCCTGCCCAGGGGCAGTGCAGCACCGAAATACAATGGCAATTTCAATCTGAACGAGCGTACCAACAGCAACCCCATACACGTGTTTCACCCTTGTTGGGGATCATCAGTGAGGTGAAGCTGATGCCTCTCTAAGCACAGTGAGAGGGAGACCACGTCTGGTTGCCCCCAGGAGACCTAGGGTTACCAATCCCAGGTTCCTTAAAAAATAATTTTACAAAGGTAGCGGGCGCCCCTCTCTCGCAAGAACAGACATGATAACCTGTTCAGTGGTTATTAACCACTTGAGAGTTCGCAGCCACTGCTTTTACTCACTGTGCCTTTCACAGATGGGAAATATCCATTTGCATATCAGTCTTTGTCCTGCCCAGGGGCAGTCCAGCACCGAAATACAATGGCAATTTCAATCTGAACGAGAGTACCAACAGCAACCCCATACACGTGTTTCACCCTTGTTGGGGATCATCAGTGAGGTGAAGCTGATGCCTCTCTAAGCACAGTGAGAGGGAGACCACGTCTGGTTGCCCCCAGGAGACCTAGGGTTACCAATCCCAGGTTCCTTAAAAAATAATTTTACAAAGGTAGCGGGCGCCCCTCTCTCGCAAGAACAGACATGATAACCTGTTCAGTGGTTATTAACCACTTGAGAGTTCGCAGCCACTGCTTTTACTCACTGTGCCTTTCACAGATGGGAAATATCCATTTGCATATCAGTCTTTGTCCTGCCCAGGGGCAGTCCAGCACCGAAATACAATGGCAATTTCAATCTGAACGAGAGTACCAACAGCAAGTAAAAGCAGTGGCTGCGAACTCTCAAGTGGTTAATAACTACTGAACAGGTTATCATGTCTGTTCTTGCGAGAGAGGGGCGCCCGCTACCTTTGTAAAACTATATTTTAAGGAACCTGGGATTGGTAACCCTAGGTCTCCTGGGGGCAACCAGACGTGGTCTCCCTCTCACTGTGCTTAGAGAGGCATCAGCTTCACCTCACTGATGATCCCCAACAAGGGTGAAACACGTGTATGGGGTTGCTGGTGGTACTCTCGTTCAGATTGGAGTTGCCATTGTATTTCGGTGCTGGACTGCCCCTGGGCAGGACAAAGACTGATATGCAAATGGATATTTCCCATCTGTGAAAGGCACAGTGAGTAAAAGCAGTGGCTGCGAACTCTCAAGTGGTTAATAACCACTGAACAGGTTATCATGTCTGTTCTTGCGAGAGAGGGGCGCCCGCTACCTTTGTAAAACTATATTTTAAGGAACCTGGGATTGGTAACCCTAGGTCTCCTGGGGGCAACCAGACGTGGTCTCCCTCTCACTGTGCTTAGAGAGGCATCAGCTTCACCTCACTGATGATCCCCAACAAGGGTGAAACACGTGTATGGGGTTGCTGGTGGTACTCTCGTTCAGATTGGAGTTGCCATTGTATTTCGGTGCTGGACTGCCCCTGGGCAGGACAAAGACTGATATGCAAATGGATATTTCCCATCTGTGAAAGGCACAGTGAGTAAAAGCAGTGGCTGCGAACTCTCAAGTGGTTAATAACCACTGAACAGGTTATCATGTCTGTTCTTGCGAGAGAGGGGCGCCCGCTACCTTTGTAAAACTATATTTTAAGGAACCTGGGATTGGTAACCCTAGGTCTCCTGGGGGCAACCAGACGTGGTCTCCCTCTCACTGTGCTTAGAGAGGCATCAGCTTCACCTCACTGATGATCCCCAACAAGGGTGAAACACGTGTATGGGGTTGCTGGTGGTACTCTCGTTCAGATTGGAGTTGCCATTGTATTTCGGTGCTGGACTGCCCCTGGGCAGGACAAAGACTGATATGCAAATGGATATTTCCCATCTGTGAAAGGCACAGTGAGTAAAAGCAGTGGCTGCGAACTCTCAAGTGGTTAATAACCACTGAACAGGTTATCATGTCTGTTCTTGCGAGAGAGGGGCGCCCGCTACCTTTTGTAAAAGTAAATTATTTAATGAATCGATCCAGTGCATATTTGTAAACGAGGATGAAAACACATATGTTGTATCCAATTTCAGTATGGCTTTTGAGCACTGATATTTAGGCCCATAGGTGCCTGCAAATATTTTTACAGTGTAAATGTGATGGTAATCTCATCACCTAGTTCATACTAATTTAAACTTTTCTGGTAGAGTTACCTTTCTATTTAATAAATAGGTGTCCCTGCCATCACAATGAAGTAATAGTTTAACACAGCTACACAAAATGGTAATAATAAACTGGGCATGGCTTACCGCATGTTTTCATTTCCCAGCCCATACCTTGTATTCCTATGTGAAGCGGCCATATGACTGACTCCAGTGCAGACAGTATATACTGACATTTAAAGCCTGCCACATGATCAATCCAGTCCGTAGTTGTAAATTCCCTCCCGCGATGTTGTATTTTGCTCTACGGACTGGATTGATCATGGATTTAAAGGCTCCTTTTTAATATACTTCTTTTTTTAGAAGTAATGCTAAGTGCACACACACATTGATTAGCTAGGCAGCAAATTCAGCACATGGTTCGGACCCGCGCCATCGTTGGTAGTTAATTATGTGTGTTGGTGGTGGCCATGTGTTGGCATCATTAATTTGAAACACTGGGCCCCCTTCCCGCAGAGACCAATTGGAGAGGAAAAAAGCAGCAGCTAAAAAAAAAACTCTGTGTTGGTAGCGACGGTAGACTGCCGGGTTGTCTTGAACTGTCCAGGACTAGAAGGATGGAATTTCGGAGCACTACCGTAACGGTGCCCTGAAGGGTGTTGCTGCGGTGCCTTGATAACCCAGGGCTAGATGACTGATGATCCGAAGCAGGTGCACAGGAAGGATGCTCTGCGAGGAGTAGGAGCAAAGGACCAGACTCGGGCAAGTTGTACGTTCAGAACGTAGAGAGGAGAACGTATCCAAACACAGGAGCGAAGGAACCGCAGGAGCAGCGATGTGGAGGAGGCAAGCCGAGGAGCAGAAAAATCAGCAGCCCAGAAAGGGAAAAGGGCGAAAGCAAGGAGCAGCAAAGTAGAGTGGAGACTAGCGAGAGGGGGGAAAGCACAGAAAAAGGCAGGGCAAAGAAAAAACGGGTAAAAAATGAATCGGTAAACCCAGAAGGAAAAAGAAGGCAAAGGAAAGTTAGGCAAGGCGGGACGCAAAGCGATACACAGGAGCAAAGCAACAGAGCGAAAAGACAAAGTTGCAACTCGCCGAACCCAGAGAGGGGTGGGGCTTAAATACGGAAACAGAGTGACAGAACAGAAAAGACTAGAGCGATAAACCAGGAAGTAGGAAAGCAACCCTGGAACAACCTAATGGCGCCGCCAACGCCAAGCGTTTCAAAGCCTCCAGCGGCAGCCGGCGGCGTGACACCCTGCCATTCATGAATTGATTTGAGTACATCTAGTTGATATACCTTACAAGCACCCCCAGTTTGCAATATGAGACCTATGGTCTATCTGTAGGCTCTTATGGAAAATCTATTCACCAATCCTGACCAATTTCCTAACTTGCCCATATGTCGACACACACCTGATTGATCTTAGACTTTCGCTTAACATGTCATCAATTGGTATGGATCAGCCTTCTACTTATCTCTTATTACAAGGATACCTTTATCCAGCAACTCTCCATATTTCCTGACTGCTGATCTGGTTGTCACAGGAGTTTTTCCCCAAAACATAATTTGCTCAGCTGTGATACCCTTTGACATATGGGCATCCTTTTTTTGTGGATCCTTGCACTGTAAATTACGTCTGCACCCCAATGTAATCTCTAAACGATTCCATGACCTGAAGTTCTCCCTCCTAGTATCTTGCACATCGTGTCCAAGCCACCCTTCCTGGTCCAAATTAAGAAATTGAACTCCTACGTTGCTTAAAGAAGGTGAACATGAGCAGACACTTTGGGACCATGATCATTTTATCTAATGTTGTTCTGCCTCCCATGGCCATCAATATAGAGATGTACTGATCATTATATCTAATGCTGTTCTGTCTCCCATGGCCATCAATATAGAGATGTACTTCCCTACCTGCTTTACAAGTTATTCTGTGTGAATCCGACCTTCCTTCAATAGGAGGATGATGGCATGTATCTTGATGGGCTAATCAGGATGACATTTTGGCATATGGAAAGAGGGAAACGAACATGATAGTGGACTGCAGGCAATTCTAAACAAATTTAAGGAAAAGGGATTAAAGATTGAAATCTCTCATACCCGTGGGAACACCAAACAACCCCTTCCTGACCACGGAAGCCGAATGGAAGTCTACCATCCCACTGTAGTTGGCACAGGATCCTGATTTTAGGTAATCGCGAAGCAGGCAATGGGGGGTGGGGGGGAAGAGGTGGTTAGGGAGAAGTTGTGGATGAGTAGGGGGAGTTAGGAAAACCAGTAAGAGGGTTAGGGAATCCTATTTGGATTGCCAATAGGGGTTTTAGGGAAAATGACATGTAACCTACTCGAACACTGATTCCTGATTATTGACATGACACAGATACCAACACCTTATTCCTTTCCATACCTAGTAGCACTGTACATTAGACAAGCCCACCGTAACTTAATTCCACATTGCCCTTCCTTAATTAAGAGCACCTGGAAGCCATGAGCCCACGCCCTTTTTTAGTTAAGGGTTCCTGTACTTCAGATCAACGTAGTTGCCCCAAGGAAATGCAACATACCACACCTAGCGACATTTAAAGCACACTTAACAGACACTGGTGGCTGTGCCAGCAGCTGCACAGGACGTGACACTGATAGAACAAATAAACATGATTTTGCAAGCACATAGAAGCATTCGTAATTAGTGAAGTTCTTTGCCCAGGCTAATGTGCCCGAACAGTATTTCCTGTTAACATCACAGGTCAAAAGGTACTCACATGAATGCATTCATGCACAGTTCTGGGCACTTATCTGATGCCTGGGGAACCCTCTGGGTCTTCCCGGGCGTTAGCGTGTGACGAGATAACGCTGAGCTGCTCCAGTGGCAACTGTATCGTGGAGTACCGAGCAATGTCCACTGAGAGCGGAGAGCAGGTAGGACCACAGACACAGCATTTTTCAGGTGCTCAAGTTCTCCCGGTCTTCCAGCGCAGATCGGCTACTGTTCCTCGGCCCGTGCCTATGTCCATAGAGAATCGCCAGCAAGCGGCAAGGCCCGAGGCAAAGTTAAAAGGCCCTCATTCGTGATGTTGAAGCCCACATGCCCCTCCGGTGCATGACACAAAGAAGCACGGTAATTGTAGTCCAAAAGAGTTCCGCGGTCCCAACACACCACATCTCCAGGACTTATATTAGCCTGTGTGTTGACACTACTGCTGCAAATGCCCCCAGGAGACACCTCAGCTCCCGTTTTCCTCACACATGCAAATGTAGATTTAGAGAAAGCGAAGTAGAATATTTGGGACATATGGTGAGTGGTGAAGGTTATAGGCCAAAGGGCAATGCTATAACGACCATAAAGAATGATCCTACGCCAGCTTACAAAGATGAAGTTTGATCCTTCTTGGGTTTGGAAGAATATCATTTTTATTTAAATTGTGCCAGAACCCATTAGGCTATTGGTGAAGAAGGGAATTAAGTCGGATTGGAACATGGAATGTGAATGGGCTGTGGAATCCATTAAGGACAGAGTGTGTAATTCGCCCAATTTGGAAGTATTTGAATTCTGCAAAGTTACTGAAGTAACAGTAGATGGTAGCAGATGAGGTTTAGGAGCAGTGTTCTTAGAGGGTGGATGGAATGGGTAGAAGTATATGTTATGCATCAAGAGGGTTGTCAGAAACCGTGTCGAATTATTCTGTATTGGAGAAAGAATTGTTGGCTTGTGTTTGGGGAGTGAATCACTTCCGAATGTATGTGAGGGGCAATCACTTTATAATCCATACTGATCATAAACCATTGGTAGTTACTAACTGTGAAGGCATGTAAAGAGTTGGACTACGGCTAGCTAGATTGGGTCGGGAGTATAGCTGAGGGGCAATGTTGATACTCTTGGAAGTGAGACGGACCTGAGCAGCATGGGTTTGACACCTGGTCCTGTGCTTGGAAGCTGGACACGGCATGAAGCACGATCTAAAAGCCTACTCAAGTATTTTTTAGATCGACTTTAAGGCTTCATAATTATTTTAATGTGGGGTATGTGCTGGGAGTGATGGCTGATTTTATTTATTTGTTTAAAAACATTTTCTTTATTGAACCTGTATCTAGTGAAATTAAAGTAGAGGAGGAGGAAAAGGACGAAGTGGTAGCTGTATTATTGGAAGCCGTGTCCAAGGCAAATGGCTGTAAGAGTTAGCCAAGGACAAGCTATTGCAAGAGGATAAGGAATATACTGCAAGAAGGTGGCCTGTAAAAGAGTTTGGAGCAAGGAGTGATGGCATATTGGGGAATAATCGGTAGAAAGTGATGTTTTAGTAGCGGGACAAGCATATACCCCACAAGTTTTGAGAAATGTAATTTAATAGCGTTGTCTCCCAGCGTAACTGAAACCAAGCAAAGGGTCAGAGAGATACTGGTGGCCAGGGGTTGATGTGCGCATAGAGAGGCAAGTACGGGAATGTTGGTCATGTCAAAATTCAGGTAAGTCACAAGGTAAGGAAATGAGGTAATCCTAATGCACACCAGAAGTAGCGTGGGAATAGACATTTTAGGATCCCATTACATGTCGGGCCCAGGAATGAGGTTTGTGATAGTGGGTTACTTTTCAAAATGGATAGAAGTGGAGATTGTGAAAAGTACAGACGCCACAAAAGTGCTGAAACATTTTATCAAGTGTGTAGGAGAGAGTGGTTTCCTGAACTAATTATCAGCGAAAGCGGTGCACAATTTAGAGGAACACTTGATTAAGTATGCCACAGTAACCGGGATCAAATGGAAGTTTTCAATAAAGAGATTACCAGATGACCAGATTAGTGGAAAGGTGCAATAGAGTTGTGGTGGAAACCATAGAGCAGGCGGTTAGGAAGGAATGTTAGTGCTGCGGTAAAGGGGAGAGTATGGATCATGAAGATGTATATAAATAGACGTATAGGCTTGACACTATTACCACACCCTTGCAACACCACCTTATTGTTTCGAAGGAGTCTCCCAATGGCTCATCCACATACTGAAGTATTTATTTCATCACAGACCACCTCTGTAAGGGGGGGAACAACTCTAATTTTGACAATATTATACGTAATCCTGCCTCTTCCCTCGATCCAATTTTAATTACCTCATCCGCAAAGTGCAACATTATAGATTTTACCGGTCTGACTGTTCTATCCGTCCCACTCATGGTCTTGCATATCCACGGCCAACTGCTTCATGCCCAGTGCAAACAGCAGGGGAGGTGAGTGAGCAGGTCTTTAATCGGAACAGCTCCAACTTGATATGATCTGGCATTTATAACGCGCCTGTACACAAGTGTTTCTGGGCGCGACAAGACAAGGAGGGGGAAACGGAGGGAGGACAAACTATCTTACTAGGCCTTGTCTCATTCAGATCGCGCAGACCGTCTCCAGATAAGGTGTGTACTAGGCCTTTTTACGCACGGACATCTTGTAAATACGACCGCTTTATTATTTTCCTGTATACATTTACACACAAGTTTAGAGTAGAGGGCAGTGCCAAGGTCAGGTTACTTGACACAAACCAGAAGACTTCTTTTGATTTTTATCTACATGGATGTAATTGCAAGCCATGGATAAAGCCCTCTGTAACGGAATGTATTTCTCTGAAGCCTTTCTAAAAAATAAACTTCACACTGTGATAAAAGGAATGGTTGATTTCCATTCAGCTTCTGCTGTGTTGCTGCTCATGGAGCAAACAGAAGCACTGTGCATATTTATTTTCCTAGCATGTTACGATTGCAAAATGTATAAGATGGAAAACTAAGCTGCAATTGAGAATTCCTATTTTGTAACAAATTATTATGCTTTTTTTTCCGGTGAAAACAAACCAGTATTGCACAATTGTATTTTTCAGGAGTTCCTGTGCTGTGTGCATAATCATGCGGAGGCAGATCATTTTTACACTTATAATTTAATGTACACTCTAATTATAAAAACAGTGTGTAAAATGATGACTAGCATGGTCTAGTTTACATACATTCAACCTTGCAGTCGATGGTGTACATTACTATAAATGGTCAATGGCAACAGAGTCTTTGTTCAATGGTGAGTGATTGTCATTACACCAATCACAGGTGTTTTAGCCTCTCATATGTTGTTATTTGGCACTTATAGTGCTTCTTCAGGACCGTGGTCCAGGTCATTCGAGAGAGTAGGGTGGCATAGGGTGATTGGGTATTTACAAGATTACAATTAAAACATCCAAGATCTGAGACTCCAGGAAGCGCACGCGCTGTTCAAAAACAAACAAATGAAAGTTACATTTGTAATTGGAATAGAAGCTCAGCAAAACCTGTCCCTGTGATAATCCAGATAGGTATTTAACTTTATGTAGCGCTTCATACATGGTTCGTCCCACATCTAGGCACTCTGATTATTATACCTCAGTCGATACTCAGTTAACCGACCTCTGAAGGATGTTGGCCAATAAGATAGCTCAGCCGGTTGAGCACTCGCTGCTGCTATCTGTGTGTGATCTGTAGGTTGTAGGTTCGAATCCCAGCATAGCCAACTCAACCTTTCATCCTTTCAATGTTGATGAAGGAGTAGCGACTTTGGTTTGGTGATAATAGTGATAAAAATGTTCTATGTACAGCGCTTTGCCAAAAGCGCCATATAAATAACCATTTGACCATGAGATTAGATATAGAATTTAGCATGGACTCCTTGCCTCTCTTCACTGTTGTATCATAACATTGGCATGCCATTAGGTAGTAATACCCCCAGGGAAGGAGGACTTTCATTAAACATCAAAAGACCATTCTGCTATCGAACCTCAAAACGCACAATACAATTCATGCTTGCTTTACTATGCAATTGGCAAGGTTTTGTGTTTTCAACATTTAAATATATACAGGATAGATAGAATGGCCAGACCTTCGAGAAATAATGAAAGGTGTATTCTGTCCCAATGGAGAAAGCTGCTGCATAGTAATGATTTCCATACAGTTTTTGCACACGTCGGCTGGATGTCGCATACATTTTACTCTCTTGCAAAGGAGAAAAGTCATTTTTACTCTCTTAAAATCGCATTTACTGTCAAAGTAAAAATAGTGAGTAAAATACTCCCACTTCAAAATCTTATCTGGAGCACTGATACCATCCACAAAGTGTTGGATTTATTTCTTGTTTCAGGTTCACAACTATGCATGCCACATCCATGCTACCTGGAATTCCACATAAAACTCACTTAATTTCTGTCACATACTCACTAAAAGCCAGTATAACTCCAGCCTCAGCCCATCGAGCCATGGGCTTTTGCCCAAACTGCCATCTCCAATCGCCAGGCCAAGTTCCTGGCATATTTATTCTCTAAAGTGAAAACGTCTCCCTTTTAATAGCTTGGTCAATTCCAGCTGACTAAGGTAGGGTATACATCTCATCATCCTCCTGAGAATTTTGTTTTTCTGATGAAAAGGAATCTTTTACACCCTCTGGGTCTTAGACCATGCTTCAATCAGCATCTTTCACTCCATTATATCTGCGCCCCAATTTCATTCTTATCAGCCATGTCTGTATCCATCCGGCCTCTCACCCTGTTCGTATAACCCTTTGGCTGTATTCGTTGTCGGATATCAGATTTCCCTTTCTGTGGCCTCGTAATTGCTCTTGTAATCTTAATGACTCTTAGCAACATTCTACGCCTCTCTCTCTCTTATGTTACCTCGGTTTTCTGAGTCACATGTTCTAGTCTCTTTTTAGCTCCTTTCTAATCATGTTCAGACTACTTGCTTACGTTACAAGACATGCTTCTCGTTTATCATTGAAATGTCTCCCATGCTCAAACCCTGGTCACAGTTATTGTCAAAGTAGCTTTCCAACTCCCTTGTTCATGTTTCTATAAAGCATAGTTCGCGGGGATTGGGTCTCCGACGTATTCCATATCTGACGGGTAATCACCACAGCTGTGCTGCAGCGATAACCTGTCATAGATATGGAATACGTCGTCTGACCATCCCATCGAAAGAAGGTTACCAGGTAAGAGAGTAACTTGAGGGAGTAGTCTTACATGGTCCAGGGCAGTATTTCAGTGCTCAGTTTACCAAAACTAGGTCATTTCATGTAGGGATGTCATGCGATGAAGACCAGAACATGTAACGGATGTCTCTGGAATGTAGTTCCCTCCACACATCTATAAAGTTGCAAAAACTGCATATTTTCACTTGTTCACTCTAGAGAGGAGTCTGTTTATTGAATAGCATGTACATTTTCATATCTACAATGGCATTGTTGTCTCTGGCCATTAGGATTTCACTAACCAGTGAGCCACAATATAACGTAAACATCCCCTCGACTTGGACCATACATATTGATGATACTCCATCCACTGCCCTAAAGCAGCCTCCCTTATCGTTACCTTTTCTACCTGATCATTCAGAGACTTATGAATGCATATCATCACACACCTGACTCCTGAAGTCAATGATTCCTATAACGTCTTTGGGTCACACTGTTTTGCGAATACCTCATGATCCTCTTGTGTTAAATGTGACTCCGGTAGAAAAGCAACCTTCTCTCCCTTGCATTGGAAATAGATTGCTAGCTTCTTTTGCCTCATCTTGTTGTCGAGTCCCTTTACATTCCATACCATCATCGTGACCTCCATTGTACAGTGCTGGCATGTACTTCATAATTTTCACAGAACGACCCAGACCCTGTACCCACTGGCCTATTCCCCCGCTCCTCAGCTTTCCGTCTGAGATGCTCATCTCCTCCCAGTACAGGGCACAATGCTGTAGTGGCGTTTACTGACACTGCGAGGGGCAGGTGTCCTGACTAGTGGGGGCAGTATCCTTACCTCGTGAACGAACTGCAGCATGCACTACAACATCCCAGCAGGCCTGTGATACGTGGCGTCTGGTAGCGTATTGGTAGGGGAACGAGTGGGGTGGTGGGTTCTCGGTAGTCATGCCTCAGGCGTCATCATGCATCACGATCCCCCCTATCATTTTTTTAAAATTTCTTTATTGGTTTTAAACAACAACAAAACAACAAAAACAAAACATACAATCTGGCATGACACAGCATCACTGGCGCGTTAGGATGTTCCTCAGAGCCTGCCATACTTCCGCAGCCTCGGGGTTCTCTGGCGACCGTACCCTTCATGTCCATCACCTTTGTTGGGTCTACCGCTGAGTTCTTTACAGAGGTGTCTCGCCACGGCGCTCGTGCCGGGTAACCTCATTCTTACTCGTTATTCTGCCGTCCCCACGAGGTCCTCATTGTCTCCCTCTTCTCTCATGTCGAATGGGTCCTGCATCAAGGAGTTCCATGCGGCCAACTTGTGTACTGTTTCCCCTTCCCCTCTTTTCACCGCTCTTACCCACACCACAGTCTCTGTCTGCGCCCACTTTTGGAGATCTGACCACCATGCATCTATGTTCGGGCCCTCCTTTGACTTCCATGACATTGCTATTCTTCTTTTAGCCAATATGCATATTAGGTCCTTCATTTTTGCTTGGTGCGATTCGTGTCTGCTTCCTCTCGGGAAGAGGCCTAGTATCTCTCTGGATGCTCTGCTTGTAGTTGAAGTCCGCCTTGTGCTATCTTGGTTCTGATTCTGTCCCAGAAAGTCTGTATCACTGGGCATGTCCAGAACATGTGGAGCACGTCGGCGTCCTCGGCCAGGCAGCGTGGGCACCTGTTTTGGTTCTCCGTCCGCATCTTGTGCATCCTCTTGGGGGTGAGGTATGCTCGGTGTGTGATATATAGCTGTGCCTGCCTGAACCGTGCATTCCTTGAGACCTTTTTTGGGTATCTTAGCACCCTAGCCCATTCTTGATCGCTAAATGGCCTCTGGAGTTCCTCCTCCCAACGTCGCCTCGTGTTTGATCCTTGCGGGTCTACTGTTTTTAGCAATTGTTCATATAACCTGGAGGTTGTGTGGGTTCCCTCTGAAATGTCGTACCATACGTCTAGCTCTGTCATCTCCTCCTCCTCCGGGTCTATCCATTCCGGCCATCTTTTTTTGATATTTCGTATTATGCAATTATAAAGGATGAATTGGCCTTCGTGTATCTCGTGGTCATCTACTATTTCTCGAAAGTCTGCCCACCTCTCTCCTCTCCTCAGGTCTCCAATTTGTGCTACACCTTTGGCCTCCCAGTGCACTCGGTACATAGCCAGCATGTTCGTGTTCCCCCCTAGGAGGCCCGCCAAAGGGATCTGTGTTGAGCACGGGTCCTTCGTACCCTGGAGTTTCCATGCCCTTTTCCATAGCCCCACTGCGATCTTAAGCATGTTCGGCAGGGTCCTGAGCTGGGGTGTGTCAAGCCACAAGATCTCTCTCAGATAGTATCGTTTCAGTGCTGGCTGAAAGACGATTGTCTATTGTTTCATCCTCTCCTAGCCACTTGACTGCGAACTGCAGTTGTCCTGCTAGATAATATTTTTCGAAATCCGGTAGCCTAATGCCACCGCCCTCGTAGTCTTTCTGGAGAGTCTCCATTGCGATTCTGTTCCTCCCTCCTCACCATAGGAAATTCCGTGTTATTGTATTTAATTTGTTGAAGAAGGCTCTGGGAATGGCGTATGGGATGTTTGTGAAATAATATGGCAGGCGCGGTAGCACCACCATTTTCAGGAGGGCCGCCCTCCCCGTCATCCCCAGTGGGAGTGTTCCCCAGAAGACCATTGATTTCTGTGTTTTTTCCAGTGCCGCCAGTGTGTTTTTCCTATGGGTGTCAGCAGTGTCGTGGTGTATTTCTATTCCGAGATATTTGAAGGAGTTTCGTGCCCATGTCAGGCCCAGGTCCGGGAGGCTGCCCGGGGGAACTCGCCTTAGCCCCGCCAGAGGAAGTACCAGGGATTTATCTTTGTTGATTGCTATGCCCGATAGTCTGGTGTATGCTCCGATCGCCTCTAGGGGGCATGGTAGATTGGTGGTTGGATTTTCTACGTATAACAGCATATCATCCGCGTATAGCGAGATTTGGTGGAGCACCCCGTCTGTTTATCCCGGTATCCCCATATTCCGCTCTAAGGAAGGCCGCAAGTGGCTCTAGGGCCAGAATGTATAATAATGGCGACAGTGGGCATCCCTGCTTGGTGCCCCTGTGTATTCTCCACTCCCTTGAGATGAATTGCCCCGTCTTCACCCTTGCTCTAGGTTCGTTGTATAGCAGTTTGATCCATCGGAGGAATCCCTCACCAATGCCGAAGTGGGCGAGTACGCTCACCAGCCACTCCTAACGCACCGAATCAAACGCTTTGACAGCGCCCAAGGACACTATTGCGCTCTCGCCTTGTCTTTGATTTGTCTCTTCTAGTACATGGTGCAATCTGCGAAGATTCCACGACGTGTTCCTCCCCGGGACGTAACCCGTTTGGTCCGAGTGGATCAAGGTGGGCACAACTTGTTTCAGGCGGTTGGCTAACACCGCCGTCAGAATTTTAGCATCCTGATTGATAAGGGAGATTGGCCTATAGGAGGCACATTGCTTGGGCGGCTTCCCCGGTTTTAGGATCGGGACTATCATCGATTCGGACATGCTGGGTGGCAGCTGATTGCTCTCGTATGCGCCATGATACGCATTAAGGAGCTTCTGGGAGATGGTACTCTTGAATGTTTTATAAAACTCCCCCCGGGATTCCGTCTGGGCCCGGGGTTTTCCCTGTGGGGAGCTCCATAATCACGCCCTCTATTTCCTCTAGCGTGATAGGTGCATCCAACGACTGAGCCTGTTCTTCTGCCAATTTTGGTAATCTAATTTCTGCCAGTGCATCCACTATGTCCCCTGAATCTATCTCTGGGTTCGGGGCATATAGTCGCTCGTAGAATTGGGCAAATAGGTCATTAATATGTTCCTGATTTCTGATCTCTTTCCCTGTGTGATCTTCTAACACTGTTATGGGGTCCTTTTTGTTTTCCTGTCTAGTAAGCCACGCTAAAAGTCTACTGGGTTTATCCCCTTCCGCATGTAGGCGTTGTAGATATCTCCCGTAATTCAGCCTTTCCAGTTTTTCCCAAAGTACCATACAGTCTGACCTCAATTCCACTAGCTCTCGGGACTCGTTCCCGCTCGTCGCTCTTCCTTTTCTATCACCTTCTCAAGTTCACTGAGCTCTTTCATAGCTGCCCCCGTTAATCCCCCTGTCCTGCCTATTGCTGCCCCCCTTATCACCACTTTGAACGCGTCCCATAGTGTAGAACTACTTTCCACGCTACCCTCATTCTGCTCAAAGTAATCCTCTATGGACTCTTGGAGGTGTTCCTCCAGCTCTCCCTCTCTTAGGGCCTCTGCCCGAAGCCACCAGGTAGGTATCGGGGCTTTCCTATGGGTGTGTGCCCATGTTGCTAATACTGGGGCGTGATCAGAGAGTGTGCGTGCTTTGATAGTGATTTCTGTGAAATCATGTAATGATTCCCTGCCCGTGAATATGTAGTCTAACCATGTAAATGTCCCATGCGGTGCACTGTAGTGTGTGTACCCCCTCCCCTCTCCATGTACCTGTCTCCAGATGTCGACCAGTTGAAATCCCTCTAAGGTCCTATGCAGTTCCTTCGCCGGGGGCGCTGGCTTCCTGTACCTGTCGTCCGACCTGTCCAGCAACGGGTTTAAGGTGCAGTTGAAGTCGCCGGCCCAGATGAACGTCGCTTCCCTGTACTGGGCCAGCCTGGGTGCCAACTTTTTAAAGAAGTCTGCTGCGTCACAATTCGGGGCCTAGGTGTTGATCAGGCACACTTCCTTATGTTCCAGCATTCCGTGCACCAACACCATCCTTCCCTGCGAGTCTGACTCCTGCCGGAGCATTTGAAACGGAACCCCCGGGGCAATCCATATCAGTACTCCCCGTGCATAGTTCGAGTACATGGCGCTGTATGTTTGTCCTCTCCATTTCTTGGTCACCTTGGCCTGCTTTTGTGAGGTTAGGTGTGTTTCCTGGAGCATCGCTATCTTGACCTTCATTCGATTTAGCCATGCATAGACCCTAAGTCTCTTGATATACGCATTAAGGCCTCGCACGTTCCAGGTGACTATTGACGTGCTATCTAGCCCCATTGTACTTTTTTGCGGTCCGGCTTCCTCATCCCACAGCCGTGTCTCCGTGTCCTGCCCTCTACTCTCCCTGAGTGGGAGTCTCCTGCGGTTCCTGTTGCGGGGCCCCCGCATCTGGTGTGGCCATGACTGTCATCTATTGCCACTTGCCGTATATATCTCTGGTCACCTTCTGCTGTATCTCCCCTTCATCCTTTGCGCCCGTTTTCCTGTTGCCTGCGCCATATGCTGTCCATTCACCACACTCAACATCTTTAACCCAAACAAAAACTAATGAACAAACGCCCAGCCACCCTTCTCCTGCTCGGGCTCCACCGCTTCCCTCATCGTACTCCCTTGGAAGGGGCCGACTTGCAGCGGCGTGATGCCTTAAAACTGGCATCTAAACTTGGTGATCACTCTCACTGTGCGGGGATGTCGCCTTTCTCAGCCGACCTTGACTGGAGTGAGGTTGATCGCTCCTTCATACTTGTCTTCCGGCTTAGTTGCTTATCAATTGTTTGGTAACATTGCGCGTAACTGCGTTTTCTCTCCCTTGTTTCGCATTATCAGGGTCTGTTTGCATTGTTGTTGGCGTTTCTCTGCCTTCGCTGGGGGATGCCCTGCGCGTCCATCCACCTGTGGGCCTCCTCCGCCGAATCGAAGAAGCATGATTTGTCCCGGTGTATCACCTTGAGTTTGGCGGGGAACAGCATCATGTATCTCACCCCTGCACACCTAAGTCGTTCTTTCGTTGGGCCAAACTGTGCTCTCTGCTTTTGTACCAAGACTGTATAGTCCGGGTACATTGTGATCTTAGAGGAGTGTCTGACGATCTCCCCCCCCCCCCTCCTCTTGAGAACACCAGTATTTTGTCTGTCTGTAGTTCATGATCCTGGCAATTATCGGTCTCTAAGGGGCACCCGGTTGGGGTCTTTTTGTCAGTGCTCTGTGTGCTCTCTTCACCACAAAGCCCTGAGACAACTCCCCGGCCCCTACCTCCTGGAGAAGCATGTTTTCTATGTACTCCGTAGGGTCGTTACCTTCTTCGCCTTCCGGAAGTCCAATTACACGGATGTTGTTCCTCCTAGCTCTGCCCTCTGCGTCCTCTGCTCTCCGTTCCAGGGCCTTGACTCTTTGCAATACTTCCGTTAATTGTGTCCGTGTTGTGGCGACTCCTGCCGTGTTTTGCTGCACCTGTTGCTCTGTCTCCCCCACCCTCTCCGCCAGGTTCCTCGTATCCTGATGAAGGAGGCCCACATCCACCATCACCGCATCCAGTTTTTTTTTCTAGCGACACCTTTAGGGCCCCTATTGTTGCGTCCATTTTGTTTTCAAGAGATGCCTTCATGGCGGCTATTGCTCCTATGATTGTGCCGTCGTTTGCGTCTTCTGTCGGTTTGAGGTGCAGCCCATTTCCATGTCTGTGGCGTTGTCTGTTTTTGCCCTGGTATCTTGGTGTAGGTGTCCATGGTGCTCTGCTTGACCTTCCCTTCGATTTTCTTATTTGGCATTGTACCCCTACGTGTCTGTCCGCCTTCGGTCCCGTGGACAGCTGGGCCAAAGGTGGGGGACGGCGTTTCCAAGGCGGGATGCTAGTACCGAGTCCTGATAATTCCCTCTAGATTTTCCCTACCCGGCTCCTCCTCTATCTTCTACGGGTCGTGCACTGTAGCCCTTCACCTTATTGCGTGGGCGCCATGTTGGTCCATCGGGGGCCCAGACTTTGCCTTGTCTTGGCGGTGTAATGGCAGCAGTTAGGCAGTCCTGCCTGGTGCGTGTTGGTGTCCAGGGAAGCGGGCCCGCCTCCCCCTCGCTCCGGCGCCGGGAGGCCTTTCCCCTATGCCGCTCAGTCAGCGACCTGGAGCCGGGGGTCCTACCGCTTCATCCGGCGTGCGCTGCCCGGTGTCTTCTCCACGGGCCCTGGCTCGTTCACCGTCAGGAGTCCTCTGCGCGGCGACCTCCCTTTCACTGTCTGTGCCCGTCGGCCTCTCCACGGGGTCTGTCTCCTCCGGGCCGCTCCTTACCCCGGTGAGGCGCCCACGTCCTTTTCTCGCCGAGCCTGTTTTCCTGCGGTTGGCTTCTGTTTTTTGTTTTTCTCCCCACGAGGGGGGGTTGGTTGCCGCAGGATCGCTGGCTGGTCTTCTCCTTGGCCCAGTCGGATTTACCCTCTACTTCGAGGTCGCGGCTCCGTCCGCCATCTTGGATTTTCGCCGGGCTTTCTTACCATCGGGCGTTTTACTATGTAAATGCTCCGTTTTTTCCCGGTATTTCGCTCAGCTGCTGCAGGAATACTTCTTCCTCACCCTGCACTCGGGCCGCTGCAGTGTGCGCCAGGATGTCTCTAAGTCGGATATGTGCACGGATCGTAGCGGGAGCTCCGTCTCAAGACGACCTCACTCCATGGGCTCAGGCCACGCCCCCGATCCCCCTATCATTACCCTGTCCGCTACCTCATGCCAGAAAGTCCCAATCATTGGGCATGACCAGAACATGTGCCGCATGCCCGCTTGTTCACCCAGGAATCGTGAGATTGCCTGCGGGGTCATGTATGCCCTATGTGTGATATATAGTTGCATAATTATCAGCCTGGCATTTCTAGATGCCCTCCATGCATACAGCAGCTCCCTGGTCCACTCCCCCGTAAATGTTCGGCCTACATCTTCTTCCCATTGGGATGGTATCTTTAGCTTTGTCTTTGTGTGTCCACTAATATCTCATAAAGCCTGGAAATCGTGTGTGTCACCCTGCACCCCCTCCTCCGATAAGTCATAAAGCAAGTCTAGCAACGTGTCCCCTTCCACCGGGATTTTACCGCCCCCTGACCACCATGTGGTAGGCTCGAAACTGGCCCCTGGAGAGATCGTACCTGTCCTGCAGCTCCGGAAAGCCTACCAAAATGGCTTCACTACGCAGATCCCCCAAGGTGGTGATCCCATTTGGCTCCCAATCTCGTCAAACTGCAAACCTCACCTCAGTCTCTTTCCCCTATGCCGTCAACGGTATGCTGTCAGAATGCAGGCCCAGTGTACCCACCAATCGCCACAATCTGGTCCATATCTTCTGCCGCAACAGCGCAGACCTCCCCTCACAGCACATGCCTCTCATCCTGAGGATCTCTTTCAGGTAGTAAGGTTTAGAAGCGTTCTGCAGCAGATCCGTATCCAGGGAAAGATATCTGCCAGCCAGGACTTACAAATTGCAGCTGGCCCACTAGAATTCGAAATGTGGCAGCCTAATTCTGCCATCCTTAAAATCTCTACACAATGTACTTGGCGAAACTCTGCTCCTTTTCCTACCCCAGATGAACCTTCCAACCACAGAGTCGAGTCAATCGCTTGGGGATATCATACAGTACGTTTACAAAATGGGACAGGAGTCTTGGGAGTACTATTTTAAGGAGTGCCACTCTGCCAATCATGTACAGTGGAAGCTTGCACCAGAATTCTTTGGACCGTTCTATTCCTCTCCATGCACGTGTTCATCTTGTCGTGTTTGGGATCGTGATAAACATCTATCCCCAGATACCGAAAAGTGTCTACTGCCCACTGCAACTCTAAGTCTGGCAGTGAGTCCTGCCCCAGCTTCACTAACCCAGCCAGAGGCAATAGCCTCGACTTTTCCCTACTCAATTACGCCTGAGAGTAGCGCAAACTCATCTAGGACCTCCAGTATATATAATTAATTAACTGCCGGGTTTTGTATATAAAGTAACATATTGTCCGCGTAGAGGGAAACCACATGCGTGTCTTCCCCTACAGATATACCAGCATCCTTAAACTCAGCTCTGAGGAAGGTCGCCAGATTCTCCATAGCCAGAATAAACGGCACGGGAGAGAGCGGACACAGTTTGCTTAGTACCTCTGCCCAGTCTCATCTATCAGAAAGGCCTCCCCATTCTGACTCTGACCATTGGTTTCGCATAAATCCGCTTTATCCACCTCAGGAATCTCGGTCCTATCCCAAACTGTTGCAGGGTAGCGTGTAGCCAGTCCCACCGCACAAAATCAAACGCCTTTATCACTTCTAACGAGGCCACCACACAATCTGCCCTGGCTTTGCTAGTCTGGTATATCACATTTTTATTTATTTCATTTATAAAGCATGCACAAACCTTTGGGCATCAGCGCACTGTGGAACCATAAACATGGGGCCCGAAGGTGAGAAGGCATAATGTTACAGAGAAACCGGCAGCAGACAACGTTCAAGAGGTTTGGTTTACACGAGCAAATTATTTGAACAACCAGGTGTTGAGTGCTCTGCGGAAGTCCCAGAAGTACCCTTCAGTTCTGAGGGCAGGTGGGAAGGAGTTCCACTGCTTGGCTGCAATGACCTGGAAGCTTATGCCTCCTGCTTTAGCACGTTTGAATTTGTTGCACAAGCCTGTAAGAATAGGGGGTTCTGGTGGGCCTAGAAGGTTGGAACATGGTGACTAGTATGTTGGGGCTGACTTGGAGATGCATTTATGGGTGATGGCGAGAGTCTTGAAGGCGATTCTTTCTTTGATGGGGAGCCAGTGGATCTTTCTGCCAGCAGTGGAGATGTGCTCTGAGCAGGGAATGTTAAGCCATGCAAAGGGCACTGTTTTGTATAGCTTGGAGTTTCTTTAGATTCGGAGATGAGGTGCCTACGAACAGGGCGTTGCAGTAGTCTAACCTGGCTCCTACACCTGAGCGTACTATGGTCAGACATGTGTTGGTAAGTAAGGGTCTGGCAGCATTGGATGAGTTTGGTAGAGTAAGCTGCCGCTGAAGAGATGGCGTTGGCTTGGTGGGTGAGGGATAGGGTTGAGTCAAGGTAGACTCCTAGGACAGAGACTGGGAGAACTGAGCCATCAATGTTGAAGGTTGAGTATATGGGGTACAGTTGCTACAGTGCCGAGGTGGAGCCTATGATGACGTGGTCTGTTTTCTCATTAAGGCAGAGTCCATGGGTAGCCATCCAGGCTTGGATAGTGGCATAGGTGGAGTTTAGTGTGGCAGCATCATTGCGTTAGGATCCAGATGGAGGAAGGATGATTAGAGTGTCATCTGCGTTTGTGTAGGCGATGCAGAGGGAGTCTAGGTGGTCAAAGAGGAGCTTCGTGAAGATGTTGTAAAGCATAGGGGACACACAGGACCCTTGTGGCACCCTGCAGTTAATGGAGCGAGCATAGCACAGGCATTTTCTGTTTAGACTTTCATGTCTTTGAGAAAGGAGGAAATCCAAGAGGCTGCTTCCGTGGAAAAGAGGCTGAGGAAATCCGATGTTGGGATAGAATGTTATGATCAGCCAGGTTGAAGGCCGCTGACAAATCAGGAGGAGTAAGGCTAACTTTCCTTGGTCTCTGATCTCGTCCTTCTGGATGTTCAGGTCTTAAGAGCGCTGATTCCGTGTTATGTCCTGGACGGAAATCCGATTGGCGCATGTTTTTTTGAAAAAAGACATGCGTGGTGAGTAGGTATAGTCAAGGGCGCATGGAGAGATTGTGCACTGATCTCTATCCTAAGCGTTTATTACGGCAAGGGGGTGGACAGTGGTTTTTCTGCATACTGCATGCGAGGTGCCTTACTGGCAGATGGGCATGAGTTGCGGCGAGCGTTGCTGCACTGAGGCAGTGTTATAGTGCATGAGGTGGCAGGGAGGGTGGCTGGGATAGACCAGACTAGGCGCATGGAGTCTGCTGAATGCCAGCAGTAGAAAAGGGCTCTGCAAGATATCGGAGTATGCAGGAGGGTTAGGGGACATCATTAGGTTACGTCGCTGAACTGTTGGTACTTGCAGCAGCCTGAGGCTTCCTTGTTCCAAATGAATTGGCTGAGATTGCGTGGGGAAGAACAAAGACCCAAACCCCCGCACTTATCCTGTATCCCAGGCAAAGTGAGCCCACCTATGAAAACAACCATGCAAACTCCAAGCACAACCATGCTGTTTACAGAACTCCTCAGGTCTTCCTAACCAACCCTTTCACCTTCCTGCCCACCTTCATCCATTTTTGTGACGCCTCTGGTCTGGGACTCCTACTCAGCCCCTCCAATTTGCATCCCCCGCCATCCCAGTATTCAGCAGGCCCTTTGCCTATTTTAGTGTCCGAGCAGCCCATCGCTTCCCTTGATACAAGAACTGGGGCACAGTTGGAAACCCCCTCCTGTAGGTCACCTCATTACTGCGTAGCCATTCAGTCAGCAGCTGCAGCGCCCTGCCCTCCGTTTCACCAAAGTCGTGGAGGCCAGGTCCTGATAAAAGGAGAGAGAAATATTGTAGAAGATAGTTGACAAGGGTCTAGCCGCATTTATTATGCATTCCTGCAATTTAAGAGTGCACCCGAGACAACCCATCCACAGGCCTATCTTGGGACAAAGGTTTGGGTCCTTGCACGGTTAGTCCTGTCCAGTTCAATTGCTGAGTCCTCGGGCAGGATCAAAATGAAGCGGAAAAGGTCCACCCCAAAATCAGAAGTGTCATCCTGCACTGCTGAGGAGATGCCATGGATCCAGATATTATTTCTGCAGAGCGGTTCTCCCCATCCTCCTCAACTTCCAGGGCATCACAGAGCGCCTCCAAAGCTTCAAATCTGTTAGAGCACTCACCAACCTCATACAACTGTTCACATAGCTTCTCCACTTCCACCTCCGAAACCCGCTGTTCAGCTTCCAAGACCCTTTTATCTAGTGCCAGGATCGTGGGAGAGTTCTTCTCTGCTTTTGTGGATTTCTTTGCGAATTTCCACTAATTATCCTTGCAAATCTGACTTGCTAGACCTCTGCGTGAGCAGGGTCGGAAGCGGATCAGCCCGATGGATATGGGCCGGCACCACCTCACTGCATCTGGCTGCAGCATTGCGAAAATATCACCTTGCTTATCCGGCTTGGGTGTTTTGGCCATCCTGGATACAAGAGTCAGAAGAATTTAGGAGGGAATCCACTCAAGCCCCGTGCAGCGAGGATCACATGAGGATCAGTGGCTTAAAGCTGTGCACTCCATGATGCCCCTCTCTGGGTACAACCAACTGCAAAGTTACTGCCGCCAGCAAGCACGGGTCACATGAAGGGCGCAGGCTGAACTGGCCACCCGCAGGCCCCAGGCTGTCGCTATAATAGCACTACTTTAGGTACGTTTTGACCATAAAGTGCCCTTAGGTGCTTCTGTAGGGTGAGACGTTGGGAGATGTTACTGCCATCACTGCCCCTTAGGCTGTCAGGCATGCAAGGAGCAGCATGTAGGATGTTATTCAGGCCGGATCTATGCCTCAGCTTTGATGTTCATAGGCCCAGCGCAGCTGCTCTTTGTAAATATTTCTGCCTCCAGGTGGCTCCGCGTCAACTCTGCCGACGCCTATATGCACCCTGCACCAGATAAGACGTGGGAGCCAGTATATATAATGGTGCTGTGCCCTTATTTCCTTTTTCCACGCTCTGCTTGCATTAAGAACACTGCTCTTAGTCTTTCTTCGTTTTATCAAACCTTCAACTTCCTTACATTGTATTCGTTGCAGATTTGACAAAGTACTCTGGTTTCAAACCCTGGATGGACTGTGGCGTCAAATGTCCTTTTCAGATCTGCACAGCATTTGTCTTTACTGCTTTGGTTGAAGGCTACGACACACAGGACTGAGTTGTGCCAATTGATGCACCCAGAGGCATTTTGAAAACGTGAGGAAACACTTTTGACGTTCCTCCACAAGGAAAGCGGTGATCAACTGACTTGTTCAAGGTTGCCAGGCTCTGACCTCGGCACCAGCAAATGATACCAAGTCTGAAAGGGCAAGAAGAAACAGAAAAAACACTGCAAGAGGTCAAGATCCTCTGGCAGTTCTACACTACATCACTCTGTTGTCGAAAAAGGAGCCACCACTCCAAGGATGTCCTGGCGGATGGAAAAGGTCCCACAGGTACCCTTTCCCATCCAGTACTTTACTCCTGAGGAATGGGAGGCATTCAGGATGAAGATGATCGACATCTTTGCCAAGGCCTGTGACTTCAACTCTGACACCAGAGGCCACGGCATTGGTGCTGACTGCTTCGAGCAAGCCGACGGATCCCACCGCATTTGGACGAGCCGGCAGAGAATCTGCAAGCAGACTCTACAAGGTCACGTTATGGGTCACACCATTCCGTCTCTGAATGTTAGTCCTCTAACCTCTTGTCCTTCTCTTACTTTAGCGTCGTCGGGGTCGGAAAAGATCTTTCTTCCGCTTACCTGGAGAGCATATATGTCCCATTCAGAGGACATCTAGGAGGGAGGCCGGTCCCTTTCTGGCTGGTGCCCCTGCACCTAGGGAAGTCGGGAACTTAATGGACCTTGCAGCCGACAGTTACCATTGCTGATGTTGAGCGCTTGGTAATTGAGACTCTAGTATGGGGAGTTGCAGGGGAGGCGGAATCACTAAACCCAATATTCACATTGTGCTTGCCGAGGAATTTGATCACGAGGAAACCAAGCTAATGGGTATGGTTCATGAGAAAACATTTTGAACCTCTGGTTTCTACAACCATGACAACCTTTCCTGGAAGATTGCCTTTCGTTGTGTTCACGTCTCCGGGGAGTGTAAGTGAGTGGAAGTGCTTGTCCTGTAAGGAACTTTAAGGTTGATGGTCCCAGTAAGGATGGTTTCTTCATTCCTAAAGTGTTATTTACATTCAAATCTGAAAATATGTTTACCCATTTTTCAACCTAGTCCCCATAATTCACAGGGAGAAGCTTTGCAGTATCCGTTTGTGCCTAAGACTTTAAAGCTGTATTTAGTCAGAACTCGAACTTTGCTTAGACGTTAGGAAGGATTTACCTTTTGCTGATTTTTTTTTTTTACTTGCATTGTGACTGCTGACTTCCTTGATGTTTGTCTTTTATGTTTGGGTAAGTGAGGTTTTTTCAAATCACACTATCATTTTTGATGTGTGCTGTCCAGGTAGTCCTGATGGCCAAGTGGGCATAGTTCCTTCTACTCCATTTTCTTGTCCGTGTGAGTCCCCACCTTAGCTGTGTTCTGTGCAGGCAGGTGGAAGTGTTTTTACTTTTCACTTGGCAACCATTTTCTCAGGAGTGGTGTCGGTTTGTCTTATTTTTTTCAGGAGCCAAAAGGACTACCTCATTGCACAGTGAAGCACTGGCTTTATTTAGCTTCTTCCTCTGTTGATGGAGATCACCAGTTATGGTAATTCACTTTTGCAGACTATGGCCATATCTCACAAAGTAAGCCTTGGAGAGAGTGGAATCCAGTTTAGACTGGAAAAGGACCCTATACCATATCCTTGAGTGTGCCAGCATGTTGGCTGGCTGTCCAAGGTTTGATTGTTGTGAAAACTGTGAATGCTTATCTACAAGTGATTATAGGGCTGGGGTTACCCCTAACCCTCAATTGTTGTCCAATCCGTTCTGGAGTCTTAACTACTGGACCTTGACCTGTAGAAGCTGAGCGAGCCAAGAGGTTCTCTGGGTACTTTGCTGGAGGCTGTACTGCTGTCATCCTATCCTTCTGAAGGTGAAGCTTTCTCTTTCCACAAAGAAACATTTTTGAACCAGTAGGCACAGTTGCTTCACAGTCCTCCAATGACCTTCTGGTGCACCCCTGATGCTCCTTGGACCGAGACAATTTCATCTCGGGTGAAGCGCTTCTTTTGTACCTGGGCTGAAGCTGGCATTGCCTACTGCTCGACCAAAGTACTGACTTTATCGTGGAATGTCCTGATTCGCACCACTGCAGCTAATCCTTGATGGGCTATGCCTGCTACCTGTGTGGGTCCTTTCATTTCACTAGAATTGCCAGAGATCTGATTTGAAGGGTCTCCCCTGCACTGCCTAACTGCTTTGTCCTTCCTGTCAAGGGTTGCTTGAAGGAAGTCCCAATCATTGTGGATGCTATTGCTCTGGTCCTGCCACCTCCTGGAACCTAGCTCTCAGAAGCAGATACCAGGAACCTGCACCCACTTGCAAACCTTTCCACCTTCTCTTGGCCTTCTCCACAACATCCATCCGCTTGAACAGTCTTCCTTAGCTCTTCCCGTCCCTTGGTCTTCGTTTGGGTCTCTGGACTGAGTGTGCACTCTATCCTCAAGACCCCCCCCCCCCCGACCATGACCACCAGTCACTTCAGTGGACTGTTGGCTCACCTCTGCAGCATCTCTCACCAGCCCTCTGGTCATTGAACCTATATCATCTTCTCCACTGGAGAGTTCTTCTCGTCTCTCCAGCTGGGTGGCTGCTGTCTTTATAGTTCCTGGTACCTTTTAGTAGAATTTACCTCGAGTGTCAATATAAAAGTGTGCTGGCTGTTGGGTTGCTCTTTTTAATTTCTATGTGCCGAACCTTTGTAACTCTGAACTACCTTAAAGTACACAGAAGTACTGCTTACCGGTAACATCTTGATAATCACTTTGGGTACTGGAGTAAGACTGTGTGGGACTTTGGTCCACATTTTAACGGTTTACTTTTTCTTTTTTAAAAGCTGTTTTAATGTGCTAATTTCCTCACTTTAAAACTGTGTAACGTCTGGTTACTTGTGTTGAAACAGTTAAACTTGCAATACCCTTGTTTTTAAAGTATCTTCTCTTCTTTGGGCGGAATTACTGTTTTTTTGATTTTTCTTTTCTGAAAGGTATGTACTTTTTTTGTAGATTTGTTTTTTTTAATGCACAGAGTATAGATAGTACAATTACGGAAAATATACACTATGTGGACAGTGCTTAGTGAACTCTTAAGTATGTCTGTGAGTGAGAACTGTACTTCATATCGGCGCTCTCCACACTTCTAAGAGTGAAACGGACAGCTTTGTCTCTTTAATACCTTTGGAATCTGAATGAACTTGATGGAGAACCTGACACACCTTCCTGAACCCCTCACTATAGGACCTTATAAAAACCTACTAACAGCATGCCTGATTACATTTTCATCACTCTTGATGCTGATTTGCCTGGGAAGAATTGACAGAGGCCACAATCACTAGGTAGATTCTGCCCAGTGTTTGTTTCCATGAGTTTTCATGCACTTTCAAAATATCCAAGGCAGCATCTGTAGTTTTTGTTAACGGTCATGTGCTGAGATGTAGTGTGCAGTATGGGTTGCACTTGTCTTTTGCAAGTTCTTCACTGGGTGACCTCCACAGTGGGGATGCAAGTTTTTGCATAACCTGGTCACTTGAAGCTTGTGACACTTGCTGCCTCCTCGGCTTTAATATTGTCTGTAAGCTTTCCCAGCAAGTTTTCAAGAAGGAAGCATGCTTGTGTAAGTTTAATTAATTAATTATTGTCATGATGATTCAGGTACTCGTAATATGTAGCTCTCCCCGCCAGAACTACCATGCTACTGTTCCCTTGTAAATCTGTCAATCGGTGCCGGATTTAAAAACCATGATTCGGGCCCCTTCCTTTATATTTAGGTGAGAGGGGAACGCTGGCATGTGAAGCAATGTTTCTCCAGCATGACGTCTGGCATGGATTCACAGGCTCATGAATATTCCCCGTCGTCAGGCTGGGAATCCTCGGTAAAGAAAAAAATCAGTTTCGTTTCTGAACTGTCTTTCTACTAATAACCAATCACTGGTCTCTGGGTCATACTGCCCCCAGCCAATGACTGTCCTCTACCTAAGCCTCTCCTCTGGCAGCCATCTTCAGATTTTTACTGCACGTTAAAGTGTTGGGAGTCCTCGTGCTGTAGCTCTCCAGCTTTTACTGCGTGTGGCGTTTTTTCGAAGCGTTTACTCTTATTTTTTCAGTTAGTTCGAGCTGCAAGCTTCACCAATTCTTCTTCCGTTTAACGGGGACCCGTTTTGGTAATTTTCTACACCCCTCGAGGGCGAATTTCCATCGAGTTTTTACTTCTTAGAGGATTCCGGAAGATCTTTGAGGCATACCCTGCGTGGTCGTGGTCATGGCCCAGGACAAAGGAGACACAACGCCTGTTGAATCCAAGCTGTTTAGGATCTGCCCTGGATGTGGATTACAGAATGTCTTCAAGGAAGATGAGCACTCCTGGTGCCTCTGCCTTCACGTCGACAAACCGCACCTGGAGAAGGACTGTGGGTTCTGTATGAACATGTCCGTCCGGACACTGAAGGACCGTCGTATTCGGCTCACTAAGTGGCTGGAAGGGAAGAGCCCAGCAGCAGGTGAGAAGAAGTCAGAGCAGTCTTTTAAGCCCTTTGAGGGCACTCCGGCGACGGGGGCCCAACAGAAGGCTAAGCACCGCGTGCAGCAGGAGCGCCGTTGGTTCGGGCTCCTCAGCTGCCAGGCAGGGCGCAATGTTGCAGACGCCATCATCCACGAGCCATCGCTCTGGCTCGGTGAAAAGGAAGTCGGAGAACCCGCGTAAGCTTCGGGAGAAGCCCCGGTCGATCCCGACGGAGACAGCCAAGAGGGGGCTAGGCGGTGACCCCCCCCCCCCCCCCTAAGGTGAAGGCCTCAAACACACCCAAGGTCGTGAAGGCCCAGATTCACTCGGCGAAGGCCTCGATTGAAGGAGTCATGGCGGCCCTGGTGAAGCCTGCGGAGTCTACCCCAGTCGAAACGACCTCTGGGCCTAGAGTTTTCCTGCCACCCAGGAGGGAAATGTCTTTGTAGCATATCGAGAAGACCCCTGTGAAACCCTGGAAACCCTGGGGATGAGAAAGAGGGGGGGGGCACGGTAGCCCTAACGGACACAGATACCACCTCCTGAAGATGAGCTGGCTGGCGTTAAAAAGATCCTGGACAATAAGTTCGAGGAAGCCAGTGCCTACGGGAGGGATCCTGAGGGACGAGACGGGGACGGAGACGAAAGGGACGGACGATGACGGTGGTGACGACGGGATGGATCTCCAATCACCCCCTGCCCGGGCCTCCCCGCCCCACAAAATTGGCTCCTTTCACGCCATGATCGCCAGGGCATCAGAGCTTTTCCAGCTATGCCCCGAAGAGCAGAAGAAGGAAGGGTTCCTCTACCAACGACGGGAGGCCAAGAGGAAGACCGTTCTCTCAGTCCCCTTACTGGACGACATCTGGGACGAAGGACTGTCCATTCCGAAGAACCCGTCCACGGCCCCTGAGAAGAGGGACCGGTACGAGAAGAAGTACCGGGTCCCGGACTCCACTCCTATGTGCCTCAGGGCACAGCCGTCCTCGGATTCGGTGGTCTCCACGGCGGCCAAGAGGAAATCGGCAGGGGCGACGTCATCAACTTCCACTTCCCTGCCGGACGCGGAGGGGAAGAAGCTGGATGTCATGGGACGACAGGTCATCTCGTCGGCAGCGACGACCATCAAGGTGGCCAACGCCCTCGCGATCGTGGCACGCTACGACAGGGAGCTGTGGTTCAAGATCGCTCCCATCCTGGACTTCCTCCCAGATGACAAGAGGGCAGAAGCCCTTGAAATCCTGCAGGAAGGTGAGGTGGTGTCGGACCACGCCATCACGGTGGCCACGGACATCACTCACACCGGCTTTTGCCAGATGGGCAACAGCGGTTGCCTTCACCGGCGCAGTTGGCTCAGGGCCACTGATTTCCGTCAGGACATGCAGATCAGGGTACTGGCCATGCCCTTTGACGGGAACAACCTGTTCGGCAAGGCAGTGGACGAGTCACTGCAGGACATAAAGGAGGACACGAAGACAGCCCAGGCCCTGGGTTCTCCATCAGCGATGGCCGTCCTTTCGGACTTCCGGAGGCAAGTCTCAAGGTGCCTCCAAAGAATTCGGCGGCAGTTCCTCGTACCGCCAGGCAGCCCGCTCCTCGTCGCAGGAAGCCTACAGAGGCTGCAACAAGACAGATGGACACCGTCGTCGCCAAGGTGGCAAGGCCTCAGCAAACAAGACCGAACCGGCAGTGAGGTTGGGCCCCCACCGAGCACTCCGGTGGGAGGCCGGCTGGCGAAATTCGTCAGCGTGTGGATGTCCATCTCCACTGACTGTTGGGTGCTGGATGCCCTGGCCCAGGGGCACTCCCTGGAGTGCCAAAGAAAGTGTCCCCGTTTTCCACCTGTGGCCAGGAAGGAAAACCACGTGCCACAGCTGCTTCTGAAGGTACGAGCAACGCTGAAAAGGGCGTGATAGAAATCGTACCAAAGAGGCTCTGGGGTATACTCGCCGTACTTACTCGTTCGAAAGAAGACCGGCGGCTGGCGGCCCATCCTAGACCTTTGCCGCCTCAACAGATATATCAAGTCCTAGGAGTTCTGGATGGTCACCCTTCAGCACATGCTGGGACAATTGGAGGAAGTGGACTTCCTGTCGTCGCTGGACTTTGAGGATGCTTACTTCCACATCCGCATACGCAAAGGACATCGAAAGTTCCTATGGTTCGTGGTCCAAGGGCGGCACTACCGGCTCAAGGCCCTGCCCTTCGGGTTGAAGTCGGCACCAAGGGTCTTCACCAAGTGCTTGGCACCAGTGGTGGCTCTGCTGCGCCTGCAGGGGATCCACGTATACCCCTATCAGGACGATTGGCTCATCCGAGCCAAGTCAAGAGAACTCGCTGTCGATCACACAACGAAGACCGTCCGCCTGCTCATGGAACTGGGATTCCGATCAACTTCGCAAAGTCCCACTTGGTACCATCGCAGGAAGCCCTGTTCGTGGGGGCCAGACTCGACACAGTGGCATGGTTGGCTTCACCGTCGGAGGAGAGGACGAAAGCCAACCTGGGCAAGTTGACCATGGAAGTGGCTGTTGACCATGGAAGTGGCCAGGGTGAGGTCCATCAAGTCCCTGATCGGCATAATGTCATCGTGCATCCACCTTGTACGTCTGTGCCGTTTGCGGATGCGGCCACTACAGGAGTTCCTCGACACCTGTTGGATGCAAGCGGCGGGCAGCTTCGAAGACAAGATCTCCCTCAACGAGACTTTCCGCCAAGCGATCCGGTTGTGGGGCAACCGCGCGCATCTAGCGGCGGACATGGTCTTTCTTTCCTTCCCTCAAGGGCAAGGTGGTACGGATCGTCACCGACAACACCACCACAATGTTCTACATCCGGAAGCCGGGGGGCACCAGATCCCCAGCCCTATCCAAGGAAGCGCAGGATCTGTGGCACTGGGCCGTCACCCAGGGGATGTTCCTGGTACCTTGTCATCTGGCAGGAGTGAAAAAAACTGTCGCCGACTCACACAGCAGGGAGCTGCGCTCTTGCCACAAGTGGGAGCTTCAGCAGGGTCAAGTGGATCTCATATTCCGACGATGGGGCAGTCCCCAGATCGACATGTTCGCGACTGCGGTGAACACCAAGTGCCGGAGGTTCGCCAGCAGGTTTCCCCAGCCGGAGAGCATGGGCGATGCATTCTCCTTCCCCTGGGACGGCCTGTTCCTGTATGCGTTCCCACTGTTGCTGTTGCTTCTGCGACTCATCGGTCAACACAGATGGTCCCGGTGCAGGATGATGCTCGTCGCACCGGCCTGGCCGAGGCAGATATGGTTTCCGGACCTTCTGGACTTGTCAGCGTCCCCCCCCAGTCAAACTGCTGACGGATGCAGATCTTCTCACCAGGGAAGGAGGCGCCATCCTACATCACGACCCAGGATCGCTGAACCTGCAGGCCATGCTCCTGCAGTACTAGAGTTCGGAGGCTACGATATCCTGGCGGACTGCAAGGAGGTACTTGTAAAGGTCAGGGTGTCCTCGACTCTTAAGTGCTATGGACATAAATGGATGAGGTTCTCTGTCTGGTGCCGTGCACAGGAGATTAACCCTCTACGGAATTCCGGCCCCTCTGCTGCCGTACTTGTTGTCGCACGCTAAGGCAGGGCTGGCACATGCCTCCATCAAGATCCATCTGGCGGCTATCTCCCTCTACACCAGAACTCCGGGGCGGTCATCGCTGTGGTCTCACTGCCTGGTGAAGGAGTTCATGAGAGGACTGTTGCGCTCGTTCCCACCGGTGAATGCTCTGGCCCCGGCGTGGGAGCTCAACGTGGTGCTGACCAGGCTCCTGGGTCCCCCATTTGAGCCCTTGCATTCGGCACCTCTGAAGTTCCTATCGTGGAAGACAGCGTTTCTTGTGGCCATCACCTCCGCACGACGAGTGGGAGACATCCAGGCCCTCCCCTGTAAACCTCCATACCTGACATTCCACAAGACGAGGGTAGTGCTGAGGGCGCATCCCTCCTTCATGCCCAAGGTGCCGTCGGACTTCCATCTCAACGAGCCCTTGGTGTTACCTGTTTCTTTTCATCGCCAGCTGAGAGGACTTTGCACTCGCTGGATGTAGCTAGAGCGCTTAGGTTCTACGTGGACCGCACAAAGAGTTTTCGGAAGACATCACAGCTGTTTGTGAACTTTGGCCCTGTGAACCAAGGGAAGGCCCTCTCGAAGGCTTCAATTTCCAGATGGCTCTCCGGCTGCATCATGCACTGTCACCGGTTGGCAAACCGACCGTTGCCTGGCTGTCCGAGAGCCCTTTCGATCAGAGTGATCGCTGCTACTACGGCGTTCCTGTCTGGTGTGCCCCGGCTGGACATCTGCAGGACTGCTGCGTGGAGGTTGACACACACCTTCACGGGATTCTACTGCATCGACCGGGATTCCAGGGAGGAGTCCAGAGTCGGCCAGGCAGTGCTGCGAACCTGTACGTTTGAAGGTGAGGCTGGTGAGGAGGTAAGAGATGCTTAATGTTGAGTTGTGAAAATGCTTAATGTTGAGGCTTGCCACCTCCTGTGGTTGTGCATGTGTGTACTGCTATGTATTCTTGTATTCATGAGCATGTGAATCAATGCCAGACGCCATGCTGGAGAAGGAACAAGTTACTTACCTGTAACTGTTGTTCTCCAGCATGGGACTGGCATGAATTCACATGCAAACCCTCCCTATGACTCCTCTGCGGCTCTTCTCTTGGTCCTACTGCCGCTTTACATGCTACCAAATCTGAAGATGGCTGCCAGAGGAGAGGCTTAGTAGAGGGCAGTCATTGGCTGTGGGCAGTATGACCCAGAGACCAGTGATTGGTTATTAGTAGAAAGACAGTTCAGAAACAAAACTGAAACTGATTTTTTTTTCTTTACCGAGGATTCCCAGCCTGACGACGGGGAATATTCATGAGCATGTGAATCCGTGCCAGACCCATGCTGGAGAACAACAGTTACAGCTAAGTAACTTGTTCCTTGTGTGAGTCTGATCATGCAGACTATTTAAACCAGTATTAGAAGTTTAAATGGCACTCTGGCCTTAGTGGCTAATAGCTCACCTTTGGGGGATTAGGCTTTGAAGTGTTTTCTCTACACTGGTGATAGCCTTAAGTCCGCACTTAATTGCTATAGTCCTCCCATGATGGCTGCAAAGTGCCTAGGCGCCTGAAATGTGAATGTTCGCACAAACATTTGAATGCAGTATGTTTTGGATGTGCCCACTTAGTTAACCTGGCTCACCATTTTTACATAGACCTCAAACATTGAGATATATCTAGCTTATTTTTTGTCCAGTCATAAAGTTATAATTTCTGGTGTGCTAAATTGAAATAGTTATGGTTTGTCTGGGTTTTAGTAGCTGCTGTGCAAAATTGTGGCATTCTTGTGAGAATGGCATAAATACACCTCTGCCAATTCCGAGTTCGTTTGCTGTGCATGGATCTTTTCACCTGTAGAAAATAGTGTACCTAAGGGAAGCATCAGCCACTAAAGGCTATAAGGCAATTCGACCTTTGCAATAGGAAGCCTAGACAATGCTAAGATTATGCTAGACAAAAATCTGAGAGAAGCACAAAAAAAAAACGTAAACTGCAATCCAAAGAAAAGACAAAGTGCGCGCATACGATCATAAAGAGATGGAAAAGGATTTGGAAGAGGGAGACCGTGACATATAATGAGAATTAAGTGTTTATATGTAGCTAAGGCTTGCTCTTCAGCACCAACACCTGAATCATGAGTGACCTTAGAGGATGAGACAGACCCGTTGTTAGAATGTTTAAACACTTGTGCATAGGCGCATTACAAATGCCTTATCATATATCATATCATATATCATGGTTAAATGGCCTCCCCTAGACACCTATCGGGTATCTGGGGGAGGCTGCCTCGCTACATTGTACCCACAGGATTGCAACTCACGACACAGAAACCGTGGAAAGGGTTGTGCTAGCATGGATCAAAAACAGAAGGACTATAACAAGCCGAAGTATACGTGCACCAGAAACAAGATACGCTTATGTTCGCAATAGTGCTTGAACTAATTAGGCGAATGTGGCTGTTAAGTAAAAAAGTGATTCAGACTCCTGCCCGAAAGTTGTGTTGAAATTCCTGTTTTGAATCATAAATGCCCCAACAAAGTCAGTCTCCTAGGAGAGAAGTGCATGGGTTTGATACTGATAACCCCACATACCAGGTCCAAATACCCTGGAACAGATTGTAGTTACTGTCTTTTACTAAAGATTACCCAGATATCCGGCAAAATCCTGAGCAGTGGTATACCCAGACTGATCGTGTCTTAATGACAGGTCTGCTAATGTTTGGTGGTATAGATGACCTGTTTTCATGTATACTGCCGGCAGACATCTGACGCCAATGCAGAATGCAAGACAGTTTAAATCCTGTCCTAAAGTGGGATGAGCTGACCTTGACAGCTGACCTTGGCAGCAAGCAAAAGAGAGAAGACTGGGGAATTGTCAGAAGAAATAATAGCTCTTCCAGCACTGCTGATAACGCATATCCAGCAGGTGGTTCCATACAAGCAAATGAATTGGGATAAACGGACCGCTTGCAGGCAGAAGAGGTATCAGTTGAAAAATATTTAGCACAAAAGGAAGAAGCTTTTACCTCGTTTAGTGGGATGGATAGGTCTGCCCTGAAGGGGCAAAAGGCATTCTGTTCCCATTTCGTTGAAGAGTTGTTACCTCACTTTAAAAATGACGTTCAAACATATGAGTCCACCTGGCTCAACCCAAAGTGCTGCTGAAAGATTGACCATGGCTAGTTATTATGCAAATCGCCATGCTAAAGACAAAGGGGAAAATGAAAAGAAAATGAGTTAAAGACCAGAGTGCAGCATGCTTTTCCAGAAAGAGGTAGGGGAAACAAATGCGCATGCTATGAGGAAGAGGCATATACAGAGGAAGAGAAGAAAGCGCACCACCAGGTGGTGGAACACTAGTGGACACAGGTTGTCATTATTGTAAGGCTGAGGATCATTGGATCCAAGAATGTCTGCTAAACAGAAGAGGTCATGGCCGACCATGGAGTCTCAGTTCAAGGGGAGCATTTATAAAGGCTGATAGTGGCATTCAAATGAATAGTGGGGCACCTGAAGGGAATAGTGACCAGCTCAATAACTTTGGCCCATGACGGGGTCAGCAGTTTTCGGCTAGGTAATATTATGTGGACGACTATGCCGTGGGTGACTGTGAAATAGGGCTGCCCAGGAGAGGGAAAGGGACTCGTGTGTATCCCTGTAGGTCCAAAGGGACCATTTATTTAAATGGCGGTACATGGCAAACGGGCTACATTCCTGCTAGACACTGGTGCCTCCATATTGACAAAATAGTGTCTTTCATTCCCTCTCTGGGAATATTAATACATCAGTGGGTTTCGCAAATTAACCTATTCAAAGTCCAATATCGGAACCAGTGTTGGTCATCATTTGTCTCATCTCTTGTAATGCTCTGTTGGTGGTCACTGACAAATGTGCTTTGAGCATGTTGGTAATGGATCTACTTAAGCACTTGCATGCTAACATTTATTGCTCGCCTGATGGAGAATATTTGACGTGTTGTGCAGAGTCATTCTCTAAGTGCTTTGTTGTTGCCACTAACGAATTACCTCAAACATTAAAACAAATTAACCCTGTTATTTGGGCCACTGGATCGAATGATGTAGGCTGCATGGTAGTGGAGCCCATTAAAATCACAGTAAAACCAGGGGAATTGTTACCCTGAGTATCCCAATACAAGATAGCAAAGGAAGGGTTAAAGGGATCAAACCAGACCTACTGGTGAATGTGATATTAAAGGAAATAGTCGGTAGTCCCTGTAACAGTCCTATTTTACCCATACAGAAGCGAAGTAAAGGAAAACCAGATTGTCCCACTCATTGGAGACTTATGATTGATCTCCGTGACCATTAATAAGATCTCAGGTCCCTGCTGTCCCCGACATATCCCTTTTTACTATGATTCCACCCTTGGCAAAATATTTACTGTAATTGATCTTAAAAAGGCCTTTACCTTTCCAATCCACAAAGGCAGCCTGTACTTTTTTTTTTTATAAAACATTTTTTGTTTTCTAACATAATCACAAGGACCAACATGTCCACTCTCGAATTAATATCAATACATGCATCGCCAATCACCAATAACAATCCTCTTGACAGTCTATGCAAATGTTCAGGCCTTCATCACCATTGTCCATACGTGCTAGGGCACTCCCTCCTCCCACCTCCCCCAGATTTTAGAGGCTTTGGTAGAACAGTCTTTCATTGTACACTCGTCGCTCAATCATGGTGCAAGTGTCCATGTCCATTATCCATTGTTCCAGTGTCGAGGGCTCTGGAGCTCCCCGTTTTTTATCAATATTGCGCTTCATCAGACCCGCTGCTGTGCTCAGTAACAACTTTCCCGAGTGAGTATCCTGGTCAGTTTGTTGCAGCAAGCGTCCCAAAAGGTACAAATCCGGGGACATGCCCAAAGGATATGAAAGAATGTTCTTTCGTCCTCGCCACACCGGAGACAGTTCGGATTTGATGCTCTCTTCCAACCATGTAACGTTGTTCTAGGGTAGTACACTCTATGCAAGATTTTAAGTTGTACCAGCCGCATCCTAGAGGAGATAGCAACTTCCCGTGGGTGCATTAGTACTTGGATCCAGTCCTCTGGGTCTATTTCCCCCTACATCCCTTTCCCATTTAATTTTTAGGCTCGTCAATTCAGGAGTAGCAAAGGATGTGATGGCATTATATAGGATGTAGGTGCATTTGCTGGGAATGTAAGGAGGTAGCATGTTACGTTCTATCGGTGTGTAGTCCGGGATATTGGCATCTGCCGGTATGTGGGTTTTCAAGACGTGGGTTAGTTGCATATGATGGTACCGTTCTGTGCCTGGGAGATGAAATTTTAGTTGCATCTCTTCAAAAGAAGTTAGTTTCCCTTCTTTCAGGATGTCATCTACTCTCAGGATCCCCGCCCTCGCCCAGCGCGGCCATGGCTCGCGGTTTTCAATTTCCATTAAGTTACTATTGTGCCATAGGGGTTGGGCCGCAGTTATTTTATTTTTCCAAAACTCAAACGCATGTGCCTGTCTCCAAAAAATAGTGATTTGGGCCGCCATAGTTGGCCGGGGGGGTCTCTGGGGGTTTTGGTATAGTATGTATAATGGGTCAGCGTCGTGCATTGCAGCCACCTTGGCCTTTATGTGGGGTTGTTCCCGGTCCCTGTGAAGCAGGTCATTGATTACCGCGAGTTGTGAGGCCCAGTAGTAGGTATGGAGATGGGGAACCCCTATCCCGCCCTCCCAAACCACTCTTTGGAGTGTGGTTAGTGCTATACGTGATTGGTCTCCTCCCCATATAAGTTCCCTAAGGAGGGTCTTGACCCGGTTGAACTCTGAGTTTGGGATTTTAAGCGGGGCGTTTTGCAGAACATAGAGGAATCGTGGAAGAGCCATCATCTTAAAGAGTGCTGCTCTACCCCTAAGTGTCAGGGAGATACGTTTCCAATGGTGGACATCCCTGACGAGGCGGTCCATGACTGGCTGGAGGTTGTGTGTTATCTATTTGGTAAGATCTGCTGTTATCCAAATTCCCAGGTACCGGAAGCCGAGTCGCTCCATTCGGTACGGGCACTCCTGTGGGTCCGCGAGCCCTCCACTCTTCACCGGAAAGAAAACTGATTTCCCCCAGTTGAGTCTCAGCCCACTGTACTCACCGTAACGGATGAGCATCTGTGTCACTATGGGGCAGGTCCGGGCAGGTTCCCCTAGATATACCACAAAATCATCCGCATACAGGGAGGTTCGATCTTTGTGTCGCTCGGGACATTTGAATCCCGTCCAGGCAGCACTCTGGCAAAGCCAAAGGGCAAGCAGCTCAATCGCAAGGGCGAAGAGGAGGGGAGAAAAGGGGCACCCCTGCCGCGTGCCCCTGCCAAGGGGGAAAGGCCTGGAGGTCCATCCATTCACTCTGACTTCTGTCTGGATGTTCGTGTAGAGTAGTTTAACCCACCCCAGGAAGCCATCCCCAAATCCCATGCGTCTCATGATTTCCCACAGGCTGTCCCATCGAATCGAAAGCCTTTTCAAAGTCAATTGCCAAAAGGGCAAGTGGTGTGTCGATGATAGGAGCACGTTCTAGTGCCAGGAGAAGCCGACGCAGGTTCATTCGGGTAGATTTTTGTGGCATAAAGCCGCATTGGTCTGGGTGAATCAAAGAGTGTCGACCACCGGTTGCAGACTGTTGGCCAAAAGCTTGGCAAGGATCTTGGCCTCACCGTTAATTAACGAGATCGGCCTACATGAGGTGAATCTCTCTGGGGGGCTTGTCGGGTTTGGGAATAACTACAATGGTAGCTTTGCACAGATCTGGCGGGAGGGGGCCCTGTTCCCGGGCGCATAAAAACATTTTGTGAAGGGGGGACGCCATTTTGTTCGTGCCCAGGTTTCAACCGGGAACCCGTTAGGGCCCGGTGTTTTCCCTGTATGTAATTGTGCCAGCGCCTCACCAATTTCGGCTTCCGAGAGGTCCGAGTCTAGTTCCGCTCTCTGTTGCTCTGATAGCGAAGGGAGTGTTATATCGTCTAGGAGGGTTAGGTCCAATGGGGAGGTTGGAGCCTGATATAGTGCAGCATAAAATTGGGCAAAGGCTTCCGCTATCTCGGCATCTGACTGGTGCCTCTCCCCCCCAGTGTGATGATCTCCCGGACACAGCGCTGTCCCTCATCCCGCCTTTCCAACCAAGCCATCATTTTGCCGGCCTTATCCCCAAGCTCATATATTCTTGCCCTGGTGTCCCAATGGGCTCGTTTGGCGTTATCTAGGTTTAAGTTGAGGAGGCGCTCAGTGGCACGTTTAAGGGATCCCTGGGTCTGAGGAGTTGGATCTAGGATGTGTTTGTTCTCCCACTGGGTCATCTCCCTTTCTGCCTCAGTAATGTTTGGGAGTCTTTCGTTCTTTTGGTTCGATATCCAGGAGATTCTCTCCCCGCAGCAGTTTTATAGGCCTCCCATATTGTTACTGGGTTGTTTACCCCAGTGTCGTTAATCTTAAAGTATTCGGTGGATGCTCCGGTGAGGCGGTCCACAGTTCGGGGAACCCGAGATAGTAGTTGTTTAGTCTCCATGTTTTAGGTGGGGTTAGGCCCATCCGGAGTTCAACCAATAGAGGCGAGTGATCCGAGATGCCGCGGGGGAGCAGGTCTGCGGACATTACCCTGTAAAGGTCAATATTCGGGAGGAAGAGGTAGTCCAGCCTGGAGAGGGAGCTGTGGGCTCCCGAGTGGAATGAATAACCCTTAGTGCCCGGGTGGAGTTCCCGCCACAAGTCAGAAAGGCCTATGGCAGAAACAAAATTGGATGTCTTTGTAGGGGTGTTCGGATTGCGCTGTCTGAGGTGAGTACGATCCATGGCATTACACATGACATCATTAAAATCCCCGCCCAGGAGCCACTTATCGGGCTGATATTTGCCCATGAGGGTAGTTAGGTCGTCTAATCATTCCTGCCCCAATCCGGACGGCAAGTATACAGATACAAGCGCTGGTGTCTCTCCCCAGAGCGTTCCCAAAGCTAGAACATAACCCCGGGGGTCCTGTTCTACAGTCTGCTAGGCCAATGGGATGCGTTTATGTATGAGAATGAGAGTACCCCTGGAACCCATTGTGTAGCCCGCGTGGAAAGCTGCCCTGTAGTTTGTTCTGTGGAAGTGGGTGCAGTGTGATCCCGCTAGGTGTGTTTGTTAACAGGGTCACGTTGGGGGAGTGTCTGCCAAGCAATTGCTTAACCAGGCGTCTCTTGATCGTGGAGCCCATCCCATTTACGTTCCAGGAGAGCACTTTGAGGGACTTGGGGCGTTCAGCCGGTGGCGACTGGGGTTGAGTTGCTGCCATCTAGCTTGCACATTAGGGCATTGGGCAGATGTCTTGCGGGTTTAGGGCCCCGTACCTGGTAATGTAATGTAAGTTATGCCAAGAGTGGTGATTGGATTGGTGTTTGAGCTTGCTGTGGTCCCAGCTAACACGAAACCGTAGAAACCCTTGAGGTTTACCTGGGCATGGTGGTCCCAAAACAGAAAACCTTAGCCAACTCATCCCTGCCTCCCCCTCCCTATACTCCACCCCAACACGAAGTACATGTCGCCCAAATATTGCTGACCCTCAAAGGTAGTGTCAGCCTAAAACTCCCTTAACGAACTAAACTAGAAATGCAAGGGGGGGGTTTCCCCAAACGCTACAAATTAAGCTAAAGGGTGCGAGGGCGGTACGCCTCTACCAGCCGCGTTAAGTGTAAACGCCTTGCATGAGTTACTGTGACGTAGCTTTGTACAGTCCATGGTTCAATTTCGCACCTGCCCGTGGGATCTGGTTCTTCATTGGGGATCTAACCGGGGGTCAGTCCCCATCGTCCGCCGGTCGATCCGGTAAGGGTGGGTGATCCGGCACCGGGCACTGGTCCGCCGCTGTTCTAGGTTTTCTGCCCCTGCTGGCTCGAGGTGTCGACCAGTCCCCCTCAATGTGCTGTTCTGCCCATCGCCAGGCTTCTTTCGAATCATTAAAGTGGACCGTTGTGCCTTTATGATACATTTTCAATTGGGCAGGGAAAAGCAGGCCATATTTGACTCCTAGCACTTGTAGATGTCTCAAGTTTTTCAAAGGATTGTCTCGCCTTCTGCTCCCCCTTCGTATAGTCTGGGAAGAAGGCTATCTTTGAGCTGTTGAAGGTGATCGTGCCTTTGGTCAGTGCTAGGTGTAAGAGTGCATCGCGGTCTCAATTAAGTTTTTCTATCACCGTTCGTGGGGGAGCGCCGGGCACAGCTCTGCGTGTGGGCATTCGGTGTGCCCTTTCTATAGAAAATAATTTAGAAAAGGATTGCTGGTCAAACGGGTCCGTCAGCCACTGCTCCAGGAAGAGTTCCATACACTGACCTTCGGCTTTCTCGGGAATGCCAAAAATTCGAATGTTATTGCGCCTGGATCTGCCCTCTCCGTCCGACTCTGGCCTCCAGGATCTTGAGCTTGGGTGAGACTCCTTGGAGGAGTTGTTGCACGCTGTGTAGCTCGTTTTAGGTGTTAGAGATACGCTGTTCCGCCTCTCCTGTTCATGCGGATAGCTTTTGCAAGTCGTGTCGGAGGAGGGATACATCCAAGCTTATCCCGTCCATCTTCTGCTCCATTGATGTGTGGGAGTCTGCTATAGCTGCCATTACGTCTTAGGGAAAGCACGGGCGCAGAGTCCATATCTTCAGAAGGCAACGGTTGATTGTAATGGGGAATCGTATATTGGTCAATCCTGTTTTGCACAGTGGGCCTCTTAGTTTTGTCCTTCCCCATGCTTGCCGCCTGGCCTCGCAGGTGCGCCCTTGTATCCAAAGCCTTGTCTATCTGCTCAAGGGGCTACCTGCCCAGATGCGCACAGGTCGGTGTTCACTTGATGGCACTATGGCTGGGTCAGGAAGCCACCTCGTTCGGGGGGGGGGGAGAAAAGAAATCCAAAGCAGTGCTTCCCTTATTGCAGGTGTAGGCCATAGACCCTGGTGTCACACTCGTATTTGCGGGTGTGGTGGTCTATCTGCGCTGCAGGCGTTGATGGGCCGTGCAGGGGGGGGTACCTGCTCTCAATCGGGTTGTGTGTGCTGATTTCCAGCTACGTTTCCCTTTCGAAGGCTCGCTGTCCGTTGTAATGAGGTGGGGGAGTATAGTTCTGCTCCCAGTGATCAGCCCTGGACGGCGGTGGGTCACTTACTGCGGCAAGGTCGAACCACCCCTTGTCCCTCTCTAGTGCTGGAGGCAGTAGCTGTTGCTTTGGGAGGGAGACAGCCCTTCCGTAGGATATATGCTCAATTGCATCCCTGCTCGCCCCTAGTTTACAGTGTCCTCACAGTGTTGTTAAAATCGTCGTGAGTGGGGGCCCGGGGGCTTTGATACAGGTGTGGCTTCCAGTATGCGCGGTGCGCCTTGAGTTGAGTTACCTTGGTGGCTGGGGGGCCTTGTTGGCTCCTGTCAGCTCCCCTTGGATGTCGATGTACCCAAGGGAGGGCTGCGACTCCGACTCCGGGGTCTTCCTCTCGGTGCCCTGAAGGAGGGAAGCCCAGCTCTGCGAGAGAGGCGCTTAGGGCGAGGAAGCAGGCACTCACCGACGGGGGCAGCCTCCGTCGCCCACAGGTCGCTGCGGCAGTGTTTGGTTGGGCCCCCCCTGCCTCCATGCTCCCGGATGGGTGGCCCAGGTCTCTGACACCACCGGTCTGGGGTCCTGTAGGTCTCCGCTCCATTCTTCCACCAATCTTCCGGTCGCGGCCGTCCGGTCTGTGTCACCGGCGCTGGCTGGCATCTTCCGTAGGAGTCTCCGCTCGAGGGGCCCCGAGCGCTTCTGTTGCTTCGGTTCCACTTGATGGGATCAGACTGCCAGTGTCCGGGCCGCCCTGCCTCTCATTAAAACCGCGCTCTAGACTCCGGCGGCAATTTTGGTTGCCTGGTAAATTGTTTTGGCACCGTCTTCATCCACTGCTGGTTCTGCAACCCCGGCGCGTTACGGGCTGATTCTTAGCCACTGATGTGCCCCAAGAAGTCATGCACCGGTGGATGTGCTCTGGGGGTCGGCAGGTGCTGGTAAGCGGGCGTTTTTTATCAGGGTGTTAGCCGTGGGATCTCTGAAGGCACACGTCTACCGCATCTCGTAGTTCGACGCCAGGATCTACCTTTTTGCTTAATGTTGAAGGGCGATCGTATACTTTCTGTAGAGCACTACAGGGATACACTGAAGTCCGAGCATATATAGCCAAGCTTTAAAGACACAATTGGATATGTTAACTCCAACTACTCATACAGTGCTTTTGCAATATGTTGAGTATCTTTTAATAGCAGCTGACACACAAGAGCAATGTGCAGCTTGCACAGTGCGACTATTGCAGTTCCTAGCACCCCTTGGGCATAAAGTATCTCCCAGTAAGTTACAAGACACAGGTCACTTATGTGGCACATCTATTGTCAAAGGGGGCGAGACGCTTGCATCCACAGCGCTTGGAAGCTATTATAAAATAGCTGTCCCAACCACGCAGCCAGACATCAGAGGGTATCTAGGGGTGACCTCATTCTGAGGCAGTGGATCCCTAACTTTTCACTCCTGGCTAATCCATTGCTAGAACTAACCTCGAACAATACTCCTATTCCCTGGCTGTGCACTGTTGCTCACCAGGAAAGCTTTAACACACTAAAATCACCACTATGTAACTCACCTGCTTTGGGAACTCCAGATTATACAAAGCCTTTTACCCTGTTTATGCGTGAAAGCCAAGGCTGTGCATTATATCTACTAGCACAGCCCCAAGTGGGTACAAATAGGCCATGTGCATATTTTTCCTGCACTTCGGATCCAGTAGCACAAAGGCATTACCAAACTGTTTGCAAGGTTTTGCTGCTAACCTGTGTTCTTTATTGCTTTTCAGGTCGCGATGGTCTTTCTGGGCGTGTGAAGATTTCCAGAGCGGAGCCGGCCAAGAAATGCCCAGCCAGGTGAGGTTCTCGTTATTACTGCCGTAAATATCGTGAGTAACCTGTTTTAACGTTGTCCTTCTTTCTCTCTCCCTCCAGGTGCTTCGTTCGGGTGCCTGCGTGATGTCCTGGTGATGCTGCTGTCATGATGCCCGCTCCCGGGGAGCCGGTTCAAGCCCTGCGTCCCCGAAAGCGGACATCCAGTCCCCAAGGAAGGACCCAGCAACCCCATATAGGGGCCCTTTGGACAGTGTCCTGGCGCCTTTGGCGCCAGGCTCATAAAAGACATCCGTCCTGGCGCTATAGGCCCCAGGCTCATTATGGATGTGCTTGGGTGCACTTACCTGATGCAGACCGTGCTGCAGGATCCCGGCCTCCTTGAGGCCTGAAAGGAACTACTTTACCTGTGGGACTAATTTACCATCTGGGCGTGGTCGGGGAAGGATACATATCTGATTGGAGGAAGGATACATACCTGGAACTTCTTCCAAGGCTATTTAAATCCCACCCGAACAGCCACACGTGCTTCGCGTTGTTCTGCATCTAGCAGCTGGACGCTCACGGTGTCTGCTCCTGCATCCTGACTTCTGCCACGCCTGCCAGCATCCTGGATCACCTGCAAAGGAAGAGAAGAAGAGAACAGAAGAAGGAAAAGTCCTTACCTGCTAAATCCGCATCCCGGAGACATCTTGCCGACAATCCTGAAAAGGAAGACTTTTATTTAAAAGCTCATCGCGTCGATCGCTGCAGCGCCGCATTCCACTCACCTTTACTAGGCGCCTCCATGTTCAGCAGCGATTATCCGGATTCGCAGTCACGCCCCAGCGCCTAGGGAGAAAAAGACCAGAACAAAAGGTGAGAGAGAGAAGGGAATAAGGAAAGCTAAATCTCCATGTTAAGACTTACCTGTTGATTCATTCCCTCTTCATTTCGGGTCCGCGCCGCATCCTGGCATTTCCGGACCCCGGCCCCTAAGGGGAAAAGGGACATCAGCGTTAATGAGCGAATGAAAAGACATTACCAAAAAACGCTCATTAAAGACTTACCTGATTTCTACAAGGATTTCACCTCTCATCTCGGGTCGGTGCCTGTTCCCTGGCATTCCGTACCCCGGCCCCTATGGGGAAAAAGACACTAGCATTAGTACATTAATGCATGGACACAAGGGGAACCTCTTATCAAAAAACTTACCTGGAAGCCAAGCAAGTTTGGTTCTCACCAATCCGAAAATCCAGTGAAGTAACTGGATACCAACGCGCCCCTGCATCAGAATCAGGATGGAGAGCTCGTCCTTCCAGACCCTAAGGTGAGACGCTATGAGGAATCACAGAAGGGTTTCGAGGAGGGTGAGAGGGGAAAGTGGGAGGCTGATTGCATTACCCCGCAGACAGTTAATCCCCTACTTTCGCCCACAGAAGGATACTTCTGCGAGCCAGACAAGCCAGATTTGGGGGCCCTGCGCATCAACTTAGAAGAGGTCACAGCAGCGCAAACCAGGCCAGCGCCTCCGTGGGAGTCAGGTGAGCGTTACAGCTGCCGACTGGATGAAAGACCACAAGCTGCAGGAAGACGGATACTCGACGGATTGGAAGCTTCAGGTAAGCAGAGACTGCTAATGATGTTCTTTTGTCTCCTCTGCAGGTCCGCTGTTCAAGGATCACCGGATTCTGGTCTCTGGACACGATGAGCGTCACGCTGCTGGCTGCAGAATAATGCAAAGCATGTTCTGTAACTTGGGTGTGGTTTATATAGCCCTCTAGTAAAGTAGTCCAGGTAAAGTAGTCCGGGCTACCACACCCAAAACACTGCACCGCACAGTCTGGTTCTAGGAACTAGGCTGTGTGGGTGCCTCCATGTTGGCTGCAGGCCTCCAATGAAAAGTAGTCCCTTCAAGACTGTGTCCCAATCTGAACATGAGCCTAGGACTGACTCCAGGAGAGTCCATGAGGATAGTGCAAGGCCCTTGGGGCCCTAAGTGAACCCTGAGTCTTAACCCTCCCAGGCATGTGACCATGCCAGTGGGGTTTTGGGTCATGGGTCGTGACAGCACTCTCCCCTTGCTCCCCATCCCCCCCTTCCCCCATCCCCTCCCAAGGCCACGCCTAAGGTGATTTTCCTGCGTGGTCCAGGTTTGTCTAGAAAGTTTCGATGAAATAGTCTAATCAAACGTGGTGCATGAATGTTCTCACTAGGTTCCCAAGATCTGTCCTGAGGGCCATAACCCTTCCAATCGACTAGATAGTATAGTTTGGATCTGGTATATTTGGAATCCAGGATTTCTTTCACTTCGAATTCGGGTTCTCCATCAACCATAATGGGTTCAGGTGGTGGCTTAACTCGTGTACCGGGTTGTACTGGTTTTAGGAGTGAAACGTGGAAGACTGGGTGAATTAGCAGTTTGGCTAGTAATGCTAGTTTAACATCTGCTGGATTTATGATGGCTTGAACAGAATAAGGTCCCAAATAGCGAGGACGAAAAGTCTGGGTTCCTTTTTAGAGGTATATATTTTGCGGCTAGCCAAACCTTGTCTCCTAGCTGATAGTCAAGGGCCTTTTTCCGATGTTGGTCAGCAAACCTTTTTTGCTTGTTTTTGGCTTGGATTAACTGTTCTGTTGCCTTTTTAAAGGCCTGAGTGATGTTTGCATGAAGAGTCTTTACTGCCGGCATTTCTAGACTGGGAGGGCTGTCTAGTTTGGAAGTACGTGGATGCCTGCCATAGAGGGTGTAGAAAGGTGCTTCACCAGTACTGGAATGCAATGAATTGTTGTAAGCATATTCAGCTATCCATAATAGATCTTTCCAGGTTCCTTCGACTTGGTGCAGCATGCACCGTAGGAATTGTTTGAGAATCTGGTTGGTCCTTTCTGTTTGACCATCCGTTTGGGGTTGATGGCAGGTGGATAGTGAGATGTCGATTTGAGCCACAGAGAAGCACCTTTTCCAGAAGGTAGATACAAATTTGCTGCCTCGATCAGAGACCAGGACTGAAGGGAATCCATGCAGTTTGATAATGTTTTCCAGGAACACTTTTGCTAGATGGGATGCATCCGGGAGTCCTTTAAAAGGGATAAAGTGTGCCATTATCGAAAATAAGTCTACTACTAAAATGGTATTGAACCCTTGGCTGGGAGGCAAATCGGTAATAAAATTGAGAGAAAGTGTGCGCCATGGTGCAGGAGGAATTTCTAATGGTTGCAGGAGGCCAGCTGGTTTTTGTTTTAGTGACTTGTTTTTTGCACACACTCCACAAGATTGAACATATTGGATGACGTCTCACCGCCAAGTAGGCCATCCATAATTGCACTTCACTTTGGCTAGGGTTTTAGCAATCCCGGGATTGCCTATCAGAGAATCATGATAGTCCGAAATGATTAGTTGCTGTAGCTTTAGGCACATACAGGCGTTCATCAAAATATAGCCGTTGATCTTTAACGGTGTATTGTTTTCCTTTGGTATGCCATTCCAGTAGTGTATACCTGTATACCTGGCTCCCAAGAGGTAATGCCCTGAAGGCGGATTTTATAGCAAGCAGTTAGGTGTTATTTCACGTTGGATCACGTTTTTAAGCTCAGTTTGTGTTAAAGCTGTGTCCTCAGGAATAATGGCTACTGGATCTGGGGTTGCATACACTTCCTCGTCGATGCCCATGCGGGATAGTGCGTCTGCATTTCCGTTCTTACGCCTGGTCGATAAGTGATCATGTAGTCCTACTCGGTGAAGAAAAGAGCCCATCGTAATTGGCGTGAGGATTGTGCTTTTGCTGTTTTCAAATATTGTAGGTTCCGATGATCTGTGATTACCGTGATTGTATTCCTGGCTCCCAAGAGGTAATGCCTTGAAGGCGGATTTTATAGCAAGCAGTTCCTTATCGGTGATGGCATAATTGAGTTCAGGGGGTGTGAATTTTCACGACCAGAAGGCCACATGGTGCAATTGGCCAGTTTCAGGGTCCCTCTGAGAAAGAACTGCCCCCATAGCCATGCTGGAGGCATCCGTTTCAACGACGTAAAGAAGATCCAGATGAGGATGTCGCAAAATCGGGGCTGAGGTGAACTTTTCCTTAAGTTCTTGGAAGGCCTTTTCGGCGTCTTCTGTCCACATGAATTTTTTATTGTTTTTCCGTAGAAGTAACTTGATTGGATGCACAATCTGAGAGAAGTCCGGAATGAACCGATGGTAGACATTTGCAAAGCCCAGCATGCTCTGGACCGCTTTTAACGAGGTCGGAGAAGGCCATTTAAGAATGGCATCCACCTTGTGTACATCCATTCGGATGCCTTTCGGAGTAAGAATGAAACCCAGAAATTCTACTTCGGTTACGTGGAAAAAACATTTTTCAAGTTTTGCATATAGTCGATGTTGGCGCAGTTTGGCAAGGACAGCACGGACCTGCTTGACATGGTCTTGTTTCGAGGTTGAATACACTAGAATGTCATCTATGTAGACCCCGGGGCGCAAACATCGATCAATTCCCCTAGGACGTCGTTCATAAAGTATTTGAACGCCACCGGGGCATTACAAAGTCCGAAAGGCATTACCTGGTACTCAAACAATCCATATTTGGTACAGAAGGCCGTTTTCCATTCATCTCCTTTTTTAACTCGGACCAGGTGGTACGCTCCTCTGAGGTCTAACTTGGCATAAATCTGGGCATCTTTGAAATGATCCAGCATCTCGGGAATAAGTGGTAGGGAGTAACGGTTCTTCACGGTGATCTGGTTCAATGCGCGATAGTCAATACAGGTTCTCAAGTCCCCTTCCTTCTTTGGTACGAAGAATAGGGGACTGGCTGCCGGTGATTTAGATGGGCGAATGAACCCATTTGCCAAGTACTGGTCCAGATCGGATTTTAGATGCTGGTTTTCTGGTTCTGTGAGTGCATAGATTCTGCCACAAGGGATCTGACAGTCATAAGACCTGTGCGGCAGTAGTGTATTAGCTTGTTCCTTCTGGAACACATCCTGGTATTCTTCAGGGAGAGTGCTAGTTGCGCCAAGTGCAGATATGCCGATTCTACGACTCGTAGGAACATTGAAACTGGATTTGTTTTCTTGTGGAAGCGCAATCACGAGGAAAAGTCAATCTTCTTGCATGCTGAGCAACTAACCATGGCATCCCTTATATAAGCTGAAACTGAGGTGCCTTGATGAGATCAAAGGAAATCGTTTTCCAGTGTCCATCCTGGCACAGCAAGGTTATTCCTGCTGTACATTGGGTTACTGGTCCAGAAGCAATTTGTGTCCCATCCACCATGGTTACCTTTTCTGTGTTCGGCTTAAAACATAAGGGAAGCCCCATCCGTGCGGCCAGATCTCGATCGATGTAATTCCAACTGCTCCGCTGTCTATGTAAGCTTCAACGATATGCATCCTTGATGATGGTTGGTGATTGATTAGGATCACTGGTATTGCAAAATGTGAGGTTGGTGGCTCATTCTTCTCACTCGACAAACTGACCTCTACTTTTGTTGAGCTAGGCAGTTTTCCGACTGTTACACTCCTTTTCTGTAGCTCCCACAATTCGCTTGGGGGGTTTTATCAGACAGTCTTTTAGGAAGTGCCCTGATTGTCCACAGTACAAACATAACTGCTGTTGCCTTCTCTTATCTCTTTCAGCTTTTGTTAACGGTGGTCGTATGCCTCTGATTTGCATTGGCTCTGTGGTATTCTCTGACGTGTGTGGAGTTGCATCCTTGGTTCGAAGATGCACAGCCCGTGTATCTGATCTGGACCGATCTGCTTTCCGATCCTGTAGTCGATGATCTAATTGCACCACCAGGTTAATAAATTCACTACAGTCCCTAGGTGGATCAACCACCTGAGGCAAGACGTCCTTTAATTCCCCTCGAAGTCCTCGGTGAAACAATGTGGTTCTCTTGTCTTCAGGCCACCTGGTTTCAGCCACTAATCTATTAAAGGTTGCTATGTATGTTAGTAAGTCTTGAGTCCCTTACCGGAGTGACAAGAGTTCATTGTCTACAGCTTGTTCATGGGTGTGTCGAGCTAAGAGTTTGTCCATTTCCCTCTGAAAACCCCCAAAGTCACGTAGTAACGGATCATCATAGCTCACAAGCGGCACTGACCAGTCTACTGCACTACCGCTGAGATAAGACAAAATAAATGCTACTCGTGCCTGATCATTAGGGAATGCGCCCGGTCAGCAGAGGAAATGAAGACGACATTGATTCATAAACGCAGCATACTTTCATGGGTCACCTGAAAACCGTTCTGGCGGTGCTAACAGTATTGCCCCGGGTAAGGTGATTTGTACCGGAGTGGCAGATGACGTGCTGGCCTGCGCCGGTGGATTATTCCTGGGTAATGGAGCTTGTCTGGCCTGTGATTGCAATAATTGCCTGCTGATTTCCTCGGTGCGATCCTTGGTGACAAGATCCCTTTGCAGGGTATTAGTCTCTTACCTAGCCTAATGCACTTCGGCACGTAATTGTCCTAATAACTGGGCCAGTTGGTCCATTTCAGAAGTCTCCATGGCACCCAGGTGCATAATGTTATAGAGGCTTCGCGTTCTGTTACGCTCACCTGGTATCCTCGGGGACGCCCTTATGCTCTGGTTGCCGGATTCACCGTGGACCTTTCCCGATTCCGGATGGTGCCTTCTATGGAGGTCGGGCCTGAAAACACAGGAGGACTGGACTTAGGAACAGATTTCGTTTTCTTCACCTGCTCCCTGGATTCGATCTGATGGCCCACTCCTCACCTTGTTGTGATGTCTAACGTGCCCTCCGTCCTGCCTTCTGCGCAGGGGCGCGTAGTTTTCTGCGGGTTTGAGCCACCGAGTTAACTTCACTGGTGCTAACCCATTCAAGTGTCTTTAAGGAGGTAAGTCTGGTTAAAGCAATCTTAAAATGTCCTTGCTTTCCTTTCTTGCTATTAATGTCTTTTCATTATTTATTATTTACTTGATTTAATCAAATTAATGATTTTTACAAAAGAAATGAAGACATAAATGCAGAAAAGAAGAACGTGAATGCAGAAAAGAAAATCCAATTTACATCACATTAGTAGATTAGTTAAATAGAGGGCCAAGCTTTGTTTGAGAGGGCCAAGATTTGTTTCAGAGTCTGTGTAGTGGCAATTGTCCAAGTAGTCCTCCCGCCACTCATTAGCCGGCCCCACCATAGCTCCTCCTCTCTGGTATAAGGTGCCAATGGGTGCGGTAACAAGTACTTTTCGCCAATTGCCTTTGTCCCCGGACAGTTAAGTAGCAGGTGGCGTATGGTTTCAACCTCTTCTTCGTTTGTGCAGAAACGGCATTTATCGAAGTTGCTTAGCCCTCTAACTGAGTTTCCAAAAGGTTTAGGCGCGCCCTCAAGAACACGTTTCTAGACGATTTGCTGGGAAATTTGCTCAGGTAGTTTGGAGCCATGTTTAGTTACTCAGATGAGGCGGAAGGTGTCTAACTGATTTAGCCTTTACTGCGCTGTCCAAAGTCTTAATCCAATTAAACTCACCCATTTTCTTTATTTTCTTCGGATTTCGGATGTGCTCAACCTCCGATGAGTGAATTTCCAACAGTTTTGATTTACAGGATGTTTCCCAGGATTTTAACACGCTGCAACGCAAGCCCAAGGTTTCCGATCGAATTATGTCTAGTAGATGCGAACAGTCCGGGAGCAGCGTTTTCCAGAAAAACATGTTTTCTATCTCCGTTATCCCTCCAAGGGAAAGTAGGCCTAGCTCTCTTCTGATTAATAGCATAGATGTTGATTCGGCAAGCCCAAAACCGTATGCCAAAAGTAACCCTCTAGCTTAGGCCAGAGATGCGCCGGGTGTATGTGGAAGTGCTTCCGCCGCGTAGGTAAGAGAAGGGACCACTTTTGCACGATAGAATCTTATCAAAGAAAAGCGGCCAAATTTCTTGTCCAATGCACCTGGCTTGGGCTGCCAGTTTTTTTGCTTTTTCCATTAGAGTACGCTGCAAGGTTGCGTTAATACTTGAGCAATCAAGAGTGCCTCCCAAGTATTTAAAGTGATGTACCTTTTCAAGAGCGACGCCCTCCAAATACCAGGTCAGTTTTTCTTTTGGCCGTTTTGCTTTTTCCATCACTAGTATCTTAGTTTTTGATACGTTAATTTGGAGATCGTTGGCACGGGTATAGGAGGCCAGATTATCTAGTTGGCGCTGTAGGCCTGTCTGGGTCAAGTTTATTAGAATCATATCGTCTGCATACAATAACAGTGTTATTTTCTGCTCCCCCATAGACGGAGGAAAAGCGCGGATGGTTGATTCCTTATCTATTCCCCCTTAGCTGCACAGAGGTTCGGTGGATGCGCAGCTTGGATCGGGCTCCTACCCGGATGATGGACGCAGGAGCATGTGATGGATGGATGGATGGATGGATTAATGGATGGATGGTAGGTTAAGCGCGAAGTGCGGCGCGGTAATGTCTTCTTTTGCTAACCTGTGTTCTTTATTCCTTTGCAGGTCGCAATGGTCTTTCTGGCCGTGTGAAGATTTCCGGAGCGGAGCCGGCTAAGAAATGCCCAGCCAGGTGAGGTTCTCGTGATTACTGCCGTGAATGCTGTGAGTAACCCGTTTTAACGTTGTCCTTCTTTCTCTCTCCCTCCAGGTGCTTCGTTCTGGTGCATGTGTGATGTCCCGGTGATGCTGCCAACTGGATGAAAGACCGCAAGCTGCAGGAAGATGGATAGTCGACTGATTGGAAGCTGCAGGTAAGCAGAGACTGCTAATGATGTTCTTTTGTCTCCTCTGCAGGTCCGCTGATCAAGGATCACCGGATTTTGGTATCTGGACACGATGAGCATCACACTGCTGGCTGCAGAATAACGCGAAGCACGTTCTGTAACTTGGGTGTGGTTTATATAGCCCTCTAGCAAAGTAGTCCAGGTAAAGTAGTCCGGGCTACCACACCCAAAACACTGCACCGCACAGTCTGGTTTTAGGAACTAGGATGTGTGGGTCCCTCCACGTTGGCTGCAGGTCTCCAATGAAAAGTAGTCCCTTCAAGACTGTGTCCCAATCTGAACATGAGCCTGGCGCCAAAGGCGCCAGGACTGACTCCAGGAGAGTCCATGAGGATAGTGCAAGGCCCTTGGGGCCCTAAGTGAACCCCGAGTCTTAACCCTACCTGGCATGTGACCATCCTAGTGGGGTTTTGGGGTCACATGTCTTGACAGTAGATGGGTCTTGTTTTAAATTACCAGATGGCACCTCTACAGCAGCATATGCCATTACAACCTTAACAGTAGTTGAAACCTGTAGGATTCCTCGGCATTCAGCCCAGGCAGCCGAAATTATTGCCCTTACCACAGCATGCAAACTCGGTGCAGGACTTATGGTAAACAGTTGCACATTGCCTTTTGGTGTAACACACAATTCTGGTTGCCTATGGCCCGAACAAGTGTTCCTGATTTCACGTGGCTCAAAAATACAACATGGTTTTTTGATCTTGAAATTACTGAAGGCCCTAACACCACCAACGAAATTGGCGATCATTAAATGCAGTGCACACAACAATTGTAGATGATTCAGGAAAATGCAATGCTTTTGCTGATCAGACTGCCAAAGCAACTGCTCAGTCTTCTGTATCGCTTATATATGTCTGTCATGCATGAAAAGAAGACACTGACATTTGACAACACTATAAAGACAGCAAAACTCATTCACTCTGAGGCTACTGCTCATGAATTAGAGGAATGGAAACAGACTGGGAAATATGTAGATGGTTGTTGGCTAGACACGCAAGATGAGGGAAAATGGAAATTACTGCATGTGTACCTTTTAATGTTGTCCTATGCTCATGGCCCGTCTCATGTATGTGCAGAGGAAATGTACAAGTTGCTCACTACAGTGTGGAGTAACACTGAGCTAAAACCAGCCACTGTTGCTTTTTGTAAAAAATGTTTAGTATGTGCGTCCTATAATATTGAAGAGTGAGGGAGCCCCAAAAGGACATTTGACTTGCCTTTTGGAGCGTTAGATTTAATTGAATTGCCTCCCTGTCAAGGGAAAACATGTGATAGTGTGCATGTTTAGCAAATGGGTAGAAGCATTCCCCTTAAAAGACAATACTGCATTAAGGACTGCTAGAATACTCGTAAAGGAGTATTTACCCCGATGTGGACTGCCTCACACTGTCTGGAGCGACAATTGTGTCCATTTTGTTAATGCCACAATGAAATTGGTGTGTAAAGCATTAGGCATACAGCACAAATTCCATACAAATGATCATCCCCAATCAGTGGGATTGGTGGAGAGGACTAACTCTAGATTAAAAAACAAATATGTGCTAGTAGTTCTTTGATTGGGTGGATGTGCTCCCATTATCTTCTAGAAGGACTGTTATACACTCAGGTGCTTGATTGTCTCCTTACGAAGCAGTCCTGGACCGCCCAGAAAATGTATGGGACGTGCCAGATCCAAAGATACTTAGAACTGTGCCATATCTGCTGTTAAACGACTACTGTAAAGTGTTAACTTAAAACCTGTCGATTCTCCGCAAACAGGATTGTTTACCATTGGAGGGGCCAGGACACCGCATCCAGGCAGGTGAATGGGTCTTTACAAAGAACTTTAGCGAGCATCAGGACTACAGCCCAGGTGGAAAGGGCCAGTGCAGGTATTTCGCTCAGAGCTGTGAAATGTCATGGCCGCAAACATTGGGGTCCACGCTTCACATAAAAAGTGAACAACATTTTCTCTGTTAGCTGCCCTATTGCTTGCCGTGTCCGGTGCTGAAAGCAGCCCTTTTGTTGAGACATTTGACATGTGCATCGTTGCCGCAAGCCCCAAAGGCATTGCTGGATCAGTAGAGGGGCCAAGGTACAATCTGTGACCAAGGAAACTATAAGGAATCAATTTCCACCATGGACAACAGCCATGCGGTCAAGACTGCCAACTTTAATGAACTACTTAGGGGTGCAGTAGCACAAAGAGGCACTCCAAGGAGCAATTAAGCTCTGTGACACCTGTCTTGTTGGAATTATTTTTTGCTGTTTTTGTTTTGCTCCATACACAGGCCATGCCTTGCATCTCTATGCTCCGGTCAGAGAAAAAAACAGGAAATGGTATTGTTCCAAGGTGTTTCGTAAATGCAGTACTGTTAGAATTGGTTAGGATTGATTATTTGTGTTAGGTGGGTGGTTATTACTGGAATATTATGTAGCGCTAGCCTTGTTAGGTACAGTAATCAGCATTTCCAATACCATCCTGTCTCCGATCCAGCAGTATCATAGAGAAAGGATCATAGAGAACAAAATACATTTGTTTCGTTACTACACCACACTCAACAGATAATTTTTCTTTTGTCTTTATATTAACTGCATACCTGCCTTGTGCCAGACATTCGCCTCATGCCTCAGACCACAGGCAACTTCAGTATCCACCACAAATGCTTTTATTATGCAAGATAATGTTAGAATTATGATGGTCATAGATGTAACAGACTGACCCATTTACACTAATACTACAGTAAGATAATAGAACTTATGTTCAAAGGGCCGATTTGTGGAAAATTGTAAACAAAGTAATTGTAGGCACTCCGCAAAATAAGTGAACATTAGTTCTCTAATCATGCCATTCTGTGCACACGACCGTAGTATGCTTGCCTTGCAGTAAAAACCTTTTGCTCTGCACGTACGCATTTATTCTTGGAGCATGCTCCATGAGTGAAAATAACCTGGGTAGAAGCTGCACTATTAGTAGCCTGAGACCCTGACTCCGTGTTCGTACTTCGCTCGTGATTTAACGACCCGTCTTGATGAAATGTAGCACCAAATGTATAAAAGTTGTTTCCAGGATAACCAGAGTTACGGACAAAGCTTTGCTGTCGTTTTGCTCTCCTTTTAAACACATTCTGAATGAATGAACATTTGACTACCAAACAGCGCTGTGCCGGTATCTCATTCTCTTGGTGTGTGTGTCCGTCCACCAGCGGGCATTATGACTGCTGGAGTGGAAAGGTAGCCTTTCATATTGGTGTGCCTGTTGCTAGAGAAATTCTTAAAGGGGCTGCCTGTCAAAAAGATGGGGGGGCCCTTTTCTCTAACCATAACCTTGAGGGCATTCTTTGTTGATATTCACTGTCTTTTTATGCCCTTTTGTTTCCATATTTAATTTTAAATACTTATGGTTTCTTTTTATTAATACTTTATTTATGGTCGGTCCACATTCAACATCGGTTACCCTAAAGGTGGGACTGTGCTCTTCTCAAGGGAGTGTCTAAAGCTGGTAGTGAAGTATAGTTATCCCACACAGTAAAGCAAAGAAAACGCACCAAACTGGGGTACTGAAAAATTACACACACAATCTCTTAACAGGTAAAACAAGTACTTTTTGTTTTACATGTCACATAGTAAAAACTCAGTGCTTGTATAAAAATAGTAATGGTTTGTGAAGACCCCACCCACACCTAAAATGCAAGTCCACTATCTGGTGATAGACACTGTACATGTAGGCTAAGTGGTGGGAAGAAAAGGGGAGCATGTTAGGATGGATTACTAAACTCTGGCTTGGAGGACAGATGTTTAGGAGGCCACCCTTGTTGGATGAACAGGGGACAACTTTTGGGAGTATCACGGTAGCTTGGAGAGCAGGCAAGTAAAGGTCTGAAGAGGGGCGAGAGTGGTCGGGATTCACCAATGAGCCCACACAGTGAAATACCAAGGATTACACTTGGGCACTAAGTAAATCAAAAATACCTCTACTTTATTGTAGGCCAAGAACAACACACTATGGTTAACAACTTCAAACAGGTAATGCTATCTCAAAGGCATAACACTATAAAACATGTATATAGTCACTTAGTTCACATGAACTAATTACCAATACTTGTAGGAAAAAAGGTAAGTAAAGATGGGTAACACTAGCAATTCTCAGTAATTGCAATCCGCACTTGGTAAACCCAGCCCGAAAACGAACGGGGCCTTGTGCCAAATGTTGACAAAGTTCACAAGTTTCCAATAGTTTTTAGAGAAAGTTAGGAGAAAGGTTCTGAGGATGTCAATATGGGTCCAAAAGTTACCTTAGGATGTGTTGTAGTCAACAAAACTGTCCACAGCATTTGGAAGCCTTTAGGCGGCAGGTGCTACCCAAGCCAAAGCAATAGAAAAAAGGTAGAAAACTTTTCAACAAGAGAAGGGGGAACCGGTAAGTATCTTCAGTACTCATCACCCTTACTCCGGTTTTGTTCCAGACTGTGCAAGTCTAGAGATGATCACCAGAGAGCTTTTTTCTGCCGTTTCTTCGGGTCACAGATATCCCAGGACCGCAGGTGCAGGGATGGGTCCGGTTTGTCAAAGGAGCGGGTGCAGTTTGTTCTGGAGGGAGAGAATGCAAGAAGCACCACTGCAGCCCTCTTCAAGGCTCTGGACCCGACGTGGGAAAACAAGTTTCAGTGATCACTACTGCTGCACAGTGACAAAAAAGGGGACAACTGTCGTGGTCCGAAGCCATCTCCTATCTCGCGACCTGTAGATGCTGTGAAGACTAAATTCGTCAGGAGGGCCTCTTGTCGGACTCGCTGGCTATCACCGGGGTCGCGAGCTTCCACGCAAGATGGCGACGCTCCTTGCACGGTAGCCCAAACTCAAGCTGGTCAGCCCACTGGGGATGGCTCTGGACACTTCGAGAAGGCTCACTTGCTAGGCTACCAGGAGACGTCAGGAATGGTTGCTCCCACCACTCAAGGGGTCGAAGCAACGACAAGGGTCTTCTGGGACAGACGCCAAGCAGGGCTTCTCCAGGTCAACAGCAGGATTCTGTTGCCCGGACTTTTCACAGATCTTCCCCAGTCTGCTTGGCTTTTCAGGATTCTTGACTCCTTCTGATCTCCTGGCATGGCTGCAGGACCCCTCCTCTTATCCAAAGTTAGGGGACTGAACTCACTCAACCCTCCAATGGCATGATCTGCCCCACACATGCACACCAGCAGTGGTCCAATCAGGGACCACTGGGGTCCTCCTGCTCACATGCACACCAAACACACAGGGACCAGTATGTGGATTGGGACCAGACCGTCCCTAACCGCTTCCTGGGAGCCACCACACGTGACATGCACTAGCCTCCCAACAAGGTAGCTTTCCCAGGAACGTGCATGCCTAAAAATGGAATTTCCTGACCTGGAAGTGCAGGAAGAAGGCCAAACTACAATATGGCCAAAGGACAGACAAAAGACCTTGTGGCACAGCCATGTTTGGACACTAGCCATTCGGTAGCCAAACGTAGTAAACAAGCTTAAGCTAACACAGAAAAAGCAACTGTTGCCTCCAGTCTATTCCTTAGCACATCTAAAAGTAACCAAAACGTCCCTGGGGTTAAGTCTAGTGCAAAACGGAAAGAGACACCATTGCACTGCATTGGAGGAGGCATTGTGCAATGATTACAAATTACCAAAAGTGGCATCTAAGTCAAAAGACGAAGGAAAACTAAATTTCCCAGTACTGATAGCCTGAAGGACAAGTCAGTTTCCCCATAACATGTGAGAAAAAGCCCAGTGGAGTGAAACTGGAGGCTTTACTTCACTGTAGAAAGTCAGGACAGGATGCAAAAGTAAAAGGTTTGGGGTTCTAGAATATGGAGGGAAAGTTGCTGAAAGAGAACTTTCCTAACACAAGCGCTAGACACTTGTAATTGGGCCCACTGTGCCAACAGCTTCACTGTCCTTCCTAAACTATGATACAAATGCACACCATGCAGTAAATGTAGGACATAGAGGAAGTAAGGGCCAATATGCTTACTTTAGAACACCAACCGAGAGGCCCCCAAGGGTCAAAATTACACTTAGACTTGTAGCACTTACTCCTTACACTCCTAGAACAATATGTAAAGTAATACTTTGAAGTGATAAAATATAACTAGTCATTTTCCACACAATGAAATGCAAGACTTGAAATCATTATTTTATTTATATTAACTACAAACGAAATCTTACACAATGCAAGTAAACAATATTTCCATCCTACTCGATCATGACCGATTTATAATCCTATTCCAATAGACTATTGCGTTCATAATATATATTTGTACATTCATTAATCTAAGGCAAAATTCATCTGTGTTTAAAAAAAAAAAAAGCATAATTCTCGACAAACCACCTTAAAACATTTGTGTAAATCTCTAAAGTCGGGGCATTTAACGTTCAAATGTTTCTAACTTTCGACCACTGAATCATTTTGTCAAAAAAGACTCGCATAGCCCTCACAATGATCTTCTGTGCTCCTAACAGCTCATTGGTAGGCAAGAAGTTGAAAGGAAATTTCATTTAGAATTTAAAAAATAAGTGTGCTAGCCAATTGGATTATGTAAAGCCGTAACCTGAAGTTGTGGAAATATGTTAACATAATCTGCATCCTGTTGGATCAATTTCTTCTTAAAATCAAGATAAGAAAGCCTGGGATTAATGTAAATAGCGTGATCAAATACTAAATGAGTCCTAAAAGCTGCACATCCTTTCATACAAATTATAATTATAGAACAAACTTATAACAACAAACTACCCACAAAAACCTTCCCAGACGGTAATAACAAATGCCACTAAAATTAAAAGACAAAAGTATAAGTCCATAGACACCAACTTAACTAGCCCTAGCCAAACCAACATGTCTAAAGAGACATTAGTACTCAGAGGAGCCCTCCTTAGTGCGAGATCCCTTGTCGCACATGCCCTCGACATAGCCGACCTCATTACAGAAAATAATCTGTATTTCCTGGCAGTAACCGAGACCTGGCTACACAATGCAGCTGGTCCATCGCTAATGCTAGCTATCCCAGAAGGTTATACTATAACAAGACAAGATAGGGACGGCTCACGAGGTGGTGGAATCGTCATCTCTAAATTGAGCCTCTCTCTCAGAACACCCCCTCCTCAAATCCTTCAATCTTGTGAAAATATCTCAGTTAAATTCCAGATAAACACACAAACTCTCACAATCCATCTAATATATAGACCCCCAGGTCCTCTCGGCACCTTTGAGTTGGACTTGCATAGTCTAATCATCAACAACCTTAAACCTACCTCCCAGCTTCTATTACTAGGAGATTTTAACCTTGCCTTTAATGACCCTATGGACAAACAAGCCTTAGATATAGCCAATATCATCAACGCCTCAGGCCTGTCTCAGAAAGTTAACAAACCCACTCACTCTAAAGGGAGAACACTGGACTGGATAGCGGACTACAACTGTACAGCATCCATCACCTCCATCTCTCCTCAACCGTGGACAGATCATTCACTTGTGACCTTTAACTTATCTACATCCAGACCCTCTCCGACGGTCTCATTGCTAGCACCACCATGCCTAACTAGAAGTAAAAAAAAGTATCACAGTGGAAAAAGTCATCCCTGCTATCCTACCCACGCTAAACGCTCTACCTGACAACCTAGACCCCAGTACCCTACTCCAAGAATACAACAAGATTATGTTCAATACACTGGACAAAATTGCCCCGCTCAAACTTAGAAAAAGCAAACCTAAAGCGCACATTAACAAATGGTCCATGCCCCAATTAAGAGACTTACGAAAACTTACGAAAAAGTGAAAACTCTTGGAGACTATGCCCTTCAATCGAAAATAAAGTAAAACTAACATCCATTTCCTCAAAGTTCAAAAAGAAGTGCACCTTGCTAAAAAGAACTCCTATGACGAACGGATCACCAACTCAAACTCTAGCATGAGAGAACTATTTTCCATACCGAAAGAATTAGTCAGCAATAGCCACACTAGACTTAGTTATCAAGGATAAGACCTGGTGCACAGACATTCAAAATGCATTAGCAAACAAAATCAATACACTCCAAACTAAAATACAACAAAAAAAAGATATGCTCAATCTACAGTATTCCCCTAATACCTCAACACATAGCGACTTACCTCAGGCAAACAACAAATTTTACTTCTCCAAAACCTCCCTACTAGAAGTAGAAAAATTCATTCTCTCACTCAAACCGTCAAACTGTAAGGGCGACATCTGCCCAGCACAGTTAATAAAAGACGCTGCCAGAGACCTCTCACCATTTCTAAGAGCTTGTGCAAGTCAAGGTGTTTTTGTATCTGGATATAGGCGGCTTTATCCAATATTTTAAGGAGGAATGGCACAGTAGTAATGAGGTGATAGTTGGTTGGGATGAGTGGATCTAAGGTCTGTTTTTTGAGAAGTGGGAGCACCCAGGAGTGTTTTAAATTAGCTGGGCTAGTACCTGATGTGAAGGAGGCTGCTCAAACCAATATTGTTTTCACTAAAGTGCCAGCATTACGCAAGATGTAATGTCCACGTTACATTAAACCTGCAGAGGTACAGAGCACTACATGACTCCATCAAAGCACCAATATCACAGGTTTTGACAAATGTGGGTATTGCACCATGTGTAAATATGCCGTAAATGATTCTGGTACAGACCACGGACCAAATATCAAAATTCAACTGTTCTTAAACTGCAGAAGTAAATATGTGGTTTATGTCATCATATGTAAATGCAATAAGTATTACATTGGCTGCACTATTCGTGATCTTTGGAGAAGAATTGGGGAACCTCTGAGTCTGTTAGGAAGCCAGTATCTGAAGATGCCGTTAGCACAATACGATCAAATGGGTCAATAGAACAAGTCAAACGCTCATCCAGAGGTGGCAACTGAGAAGCACAATTGCAACACCGGGAAGACCGAAACATTTGTGAGCAACGTACAGCACACACTGGACTCAAGCTGGATGATAAAATGTATGATTTCTCGTAATATAGTGTCTTGCAGATTCAGTCTAGATGATGTAACACACATTTTATTATTAAACATAGTCTTGCACACTCTGCATGGGTGATTAATGGGATAGGTAGAACTGCCTTATGACAAACTGAATATTGAGACTTGTAATCGTAAACTATGTTGCTAAGACCCCCTCATTTCGGCAAGAATTAACTCTAGAGCATATAAATCAACTGAAAGTGCGACACACGAAAGCACAAATGTTGACCTATAAACGAAACCAATATTGCATCATCAGATGTAGAGGATTAGGGTTTATCATGTGACACCGTACCCCAGAATGGCAATGTCATACAATCAGTATAGGAATGTTCACAATTGTATAATGGAAAATAAAATAGGGCAAACACAAAATTGGCATTGTTTATTTATGCATGGACAAGGAACTTAATATACAGTCATGATCAAATAAGTACATATACTAATGTGTAAATCATCATTGCAACATTTTCTTTTTTTTTGTTGTAACAACCATGTAATGTACAAACATCTGGCAATGAATATTTTGCGGGGCATCAAGACATTTATAGGATATCTTAATCAATTTTGACAAACATTATGGCCCAATATCAACACTGATAACTTAAATCCAATTTTAGTGCTCAACCAGCATGATACTTTTGCCTGAAGAAAAGTACAAGGAAACGGGGCAACAGAATAACAACATGGTCAACATCAGGATAACATTAGCGACTCTGGTATAATAGCTTCAGTTTTCAACAAAGAAGCAAGGGAGCTATGGTACGTCAATATGCTACACGTCACCTAACCATGACCTAGCACCATAAATAGAAACACCATTAAATCCATGGCACGGATCGCTATGAATAGGAGCAACACGCTCCACAACACAAGAAGATAAACCGCTCGCCCTCACACGTTTTACACTAATTTCCCACGCATAGTACACCACAATTCTTTCTTGAATTTTTAGAATGATCGCTAGTAAAGTATTACCGCAGACGCATTACATTTTTTTCAGCCAGTAACTAACTGCAACCAGAATTAAAAAAATTGTAGGGTAAACTGCATGTGAGTGCACTTGAGCTAAAGCTGTATGAGATACTGATTCGGTATGCTGCAGAACTGGTAATGCTTGCTCCTACCGTAGACCCAGTAAAAAGTAAAGGGTTGTGTAGTTAAACCAGTATTCTACTTTTGCACTCGATTGAGTATGTCATTACAGTTAGCAAATTAAATCTGTACAAATGATCCAATGTAGGCAATAAGTCTTCGAAAAGTAGGCTTCAGTTGTCCAATCCACGGTCCAGCCGACATGTGTTTCTACCACTGGTCTTTCTCAAGGCTGGTAATGGTATCAAATCCATATACAAACATGTCATAATAAAAATTGATTGCAAAGATTGGTGTACATACCAAAGTCAAGGTTCGGGCGATATGATTTATCCTTCTTAGCTTTTTCCTTTTGAGGTCAGCACACACTACCATATGTGGAGTGCTGAGAGGGATACACAGTATTCCCTTTCTCACTGCTCCTGTAACATTTGTTACAGTAACCAGCATACATTTATGACTGGTGGCAGTGGACGGGTTCTTGTCCTTTCTTGGTCGTCCTTCTGTCATTCTGGGTGGGGGAGGAGCTGGTTTGCTTTTTGGCTCCAGTGTGTGTGCGAAGACAGGAAACTCGGGAGGATCCCGAAACGCTCTCCTTTTTCGTCCGATGTGCTCAGTTCCCACCAGGACGCTGGCTGTCCTGATTTGACAGCCACTCGCCCCTTTCTGTAAACTGCAGGGAGAGTTTGCGTGTGAATTCCTGTAAAAGGCCAGTATGCTGAGGCAGAAGTCAACAACTGGAACGGAAGAACCAAAGAAAGCGACCACACGTGCCTGCAGCCCCTTTGAGCAACCACGAAGAGACCACGGCTGTCTTGACCCTGTTTTCAAATCGACAGAGGAGTTCCGAAGAGAACTCCTCCTTCCCTTTAGCTGGTGGGACCAATCAGCCATAAGACCTGCAAGACAAGCCATCCCACGACGTGCCGTTACCTTCCTGGGCTGCAAACCGCCATTACCCTGGGAACTCAGACCATATTGCAGTGCATCCTCTTCCAGTGAACGAATCATCCCATAACTTGTGTTCGCTCCAGTTGAACGTCCAGAGACAAGACCCCCCCCCCTCCTCAAAGTCCCATCACCAGAGTGCAGGACCGAAGAATTGAGGCGGATTGACCAGGCAGTAAATGGTCATCCTTTGGAGCCTGTGAAAAGGCGCCAAAACTGCACACCGACGACGGAGCATGAAGAATCCTTTTGCTGTGAGTCCTTTCGCTGGACTGCTGCTGCGTAATCACTTTCAGATTCCTTCCTTTCGTCACCACGACCAAGGAACAGGAGACCGGGTCCACTGCTGCAGCACCATGAAATAATCCAGCTGCATCTTCTTCAAAGATCCTCAGGAACTGTGAGACTTGTGAAAGTACATACCTCAAGTCATTCTGTTGCTCCTTTGCTGTGGCAGTGCAGATCCTGGTGTTTGGGTGTGCGCCCAGATATGACACATGTGCGCCCATAATGAGCCTTCGCCAAGGTCCCTGAAGTCTTTTTGACCCTCAAAAGCACCTGTAATTGAAGATTTCTCTGGGACTTTGCCTTTTCTGCATCTGTGCCTTAACTCCAATCTGACTTTGACAAACTCGTACCTAGATTGGGATGGACTGCTAAAGCTTTAATGCCTTTGAAAAGTATTCCAAGTCTTTTTCAGATTATTTTTTATTAAAATCTCAATGCACATAACTTGTATCATTGTCCCAACATCACCAATATAGTGAAGAAACATTGACCTTTCACTTCATTTTTTGTAATGAAACCTCCCAAAAACAAAAATGTTGAACAAAGTAAATTCACACGGTTGTATCGAGGCAACATTTACATTCCCAATTGCATGGCGAAGTCCAGGATTCTTCCTTCGTTAGATGGACGGTCACGTTGGCCGCTTTAAAACCAACATTTCAGAATTTGCGGGTGAAAAAAAACATGTGTTCTCTCTCCTGGGCAAAGTCCAAAAATGGGGCCCAGGTACAGTAGAATTTTGCCATGCGGTCTGATAGATGTGGAGTAAGTTTCTCCATGGCTATAATCTCCCATATTTTTATCCACCAGTATGACGTGCAGGGACCCTCCAGGGATTTCCAAAAACTTGCACAATTCATACTTGCTGCCAGAAATAAATTCAAAATCAGGTCTGCACGTGCCCCGTCAACGGATAAGTGTCATCTTCAGGGACATCCCTAAACAAAACTAATGGACACCTAGGAAATAAGGTACAGTGGCTTTTATCTTGGAACGGATCTCGTGCAAATGTTTGGATAATGGGACAGTGCCACCACATTTGAGCAAGGTATCCTAACTGCCCACACCCATGCCAACAACGATAGGAGTGGTCTGAGTGGAACGTGTGTAATCTTTCGGGGGCGGGGGGTCATACACTATCTATAGCATCATTTTATGGCACCTTCTCTAAGTGTGCAGAGGGAACTCTTGTGAGTTCAAGACCAAATGTTTTGCCACGATTCCTCTGAGATTGCGATCCCCAGTACCTTTTCCCATCGTAACATATAAGGTAATCTGTCTTCTGGGGAAGCATTCTCCAGCAATCAGTAGCATGTGGATATTTTCTGTGTTTCCTGGCCCTCCAACACACTGAGTTCCATCCCTTTTGGTGGGCGGCATCCCGCCTATTTGACCTTGCTGTTTGATATCCAATGCTGCAATTGAGCATACCTGAATCGCTCTCTCTCAGGCATATGAAACCTTTCTTTACATTCTGTAAATGTAAGCGGAACTTCATCCTTCTATTGATCGCTTAATCGAGACCCCAGAAGTTTCCCATCTTGTGAATACCCTTCTCTCAAGGCCTGGGGCAAATTCTGGGTTCTGAAGAATTGGGGAGAGGGCCTAGTCCCAATTATAACCCCAAACCAGCTGAGAGCTGGCTTTTTCCCAATGATGCTGGGTAGATCTTGTGGGTTTCAGGAGGACCCCCTGAATCTCCGGCACGGATTTAGGGAGGAAAGGGAGATGAGCTAAGGGAAAAGGTATATCAGCCTGTTTCAACGCTTTCCATTTCGGGTGCCGCTCTTTTGATGCCCAATCTAATAATGAGGCGATCTGTGAGCCCCGAAAGTAGCGCTGAATCGATGGGACCCCTAGCCATCGCAGGTGTCTTGATCTTAGGAGTATTTTGCAGGAAATACTCAGGGCTTTACCCTGCCAGACAAAACGCCCAATGCTTTCTGTAGTTCTAGTAAATCTCATTCAAGGATAATGATTGACAAAACTTGAAAGGTGTACAAGCGCTTCAGGAGCAAAGTCATTTTAACCGCACTTACCCAGCCCAACCATGAGGAGATGTGCATCTCCCAGTGCCGGAGCGCTTTCTTAGCTTCTTTGCTGAGTACGGAAATATTAGCCACAAGGAAAGTCTTATAGTTATTAGTGATATGGCCTAGATACGTAGCTTCTCGATCTGCCCATGTGAAATGAAAGGTTGATTGCAGGCGGCATCGAACCTCAGGCAGTTCAGAGATCGTCCGTCCCACTGACTTATCATAGTTAATGCAGAAGCCAGTGTCATGAGGGATCGCATGGGATCTTGAAGCACACAATGTTGTCAGCATATAATGCGATCTTATGTGTTATCCCTTTATATGTTGGGCCAAATATGCAAGGGTGGGATCATGCCGTCTGTGCTACGGGTTCCGTGGCTAGAGCGAAGGGTGAGAGGGGGCAGTCTTACCTCTACCCAATGGAATCAGTGGCGGAGATTAGGGCATTGACCCAGACTCGGGCATTAGAAAATTTGCCATCATTTGTTTGGTGAATGATGGGACGAATCCGTATGTTGGTAATAAAGCCTGTAGGTATTCCCAAGGCATGCTATTATAGGCCCTTTGGGCATTTAACGATAGAAGGGGCAGGCCGCCTTCCATTCGGGGGGGCTAGGGTGATTAGATCCACCACCCTGCTAATGTTGTTATGGGCACTTCTATTTTTAATGAAGACAGTTTGGTCGCTATTAACTATCTTCCGGAGGACCGCCTCCAACCGAGTAGCTAGAATTTTGCTATAGAGTTTGGCATCAGTATTTAGAAGGGCTATACGACCGTATGACATGCTGTCCTCTGGCTTCTTTGCCGGCTTCAACAATAAAGTTGTGGCCGACTCTGCCATAGAATCTGATACTTTCCGTGAATTGGAAAAATAATTAGTTTAGTAAGGTGCATTGTTCGCAAATGTTTCATAAAATGTGTTTGTGAAGCCAACCGGACCAGGGGCTTTACCTGTTGGTAGGGAACGAATTGCATGGGTGACCCCCTGTGGGGTTATCTCTCCCTCTAACCACTCTAATTTCTTCAGGGACTTGGGGGGGGGGGGGGGGGGGGGGATTTGTGCCCATTGTATAAAATCATGATTATGTGGCAAGTTTCCCTGAAGTGGGGCTGAAACGCCTCGAAAGAAGTTCTCCAGCACCCGTAGTTTCCCTCATCTGAGGCAATTCACCTCCCTTCTGTGTCCCGTAACGCCCCTTTATAATTGCGAGTGGCTATTTTCTTTCATTTGTGCCGCCGATATTGTTTTTTCTTTATCTATTGGGCCGCATTCCCTGTCAAGTGCATCTCAAATGCCTGCCGCGGTACTCTTGGATCATGTAGAGACCTCCAACTGCCTTTCGCCATGTGTTCCTTCCATTTATCTTGGACTATGCTCTCCAGCATTATTTGCTGCTGTTTAAGCGCTTTTCCCTAGGCGACATTGTTCGATAATGACCCCATGGTACATTGCTTTCCCTGCATCCCACACTATTGAAGAATCCAGATCCTGCTATCGTTATCTTGGAAATAGTTCTTTATGGCCTACTCAGCGTGGGCCCTTTGGGTGATGTCAGTATGGAGTTATTAAACCTCCATGGGGGTCTGTTATGTGAGGTAGTCTGAACCCAGTCTCTTGCTAACTTAAATGGAGAATGGTCGGACAGTGCCTTCGGCAAAATCTCTATCCCTTTAATTGCCGGAATGAGTGTGTTGTAGACCAAAAAAAGCAGGAGCATGTTAATCACCAATTGAAATTAAATTTGAACGTAAAGAATCTGTTAAACTCTCATTTGTGAAAAATTGGAAAGAATACTGATACCTATTGATAAAACTGTATATTAAGGAGAGGATTGATCAATGGTCTATGCGCGGCGGTTGAACCAATACCTTGTCTGTTATACCACTTGTTAGACACTTGTTAGGCTCATAAGGGACTCCTGGGTCTACATTGGCAAAACCCTGCTGAAATGATGTTCTTGGGTTGAACATTTGAACACATTTTGTGTGGTTGTAGTCCCCCAGCCCTCTGTGTTGAGGGGGAAATTTGTCTTTTATAGACCAAAAACATGTCTAGCCTAGAGAAGCCTTTGTGTACAGCAGGGTAAAAGTCCCTTTTTGTCAGGATGGAAAATGTCATGCATCCATTAGTGAATGCTCACGCAACAGTGTCGTCATGGGGTAAACATTTTCTTTATCGTTGGAGTATTAAGTAATGATTTGTCCATATCTGGGGTCACCACACAGAGAGTTGGAGAGTCTTCCCCCCCACCCCACCTCCCCTACCTTCACCAGAATAATGTCCCTCATTGCAGACCCTGCTAGAGTGACTGGAACCTTGCTAGAAACTCCTCCTGCTTCATTTGTGCCATACAAAACTGCTAACGTGAATTTGCAGTCGTTCAGCAGGGTATTAAGTACTAGAAATCTTCCAACTTTGTCCTTCAACTCTCCCAGCACCCTCACTCGCAAGCCTCTTTGGAACGCAACGGTGACCCCACATTTTTTATGCCCACTGGTGGCCAAATATGCCTTCGGGTACAGCCTATTACAAAGCTGTTTTCATCATTAGCTAGCCAGTAGATGGGTCTCCTGTAGGAAAAACCAGGTCGATGTCTAGAGAGGAGAGTCTATGGAAGAGTGCTCTACGCATCACTGTGAGTTAAAGACCCCTCACATTCAGGGTCACACAAGTAATGTTGGGGGACGCCATTGAGCTCCATCATAGGCCGCTGCCCTACCCTGTAAGTCAGAGTAGCAATTGAGAGTTTTACCATACAAGAGATTTGGATGCCATTTATTGCCCGGATTCCTCCTGTGACAAAACAGAAGTAAAAATAAATCATAACACTCTGGTTAATACGGAAATTGCAACAAAGCACAAACATACCCATTTATAACCACTTTAATATAGGCGTAATTCTCTCGTGACTTCTTGCCCCCCCCCGCCCGCCTTCCCACAACCGTTCAACTAAGCATAAGAATAACCTGTTTGCATCAACTGGACGACAGAAAAATGAGTTGACACCAGCACGCTGATTCCAGGAGTCAGCTTTGCTGATGGGATATGGCCTTCAGAAAGCTCAAGTCGAGGCTTCCCTGGGATGCCCTGGTGTGGCGACAGGCAACGTTTTTACCGAGATCCTCCTCCTAAATTTCCTGGAGCTGCTTCTTGGGTCCAGACCAGATGCAGTCCCTTTCTCTGCCCCCTCTTGGTCCGGGCTCGGGTGGTGCCCATCAAGTCCGCCGCTTCCTCCTCCTGAGTTGATTGCATATCTCTGATTCTGGAATTCAAATGGGAGGTTCGAGGGGAAGCACCATCGATATTTAATGTTGTGGGATTGCAGCCAGGTCGTAAGCAAGTACAGCCGCCTCTTATTTGCAAGTGTCTGAGGGGAAAGATGCTGAAACAGAGAGCTTCACCCCCTTAAACTCTACTGGCTCTTTCCCTCATGCAGCCCTCATGATTTCCTCCTTTAGCTTGGAAAAAGTGAACCCTCGAGAAAACATGCAGAACCAGGTTGTGCTGTTGTTGTATGGAGGAGTTAACGCGGTGCGTTCTGTTGAGCTCCAGCACTGCAGTCCTCGTGAGATCCAGCAGGCATCTGAATAGGTCGCAGACATTTTGAGTAGATCTTGATCTTGTATTTGCCGAGGTATTCCGTGCATGCAGATATCATTTTGCCTTGACCCGTTTTCTAAATCCTCCTGTTTTGCCCAGATCAAGTCTAGCTGCTCCTCTATGCCCACCACTCTATTTGATAACTGCATGGTCATGCGCCTGCTCAGTGTTTTCTCCATCTCGTTCACCTGTGACTCCAGCCCCAGTAGGTGCGAATTGAGGTCTGCGACCGTTTTGACCAGCGTGTCCTTTGAAACAAGATCTCACAAGGGAGTTTAAAGCTACAGAGAGGCGAGCATGTCCAACATATCTTCCTTTGTGAAAGATGGGTTCATCTGAGCAACTCCTGGGGAGTGCAGGGCGGAGAATGAACCCCTGCGCGGAACTCAAGAGCAGCCTTCTCCTTGTCTGGCATGCCCAGCATTGATATCGCCCCCTTTGGTTTTGGTGTTTGCTTTAGCCATTGTTACAGTGGCAGGGTGGTGCTCTAGGATGCACTGTTCTTGGTCCCCTCCCAGTGGTTACCTGCCAGATATACCCAGGTGCGAGGTCTTCAGTAACACTTATGGCATTGCTATGTAGGCCCACAAAGGCTTCTACCGGTCTGGATTCTGCAGTGGTAATCTCATTTAAATGGGTTACAGCCAAAGCACCTGACCACCGTTGAGGGCACGGTGTCCCCTCGGCCGCTCCCAATGTCAAAGGTAGCAGGGAATGTTTCGCCCTAGATGGCTTTGCTGGTAGCGTGTTCTTTGAGGCTGCAAGTCCATCTTCTAGGTTGTGGCACGGAGTGTCCCAGAACCCAATAACTGTCTCCTAGTTCAGGTATGGCGGCACACTGTGGCGACTTTCATGCAGTCGGGACCAACACTTTCATGTAGTTGTGACCCAAGCATCTATGTAGCATACAGGGATCTAGGAGTCCTGTCAATGGGCATCCGTGGAGTAGGTATGCCACTTACCCATAGAGGCACTGCTCTGTGTCCTGGGTGAGCGGTGTACACTATGGGTATAATTCTATTAGTCTGCTGGACTGAATGGAGCACTTACACTAATTTGCCACTCCACCATCCCGCCTCTCAGTGCCTCCTCTAAGCTTGTGATGTGGCGTCCTGGGTCTCTGTGATCTAGCCAGCCGCACCCGCTCTCTGCCTACATGCAGGTCGGCCCGTGCCCCTCATCCACACGTCCCCGGTAAGCGCAGGAGTGTTTCTTCATTTGTCAGGATCCAGGGGGGAAGGGAGAAGAGGAGAGGCGCTTGGAGACCGGGTATGTGCTGTGCCATAGTGTACTCCGACGTCCAGAGAGCTCCCTCATTACCCTTGCTGATGATGCACTTCTCTGCCGACAGTCCTCACTGCCACTCAGAGCTCTGGATCATGGCTGCTTCTGGGTAATGCTGGGAGGCTGGCTGCTCTGGGCCTCCTGGAGCCAGACCCGCTCCCTGTCATGGCGCAAACCACCACATCAGAAGCTCCAATAATCGCAGCAGCGGCTTGCCGAGTCTACGCCGGCCACTGCTCCGACTTTCAGCATCACTTAGGTCCTTCAGGCACCACCATGTTTACGAGCCGCCACAAGGATCCAGTGGGGCCTGCCGTTTTACAGCTCGTACTGGACCTCCCATCAGCTCCCAGCATAGATCCTCGAATTAAGACGGCCTCACTGCAAGGCGGGGCAGGAGGGGAGGGGCGTCAAATCGTAGTTTAAAGCTACATTTAGGGGGTTTCAGATATCTTGCGACAGAGCCTCCAGCATGCACGTCTTCATCTGGTGCCGCCTGGCCACGCCCCCATTACAAGTCTTTTAAAGTGTTGACCTGTTATTGGGCTGCAAACCGCCAATACCCTGGAACCCGCACCATCCTGCAGTGCATAGTCTTAATTCTTCCCAGAACGTTGGTGGACTCGTTCGGAGCGCTGGGGAAACACAAGGCCCCCTCCTTTGCAGAGGTGAAGCTCATGGTGCCGCGCACGTCGCGTAAGCAACACAACTTCACACTTGCGACACCTTCGTCTCTGCAGACCAAATAACCGATCAGTGGAGCGGAGCTTCAACAGCATCACGCACCTGCTCGGGAAACGTAATTAATATTAATCCTGGTGAGCGGCAGCCCAGCCCGTAATTAACATAATTTACATTGAGCACACCAGTAGAAGCGTGCTGCCGGAAGGAAGAGCCAGCAACATAAGGCTCCTCATCACGGACCAGTGCATAAGATGCTAGCCACACACAGACAATATATAAGCATAATGGATATAGTACAATTTGATTGCATCACTCCCAACGAGGGGATGGACGTGCGCATCAACCCGCCGGTTCAGGTATTGGCACAAGAGCACCCATACATTGTCTAAGATGTCGGAGTATAAATGGAGCGAAGAGCAGGCGCAGGACCTAGCGCTCCGCTTCAAAGAGGTGCTGGGACACTCGGTGGATGCAATGGCTTAAGGGCTGAAACCCTTGCAGGACTGACTGGCTACCTTGGAATCCCTTCTCAGCTAGAAACAAAATAGCACCGGTAAGAAGGAAAGCACGTCCACCAGGGCAGAGGAGAATAAGGGCCCTTGGGGGAGTAATCAGACCTGCAATAGCAAAGTCTCTAAATCTGCAGTGCCAGGCCTCGTGACCTCTTCCCCCGGGGAAGACTATATGGTCAAAGCAGGAAGAGGAAGAGTCGCCCAAAAATGCACCGTCATTGCAAGATGAGTGCGAGCCTGAGAAGAAATGGGCAGAGCCCTCTGGGGGCAGGAGAGCCCACAAGTAGAAGCACCTAGAAGGTGACGCAAATGGAATAGCAGACATGTTCAATCTGGACAATATCAAGAATGGTCAATCATCAGATTGTCAGCCATCGCCGTCTTTGACGAAGTGTATGGTGCAAAGAATTGGAAAGGCGCTAGACAGAGAAACCAGGCAGCGCATGAGGGCAGAGGGCCCACTCCCAGAACTGCCAAGTAAGGTGGCAGAAGCGCCTGAGCTAGACCCGAAGATGCTGGCATTCATCATCAAGTCAGCCAAAGACCCATGTAAAGGCATGGACAGAGCTTGGAAAAGCTGTCGGGAGAAGGTTCTGGACGTCACAGGTCCATTGGCTAAGATTGTGGATCTGGTGGAGCGAGCCAGGGATACAGGCAAGGAGGTAGACGCAGACACTTTGGCGAATTGGGCACAAAGACCGGTCTGCTTGCTTGATAACGCAAACGGTGCAATCTCTTTGGGGAGAAGACTCCTCTTGAAAATAAATTGAAAACTGAGTGACCTTTCGTCTTACGAAGAGCTGGCGAAACAAAAATGGCGTCGATACCTTTGGCCTTACTCTCCATCGAAGCCATCCTCGATGACCTTGGGGGATTCCTTTGAGTATGTCGAAGCCGGTGTCGATGCCGTCAACGCCTTTGTCTTGAAAATCTTTCATACCAGTTCCCAAGATGACAACTATGGCTAAGGCTAGGTCTGTTCCACCTTTACCAGAAAAAATGTTTTCCACCCTCAGCCCAGGCAAGAATTTTTTAAATCTATGTCTGCTATTTTTGAGGAACAAACCTCAGATGAGGAAATTACATCAGCTGGTGTTCGATTTGGGACAAGAGAAGTCCCTGAGGAACTGGTAGATCCTAATTCAAAAATGTCAGACCTTTATGACTGCCTACAATCGGCAAGTGGCCTAGATACCGCGCCTGAGGTAGATTTTGAAAGGCCTGACCCCACAGACCATGCTGAACCGGATTATAGGAACCTCATGGGAAGAGTGGTAGATTTTATGGGGTGGAAGTCAGTGTCCCCAAGATATGACCAGGACGACTTAACAGACATTGATGAAAAACCTCAGAAAGACCCAGTCCTTCCCTTCCACAAAGCTCTTCAAAAGAGAATTATGCAAATTGGGACACACCTGAATCTCTACCACCTGTAAATAAGAAATTTGTAGGAAAGTATAGACCTGCTCCCTCGGATCCAGAATATTTATCTAAGCATCCTTCGCCTGAAAGTTTGGTAATTCAAGCTGTGACTGCGAATAGACAGTCGGCTTATCCCTCCATGCCCCCCTGACAGGGACGACAAAAAGATTGATGCCTGGGTGAGGAAGGCCTTTACTTCTGGTAGTAGGGCCCTTAAGCCTACTAATGTGACTTGTACATTAGCTAGGTAAAGTTAGCTCCTGTGGAGCTGTTTAGATGCAGTGGCTGATCACATCCCGGAGGGTGAGGAGCGGGATGGTTTCCTGGCGATAGTAAAGGATGGGAAGGAGACTATGGAGGAGTGCCTCAAGTCAGGACTGGATAATGCAGAGAGTATAAGCAGATCCATGGCATCTAGCGCAGTCTTGCTTAGATTTGCATGGCTGAGAAAATCTGGTTTCGCATCTGATGTACAATCTAGATTACTTAATATGCCCTTTGACGGCTTGAGGTTGTTTGGCAGCAAGGCAGACGAGAGCTTGGAGAAGCTGCAGACCTCAAAAGCGGCAGTAAAATCACTCGGCGCCGCTATAAGGCAACCTCAACAACACTCCTCTTCTTGGAAGAGTCGTCCTTTTCGCTTCTATTCCTCTTTTGGAAAAGGGAGAGGGCAGACCAGCCAGAGGGGGACAACAAAGAAAACCCATTTGTGGTGGAAAAGGGAGAGGTGCTAGATCGGCCACAGTAGCGGCTACTACCTCCTCAGCCACTGCTGCAGCCGCTGCAAAGCCACTTTGAGGCCTTAACCCACAAGAACCTGGTGGGAGGCAGAATTGGAGAGATAGTGACCCATGGTTACTGCCTTCCTTTTCATCATAGGTCTCAAGATCATTCACCGGGAGCCAATTCTGTAAAAACTCCAGACCCGCTCCTTGTGCAGGAGATTTTAACCCTGCTAGAGAAAGGTGCAATAGAACATGTACCTGTAGCAGAGAGGAACAAGGGTTGGTACTCCCCTTATTTTCTCATTCCCAAAAAGGATGGAGGATTGAGACCCATCTTGGACTTGAGAAATTTGAACAAATTCCTCAGGAAGGACAAGTTCAAGATGGTGACCCTTTCTCAGAACCTTCAGGCTCTTCAGCTTCAGGACTGGCTGGTTTCATTGGACCTTCAGGATGCTTACTTTCATGTGCCAATCCATCTCAAACACAGAAAGTACCTGAGGTTTGCAATTGAGGGATCTCACTATCCGTTTCGAGTTCTGCCATTTGGGCTGACCTCTGCCCCGAGGGTCTTCACCAAACTAATGGCGGTAGTGGCAGCGAGTCTCAGGAGGGAGGGTATTCACATCTACCCTTATCTGGACGATTGGCTAATCATGGCAAATTCACCAGAACTGGCCCAGGGACATCTGGCCATGACCTGTCACTTCCTACACAAATTGGGCTTCTCCCTCAATTATAAGAAGTCACAAATGATTCCGAGCCAAAGACTTCAATTAATTGGAGCGGTCCTGGACACCACCTCGGGGAAAGCCTCGCCTCCCGAGGAAAAAGCTCACCACATTCTGCAGATGGTAACAAAATTTCAGAATACCCAACATCTACCGGCGTTCGACTTCCTAAGGTTGCTAGGCCTCATGGCATCCTGCATTTTTCTGATGCCAGAGGCTCGACTGAGGATGAGATCCCTTCAATGGGCCCTCAGGATTCAATGGTCCCAGTTTTCAGGGGAGATGTCATCTTCTACAAGTCCCGTCTGTAAAGACCGGAAGGGGGGGGGGGTCTGTAGTTCCGCTCTCTATTTTGTAGAGGAGAGGCACAGAGGACCCCTGCCAAGATTCTCTATTATTGGTAAACATAGTCGAACAATCAAGGCCTAGCTTCTCAGGAGGTGATGCAAGCTGGTTCTTAAGTACAGTGTAGTCCCCAAGCACCCACAAAGGAATGTCCACACGCTGTATCGGTTAAAACAGTCTTTATATAATTAATATTCAAGGTCACGTACACTATCAAGATAACTCACTTTGTACTCCGAAAATCAACAATGGTAAATATATACAGTTCTAAAGTGGTACCACTAACGTTATCAGATCATACGGTCAGAAGGACACACAGATCAAAATTAAGAGGAAACCAGCAGTAGAGAGAGGAAGGAAAACAAGATGGTTGAACATTCGGCAGAATACTGGTAACTACCGTTAAACACAGTTCTGTGTGGAGATCCCCCCAACCTGGGCAACCTGTAGAAAAAAGATACAAGCCTAGTCCATATATTGACGACCCTAGACTTTCCAATAGTTCTACAACCCCAAAGTACCTGGCGTTGTAGCGTTCCTCGTCGGGGAATCGACGGCCCTCCTTAAGTGTCCTCCCTTTCAGGCAGGAGTCACGGGTTGTCAAACGTCCGACGGGGAACAGGCCGAGCTACGACGGTGAAGTGGCCGCGTCGTTCCTACAGGTGCTAGTTGACGGGGAAGCGTAAACGTCCTGCAAGGAAGAGGCGTGCAGAGCACCTCAGTGTCAATAGTTTTGGACCGCAAAGAGTTGGCAGAACTGTGGCCCAGCAAGGGCGTCGAGTCGTCGGTGTCTGTGGTCTTTGGGTGGCGGGAAACCCACCGGTGGATGCTCCTCGGTGCGTCAACGGTCAGGCCTTCTCCAGCAGGATCAAATGAAGTTCTTAGGCAAACAGGAGCACGGCGACGGCGGTCGTCGAAAGTGGCGGACAACAGTCTGTGCTCTTCTGCTTGTGATACCGCAGCAGTCCCCGTATCGGGTTGGCAGCCTGTCGAAGGTCTGTCTACCAGGGAGCTTAGGCAAAGCTCGGCTGTGCACGATGGTCCCTCATAGCTCAGGAAGAGGGCGCCTTACCAGGTCCTCTCTGGGACAGTCCTTGGAGGCACAGCAGCTTTCAGATTGTGAAGGAGAGCAACCGCAATTCTTCTCGTCCAGCAGGGCTCAAGGTCAAGCTTCAGTTACTCCAGTTACTCGTCATAGTGGACTTCAGCTTCTGAACAAGATTCCTAGCAGCGAGAGGTCCCCAGATATACTGTTGATCTCCCATTCATTCCGCTGGGTCACACTCAAGCATCCAATCACGACTAAAGGCATTCATGCAGGCAGGCAGCCAATCAGGCACACCGTGCATTCAGGCCATTCACTTCTCTCCAGACACTCACAAGTTGTGTATTGGGACCAGTACCGAGCCATTCAACACTTCATACTGCATTCATACCGGATTCGGGCAGGGCTGTCTCAGTCATTGTGTCAACCACCAGATACTAGACACCCATCACATAGAATGCGTATTCGTCACAAACTCCTTCACCCAGGTCCCACCCACAGGCGTACCCACAACATATGGTCGTGGAGAAGGCTCCAGCCAGTCTGGTGGGCACTTCCCCACACTACCATATATGGAACTTCCACCGAACAGCCAGTCAGGGGGAAGGGACAAAGGCAGGGCTTCCCGGGACTTCGGGAAGATCAAGGTAATAGGTGATGGAAGGCAAGAGGCCATGGGGACCTTTTTGTCCATCAGGAATCTACCGATTCCAATGACAGGGCCTGGGCATCCCAAAATGGAGGACACTCAGGGCACCAGTCATTTCAGCACGGAGCTGCCACCACCCCGAACCCTGCTCTGTGGGTCACACACAGGTGCCCAAAAACATACACTAGGGGCACAGGGTTGTACCCCCACCCATGGGGGCCATAAGGAGATCCCATGGGTCTGTTCACCAAACCAAAAGAGAAAGCGCTGCACCGCCAGGAGTCCCACATGAACTCCTGCACGGAAAACACGACAGAACACATGATAAAAAGCAGTAAGGGACAAGGATACGGAGGCCCTGTCCCTCTGATGCATTTCCAGCATCACACCGTCCAAGATGGCTCAAGATCTCCTTTGGTGGGTTCACAAGGAAAATATCCTTTTTGGCAACCATGGCCAGAGATAACTGTAGTGACGGACGCCTCACTCACAGCGTGGGGGGCCCACACCAACGATCTGACAATCAGCGGTCGTTGGTCTCCATCGGAGTACAAACTACACATCAATCTTTTGGAGCTGAAGGCAATCAGACTAGCACTGAAGGCCTTTCTGCCCTCTGTACAGGGAAAGAATGTCCTGATGATGACGGACAACACAGTGGCCATGTACTACCTCAACAAACGAGGAGGTGTAGGATCACTTCCACTGTGCAGAGAGGCAATGCAGCTCTGGTTCTGGGCAATGCAAGAAGGAATCTCTCTGTCAGCAGTTCACCTAGCCGGAGAGCTGAACATGGCAGCAGATGCTCTGAGCAGGCAGGGCACAGTCTCCCATGAGTGGGAGTTAGCTCAGGAAGTCCTTCAAGAGATCTTTGCCCTTTGGGGAAGCCCTCAAGTGGATCTGTTTGTGACCGGGGCAAACCGGAAGTGCGAACTGTACTGCTCAAGGAAATTTCCCCCAAGAGGAGCTCTAGGGGATGCGTTCATAGTGGATTGGGTATATCCACTCCTTTACGCGTTTCCTCCAGTCCCTGTGATTCCTCATGTATCAGGAGGTTGAGAAAGTTCAGGAAAACCATGGTCCTAATTGCCCCGGACTGTGCCAGGAGGACGTGGTACCCGGACCTTCTGGACATAGCCATCTGCCCTCCAATATGTCTTTGACAAAGAGAGGATCTTCTCTCGCAAGAGGAAGGCCGGGTTCTCTACCCAGAGGTCAAGACACTCAACCTTCACGCCTGGCTTCTGAGAGGTTGAGATATAAGGATTGGGACCTCCCGGATGACGTTATGGAGATTTTGCTTTCGGCCAGAAGACCAGCAATAAAATCCTTATACCGGTGTTGGAAGAAATTCAGTAACTGGTGCAGGGATAAGAATGTGGATCCTTTTCAGTGTACCAGTCCCATGGTGCTTTCCTTTCTATTACATTTAGCCAACTTGGGGCTCCAAGTTGGAACTATTAAAGGATATTTGGCAGCGCTAACTTTTTTAAGCGCTCCTCAGAAGAAGTTTCATATTTCAAAATGCCTTTTGGTTATTCAATTTCTTTTAAGGTTTAACAAATACGTTCCCTCCTACACCATTCCAAGTTCCCATTTGGGATAGAAATTTAGTTATAAAGTTTCTTATGTGTGCCCCTTTTTGAGCCTTTACATTCTTGTCCTTTAAGGCTTCTAACTTTAAAAACGGTTCTACTAGTGGCTCTAACTTCAGCCCGCAGGGTGAGTGAGTTGCAGGCGTTCTTGCAAGCCTCCTCACACGGTTTTCTATAAAGATAGTTATTTTGAAAGTAGAGCCCTTTTTCCTACCTAAAATAGTTTCGGATTTTCATCTGTCACAGAAAAACACTTTACCATCCTTTTATCCTCCTCTGCACGCTAGTAAAGAGGAGGAAAGATTCCAGACTTCACCCGAAACAGGGCTCTCAGTTTCTACATATCTAGAGTGGAATGATTTAGACAAACAGATCAGTTATATGTCGGTTATACTGGACACAAATTGGGCCTTGGGGTGTCCAAACAAACTATATCCAGATGGATTATCCTAGCAATATCTGAATGTTAGAAATTGGCTGGGAAGGAGCCTCCAGATGGTTTAAGGGCTCATTCAACCAGGGGTATAGCAACTTCCACGGCTCTTCCGAGGGGTGTCCCAGTGCAAGACATTTGTGCTGCGGCCACTTGGTCATCAATGCACACTTTTGCGAAACATTGTTTAGACACCACTTCTTACCAAGGAGGCCTTTTTGCAAAAGCCGTCCTTCATTCTGTGCACTATGGTACTCCCTCCTCCTCTAAATTAAAACTGCTATGGGAGTCTATCTAAGTTGAGGAATACGTGGGAGGACACAATCCATTCGAAGAACAAGTTACTTACCAACTCTTAACGTTCTTTCGACTGGATGTTCCTCCCACGTATTCCTCATCGACCCTCCCAACCTACCCCTCCGTACAGTCCTTATGCTTGTTGCACTTGTACTTCTTTAAGAGCCTGACATCTGCCGACACAAAATACAACTGATGCGACCATTAACATCGAAAAAACAGAACTGAACCAACGGGCGCGGCTCGAGCCATTTATACGATGGATGACGTTGACGGCACCCTTCGAGGGACAAAGCTACGCGCCCTCGAGCAAATTTTTTTCCGAAAGAAGCAGCAAGCTGACGAATATCTAAGATGAGGAATACATGGGAGGAACATCCAGTCGAAAAAACATTACAGTTGGTAAGTAACTTGTTCATTTAGACGCTATACTGCTATTGGCTGACAACAGACGCACTGATTTATCAGACGGCATGGGTGAAGGAACGAACGGCGCTCGGATTCCTGTTCAAACAAGACAAATCAGATATGACACCTATGAGAAGACTGACTTTCTAGGCTTTGTGATGGACACGAAGAAGGCGACTATGGAGTTGCCAGCAAGGAAGATCTGGGACATCAAGAGGGAGATCAAAATATGCCTCGGCAAGCAAGTGATCTTGTTGAGGGCACTAGCGAGAGTAGTGGGACTACTAGCATCTTTTATCCAAGCCATATTTGCGGGGCCCTTACATTACCGTGCCCTGCAGAGGTTGAAGATCAGACATCTTCATCAGGGACTGAGATACCATCAAGCATTCCCATTGGATCACAAGTCCATTGCGCAGCTAAAGTGGTGGTTACTGAACATGGACGCCTGGAATGGGCGGGCCACCATTGGGGACCGACCAGACCTAGTGATAGGATCAGAGCCAGCTTAAAAGGCTGGGGGCGGGCGTTGCAGCACACTAGAGACAGGAGGGAAATTAAGCGCAGAAAAGTTGTCTAGAACTCTTAGCTGGGTTGTTCACGATAAAAGCTTTCACGAGTTGTGAGGTGACCTCCTGCATCCTGCTAAAAATGGACAACATTTCAGCGGTCAGATAGATCAAACCATCTAGTGGGGACAAAATACAGACTCCTAGCGGAACTAGCAAAGGATTTCTGTCATTGACTCAACACAGGGACCCCAGTGATGGCGGAGTATCTTCCAGGTACACTCAATGTGGTGGCAGACTGGAATTTGCAGCACTTGCCAGACTCCAGCGACGGAAATTGAACAGGGAGATATTCTGCAGCTGGAACAGCTCTGGGGGCCAGTGCACACAGATTTGTTTGCATCCAGGCTGAATGCGCAGATATGTCAGCTGGAGGTTGGATTCGACCGCTCTGGGGTCGGATGCTTTCCTGCAAGACTGGAGCGGGAACATGCACTATGTGTTTCTCCCGTTGATATTCAGCAGAGTACTAGCAAAGACCCGCAGGGAGAAAGCGGCACTGATAGTGGAGGTCGCAAGTGTGGTTTTTGATTTCTGATGGAACGTTCCTCAGATTTCATGTGTATTGTCCCATCAGGAGAGTACCTGCTCACAGACCGAGTTGGGTCGTTTCACCATCTGAGAGTGAAAGGGACTCTTCCCCTGATGGTGTGCAAGGTATCGGGGAGCTTTAGTCCCTGCCAGGTATTACGGAGCTCATCGCAGAATTATGGGCCCCTTCGGCACCAAGGAGCTATGATGCAACTTGGGACAATGGGCAGAGTAGTGCAGACAGAGGTTTTCGTCCCGGTTCTGCCCCTGTAATAGAGGTACTCAATTTTCTAGCCTCCTTGTTACAGGAGGGCAAGGCCTTCAGAACCATAGGGGTGTATAGGTCAGCGATCTTGGCAGGTCATGCACGCGTGGACTGAGCGCCGCTGGGTGAGCATCCGTCTGTGGTCAGGCTCATGAAAGGTGCCTGGTTTAGAGCTCCTCCGGGTCCAAAGTATTCTCAGCTGTGGGACGTGGCATTAAGTTTTCTAGCGAGTTGGCCAGCGAACAAATATCTGTCCTAGGCGCAGTTGTCGGGTAAACTGGTCATGCGCCTATGCTTGGTGTCCTGCAGACGAGTATCTGATGTCAAGGCACTGGACGTGGACATAAAGTCTTATGGTCCGGACAGAGTTACCTTCACTATAGCTATACGAACGAAAACAAACTTGTCGTGTATCTCGTACCCATATTTGGCCGGGCAGCCAAAATTGTGCGTGAAGGCCTGCATAAAGGATTATGAACTCGGGACAGCAGAGATGCGACCAGCAGGCGTCGCAACTCTTGATCTTGTGCAGGAAGCCCAACAAGGCAGTGGCAACAGCCACCATTGCCCGCAAGATGATGCAGTTGGCAAGGATTGACCTGGGTAGCCCTCAGAGCACACTGGGTGAGGGGCTATGGCCTCTACAGTGTACGCGTCAGGAGTGACATTGCAGGATATTCTACTGCCAGCGGACTGGCCTAGTGATGGCACTTTTAAGACATTTTACTTTAAGCCAATTCCGTCCTTAGTGGACATAGTAGTGGGAAGCTTTGAACAAGCATAATGTTCGCATCAGTCTTGACACAGAATGAAGATTATCCCTGCATATACTGCACAGGGAGTCTTGATTTTATTAAAGACACAGGGGCGAGCATTACTTTCCCGCCCAACGCATGCACTATGTTACAAGCCGGGAGAACTGTTATTGTTACACTGTTTAAGCATTTTTCTCCACCATAATGGCACTCCCTTTTTTGTCAGGTTTGTAGGTGATGGGCAGAACAACGGCTGAGCGATGGAGGTGCGACAGCGGCTGCACTGGAGTACTGGCGTGAGAGACCGCCCAGGTGGATTATGTATCGAGCGGAATTGGCATGTTCCAGGAACTGTTCGTTTTTCGTGTAGTTGGAAGTTACTGTTGTGGATCATTTCAGAGCATCCAAAGAAGAGGTGGCGCTAAGGACAGAAAGTGACAGACGGGAAATACCAGAAACTACAGGAGTAGTAAAATTAAAGGGAAATGTAGTTCTGGAAAAAAAATCATAAGAAATGGGAAGAAAATAAATAGTTGGAGTCGTTTTCAATTATTTTTGTTGAAACTGCTGGAGAGTAGTATTAAAGAAGTTGAAGCATAATGCTCGCCTCTGTGTCTTAAATAGAATCAAGATTTCCAGCAAAGTATGCAGGGGTAATCTTCATTAGAAGCTAGAATTGTTTCAAGTGCGGAGTCTGCTATGTAGGTTGGTGGAGTGGGATTGGAGTGGGGTTCTGACCAAAACCTTTGTCAGTTGCTGGAACCTGTCCTGACAGCTAGAAAAAAGAACTTAACAGAATAAGACAAAGGCTCTGGTAAAGCATCTACAATCTGGTGTAGTACTGCTGGTCCCTCACAAGCCAAACTTTTTTCAACATATCCAGCAGTAACCACATTGGCTCTCCTTTTACCATGACTCGGCCGCCACAGCTGGGTTACTTGCCACCAGCTGACCTGGCTCCATTGAATAACATCTTTTGAACCAAGCGTGGCTCACCAGAGTCTTGCAGAAAGCTGGCATATGCTGCGTTCTGCCATTTGTCTGCCAAATAAAGCAACGTAAAGTTTCTTGAACCGCTAATTCACGGTCTACACTGGTTTTCCCACTGCAACCGCAATCCCAGCTACCGAAGTTGCCATAGCATCCAGTAGAGCTCTGCACTCCTCGGCAACCTCATTTGGGTTCTAGGGTTGCTGTCCTTGGATGGGGATCTCTGCTTCCATACCGCCAACATGGTCTGCTTCTTGGTTTGTGAACCGTGACTTGGGTCACTCCTTTTTCCTATAGCCACAATACTTTCTCCTTGTAGATTGTCCCTGGGGTAACATTGACCATTAGAAAAGCATTGTGGGGGTATGCTGTTCGAAACTGTGACTTAATATTTCATTTTGCCTATAACCTCAACTTTATTATGTGGGCAATAATTTATTTTATGTTCACTGAACCTTTGTCCCACCTTTGTCCCTACTTGGGAGTACCACCCTGACTGCTCGGCCACATTTATCCCGGGGTGAGTCGGGCATAGGGAGAAGCCCTGCAACCTAGATGTAGCTTAATTTTACCCAACCCTCAACATGGGGCTTGGCAACATCTCCAAAAAGGGCTGCCCAGAAACTGTTTGCACAATGGTAGAAATTGCGGGAAAGTTCGAGTCTGTAGTGCTTTTAAGAAGGCATACAAAAGTATGGAATTGGTATCAAGTCACTTGTCCTTTTGGTATAGCTTGAATTGACAAGCTCCCGTTATACTACTTGATTGATGTCACCGTTAGCATCCGAGACCTGCTTCGCAGACTGACAATTTGGGATCAATATCTGAGATCACACAGCTGGCATATATTCATTGATGGTTCATAACAATGCTACCTCACGTCTAATTATCTTGTTTTTAACCTTAACTGTTTGCCATTAGCTCTCAACTGACGATCAACACTGCTATCGTATACATGCATCGCTTCTTCATGGTGCAGTCCTTCACTCGCTTCCATAGAAATGTGAGTTTGGTCGGATGCCTGTCTGGCACATTCTTCTGTGGTTTTCCGGTTGATGCTGTTGTGTGGCAAATCATGTAAGGTGATGGAAGGGTGAGCTCCTCTGAAGGTTCTTGGCACAGTGTGTCATCCACGCTGTGTCATGCTGCAAGATAAGTGATGTTATGCTTGTGTTCCACAGTTGTCTTTATGTACTTGGGTGAGGCATGAATGTATGACCGTGACCTCCTGACAGGTTATCTACCGAAAGGGCCTGCCATGTGAGACAGTAGGACATGGGACGTCTATTCGTTTTGACACTGGTAACTGCTGGCTTCCTATAAAATGATGCACCAAAATGTTTATACCTTGCCAGCTTTTATATAATATGCGCTCATTATTTGTCAACGGTTTAGATAAAGAATACATACCAGGCACTCTTTTATACAGTGCACTGCCCATTAGTCATTGCCATCTTATAAAGTAAATAAAAGTGGCTGCTAGCACCCGTTAAACAGTCTAGCCCTCAGTGTTTATTCCATGCGAACATAGACTCCTGGCAACTGGTAGTTCCTTACAGATTGCACCTCCTTGCTGCTGCTTGCTTCTTATAAAGAGTGCATTCACCAGCTTGCTATTAAGACTGCACTACATGAATGTCCCCAGCTTCCTAGAAGCACACTGCATCCGCACATCGTGGCAGCCCTTGGTTCCCTTTTTAAACTGAGCACACCTGCCAACTATCTATACTAATAGCACCCTCTCGAAGCATCCAGCTAAAAAGTAACCACAGTTCCACTTCAATGTCGTTTTAAAATAGTTTATGTAGTGCTTTGTTGCTTCCGATCATAAATAATGTATTTACAATTGTTCTTAATAATGTCACTCTCGCTTAATTTATCGACCTATGAAAATGAAGTGCTGGGTAGGTCCTGCAGGGATGCATCTCTCTCACCGATTAATGAACACAGTGCATGCTTTGGCAGGCACGGGCTCCCTACAACGCGGTCTTCTGATAAATTGAACCTCTGGAATCCTCTGGCTTCTTACAAAGAACTCTGGCAGCCTCTGGCTCCCCATGAAAGGATGCTCCACACTTTTTCATACAAACGTTAGCGGTTTTCTCATTTTCTGCTTTTTTTCTTTGTAACTATTTTGACTCTCTTCACCCCAAGTCTGTGGCGCCTGCAGCGCTCTTCCTGGCAGCGAAGGTGGAGGAGCAGCCCCGGAAGCTGGAGCATGTCATAAAAGTTGCACACGCGTGTCTCACTCCTCAGGACCCACCGCCCGACACCCGGAGCGAGGTAAGTTACAGCTCAGCACGTCTCTTTGCCTCCCAGTTCATTGATGGGTGCAGCATCCTGCAGATTACGCAATTAATTGTCTTTGTGCAGTTTCTGTTCTGGACATTTACTCCTGGGAGAGGGGAATAGTGTGTTTGAATGTCGGCTGCATGAGGTGTGAGTATTTCCACGTTCCATGAAGTTGTTTGTTGTAGGCCCACTGTGGTTTTTTTTTTTGTATAGGCAGCAGAGAACACTGTGCTCAAAGTCTATTGAGAACCTATTTGTCTAGTGCATGCCCCTGCCCTTAAAGGCTGTCCAAACATATTTGCTCCCTCCATTTAATGCGTCTGCCAAAATAGTTCCATGACACATTTCTTACCCTGTTACTTTGCATTTCATCACATAAAGTTCAACTGCACTTTGGGCTTGTCCCTTAGAATCGTCCTTTTGCCCAGGTGTCCCTTCACCCTAGTTGCAGTTCCTCCTATCTCCACCTCTCTGGCCGTTGGCCTTGCAGCCGAGAATAGTACACTTCTGAGGTATCTCTTAAAGGTTAGTCTCATTAGATATGATTCACTCTTCCTCCCTGGCAAATGTTTCACACTGCTGTTATGTTCAAGATGCAAGTCTCTCCCTTGCTCTTGGAGTGATTACACTGTGAGCAAACTCTTATGATATGCCATGCTTGCTTTCTGAAAGATGTCACATACTGGCATCACTAACAATGAAGGGAGTCTGCCGACTCCCATCACAAATTTCTCACTGAGGTCACTTTCAAGAGCTGCCTTTTCTTTGCACCAAGGCATCCTTCTCTTTCACTGCCTTCACTAACCTATGGTGAGTCTCCAAATTCCTCCTGGTGGTGTCTCACTCTTCTCATAACAAGAGATCTCTGCCACTTTCCTTATGAGACTGCTGTCACTAGAATGAAATGGGAGTCTACCTTCCTTCCTACTCCTCGCTCGCTAGAAGTGGTGAAACGTAGGAGCATTTCATATGGGTGACCCGAACCAGGGTTTTATTAATGAGGCCTGGCTTACTTGCAGGGCACTATATACTTTAACTCTACAAAGCTTTGAAAGCTGAATAACCATTGCATCACAGCATATAACCTCTGCTGAATTCTCAAAGAGAAAATATTAACTCTTCTCACAGGTGCTGCCTTGCATCTGGTCTGCCATTCCAACAAAAAAAGGCTAGATTTTCAGTCTTGATAATTACTGCGGAAGATCTCCAGGGAATCCTCAAGTTAAACTTTGAATCATCTGGATTGGATTTTTGATTGTGAAAATCACCACCTGCTATCAAACACTCACCAGCTGATAACCACTGATGCTGATGGGAAAACTGTTAAGCATTTTATTATAAATGAAACTGTTGAATAGACATATGTAAAAATAAAAATAGAGCATTCTGAATATTTCACACCAAGCTAATAATTCAATTGCTATTCCTGCAAAAGGTATTGACCACGTTTAAGATCCAGATGTGCATCCAACTTCATTCTTGAGCGAATAGTACACTTCTCCATTTCCCTTCAATAAATCTAAGAGCATTGTCATCTTATTGGCTGAAATGGAGGTGATTATTTGTTGCATCATCAGAGCTGATGCTGCAATCAAATCGGGGATCACAAAGGTTCGTTGAACATGAGCTGAAAGCTGTCCCTATGTCTGGATCACTCATTAAACCAGAGATACTTCTGGGCAGCAAGAAGCTACTACAAATCAAGCAGCAAATGTACTTTCACATGAGATGCAGAAAGTAAGGTTGACTTTATTATATTGGACCCATTATGCTTTAAGTGTATTCTGGGTATGTCCGAAAGAAGCTCTTGGTCCCTGTTAGGGACCAGCTAACTAGACTTTTCTAGGCACAAGCAGGATCTGAATAGCTGTCAGCAATTTCGATATTACTTGTGCTACGATTTGATCTAAATAGGGTGTAAACATGATTGTGTTTGTCAGGACAGCTGACTGTCAAATGTTATTCCAACATGCTTCTAAGAATATAAATATGTGAAGCCTTTGAAGTCTGAAGAATTCCTGCCTCGTGCTTACAACTTGTGATTCACCCGAATAGGGAGGGTGCATACATTTGTTAATGGGATGTTTTTTAAAATATTTTTCAAATAAACAAAAGGCTAACAGCCTCTTGATTCCAGCAACTTCCACGCTGCGGTCTACGCCTGATAATCTTTTATATACATTTAACACAATACTTTGAGTTCTCCAAAAAGGTACAAAAATAAACTTGGGTCAAGTCTTTTCCTTGTGTAATATTCAAAACGTCTCCCTCTGGATACAACACCCATAGTTTTCATATCTGAATGAAGTTTCCAACTACATTTAAATCTTTTCAGAGACAAAAATGCGTTTATTTTGTGGTCCAAATGGCATTACAGCCTTTTAAATGCTGCACTATCCAGTCAGGTACATGCCAAAATGCACTTAACCGCAGATCTTCAGGTGCCTAAATGATGGTTAGTTGCAGTAGCTAATGTAAAAATATTTATCATGTTGCAATTTTTGCATTCTTCTTAGTACTTCTGTTGTAGGAGCTTCATTGACATCATGCTCCTTTGCATGTAAAGATAAACCAATGCATACCAGGATTAGATCTGTAATGTTTTTGTCGATGGGGAGCAGGACTTTTTTAAATAACCACGCAACCTCACCCAAGTTCCTTGATCACTGCTGTTGGATTTTTCAGAAACCCTCTGGTGAGGTGAAACACAGTGGTGTCAAAATAGTGTGGCTAAATTAATCCAAATTATCTTGCAGAGCTCGAAATTAAGCATAGGTGTATTTGTTCGGGATCAGTTGGCATGGGGTGCCAAAAGTACCTTCTGGTAGCTGTTGGTATCAAGCTAATCAGGCTCTTTTAGGCTACAAGCAGGTGCAAACTAGCTCCCATCTTCCCTCAATTTATAATCCTGCAGTAGTGTGATGGAGCACAAAGCCTTCACTCCTAGGATGACGGTTGGCTAGTTTCAAAGTGCAATTAAGCCCAGAAACACTTGCAATAAAATACACCCCCCATAATCTATTATTTCTTTATTTGTATATGGTTTTAAAAAAAACTTTTATAAAGAGACATACAAATTAATTTTCATTCCGCTTGAAGATTACTTTTAAAAAGATAAAAACATACAGAATCAATTTTTACAAACAATCCAAGTATAACAACCCTTCAACCACTTATTTGTAAGAATCGCATAGATCCATAAACCTAACCACTGCTATTTTCATAGTCACCGGTTTCCCGTCCATGTTCTTCCATAGGTTGTCCACATCTACCCATGTTAGATCATAGACACATTTTTAAAAACACATTATCCGCCAAGGGAGAAGAGCAGGACAAAATAGTAACAAATGACAAAGATTTTCTTTCGATCCTATGTTATTACAAGATCTACAGAACAGCAGCTCTGATAAGTGATTTCTAATTGGCAAAACATCCTTAGTTAATAACACATTAATTCTAAAATGTAAGTAATTGTTTCTGCAGGATTTAACCACAAATCTTTCCAGATGACACTACAAGGTTCCTACATTTTTCGGTATGAGAACCAAGTGTTGATAAAGCGACTTCGCTAAAGTGTCCATAGTTAGAATCCAATCCAGCCTTTTAACCTGCTCCTTAACTTTAAGTGGATTGGACAATAACAGTTCTTCCGTAACACCTATCTTTAAAAGAAGCATCCTACAGAAAACAATGAACTCAGTTTGTCCCTAGGAGTCCATTCTCATAAATGGAATAGATCAATGAGTTTAAAAATGTATAGTATGAAGCTCATTGCCTCCAAAACATTTCCATTAATAAACTTAAAATAATTTCTCTTTTCTTACAGAACTTAATTACCACCGTCTTGGCATGATTAATTCTCAATCCATGGGTTACAGTAAATACTTCAACGGCCTCAGTCAGTCTCTGGAGACCTATAGGTGTGCGGTCGAACAGAATTAAATAGTCTGCTTAGGCTACCCACACTAACCACCGACTTCCTTTTTTAGGTGGTATAAAAGAGGCGTTCAGGAGATACTCTCCTTTATCTGCCATATATCGATTAAATAGACAAGGGGCCAATTCGCACCCCTGTCGAAGGCCATTGTTTGTTCTAATAGATTTAGGCGTAATGTCCTCAATATTTTGTCACCCTTGAATTGATGTTTCTTCTTACATATAGACCAAGATACTTAACGGTCGATGGTAAACCCCATTTTCTTATTTTGGTCCGTAAGAGTCTACGATCCACCATATCGAAGTCCATGGAGAGGCCCGTTGCTGCCCCCTAAATAGGTTGTGATGTATCCTGCCATGCAGCCATATTAGCTACTCCTTCCAGTTCTAAAAACCTCAGAACTGATAGAAAAGAGGGAAGAGGGTACAGCGTTTACCTTTAGGGATACCATGCTTCATTTGACTATCATTGGTAATTGTGAATATACGCAAATTAAATTGGGATTGGATTTTAATATGACGATTTGCTTTCTAGATATCTACTGACCTCCTAGGTTCCTTCATTCGAAGAACTGATGACCTTCTAGGGTGACTTTGTTAAGAAGTCAACGTATGCAGTTCTGCTTGGTGACTTTAACCTGTGTGCCCTTGACAGTACTGACCAGGAGGCCACTTCTATCCTGTCAGCCCTATAGGCGCTGGGCTTTGTCCAACAGATAAAATGTCCTGCCCAACAGATGCAATGTCCTACACATAAAGAGGGTCTCATACTAGACTGGGTGCTACTTTTTAACCCATCTTTGATTCACTATCTGTTTCTCCATGCCCTGGGTCCGATCATTTTATGATCTTTCAACCTTCCCCTTTCAGGGAAATTGAAAAAGGCTTGCACATATCCTAGATCAGAATCACGAGTTAGAAATTTGTATAGGGTCTCCCCAGAGGCATTTGCTGACTTCGTTCTCCCCTCATTGTCCAACATATCTTACCTCATTGAGACCTCAGTTTTGGTTGAACGGTTTGTAAACATCACTAATGTAATCATTAACACCTTAGCACCTTTAAGTATATAAAAAAGGTTAAATCTGAGACACTTGGAAAGATATGGTTTGCTGCAGACACTATAGATCATAGGAGACTCAAAAGACTAGCAGAACGTAGCTGGGGAAGGTAGCCCTGTGAGAACACACGCTCCTCTTACCAGTTTGCCGCAACTAAATTTAAACAAGCCATTTCTACGGCTAAGCAAATTAGTCTTGATAATAGGATAAAGTCTAATCAGAACTAATTATTTGTCATTTTAAGAGAATTTGAGGGTAAGAAGATGGTGAGTTTTGAGGTACTTTAAGAGTATTGCAGGGTGTACTGAGATCCAAAGAGGCTTCTCTCTAAAACGGAAACTTCATACTTATTAAAAAAAAAAATTATAATATTACAAACTTAATTTTACATTTATTTTACTCACACAAGGAAACAGACTATGCATCCCAACATCAACTTCAATTATTGTTACTGAGCCAGTGTTGATGATAACTGACTTCAACTTAAAATATCACATCGAGTTAATCAAAATCTTATCAAGATGGGTCTTGCCAGACAAGAGTGCTTGCCACCACTCTTCCACTCATATTTTGGAGCATATCTCCCCAAAAATAGACTCCTTTTGAATTTTTAGGGCTATGCATTCGATGACCAAATGTTTCAAAGACTCCACAGCATTGTTGCAAAATCGACAATGGTTATTCAAAGTGTCAACCTGATGTCGCATAAGCAGCATTTCTTTAGTTGGTTACAGGGTTAAGCGTAACCGCAGAAATTGGTCCTGGCGATATCTGCATGGGAACCTTTCCAGATATTTTGGGATACTGTTAATTGCCCTTTCTTCACAGCCCAGATCTAATGAAGTGACAAGTTTAGTCGATCCAATCGCAATATGTCAACTTTTTCTTTGCTGCACAAGGGTTATTTGAGTGTATCCATTTCAATGTCTGCATGAGCCAATTGGACACAGATCATCCTATCCCATTCCTTCAGTAAGCCAGTATAAGGCTTTCCCGGTGGAGAGTTCTGAATATAAGGTCTAGCCGACGACGCCAGTGACATTTTCTGCATCAAAGCCACTGATTTCCATAGAACCGTTGCATATAGTGACTGCAACCCAAGTTCGTAGCGAATTGCAGTAATAGGCACACGTCTTGGCAGACAGAGGACCTTGCGCCAAAAATAGCCCTCCAACACTTCCTATATAGCCCGACTTATATTTAAGGCGGCTTCACTGACAAACGTTATGGCAGCTGTCACCTTTTGCCTGTGAAACATGACCAGTTTATGCGTAAATTTAACTTAGTCTGCGTGTAATTTTGCACCTTGCAGCGTCAGATTTTATCATTCACATTTTTAAGTCTTGGGTCCACTGCCATTCTCTAATAGATTAATTAAAGAGGATACCCAAGTAACGGATGGAGTCTGTATTTTCCAGTTGTTCACCAGCGCCATACCCTTTTTAAAAGGTTTCCCTCTCTTCCCAAGTTTCGAACCAAAGGACATCTTTTTGGACTTTTAACTTGAATTTTCAAGTCGTTTTGCAAATGCACTTCCAAATAGTTGAGCAGTCTGTATAGGCCTATTTGCGTTGTGTCCAAAAGCACCAAATCATCGCGGTAGATTGCCCAGGATATCTGATGGCCATTTATTCTTGAAGGAAAGGTATCGCATTTTGTTAAAGCCGCTGGTAAATACGCTAGATAGAGCTTCAAAATTAGGGCAGCTAGCAGATATCCTTGCTTTACGCCTTTTTCGGTTGTTATTCTCTCAGTGAGATCACCTTCAGCATTAATTCTGATTCGAATAGACGTTTGGAGTGGAGCGCTCTGATGGCTTGTAAAAGATCTGGCGGACAATTCCACTTCCTCAGCTTCTTCCACATAATTTCTCGTTTAGCACTGTCAAATGCTTGATGTAAGTCAATGAATGCCAGGAACAGATTATTTGTTTCCCTTTTTAACGTTTCAAGCTTTAACAGGTTCAGCAATATGAGGTTTAACTCTGTCCCCCACCCCTTTAGTAAAGCCAGATTGTCTAACGTCTAAAATTCCAGCATCTTCAGCCCATTTGGACAGTTTTTTTTGCAAAACAAAGGCAAATATCTTATCAGTGACATCCAAAAGCGCAATCGGACGGTAGTTGTTAGGATCCGCTCGATCTCCAATTTTGAGGATCGGTACAACTACTGCTGATTGCCATGACACTGGGATTGTCATCACTACTGAGATATGCCTGAAGAGAGCTTCAATAAATCCGGCCCACTGCTCATTTGATATTAGATAGGCCATCGGGGCCAGCTGCACCCGAGTTCTTCAGTTTTGAGATTGCCCCCACAATCTCCTCTTTATGCATACAGGTGTTCCAGGGAACTTTTTTCTCAGCCCATATTTCGTCATCATGCCATGTAGAATACTTGAAGACATTGGAGTAATGCTTCACCCATTCATCTGCGTTTACACTGATACTCGTGTTGGCTTTCTGAGTTAGTGAGCCTACATTTATAATGGTCCAAGTGTCTCTGTCATGATGGGCGTATATGGATTTTAACATTACCTCCGCTCGCTCTTGGTCGAGGCTCAGCCTGAACGAAATTGGCCAATTCCGGTATCTTTGACAGTGCTTCTTTACGGCCAGGCTAAGCTCCAAAATATCACAAGACTTGAGGTCTTTGATATCCTTCCTCATTTTTCTCTTTTTCCCCTCCACCTTTAGGCTAAATGGGCATTTGCTTTTCTTATGATCAAATCTAAAGCAAGTTTTTATTGTTTTATCCTGTGATAGGAGAGGTACATAGTTTAGAATTCCAGACTCTTGTTGATTGGAAGATGCAAGTTTCTTTTTCAAATCCGCAGTCACTTTCGGGTTTTTCCGCAGGCCATTTAGGCCTCGAGTTATTCTCAGTTCACACACGTAGTGATCGACAGATGGGTTCATTTCCGTCATCCAGGTCAAATTTAGAGCATCATGATTGCTAATTTGCATCTTGATTACTTTTAGATTTTTAATTGTGTGAATTAATGCTCATCTTGTGAGCTTAGCCAATTCAGCTGACTGTCCATTTGATAATAACACTCTTATGGCTCCATTGAATGGGCCTCCTGAGTTCCATTTTGAGCAGATTAATGACGCTGATATCGTAAGAGTTGTGAAACTGTTGAAACCAAGCAATGTATGCCCTGCCAGTATAATTAAAGATTCTATAGATTACATAGCACCTTCGCTCACTAGAATTATGAACTCTTCCTTTGCCACAGCCATAGTATCATTGTCACTCAAAGAATTTGGATATCCCCCATATTGAAAAAAGAATCTTTGGACCCAGTGGTACACAATTATCGCCCCATCACTCGGGTCCCATTCTTACTGAACATTCTTGATGAGGGTGGCTTACCTTCAGTTTCAAGAGCATATCGAGAGACATGGACTATTGAGTGCCCTCCAATCAGGGTTTCTGGCTCGTCATGGAACAGTGACCGCTTTGCTGGATTTATGAGCTAATCTTGCTAAAATAGCTGGTAATGGTCAAGTCGCTTTGCTTATGTTGCTGGACCTCTCAGCAGCTTTTGACCTGGTGAGACATGAACTCCTACTTGAAAGATTAAGAAGGTACGTGAATTGCTCTGAGCCAGCAATGTCTTGGCTGGCCTCATTTCTGGGTCCATGCCAATCTAGAGTAGCTATTGAAATGTATGTCACCTTCTGAGCTGCTGACTTGTGGTGTACACCAAGGAGCTTGCCTTTCTTCCATTCTGTTTAACGTTTATTTTCCTCCACTTTTTAATCTCCTGGATGCAGCTGACATTGTTTATACCAATTACGCTGACGACACCCAAATATTCTTTGTGCTTACAGGACAATATAAGGCCGACACAGCCAGGATCAATCAAGTATATATGCTGATCCAGGCTTGGATGGCCTCTAACTCGCTGGCTCTTAATAACATTTTTACACATCAAGGTCATATGCTTATACGACCAAGCTGATTAGGCAGATTAAGCTTTATCTGTCTACAGCGAACATCTCTAGGTTGGCTACAGTTCTAGTAAACTCCAGGATCGACAATTGTAATAGCCCTCTGGTGGGCACAGTGAAGGGTAATATTAAGACTCTGCAAGTGGCCCAAAATGGTGCTGTTAGAGCTGTGTGTGGGCTATCTAGAGAAGAGCATATTACGCAGGCAAGAAGCTCTCTGCATTGTTTACCGGTTCACCATTGGATCTCCCACAAGATCTTCTTGCGTACTCATAAGTGTATGGCGAACCAAGCACCTGCCTATTTGACGTAGCATCTACAGAAGCCCCACATTCTACAATCATTGCTCTCCAACGGTCTGGGCAAGCTTTTTGTGACACATTTTGGGGGTACTTGTTTTGATATTGGTGCACCGACTCTTTGGAACTCTCTTCCCAGCGATATCGGAGGTATCGCCTTTCTGGCTGGCTTTAAGAAAGACATAAAAAACATTTTTTAATTCAAAGGATTAGCTCTGAGTAATTATGTGGTTGCCTATCTGGATTATCGACCTTGATTAATTCTGACATTTAATTCCTGTTATGTGCATTATTTTTGTCTGTGAGCTCACTCAAGCCTATGGGCGTGTTGCGCGGTACAAAAATATGCCATTTTCTGGATTAGTGTTACATTGCCTCCGCAATCTGTTCCCATATTTCATCTAAATCCAAATTGAAATTTGTTCAAAATTAAAATTTCCAAAATATACCATTTATTTGGTACTGCATTAAGGTTAAACCCAAAATAGCAGACAAACATTGACTGGGAAGTACTAACCTATGTGGCCTTATGGAAGAAAATGGGTTAAACAAATAAAGAAATTGACCCTTCAGCGCCCACACAGTCGTAAAATATAGAAGTACAGTACAGGGGTTGAAATTGAGATTCAATGAGCAGGAGCAAAAGGCAGCTTGGTATCCAGCATGAACCAGTGACCAGGAGCTACCACTGGGGATTAAGGAGCTAGGTCATAGCGTTCCACAAGTCTAACTTTCATAGAAGATGCACATTTCTCCAGCGTGGGGTCTGGCATGGATTCACATGCTCATGAATATTCCCCGTCGTCAGGCTGGGAATCCTTGGTCAAAGAAAAATCAGTATACTTTCTGAACTGTCTTTCTCCTAAAAAAACAATCACTGAGCTCTGGGTCATACTGCCCTAAGCCAATGACTGCCCTCTACCCAAGCCCCTCCTCCGGCAGCCATCTTCAGATTTTTATTGCATGCTCAAGTGTTGGGGAGTCCTCGTGCTTTGCTCTTCGAGCCCTTGTGCTCCATCGATCATCCTTCCGACTAACAGGGACCAGTTTTCAGTTTTTTCAGTGCCCTTCAAGGGTGGTTTTTCGTCTCTGAGGCTTCCAGAAGATTCTTCAGGCCTACACCATGTGGATCATGTCGGACTAGAAGGATGGCGCTTCCCTCTTCAAGCTGTACTCTGACTGTGGTTTGCGGAATGTGTTTATGCAGGACAAGCATTCCCAGTGCCTGTACTGCTTGCACCCTGTGCATAAGGAGGAAGATTGCGTGATTTGCTGTTGCTTCACAACGTGCACCTTGAAGGATTGGCGCCAACGACTGGAGTCGTGGCTGCAGGCCAAGGACTCTGGTCCGGGTGGCACCCAGGGACATGCCTCTGGATCAGGAAAGTCTGAGCGTGCTTCTAAGGCCTTTGAGGGCACATCCCCTGTGGGGGCTCAACCTAAGGCTAAGCACTGCGAGACCGCTTCCCTTGGAGTCGCCGCTACCGTGGGTCCCACTGCGGTCAGGGCGCGATCATCACCCTCCGCATCGGTCTCCAGTCGCCACTCTGGATCCTCCACGAGGAAATCGGAGATTCCAGGGAAACTGAGGGAGAAGCCAGAGAAGACAGGGCCACAGAAGGCCAAACTGGAGGCAGTGACCAGCCCACCATCGGCAGAAAGGAGCAAGATAGACCAGGCGCCTGGCAAGGCCAAGCTGGATAAGGGGCCCGAGGCGGCCAAGAAAGGCGAGGCTAAACCGGACAAGGGACCCAGCCTTTCTGTGAAGGCCCAAGTGCACCAGTTGAGGTAGTCTTCCCTCCATCGAGAGATAGTGGTGGCGTCACTTACAAAGACCGTAGGGGCGGACCCGCAGGGTACCCCGGCGACAGGCAGGGTGTCCCTTCCTTCCGCGCAGGACGCAGGCTTCGGGCATGCCTGTGGAGAAGACACCAGAGAAGAGTATGTCGGACCTCAGCCGAGGCATGGAGCAGGGCACAGACATCGCTTCTGCTGAGGATGATGAGATCATCTCCGTCCATACCGTCCAGGAGGGTGATGACGACAAGGGTAACGCCGAAGGCTCTCCCCACGACAGGGGTGACGACGACGGCAAGGACGATGACGACGAAGCTACTGTCCACGGAGGTGACGACGAGGGGCCCCAGGATGACTAGGTTCCACCTACTCCTGTGCCCCTGTTACCGCCTAGGAACCTCTCATGGGACATTCGGTCCGCTCTCCACGCTCTGTTGGTGATGCAGAGTAGGATCCCGACGGGCCCAGTGCACGCTCTGCCTGCGGCGCCAATTCCAGACGCCCCGTTGCCACTGGGGGAACCACCGGCCAAGAAGAGGAAGAGGCAACCTATGCCTCCATGCCATCCACAGGCTCCCTCCCTCCTGCCAATCTCCTCCTGAGGGAGGAGGAAGGGGACACAACGTCGACAACGGAGGACGACGACTGGATGGGAGACCTCCCGTCACCACAGCCCAGGGCCTTGGCTGGACTCTTTCATGCAATGATTGCCGACCTGTTCCAGCTCACAGTGGAAAAGGAGGGCTTCTTGTACAAAAGCCGGGTGGCAAAGAGAAAGACCTTCCTTTATGTCCCGCTCCTGGATAATGTGTGGGACGATGGACTGACCCTACTGAAGAACCCTGCTACAGCTCCAGCGAAGAGGGACCGGCTGGAGAAGAAGTACAGGGTGCCGGACTCTGCACCAAAGTGCTTGCAGGCCTAACCTACACCGGATTCAGTGGTTTCGGCTGCCGCCAGGAAGAAATCGTTGGGCTCGGCGTCTTCTTCTTTCACTTCTTCCTCCACCCCTCTGGACACCGAGGCAAAGAAGTTGGATTCGATGGGTAGGAAAGTGATCTACTCAGCGGCAACGACGATCAAGCCTGTCAACGCCCTCGCGATTGTGGCCAGGTGCGATTGGGAGATGTGGTGTAAACTGGCTTCACTCTTGGACTTCCTCCCCAAGGACAAATGGGCTGAGACGCTGGAGATTCTTCAAGAAGCCAGAGTGGCATCGGACCATGCCCTGGACATCGCGGACACGGGATTTCGCCAGAGGGGAAATGGGGTCGGTCTTCATCATCGTGGTTGGCTCAAGACCACCAACTTTAGGCAGGAGGTCCAGGCAAGGGTTTTGGACTTGCCCTTTGACGGGGACAACCTGTTCGGGAAGGCCGTGGATGAGTCTCTCCAGGCCATCAAGTTGGACTTGGAGACGGCGCGTTCCCTAGACACCCTGCAGCAACGATGGACATCGTATCATTCTTCAGGAGAAGTTTTTCAGGTCATCGAAAGGTTTAGGCAGGGGCTCCTTCTCATCATAATCCTTCTACCGCCAGCCCTCCAACAGGGGTTGATCCAAGGCTTTCGGGGGCAGACTTTGTCGTCTGGGACCGCAAGGTGGTCCGTCGACCTCCAAACGGGACTGAACCTGCTGGGACGTCGGGCCCGCCAGCATGCACCCCGGTGGGAGGCCGGCTGGTGAACTTGGTTGGCGTGTCGGAGACCATCTCCACCGACAGATGGGTGCTGGACACTCTCGCCCACGGACACACCTTAGAATTCCAACGAAAGTGTCAGTGGATACTACTGGTGGCCCTGCAGGAAAACCACGTACCTCAGCTTCTGCTGCAGGTTCGGGCCATGTTACGGAAGGGGTGATCCAGCTGGTTCCACAGCGACTCCGGGGCTCTGGAGTATACTCAAGGTACTTCCTCGTGTGAAAGAAGACAGGGGGCTGGAGGCCCATTCTCGACCTACGATGGCTCAACAAATACATAAAGTCCCAGAAGTTCAGGATGGTCACGCTACAGCGCGTGCACGGTCAGCTGGAGGAAGGGGACTTAGTTGTCGTTGGTTCTGGAGAACACTTACTTCCACGTCCCCATTCGCAAAAGACACCGCAAGTTTCTGTGCTTCGTCGTTCAGGGGAAGCATTACCAGTTCAAGGCGCTCCCCTTCGGAATGAAGTCGGCGCTCAGAGTCTTCACCAAGGGCTTGGCGCCGGTGGTGGCCCATCTGCGTCTGCAAGGGATCCACGTTTTACCCCTATCTGGACGACTGGCTCATCCGGGCCAGGTCAAGGGACATCGCCGTCGACCACACTGGGGTTCTCAGTGAACTATGCAAAATCCTGCTCGACTCCATCGCAGTATGCAATATTCCTGGGATCCAGGCTCCACAGTGTCATGCCTGGCATACCCGTCAGAGGACAGGATATCGCCCACCTTGGGCATGGTGCAACGGCTGTTGGCACTGAAGATCGCCACGGTGTGGACCATCAAGTCGCTACTCGCCATGATGTTATGCTTTTACCTGGTTCGGCTCTGCAGGTTGCGGATGCAGCCCCTGCAGGAATTTCTCAACGCCCGGTGGGACCAAGTGTCGGGAGGCTTCCAGGACAGGATCACCCTCGACGAGGAGTTTCGACTGACGATCAGGTGGTGGGGCGTACGCTCCAATATCGCCAGAGGCATGGATCTCCAGAGCCCCCAGTTCCAGCAGACTGTTATGACGGATGCGTCTCTGGATTTTTGGGGGGACCACAACGACGTCTTCATGCCAGAGGCCTGTGGCTGCCAGAAGGGATGAATCTGCAAATAAAGGTTTTGGAACTACGGGCAGTGTTCCTGGCCCTCAAGTCTTTTCTGCCATCCCTCAAGGGCAAGGTGGTATGGGTCTTTACAGCCAATACCACCACAATGTTCTACATACGGAAGCAGGGGGGCACCCGATCCCCGGTGCTCTCCAGGGAGGTGCAGGAGTTGTGGCACTGGGCCGTCGCCCAGGGAATTTTCCTCATTCCCTTCCACCTGGCAGGCGTACAGAACACTGACGCCAACTCCCTCAGCAGGGAACTCTGCTCTTGCCACGAGTGGGAACTTCGGCAGGACCAAGTGGACCACCTGTTCGCAGATGGGGCAATACCCACATCGATCTATTGGCAAGGAACACCAAGTGCTGGAGGTCCGCCAGCAGGTTTCCCCAGCCGGGGAGCATGGGGGATGCATTCTCAGTCCCCTGTGACGGCCTGTTTCTGTATGCGTTCCCTCCGTTGCTTCTTCGAGTTATCCATCAACTCAGACCATCCCGGTGCAGGATGATCCTTGTCGCACCGGCGTGGCCGAGGCAGATCTGGTACCCGGACCTTCTCAGCATGTCAACGTCTCCTCCAGTCAAGCTTCCAGTGGTTGCGGATCTTCTCGCCACGGAAGGAGGCGCAATACTGCACCACGACCCAGGATAGCTGAACCTGAAGGCCTGGCTCCTGCAGCATTAAAGTTCAGGGGTTACAATCGCCCAGCGGACTGCAAGGAAGTGCTTGCCAAGGCCAGGGCATCGTCTAGGTTAAAATGCTACGGGCACAAATGGAAGAGATTCACAATTTGGTGCCGTTCACAGAAGACCGACCCTCCGAGAGTCACGGCTCCTCGGGTATTACCATATTTGCTGTCGTTGGCCAAAGCGGGGCTGGCTCACGCCTCCATCAAGGTTCATCTGGCGGCTATCACAAGATCTCCGGGACGGTCCTTGTTGTGGTTGCACCATCTGGTTAAGGAATTCATTAAGGGACTGTTCTGTTGTTCCCTCCGGTGAAGGCTGCAGCCCCAGCATGGGAACTCAGTGTGGTACTCTCTAAGCTCATGGGAGCTATGTTTGAGCCTATGCATTCTGTTCCACTCAGGTTCCTGTTGTGGAAGACAGCTTTTCTTGTGGCCACTACCTCTGCACGATGCGTGGGTGGATCCAGGCCCTGTCCTGTAATCCACCTTACTTAACTTTCCACGAGGCGAGGGTTGTGCTGCGGACGCACCCCTCCTTCATGCCCAAGGTGCCGTTGGACTTTCATCTAAAGGAGCCCCGGTGTTACCTGTCTTTTTTCCGACGCCTTTGTTGCTGGATGTGGCTAGAGCACTGAAGTTTTATGTGGACCACACAGAGTTTCCGTAAGACGTCTTAGCTCTTAGTGAACTTTGATCCTGTGAACCATGGGAAGGCCCGGTCCAAGGCTTCCATTTCCAGGTGGCTCTGCAGCTGCATCACCCGTTGTCAGCTGTTGGCAAACAGATCGTTGCCTGGCCGTCCGAGAGCCAAATCTACCAGAGCGATCGCTGCCACAATGGCGTTCCTGTCTGGTGTGCCCTTGCTGGACATCTGCATGGCTGCTACATGGAGGTTGATGCACACCTTCATGGAATTCTACTGCGTCGACAGGGATTCCAGGGAGGGGTCCAGAGTCAGCCAAACAGTGCTGCGCAACCTGTTCGCTTGAAGGTGAGCCTGGTGAGGAAGTAAGAGATGCTTATGTTGAGCCTAGCCACCTCCCGTGGTTGTGCATTTGTGTACTGCTATGTATGCTTTACTCATGAGCATGTGAATCCATGCCAGACACCATGCTGGAGAAGGAACAAGTTACTTAGCTGTAACTGTTGCTCTCCAGCATGGGTCTGGCATGGATTCACATGCAAACCCTCCTGCTTGCCCCACTGTGTCTCTTCTCTTGGTCCTACTGCCACTTAACGTGCTACCAAATCTGAAGATGGCCACCGGAGGCGTGGCTTGGGTAGAGGGCAGTCATTGGCTGGGGACACTATGCCCCAGAGCTCAGTGATTGGTTTAGGTGAAAGACAGTTCAGAAACGAAACTGAAACTGATTTTTCTTCTACCGAGTATTCCCTGCCTGACGACGGGGAATATTCATGTGAATCCATGCCAGACCCATGCTGGAGAACAGTTACAGGTAAGTAGCTTTTCTTTTTGACTCCTTATGCTTTAAAATGTAGTTAAAATGTGACGACCTGTTCTTTAGATTATACCAAATGCACAGAGCTGCATTCTCATAGGTGTGATTTAGGCATCAGTTGGCCAGGGGAGCCAAAAATAGCTCCTGGTAGCTGTTGGGATATAGCTAACCAGGCTCTTTTAGGCTACGTGCAGGACCTAAATAGCTCCCAGCTCCCCTCAATTCGAACCCTGCAGTACTAGTCCTCAAGAGGTCCCAGTTGATCCAACAAAACCAGTTGAAAAACACTTTTTTTATTTGCAACGTTAGACTGAACTGCAGGATCTATTACAATAATCTATATAAAATCACAGGTACTTTATAAAAGTCTACTCTTTTCAAAGTTCAAAGAGGGTGCAGGGCAATGAGGTAAATGCGCTTTTTTCCCCCTAAGTTTCCTCCATAGGCTTGAACAGGACAAACCCAGTCGACTGTGTGCCAGGAGAGGCAACCAGCCAGGTCGGGAATCTGTAACCCTCAAAGAAGAGTTCAACCAAAGGTTTGTGAAACAGGCCAAGGAGAGCGTTTTGCAGTTTGAGAGATCATGAAACTCGACTACCCACATCCCCTGAATAGCACCTCAATCTTTAAAGCACCTGCTGCCATAGTTTCTGGGTTGCAGTGTTGACTGGCAACATCTACCAACATTTTAAACCGATGTGTCACAGTTAAATATACTTTTAAATTGCCCAGTAAACATTGAAGTCTCTGTGAGATCGCAGTTGTTGTCTCCCATTTTAAATTGTCTCCAATTTTTTATGTTAGTCCTAACAGCTACTCAACTGTCGCCAAAATTGTCAGCCTAAATGTAAAATTGCAGTATTGTATTGCCCACTATAGAAATCGTTATTACTCCAAGCTTGCTGTACTGAGGATATATTTTCCATTTTCAACCGAGTACTTTTCGTCTTGATCAGATTAGGGAATTTCCTAAGTAAGCTTCACAAGTTCATGAGCATTTGTTCTGTGACTAATCTTGATTGTTTGTCCCTTCTCCCCAGCGGGGAGCCACCCCCTTTGAGGCTAGGGAGGTGAATCGCTGTCATCAAGACCCTCCCTAGGGCTCTGGGTAAGTGGGACCTCACTGCGGGTGACTCCCCTCACAGGGACAAGGACTCCCATTCCTGTAAGGAGTTCCCTGGCCTGAACAACTTGTCTGCCTACGTGGGAATAGGAAAGATTATTTCTATTTCGGATTCTCCTGGTAGTGACATTTCTTCAATTTCTTTGGCTTCAGGTAATGCTGGATCTCGGCTGAACTCCATAATCAAAGTGGAACGACACACCCTTTTTGTTTGTGATGACCTACATAAAATATCGAGCAACCTGGAATGCAGAGAGAATCCTATGCAGAGTTGAGCCTCTGACAGGATGATTTACTGGAGGGGCGAGCCATGCTAGACCGCGTAGGCCAGCAGTAGCGTGAAGAGTGAGCGAACTGCTAGCAAGATGCCAGAAGGCTAGTGTTCTGACCAGCAAATAAGTCCGTAAAGAGACAGATTGGAAAGCAACCTTCTCGCCTGGTGGCATGACCACATGGAAACCGTGGAGGGCCTTGGGCCTGTTAACGGACGATGAAACCAGTTTGAAGCAGAAAGATCGGATCCCTGATATCCGCACGAGAAGTGCATTAGCTGCCGAGCAGCAGAAAGAAAGCGAACGCTCCTGAAGGGGTAACGCCATTGAGAGGGACCAACGGTGATATCCGAAGCTGGTGAGCCACGAGAGTTACAGAGCCAAGAAAAGCTAAACGTGCAGAGACCCATCCGAGGTCCTGCTAAAGTAAGCCAGCCGGAGGACTTGGGAACCCAGAAAACACAAGATTCAACAAGCAGAACGGGGAACCGAGAGAACCTGCAGAGCTTAAAAACAAAACAAAGCAAAAAGGTCTACAAGCAGAAAGTCCGAAATGGAAATTTGAATTGCTAAGACGACCTTTTCTTCCTGTTGGCTAATAACATTTGGATTAAGGACTGTTTCATTTGTGTGATTGGTTGACCCGGAGATGGCCCCAATGTCGACAAGAAATCAAATGTGCAACTATAAATAACCGATAAGTGCCTTTTTATTATGGATGTGCTCCTTGACACGTTTTGACCTTCCTTGGGTCTTTTCAAACCTGGTCACTCAAAAGAAAAAAGCTGGTTTATACAACATGTGAAAACGTGCCAAAAGAACCATATACAAATCAAATAGCGCAGTGGTTGTTGGCCTATTACATTGCAGCAAGCACATTTGCAAACCATGTATGGCCATGTATGGCGAGGTGGTAAAGAAAAATATTGACATGAATTAAATTGCGTAAGAGGGATAGAGAAAGAAGGGAAGGGAGAGACCAAAAGAAAAAAAGGGAAATAGACATGAGTCACTTGTTTCCATTTCGCAAATATTTATTCAAAGTGCACTCAGTGTCGTGTATGTTCTAAAACCATGCATACCCCATTTGTGATTGCTGGTGCGGTGTAAGTGACTGCATTAACAGAGTATCCTGCAATGCTCTAGTCTTGTGATATGACATGTGCAGATTGAAAATACACAGGTGAGGGATTTTAAATCACTAACACAGTGTAGACTTGCTGCTCTGCTAGGGTGTGTCATAATTTGATAGGGTTAGGTCCCTGGAGACCTATGAATTGAAAACATTTACTCAAAACATATTGCACTGGGTTTAAAATTACTCCGCTCAAGCCAATGGTGTGTTCCATTAATTGGTGTGTAAGTCAGATATCGGATGTAGTTGGTTTGCTACGTGTAGTTCACCTCCTTCCGATAAGGCGAGTGCTGGAGCACTACTTCATTGTGCTAATTAATATAAGTAAAATTACTCCTACTTAAGTAATTCTCATTGTACCGTCAACCTTCCCGGTCCATGACCCAGGAGGCCTACAGAGGCCATTCAAGGCTTTCGGTGGAAATGGCCAGCGCCGTTGTCTACTCCAACGTGGAACGCAGGCACTGAAGCAGGACTGAACCGGCCAGGACGTTGGGCACCCACCCTTTCACTCTAGTGGGAGGCAGGCTGGCGTGATTAGTCAGTGAGTGGAAGAAGATCTCCACTGACAGATGGGTGCTGGATGCTCTTGCCCACGGACATACCCTGGAGTTTCAGCAAAAGGGTCAGCGGATCCCTCCAGTGACCTGGCAGGAGCAGCACATCCCTCGGCTCCTGCAGGAGGTACGGGCCATGCTAAGAAAATGGGCGATCAAGCTAGTTCCAAGATGACTCCGGGGCTCTGGAGTCTACTCCAAATACTTCTTAGTCAAAAAGAAGGTTGGAGGCCCATTCTAGACCTGCAGCAGCTCATCAAGTACCTCAAGTCACAGAAATTCAGGATGGTCATGTTGCTGCATGTGCTCGGCCAACTGGAGGAAGGGGACTTCTTGATGTTGCTGGATCTGGAGGACGCATACTTCCACGTCCCCATTCATAGGAAGTATCAGAATATCCTGCGCTGCCAATTCAAGGCCTTCCCCTTCAGCCTAATGTCAGCACCCAGGATGTTTACAAAGTGCCTCGCACCAGTAGCAGCTTATCTACGTTACAGGGGATACACGTATACCTGTCCCTCGACGACTGGCTCCTCCGGGCCAAGTCAAGGGAAGTTCTCATTGAACACATGGAGAAGACCATAGAGCTGCTGGCGGATCTGGGGTTCTCTGTCAATTATCCAAAATCCTGCTTGACAGCATCGCAGAACGCACTGTACCTGGGAACCAGGCTCGACACGGTTTCCTGCCTGGCGTTGCCCTCAAGAGGGTTCGGTGGGAAAGAGGGTAGCGGCCATACTGGGGAAGGTGCAACAGCTGTTCGTCACTGAAGACCACCACGGTACGAACAATCAAGTCGCTGCTCGGCATGGTGTCATCGTGCATCTACCTTATCTGGCTCTGCAGGTTACGGATGCAACCTTTTCAGGAGTTCCTGGACGCTCTCAGGAGTTCCTGGACACTTACTGTGTACAAGTGTCCGGAAGCTTTGCAGACAGGATCGTTTTCGACGAGGAGTTGTCTGGCGATAAGGTGGTGGGCATTCCACGCCAACATCGTCAGGGGCACAGTTTCAAAACCCCCCCATACCAGGAGACAGTCTCCAGGGACTCTTTCCTGGAGGGCTGGGAAGCCCACACCGGACGTCTGCACGCCAGAGGCCTGTGGCTGGCAGAGAAGGGCCTCCACATCAATATCTTGGAGGTGCATGCAGTGTTCTGGGCCCTCAAGTCATTCTTTCCGTGCCTGAAGGGCAAAGTGGTGAGGATCTTAATGGACAACACCACCACAATGTTCTACATCAGGACGCAGGGGGGCACCCGATCCCCAGCGCTCTCCAGAGAGGCGCAGGACTTGTAGCACTGGGCCATCAACCAAGATATGTTCCTCATCCCCTTTCACCTGGCGGGAGTCAAGAACACCATTGCCTCTGTAGGGAGTTGCGCTCCTGCCACGAGTGGGAACTTCGGCAGCATCAGGTGGACCACATCTTCCTGAAGCGGGAATGACTCAAGCAGCAGGTTCCACCAGCCCAGAGCATGGGGGACGCGTTTTCCTTCCCGTGGGAAGGCCTGTTCCTATACACGTTCACTCTTTTGCCTCTCCTGCTGCGGTCATCAATCAATTCAAGCAGTGCCGACGCAGGATGATGCTCGTCGCCTCAGCATGGCAGATTTGGTACCCGGACCTTCTCAGCCTGTCAACGTCGCCTCCGGTCAAGCTGCCACTGGTCGTGGATCTGCTCACCAGAGAAGGCGCAATCCTGCATCATGACCCAGGATCGCTGAACCTGAGTGCTTGGCTCCTGCAGCCCTAGAGTCCGGAGGGTACGAGTTGCCAGAGGACTGCAGAGTTTTTTGCCAAGGCCACAGCATCAGCGACTCTTAAGTGCTACGGGCACAAGTGGAAGCGTTTCTCTAAGTGGTGCTGGTCGCAGAAGATCAACGCTCTGAGGGTCACGGCCCCGCAGTTTCTTCCATATTTGTCATTGGCCAAGGCAGGGCGGGTGCACTCCTCTAACAAGGTGCATATGGCGGCTATCTCCCGCTACACCAGGTGTCCAGGACAATCTTCTCTTTGGTCCCACTGTCTTGTCAAGAAGTTCTTCAAATACTCTTCAAATACTGTTTGGATCTTTCCCGCCAGTGAAGGCTACTGCCCCGGCATGGGAATTCAACTTGGTGCTGATGAGGCTCATGGGGGGGCCCCCTTCAAGCCTATGCATCAGGCCACTCTCGTTCCTCTCATGGAAAACTGCTTTCCTCATGGCCATCACCTCTGCCAGGAGGGTGGGTGAGATCCAGGCCCTATCCTGCAAACAGCCATATCTGACTTTTCACAAATAAGAGGGTGGTGCTGCGAATGTACCCGTCCTTCATGCCAAAGGTTCCGTCACAATTCCACCTCAACGAGCCATTGGTGTTGCCTTTGTTCTTTCTGAAACCTTTGTCTCCTGCTTAAAGGGCTTTGCACTCGCTGGCCGTTGCTTGTGCTCTGAAGTTATACGTGGCACGCAAGAGATTTCGGAAGATGTCTCCACTGTATGTGAACTCTGGTCCTGTGAACCATGGGAAGCCCTTGTCCAAGGCTTCCATCTCAATGTGGCTCTCCTGCTGCATCACGTACTGTCATCGATTGGGGAACTGACCGCTGCCCGGCTGTCTGAGAGCCCATTCCACCAGAGCGATCGCTGCGACTACGGCTTTCCAGTCTGGTGTGCCCCTGCTGGACATCTGCAGGGCTGCTACGTGGAGGTTCAGACACCTTCACGAGATTCTACTTTGTCGACAGGAATTCCAGGGAGGAGTCTATGGTTGGCCAAGCAGTGCTTCGCGACCTGTTTGCTTGAAGGTGAGCCTGTTCGGTTCCATGTCATTTCATCGCGGGATGATTTTTCGTGGGTTTTTTTACAGCGTTTTTTTTTTTTACGGAAAAATCCATCGAATTTGTTTTACATTTTGGGGGGGGGGGGCATTCCGGCCCAAACCCCCATTTTCTTTCATTTGTATTTATTCCCAAACACCCACACCCCATATATATAATTTACTAACCCCCCCCCTAAAAAATAAAAATGTGATGGTTTTAAAAAATAAAAATAAAAAGTGCGGCAAAAAACCCTGCAAAAAAACATCGCGCAATGAAAGGACGTCATACCAGCCTATTCCGGTTGTAAGAGTAATTGCTTCAGTTGAGCCTTGCCACCTCCTGTGGTTGTGTAATGTTGTACTGCTATGAATTCATGAGCATGTGAATCCATGCCAGACCCATGCTGGAGAACAATAGTTGCAGGTAAGTAACTTGTTCCTATATGTATTATCAGTAATAAGGCGCACTCGTGAAACTTAGAAGAAATACAGTAAATACATTTACTCTGCAAACTCCCATAGTTACTTTTAGGAAGGAAAAAGTAATTGGTTAGTGTAACACTAGCAAGTCTTAACATTTTTGAGGCAGTTTCTTCGCACATCAAGTCTTTTATGGTCTAAACTCAACCCTAGCTAAAGGCAGTTCGGAGAGGGCTCAAAGTCTTGACAAGCAGCAGAACAACGAAAACTCCTGTGAATATTTTCTAGTCTCAAAGATGCAAGAGGATACAACCAACGTTGGGGACCCTATTCAATGGACACAAGCAGCGGCTTGGGTCAGAGGTAGAGGGGGTTTCTCTGGAGCGACTTTTTGTATTAAGGTAAGCAATACCCTTTTCCCTGCAGTTTCGGTTTGAAGAAATGTTTGTGACTGGATTCTCTGTGATGCGGCAGCGCTGGATGTGACCTCTTGATTTCTTGGTCTGGTGACGAAAGGCAGGACAATGGACTGGATCTCATCAGCAGTCTCGAGGGAGGACCTCTGGCACTGATTTCAGCAACTTCTCTGGTCACGCTGTGTTTTTGTCACCTTTTTTGCATCACCAACAAAGGATGCGTTTCGCCCGGTCAATCATCTTCGGTTTCTGAAGTCCTGCACTCTGCTGAGGGGACTTGCACTGGTCGGATTGTCTCTCTGGAGGTTCACCTGAAGCTCAGCAAAGACTTGGACTGATTCAACCTTTCCACTACGATGCATTTCAATTCTGGTATTGGGCTTCTGCAGCTCTGAAAAGTCACAGGACCTCTGGAGATGGCCCGGAATAAAGTTAGTCTTGGGACTGGTTGTTCCTACCATTCAAAGGGAAGGAGTGGTCCTTGACAGAGTTCCTCTGTTGCACAGAAAACCGGGTCAGGACAGCAGTGGCACTCTTCTTTGGTTACTTTAGCTTCCAGTGGTCGACTTGTGCACCTCACCTTTTTTATTCAGTTTCTGCACATGCTCCTATGCAATCACAGCAGTTTACATAAAGGACGGGTGGCTGTCCAATCAGGACCGCCAGAACCCCAGTGGGAGCTGGTTCCATTCAGACAGACCAAGAGTAGGGGAGTGAGAAACTCCTCCCCCACTTCCTGCCTGCCCAGACACACTGGAGCCTAGGTGGGGGACACCCAAGGGATCCCCCCAAAGAAGGCCTAACAAAGAGCAACCACTCTAGAAATGGCAAAAAAAAAAAAGAAAGGTGCCACCAAGTTAGTACTTGGGTGACCCTCTTGTACCTTACCGGGGCTATGTACATAGCCTGCGCTAGAAAATAACTCCCTAGTTGGTAGAGCACGTCCACTGCCACCAGCCATAACTAGGAGGTTGTCTGTGACATAAAAAGCCACAGGAGCAGAGAGAAGGGGGATACTAAGTTTCCCCTTGGCACTCCACATTGGGTGGTGTGTGCCAATTTCTCAGAATATAAAGTTTAGCAGAGAATCTAAGCATCTCTCTGTTCTTAGTAACTGTAGTTACTCTAGGATATAGAAAGGAATCTCTAAGGGGAAACCCAAATGTTTCCCATCAACGGTGCCCATAAGGAGCAGTGTGCGGCAATAGTAAAATACATATGCCTTTAAAGAGATCAGGGGGAAAGTAGACTTCACAGAGAACAGAGTTCCAAAAGACAGAGCCCATGAGAATGAGTGGACAAAGGCTCCACTCATTCAGGATAAAAGAACAAGGTCCAAAAGTCTAGCAAAAAGTGCTGGGGTCTCGATGGGAAAGGGGATGTAGCATAAAAATGATAAATCTCCCTAACACTGGGCACAAAGTCTTGTCCCCAAATCACTCTTTGCTGACGTTGGTCGGTGGAGGCCTTGTCTAGGGTCCCTTCCTAGGACTAGCCGAAGGACTGGGATTGAGTGATTCTTCTTTACTTTTCGATTCTAATCATAACCACTCACTTCCAATTTCTTTATAAACCCATCTGAAAAGGCCTAATAAACAGCATTTGTTTTCTGTGTTTTATGTTGTACATTTTGGTCTTTCATGACGTATTTGCTTTTTCTCTGCACCTTTCCATGCCTGTGTTGGGGATCTCTTTGTTGTGTTCGGCTTGTCTCTCATTTATCTTGACGTTCATATCGGGTTTGGTCTGCCGTCTTCTTTTGTGGATATCTTCCGTTCTTTAATTACTTTCGTGCATAATTCTGCATTTTCTACCTTTCTAGCAATCAGTTGTTTCCTCTAATGTAGGTTTTTCGCACATCCATAGGCATTCTTGTACTAAGGAAGAGTTTGTGTGTTCGATCTCTGATCAGTTTGTCTGGAACAATATGTTTCAAATTTGTATTGAGACACACATGTTTTCAAAGCGGATGCATAATCTTCTATTTTGTCTGTCTTCTCGAGTGAAAGTGAAATCTATTAACGGTGACATTCACTTTGGCAAATAGTATTTGTCTAGTTGTTTAAGTGCTAGATCATAAACACTAATTTTAAATGGATTATGTCCTCCCACGTATTCCTTATCTTTGATATTCCCATATCCAGCTTGCTGCTCCGGAAACTTTTCAGTAGTGGGCGCTGCGCGTCGATGACTGTCGAGTCGATGTCCCTCGAAGACCTCCGTCCGGACGTCATCACTGGTATAAATAGTTGCACGCAGCGTCTGTTGCTCAGTGTCGTTTTTCCGTGCTTCATGAGTTTCGGGAACGTGACGCTTGGTGAAGAGAACGAAAAATTTCAAGACTGTCAAAAAGAAAAACGAAAAAATCCTTTGAATACTCGAGTCGAGATGGCCTCTTTGTCGGCTCCATTCAGGCCACGATCTGCCTTTAAAAAAAGTTTGAAATTGTAAGGCAAAGATGTCCTTGGCAGATCCCCACAGGGTCTGTCCATGGTGCCTAGGGGCAGAGCATCCCTGTTCGGAATGTGAGGAGTGCCTTTCGATGACGGCGAAAGCATTAAGGGAGCGCAGAGGGAAGCTGGAGAGAGGTAGGCCTACTAAATCTATTACCCCTATTAAAATTACCTAGGTCCAGTCAAGAGTACTGTCTTCTCGTCGAAAGAAACACTCCTGATCGAGGTCCCGGAGCGGATCGCTTCATTCACTTCGAGACATACTAAAAAAAGGCATCACAGATCGCCTTCCACATCATCCTCCGGTTCACCAGAGAAAGTAACATGTCCCACTAAAAACAGTTCCCCGGCTCAGTGGGAGGAATTCTGAAAAAAGATGATGGTGTTCGACAACGCGGCCTTGTCCTCCTCGGAGACACCTAGAGGCAATACCCCAGGAAAAAAACAAGGTAGAGATAAAAGCAGTGAGTCGTCAACCTCGGCAAAACATACTCCTCGAGAGCGTCTTGGACCCTCGAGTCGAGCCAAAGCCTCTTCGACGCACAAGACGTCGGCACTGTCGACTCACACATAGGTGGCGATAACTGCGTCATCGGCGCCGACCTACACATCGATGCAGATATCTGTCATCGACACCTTCGGTCCCTCTGATGAGAGAAATCTTTTGCACCTCGTATGTGGATCACTTCGACATCCTCGACGTTTTCGTCGAAGACATCGAAGCCGTTGTCCATTCCATCAACGTCGAGGCCAATGACTTCTAAATCAACTGTGACCAGTTTAGCCCCTCCTGTTATGACTTCTATAGCTTCTCCCTCTTTAGAAAAAACTACATATCACTACCACGCTCTGATTATTTCAAAGTTCTATCCTCAGTTTATGAGGAAGGTGAGGATTCAGATCTAGAAAGAGTTAGAACCCACATTCCAGAAAGCTCATTTCTGAAGAAGTGGGGTTGAAAGATTTACAAGATTCCTTGCAGGAAGCAAGTGGAATAGTTACCTCCCCATAGATAGATTTTAGGAACATGCTGAGAGTAATTATAGGTCTCTCTCATGAACAGTCATGGAATATATGGGGTGGGCGAAACCTGCACCCATATAAGAACAAGATGACCTCATGGACATACTTGACAGAGGACCACAAGAGGATCCTATAGTTACTTTTCACAAAGCTTTGCAGAATAAAGTGTCCAGCAGTGGTGATACGCCGGAAGTCATTCCCGCAGTTAGTAAAAAGTTGTCTGCGAAATATAGAGCTTCATATGCAGACCCACCATACTTGTCTAAACATCCCCTGAAAGCTTGGTTGTTCAAGCTGCAACATCGTCAGAAAGACAAACTGCATATCCCCACAATCCTGCAGGATCGGGACGATAAAAAGGTTGACGCCATGGCCAAGAAAGTTTTTTCGGCATGCAGCATGGCACTAAAGTCTGTATACGCCACATGCACACTGGCGAGATTCAGCCACACCCTTTGGGAGTGTGCTTCAATGGCGGCTGACCATCTCCCAGAAGGGGAGGAACAAGACGGTTTCTTGAATATTATCAAATACGGGAAGGATGCGATGTGTGAATCCCTCCAAACCGGTCTAGACTCTGTTGACAGCATCAGCAGAGCCATGGCGGCTAGTACCACAATCCGAAGATTTGTGTGGTTGCGGAAATCTGGATTTGCTCCTGATGTGCAATCCAGACTTCTGAATATGCCCATTGACTGCACCCATCTATTTGGTTAAAAAAAGCCGATGACAGTTTGGAGAAGTAGCAAACTTCCAAAGCGGCGGCCAAGTCCCTTGGAGCTGCAATTAGACAAACTCCAAAACTGCCCCACAGGTACGCCCTGGAGGGGGAGGTCCTTTCGCTATTACTCCGCATTCGGAAAAAGGCAGCGGACAGCCAGCTCAAAGGGGCCAGAAACGATTCACCCATGGTGGATGGGGCAAGGGTACTAAGTCTGTATCTTCAGGTGCTGCTTTACCCGCAGCATCTGCTTCAGCCGCCCCAAAACCCCTTTGAGGTCTAACATCACAAGACATCAGTAGGAGGCAGGTTAACTCAACATCTGACAGAATGGCAGGCTATTACTTCAGATGCTTGGGCATTGGAAACAGTTGCCCAAGGTTACTGCTTGCCTTTCCTACACACACCTCAGTCATCCACCAGGGAACAACTCTTTGATATTTCCAGACCCGCTCCTTATGCAGGAAATTTTGGACCTGCTAGAGAAAGGTGCTATAGAACCGGTACCTGTGGCAGAGAGGAACAAGGGTTGGTACTCCATATATTTTTCTCATTTCGAAAAAGGACGGAGGAATGAGATCTATCTTGGACTTGCGAGAATTGAACAAGTTCCTAAGGAAACGCATGTTCAAGATGGTTACACTTTATCAGATCCTTCAGGCCCTCAGTATCCAGGTATCTCTGGACCTTCAGGATGCTTACTTTCATGTGCCAATACATCAGAAGCAGAGAGTGCCTGAGGTTCACCATTGGCAGCTCTCACTATCAGTTTCGGGTTCTGCCATTTGGGCTAACATCCGCCCTGAGGGTCTTCACCAAACTAATGGTGGTTGTGGCAGCAAGTCTCAGGAGAGGGGGGGGATTCACATCTACCCCTACCTGGACGATTGGTTGATCAGAGCAAGTTCTCCGGAACAAGCTCAGAATCATCTAGATATTGTTTGCCACTCCCGGGCTTCTTCCTCAACTTCAAGAAGTCCCATATGATAGCATCTCAGAAAATCCAGTTTATTGGAGCAATCCTGGACACATCCCTGGGAAAAGTCTCGCCACCAAAGGTGAGGGCTTAAGACATTTTACAGATGGTGACAAATTTCCAAAATGCCCAATATCTTCCAGCCTTCGATTTTCTGAGGTTGCTCGGCCTGATGGCATCCTGCATCTTTTTGGTGCCTCAGGCCCGTCTGAGAATGAGATCCCTCTGTGGGCTCTCAGGACCCAGTGGTCACAATTCTCAGGGAAAATGTCAGATCTCCATCAAATACCAAACGGAGTTGCTCTGGTCCTTCAATAGTGGGCTTCTCGAGAAAACCTCTTGAAGGGAGAACCCTTTTGGCAACCATGGCCGGAGATAACCGTAGTGACGGACGCCTCACTCACAGGGTGGGGAGCCTATTCCAACGATTTGACCATCAGTGGTCGTTGGTCTCCTTTGGAGTCCAAGCTCACATCAACCTTTTTAGAGCAGAGGGCAATCAAGCTAGCACTGAAGGCCTTTTTGACCTCTGTACGGGGAAAGAATGTCCTGATAATGACGGATAACACAGTGGGCATGTACTACCTCAACAAAAGACTGGGTATTGGTTCACTACCACTGTGCAGAGTGCCAATGTAACTCTGGTTTTGGCCAATACAAGAAGGAATCTATGTTGGCAATCCACCTAGCCAGAGAGATGAACACGACAGCGGATGCTCTGAGCAGGCAGAGCAAAGTATCCCACGAGTGGGAACTAGCTCAGGAAGTCCTTCAAGAGATCGTCGCCCTTTGGGGAACCCCTCAAGTGGATCTGTTCTCAACGAATGCCAACAGGAAGTGCGAGCTGTACTGCTCCAGGGAATTTCCCCTGAGAGGAGCTCTAGGAGATGTTTGTGGTAGACTGGAGTATCCACTCCTTTACGCATTTCCGCCAGTCCCTGTCATTCCTCATGTAATAAGGAGGTTGAGAAGGTTCATGATCCTAATTGCCCCGGATTGGGCCAGGAGAACGTGGTACCCAGACCTTCTGGACATGTCCATCTGTCTTTGGATTCGACTTCCACAAAGAGAGGATCTTCTCTCACGAGAGCAGGGTCAGGTTCTCCATCCGGATATCGGAACTCTCAGCCTTCACGCATGGTTTCTAAAAGGCTAAGGTACAAAGATTGGGACCTCCCGGACGACGTAATGGAGGTGTTGCTTTCTGCCAGAAGGCCAGCAACCAAATCACTATACCACTTCCGTTGGAACAAATTCTGCAGCTGGTGTGGAAATAGAAATGTGGACCCTTTTTCATGTAATACACCAACGGTGTTATCTTTCCATTTACACCATGCAGATTTAGGACTCCAGATCGGCACAGTCAAGGATTACCTAGCAGCGCTGTCCATTTTTAAACGTACTTCTGAGGAACCCTCATACTTCAAAATACCATTGGTTATTCAGTTTTTGAAAGGGTTGACCATTGTTTACCCCCAACTCCATTTCAGGCCCCCCTGTGGGACCTTAACTTAGTCTTGAAATTTCTAATGGGTACTCCTTTTGAACCCCTTCATTCCTGCCCGCGGAGATTCCTCACTTTCAAAACTGTTTTTCTAGTGGCAATTAATTCTGCACTGCGTGTTACTGAATAACGAGCTTTATCATGCAAACCCCCTCAAACTGTCTTTCATGAAGACAAAGTTTTTCTTCAGGTGAAGCCAAATTTCCGCCTAAAGGTTGTGTCAGAATTTCATATTACGCAAAAGATAACCTTACCTTCATTTTACCCTCCTCCTCATCCGGGGAAAGAGGAAGAAAGGCTGTTCAGACTTGACCCAAAGCGTGCTTTAAGTTTCTACATTAGCAGACTTGCAAAACCCAGGAAAACAGACCAATTGTTTGTGGGATAAGCAGGGCATAAGCTGGGCCTAGCCATCACTAAAAAACCATTTCAAGATGGATAATTCTAACTATCCTAGAATGCTATAAACTGGCAGGGAAAGACCCTCCTCCACACCTGAGGGCTCATTCAACCAGGGGTATCGCAGCTTTGTCAGCGTTCCAGAGGGGAGTTCCATTAAAAGACATCTGTGCAGCTGCCACATGGTCGTCTGCATACACCTTCACTAGATTATATAGTCTAGACTCCTCCACTAGTCAGTAGACCACATTTGGGAAAGCTGTATTGCACTCTGTGCACAATTAAAACATACACATTTTTACTCCCTCCTCCTGCACATATTACTGCTTTGGGAGACTATCCAAGATAAGGAATACATGGGAAGACACAATCTATTCGAAGAGCAAGTTACTTTCCAACTGTAACGTTCTTTCGAATGGATGTTCCTCCCACGTATTCCTTATCACCCCTCCCATCCTTCCCCACAGTAAAACCTCCCTTGTATTTGCAGTCTGCGCTCCCTCAAGAGTAGTAAACGACTCATCCTGCACAATACCTAACTCTTCAAAGCGGAATTGAGCAACGGACGCTGCGCGCAACTATTTATACCTGTGATGTCGGGACGGAGGCCTTTGAGGGACACCGACTCGACAGTCATCAACGCGCAGCGCCCTCTACTGAAAAGTTTCCAGAGCAGCAAGCTGGATATGGGAATATCAAAGATAAGGAATACATGGGAGGAACATCCAGTCGAAAGAGCGTTACAGTTGGTAAGTAACTTGTTCATCTCCATCACCCAGTTCTCCTGCCATCAACGGTGGTAACTCCCTGAACTACTTCTAACCTTCTGGTACCAAAGCATGTAGAAGTAAAACATTTGTCGGCTGCATGGTCTACTGTGGCTATGTAGTAGTGATCTAGACAGAATCTCCAATTTTGTTTTTTTACACCTGGAAGATAATTACTTTATTATCCTACTCCATTAGTCTCCACGACAACCTGGCAATTCTAGAGGTCGCTACCGACAACCAACTGTCAACACTTCTACCAGGGTTTTGCAATCTGTGCATGTGGTTACGGCTCTCTCCCACACGTACTTCGGTAATACTCTACACCCCAAACACAAGCTAGTGATTCTTTCGATTAGAATATCTCTCTCTGGCTGCTCTTGATGCCTAACATACGGTTCTGTCCTTCGAATATTTGAGGCCAAACAGCATCCACGCCTTTCGCACTTGCATTAGTGGTACCTATCCAAGGGAATTCAGTTAAGTATTCTCCCAAACTCGGAGAATTAGAAATCTCTTCCATTACACTCTATTGCCTTCTCAAGTTGTTCATTCCAATCGAATGTCACACCCTTCTTTAATTCTCTTAAGAGGATCAGTGATCTCTGCTACTCCATTGTGCTTTGCACGTGTTGGTTTGTATCCCATCCTTGTCGCCTAAATGTTGTTTGGGCGCTCGCCTCAAGAAGGCACTTCACAGGTGTTTATTCTCCAAATGGGTCGTTACAAACCTCCCCACTGGAGCTGCTGCACAGCACTGCTGCTTTCTCGCTCTTCCCCAACGCTCTGCTGTCCTAGCACCCGAGCACGGACCCACTAGGCACCCTCCATAGCGCCATTCTCATTCTCGCAAGGACAGTGGAGAAGTAATGCGACTGGACGGGCATACATCTGGACGTCCATCAACACCATCACCTCCAGCCCTAGACACCACATCCTTCTCCACAGGAAAGTTAGGCAATACAACATTTCCTCTTGTGACCTGCTAACCTTTATTTCCATCAAACGGACCCAGTACGTGATCTGAATCTAGTTCCAGCTCTAATTGCGTGCCAGACTTTTGAACCCATGGCCACTGAGTTCCTTTTGGTAGGCTCTCATCTTCACCTTGAACATTCTTTCATAAAGAGGAGGAGGTCCTTCTGACTTGAGTAATTATTGGTTTTTATTTTGAATTTTCTGTTAGACTTTATCTGCATTCGATCAAGCATATTTGGTTCATGTGCAGATAGATGACTTGGCTTAAAAAGAACCTTGCTAAAACTCCAATTTCAAAACGCAGATATTTCAAAACTTTGTTTCTGGAGCTAGTGACACATGCTATGCATAGTACGCCATCCAGTGGTTGTTCCGCAGTATAACATCTTCGTTTTCCATTTCGGAAAACTTTTCGCGGCAGAGGTGTTCTTGTCCTACATGTACAGGGACTGCATGACCTTAAATGTTTACGTACTTTCCTCCCCCCACTTTTCTAAAGTTAACCTGATTTAAAACCTGCAGAGCCCTGGCATCTGAGGCACCACACCCCGGAAGCCCTCCTCACCCCCTTGATGTCCTTCCAACCTCATTGCATAGATATTGACACACATTTTACTTGAACGTAATTTGGGACTAGTTTGTCTGTCCCTAGAATGCACATTTCTCCAGCATGGGGTCTGGCATGGATTCACATGCTCATGAATATTCCCTGTCAGGCTGGGAATCCTTGGTAAAGAAAAAATCAGTTTAGTTTCGTTTCTGAACTGTCTTTCTCCTAATAGCCAATCACTGGTCTCCGGGTCATACTGCCCCCAGCCAATGACTGCCCTCTACCTAAGCCCCTCCTCTGGCAGCCATCTTCAGATTTTTACCGCAGGTTCAAGTGTTGGGAGTCCTCATGCTGTAGCTCTCGAGCTTTTACTGCGTTTTGCGAATTTTCAAAGAGATTTCATCTCATTTTTCGGTCAATCGAGCCTCAAGCGCCACCGTTTCTACTTCTGATAAACGGGGACCCGTTTCGGATTCTTCAATGCCCCTCAAGGGCGGAAATTTCGTCGATTTTCACTTCTCTGAGGCTTCTGGAAGATCTTTGAGGCCTACCCCGCATGGACATGGCCCAGGAAAAAGGAAACACGACGCCCAGACCCAAGCTCTTCAGGAGCTGCCCTGGATGGTGACTGCAGAATGTCTTCAAGGAAGATGAACATTCTCGATGTGTCTACTGCCTTCATGAAGACAAAAGGCACGTGGAGAAGGACTGCGTTTTGCAAGAACATGTCCGAGCGGACAATGAGGGATCGTCGTGCCCGCCTCACCAACTGGCTGGAGGGGAAGAGCCCAGCAGCGGGTGAGAAAAAGAAGTCTGAGCGGTCTTCTAAGTCCTTTGAGGGCGCCCTGGCGACGGGGGCCCAACAAAATGCTAAGCACCACAAGTCTGCGGGCACCGGGAGCGCTGAACGGTCGGGCTCCTCGGCTGCCAGGCAGGGCGCAATTTCACTGACACCATCAATCACGAGGCAACAGTCTGGCTTGGGGAAGAGGAAAGCGGAGAACCCGGGTAAGCTTTGGGAGAAGTCCCGGTCGATCCCGACAACAGCCGAGGGGGAGCGAGGCGGTGACCTTCCCCTCAAGGTGAAGGCCTCAAGCGCCTCCAAGGTCGTGAAGGCCTTGATTCACCCGGCTAAGGCCCCTATCGAGGGAGTCGTGGCGGCCCTGGTGAAGCCTGTGGAGGCTACCCCAGTGGAGGCGACCTCGGGGCCTAGAGTTTCTCTGCCACCGCAAAGGGAATCTTCTTTCCAGCCCATCGATAAGACCCCCGTGAAAACCCCAGTGGGAAAAGAGGGGGGGGGGGGGGCGGTGGCCATCATGGACACGGATACAGCCTCTAATGAAGAACTGGCTGGAGTCGTAAAGGTCCTGAGCAGGAAGTTCGAGGAGGTCCGGTCCCACGGGAAGGATCCCGAAGAGGCGGACCAGAAAAGCGACGGCGGTGTCGACGAGGAACACGTGGAGGCAGAGGATTCCACTCCCCAACTGTCGCGCTCGTCGCAGCCTGTCCCTCGGCCACAAGACAACTCGGGGGCGATCTTGATGGTGATCTGGGCCTTGTGTACGGAGATGAGGACAAGGTTGCCCTTACCACCAACGGACGACCCAGCGGAGCCTGGACCGTCGGAAAGCCCTCCAAGCAAGCGGAGGAGAATTCATCCACCCCCTCCTTTCCAGCCTTCTCAGCCCACACAGCCTCCCGTCTCCTGAGCCGAGGGATGATACGGAAACAGAGACATCCACGACAGGGACGGATAACGACGACGACGGGATGGACCTTCTATCACCACCTGCTCGGGCCTCCCTCCCCCACGAAATTGGCTCCTTCCACGCCATGATCGCCAGGGCATCCAAGCTCTTCCAGCTCTGCCCCGTGGAAGAGAAGAAGGAAGGTTTCCTCTCAACGACAGGAGGCCAGAAGGAATACAGTCCTTTCGGTCCCGTTACTCGACGACATCTGGGACGATGGGCTGTTGCTCCTGAAGAACCCATCCACGGCCCCTGCCAAGAGAGACCGGTACGAGAAGTAGTACCGGGTTCCGGATTCCGCCCCCATGTGCCTTAGGGTGCAACCTACCCCGGACTCGGTTGTCTCCGTGGCAGCCAAGAAGAAAGCGGCGGGGGGTGACGGCGTCAACTTCAACATCTCCGCCGGATGGCGAAGGGAAGAAATTGGATGCCATGGGACGACGGGTCATCTCGTCGGCGGCGACTACCATCAAAGCGGCCAACGCCCTCGCGATCGGGGCCTGCTACGACAGGGAGCTATGGTTTAAGATCGCTCCTCTACTGGATTTCCTCCCGGATGACAAGAGGGCTGAGGCCCTAGAGATCCTACAGGGGGGAGAGGTGGCGTCGGACCACGCCATAACGGTGGCCACGGACATTGCAGACACCGGCTTCTGCCAGATGGGCAACAGCGTTTGCCGTTCGCCGGTGCGGTTGGCTCAAGGCAACCCATTTCCGTCAAGACGTGCAGACCAGGGTCCTCGACATGCCCTTCGACAGGAACAACCTGTTTGGCAAGGCAGTGGACGAGTCGTTGCAAGCCATCAAGGCCGACACGGAGACGGCTCGTGCCTTAGGCGGTCTTCAGCAACGACGGCCGCCCTTTCGGGGCTCCGGAGGCAAGCATGGTGCCTCCAACGGATTTGGCGGCAACTCATCGACATACCGCCAGGCGGCTCGCTCCTCATCGCAGGAGGACTACAGGGGACGCGGCAAGCAAGGAGGATCTCGTTGCCGGCAAGGCCGCCGCCAAGCAGGATTGAACCGGCCGTAGTGTCGGGGCCCCCACCTGAGCACCCCGGTGGGAGGCCGGCTGGGGAACTTCATCAGCGTGGGCGAGTCCATCTCCACCGACCGTTGGGTGCTGGATGCTCTGGCCCACGGGCACACACTGGAATTTCTAAGAAAGTGTCCCTGTATTCCACCGGTGGCCAGAAAGGAAAACCATGTTCCACAACTACTACTGGAGGTACGAGCGATGTTAAAGAAGGGAGCCATCAAACTCGTCCCAAAGAGGCTCCGGGGCTCCGGAGTATACTCGCGGTACTTCCTCGTAAGGAAAAAGACCGGCGGTTGGCGACCCATCCTGGACCTTCGTCGTCTAAACAAGTACATCAGGTCCCAGAAGTTCTGTATGGTTACCCTCCAGCACGTGCTGGGACAACTGAAGGAAGGCGTCTTCCCATCGTCGCTGGACTTGGAGGACGCCTACTTTCACATCCCCATCTTGAAAAAACATTGAAAGTTTCTGCGATTCGTAGTCCAAGGACGGCACTACCAGTTCAAGGCCCTTCCCTTTGACTGAAGTTGGCACCCAGGGTGTTCAAGTGCCTGGCACCAGTGGCGGCGCGGCTGCGCCTACAGGGGATCCAAGTCTACCCTTATCTGGACGACTGGCTCATCCGGGCCGAGTCAAGGGAACTCGCTGTCAAAAACACAAGGAAGACCGTCCAACTGCTCACGGATCTAGGATTTTAGATCAACTTCACAAAATCCCACCTGGTACCGTCGCAGGTTGCCCTGTTCCTGGGAGCCAAGCTTGACACAGTGGCGCGACTAGTCGGAGGAGAGGACGAAAGCCATCCTAGGCAAGGTGCAATGGCTGTCGACCATGGACGTGGCCAAGGTGAGGTCCGTCAAGTCCCTGCTCGGCATGATGTCCTCCTGCATTTACCTTATGCACCTTTACAGACTACGGATGCGACCACTGCAGGAGTTCCTTGATGCCCGTTGGATGCAAGCGACAGGCAACTTCGAAGACAAGATCTCACTCAACGAGACCTTTCGACGAGCGATCCGGTGGTGGGGCACCTGCGCGCATCTGACGGCGGGTATGGATTTCCAGACCCCGGCCCATCAGGAGACGGTGACGACGGACGCCTCACTGGAGGGATGGGGGGGCTCACTCCGGAGATCTCCATGCAAGAGGCCTTTGGCCACCGGAGTAGAGGTCACTTCACATCAACGTCCTGGAGCTCGGAGCCGTGTTCTGGGCCCTCAGGTCGTTCCTTCCGTCCCTCAAGGACAAGGTGGTGAGGAGCTTCACCGACAACACCACGACAATGTTTTACATCCGGAAGCAGGGAGGCACCAGATCCGCAGCCCTATCCAAGGAGGCCCAGGATCTGTGGTATTGGGCTGTAGCCCAAGGGATGTTTCTGGTACCCTTGCACCTGGCAGGAAAAAAAAAACACCATCGCCGACGCACTCAGCAGGGAGTTGTGCTCATGCCACGAGTGGGAACTGCGGCAGGATCAAGTGGACATCCTCTTCCGACGATGGGGCAATCCCCAGATCGATCTGTTCGTGACGGCGGCGAACACCAAGTGCCAGAGCATCGCCAGCAGGTTTCCCCAGCCGGGGAGCATGGGCGATGCCTTCTCGTTCCCCTGGGACGGCCTGTTCCTGTATGCGTTCCCGCCGTTGCTGCTGCGACTCATCAACCAACTCAAACGGTCCCGGTGCAGGATGATCCTCGTCACACCGGCGTGGCCGAGGCAGATCTGGTTCCCAGACCTTCTGGACATGTCGGCGGCCCCCACCCCAGTCAAACTGCTGACAGACGCGTATCTCCTCGTCAGAGAAAGAGGCGCCATCCTCCACCACGATCCGGCGTTGCTGAACTTGCAGGCCTGGCTCCTGCAGTGCTCGAGTTTGGAGGGTACGATATCCCGGCGGACTGCAAAGAGGTGCTTGCAAAGGCCAGGGCGCCCTCGACTCAAGTGTTATGGACACAAATGGAGGAGGTTCTCTGTATGGTGCCGTGCACAGAAGATTAACCCTCTGCGGATTACGGACCCTCAGGTGCTGCCGTACCAACTGTCGCGGGGCTGGCTCACGCCTTCATCAAGATCCATCTAGCGGCGATTTCCCACTACTCCAGGACCCTGGGGCGATCATCTCTCTGGTCCCATCGCCTGGTGAAGGAGTTTATAAAGGGACTGTTCCGGTCATTCCCGCCGGTGAAGGCTCCGGCGTGGGAGCTCAACGTGGTGCTGTCCAGGCTCATGGGGCTGTCATTCGAGCTGCGGCATTCGGCACCGTTTAAGTTCCTGTCGTGGAAGACGACGTTTCTTGTGGCCATCACCTCCGCACGATGAGTGGGAGAGATCCAGGCCCTCTCCTGTAAACCTCCATACTTGACTTTTCACGATACGAGGGTGGTGCTGAGGACGCACCCCTCCCTCATGCCCAAGGTGCCGTCGGACTTCCATCTCAACGAGCCCTTGGTGTAACCTGTTTTCTTCCCGTCGCCTTTGTCGCCGTCTGAGAGGACTTTGCACTTGCTGGATGTAGCTAGAGTGCTGAAGTTCTACGTGGACCGCACAAAGAGTTTTCGGATGACATCACAGCTGTTTGTGAACTTTGGAACTGTGAACCGAGGAAGGCCCTCTCGAAGGCTTCCATTTCCAGATGGCTCTCTGGCTGCATCATGCACTGTCACCGGTTGGCAAACCGACCGTTGCCCAGCCGGCCGAGAGTCCATTCGACCAGAGCGATCGCTGCTACCACGGCGTTCCTATCTGGTGTGCCCCTGCTGGACATCTGCAGGGCTGCTACGTGGAGGTCGACGCACACCTTCACGAGATTCTACTGCGTCGACCGGGATTCAAGGGAGGAGTCCAGAGTCGGCCAGGCAGTGCTGCGCAACCTGTTCGCCTGAAGGTGAGCCTGGTGAGGAGGTAAGAGATGCTTAATGTTGAGTGATGAAATGCTTAATGTTGAGCCTTGCCACCTCCCGTGGTTGTGCATGTGTGTACTGCTATGTATTCTTGTATTCATGAGCATGTGAATCCATGCCAGACCCCATGCTGGAGAAGGAACAAGTTACTTACCTGTAACTGTTGTTCTCCAGCATGGGTCTGGCATGGATTCACATGCGAACCCTCCCTCCTACCCCTCTGCGGCTCTTCACTTGGTCATACTGCCACTTTACGTGCTACCAAATCTGAAGATGGCTGCCAGAGGAGGGGCTTAGGTAGAGGGCAGTCATTGGTTGGGGGCAGTATGACCCAGAGACCAGTGATTGGTTATTTGGAGAAAGACAGTTCAGAAAAGAAACTGAAACTGATTTTTTTCTTTACCGAGGATTCCCAGCCTGACGGCAAATATTCATGAGCATGTGAATCCATGCCAGACACATGCTGGAGAACAACAGTTACAGGTAAGTAACTTGTTCCCTAGGTCCTACTTAGGGTGGATGGATGGGTGTGCCCTATTTGTCTGTGGAGTTGAGAGTATACTGTCCCCCCTCCACTCCCTGTTCCTTTTTCCCCTTGCGCCCCCGGGCTATTGATGAAGGTGACAGTTTACGGCCATGGTCCATAAGCTTTAGACTTTGACATTTTACTTTCTTCCAAGGGCTTTTCTTTAGCAATGACTATGTTCGATTTCCCTCTGTTCGACTGACTGTCCATTCACTTGACAGAATATTCAGCTCAGAGATGACAAACATTATCTTATCTGCTCACTGAGCGTTGTGTGAAAGTTAAGACTCGGAAATGATACAGCCTATAATGTTTGGCAATATTCCTGTAGCAACTGTTTTTTTTTTTTTATACGAATCAGATCCAGATTAAATAAGTGTGCTTTTTGAAATTGATCTTCCATTTTCAAACTCCTAAACATTCTGGATTTGAAAGGAAAGATTCTTTTTTTCATGAAAATGTTAGCAATTATTAGAAAGGAAACGTTTATTTAGCTTACCATTTTTTAAATCCAGGAAGCCCACCATGTTCTCAAAAGTTCTTAGTATTTTAACACACACGGGGGCGAGGTGGGGTTGTTGTGACTGAGAAATGGTTAGTAGCAAACCTTCGTCACAGTACACATTTGCCACTTGATGTAGCCTATGGGAGGCAAAACATCTCTTGCAAGGTGTTCACCAAAGTAATTGCCCTAAGCAAATGATCGCTGATAACCTTGCTTCCCTCAAGATGCTTTGCATGCTCCTTGAAGACCCATCCCAGATTGTCACTCCATGAATTCTTGAAGCGATGCAGATGTTTGACATAGCCAATTACCCTGCTCCCAAAGGCAAACAGTCCTTTGGATCATGGTGGGCCTGCGAGGTATGCAGACTGGCCATTATGTAACAGATTTCCAAAGGGAAAATGCAACTTAGAATTTAGCTTTTAGAGATCACAGAAAACTTGAGAACATGTGTTGGCCCTCCTACGATCTGGAATGCTTAATGGAGCATGCTAGCTAAAGCACAGCAATAGACCTCACACGAGTGTGAGCGGCTGCCAGTTCATGCTCAAAGAACTGTAGGATAAAACTATACTGAAAAACTGAAATTGTTGAAAACCTGCTATTCTAAACTTTGGACGGGGCAGCAGGGCTAAAACCAAACCAATTTATAAAGCCACTACTTCAAATCATAAAATGAAAAAACATACAGTCGCAACAATAACTATGATTGTTGTATTGGCTGGGCTACTTTACATCCAGCGTGCACACCGCAGCGCTGAAATAAGAGTGCCGACACAGAGCTGCAAACAGAATGTCTTCCTTTATTCCATGTTCCTTCTCCAATTCCCTTTACCCCACCTCCCCACATAAATTCCCTTCCCACTGAAATAGAACTAGAAAGTCAACATGACATCCCCCGCCCCCAATTTAAAGTCACCCAACAGGGGTGATATCCCACAGGACTGCTGTTCGTTAGGCCATTTCCTCTGAGGCGACAAGGCTTATTCTTGGTTCTCTGAGGTCGAGAGCTGAATTGTACAGCCAGTTCACTTGTCTCTGACCTTCCACCAAGGTCCTTTCTGTCTGACATTTCTGAGTCCTCGTGATCTCCTTGATAGGGGTTGTTGGACAGGTATTGCTACTCTTCAAGGGATATCGCTACTCTTCTACTGAGGTGCCTTGACCCGGAAAGTGGAACCTTCTTGAAGTGTGATAAGTCGCGCGCGGTTAGGCCTCAGTCTCTTTGAGCCGTGATCATGGTGAATTTTTTTTCTGTGACGAGGGGCTCCTCGTGAAATGCTGCGTGGGCTTATGAGTCTGGGGTTGTTTTACTGAAACCACTTCCCCTACTTCCAGTTGGGGGTCTCGAGCCTTCCCTCGGCTATCGGCATAGTTCTTCATGTTCTCTTTCGCAGCCTGATCCCGTTCCCTCATCTCAGTGTCACTGTGTGATTGGTCCTCAGGATGATTGGGCTGGGGCAATCGAGTCATTATGCCCCTCCCAAACATAATCTCTGCTGGAGTTTTCCCTGTGGTGCTGTGAGGTGTGCTGCGATAGTCTCTCAGTAACTGGTGGAGCACCTGCTCATATGGTTGCCCGGTGAGTCGAGCCACCTGCAGTGCCCTCTTCAGGTTGGCCATGAATCTTTCAACCATGCCATTTGGTCTGAGCCCTCAGAGGAATGACCTTATGGTGATGCAACCCCATGTAATCACTAAGTTTTGTGAAGCTATGCCCATTAAAGGGAGGCCCATTGTCTGTTTTTACCTTTCGGGGGACGCCATAGGCCGCGAAGATGCGGTCCATCACATGGATAACCTGGTGGGCTGCCGTTGATGAGATGATTTGAGCCTTGGGATATCTCGAGTATTAGTCCATGATGGCCAAGACGTATCTACTCCCTTGAATAGGCCCAAAGAAGTCTGCCACCACCGCTTCCCAGACGCCTCTGGGTAGCTCAGACATTTTCAATGGTTCTGGGTGCCGATTTGGTGTGAGAAAACAAAGGGTGGAACATTGTCTCGGGAGTTCTTCGACCATGGTGTCCAATTGCGGAAAACAAACTTTCTGGTACAGCGTGCGCTTCGTGGAGACCACACCACGATGCCCTCCATGGGCCAACTCTATTCTTTTTTTTTTTTTAAATGTTTACGAGGTGGGGAGCACTACCTTGTGCCCTTTCACTAGGGGGTTGTCCTCTGAGAGTGCGAACTCTTCCTTTACCTGCAGAAGTCTATCCACTTCCTGCCAGACCTTCTCTGAAGCGAGTCGCCCTCGTTCCTTGGCCCTCCTCCATTGCCCGGATCGGAGGCCGTCGCACACTATTTGGCCGGCAGGATCCGCGTCCACCTCCCTGAGCCAGGTGTGAAGATGCCATGCCCTCGGGCACAGCCTGGTGGATCAGATATCGCAGATAGCGGTCAGCCACCGACGGTTCCGGTGTGCACTCCTCTATGGGATGCCGGGATAGGAAGTCTGCCGGGTTTTCCTCTTTCCCGGGCCTATGTATGATCTCAAACGCATTGTCCTGCGGCCATAGCCCCCATCTCGCGATGCGGGTCAGCATCTTGGCTTGCGGGTTGCCATACAGAAGAGTGCCTGATGATCCATCACTACCTGGAATGGTTTGTCGTTCAAAACAGGTGAAAACTTTCACACGCCCACACCACAGCGAGGCTTTCCTTCTCCGCATGAGAGTAGTCCTAGTCAGTGATGGAAAGACTTCTGCTGGCATAGGCGACAATGTGTGTTTGTGTCGGGTCTTTCTCATAGATCTGAGCCAGGATGGCGCCTAACCCCACTGGACTGGTGTCCACTGTGAGCTCTGTCTTTCGGTCCGAGTCGTAGTATGACATATTCTCCGCTCTTGCCACTCTTTCCCGAATGACTTCGAAGGCATGTTGGCATTCCTCTGACCAATTGAACACTGCGTTCAGTTTGGTCAGTGCACGTAGTGGCTCACTGACGGTGGCAAAGTCCTTTATGTACCAGGTACAGTAGCTCAAGAGGCCTAGAAAGGACCCGAGTTCCGACACGTTGGTTGGTGGTGGTGCCTCGTTGAGCGCAGCTACCTTGTCTGGATCGTGTATCATTCTATTTTCAGAGAACACGTGGCCGAAGAATCGTAAGGTGTTTTTCCAGAACTCCCACTTCTCTTGGTTGAGGGTGAGATTGGCCGTTTCGAGAGCCATGCATACTTTAGCTAGGGTTTCGTTGTGTTTTCCTACATTTGTCCCAAAGACTAGTATGGCTTCACTATAGTTCAGACAGTTTGGGAGGTGCTTGATTATGTTGTGGACTTCTGCCTGAAATATTTCAGCCGCCGATGAGATCCCGAAACTCAGTCTTTTGTACTGATACAATCCTAAATGGGTGATGAACGTTGTGATATTCCAACTTTCTGGGCTTAGAACCAACTGGAGGTAGCCCTTTTTTTAGGTTCAGCTTTGAGAAGACTGTGGCCACGTTAAACAAGTGTATCATATCCGTGATACGTGGAGCCATGTGTCGTGCTCTTTGGATTGCTTAGTTGGGCCGTCTCATATCCACGCACAGCTTTATGGCATCTGAACCTTTCTTAGTCACAGGGACGATGGGTGAGACCCATGTGGCGGGCCCCATGGTTGGATCTATGTCGTCTTGTTCCAGGAGTTTGTGCAGTTCATCCTTTACCTTCTTTTGGATATTTACTGGTATGCCCCTGTAGTGTTGGGCTACAGGTTGCACTGATTCATCAATATGTAACTTTATAAGTCTATTCTTGAGCTTTCCAATGCCTTTGAATAGTTTGGGGTATAAGGTCTTTATCATGTGCACGGGGTCTATGTATTTCTGTACCATGATCTTGTAGAGCATGTGTGTTAGACCCATCTTGATGACCGTCTTGAAACTAAGTATGCAGCCACTGTTTTTGCCGGTCATCAGCACCTGTATCAACACTTTCTTTTCATGCCCCTTATCGGCATGAACCCTCAAATTGTCCAGTCGACTCCATACGCATATATTTCCACAGTGGCCGGGCTCAGTGGAGTAACTTTGCTGAAACTGTTTGGGGGGTTAGGGGTGGGGTGAGGTGGCGGTAGGGTGGATAGTGGCTCTCAGGGATTGTTTCAGGCAAATTGTTTGAAAACATTTGGTCGAATGGTAGATTTGCCTGAATTCGGTCACCACCATTAGTTTGAAGCTGAAGATACCGAACATGAAGACCTGGGGTTGCGGGGGTTTCCCCTGCTCCCCATGTTCAGTATTTTTGGCTCTGGCGGTTGCAGGGGTGTGCCCAGCTTCCTCAGCATTGGTGGCAGGGGACCCAAAAAAAAGAAAAAAGGGACCCTGCAGCGTCGGATCCAACCCGCGTTACATGGATCGATGGATGGATGGATCTGATGCTGCAGGGTACAGGAGAGGCGCCAGATGAAGAAAAGGTAAGTTTGGGAGCGAGGGGGGAGTTTATGGGTGTACTGATGGTTTGGGGGACATTGGTTTGGTTTTTTGTACCGAGGTAAAAACGTATTCGCAGCGAAAATGACTATGGTCAATTCTGCTGTGATTTGTTACCTCGTCAAACAACCTAAATCCCTAAACCCCTGAGGGATACCACTAGACTAGATAACACCACAAGAGTCCGTTGCTGACGCTTTGTAAGAACTTTCATATGACTGGTGGCATATTTTTAAAATTCAATTAGGCCCCCACACATCTTCAGCCGGCCTGCCATGTACCCAGTGACACAACATAACATTCACAAACTTAATTCCAATAGAACATATAAACAATGCATAATCATTCATTCAGGCACAAAAAATCAACACACATCTGCTTGCATACTCACTCTCACACAAAAGCACCCAGCACCTCCTTTGACATACTGTGTGCACACAACATTTATATGTAAATATACAATAACGCATGGAAACAGTGGTGCAACGTCCATTGAGTAGACCAGACTTTTATCACCCACCGAACCCGTGATATTTTGGGCTAAATTGACTTGACCTAGCTGAACTATAAAGCCATGGCCGACAGGAACAGATTCACTAGAATGTCAGCAATTCCCTTGATATTTCCTTTCATTCAAAGGCAGAAGCCATCGGTTAATGCAGTGCAGTGGGTGACAAAGTATACTTGGCATCTGTTTTTAAATGCCATATATCTCTCCAAACTTGGGCTCTGCACAGCACCTTATATGTGTATGTGTTGATAGATTAAAATGAAGGTATGTTTTCCTGTGTTTGTGTTTAAATGGCTCCAAGCAGTCGAGTACCGAGCGGGAGAGGCAGGCGTTTGGGGGGGGCAAGCTGCCCCTGTGGCTCTTTTAAGAGCCAGACCGGGACATTTGTCATTGGGGCACCTCTCCCGCTCGGCACCTCAAAGAGGGCGCCCAATGGCAAAGGTGTCCCGCTGGCAGGACGATGTGTGTGGAGCATTGTCCTGGCATCAGGACACCTTACTTGTTCCAAATGGTAGAGGTGTCCTGCTGTCAGGACGATGTCCCAAGGAGCTCCGTGCAGCAGAGGGGCCTCACGTTGCTCTGTATCGGAGCATTACAATGTGAGGCATTAGTCACTGATGGGAGGTTGGTGGGTACTATTAGCAGTCACTTGTGTCCCTTTAGAAATGTGAATGGGAGGGAGTGATCAGAAGTGAGAAGGGTGCATAATGTTGCATGCTTTATGAAATAATGACTGGCTTTAAAACAAAAGAGGGATTGTTAGGCTCACATTAATCTACATGATGCTATTGTGACTTTGCATGGAGAATGGGGAGAATAAAACTAAAGCCATTCTCCCATTGCTCAACATATTTCTATGACAATGTATATAGTGTATGGTTAGTTTACTATGAAAGGCTAGTTTATTATGTCATGTGGTTTGCTTCCAAGGCATTACTATAAATAATTATTTAAGCACATGAAATGTAAAGCAAAACATTAATAAATATCTATACCAACTAAACCTGGAAAGATGTGGGCGGTCGCTTAAATTGTCCACAACCCAGTTTCACCATTTAAGTGTGTGATCCTGAGGAAATCATTTAATCACATGGTGCCTTATCTGCAGCTCTGCAAGTGACTCTGATTCACTTTAAAGCTTATGTTAATGTGTCATGGTATTATAATGGAAAAGCCTAAGGAATATAGAGTTGCTCCACATATAACAATAGTGCAATTTAGCTATTTTGCACCACAAAGGTATTTGTCACTTGCCTTATTTATGGCAACTTATTCTAAAGTCACTTCCATGGTGCCTCCCAAGTATCAAAGACTGATGATGCGCCTTACAATGTCCTTTTCTGTGAAGTCACTTCTGTTGGTGTAATCCATATAATAATTAGGAAGTTTGCATGTATTTTGCCTCAGAGGGCTTGGACAGAGCTCTAATAGATGAGTTTCCTGCATCTGGAATGATCATGCAATTTTTTTTTTTTTGTGTTAAAATGCCATCTTCCACTAATGTTACCAAAAAAGTAGATTGGGGGAGGGGTGGGCGGTTTGGGGGTGCCAATGAGGGCATGTGGAAATCCACACACTGCATTTCGTTGCTCATCCCCTCCCCACCCCCACACACTCTTACAATGCTGGATACTCCCCTGCTTAGTTTGGTAAGTGAAGCAGTTTTTGGTGGCCTGTAACCTGAACCATGACGCCCATTTACTAATTTGCGCCAAACCGTCCTGAAAAAGTGTCTGCAAAACTGGAAATACTTTTTGCCAGTTTGGTGAAGATTATTTTTGGCGGCAGAGGAAAAAGTTATACGGGGCTCCTAAAAGTGTGCTTTTAACACAAAATCCCATATGGTTCCTTCTGCGCACCTAGAGCAAAAACTGCCCAACAAATGTTCACCATGTTTAGAAGGCGTATAGCACTCTGCTTCATTTCACAGAATTTGCAGAGTACGACAGTTTTGTGTCAAAGGTTTTCTCAGCTTCACTCTTTCCACTCTACTTGGGGAGGGCGCACCTTCCGCCAACTTCATTTTGAAATTAGGATGGTGGTGCTTTAGTAGCATCTGAAAAGGTCCAAGACTAATTTTAGAGGCGTTGCAGAGCTGCGGCTTGCTACAGAGAATGCAGCATTTGTTATTGTTAGTGTCTCTTCATACCTGGGGCCTTAAGGTGTACTGTGAGCTCTGCTCACATTATCCAAATGTGACATGCGCCCTCACTAGGGTCAGCCAGCAGCCCAGCTCCCCAACAAACATACACAAACACAATTAAAAATTATAAATAAAAAAAAGTACCTCTGCTCTGCTTTCAAATGCCACCCGGGCCACATGTCAAGTTACACCTACCTAACCCCTTCGCACTCACGCACCTCCAGCCAGAAACCAGCAAGCTGAATGAGCTGCCTAGTTCTGGTCTGTGCCACAGCACGAACACAAAGCCGGAAAGAGATTATCGTCGCTGTGGCCCCTGGAAGTGCTGCTGCTAGTGTGGCAGCACAGGCGCCAGGCCCTGCAACACCCAGTTAGGCACCCTGGCTGCTGACTTTGTCAGGCAAGCCAGGGTGAAGGACTGAGCCACGCAGGGCATTGCGCTGTCCAATTATATAATTGATGATTGCGGCCCCCCTGGCCTCCCTCCAAAAGATGGGGTGGGGGGCAAAAAGGCATGCCACAGAAGTTGGGGGGACGGGGGGGGCGACAAAAACCCTGTCCCCTCCCCTATAATTACGCCCATTGCCGGGCTCAGTTTTGGACATTTTGGCAACTCTTTGAAGACTTCCTCGCTGATCACGTTCACTTTCGCCCCAGTGTCGATGAGGAATTCAGTGGGCCTTTCATTCAGTTTGATCAGTGTGGGGCTGTGTTCCGTGGACACCACATTGCCTAGGACGTACACGTATGTCTTTTTTTGATGTTCACTTCCCGATGAGCTGACCTCCGAGTCTGACGGTGTTTGCTGCACCAAGTACTGCACATGGCGTTGGGATCTTCTTTCTGGTCTCCCTCGGGTTAGAGACCACCTTCTTTCTCTTCTTTCGCTCCTATTTCTCTCATCCACAGATTCCCGGTCCTTGGGTTCGGGGTCTAATGGTCTTGCTGAAGTATGAGATGTTGTCCCCATTGGTTGGGAAGTCGATGGCAGTGGTCTGGGTTTTTATCTGAGGGGAGCGTCCCTGCCTCTCTCCCTTCCTATGTCTCTATTGAGTCGGTATACTGCCTTGAAGTGACCTTCACCACACGTGGCACAGTGTTGACCACCAGCGGGGCAGGACCCTTCATTTGGATACTCAAACCCGCATTTAAAACAGTATGGCTCCTCAGGCCTTCTTTCCTGCTGTAGTCTGTGTACAGTCTCCCCTGTAGTGTTGGTATTAAAATGTTCTACCTGCGAGTTCACCGCTCTTTCTGCCCTCACAAGTGTAAGAATTTCATCTAAGGAGCGTGCTTCCTTTAGCAACTTTCTCCGGAAATGTCTGGGACTCACATCCTGCGATGAAGTGTGATCGCAGGACCTCAGTGTTGGAGTAGTTTGCGAAGTCACAGTGCTTCATTTTAATTCTTAATCTCATCATGTAGGCATCCATCGTCTCACCCTTGGCTTGTTTTGTGCTGTGGAAGAGGTGTCGCTCATAGTCCACGTTGGTGTGTGGGGTGAATTATGCTGACCAATGCGGTTTTTAAGTTCTGTAGGAAATCGATCAATGTTGCTGGCATTTTAGCGATAATATCATGTGTAGCAGGTCCAACCGCCAGTTTAGCAGGCATTTTTGTCTATCTTCTTCAATAGGCCCTTGTCCCCCAGGTATAGCTCAAAATCCCACATCCATCGGGATCATCTCGCCCCATGCTGCTAGTATCTGCAACGTCAAAGGCACCAGGCATCTGGGCTGCCAGGACTCCGGCAGTCGTTATTGTGCCTGTTCTGGTAGGGCTGCTGGCCCCTGGGCCTGTGCACCCTAGTCCCCATCCTGGGCCGTCATCTTCCCTGTAGGTGTTTGCTTCCTTTGGTAAGTTCTTGCCCCCTCCCCCATGGCCACCTGAAAGGCACGAGCACTGTGGTCTTGAGAGTGGTCTGAGGCCCTTCCTCGGGGATCGGTCCAATCAATGGCCACCTCCAGGCACGAGCAGCATTGTTTTTGGCCTCTCGCACTACTCACTGGGTGCCACTGCTCACAGCTGCGGCCCAGGCCGTGTGTTCGCTCAGTCGAGGTTCCAGTATGGGCAGGGCACTGTTTCCCCACGTGCAGCTTCAAATTTACAGATGTCGCACTTCCACGTGCGAACGGCCGTGTCTCTTGACAGCCGCACTGCTCCATGATCTCATGGGCGTACGCACTTCCAGTGCGTCCCCCTCGTCGCCAGTGTGGTGGCCGGGCTACTTTACATGGTGGAAGGTCACTGGAAGGCAATTGTTCGAAATCCTGTTCCCATTACCAGCACACGCAGGAATGTGACGCACACTTCGAGCAGCAAACCCAAGGGCTGGTCACTCCCCTAAAAGGAAAAAAAAAAGGGTGGATGTTCCCAAAATGGGGAACTCCCACCCCCTGCACACTATCTCTAATCTGTATGTACAGAAAAATAATTTGGCACTGGTGATGTACTCTTATAAGGCAATGTGTTGTAACACTGTCCTATAGAGTCACCCAATGAGCTTCATATATTTTAGGTACATTTATATAGTCTTAAACTACTGTGAGTCAAATTGACTAACAAATTTCAGTCAAAGCAAGATATAAATGAAAAACAGTAACAAGTTTTTTAACACAAGAACTTGACTTTAATCCATAATGTGATCACCCTACGCGTTTCGAGATTTCTCTCTTCATCAGGGGTACATAAGTCGAGAATTTTCATAGTTTCTATTAAAACAAAGAAATAATATCAATTTAAACAATTATATAAGTGCAAATTAGTTAGCAACGATCAGTTCAAATTTCAGAGTGTTAACTTTTGTTGACTGCTGTGGCAAATATCCTTATTTTTGTGAACTCATCATACAATTTCATAACATTTCCATGGAATCACAAAGTATTGATATGGCATAATAGTTATCGTTTGCAGTTTTATTGCCTGCATTTTAAAAAAAATCCAGCATTCTAAGAATCGAAAATGAATAAAATTAGGCTTGCTAACCTTGTGTGTAGTATAAAAAAGGGTTCTTTGGAGGTCTTGTCTCAAGAAGGACGATAACATCCAGGAAGTTTGGTTAAGGAATACGGGTTCAGCAATTACACGTGGTTGCCTATAACAAGGATCATAAATTAAAAGATAGCATATGGTGGTTTATGAGTAATATAAATGTATATACAGTAATTAGGAGCTAACAAGGTTTTAGTACTTTTCTGAGGAAAATATAGGAATGCATAAAAATGGTTAACACGTGGTTGTCTATTACAAGGATAGTGAATTTGAAGGAAGCTTATGGTTGTTCTAAATAAGCATATGTATATATCAAATGAATTGGATATATATTCTTTTCTAAAGAAAATATAAGCGTGCATAAGAAAAGCTAACCTTGTAGGAATACGTAGAGGCGCCAATCAGGAAGTAGGAGTAGATTGGTTGCAGACAGACCAACGTTAGTTGTAATATCTCGGGGAGAACACCTCGTAACTGTGAAAAAACTAGCAGAGTATCGTTGTAATAAAGTGCTCTAAGTTAGATACGTGGCTAAATGAGCGTGTGCCCATAGAAACTTACTTGAAAGGTGTTTTCAAACGATGTTTGAAACAAGACGCGGTAGCAGGCGCCGTCGCGCTGGAACTTGATTGTCTACGGTGTTTGTTTACTATTTATAACGTCATAAGTGACGTAGGCACTCCAATGCGTGCCCATGACAAGTAGTTCTCACGAGTAAATGCGCACCCGTAGTGCGCCATTTTTCTATAGGAAAAAACAAAAGCCAAACAAGTTTGCCGGCACAAAGTAAAAGAGTCTAAGATTTTCGATATATGACCCATAAAATCGGGCCAGATCTGTTTTAAGATAATGTGACAAACCACCATATGCATAAGATATATGTAGGGTCTATGGTGAATCACGACGCATGCGCACGATGAAAATTGCATGATTGATCAAAGAAAAGGTAAAGGTGTTCGAGTAGGAAACCATACCAAGACGGTATTGGAGTGCATAATTTAATATTATGCCTATGGTCACAAAATGCATAGGTATTGGTAGGGAATAGTATTTCAGTAGTATTTCAAAATTCTCAAGGAGATGCTATTAAATGGAATTATGCATAGGATAATCCAAAGTGCTGTTCCATTTAGGGATTCACAGTCTGAGGAGTAATTATATCTCCACTAGGTATTGACATAAGATTTATTCAGATATTATTGTATACATCTGGCGAAGAGACAAATTAATGTTCTTGTTCTGTACATGGTAAGAAGGGATAGCCCAAGGTAACAGGATGGTAATATTATGTAACATTTATGAATCTTTGCACAAAGAAATTCTCTCCACAAGGAAATTCAAATGCTGTCCCATACAAGGATTCACAATCTGTCTATATTTTTCCACCCATATGTAGTATCTCAGATTACAGTGCAGTGATGTAGTTAATTGCTAATTAGGTGTTTACAAAAATGGCCCCAAATAATAGTCCTCATTAATACCTAACGGGTTTAATGAGTGAAGGCGATGGATCCAATATAATTCTCTTTGGGATAGTCTTTTTTCGATATCACCACCTCTGGGTAGAGAAAGTAGAACTTCTAATACTACTACCCTCATTTGTGCAACATTGTGATTGTGGTCTTTAAAATGTCTGTAGACGGGTGATTTGATGTTTTTGGTTCTGATGTTTGATTTATGTTCCGTCCATCTTTCTTTGGCTTTCCTTGCTGTTTTGCCTATGCAATATCTACCACACGGGCAACATAGCGCATAAATGACATTTTTAGAGTCACAGGTTGCATAATGCTTCAATGGAATTTTCTTGCCTGTGTGTGCATGTCTAATATGATCTCCTTTGATCACATTGGAGCAGTGTTGGCAGTTGAGACATGGGAAGGTTCCTTGTTTAGGTTTACTCGAGAATGTTTGAGTGGGTTTTTTTTGTGTCTCCGCTTTGATAAGTCGGTCTCTAAAGTTGCTGCCTCTTTTAAATGCTAGCATTGGTGGGTCTGCAAAAAGGAAATTCAATTGAGGTTCTGTTTTGATTAGATCCCAATTTTTATGAATTATCCGCTTGATTTGAAAGCTTTGGCTGGAATATCTCAGGGTGTGTATTAGATTTGTTTTGACTTGTTTGGTCTTTTGAGTCAAAAGTTCTTCTCGGCTTTGTACATCTGTTCTTCGAATTGCTTGGTCTAATAACTCTTCTGGAAAGCCCCTGTCCATAAATCTGTTTTTGAGGGAGGCGTATTCGTCCTGCAGTTTTTCAGTATCAGAGGTTATCCTTTTAAGTCTAAGCAATTGACTATAAGGTAGATTGTCCTTAAGATGTTTGGGGTGAAAACTGTGGAAGTGCAGAGAGCTGTTCACATCTGTGGGTTTTCTGTAAATCCTTGTGTTGAATCGCTGATTGGTGATTTCGATTGTCATGTCTAGGAAATTTATTGATGGTTTTCCAATTTCTATAGTAAATTGAATCCTGTTGTCACATTGGTTGAGATATTTCCAAAAGAGTATGAGTTCTGATTCTGTACCGATCCAAATACCGAATATATCGTCGATATATCGTAACCAACTCTTGATTTTGTCCTTCCAAATAGGATTGTCCAAAACGAATGTCCGTTCAAATTTGTACATAAAAATATTTACATATGAAGGGGCTACAGACGAGCCCATAGAAGTCCCTGATTTCTGAAGATCGTATTGGTTGTTGAAGCGGAAATAGTTATTGTACAAAATGAGATTGATGAGTTCTATGGCAAAGGTTTTATATATCTTAATGTCTTGGTGCTTGAGTAGAAACCATTCTAAAGCTTCGATGCCTTGGTTTTGTGGAATTGATGTATATAAACTGCTAACATCCATGGTGAACAGTAGCAAGTTAGGTTCATCTGTTCTGATCGATTTGATCTACAAAAAGTGTAGTATCTTTGAGATAAGTTTCTGTCTTTTTGTATAAAAGGCTGCAGTGCAGTGTCCAAATATATTGCAAGAGGTTGAAAGACGCTTTCAGTACCCGCTATTATTGGTCTAAAGGGTGGATCCGTTCTGTTTTTATGAATCTTTGGAAGGCCATAAAAGACAGGTGTCACTGGATGTTTGTTGTTTAGGTAGTTACTGGTACTTTCTGTGATCCAATCTAGATCCTCCGCTTTATCAATGATTTTTTTGATAGTTTCTTTGATAGAATTGGGTCCCCATCCAGCTTCAGATATGTGTCTTGATCTGATAGTAATTTCTGACATCCTTCATTGTATTGAGAAGTGTCCATAATGATCAAAGCTCCGCTTTATCAGCTTGTTTGATGGTCAGGCTGTTGTCAGATGCTAGATCTTTAATTATATTGAACTGATGTTTCCTAATGTTCTGTTTTCTGGTTGTGGTATATTTCAGACTTTTAAGAGCTTTGGTGGTCTTAATCCTGAACAAGTTCACTAATGGGTGATTAATTTGGGGATGAAAATTACTTTTGCCTTTCATTTCCAAATATTCTGGGGACTGTCTTTCTTGTGTGTCTTCTGTCAAATTGTCAAAAATTTTAAGTTCCATCTTCCGAACAAGTTTAAAAAGATTGATCTCTTCTTCAAATAAACTAGTATTGTTCGTCGGAATAAAAGATATTCCTAAATTTAGAGTGTCCATTTGAGATTGTGAAAGTTGTCTTGAGGAGATATTGATAACAATGGGGTCTTTTAATGCTTGTTTTTCTGTCTGGGTTTTCTTTTTGCCTCGTCTGGCTTTCCATCGCCTAAAAAAGGTACGGGTGTGGGTATACTTGCTGTGCTTGCAGAGGCTGGTGGTATATCGGTCAAATCTGGAGTTGGAGTAACTAGAGTGCTTACAGATGGTCTTTCCTCTAATTCTCCGCTGGTGATGTCGCTGCTATCTGTATTAATATTTTCAGATTGTGGTTTAGAAGGTTTGTTTGGCCTAGGAGTGGGTCTATTATTGTTGTAATACTCTTTCCAGGAGTATACAATGTCACGAGTGTAGTCTAGTGTATCACGTCTGAACTTTCTTATTTTGCGCTGTTCAATTTCTTTTTTGTAATTGTCTAGTTTTTGATTAGTGTCTTCTAGAATTGCTTGTAGTTCAGTAGCAGATTTGAGTTTTAACAATTGCGAAGATACTTCCTCAATCTCTTGGTTAATCTCCAACAAGGATTTGGCTAATTCTTCTGTCGTCAATAGTATGAGATCCAGAGAACATTTGTTAAGGATCTGTTCCCAGCGTTTTACAAATTCTTTGTTCTCTTTGCATAAAGTGGGGCGTAGATATACTCGTAATCCTCTCTGTATTCTTTTGGCTCTGAAATATTGAGCAAGTGTCGTTGCATGCAATTATTGGGAAATTTCCCTGCGTATCAATCTTTCTAGTCTCTGGATCAGATATTGTGGATTTTCCATACTAGTAGATTCTCGGCTTGTATCTTTGATAAGTCCTAAAATTCTCGTGACGTCTTCATCAGAAAAAGCCAATGTAGTTACTGATTTGTCAGTGAGCGTATTAATCTCCTTAATTTAATAACCAAAGACACCTAGTTTACCTTAAATCTTGATATAACACAACTATTTTGAATTGAGGTGTGCATAGTGTTGAACACTTGGTTCCACTCCCCTAAAAGGGCAAATACACGGTTTATGCCTAGAACCTCTTTGAGGGCAGCACTTTCAGGAGTACACTACCACATCTGATGTGCTCTAGCAGTGGTATGACTCACCTATTCAGTAGTTCACTGTGGGCATGCCTCTTCCCCCTTAGGTTCACTGACAGGAACATGGCACTACACCTGTGTAGCACATAGAACAGCCTTCCTCTCTCCCCTTCCACAGTGTTCTCTTCTGCCTCTTCCTCGGTAAACAGTGGCATGCCCCTAACCTGAGGAGTTGTTATAAACTATGGGAAAGTGAACTGTTCTTAGGAACATAACAGTAGATTTCGGTTGAGTGTGAGCCTGCTGTGTCGGTTAGTTATTTGAATGCTATGCTCTTGGGATGGCCTTTGATCGCAGGGTGTCCCAGTGATCTCTTATTTTGGGTACTGATGGGTTCAGTGTACGGAAATGTGTCACTGTCACAATCGCCTATGCAGGCCTGAGGACCCTACATAAAAAAGGTCCTTAATTGAATACTTGTGCCCTGCATGGAGGTTGGTGCAGTGTTTTTTCCTCCCTTGTTGTGTGAATGATGGAGTAGGGGGGCTTTGAGGAGAGGGGAGGGTGCATTACCCGAGCCGCGGTGGAGGGACGCAGCCACAAGGATCGCATGTATGTGTGGGACTTCACATTCCCTTCTCCTCGTAGCCCATGTAAATTTGAAAGCCTGGCAAAAGGGGGAATCTCCTTCCTGTCTCAGCTCCCCTATGCAAGGCTGCCACATCCATTGAACATTAAAATGTAAAAAGTAGCAACTCTGAAAAATGTGTGGGTTGTGGCAAAAAGGGGCGTGGGCGTTTGGAGTGATAGTTGTACATGATTTGGGGAGGAGAGTAATAAATCCTGGGTCGCTGGGCACACATGTGAGATTCCCCCTTTTGTCAGGAATGTGCAGGCTTTTCTTGGAGTGCCTCCCAGTGAGTAACGTTGCCTGTCCTCTCAACCCAGGCGTACCTGCTCCAAGCCCAAGACCTGGTCATTCTAGAGAGCATTATACTGCAGACCCTGGGTAAGTGTTCAAATCGGACGGGCTCTGTTCTGAGTGCGGCCCCCGAGGGTCTGCTGTGCGCTGCATCTAACACACTTCTCCACAGCCGAGGGCCAGGTCTGCAGAGATGCCGCCTCTTGAAGAACGCGACTGGCCACATCTCTTCTGAATTAATCTGCTTTTTGGCTGATGCTGTAAAAGTCATGTCATGTTAAGCATTTATTCTTTCTCATATAGGTTTCTTTTCTGTCCAAGTGTCTTCTCTACCGTGTTAAAAATATACACTTATTTTGGAATTGCCCCAGTAGAGGAATAGTTGAAGGTACCGGATGGGTCAAATAGGGATAGGAAGATCAATAGATTGGCACCGCTGACAGCAGGGGCAGAGGTTGCCCCTGCTTCCAAACAGATTTGAGAAGGGGCTCTGTGGATATCGTAAGTTTAGTGTTCCCACAGCTTTGGCCCGCTGCAAGTATGCTGTATTCTTATGGCATCACACTGGCTTCCATACATTCATTTGCCTGCCATCCTTATGATACAGCTGTGTAATGGTTTTAGTGAGTGCAGACCAGTGACTTTATTTGCAGACAGGTGATGGTGAACGATTAATGAGCTTTTGCTTTAAAAGGTGCATTTGATCCCAGACAGTTGAAAGTTTAGGCTTTTGCGAGACAGAGGTATACTATGCAGATGGCCGAAAGGAGGGGATGTTTGAGAATCTGAAACTACCAATATACTAAATTCAGGTTGTTGTTAATTTGTCTGCTCAACAAATAGTGAATGATTATTTGCAGACAAATGATGGTTACTGAGCTATGGAGGTGCTAATGTACCTATTTAGAGGCAGGTGAGTGTTTCAGGACTTTTGAAGTAATGACGCCCTAAATTAGGTATTTTGCAAATAAGGGATGTTTTAGAGAACCAGGCAAAAGAATGTTTATTGCAGGTGGGTCAATGTCTTATTTTTCATTTTCCCCACTATAGCTGGGCTTTAGTAGCAATGAATTGTAGGTAGGTGTGGCTTCATCGATCCACTGATCGCTTCTTGATTAGTTTTGCACAAGAGGTACTGCTTCACAGGCAAGGGTAAACCTATTAAACCTTGAGATTCCCCGAGGTGTACAACTCCTCTATTTGCAGGCAGATGCTGCAGCTCTTTGAGAAGAAAGATGTGAAGTTTTGAATTTCTAGAATAATCACACACTGACACCCAATGTATATCCTTTTTATTACAGGATTTGAGATTACGATTGATCATCCACATACACACGTGGTGAAGTGCACACAGCTTGTGAGAGGTAAGGAAGCAATTGGAAGTTGTTCTTTACCCAGTTGTGTTTGGACTGGAGGGGGTTGAGAGCATCTGATAGCTGTGCCCTGTGGCTGATGAGCATGCCTGTAGGGTGCTATGTGGGAAAAGCCATTGTGTCACTCTAAGGTCTGATAGAGTATGGATTGGTTGGTCTGTATAAAGGAATTTTCATTCAGGGACAAGCAAGTCTGTCCAGTGGGTGTTGTCAATCTCTTTGGGAGGGAAGATTGGGGTTTTGGGGCAGACGATGTGTTGGAGGAGCTTTGTGTCGGTGACTGTTAGGCCTGTCTTTGAAATGGGAACAGAACCGTAGGACAGCCACACATAATGCTTTAGCAAGGTTTATATTCTCCATTCTAAAGTCTTGGATAATCAGGAGAAAGAAGCTGCATGGTTGATGTATTCTGTATGTCTCTGTTTTTCAATTGGTATTCACAGTGATGCCGTAGGACTTTTATATAGTGACAAAGTAAAGGAGTGGAACATTTCTGGAACCAGCAGGTACTGAACCACAGGCTTATAATATATTCAAGAACTATCTTCCAGAATATAATGTAGTGCGCAGAGCAGTAGATCATGTTCGAGGAAGGGCACTCTTAGGTTAACTAGTTGCTATTTTGGATGTCAGCCACTTCAGCTTGTGCTTTTTCTTCCCCCAAACTTTAATCCTCTATCTTTTTCCCAAGTTTATAACTTTTAATTGATCTGGCGGAACCCCTGGAAAACAAAGGTTTTATTGGGTGAATTGGATAGATTTTCTTTCTTAAGTGAAATTCTCCCCACTTTGAGTCCCCCAGCATTTCTGATGGACGATTGGATTTTTGAACTGCTTATCCTGAGTGAGTGGGAGCCTTTTTCCACACTGATTTTTTTACATTAATTTTTGGAATCCTTTTGACACTTTTTAATGGAGCTGTGCTTTCCCCCATGTTTTCTGGCATCTACATTTTATTGTTGCAGTACACAGCAGCTTCTATGCCATGTTGCTGGGAGCTCCTTGAGCTTTCCGTTTTACTTTACCTGCGCTAACACAAGTTACCACGTCAGGGGGACGCCCTTTTGTTCCTCCTGTATTTTATTTTGTGAGATCAGCACACCCCACCTTATGTGGAGTGCTGAGGGGAAACATTGTCTCCCTTTTCTCAATTTTCCAGTAACGTTTAGTTATTGTTACAAGTTCATCTGACAGGCTGGATCCAGTGTACCTTTTTTCATAACTTTTTGTGGATTTATGTCATAACCTGCCTTCACAGCTGTGATAAGGGACCCATGAGTCACCATTTGCCTAAACTGGTGGCTGGACATTTCTAAGCCCCGTTCATGACTTGTTCTTACTTGAGCCTTCTGCTTGTCTGGTTCAGGGAGATCCTGATGGGTCTTTTGTCTTTGGCAGGTTTCCTCTGGAAAGGCTGCCAAGGCTCCGAGTGCCTGAAAGGACAGGCAGTGGGGGAGGTCACCCAAACTCCCCTGTTGTACTTGCCTGTAACCAGTTTGTACTGGGAGGCTGGCTGTACCCATTGGACATCCACCCCCCAACTTTGAATGAATGCATGTCTGATGACTCGTGGGCTCAGCCAATTTTTCTTCATAAAAGATAGTGTCCTGGAGCAGAAACTGAGTCGACCACTGGAAATGAAGATCCGAAGGACATCTACAGCCACTTCCAGCGACCGCCATAGCTATCGGAGTAACAGCTGAAGTCCTGACCTCAACATCTGTGCGACAGGGAAGCCCCGAAGAGGACTTCCTCCCTTGGACTGGTGGGCCTAACCAGTCTCAAGACGAACTGCATTTTGCGACCTGCCCCAAAGCGCTGCGACCTCCATGGCCCGCCATTCACCAATACCCGGGGTCCTGTACCATTTTGCAGTGCAACGTTAACCGAAGCACGGTTTTGTCTTACACTTTGCAGGCATCCTCCTGGAGCTCCAGAGACCGGCTCCCGCTCCTGAAAGGCCCCTCAGCCGAGACAAGTACCCAGGACCAGTAGGATACTCTGCTGAGTTTCCTACTCTAGAGCAACCACCAGATCCATTGCAAGTTCTTTACTTCAGTTGCCAAGACCAAGAAACCTGAGCAGGAGTCTGCTGTCGTCTCTCCTTGGGGGACTCTCCTGCTGCACAAGCTTCTTCACTGATAAGGTACTGTTCCGCTCCCTAATACTTACCTGAGGCCTGCTTTGCTGTTCCTGTGCTCCAAAGGATTGCAGTTAAGTTGTTACTTGCATCCCCTCGTATGCCTCTGTTGAGCTACATTTGGGTGGAGAACCCTTTGTGCTCTCTACCAAAGAAATCTTCTGCTACTTACCTGAAATTTAAAAACTCTTCATAGAGACTGCCTTTTTTGCTGCATGCCTTCTTTTCCTTCCTTTGCCCTTGGACACTGGATCCTCGGTGCCCCCCTTGACATTGTGAGATTTGTTTAAGCAGGGGTTAACCAAATTATACAAGTTGGTCTACAGTTTACTTACTTAGTTAAGAAGTTTCTACCACTTTTGTGTTACTTTAAGTCTTCTAAAGTATCTTTTATCCTTTTTGATATTGCATACATATTATGTGTTTAATGCTACTGTCTGATAGTACTTACCTTACTTAAAAGTTACAAGCTTTAGTGTATACAAAATAAATATTTTTAGCTAGTGTGTAAGTCTCTCCTTGAACTAAGTGTATGGTCTGAGTACTGTGTGCCTCAATACAGCCCTCATCCCTCCTAGACTAAGCCTGGCTACTCAGCCATTGCAACCAAACCTTTGGGTAGTTCAGGCTAAACCTAAGGGGTGCCCCCTGTTCATCCAAGGTGGACTTTCTAACGTCTTAACACAGATATATGGGCTCCATAATCTACTGTTTGAGCTCTCACAGAGGTTGGTAGTAGCCCAAACACGTTGCTGTTGAAGTTCTCCCAGGAGGTTCCCTTAATTGGACGCCTTAATTAAACGCCTTGGGTTAAACAAGGCTAAAGTATTAATTGTACAAGATGAAGGTCCAAGTTGAAGATCACTGCATGAGTTTACCACTTCCCAGTTGTCTGGCAAAAGTGGTGCACAAACCCAAGAAGCCTTTGGCATCTATGTTGTGGGAGTTCCTTTTGAGAAGGTAGGGATTGGCATTGTTGGCCCCCTTGATCCTCTTAATGCCAAAGGGAATATATGTATTTTGGTGGTTTTTGACCTAGGTACAATTAAGAAATTCTTTTTAAGGACTGCGAATGCCAAACCAGTTGTAAAGTCTTATTTATTCCAAAGTTGGCTTCCCAAAAAGTTGGCTTCCCAAATAAAGTTTCCTTTTAGCGGACCAACTTCATCCACCTACATGAAGACCATGTAGGAGGAGTGTGGTGTAACATAGACATTTTCAACCAGTGAGAATTCAGAGACCAGTGACTTGGTTGTGAGAGCCTAATGGGTCCTTTGGAAGAAGCCTTGAAATGGATTTTCCTTCTTCCATGTCTCTTCTGCTTAAATAGCTGTGCCTCGTGGGTGTTGGTTTCAGCCTCTTTGCACTGCTCTTTAGCCACCCATTCACAGGCCCATTGTATCTGGTGAAGGAAGTTCGGGATCCCTCCCTTTCTTCCCGCACATTAAACATGGTAGACTATGTGCTAAGCCTTAGGAGGAGAATGGCCCTCATGATTGCGGAGGCAAACAAAAATCTGACCCAGTCTGTCTCTCGTTAAGTACTGGTATGACCAGAAGGTCTCTCATTTGACTTTGGACAAGAATTGTTGGTCATGAAACCTGTAAAGCCTAGAGCTTTACAGAACAAATGGACTAGACTTTTCCAAAGTTGTTTCAAAACCTGGCGATGTACATAGTGGATACCAGCAATTCTAAGTGGCTTGAAGAGTCTTCTACATGAATAGACAGAGGCTTCCCTTCCAGCCCCCCGGATGGAAATTGGAGCCTTTCTCTTAGTCTCTGAGAGAAAGCAGAAATGGATCCACTTCCAGACACTCATGAGTAGCCACTCGGATGGCTCTGTGGAGGGATAAGTTTTATAAAGGTGACCCTACAGCAGCTGCAGGAGTGCAAATGTTTGCTCGGGCAATTTTCCTTTCTATTTTCACTCTTCCTCAAGAACAGCACCCTGGAGTCATCATGACATTGACAATGGGAATAATGCTCTTGTTAATAGCAGGGGCTATAGGATGTCAGACACAGTAAAGGACTATATCAAGACGGAAGTGAACAAGATGTTTGACTGTGGGATGTTTAACCCATCCATTAGCCCTTGATCCAATCATGTTTCTGGTACCTAAAGCATTATCTAGAGATTTAAGATTCTGTGTGGACTACAGGGCTTGGAATACTGTCGACAAGTCAGATGCTCTGTTAAGACATAATTCTTATTTTGGGTATTATAGGGTCACTTTTAGGGCCCCTACAACCTTTTCCCCCACCCCCATTTTTATATTGTTTGGAAGCCGGCAGGGCTTCTTCTGAACCACCCTTCCCCTGCCATTGCAACACGTTTCAAAACATTTAGAGTGTATGTTCCTTGGTTGGCCATGGCACTCCCATTTCCCTGGTTGCTTACTCAGCACCTAATTTGTGCCGTAGGATGATTGTTAGCCTACATTGGTTTTAGGGAGTAGACCGGTAGCAGCTGCACTTTAGTTTTGGCTTCAACACGGGTGGAAGCAATTTTACCACATTGGCAGTCGAATGTCCCTTTTTGGTAATCATTGGGGTACCGCTATATTCATTATCTCTGCCTTGTATCTTAAGGCTTCCTTTGTTTTAGGGAACCATGAGGTAGACTAAAAATGTCTTGCACACGTGGCCTCTTTTTGAGCCGACATGACAGCCACCATATTGGCTTTTATTGGTGTAGATAGGTCTGAGTCCCTGGGCTGCTGTTGGCACATTCTGTCAAGGTGGTCTGGGCTGTGTGGCACTTCTATGGGCCAACCCTTCTGGTTGGCCACCTGGCCCCTTTATCCCTTGTGATTGGTGGGCTGGTTTTAGCCAGCTCTACTTAAGGGGAAACTGTCACTTTGCCACTTTTTGCTGGAATTTCAAAAGAAGCCAGTGTACTTGGCAGCTGGAGGCTTTCCTGTGATTTACCTCCTCTGCTGCATTTTATGACCCTCATCTGGCCATACTGGCTGAGTCCAGTGGTCTGTGCACATTCTAGTTGGAGTTTACTGCTTCTAGAAGTCATTTCTGGGCTTCCATCATCGTCGTGCTGACTCCATTATTGTGTTGTCGGGCCTTCCAGGCTTGGACCGCCTCCAGGCTGTTTTACCACCACGTCCTGACATTTTCCGCCAGGGTCTCCTGCCTTTTGCTGGTTACTGCCATTGCCTGGAAGCGTAGTGGGACACTACTACCCCACTTAATCTGCTCTTTGGGCAGTCCTGGATCACCTCCATCGTCTCCACTGTGGGGACAGTGTTTTGTGGCGAGGCCGCCCTCCGGCCTCCTTTCGAGCAGACAGAACCTGTTTGCTAATTTCCCTCAATTTACTCACTGGCATTGTCACTGCTGGCTTAAGGGGCTTTGTTGTGGGAAGACTGTTGTTCTTTTTTTGTCATGAGGGGCTCTGTTGGCTCAGGGTCCAAGCTCCAAATCAATTGATCCTTTAAACCTCGTCTAGAAAGAAGCTGTGTACTTACCGGATTGTTATGCCTCTCTGGAGCAGTCTTCCTAAAATCCAAAGCCATGAGTACTTACCTCTGGGTCATGGGGTGGGCCCTTGTTCCCCATACTCCGCCTCAAGGGTCCCTCTGGTCCGGAGGAAGGAATCTTTGGAAGCAGGTCTTTATCACATTTCCTATTGGTTAACATTGGTGGTGTTCCTGCTGTGCTGCAACTCCTCCTGGGGCTCCTGTTTCTTAAACCGCCCTATGGATCATTTCATCGATTTCCTCTTATTCTCCCATAGGTGGTTTGCCGCCAAATCCACGCCAAACCAGAATGGAGACTTCTTTTGCGGATGGCCTACAAACTTTAGTTTAATCCTGTGGAACATTCTTCTCCCCTTAGAAAACGTATGCAATAATTTTGTTTGTGCCTACCTGTCCCTGGACCTTTTTCCTGTACTCCTCTAGGGCTCAGGGAATAGGCCAAGAACTGCCTTTTTAGTGCTTGCCGGTGAAGGCCTGCTCTCCACACTTGTGAATTTGAATACCTACTTGCACTATTTTATTAACACTAATTATTTTTCCGAGGTGTGAATTATACTGGTAACTGTGTCTAAAATGTATCTGGATTTTTTGGATGCTGATGGCTTTGATGTTTTTTACCTTCAAGCACTGTCTTTTACTGTGATCTGCGCTTTTTAGATTTTACAAACACTATGCGCTAGAGGGCCAGAATTACTGTAGATTGTTGGTATTGACCTTAGCGGCATGTATGACAATTCTTCCTGTGAGTTAAAATGTCTGGTTCAGTTTTCTTCCCACCCCTTGTCTTTGTGTAGTGTCCCTACCACCAGACGTACAAAATAAAATGGGAGTGGATTGTATTTAGTGCATATGTTGTGCAAGCACTATGGATTTTGAACTTAGAATGTCTGCTTCCCTTGCTGCTCTACAACTTGCCACTGTATGATGTGTACCCATCTTTAGATAGTGGACCCACATTAAAGTTTAAGAATGAGGAGTCTGTTCAGACCATTTTTAATAAATACTGTGTATTATGTGCTCAAGTACTTAAAACTGATAGTTTTATGAGTTTCACATGTGAAATGTATATATTGTTCAGTATATCAATGTGGTCTGTTTTATGGGTAAGTGCAGGAACTAATATACCTTTGTGACAGCCTGCTAGCCTTCCTTGAGTGTTCCACCCATTGCTCACGATAAGATTCTGAAGTGACAGTGTTTTACTCCCTACATCTTAAAGTTGGGAGTAAAATGATTTTTTAAGGGAATAAAAAAGCAGTCCTGTTCCTAATGGCAGTTTTTTTTATAAGCAAGTAAAAATGTTTTAACTGTAAAATGGAAATGTTTTTGTAATGATGATTTCTTTGTACCTAATAATTCATATACATTAAAAAGATAGATGTTTGCCTCTTCAAATCAGGCAGTAATAATAGTCTTCCTGTGGTGCAACATGTTCTAAAGTTCCAAACATACACCCCTTATTAGTTACACCGTATCGCTCTTCCACACTGCATACCTTTGTAGAGGTTTCTTTTTATTTGGTCGTATTTCGCCTCATGCTATGATTAAACGTTGTACAGCCCTCGACAGGGGGTTGTACAAAAAATTTCTCATCACTTGCCCTCTTTCACTAACTGATGTGAGTTTGTGAACAAGCTAGGTGCTCCCGAGTATTTTAGCACTATGGGCCTTGCTTCTGGTTATTGGCTTAACTGACTGGGCCAAGGCGAAGACTACATTTTCACCATCAGAAGACTGCAACAATTTGGGTAATGCTTTTTGGATCGAGGAGTGCATATGCTGGTGCTGCTTATTACCGTTTTAAAACTCTGCTTTGATCCCTGATATTTAACTTTAGTATTTTTGTGCCTTAATACATGTGTTGTGTTTGTAAGTGTTTCTTCCGTTTGCTTTATTCTCTCTGGCTCGGCCCCATGCGACTCGCTTCACTTAAGTGCAGGAACGAGTGGCCACGCACCAAAGGTGCTAAAAGCAGGCCCGGCTAAGCCCATCCGGGCCCTGGACTGTCCCTGGAGGTAGAATACTGCCTTTGATTTCACAATCATTCCTTTTGCAATCCCTCCCTCCCCACGATATGCAATTGCCTTTCTTGTGTGTAGATTATAAACCGACCCACTTCCCTGAGAAGGTGGATACCTTGCGAGATAGCCGGCTGTTTTCTGCTCAATGATCACTCTCCGGAGTTATGTTTCCTTACCAAAAGCTTCATGATTCTTCTGGACCTGCTCTTGCACAAGCCCTTCCTCCTGATTATGATATTCTGCGTGTTGATAGGGTGTCTGAAAATCCAGGCGGTGGTTTGGCTTTCATATATCAAACTAGATTTGCGTGTGCTCTGCTGCATTGTGTCCATAATATGCAGAATGAGACTATGCTTATTCAGATCTCCTTCTCTGCCTCTCAAACCCTGCATATTCTATTGGTGCATCAGCCCCCTGGCTGTGAACAACCTTTCTGCTCTGCGTTTCTTTAATTTGTTGTGCGCATCTTGCACCGTTTTTCGAATGTGATCTTGTTGGGCAAATTTAATTCACATTCTCTGCAATTGTTGAATGTATTACTTGATAGCTTCTTGGCTTTCATGTGTGCTTCTTTTTAACCAACTGGTCATTGGTCTTACCCACAACCTGGGTAGCACATTAGATCTGATTTGCTCACCTCCATCATTGACACAGGTGTTTCTCCCTTATCTGTCCTTTGGACTGATCACATGATTCTTCCATTTGTAATTTGTTGTCCTACTTTGTGGCTCCTGTTTTGCCTCGTCCTCCTAGACGTAGGTGGTATGCTACTGATGCTTGTAGGATCTCTGAGGAGATACAAACTGCATGTTCCTCCGATCCTACTGATGGGTTGTAGTGTAGTGCTTTCCCCCAGCACTACTGCGTGGCCACTCTGTGCAGTCATCCCCCAGCTGACAGCAGCATTCGTGGAGAGAACAGAGGGGGCGTGCTGAGACGGTTGAAGGCCGGGGGGAAGGAGAAAGGCTGGCGGGGCTCTGCATCCTATACTTAATAGATTTATGTATTGCCCCCCCCCCCATTAAGGCCTCAATGTCCCTTCTTACATTACAAACGCGGCGGCGAGGACACTCGCGACGCGCTGAACATCGCAGCTGCCTTACCGCTGGTGAATTCCTGTGAGGGACGCGATCCTGCATCCTCGAACGGTAGGACGTGCTGTTAATTTTAATTCTTCCCAATTCTTCCTCGTCCTCAAACTGTGCTGTCTCCTCTCTGAAATCATTTCCACATACATAATGCCTCCCCGGGGGTGCACAGGCACGCAATGTTCAGGAAACGTTAAAGAAATTACTGTATTCGCCTTAACGTAGAGGCAATGGCTTTTCTTCGCTCATCAGTGCAACTAGGGCCCTACCATTGTAACCCTAATGCGTGCCCACAACACAAGGAGGATTATCCCTACATCTCTATTATGCCCTGTGGTGCAGGCCAGCGTTACCGTACTGTACAGTACATACGGGCAGTGAAACAAAATACTAACACATGATAGAACAACCAGTCAGACTGCAATTCCAATCAAGCATCCTCTCAAACACTCACAACTAATAACCCACCATTATTGCTCAGTCAATACCACCGCAATGGCATTTGGGGGTGTTCCCCCACTGACCTTCTTTCTACCAGAGATGGGAGAACCCACAATTCCATGGAAGAGATGTATAAAATCATTCGAACACTACGCCAGTCTGATATGTGGAACTAATTACGGTGTGGAAAGGAGGAAATACCTACTGCTATATTGTCTGGGTGCTGCAGGACAAGAGAAATTTGAGGATTTATCAGATCTTTCAGAAAACCAGGGTGAAGATCTCAATGAATATGAAAAAGCAGTCAAGAAGATGAGTAAACATTACGAAAAGAAATTGAGCACTTTACTGGAACGCTACAAATTTGGAAAGGCAACGCAAGAGGAGGGTGAAAGTGTGGAACAATATATCACAAGCCTAAGGAAGCTGGCCAGAACATGCAGTTTCAATAATCAGCTGGTTAAACGTCTCCGAGACAAGTTCATGCTAGAGTGTAGCAGTGCAAAGGTCTCAGAGAAACTATGGTCAGAGCATGACCCCCCAGTTAGGCACTGTCCTGAGAGTCGCCAAGGAAGTCGAACACACAGAAAAGTTTGTCAAAGCTCTTGGGAATTGAATAAAGGACACTAACTTAAAGACAAAAGTCGCACCACAGCCTGCAACCACACCCAATACTAATGATGCCATATCGACTATTAATGAAGGTACATGTACAAGGAAGAAAACGGGAGAGAATGCAAAGAAACCCACATGCAGGGAAGATGGGAGGGGCAGAATGCCCTTTTGTGCAAGGAGAAGAAACAGTCCAAGGCAGAGAAGCCCAAGAAGATGTTTTAAGTGTGATAGTGCACATCATTGGGCAGATATTCCAGATTGCCCTGCTTTGAAGATTATATGGCGGATATATAAAGGTCTTCTCGTGAGATGTCGCAGGAACAAGAAACCTTCCACCAACTGGATTGGCAGTGATCACAGTGAAGAAGAGGGGGATGAGTGCAAATCAATGATGGCAGATGATGATGAAGAAGAAATACAGCCCTAAAGCCACCCTACATATTGATAGAGTTTCTACATTAATGATCGATTCGGGTGCCAAATACACACTCCTGCCACAGAGGAAGTGCGAGAGAATGGGTTGAGACTATCGCAATGGAGTTGATCTCAACCCCAGAGCATATGGGGGTGCCAAAAATGAGTAAATTGGGTGGTTTTGGGCCACTTTAAAATTCAAAAATAGAGACGCCAAAGGGAAAGTATATGTAACAAAGAAAGGAAAAACCACCTTATTGAGTTGAACACACCAAAGAACACTCAAAGTGAAATTAGATCCCAATGCAGAGGAAATGGTACTTGCCATTGAAAATACGAAAGACTGGGAGAAATTGATGTAGTATTTCAGGATAAAATAGGCTGCTTACGTGGTTTTGTGCATATGCTAAAGATGAAAGACAATTGCATACCAGTTGCACAGAAACTACACAATCTATGAGAGAAGAGGTCAAACGAGAACTAAAGAAATTTGAAGACCAAGACATTATAGAGAGTTTAGATCGAGCGGCATGGGTATTGCCTTTAATTGTCTTACGTAAGAGCTCAGGAAAACCTTACATTTGTGTAGACATGAGAGAACTCAGTAAGTCTGTAGTTTTCAGAGACACCCACTACCCAACATTTAAGAGATTATAACGACCATAGGCCCTGCAAAACATTCTTCAACCTTGGATCTCACCTCGGCCTATCAAGTAAAATTACATGAAGAATCCAAGTGTTTGACAGTGTTTATCACTCCTGAAGGACTGATCCAATACAAAATTATGCTGTTTGGTCTGGTATCCGCAGGTTTAGTCTTCCAGAAAGTTATGCACAAACTGTTCTGAGGACGAGGGAATTTTAGGCTTTCAAGGTGACATTTAATTTATGCAGACAATCTTGAACTCCACAATGAAAGATTGAATAGGGTATTCAAGAAACTAAGTCGTGAGAAATGCAAGATTAATAGACGAGAAATTGAGTATCTAGGCTAAAGGGATACGTCTCAAGAGACAGCTGGCTGCAGCCATTGAAAATATGCCTAGACCCACATGTCGCAAGGAAGTTCAAACTTTTCTTGATATGGCGGAGTATTACTCCAAATTCACCTGCGAAACGCAGTGTCCATGCGTGAACAAGACAAGAAGAGGGGCATGTTCGTCTGGAGCAAAGAATGTGAAGAATTTAAATGTATTAAAGCCTTGGTGAGAGCTCCCATACTACAAAGCTTCAGGAATGGCAGGGAGACGATCATAACGACAAACTCCAGGGATGTTGCCCTAGGTGCCGTAGTGACGCAAGAGGAGAGTGGGAAAGTGTTGCTTATAGCTTTCACATCAAGACTCCTGAAGGGGGCTCAGAAAGCATACACTACAATTGAAAAGGAAGCGCTTGTATCAAGTGGGTCGCAGAGAAATTTAGGAACTTTATTTGGGGAACAAGTTTTGAATTTCGCACAGATCACAAACCTCTTGTAGAAATAATTACATCAAAAGGTTTAGACAATGTGTCTGCTTGCATCAGGAGATGAGTGTCTCAATTACAAGAACATAATTGTATAGTTAAATATATCAAAACCAAAGAGGTGATGGCTGTAAGGTTTAGAATGAATCTTAACCTCTGGCATTGCTCTGGGCAACCCTCTAGACCATCGTTCTTCGTCTTGCCACGCCATTAAAGAAGGGAAAAGACCATGTGCAAATCACGCTTGGTACCACTCCAAAAGGGTCAGTCCAGCCCAAACTGCTACGCCACATCCCGTCTGCACGAGACCACAAGCATCCCCATACATGTTTCAGCCTTTCAGGGATGCTTGTGGTCTCGTGCAGAAGGGATGTGATCTAGCAGTTTGGGCTGGACTGCCCCTTCCGGGGGTAGGACCAAGCCCGATTTGCATATGGGTTTTCCCCTTCTATAATTGCTTGGCAGGCTGAAAAACAATGGTCTGGAGGGTTGCCCAGAGCTGTGCCTGTGGTTAGGATTTATTCAAAACCTTCCAGCCATCACCTTTTTGTTTTGCTGTAGTTAAATATATACCACGGTTGGAGAACTTTGCGGCAGATTGCTTGTCCAGGTTGACATCCACAGTAGAAGCGAGCGATGAAGAAGCAGACCAACAGGCAGTTTTGGAGATAACCTTGTACCTGTCCTGTGAGAAGAGTTGGAAGAAGCAATGAAAGAAGACGCACATTTAAGTACTCTCAGGCGAGAATTGGAAGAAGACAATCCTGAAGGCAAAGAAAAGATGGGCGATGGCTTTCTTGGTTGTGAAAGGGGGGCCAGGTTCTAGAAAGCAGGGTAAATATAGGAAAAGGGAATAAAAACCAGATGGCCCCTCCCTTAAGACGCACAAGGGGGAAAAAACCTATTTAAAGCTAGAAATAATGAATGCTAGCTAATGAGGATCACACTTGTAATCATACAGATAAAACAAAATTTTATTCAAAAAACCATCATATTTAAAAACAAAAGGACAACAGCTCGCTATTGGTGACCATGAAGACAGATATTCAAATGTCGTGTCATAGATGCTGAATAAAAACAATAGATCAATGTGTAGTAACAAATTTCAAACACATTTTTACTGTCGACACATTAGTGTTTCTGGCTCGGATCCAGTTATTGCAACCAAAGAAAGGCTTTTAGGTGGAAAAAGGCTTTCAGGAACTCCGAGCTTTCTTCCGGACAACATGAAGGGTGTTAAATGTAACAGTTTTGGATCTAAAATTTAAAAAGGAGAGGGGTTGTGTTAAAAAGTGTGATCATGCCTCAACTAGTTAAGAGGTGATAGTGAGATAGGATAGGTAAAGACCTCACCTTACAGTACCTCATGGCGTCTTGGGATTGAAGATTGCATTTCGACTGGCTTGCGTACAGTACAGGCTGTCTTTCGTCCACAAGGGCTACATACAGTAATTGAGACACAAAGGTTATTGGTGTTGGTATTGAATGCTCTATTCCTCAATACTCGATAGTTAGTGGTCAAAGAGGTTGTTAATTATCTTGAGAGTATTTTGATCATGTAGTGTGACGTAGTTCTACAGAGAACTTCTGGGGGAAAAAGACAATGGCTATTGCACGCTTAATCATCTGATTTCAAGGCTCGGTCTAAAGGGCCTGGTGGACGCTTCAAAACCGTCCTGAAAAAAGCACAGACTGTGCGCCCATCAGACACCCGGACGTGAACAAACACAATGGCAGCTGCAAACAAAGGGTAGCGTTATAGACAGCCACTGATTGACTAAAGCAGTAGGAGAAACGGCTATATAGTGACAAATCTGAAATGCTGAAAGACCCCAAAAAACGTTGTTGGCATTGTGGTTACATGGTAGCAACTGCAAAACTTCACAGTAATAGTCATAAGGGGGACTAGATCGGACAATGGTGCTTAATGTCATGCTTGCGCTCATAGTGTCATATATAGAGCGAAAAGTGCTGGTTAGCCATATGGAGAAAGATGCTAGAGGCAAGCTATCTGATTAATGTCAGATGGTCGCTGAATCGCTATGTCTAGCGAAAAACCTTGGGATGAGAACGTAAAAAATGTGGACTAGCACTCGATGTCAGCTCTAATGCCTAACTTGTAGTACGCCACACAGGGAGATCATGAGGATGTATTAAATCTCTCGCTTGCGCTTGGCTGCATGATATATAAAAGCACGCAGGCTTGGTAACTAAGGACACCAAGGGCGAGCTACCTAGGTAATGGAAGAATGATGTTGGGGTCGCCGCTGACCTGCTGTGGAGCCTGGCAAAAAATAAAGGCAAGCGAGCCTACCCTACAGTGCAACATCGGTGAAAGCAAAGTCTTAATGCCTAGGTTAAAAAATGGAGAGCACGAAGCTTACCTTTGCTATTTTACAGTGCGGTCATAGTAGCGCAGTGTCTCGGTTCTCGTGCATGTGCATACGTGCTAGAGACCAGGGCATTGAAATTGAATTAACTTTATTGACTCGCATTGAGGGAAAAAGGGGGAGCGGTGTTCGTCACATGCCTTCAAAATAAAGACAAGCCAGGCAACTCAACCGAAGAGGAGTAATTGATTATCTCTGAAGTCCTGAGGTCTAAAACCATTTTCCACGTCAAAGCATGCAAACAAAATTATTACGTCTGAGATTTCAGATATTTACACTTGCACATGGCTTATATTGTACAATTGTCTATGAAAATGTCCCCTTATTTAACAGTTGTTGTTACACAGATATAGGTTGATGGTCAATCGTATAAGTACAGATACATTATGCATATATCATCGGTGCAACGTCCTTTCCTCGCGGGATGTTTTTTGATGGGGTTTTTTACCGTGGTTTTTTTCTCGAAAAAATCCATCAAATTATTTTGAAAATGAGGGGGGTCGGACCCCCACCAAAAAAAATAAAATCTGATGGTTTTTTTGGGAAAAAAAATCGCAGTAATAAACATCCAGCAATGAAATGACATGGAACCATATCATCAAAGGTCGTTTAGTATTATTTTGGCTGAGTGCAAGTGTGTTAACATAGTCATAGCAGTCCAAGCAGGCAGAGTGAGTCGAATTTGATACAATCATACGTCATAGATGTTAACAGCAAAATAAATTATGTTCTAAATACTTTTTTACTCTGTTTTCACAAGTGTATATCTAGTAGTTTCTAGACTGGTATCTATTCCTCTATATCAGGCTCATGAAGGTATGATTGAAGGCAAATACCCATGCTGTCTTACAAACTTCAGATTGGGGTGGGTTTAGTTGAAAAACAGATTCCACTCTATTGAAACGTTCAGACCCTTCCTTACAGTATCAAGGCGATATATCCACTTTTGTTCAAGGCGACGTAGCATCATGTCGCGGTCGCCCCCCTGTGTAAGGATTTTTTTCCCGTTTCAATAATGAACCAAAATAGGTCTGTGTGGAGGTGTTTCTTGGCTTTGAAGTGTGCAACCATAGGTTTATCCTTCACTTCATTTTTTAGGCAAGATTTATGTTCATAAATCAGTTGTCGGATTTCTCTTTTGAATTTGCCAATGTACAGTAAACCACACTGACATTTTATACCATAGACTGACCATTTTGTTTTACAGTTTGTAAAAGAGTTAAGTTTCCAGGTCATGCCATTTAGATTAATTTCTTTTAAGTCTCTTGTAAAGGCACAAGCAGTACATGTACCACACCTATAGTGGCCAATTACTGGTGGTAGGTTCCACAGTGTTCTTTGACTTGGGTTTTCTGGTTTTGGTTCTTCATATTTATGGACCAGGCGGTCTTACAGTTCTTACTCTGTTTAAAAGCGAACCTGAGTTTATTCAACTTGAAGGTGTCGGTATTAAGAATATTGCAGTGGTGTAATACTGTCTTTCTTAAGGTGTTACTGATTGGTGTGAAGGTGGTGGCACACGTTATTTTGTCTTGTTGTTCTCTAGGTGTCCGAGTGAGACATGATTGTCTATTCACATTTCTTGCTCTCTTCCGGGCTCTTCTGATGATGTGAGCGGGGTAACCTCGTTCTTTTAGAAGGACTGTCAATGATTTATTAGTGCTGTCGAAATCAGCTAAAGTAGTACAGTTATGGTGAAGGCGTAGAAATTGGCCATAAGACAGATTTTCTTTTAGAATCGAAGGATAACTCGAGTAGCTAAGTAAGGGGTTTTTTGAGGTTGGTTTTCTATATAATGTGGTTCTCGTCAAGTTTATATATTTCAAGGTCCAAGAATGGAATGCTTGATATGTCTTGGTGTTTGGTGAACTTGATGCAGGGGTTCTGTATATTTAGCCACAAGATAAATGCATCCAATAGGTCTGTCCTGCCTCGCCATACTACAAAGATGTCATGTATGTACTTGTGCCAACAGATCAGATTCTCTTTAAACTTATCATGGTAGACCGAGGAATGTTCGAACGTGTCCATATATAAATTAGCTACATCGGGGGCAAAGGTCCATATAAATTAGCTACATTGGGGGCAAAGGTCGCCCCGCATGCTGGTCACATGGCACTGCTGGCAAAACGTTTCTTTATGTATAAAGACATTTAGCCGAGTTCCGTCTGTCGCCGGCAGGCGGAAAGAAGGTGGCACTCTAGCTATTGTTTTTCGGCCAAATTTAGCTTTTCAACAAACTACCTGGGTCTATCGGGCCATTTTTTAAGCCAATCGTAATTATTTTATGGGCCAGATTGAATTGGCTCTTAGCCATTTTAAGGAGCTATTCAAAACTGTGCAGACTCTCTGCTAGGGCATCTTCCTTCTCTGTCTCTCCTTCTTAGGAGCTATGCAATTCTCTTGGCTTTCTTTATTGACAAGATTGATACTATCCATCGAAGAGTAACTAGTCTATTATGCCTGGACACCTTCTTAATCCAAATTTGTCTTTGATTTCTTCGGTGACTCATTCCTGGTCCTCTTTCCCTTCGTTTGGACCTAATTCTGTTATTAAGGCTACTGTCAAGCTGCTCTGCCTCCCCTCTTGATCCCGTTTCAATTTCTGTTTTGAAAGTTATTAATCCTGACATTGTCCCATTGCTTACTGAGGCTGTGAATCACTCCCTGGTCACTGGTTATAATCCCTCCTGTTTTGAAGCACGCTTTGGTTATCCCCCTTCAAAAACAAAACGTCCTTGGATCCCCTTCTTCCGGCTAACTATCGTCCTATTTCTCTTCTTCCTTTCTTACTGAAAACACTTGAATCTTTAGTCACTGTTGCTTTCTTCCTTCTTGGAAGAATCTCTTTTCTTTGATCCCTTTTAGTCTGGGTTCCGACCTGGCCGGGGCACGGAGACGGTACAGATTGTGGTGGTATCGGTGCACTGATTTTCAGCTGCATTCGATACCATTTAGCATACCATCTTGCTTGACAGATTGGCAGCTGCGGGCATCTGCGCTCCGCTCTAGGCTGGTCTAGTTTCATACCTTTTTAGCTGATCGCTCCTATTGTCTGTCTCTGCCCCCTTTCAGGTCCGGCCCTGTATCGGTCACCAGAGGGGTTCCCCAGGGTTCTGCTCCGTCTATTATTTTTAATGTCTACCTACAGCCTTTGGCTAAACTCAATTCAGTCTTTTTGACTCTGCTGTTGCATCTATGCGGATGATACCCAGATTGTGGTTTCTTTCAATCTTGCCTTTTCTGAAGCCTCTGTGAATCTTTTAAAATGTCTGACGGTGGTTGGCAACTGGATGAATCAGAACAGGCTTAATTTGAATGGCAACAAGACAGAGGTCCTGGAACACCTGCGTGTTGGCCTCCCTCTCTAGGTCATTTTCCTAACTCTGTTGCCCTAGTTAAGGACTTGGAAGTTAAGATCTCGCCCACCTTGTCTATGGACCCGCAAATGAGCTCGGTTTGTAAAGGAGGCCTTTCAAGCTTAAAATCTTACAGTAGATTCTTCTGCTCCTGCCTTCCCACTTGCGTGGCCACCGTGGTTGCTGCTATTATTTCTGGAATAGAATATTGCAATGCTCTTCTCTTGTCTCAGCCTGCTTATAATCTCCATCGTCTCCAAGTACTACAGAACTCTGCTGCGTGAGTGATTATAGGCATCTCTGTGCTGGACCATATATTTCCCGCTGCCTTCATTGCTTTCCGGTTGGACGCCGCATTAAGTTTGTCACTTTGCATTGTGCATCAGGCCTTTTACAGTCATGGTGCTGAGTTTCTGCAGGAGAAATTCAGTTGCTATATACCCACCAGAGCGCTGCATTTCTTTATTATTATTTTTTTATAATCTTAAAACCTACTTGTTTTGAAGTTCTTTAGCTAGCCTTTATTGTCCGTCTCCTCTTCAGCACCATGATGCTTCTGGGTGAAAGTGCGCTTTACAAATATAATTAACACTAACATAACTTGCCACCTTTCAGAGGCTGGGGAATCATGTTTTTAATGGGCTAGATTACTTTTGCATGGCCTAACCTGATGATTTTGCTGTCTTGGGCTCCACCTGGGGATGGACCTATTTTTCATCAAACGAGTCTTAAAAGTGTTTTTTGTTGCTTTCCCTCCAGACATCTGAGACAACCACCAACATTTTTCTTTTTTAAGCAGGTGATCAGTAAAGCCATTTTTGCTTTACTTGGCTTGCTCAGCTCATGTGTTTTGGAGGCTAAGATGGATTTCTAGAGTCTGGCCTGGTGCACATATTTTAGAAGGCCAACATAGTTGAGAACAGGTTTTGCTTCAATGGATACGTTGGACGTGGAGTTCATGTTTTTTATGCCTACCATGTTGGATATAGGTTTTAGTCGGGTTTTTCTTGAATGTTCTTTGTATTGCCACCATCAAACATCAGATAGGCTCAGATTCCCTAAAAATCCTCCTCTTATGACAAATGTCTCCTAGACAAGTGCACATAGTTGTAATTCAATGGCTTTGATCTGAACCAGCTCTTAAAAGTGTATGTCAGTTCTACGAAGACTAACCAATTTAAAGTGGGGAATGTGGCTTCTGGAAGAGACACACCTACTCTGCCCCAAGATTAGAGACGCCTACCCCATGAAGCTTACCCACACAAATTCTTAGTTAGCTCGGGGAACAAAGCAAGGGGAGTGGTCATCCATTTATCTAGAGATCTACAATTGACACTGGAAGACAAACTAGTGCACCCAGAGGAGAGATACATAGCCATCAAGGGCACACTGTTGGGGACCCAAATTAGCTTAATGCCGTTTTACGGCCCGAACAACAACCAGGACAAATCTACTTACCAGCTAATCCCGATCAGCTCCTTCACAGAGGGGTACCTGATACTGGTAGGAGAGTTCAACTGCATGATAGATCACTGTAAGAATAAAACCTCCCCAGCCTTGCCCACAGACATAAGGAATTTTAAGTCCATGACAAAACTGCTGAGGGATCTGGAGCTAATTGGATCATAGCAGTTTTTCAACCCGAAAGGGGCTACACTTACCATTCTTCAGTACAAACGAGTGAAGACTCAATAAGCTCCTTTCTTTTTTTTTTTTTCCAACTCTTTATTTCTCATTTTCAACAATATTCAACAAGCAGTATCATCATCATAAGTCATTGAACTGCAAAATATACAATAGCAGGAAGCAATACAGCAGAATTTCATACCATAACCCCATATCAAAATGTAAAATTAACTTAAAACCAAACCAGATATATCAAACAAATAACAGACAAACAAGACTACACAAAACAACCACATAAACAACACAATTCCCCCCCTCCCCCTATATGTAAAGTACCTGAAAGTAAACCATTTCACTCCACTCTATAATTCAACCTAGCATTATCCATAAAGGTCATTAAAACTCTCCCACATTTCATCATAAAGTTCTGCCTTGTTTTGTTTACTAAACATAGTTTTTTCAAATCTTGATAAAGCTCTAACATCCAAAATCCACTCCTCCACTGTCGGCTTTTTTCGTGTCTTCCAGACCTTCAACACTTGTTTAACCGCCATCAACAAAACTTTACGCACCCCGCACAATATCACAATAAGCTCCTTTCTGATGCTTGTTAATCTGCTTAGAATCACATGCTGTGCATTTGGCCCAACATCCAGTGGTAACTGCAGAGTATTGCATCGTGTCTTTAGGGGACTAAAAGGGGACGTCGGCATAGGCGTGTCTGTAACACTATCCTTACTGTGACGTATAGTGTACCCAAGATCCCTCACGAGCCGAGGTCCCCCGGATTGTTTTTTTCCACCCAGATAACTGGTCGCCCTATAGTGGAGCTCTTACATAAGAGACATTGTTTATTTTAAACCAACTTGTCGGTTATTCCCTGTTAAGTCACTTCGACACCAAGAACAACTTCGACTAAGACTGCGGGGGATTTGTCTGTGGCGGTGGATTTCGGCACCTGAGATCCGGCGGCCGGAGCTTCCACGTGGTTGGTCCCTCTGGCCGACCTTTACAGTAGGGAGAGTGGGGTCAGGGTGGCCATATTTTCGGTGTGTCTTTCTGGTCATCTTCCACTTTTGCTAAGTGTAGGGTCAGATACCCTTGAAAAGGGCGAACACAGGACGTGCAACGCTCGCCTCCCCTTAGATCACGACGAGAAGCGATGTGCGGCTTGTAAACTCCTTCGGCCTAAGACCCTTAAGGAGCACTGTGTAAAGCGGTGGGCTGCATACGGTATGTCGCGGGTGGATCCCTCCCTCCCACCGCCACACCCGCCGAAAGTGACGTGGATACCTCCGATGACCAAACATCCGTTGCGGATGTGATAGACCTTGAGGCGGACTTTTTTAGGTCCGCCACGCCCGTCCCCGACCCTTTAAGGCCTGACTCTGGTCTTGCTTCAGGGACAACACCCGGCGACAGGGGCGTACAATCACATTTCACTAAGCACACAACCCCTACACCTATTTTGACGGGTATGTCGAAAAAGGTGAAAGCGCCAGCAGGGCCGTCGAAAATTTCTGCGGATTCCTCGGATCGTACAGATCCAAAGCCTTCCCCGCATCCGCAGCAGCGTCTTGCGACTGGGCATTTAAAGACAAATCAGGGCACTACCCCTAAATCAAGTTTGCACGTCGAAGCGCGGAAATCTGACGCTTCGCCGGTCCCGAAGGCCGCGGTAAGCCCAAAAATCACAACTAGGCCTCAAGGTGAAAAACCGACCGCTAGGCCCTCTAACGCCGCGGAAGGCAATAAGTCTACCGATAGTCCTTCGGACCAGTTAACTCACGCCGATTCAGTGATAATCGAACAAAGCATCGCAAGAATTACTTTGGCGGTTGGGCTTATTCCTGTTCCTCTGAAAAACATGGGGCCGGCCGCAGACAAATCTTTAGATACTCCATGGTGCCCCGATTCTCACGATACCTATGAGGACAGTCGAGAGCCTCTTTCCAGCACCCCGAGAGACACTTTTTGGCACCAAAGGGCGGAAGACGACTCTTTTCCACCCCTAGGCCCTTCTGGGTCCTCTAAATGTACAAGGGAGAAATTTGAAGGGTGCATGGACCATCTTGAAAGAATGAGTTTTTCTGAGCATCCTTCCCTGAAAAGATCTCATGGAGAGCCTAGTCTTCAATCTGCTTCACATTTCCAAGAAGATCAGCCTTCTGTCCCTGTCCAGCATGAAGACCTCGTCCAGATGGACACTTATAGGGACATTTACAGTGAAGATGAAGAACATTCCTTCGTACAGAATTACGATGAGGACCAGGCGGATGCCACGGACAATTGGGAAGAAACCCAGCAAGTGGGGACGGACCCATGGACGCTTCCCCATCAAGATCAGGACACTGATGTATTGTGCCTGGAGACCCCTCCGTCCACCCCGGCTCGCCAGGCCTTGCCTTAAGATGACCAGATGGCCTTCAGTACCATGTTAAAGAAGGCAGCTGAGCATTTCCAGATCTCTAATCAAGAGGCAGTGCCTGAGCAAGACTTTGTAGAGGATATTCTTAAGGAGAAACCTCCCTCTAGCCAGGCTATTCCCCTCCTTAATTCTATTAAGGGAAGATTGGCTCCATCCCTGGTGTCACCAGCTCAAACCCAGGCAGTGAACCCAAGAGTTGAAAAGTTATTTCGGCCAGCTCCTTCGGACCCTCAATACATTAAAGGGCATGCCACCCCTGATTCTCTGGTAGTGACTACCACCCGGAAATGGGCAGGAGTACCCCTTTCCACGGGGGATGCACCTCCGGATAGGGAATCCAAGAGGCTGTATGCCTTAGGCAAGCAAGTTACCTTGGTTGCCGCATATACCAGGCGTATAGCGAATACTACGCTACTGGCGAGTTATGCTGACGCTCAGTGGAACCTACTTCAGGAAGGCCTCCAGGAGGTCCCAGAACCCGTCAAGTCCAAGCTTCTCACTATTGTGGCCGAAGGCAGGCAGGTGAACCAGAATGTCATAAAGAACACCCTGGACACGGCTGAAAAAGCAGGCAGGTCTCTGGCCCAAGGAACCTTACTCAAAAGACACGCTTGGCTGCGTACTTCAGTCCTCGCTCATCAATAAACCAATTGAAGAAGCTAGCCTCTTCGGAAAGGCGGTCGATGAGGCCCTAGAAACAGCCCAAAAAGAGCATGCGACTCTTAAGTCTCTGCAAATAATCACTCAAAGGCCTCCCCCCTCTCCCCCCCAGAGAGGAAGTAATTCTCGGCGGTCCTTTCGAGGGCAGTCCCGTGCAAGTCATAACTATGGCACGGGAAACTTCAATGCCGGTCAAACATCAGGAAGCCCTGTATATTACCCCCCAAGGGATCAGCAAAGCGGCCAAGCCAGAGGTAGAGGCCCCTATCCTAGAGGAGCCTCAGCCTCCGGTCAAAAATGACCATCAGATGGAGGGGCGCTGTTGAGCAGCCCAAGATGGCTGCCTAGGTTACTTGCTCTTTGCCGCACCAACAAGGATCCATTAACGGCGGCGGTTTGCCGAAGCCCAGGTGCCCATAAACACCAACATCCGCCACACGGGTTGGCGTGGACGACTGGTCCAAATCCGGGGCGAAACCATGGCGCAGGAGCCGAGATATCACTTCAGCTTGCTGGCGCGGTGTGGCTGTGCCGTCGGGCTGACCCCGGCCCCGTGTCGGAGTCCGTTGGCGGGGCTGCGCCCCGTGCTGGCCGGTGCTGGCACTTCGCATTGGGGCTGCGGGGAGCAGCCGGTGCAGTCGGGGGCCTGGGCTCCTACTACCCCCCCCCTGCCCGCTTTGTATTGGACATACCTGCCCTGCGGATGGCGCTCTAGGGCGCTGAGCCCTGTGCAGCCGCCCTCCTGCCTGAGCATCTCGCCCCATTGCCACTACTCCGGCACAGGAGGTGCAATGGGCGGTTCGCGGGTCCCACCTGTTGTAGACGCTGGGCGTTGCGCTCTCTGGTGTGCCCTTGGGCTTGCCTGCCCTCAGCTCCAACTCCTGCTGGGGGCTGCGGCTGCACTGGCTCAGCACCTGCAGCTAACACGCTGGCAATTGGACCCCCTGCAGATGATCCTGGGTACTGCAAGCTGAAACATAAAGTAAGTGGTGGATCTGTGGGGCAGCCTGACACTACGCCCATCACTGTGGTTGGCCTGGCCCGCTCCCGGCACTGTGACATTTAAGCCACAACATCCAAGCCCTTTCTGCGCCTGTGGGGTGCTGGACTGGCCAGCCAATAGCAGGATTACCTGGGGATGACCCACTTTTCTGCACTGCTGTCCCCATACTACGCTCCAATGTACAGCACATGTAATTACCCCGTATGAGGGCTTCATCTTTGCTCTTTGGAAATCTATCATCTGGAGACTGTTGCCCTCCTGGCCAGGCACCCTGGGACCGGACCCCTGGTGCACCACCTGCCGATGTGCTCTCTTCACTAATTCGGGGTCTACAGGCTCCCCTAAGAGGCAGAGCTCCAACTGACACCTCCTTGCCCTGCTGGCCTTAACTCTGGGAAGGGATACCACATGGACAGATCTGATTGACCCCCCCCCCCTCCCTGTGTTTGGGGCCACCGCTGCTTCCGCCCTATCGAGGTCCTGCATTGTTGGGCCCTTGACTGCTCTGGGTGTGGTAGGACTTCATCACTCATACCCCTGTTCCACTGGGTGATACGCCGCAGGCGCGGCTGAGCTCCTATACCAGCACTCGCATTTACGCATTGCGTGGCCAACCCCAGACACTGAATAACCAACGGGCTGCCCCCTGCCAGCTGACCTTGGTCCACTGCGCTCCTTCTCTGCACCTCCACCACCACCTACTGTGACCACTGAGCGCTGGTCGGCCCTGGCTCGGACTGCAGGAGCGAATACCGCGGCCCAACATCATTTACCTAGACCCCATCGCTTCCTCCGCTGAATAGAGATGTCAAATAGGTCTCGAGGTGCCAACAAGGTAGGCGCCATGGATAAATTCGCTAAGGTGGTGCCTAGGACGGAGCCGGGCCACTCATCGTCTAATCAGGAAGATCTTGCTCCACCCCCAGATACCCCGGCCCCCGACCTTACTATAATGATTAAATCCATGGCCAGGAACTTCGCCTCCTTCCATGAAAAGTTGGACGATGTAAATGCCAACGTCGCATCACTCAAATCTCAGCTGGATCAGGCCGGCACCAGGATCACTGACGCGGAATCTAGAATCTGAGCCAACGAAGAAAGATTGCACATCCTCCAGGATGCAGTCGCCTCTCTCACTTGAGACATGAAGTCCGTAAAGGCGAAATGCGACGATTTAGAGTCCAGGTCACGTAGGAACAATATACGAATTATAGGTGTTCCTGAAAATGCTCTTAAGGGCCGCATGGAGCTGGCAGTCGAAAACCTGCTCAAAGAACTGTTGACAATCCTGAACCCCTTCTTTACTGTTGAGCGTGCTCACCATGCATTGGCCCCGCGACCCAAGCCTGGCGATTTCCCAAGGCCCATCATTTCTAAAATTCTGAGCTATAGAGATAGAGACCTTATCCTTCGCCTGTCTCATGAGAAGGGGCAGCGACGCCTCGGCTCCCAGACAATCAGGATCTTTCCTGACTTCTCTGTGGGAGTACAACAAGAGAGGCTCGAGTTTCTGGGAGTGAAAAAGATGTTAAGGGAACGGAACATCGCCACGCAATGCTGTTTCCGGTGCGCCTAAAGTTCACCTTTAGGGAAAAGCTATATTTCTTCACAGTCCCCGATGAGGCGGTGAAGTTCATAGAGGCGCAGAACCACTCAACAACCCGGCGGAAGATCTCATGGACAATGACCGAGTTATAGCTAAACTGCTTCTAGCCTCATTGTCTTTTCTGGTAACTGATATCCCTCAGCCTTTGGGCTGATATAACTACTTAAGCTACTGGTTCCTCATATGTGGTAATGTTATGCCTAATTGAAATATGCCTTAGTAGTTGTGCCACGGTAGGGGGGCCTCCTGGAATTCTCTGGTCCGACAAGATAAGACACAAACTGGTACTCCTTACTTGTAGGTACATTATGCTGTGCCTGTGAGGCCCGGATTTGACAGAACACATCTGCAAACTGCCTTGGTACAGTTCTCTATTGTTACATGTACTGGTGATATGACACTGTATACTGGTGACACTCTGTTTCTCACTGTTTATGATGATTACGTGCTGTGGGGTCGATGTGTCCTCAGCGGGCAGGGTACATGAGAGGGGCCCCTTAAGTTCATCAGGTGCTGTTACACTGTACTGCAGGCTGATATTGCTCCCCTACTGTTATGGTGTGTTGGACTGGGTGCTGGATTTGACGCCACCATACCTCTCTTGTTAAATTGTTTTCTGGAAAGCGGACACTAGTGGTGAGGCGCAGACCGCCTGATCAATGTACCGGTTGCGGTACACTAGAACTCCTATTAAGTTGGTTGCACTGCAGCAGCGCACCCCACTGCGGCTGCAATGGTTGAGTTTGAGGGTTTATTGTGTGCAAGCCCCGGTTGGGCCTGCGGTACAGTTGGACCGAGTTGGGTTAGGACCACTGATACGAGGGGGGGGGTAGGGCAGGGAGACACACTGCCAACTGGGAGAGGGCGGTTAGGGAGGTGGGAGGATCAGTTGGGGGCGTTAATGTTAAAAATGGCAGGGGTGTAACAGTATTACACATTGCAAAGGATCGTCGGAGTGGTAATATTGATGTTGACAAACTTACGCAGGGCCACATTTGCTGGGATGTACCCTAGTGTGTTAGGATGGCTATAAACATAATGTCATGGAATGTTCGAAGATTGAGTAACTTCACCAAAGCACGCAAGATCACAGTGTATGCTCAGAGACACAGGGCGAAAGTACTCATTCTTCAGGAAACATACGCCCAGACCCGTCTAGCTATGGGGATCGCACCTTCTTGGGGGCCAAATGGATTCTACACCTCCTACTCCATGCAGGCCAGAGGCGTGCTAACACTGATTCATAAATTGATTTCACACTGAAGAAAAGCTACATTGACCAAGAGGGAAGATATGTCATCTTGCATTGCATAATGGCATGTAGGGAGTATGTCATAGTAAATACATATGGTCCCAATGTAGACGCGCCGGAAATCTATGATGCAGTCGCAACCATTTTATCAGGTTATGTTGGGGTCCACATCATCTGGGGGGGACATGAATTCTTGACACTGGAATGGACAGAACTTGCACTGCCCCTAGGGCCCTATCGCGTGCGGCCCGTAGGTTACATGTACACTGTATAACTCTTGGTATCCGCGACGCTTGGAGGGTCCTTAATCCTCATCTATGAGAATATACATACCATTCATCGTTGCATGACAACTCCTTAAGGATTTACCTCTTCTTAGTGTCGGGTGAACTGTTAGGCAAGGTCAAGAGGGCTCAGATACTCACTCGTACATTCTCCGACTATGCCCCGATCACCCTATCCCTGGGATTGAACCCACCCCAGCCTATTTGCAGCTCATGGTGCTTTAAATCTGCTGCCCTCCTCGATATAGTGTTTAAGGCCGACATCCTAGCTGATATTGAAACCTAGTGACCAACTGGATGCCCTGATATTGTTGGAGGGGATTGTTCAACAGTTGCATGGTGGCCAAGAAGTGCATACTACAAAGCTGGAAGATGCCATCTCCTCCAACCCTACAAAAATGGTTGAATGCACTTACCTGGATCCAGACCTGTGAAGAGGAATATATTAACATGCTCCCGAACCATTCACGTCCCAGGAATATATGGTTTGCATTTAATAGTTACCTGATCAACCAAGCTGAAAAAGCGTCCGAGACGTCTTCAGCCAAGGCTTAATATATGTAGCCTGAAGGACTGCAATGTGATATAGCTAATGGTCCTCCCCATTGAGAATTTAATGCCTTGTGTCGTATGCTGATATTGAAACCTTCTTTGAATGTAACACACCATCTGCCACGACAATGGGGGTCAGATGGGAAGACTTTAAAGTGTATATCAGGGGAATGTCCATCTCTAGGGAGGCGGGAGTGTTGAAGGTAATCAGAAACGACGTGGCCTGCTCAGAATCCAAGTTATGTGGTTCGGAACTGGACTGTGCAACAGCAGCCGACCCTGCCAAACTTGCACAGATTAGGGAACAACTGGGGATCTTCAAGTCTCATGCCATGCAGGAGATTCGCTATTTCAGTCGCCCACAGGCGGCGTGGAAATACAGAGAGGGTGCGAGGCCGGGGAGGACGTTAGCTAGACTGGTCAGAGGAGAATGGGAGCAGACCCAAGTTGAAATTGTAAAGGATACGCAGGGTCTTCCACAATGGTCGGAACAGCGGATACTTGAGGTCTTTGCCGAGTTCTACGCTAAACTATATGCGTCTCCTCAGGAACACGGTGAACACCACATACGAGACGACCTGGGCCAGATACCTATGACATATATTTCCCAAACAACCAGTGACCAACTGGATGCCCTGATATTGTTGGAGGAGATTGTTCAGGCCATCACAGACCTCCCAAAGGGTAAGGCTCCTGGGCCGGACGGGCTCACTCCCGAATTCTATCAGGAACATGTGGCGATACTTGCCCCCAAGCTGTTGGAGGTCTGGATGGAATCACTCCGGAACTCTGTCCTTCTCCCTACCCTGCGTGAAGCTGTCATGACGGTTTTACTTAAACCCAACAAACCTGGTGACGAATGTGGCTCGTACAGGCCCCTCACACTTATGAATATCGACACTAAAATATTTGCAAAAGTAATGGCGAACTGCTTCCTCCCGATCATGACACATCTGGTCCACGAGGACCAGGGAGGGTTTGTACCAGGAAGATCTACCTCCCACAATATCCAGCGACTTTTTAAAGTTATGGCTAGAATTGACCAGGACGCTGTGGCAGTAACGTTAGATGCCCAAAAGGCTTTTGATATGGTCTCGTGGCAGTACATGTGGCTGGTTTTGGAGACGATGGGGATTGGTCCAAACATGATTGCATATATTAAATTGTTATATACAGCTCCCACAGCGAGGGTCCGGGTCAATTCTCTAATATCCACGGCATTTACACACACTCGGGGCACCTGCCAAGGTTGCCCGTTCTCCCCAATTCTTTTCGTGTTGATCATCGATGCGATGGCGGATTACATCAGAGCACGTCATGTCCAGAAAGGAATACGCTTAAAAGACACCCTTATATGCTAACAATGTGTTATTGTACATTAGAAACCCCACCGCCCACCTAGACCCTATGCTGCGAGATGTCAGGCGTATAGGCACCTTCTTGGGCTTCACGATCAATTACTCTAAATCGGAGATATTTCCGCTTACTGCCTCTACCCAACAACCTATATCGGAGTACCCACTGCGTTGGTCGCCCAGGGGGAATCAGATAGCTAGGGACCCAAGTGACCCTATCAGAATCTACCCTACTGGCCGAAAATTACACGCCCGTGGCCGAGCAGGTTGAGGCTAAATTGACAAGGTGGCGCCCTCTTCCACTATCACTAGCTGGAAAGCTCTCCCTAGTCAAGATGATCCTGGTTCCTAAATTGCTATGTCTTTGGGAATAAGCCTATATAGCCAGGAACGCAGTATTTCGATAGATTACATGGGCTGTGTGCGCAATTCTTATGACATGCCGGTGTGGTTCAGAAGAAATGGCCGGACATGGCACTCCCATACGAGAGGGGAGGGTTCACCGCCCCTAATTTCATACTATATTGGAGAGCGGCACAGGCCTAATATGCCACATACTAGTATCCGAGTCCACTCAATCGACCCCACGTAAAGCTGGAAACCCTTGCGTCGGCCGGGGTCAATACTATGACCTTGGTGTTCTGTCGCGAAAATAAACCAGGCTCTCCATCCCATCCCATAGCGACTACACTGCGGGCACGGAGTAGACTGTTGAACTCAGTCAGATTCTAGCCCCTACTACAAGTGGCTCCCTATATGGAGGTTCCCCGGATTCGAACCCACACATGATGGGCTCCTAGCTCAGCACTGGGAGGCTCTAGGGTACCAGGCCCTCACCTATTTCTTTCCAGACGGAGAGTTAATTACCCCGGAGACGTGGAAACGGGGTCATTCCGGGTCTGTATTGGAGATGCTGCAGTATTATAGGCTCCAGGCTGCCTTCCGTGCCAGATGGCCCTCTTTTCCAAGGGAACCTCCTGACAATCCGGAGGTTGCTTACATAGCCAATTTGAGCGGCGCTCGCAGGGTGGTCTCTTCCTTAGATAAAATGTTGCTGGCGGAAGCCCCAGAGCAGTCCCCCATGGCTCGGTGTGGGTGTGCATACGAACTGGGCTTTAAGATCTCTGACGAGATGTGGAAGAAAATGTGCACACACACAAATAGGGTATCACTTAACTTTCGCTTTAGATGTATGCAATATAAATTGCTGAACAGGCTGTATTACACCCCCCATAGACTTGGAAAATGTACCTGAAACAGTGTACATATCTGTGCCCGCTGTCAAATGGAGGGAGCTGACCACCTACACATGTTTTGGTCCTGTCGTGCACTGAGCGGCTTCTGGGTCGGGATTATGGGAGTTCTTAGAGACATCGTTGAAACAGTTGTTGAGCCTAGACTACTGGGGATCCTATTCGGGTTGTGGAACACTGATGGCCCCAGAAGGATGACTAGGTTTTAAAATATTAGTTGCATGGTGGCCAAGAAGTGCATACTACAAAGCTGGAAGAGGCCATCTCCTCCAACCCTACAAAAATGGTTGAATGCATTTACCTGGATCCAGACCTGTGAAGAGGAATATATTAACATGCTCCCGAACCATTCACGTCCCAGGAATATATGGTCTGCATTTAATAGTTAACTGATCAACCAAGCTGAAAAAGCGTCTGAGACGTCTTCACCCAAGGCCTAATATATGTAGCCTGAAGGACTGCAATGTGATATAGCTAATGGTCCTCCCCATTGAGAATTTAATGCCTTGTCTCGTATGTTGTATGCCATGCAAATGGGATGATTGTGCTCAGTTATTCATTTCTTCATTGCTCTGATGTAAATGTTTGCTGTAAACCTCTGCCAATAAATAAAAGTAAAAAAAAAAGAAATGACCATCAGATCCAGGTCCCCTCCCATGTCACCCCGGTCGGGGGTGCTTAACATCTTTCCTCACGGCATGGGAGGGGATAACTTCAGACCAGTGGGTCATAAAGACGGTCGCCCACGGGTACTGCGTGGAATTCACCCGACCTCCACAATTCAGACCACTGCGCTGACGGCGTCTTTCAACAGACCATCTGGAGATCCTGAATCAAGAGGTGGAAGCGCTGCTGGGAAAGGACGCCATAGAAGCCGTCCCTATTCTTCAGCTATAAGAGGGTATTTATTCAGTGTCCTTCCTTGTACCCCAAAAAGAACCTCACCATACACCCTGTTCTAGACCTGCGCCCAGCAAACAAGTTCATAAAACCTCAGAAGTTTTGCATGGTAACGCTACAGGAGGTGATCCCACTGTTGAAACAGGGGAACTACATGGCAACATTGGACATGAAAGATGCATACTTTCATATTTCAATGTTGCCAGCGCACAGAAAATATCTAAGGTTCATGATAGAGGACAGGCATTACCAATTCAAGGTACACTCCTTCGGCGTCGCCTTGGTGCCAAGGGTGTTTGCGAAGGTCCTGGCAGTAGCTGCAGCACACCTGCGCAGGTTATCCGTCCCGTTTTACCCTTACCTCAACGACAGGCTCATAACAGGGGACTCGTACGACACATGTTTTTTGAATACCCCAAAAACAGTAGACCACCTTTTCAGTCTGGGGTTCTCTCAACGGGAAGAAATTCAGTCTAGTCCCCAGTCAAATAAAACAATTTCTGGGAGCTCTAATCCGGACGAAAGACGGCCTTGTCTTCCCCTCCAATGAGAGGGTTCAGAACATGCTTTTTCAGATCCCTCAATATGTAGCCAGTCCAGAGGTGACACTGCGCAAAGCCATGCGTTTGCTAGGAATTATGGCGTCGTGCATATACTTGGTTCCCCACGCGCGGCTGCGCATGCGTCCCATGCAAGAGTGGCTCAACAGCCAGTGGTGTCAGGCCAGCGGACAATGGGAAGATCTGGTAGTTGTCTCTCCATACCTCGTTCTCTCTCTGCAGTGGTGGTCAAGAGAAAACCCCTTGAAGGGGGAAGACCTTCGCCACCCCTGCAGTGGAAGCCACTCTCACGACAGACTCATCTCTCACGGGGTGGGGTGCTCACCTGCTTCAGCAGACAGCGTATGGAGTGTGGTCCCCTCAAGTAGCATCCAACCATATAAATTTACTAGAGCTATTAGCAGTGTTCAAGGCATTAAAGGCTTTTCAGATGCAACTACAAAGGAAGACAGTGCTGATTCTAACAGACAGCACTACAGCCATGTATTACCTGAACAAACAAGGGGGCACTCAATCTCCAGGGCTATTCAAGCTGTCCCAAAACATTTGGATATGGGCTCTCGAACACGAGATATTTCTGTTGTCCCAACATGTTCCAGGGGAACTCAATCTTCTGGCAGACGTGCTCAGCAGAGATTTTCCTCTGCCCGAAGAATACAAATGGCGTCTGCACGAAGACCTCGTGTCCAACGTCTTCGCAGAATGGGGCTTCCCAGAGATCGACCTGTTCGCTACTCAGGAGAACGCCGAACGCCCAATGCCAAGACTACGCCTCCAGGTACCCCCAGAACCGCTCCAAAGGGAACGGTCTCTGGATAACATGGTCAGGGAAATTTGTCTACGCTTTATCCCCCCCCCCTGACTCCCCTTCTCAACAAGATAGTGCATAGTGCACAAGAACCAGTTACCATGATACTGGTGGCCCCCATGTGGGCCCGCCAACCCTGGTTCGCTCATCTGATGGAAATGTCCCTCTCCCCACTAGTAAACCTACCCTGCCCATACAACATGTTGTCTCGGGACAGGGGGGGGAGAGAGCCTACACCCATGCCCACAAACTCTGAACTTATCAGCCTGGCTCCTGAGGTCATAGAGTTTGGACACCTACAGCTCCCTCAGAGGTGCATGGACATACTCTGGGAAGCTAGAAAACCTAACACACGTTATTAAATGGAAACGTTTTGTCATCTGGTGTAATTCCAAGGGTGTCCATCCCATCGATTGCTCACTGACACACATTGTGCTGTACCTTACCCATCTGTTAGACACTCGGTTGGTCTTCAAAAGGTTCATCTAGCAGCTCTCTGACTACACTACACCACATCACAACAAAAGGTGTCGTGGTGGAAGATACTGGTGATTAAGGCCTTTATGGAAGGGGTTAAGAGGATTTATCCTCCCATTTCTCACCCAGCTCCTGGGTGGGACCTAAATGTGGTTTTGACCAGGCTCATGGGAGCTCCCTTTGAGCCAATGCATAAAGCAAGTCTAAAAGACCTGACTTATAAAATGGCCTTCCTAGTGGCTATCACTTCTATTGGAAGGGTTAGCCAACTACAGGCACTTTCTGTTCTAGACCCTTTGTTACAGTCCACAGGGATAAGTTCTGCGCACTCACCCCAGATTTGCGCCCAAATTCATCTCGAAGTTCCATGTGAACCAATCGATTGAACTACCTACCTTTTTCCAGAATCCCACTAGCATGACCGAAAGAAGCCTACACACACTAGATGTGCGCAAGGCAGTCATGTTCTACCTGGAAAGAACTAAACCACTGAGGAAAACAAACCAATTTTTCGTTTCAGTGGCAGCTGGTAGAGAAGGGGATCCTGTCTATAAATCGGCTATCTCAAGGTGGATTGTCAAATGCATCAAACTATGTTACATTCTTGCTAAGAGAGAACTGCCCTTCAAGCCTATAGCACGTTCTACTCTGGGCACTTGGGCATCCATAGCATTCATTGCAAATGTTCCCCTTGAGTCCATTTGCAAAGCGGCAACCTGGAGTTCTGTACACACCTTTACAAAACACTATTGCCTAGACACTCATTCTAGGTCTGATTCTCAGGTGGCACATGCAGTACTAAGACTCTACTGTTCCTTCTCGCAACTCACCTCCGTACTGCGTACTGCTCGCTAGTCTATGCACAGCATGTGATTCTAAGCAGATAAACAAGCATCAGAAGACATGCATTACTTGTCGTAATAGCATTTCTGATGATTGTATCTGCTTAGATTCACATGCGCCCTCCCTACCTCCCCGCTCGGGGTGGAAGGAACATAGACATTTTATTACTTCTCTGTTCATGTACTCACTCACTATAGCCTTGCGCTCCCTCATGGCAGAAAAAATACAATCGGAGGGACTTCGGTGCGTGAGGGATTTTGGGTACACTACGTGTCACGATCGGGATAGTGTTACAGACACGCCTATGCCGATGTCCCCTTTCGGTCCCCGAAAGACGAGATGCAATACTCTGCGGGTACCACTGGATGTCGGACCATATGCACAGCATGTGAATCTAAGCGGATACAATCATCAGATATGCTATTACGGTAAGTAATGCATGTCATTTCATTCTCACTAATCCCTGAAACATCTGCAGACCATGCGCCGATCTCGCTGACATAACGAGATCTGTCGCCCCCTTCCCCAAGATGCTCAGAATGGTAGCTTAAATAACCCATCTTTAAAAGACTCACTCATTAGGCAGCACATGACTGAAGTTGTAACAAATTACCATAAGGAAAACTATGGGGTCTTCTGGAATCAGGAATGATATGGGACACGGGGGAAGGCAGTGATAAGAGTAGAATTGATTGGGGAAAATGGAGGCCCTGATGAAAGTGAAAGAAAAAATCCAAAGGAACCTAGAACCTGAGATTTTAGAGAAGGAAAATTTTCATGAGAAGAACAATTCATTGAGATCTCTGAAGGTGGCCAAGGCCAAACTGGAGACGCATCTGGCGGACCGTTCCACCCAAACCCTCTTACACACAAACAACTTTATTATACAAAGGGGAAAAAGGCCCATAAACTACTGGTCGCAAAATGAAAGCACATAAAGACACGCCATCAGATCACCTCACTGATCTGTTTAATAGAAACGTTTGTTTCAACGCTTTTCAAGGGCTCAACACCAGTCCTCAACCTCTTTGTTGACCAGGTCTTGACAGCTAAAATTGTCAAAGAGAAAGAGCCTAGAATCCCCAATCACTCCACAGGAACGTAACGTGATCTGCTCCCTCCCAGGAAAGAAAGCCCCAGGTCCAGATGGGTTTCCCAGACCGTTTTTTTATTTCTAATTAATTTCTAATTTCAGGCAGAGTGTCTCGGCCCATGGCAGAATCCAGAACCACTCTACTGCTGAAGCCTCGGAGAGATCCCTTCGATTGCGAATCGTAACGGCCAATCTTGCCCCTCAATAGCGAAGTGAAAATCTTTGCCAAAATTCTGACTTAACAGTTAGAGATAATCCCCCAAAATAACAGATCCAGATTAAACAGGATTTATGTGGGTCCGATCAACTTTTGATAATAGACAAGCATCTCACCTGATAGAGTAGCGGCGTCGCACAAATCAGCAGGCAGTTCCTGTTAGGGAGATCAGTTTTATGCTTCATCCCTTCTCCTAGAGAGACCCCCAGCATTTATTGCTGGACTTCTCCCTGAATGAGGGGAGCCTGTTTCCCCTCATTCATTCTTACTGCTCCATCTATGGGATCTCTGTTATTTATGATTTACTTAATTTATATGGAGTCTGCTTTCCTCCATGTCAAAATGGTTGTGAAAGTGGTCTGCTGTGGTCCGCTGGAGGTCAGCGTGGGGGAAGGCATTGGCTACATGCAGATTGGAGCTACGCAAAGAGGTGCGTGTTGGTCTTGGTGCAAAATGTTACCCTTCAATAAGCTGTTGAATCCATTTCAAACTTGCTGTATGTCCTGGTACTTCTTAGCCCCCCGCTTGACGTTGAGTTATGAAGGCACATACCTCGATATGCAGTCACCAGAGTAAATACAACCCACTAGCGAAATAGGCCAAGAGATAGCTTTGCAAGGATAACAAGGTTTACTTGTACAAAATACAAATGCCAGCAAAGGACTCTGCTGCTCGAGTGCTCTGGTCTTACATTAGAGTACAAGGGGTTACAAACACAGAAAGCGTAATTTGCCTACATAACATTTTGGTGCTCCCGAATGGAGGCAACCCTACACATGGGCCTGCTCCATAGAAGATGCCAGGCAGTAATTGGCTGGTTCTTCTGTCAATATGGTACTACGTGGGTTAGCTGGTCTCATCCTGCGGTGAAGGTCGGGCGCAGATAAACCACACTGTTTCTCATCTAAACTAAGACGGACTATTCATTATGGCTGGCACCTGGGCGGCACAGGAAAGGGGTGCCAGGGAGAGTAAAATAGTCTTGCTTACCCGCACCTTCAGGGATCCATTGATACCATAGTCCATGCATCTAGTGTCTTCCCTCTGAGGATTGACCTTTGATTGTCCCTTCCTGGTATCTCACGTTACTGGAGACGCATGTTATTGCTAGGGAGAAATATAGTCATGGGGGCTTTAGATCTGTGGTCGACACTTTATGGAAGGTAGGACCTGGGTGTCAGAGGCTTATCAGACCGCAGAGGGAGTGGGGGGGTCTGGGTAGTGATGTGTGTCCACCACTGGACTGACTGGGTGGGGGTCAGAGGCTCGATGGCAGTTTGGTGGAGATGAATAGACACATCCCAGAGTCTGGTACTGTCTTGCGCTCTGTGCCAGGCATATTCAGAAAAGCCGATACTGGGTATTCGCAACACTGCAGGTACAAGAGGGAAGTGTACTTCTGTGGGAACAAAGCTCGAGCGGAGCCAGGGTGGTGTGTAGAAATTGGGCTCTGTGAACGGGGAATGTGAGCAGCATGGGTCTGTGGTTTAGCTCGTTTGGGGCTGATTATAAAATGGCGCTGCGGGGTGCAGGCATTTCTAGTGTTAAACATCGATTTCTATGCGCTTTGAGGTCTCTATGTGGCACCAGGTGATGCAGACTATTCCCCCGTTGTAGTTTACATTGCCTCATATGGGGTTCGCCTTATTTGGAAGCGCCTAGGGGGTGGGATAAGGCTCATTTCCATCCCAATAGTCCCCCCTTTCATAATTTCTACAGTAACTTTTTCACCCAACCCATATTTCTGCTCATTTGCCCTTCTTTCTGCTTCCTCCCAGGCAGATGTCCCTTTTATGGGCATCCATGCTCTACAGACATGTCTAAGGCTTTCTCCACTCTGCACATATTGTTCGGGCGTGCAGGTCATGTATATACATCCCCCATCCCCTGCTAAACCGACCCAAACTTCCTTGCAAATTTCGGGGTCTGGTAGGGGTGCAATGGTTGCGGTATAGAGTGTCTACCTCATCCCCGTGCCCTTGATACACAGCAACCATATGGTATTTAGGGTCATCGTTTTGCTTTGTCTGGATTTCTACTTCCTGTGTTTCAAGAGGGGTTCTGCCCTGATTGTTTCCAATTGTCACCATCATTGCACTGTTAGGTACTGCTTTGGCGCAGGCCTAATTGGCAGAGAAGAAGAAGAAAGACTGCATAATATGCAACACCTCATTCGTCATGCTGAGAGTGGACCGGGACGAGGCCGTAGACAACAATTAACAATTTACACCACCTTCAGAGTAGACCATGGTAAGTTGCAGAGGATGTTGGGATCCACTGCAACAGTTGCCACTGCCTCCTCAGCACAATCCAATCGTTTGACCATAGATTCTAAGAAAAAGGTTAGTCACGATTAGTTTTCGGTCAGTCGCGTCAAACATTAACTGCCACCAGTTTTTCGCACCTATAGTAGGTCTCTCAGTCGTAACATTTCCAAAATGGCATTTTCTTTCCTCAGTGATGGCGACACAGAATAAAACTAGGTGTTTTAGGGTTTCTTTCGATTCACTGCCCATTGGTCTGATGTTGATTTGCATGATGACCGTAAATTTGTTCTTTCTCTCGTTTTGAACATGTTCATGCGAAACATCATATACAGTCGTCTTCTTGCATCAGGAAAAAGTTTCCATGGAGTATGTATCTCAGTTAGTCCTCATTTTTCACAAGGAACGTCTTGCATGAGTCTGTAAAATGGTCTGAGGTCACAAGTCTCGCACCAATCTCTCCTCCATAGTTTTTTTTTTTTCACTTGATCAGGATTGTTATGGAGCGTATCAATGTCTGTGTCTAGTTCCGTGAGCAGGATTTTAGTGTTGCACCCATAGGTACAGCACAGAGTTTTTGTTGTTTTCTCCAGGATTTTCAAGGATTTTTAACTGAAGAGTGATGTCTTTCAAGGTCATTTTGCGACAAGGCAAGTGTGTTCCATGACACTCTTGCATTGATAGATATTAAGCTCAGTTCATATCTTGGTGATTTTCTGCACATGCTAGTTAGCTGAGCCTTGGAGTGCTGTGTGCTGAATCCTTAATTGTCGCTTCATTGCTTTGCCTGGAGGCGGAGCTTTTTCCTGCTGTTGGCTTCAAAGACCCTGACTCTCACGGAGCAAACGCGGAGTCAGCTGAGTCTTGGGAGTCTCTGGGAGGCATGGAGGAAGGGGTCCCCTGGAGGAAGACGGAAACGCACCCCATCCTGCAATCCACCACACGCTCGAAGACGAGACTGCTCAAACAGACTTGCACACGTTTGCAGCTCCGGAGGGGATCTGCCGGGTCTGTTGTTCCGGACACCGTAGCAGACAACAAAGCTGCGGATGGAGCTTTCCTACTTCCTCAAGTAAGTGCTGGTGCCACTGTCTTGGGAAACAACTTTGTTTTCATGCACAATGGTATCTCTCCTACTAAGGAGGGCTCCCCACTCCAGCCAGAGATGTCTACTATGTACAATCGGCGTCCTTTGTCTAACTCGCGCAATGTGTGCGTTTCCAATTCTTCGCCAAGCTGTACAACGATCCTCGCGTCACCGCCCCCCCCGCAAGTATTGACCGCTCTAACACTAATCAAATCGGAGGTGGGGGCGGGGGTGAGACTTGCGCGACATCTGACCAGGTCGTGGACGGCCTCTGCCTTGTTGAAACATTGGTCTCAAACAAGGACGGTTGAGGAACCGTCCCTTGCCTCTCTCTTAGCCTGAAGATCCCAATGCTGCGTGTGTTAGCATGGCGAGTATTGGCTACATGCCAACTAGACGTTGCGACATATGTCCATAACGCAGCTAACTCGCCCTCTATTTCATCCTCACTGTTCTTCTCTGCGTCAGAAAAACCGATATTTAGTGGGATGCCCGCCTTCAAACACTTATGTGAGACTAGCGTTACTCTTACATCAAACGAAAACCAAAATAACTCTTGCACGTCTGTCCACATAACTGAGACCGAGAAAACCCAGCATGCGCGACGCAAGGAACAGGCGGCGTTAAACACTGCCTGTCTTTTGGGGTTGCGCGGAGTAGGTGTATTCTCGTTTTTCCAATTTGGCACTGTTTGTGGGTCCACAATCTACGAGTGAGTTTCCCATGGAAAATGAAAGCAGGCAAACCCAAATAGGCCCGGATGATGTGTTTTTCTACACAAAAGAGCCGGTCCTTGCTGAGTCACAACCGGATGCGAGAAAACATGGGTTGAATCCCAGTACCTTGGGACCTGCTCTGGAAACCCCTGATTTGATGTCTACTGGGAACCTAGAACTCCCATCTGCCTCGAACGCCCACAAGGAGAAACTACAAGACCTAACAAACTTAAATAAATCAAGAAGTGAGAAAAAAAATCCCAGACTTGGACACACTTAACAACGCCCAAAATTCTGAGGAGAAAACGGAAAACTACCTAGTATCACATGCCTGGGCGCTACTGGCAAGCGTGACCGGGTTGAGGACAGTGACTCTGCCGGAATGAACTGCTCTCAACAAAGAGTTCCAAAGAAATGGTCTCTACAAACCCCCGAGCTTAATCAGATTTCTGCAATGACACTATAAAGTGTCCCTACCCTTTTACCAAACACTCGACAGCTCTATTCCATTGAATCATCATCAGATGTCTCTTCGAGTGACTCATCCATCATTGAAAGAGACTTTCTCAAAATAAGGTGCACAAAATAAGACGCATTTCTTAAGGTCTGCCACCTCCGACCTACCTGAAGTGATAGTCAAAAAACTCATCCATGACATACAACCAACCTTGATCTCGTCTAGGTCAAGGACTATCTGCCCATTTCTCAAAATGTATGAACAATTGAAAGACAATGTAAATGACTTGAGTACTTTGGTCACCCTCATGAACTCAAAAATGACAAACCTAGAAAATGACAACAACTTGTTCAAACAGTTGATTCATGACTCAAGCAACAAAATTGACCACTCGATAGCTGCGCTTGCAGATCAAAAACGGAACAGTGAGGACAAAAAACTATTGGCAGAAGTTGCAAAAGAGGCTCTCGGTCTTCTAACACCACATAATTGCAACTTGAGGCCTAATATCTGCTATACTGAGTCGCACATTCAAATCCCATGCAGAAAAGTCAACAAGGGCACCTCGACAGATGTCGTAATAACATATGCGGGGACGTATCAATCCTTGAAACATGCCAAGATCATGCAATGAAAGGAGGCAACTACAAGTTTGCGTCCATCTGACATGCTACCCACAGTAGCTGAACCAGTGACCATTCTACCTGAACTGGCGACGAATAGCCTCACCCCTAATATGCAAAGAAACGTCTCGCCAAAACCCATGGATGGAAATATAAAACGGCAAACTTGTGAGGTGGAAATGGGAGCTTCTTGGAGGCAGTCACAAGCTCTCAATCCGAAAAAACAGTACAGACGCCCAACTTCCAAATTGCTCAGGATTAACTGAAGGCCAACTTAGAGATCCGGACAACCTATATGAGGACGTTGTGACACCAGACGCCCCAAACCCTGTTGCTTTCCCGATATTTAATTTCAAACTTAACCAGGGGTTAACACAGGGTGGCTTGAAAGTGGTTCAGCCAAAGAAATCTAAAAACATCAGACCTAAAACTACCAAAATGACAACCAACTCAAAGTTCCTGCGGAACATCAAAGCTGTACACATGAACTTACAGGCGGCGACTGCCTCAGCACATACCAAGAACATAGCCCTCAAGGATGGAACCATTGTTGATCTTACTAGCGGGCCAAATGAGAGTGGAGCCCTACATGAATCTGAAGCGACAGTTTGGAAACAATCTGAAGAGCAAATCCTCTAACCATGATTTCTGAAAACAGTCAATTTACTTGACTTGTCAACTTACAACGAGGAAATGGAACTCAAAGCGCCTTTTGTCCAACCGATCTCTCCTACTCCATTGGAAGTCATACTGCCAGTCACTGCACCCCTGTCTCTTGGCCCTGGAAGGAGTGCAAGGGTCTGCACCATAATCGCGCCTATGCCCTCACCTGAAGATGCTTTGTCCTGACTCGCAAGTCTGCCGTTTCTGACGATGTGCCAGAAATGTGATAGGCTAGCAGAAGAACCTAAACTCATGCACAACCTACCTATTCGGGCCAGTAATTGGACTGAGTCATGCATCCGAAAAACACATTTTTCAACAGAACTGAATGAAAATGAGCAAAGTGTACATAAAAAGGCTTCAGAAAGGCTCCCTGGCGGTCCTTTGACAAACAACTGTAACACTGGTGTGAATGGAAAACCACTTTCTAAATATTGTCTGGTGCTGGAACGCATTGAACAGAATGATGTTGCCCTTGTTCTCAATCGCAAAAATGTACTACGGCTTCTCCACTATGTACCCTCACTAAAAATGATCGAGACAACGTAAAAGTCGTTGACTTTCATAACAACGAACGGCACGACATGGTGAGGCTTCATATTGATTCGAGAATTGTATGCAAGACATTGTTGGAAGCGGCTCCAGTTTTGATCTCAATGGGCTTCGACATCACGGAAATATATTTAAAGAAAGATGATGCAATGACAAATCCTGAAAATAAGGCCAAAGATTCAGTGAAAGTCAACAATCACTCATAAAAGTACGGCACAAAGCACTGATCGCGGTTTAACAAAACCCGGCCCTTGTGGATCACCTGGAGAAACGTCAAGACACAGTACCGGCCGACAGTTCTAATTTCCAAACGAAATCAACTGTGTTGCAACCTATCGACCAAATTAAAATCACTTTTGCCCAAAATATTAGTCTACCTGTGATCAATGCAAAAACGGCACCTTCTGGTCCAGTTGACGGATGCATCAAAGACTGGAGCTGGCTTTCAAAAGCCTTGACTGACCAACATCAAAGTTAACGCCTAAACCCAAATATCAAGTTTGAAACAACTGTAGGTTGCTGGAACACTTATGGACACGCGCACCTGCAACAACCAAATTGGTTAGAAAACATTGACATCATGTGTGTCCAGGAAACCTGGCTGACAACATGCCTGGTCCTAGACGGTTTTGAAATAGCCTTCAACCCTGCCACTAAAAAATCCATGGGCAGACCAATGGCTGGTCTCTTGACCGTGGTACGCAAAAGCTCGGGCTACAAGATTATTGAAACCCACAACCACACACCAATCTATTCAGACGACACTGGTGCAGTCCGCTAATTTTTGTAGCCAGAAAAAGGATCATTTATATGTCCTCAATCTATACTGGCAACATAAAGCCACTCCCCCAAAGTTTGACCAAATAACAAATATCATTGATTCCATCTATGAAGTAGATGGGGCAGCAAAAATCTTGTTATCTGGGGATCTAAACATAACCTGTTTGGATGTAACATTATCAAATCCGAACATCTCTGCCCTGTCGAATGTGACGCAACTATGGTCAGCGGAAATGGAGAGCAGAAATATGTATATGTTGAACGGGAATACTATAGGTGACATACCGCCCAGAGTAACGTGGAAGAGATTCACAGGAATCTATTCTGGACTACTTTGTTTCCGAGAGTGTGCACATCAACGTGCGGAAACTCAATCATATGACTGAAAGTGACCATAACTTAGGGACGGTCTCAATTGCTGCTCCTGCATGGAAAGAGTCTGAGAAATGGTCGCACGACATAGTCGTAGAGTCAAGCCGGGTCTGATTACGCCTGACTGAAGCAGAGACGAAAGGAATAAACGCCGACTATCAAGAGAACGAAACCCAACTTGAATACCAACATATCTTGGAAAAACTCACAGAAAAAAAAACAAGGGCTCAAAAATCGCTGTTACAAAAACCCTCCTGTTTTTGACTTGGAGGTCCTCAAGAAAAAATAAGAGAGGTGACATCAGAGCATGTAGCGGTAGTTACTCTAATGAAAATGCCAAGAAGATCAAAAATATACAAAAAGCTTATAAAAGCTGGCTTAAACTACACAAAACTGCCATGATGCAAACAAACAGATGGCGAAGTCATGCTGACAAAATTGGGAAGCAATCATACACGCGAGTTTTGGAGTCGCATAAATAATCTTTCAGGCTCTCAAACTGCTGTGCAAGCAAACATGGTCACTGAAAATGCCTGGCTAACTCATTACAAGGCATTGTACATGAAAAAAAGGAACCATACCAGACTTAGCTTTTCCCGTTGGGACTTGACTTTCTCAAAAGAAGACATCTTAGAGACTATTAACAACTGAGGTACTTCACGAGCTCCTGGTCCTGACGGACTTACCAATTTTACACTTAGAGAAAACCCTCAAATTTGAGCAGACTTTTGTTATACCTTGTTCAAGAAAATCTTGACGGAACGCGTCACACCAACATCATGGAAGAGTGCAATTATTGTGCCAGTGTTTAAAAAGGGAATAGATCAAACCCTAAAGACTACCATCGGATTGCACTGCTTGACGTCTTGAGCAAGGTATATGTGACCTTGCTGAAAGACAAATTGCTAAATCTAAATTGGACACGGCGGAACAACCTTATTGACCCGAGACAAACTGGTTTTGTAAAAGGAATAGGCTGTAGTCTGAACTTGCTCATCGTCAACATTATGAAAATGGAAGCAATACGAACTGGGACTAAGATTTACCTTGCTGTAATTGATTTATCCCTGCTAGGCCATAAAGACTGCATATGGAAACTAAGGCACAATAACCATATACTGAAGTGACATGTCAGACATGAGGTTCATTTTCCAAACAAGTCTGGTTTATTTCAAAGTATTCAGTTGGCCGACCGGGTCTCACCGCCTCATGACGTGTGTTCCCAAACACTGTGAGATGCGAGAGAGAGCGAGCAGCGCTCAAGCAGCAATATATATACATTAGACAATCTTTGTGAAGGCAATTCGATCCGCCCACATACATGTTGTACAGGCTAGGGTTCAGTGATTGACAGTTATGACAATTATGACACGTTATGACAAGTCTTCATTCAGCCTAAACATAGTTATTCTAGCAAAGGCAGCAGAGACCTCTTTCTGTTATGGGGAACATGGAACTCTGGTTGAGCAAGGATATTGTGTTCTTAGCAGGGAAACATTCCTTACTACATTATCTGTATGACTTGGGTGATGAGCTAAGGGTCAGATAGTTCTGAAGCAGAACATAACATTCTCCACGAAGGAGCACCGCTAGAAGGATATAATTCATGTTTTAACTGCCTTTTAATACGGCGTTTGCAAGACAACCCAGCACCTGATCTGCTGATTAGATGCGGCTTCTGCTCGTCTTCAAAGACTTAGTGAGAGAGGAAAACAATGTATTTCTGCACAGTTTGACGTTCCTGTCTGTGTTCGTATTTCAGCATTTAGGTTGGGCCTCACACTGTGTGCGAGTTCGAAGCATAGAATATATTTGCAAAGCGTTTTTGATAGAAAGGAAAAAAAGCAAATGGCCGACATTATATGAAATGAACGCCCTTTGGTTACATTGACGATTCTTTTGTCGCGATGCTTCACATGATGCGATTGGTTTCAGGCCAACATACTATACATATCATTCGATTATAGGGTTACTTTTCTGGTCTAACAAACCCTCCTTTTGGCCGTAAACCAAAAGCATCATCCATACATTACGTCTTCATTGGACCATCTATCTGATTCCGAAATACCCATACTGCTGTAATCGTCATCAGAAATATTAATTGCCATACATTGTTTAATTATTTCATTTTCATGTTGTGCACCTTCACTTAATAGGCAAGGTGGTTTACGTTCTAATTGCATGTACACATTCATTTGTAATTTGGGAGCAGAGGACTGGCAGGCATTGTATGCAACAACAGCAGAACATGAGGATTCCAAATATCATGACCAGAATTGCAGTTAGTTTCCATCCCCATGATCGCAGCAGTTCCCAGAACCATGAACTTCTATTCAGATTCCAAACCTCTGTGGGAACATGAATTTCAGAACTTAGGACATGCAATTTATTAATTGCTTCAAATATCGTGGGGGAGCAGTCACTTACGATTACACAGCACGCTGACCCCACCAATTTGCATACTCCTCCACGATCAGCCAAAATTATATCCAGGACCATTCTATTTTGAAGTGCAATCAATCTGATTGCTTTTTGTTCCAATGTCATATTATAGACAGTTCCATTTATTGTTTTTTCTAACACCCTAGACAGTTTCCTTATATTCCACGAATGTATTGCTTGTCCCCAAAATGGTATAAATGATTTCACTATATCCCCTACGATCTGCCCTGCGGTATCATCTCGACGTGGCCGAGATCTAGATAGTTTTGCTATCTTACAAGTTTTGGAAAGAAATACACCAGGCAGAAGTATACCTAAATAACAGGTCCCTTCCCAAATTCTAGGTAACCATGGGTAGGCCTGATCTCCACTTATAAAATAGACAGAACCTCCTATATATAATGGTTTTTCTTCTTGCTCAAGCACAGCAATGTTCATGCATCTAGTGAATGTTCCCACCAGGTGGGAACCCTTTTTCCATAAGCAAAATGGGACAGAATGTGAACTATGATTAATAGTATAAGAGGGAGGCACAGCATTGTTATTTCCTACCGGAGCCATTTTAAAAGTGAATTACGTAAATGCGGAGCAACCCAACGGTTCCAATACCAATCTTTCAAATTCATTTGTTTGTTCCATCGAACTGACTAGTGACACTATCATTCAATTTTCCGAAAAATAGCGCTCTTAATGATGCATAACAGGCTGTATTAAGTGGCAACGGATGTACATACCAACCCATTATTATTTTCCCCGTGCTGGGGTAAATGGGAACAGACCCAACAATTGGACCTATTGAAGATAACATGAGTCATATTCATAATCACTAGCAATGTATTATTGTCATGCCCTTTTCTATGTTTCACTTCTTGTGAGGGGAGAGTATAGGAGAGCACTTGCACTGGGCTGCTCATAGTAGGAGCAATGGTAGCAGTCAGAGTTCAAAGGATGCACAAGTTTCTAGATACCAGAATATTGGGACTAGTGTAATAAAAATGCAAAGCAGTATCATAATCATTAGCATATTATTCCATCTGAACCAATTCTTTCTTGGAGTAGGCTTAATCTCTATAGCAACAACAGCATCGGTGCAGGAGGGAGCAGGAGCGAATATAGGCATTGTCTGTAATGTTTATCTCAGGAAGAGTTTTTCAGTGTCCGTCAGGGAAAGTTCTCCACAGCAACACACGTTGGCAACAAATGTTCGGGCCAGTCTAGGCTAGCCTGCCTATTGATGATAGCAAGCTGATGTGAATTTGCACAGAGCTCCAAAAAGGCAGGAGCAAGTATCAATTTGATAGTGTCGCTACCATATGCCCCTGCTTGTCTATGCTAGTTGCATTGGTCCTTCACTTTTCAATGGTAGCACCTGGAAACCACGTGTCAGAGCTTTCAATTTGGTACAGCTTGATACAGCTCATACGCTCCTTTTCCCTAGGCCTCCTTTCCTAGCTGATAATTTCCGATTTTGCGAACGTAGATTTTACCTCACAGCTCCAGGTACAGTATGGTCGATGAACAATGCACTCTCATTTCCAGATGTAAGATCAGTGCCAGTTTGAGATGCATTGCGTGATGACGATGGGCAGCTGCGGGCAAAGTTGAGGCACCTTTGACCTATTGATCTTCGTTGCAATCTCCCCAGACCCTTTCTCAGGCTTAGGAAGCACTTCTGACAGAGAACTGGCGATGATATATTTGTGATCAAGTGCAGCTGTCTTTCTTTCGATTTCAGGATCAAGCTCTTTCTCATGTGGCAAAGGAAACGCAACTCTTTTCGTGTGTTGCGTGGATCCAATGCTTGCGTCTATTCACTCTGACGGTCTGCGTAGCCAGTAGCACCTGGAAGGGTCCCGCGGTGCAAGTGAAGATTTTCTTTCAAAATTATTGACAAGCGTCCAGTCCCCAGGCTGCAGACAATGTCCTGGGCCGGTATATCTGACAGGAAGAGCCTCCTGCACTTGCTGATGAATCAAACGCAAGTTTTGAGTTAACTGTTTACAGTAATGAATAAGTAATGGGTACTCTGTCTCTCAACCGTTTCGGTCGAGGGGCATTCCAAGCATTCGCTGGTCTCCCCATCACGATTTCGTAAGGGGAGAGACCAGTCCTCGCCTGTACAGTTGTTTGCATGCACAATAAAGCTATTGGTAGTGCATCGGGCCATTTCAAATTGCTCCCCGCACATACTTTACTAAGTTTTTTTTTCAGGGTACCGTTCTGACGTTCTACTAAACCGGCACTCATCAGGTGTATGGCCGAATGGAATCGTTTATCAATCTGGAGACCTGCACAGATTTGCAATATCACGGCAGTAATAAAGTGCAGGCCGTTATCTGACCATATGACACAGGGTAGGCCGAAACAGGGACAGTATTCTTTTAGCATTGCTTTAGCTGTGGACATAGCTGTACAGTCTTTTAGGGGATAGGCCTCTACCCATTTACTGAAGGCACAAACCACCACGAGAACATACTTCTAGTTTTGGCACCTCTCCATTTCTATGAAATCAAAATTGATGACTTTAAATGACATAGACGGCGGGCCAAAACTACCAACTGGTGTCACTGTTCCCTTTCCAATTTTAAGTTGTAAACAAGTCGTGCAGTTCTGAACCAATCTTTCAACAGTTTTGCTAATGTGTGGATTCTGCCATACAGAATCCAGGTGTTGTATCATTTATCTAGCACATATGTGTGTTGGACTGTGGGCCATAGTGACCATTGCCATCACATAGGCATTTGGTAACATCCATCTGTTATTTTTGTTGTCCACCCAACAACCTTCAGAATCTAATTCTGCTGGGCCCTCAGACCCATTTTTATTATTTCATCTACAGTAGCTTCTGCTTGCATTTCCTTAACTGTTGCAATTCCATTCTCTATCATGCAGGGTGGTACTTCTAATTTTTCGACATACATTTTTGTGTGAAAATCAGTGGCAGTTTGTTTCGCAATTTTGTCTGCAAATGCGTTTCGAGGGGATTGGGTCCTCCGACGTATTCCATATCTATGACAGGTAATGTCCACAGCTGTGCTGCTTCGGAAAATCTTGGGCTCCTGCGTCGATGCGCAGTCCCCGAGGACCTCCTCCGACGGCCGACGTCACCTGATGTGATAAGTAGGACGCACGACGCCCATAGCCTCAGTTCCGTTTTTTCCGTGAACGTGTTCGCTTCGTGAATCTCGGTACGCCTCGACTCGTTGGAGTTTGCTGTTTTCTATTCTCGGTTCGTTGAACCTGTTCGGTTTGTTGTGGCCTGTTCGTGGCGATGTCTTTCTCATCTTCGACCCCGTGTCCGGGCTTCAAGAACTGCGGGGACTGTGGGTCCAAGATGTCGGTCACGGACTCGCACGACGCCTGCCTCTGGTGCCTCGGGGAGGCCCACGATACGGTCGACTGCCAGTCGCTCACTGCAAAGACCTTGCGGGAACGCAAGAAGAAGCTGTCGGTAGGCCGGGTGTCTAAGCCCCGGAAGTCGAGGTCTGCAGGGCTTTCGACCGATGACTCGAGGGGTGACTCTCCGCGTCATCGTCGGAAGTCCGGCGGGTCTCCTTCCAGGAGTCGGTCTCTCCACTCCTCCGCCTCTTCTAGGCATTCCAGGAAGCGCCGGCATAGGTCACCTTCCCCGTCCTCTTCCGAGGACTCCGCCCGTCGGCGGGTCGCTTATCCCTCCATGCAAGCGACACCAGAGGAATTGGCTTCCTTCGGGAAGCAGATGCTAGCGATTCTGGAATCTCAGGGCACCGGTCCGTCCGCGCCTCCGAGTGGGGTCGGTCGGCACCGGTCGAGAGACACAGCCCGTATGCCTTCGGGCTCGGGTGGTCGGCACGGCTTGCGGGAGAGGTCCCGCTCGGACAAGGGTAGCCGTTCTCGCCATGCCCGTTCCAGGTCCTGATCCTCGACACGCTCGAGGCCGCGTGATCCTGTGCCATCTTCGAAGAAGACGTCGACGCCTGTGGCGCCGAGGTCGTCGGCGATTTCTCTCGAGGCTCCGACGCCGTCGGCGCCCAGGTTGTCGAGAGACACGCTCGGAGCTCCGGCTTCGAGGACTGTGTCGACGCCGTCGATGCTGGCGGCGCTGCAGCTGACGTCGGCGCCTTTTCTGTCGACGCCGGCGCCGACTCGTTCGGTGCCCTCGACGCCTTTTCTGTCGACGCTGGCCCTGACTCGTTCGGCGCCTTCGCCTTTTGAGGCGGTGGTGTCGGAGGGGCCCCGTGGCATGGGGTTTGGCACTAGAAAGGCTATGGCTAAGGTTCGGCACTGCTTTGGTCCGCAGAGGTCCTCCTCTCCCCGCCTGGAGTACATTTCGGAGGGTGATGAAGGCTCTGATGGCGGCCTGGTTCCGGTTACGGTTCCAGATGACCTTATCTCGGGCCATAGCCAGTTTTGATGACCTGAGGCAGTCGCTGCTGATGCCAGTAGACTGGACACCTCTCCGGAGGTGGAGTTTTGTCGGCCGGAGCCTGGCTCTCATGCCGATTCTTCCTATCGGCGCCTTATGTCTCGGGTTACCGAGTACTTGGGTTGGTCAGCTCCCCCAGGGGAGTTGGTTCAGGATGATCTCACGGACATCCTTGATCTCGGTCCTCCCACTGACCCCGTTTTGCCTTTTCATATGGCTCTGCAGAGAAGGCTGGCAGTGGCTTGGACTGCTCCGGAGAGTCTCCCGGCAGTGGGCAAGTCTTTGTCGCGAAAATACCGTCCAGCCATTAGCGACCCCTGCTACTTGTCTAGGCACCCCACCCCGGAGAGTTTGGTGGTGCAGGCGGCTACGGCCCCGGCAAAGCAGGCGTCGTATCCTACCATCCCTCCGGATAGGGACGACAAACGGTTTGACGGCTGGGCGAAGAAAGTGTTTTCTTCTGGGGGTATGGCGCTTTAGGCGGCCAACTCCATATGTGCCTTGTCTCGTTCCACACACACTCTGTGGAACTGTGTGGCATTAGCGGCTGAACATATTCCCGAAGGGGACGAACGGGATGGTTTCCTTGCTATGGTTCAGGATGGCAAGGATGCCATGTGTGAGGCCGTTAAGTCGGGTTTGGACTTGGCGGATTGTGTCAGCCAGTACATGGCGGCGAGCACCGCAATGCGCAGGTTTGCGTGGTTGCGGAAGTCTGGGTTTGCTCCTGATGTGCAGTCCCGGCTCCTCAACATGCCCTTTGACGGTGAACACCTTTTTGGCAGCAAGGCTGACGAGAGCCTTGAGAGGTTGCAGACCTCCAAAGCTGCAGCAAAGTCGTTGGGCGCTGCAGTTCGCCAACCTCTGCCTTTTCGTCCTAGGGGACAGCAATGGAGGGGAGGTTCCTTTCGCTATTACTCTTCCTTCAGTAAAGCGAGAGGAGCTAGCAGTCAAAGAGGCCATCGTAAGAGTGCCAGGGGTGGAAGCAAAGGTACTCGAGGTGCCAAGGCCGCTCGGGCAGTTGCTACCACTCAGTCATGAGGCCAGGTCCCATGGTTCGCCGGTTGGGGGAAGGCTGGCGCAGCATCTTGTAGAGTGGCAAGCCATTACTTCGGATGTGTGGGTTCTGGAGATCATAACCCACGGCTACTGTCTTCCTTTTCGGCAGAGGCCTCACGACTATCCACCATGGAACCTCTCTTTGAAGAGTCCGGATCCACTCCTTGCGCAGGAAATTCAAGCCCTGCTGGAGAAAGGCCCCATAGAACTGGTGCCTGTAGCGGAGAGGAACAAGGGATGGTATTCCCCTTATTTTTTGATTTCAAAGAAAGACTGGGGATTGAGACCCATCATGGACTTGCGCGGTTTGAACAAACTCCTCAGGAAGGACAAGTTCAAGATGGTTACTCTTTCTCAAGTCCTCCAGGCCCTTCAACTTCAGGACTGGTTGGTGTCTCTCGACCTCAAGGATGCTTACTTCCATGTGCCGATCCATCCCAAGCACAAGAAGTACCTGAGGTTCGCGGTTGGCGACTCGCACTTTCAGTTTCGGGTCCTGCCGTTCGGATTGACCTCCGCCCGAGGGTTTTCACCAAGCTCATGGTGGTGTTGGCAGCGCATCTCAGGAAAGGGGGGATTCACGTCTACACCTACCTGGACGATTGGTTGACCAGGGGGAGCTCTCCCGAGCAAGTCCTGGATCATCTGTCCGTCACCTGCCACTCCCTTCACAGGCTGGGCTTCTCCCTCAATTTAAAGAAGTCCCATTTGACACCAACGCAGCGGCTCCAGTACATCGGAGCAGTGCTCGACACGTCCCTGGGGCAGTGTTTTCCTCCTCAGGTGAGGGCTCTTCACATTCAGCAGATGGTGCACAAGTTTCAGTTTGCCCAGACGCTCCCAGCGTCCAAATTCTTGAGACTGCTCGGCCTCATGGCATCCTGCATTCTTCTGGTGCCAGAGGCTCGTCTGCGGATGAGATCTTTGCAGTGGGCACTCAAGCTCCAGTGGTCTCAGTCCTCCGGCAGGCTGTCGGACCCTGTTCAGGTGCTGCCCTCGGTTGCCCGGGACCTTCTGTGGTGGGCCGTCGAGGGCAATCTGATGAAAGGGGCCCCATTTTGGCTGCCCTGGCCAGAGGTGACGATCGTGACGGACGCATCCCTCACGGGATGGGGAGCTCATGCCAACAAGTTGACAGTCAGCGGTCGTTGGTCTCCGTCAGAGTCCAGATTCCATATCAATCTGTTTGAGCCGAGGGCCGTCAGGCTAGCCCTGAAGGCTTTTCTGCCGACTGCGCGGAAGGAGTGTCCTGATTCTAACGGAGAACACGGCCATGCACTACCTCAACAAAAAGGGGGGGGCAGGGTCACTTCCGCTATACAGGGAGGCGATGCAGCTCGAATTCTGGGCCATCCAGCAGGAAGTTTCGATCTCGGCTGTTCATCTGGCCGGAGACGACAACGAGACGGCAGATGCTCTGAGCAGGCAGAGTTCGATCTCTCACGAGTGGGAGCTGGCTCAGGAGATTCTCCTGGAGATCTTCGCCCTTTGGGGGACCCCTCAAGTGGATCTCTTCGCCTCCAGTGTCAACCGGAAGTGCGAAACGTTTTGCTCGCGGGAATTTCCTCCAAAAGGAGCCTTGGGAGTCGCGTTCATGGTGGAGTGGTCATTCCCACTGCTGTACGCGTTTCCTCCAGTCCCCGTCATCCCGCAAGTGCTGCGGAGGTTACGGAGGTTCCGTTCCCGGATGATCCTCATTGCTCCGGCGTGGGCCCGGAGGACGTGGTACCCAGACCTTCTCGACTTGTCCATCTGCCCTCCACGTCATCTTCCCTACCGAGACGATCTGCTCTCACGGGAGGGGGGGGTCAGGTTCTCCATCCAGAGGTCAGATCCCTCAATCTTCATGCTTGGAATCTGAAAGGTTGAGGTATAAGGATTGGGACCTCCCTGAAGACGTGATGGAGGTGTTGCTCTCGGCCAGGCGGCCGGCAACTAAGTCTCTGTACCGTTGCCGTTGGAGAAAGTTCTGCGACTGGTGCAGAGTTCAGAATATGGATCCTTTTGAATGTGACATTCCCATGGTTCTGTCTTTTTTGCTTTATTTGGCCCACAGGGGCTTGCAAGTGGGGACCATTAAAGGATACCTGGCGGCGCGGTCCATATTTAAGTGCTCGTCTGAAGAGTGTTCCCATTTTAAAATTCCTTTAATTTTGCAGTTTTTGAAAGGGCTCACTAATGTATTCCCTCCGCCACCTTTTCTGGTGCCTGGTTGGGATTTGAACCTTGTTCTTAAGTTTCTTATGGGTGCTCCGTTTGAACCTTTACATTCTTGCCCTTTGAGGCTGTTAACTCTGAAAACTGTGTTTTTGGTTGCGGTTACTTCCGCTCGCAGAGTGAGTGAGTTACAGGCACTTTCAGTTAAGCCACCCTTCACTGTGTTTCACAAGGACAGGGTTGTCCTTAGAGGTCGTCCTTCTTTTCTTCCGAAGGTGGTTTCGGAATTTCATTTGAGCCAGAAGGTTGTTCTTCCGGCGTTCTATCCTCCTCCACATCCTGGTAAGGAAGAGGAGAGGCTCCATAGGCTTGAACCTAGGAGAGCGTTGAGCTTTTATATCTCGCGCATGTCCCGGGTCAGAGTGGACGATCAACTTTTCATTGGTTACGTTGGAAAGTGTTTGGGACAAGCTGTGATGAAACAGACTTTGTCTCGTTGGATTATTTTAGCTATCTCCGAGTGTTACCGGCTGGCTTGCGGGCCCATTCTACCAGAGGAGTGGCTGCGTCTACTGCCCTGCAGAGGGGAGTTCTTATTCGTCACATCTGTGATGCAGCCACATGGGCTTCAGTACATACTTTTTTACGTCCCTATTCCCTCGATTCCATCATAGGGCAGGATCTGACCTTTGGCAATGCAGTTCTCTATTCCGCAATTTGATTGGGCATGCTAAATTTGTATTCTAAATTCTTTCCCACCTCCTTGCTTGGTACTGCTTCTGGAGTCTGTCATAGATATGGAATACGTCGGAGGACCCAATCCCCTCGAAGAACAAGTTACTTTCTTACCTGGTAACGTTCTTTCGATGGGATGGTCCGACAACGTATTCCATATCTCTCCCTCCCTGCCTTCCCCGCGGCAGAATTTCTTTTGCGATTGCAGCTTGCGTTCCGCAAGGCCTTGTGTGTCTGACTGGCAGAAAACTGGTGGCACACGTTCTTGGGAAAAACTATAACTGAGGCTATGGGCGTCGTGCGTCTTACTTATCACATCGGGTGACGTCGGCCGTCGGAGGAGGTCCTCGGGGACGGCGCATCGACGTCATCGACGCAGGACGCAGACACCAAAGATTTTCCGAAGCAGCACAGCTGTGGACATTACCTGTCATAGATATGGAATACGTCGTCGGACCATCCCATCGCAAGAACGTTACCAGGTAAGAAAGTAACTTGTTCTTCCCTTTCCAACATTACATGTTACTTTTTTATTATTGCTAATCGCTTGGGAAGTGCAAGTGCTGACAATAGTTTCACTATCAAAGTGCCATATTGTATTTTGGTTCCGTGTGATGTCACGAAACCACTTTCAGCCCATAATCTACCAAAATTGTGTACCACCCCAAAGCCATACTGACTGTCAGTATATATGTTTACATTGAGATTTGCAGAGATTTCACATGCTGTTGTCAGCGCTATTATTTCTGCAGCTTGTGCTGAGTTGTATGGGATTCTTTTGCTTTCTATAATACTTTTCAGTGTAGTGATGGCATAAGCAGCAGTTGATGTGCCCTCTGGTAATTTAAAATAAGAACCGTCAAACAGTTCTCCATCTGGCTCTTTCTGTGGGGTGACAGTTGGGTCTATTCTTCCTTTTGTCTCTTGTTCAGTAACCATTAAGCAATCATGGGGGAATTGTTTTTCATTCCCTTTCTCATTTGGAGGGGGCATTAACTCGGCCGGATTTAAAGTGCAACACCTTTTAATTTGGATATGCGGTGCACATAGAGCTATCTCATACCTTGTTAATCTGGCTGATGTAAGGTGTTGCGTCTGCGTTCTATTTAAAAGAACGTCCACTGAGTGAGGTACCATTACGGTTAAAGCGTGACCTAAAACCATTCCCTCAGTTTGTTTTACTGACGCAGCAGCTGCAGCAATAGCTTGCAAGCAACACGGCAGAGCACATGCAACAGGATCCAACGTGGAAGAGAAGTAACCGCGTGGTCTATTTCTCCCCCCCGTGTTCCTGGGTCAAAACAGCCAAAGCACATCCATTATTTTCATTCACAAATAACTTAAAACTGTAATTTGGCGTGCCCAAAACTGGAGCCGAGCATAATGCAGCTTTAAGCAGGTCAAATGCTTCTTGACATTCCATGTTCCATGGCAAAGGTAAGGTAACTTCTTTCCTTGTAAATGCCACTATTGGTTTCACGATCATCGAAAAGTTAGCGATCCACTGCCTACAATATGAAGCCATGCCAATTAAAGCCCTGACTTCTTTCTGCGTATTTGGAATAGACATGTCAGAGATGCTTTCTATTCTTTCTGGTGTCAATCTTCTTCCTTCCTTCGAAAGGAGGTAGCCCAAGTAGGCCACTTCCTTTTGACAATACTGGAATTTTTTCAACAACGCTTTGTGTCCATGTGCTGCTTAATGTGTCAATAATGCAACTCTACTTTCTTTACAAATCTCTTCTGTGTCTGCTGCTATTAACAAATTGTCTGTGTACTGTAGTAATACGCAGCCTGTCGGTAGTTCAAGCATATCTATTTGTTCCCTTAAAACTCTACTGTAAATATTTGGACTTTCACTGTAACCCTGCGGAATTCGTGTGAATGTAAATGAACGTCGTCCTAGAGTAAAAGTAAACAAATATCTGCTATCCGTATGCACTGGGATACTAAAAAATGCATTTTTCAGATTAATCACACTAAAATATGAAGCAGAGGCTGGAATCATAGTCAAAATTGTAGTCACATCCGGGACTAATGGAAATTGAGGATCAACCACTTTATTTACTCCGCGTAAATCAATTATAAAACGGTAAGGTATATCATTACCTCCGTTCTTGTAAACCGGAAGATCAGACTATTGCAAGTACTACCAGACATTTCTTCAATAACGTTTCTTTTAATCAAATCTGATACAATGCATTTCAACACTTTTTCTCCCTCAGCCGAAATTTTATATTGCGGAATACGCTGCAATGTAATTCCTCTTTCAAAACAATCTTTACTGGCTCTACTTTCAACCAACATCATTGTCGTTCACTGCCCATATACAAGCCGGTTCTTTACTCAATTCAGTCAGTAGTGGCTTAGATACAAATTGCGATACAGGAGTCTTTTGTGGTGAGATTGTCAAATACACTCCATCGGGAGAACAATAGAGGACCCCATTCAATTTCTTCAATAAATTTAATCCCAACAAATTTTCCCCGCAAATTTTCATCAAAAGGAATGGGCAAGACTCTGAATGGACCTAGTGTTATAGGTATTGGTTGTGAAACTAGGGGGCTAATTGACGTACCTGAGAACCCTACTGAGACATTCTTATGCCCTGACAGTGGTATTTCTGGAACCCGCTGATGGCCAATTGAACATTTTTGTGCACCTGTGTCCACTAAAAAAATGTGCTCCCTATTCCCAACCTTCATTTCTACTTGGGGCCCTTTCTGGTCTGGTATCAGGTAATATTATCCCCATATATATGGTCGCCGTAAATAATATCGCCGGGAAAAGCTTGCGGTAATATTATATGGGTGACCATATATATGGGGAAAGGGGCAAAAAAAAAATTGGGGGTTGCGGGGGTGTCCCCCGCATGTTCCATGCAATAATGTCGCCACAAAAAAGGGCCATTTTTCGGTGATATTTTTGCATGGCGAGATTTTTGTGGCGACATTATTACATGGAACCTCTGGTCTACGGGAATAGATACTGGTTCCAACCCCTGTCTCGGGCTGTCCTAGTAGAACAAAACATCATCAGATGTAAATGCGCCAGAGTAATATGCATTGGACTGATTGTCAAAAACATTCCCACCATTTGTATTGTTTCGTTGGTGATTCTGATTCCGATTACCCTGGTTATCCTGAAATTGTGGCGCTCTTTGGTTTCTATTCTGTCCTTGTATTTCCGGACGACCTCTATTCTGTCTTCTCAGAAAAGTCCTATTTCGATTCTGTATATGCGGGCACTGTGCTCGCCAATGGCCTTCTTGTCTACAATAGGCACATTGATTAATCCCTATTGGACCCCCTTGCATATTGGACGTTAATGCAAATTGGACTCTGGACGGTGCGTTCCCACCACCTCCGTTTTAGTTTGCTACTTGCTGTAACAGTACTTGTTTTCAAATTCCCTTTGTCCCTCAGTTCCTTATCCTTTTCTGAATGTACTCTGTTCTCATAATACTGGTCCATGTGTAATACTTCACTTTGTGTATTTGCTTGCCATGCACTTTCAGTTGTCATTATTAAACTTTGGATTTTAGGTAATAACTCTCGCACAAACTTATCAACAATCTCTTCCCGGGTTCAGTACTTGGATCTTGACCACTAAAATCTGCAAATACTACTTCAAATCGATTAAAATAATCTGTCTCTCCTTCCTCTTTGCCCTGCAAACAAGCAGTCCATTTATCCCAAACTATTCTTTTCTCGGGCACCACATTTTTCAATTTCTGTACGATTTGCGATGGTAAGGCCAACATTACCTGCGGTGGCTTATCTCAAGCCTTTCTCTCACTATCAATTCTAGTCAAATTCTCCCATGTATCAGCTAACATCGGCGCGTCATTTATATTTCTAACCTGTTTCCATATGTCTACAGGAAGAATCACGGGAAACAATAAATCAATGTCATTCAATGTAAAAACAAGATGAATTCAAAACAGATTAAATTTCCTTATAGAATCCTGACGGGTTCTTCCTAATATCAGGGATTGTTTGCTTTATAGTATTTACCTCTTTCCATCGAAAAAGGGACATGTACAAACTGGGCAATATAATGAGCTTCTATCATTCGCGCTGGAGTTCCTTCAGAGGCAGCAACTTCTACTTTTGGGACAAACGTGGAAGGCACCTCTCATGGGTAATTGCAAACTAGGCGATTCTACATTTGTTTGTCTATTAAGCAACAAAGCTAAATCGAGTGAAAAAGCAGTCGTTTCAGGTGAAAATGCTCTTTTATAAATTGTCAAATCAGCGGGACAACATATCATATTCTTCATGCATTCATCTTGTAGGTACTCTACCATAACCTGTAATACCTTTCTCTGCATTTCTGGTGTATACTGACTAAATGTATCATGCACTTCAATTGCGGAAATGGCGGTATCCGTAATCCATCTAAGCGCATTTCACGTACAAATCTGCATTAGGTTTCAACGGTGGCAAAAATCGTTGCTGGACATTCGACATATGCGGGTTATCTTTTTTCAATAATTCTATATGCAATCGATCAAGTTCTCGCTTAAACACAAATATTCGTCCTACGTGTTCTCGTACTTTCGTCGCATTATCTTGCAAATTCGAAAGAACCAAAATCGCGCAACTCTTGCAATATCACTGGATCGGTCAAATCACTCCACGTTTTCACAAGATATTTCCCTATGCATTCTGTTCACCAAGGCCTCTATGATCAGATATGGAACTTTGCACAGCCACTTCATTGCCATAATCAATATACTTTTTGGCCCATTATTTCAGTTCTACTTTCCTTTTTTTGCTAATCGTACTACGAGTCTGTCTAATGCTTCCTTGCGCAGGCCCCATCTCCTTAGAACTGCCTGCTAACGCGGCTAACTCATGCTCTGAAGGAGGACATGATGTCACAGGCGCAGGAGGAGAGGAACTGCGTACTGCAGGTGCAGATAGAATAACGGGAATGGGAGGTACATAAGGAGGAGGTGCAACTGGGTCAGTACTTTGATGTTCATTTCTTTGCTCATTTAATATTTTGTTTATTAGTTCGTCTGATGTATGCAAGTCTTGCTGAGGATATATTTTATGTACATCTAATTGGAAAGCCCTATCCATGTTCCTAATGGCTTCTGTCTGCTGATGTTGGTCATGCTCTAGTGCTTTCTCTACATTCGTTTTATGTCTGCGCGCGTGTTTCTCCTTACTTCTCAATCAGAGATTAGCTTCCTTCCTCCAGTCTCTTACAACGTCGAACGCTGCTGATCGGGCCTTCTTGCATAGCAATACTGATTCTAGGTGTTCTATACATGCTAATTCAAAGCTCCCATTATTAGGCCACTGAAGGTCTGATACACGTCTGGTCTGCCTATGCCAAATCGCATTAAACACTATTGCCCCTATTCCATACTTTATGTACATTTCATGTGCCGGTGACCCTTCAGGTGGCTTGACCTGGCCAGTTTCCAAAGATTGTCTACCGCAGTGAAAAAAAACTCACTAAACAGTCATGTTTAATTCTTACCCTGGCCGTTTCATCTTGCAAGAGCAACACTCAACCAATATCAGGACTTTTAAGAATCGGGGCAAAACTCACCTGATCAACCAATTCGTCACTCAGGATGCAATTCGCCCGTATTCAGACGCAACCAAGAATCGGCGTGATTGCGTGTCTGACTCAATCTGCCTCGTTCCAGGACCCTCGCCTTGATGCTCTCTGGGCGCTGCTCGTCGATCAGGGATCGGCTGTGTACAGGTCTGCGGAGGAGTCTCGTCACTTCTACAGGGGCGCCCCGAACACCTTCCGATCCCGGCTCGACGGCTTTGTCCTCGACTCGTTTTTGCCTTCAATTTCAACGTATACGATGGAGCATTAGTGGGAGGGTCCACATTCGGGCATCATATTTGCTAGGATATAAAGACTGCATATGGAAACTAAGGCACAATAACCATATACTAAAGTGACGCGGCAGACACGAGGTTCGTTTTCCAAACAAGTCTGGTTTATTTCAAAGTATTCTCAGTCGGCCAACCGGGTCTCACTGCCTGACGACGTGTGTTCCCAAACACTGTGAGATGCGAGAGACAGCGAGCAATATATATACATTAGACATAATCTTTGTGAAGGAAATTCGATCTGTCCACATACATGTCGTACAGGCTAGGGTTCAGTGATTGACAATTATAAGTTATGACAAGTCTTCATTCAGCCTAAACATAGTTATTCTAGCAAAGGCAGCAGAGACAGCTTTCTGTTATGGGGAATATGGAGCTCTGGGTGAGCAAGGATATCATGTTCTTAGCAGGGAAACATTCCTTACTACGTTATCTGTATGACTTGGGTCATGGGCTAAGGGTCAGATAGTTCTGAAGCAGAAAATACCATTCTCCGCGAAGGAGCACTGTTAGAAGGATATAATGCATGTTTTAACTGCCTTTTACTACAGTGTTTGCAAGACAACCCGGCACCTGGTCTGCTGATTCGATGCGGCTTCTACCCGCCTTCAGGGACTTAGTGAGAGAGGAAAACAATGTATTTCTGCACATTTTGACATTCCTGTCAGTTAGTAGTTCAGCATTCAGGCTGTGGCCTCGCACTGTGTGTGAGTTCGAAGCATAGAATATATTTGCAAAGCGTTTTGACAGAAAGGAAAAAAGCAAATGGCCAACTTTATACGAAATGGACGCCCTTTGGTTACATTGACGATTCTTTTGTCGCAATGTTTGTCACATAATGCGATTGGTTTCAGGCCAACATACTATACATATCATTCGATTATAGGGTTACTTTTCTGGTCTAACATCCCAAGCCTTTGACAGTATCGAATGGGAACTGCTATGGGCAAAATTCATCAAGTGGAAGTGTCCCCTGAGCCTTCTTGCTGCTATAAAAGATCTGCACACCAAGGTTGCCCACTTGCAGCTATCATCTTCAATTTATTCCTCTCTGATATCGACCAAACTACTAACAGCAAAGGTTCCTTTTCACCCAAAATTAATGGCTCACATGGAAATCATCTACTTTACGCAGATGACTTAATTCTTCTAGATTTAACACCAGTCTGCCTTCAACGGAAACTAACTGCACTAGAACGATATGTCGAGGATAACGCTTTGAGCATAAACATAGCCAAATCTGAAATACTTGTGCTGAGAGATCTGCGTGGGCAAAAAAAACATAAGCGACCAACCTTTAAATGGCATATAGAGAAAACGCAACGCTAAACTCAACAACACACGAAATACCTGGGGATGAAGATCAGCTCGAGTCTTAACGACGCACCATGGGTCAAAGCCATCAAACTGAAGTGTCGACAACTGCCCATCCTGGCGATGGTCTTAAATAAAAAATACGGCCTGTACTCTTTACTCCCCATCTTGATCTTTCAAACAAAAAGCGAGTCCTGTGTTAACCTATGGTGCCAAGTGTGCCTTGGGCTGTCCAGCTGATCTGTGGAACACGTTTAGAAAACAAACTTTTGGTCCAAAGTCCTTGGTTTACCAAGAAGTACACCATCATCGTGTATAAGATATGAACTGAGCTTAATATCTATCGATGCAATAGTGTCCTGGAACACACTCGTCTTGTTTCACAAAATGACCTTGAAAGACAGCACTCTTCAGTTCAAAATCCTTGAAAATCCTGGGGAAAACGACAAGAACTCCGTGCTGAATCTATGTTTGTTTGTTTGTTTATTTTATTTCTATAGCGCTCCGGACCCAGGAGTATAGGGGCTCTTAGTACAGGTTACAAGGCACACAAGGTTACAAGGCGCAGTACATGGTAATAAGCAGTGATGCCAGAACAATTTTAAATAGCCATTATATACAGGCAGTGGGGGTGAAAGCACCCAATAGTGAAATAAGTGAGGCATGAACGGACAGTACAGTATATATCTGGGTCTGACTTCAAAGTTGACTATTTGTCAGAAGCCACCCGATGACAAGTTTCCTGAATGACTGGAAGGAATTGGATGATTTGATGCTCAGTGGCAGGGAGTTCCAAAGTTGGGGGGCGAGGACAGTAAAGCTCGAGCCTCCCGCTCTTTTAGAGTTAAATCTAGGCACTGTTAGGCATAAGGTGTTGGAGGATCTCGTGGTTCTAATGAAGGGTTTCATAGTGAGTTTGTTGGTCAGGTATGGGGGTGCTAGATTATTGAGAGCTTTATACGTCAGGGAGAGTATTTTTAGGTCGATTTTATGTTGGATGGTGAGCCATCTGCATGTGGTTCTGGTGGCCGAGATGTTCTCACGTCTGGGGATATTTAGCGCTGCCCGTAGTGCATTATTTCGAAGGACTTGGAGCTTGTTAATTATCGCTTGGTTGGCACCTAAGTAGAGACTATTGCAGTAATCTAATTTCGATTGTATAAGGGCTCTGGCTAGTATGAGGCAACTGTTAGGGGAGAGAAATGGTCTACAGGCTCTGAGTTTTCCAGTATATGCCGTGGCTGAGGCGGTTGCGTTAATTTGTTTAGTGAAGTTAACGTTGGCATCAAGATAGAAGCCAAGTGTTTTCACATTTTTGGCGACCGGGATGGTGTTGCCATCGATTATGATGTTAGAGTAGTTGGGACTTAATTTTTGTAGGTTGTTCGGCGAGCCAACAATGAGCAGTTCGGTCTTCTCGTCATTAAGGCAGAGGCCATGTGTGGCCATCCAAGCCTGAATGACGGAGAAGATTTCATTGATCCTGGCTACATCAATATCGTAGTTGCCCGAAATAGTGAGGAGTATCTGGGTGTCATCCACGTAGTTTGTATAGGTGACACCCAGACGGTCCAGTTTATCAAAGAGGGGCTTTGTAAAGGGTGGGTGAAACACATGATCCTTGTGGGACACCACAGGAAATAGGGATAGGGTCTGCTGCTGCCGCCTCCAGGGAGAAGACCCTCATAGTTCTGTTAGCTAGGAAGGACTGTATCCATGTGACAGCAGAGGGGGAGAAGTGGGCGGCAGAGGAGAGGTGGTTACAGAGTATTTTGTGGTCAACCAGGTCGAAGGCCGCTGAGAGATCTAAGAGGAGTAGGATGGCAGCCTTGCCCTTATCTTTAATTTCATCAATCTGACTTTTTAGGTCAACAAGGGCAGTTTCTGTTCCATGCTGAGGCCGGAAGCCAGACTGACGCAATCTGAGTAATTGGTTAGACTCTAGGTAATGCTGAATTTGCAGGTAGGCAACTCTATCGAGAATTTTTAGCAGGAAGGGAACAGTTGTGATGGGCCTGTAATTTGTGGGGATGGAGGGGTCCAGGGTCTCTTTTTTTAGTAGCGGGAGGACCCATGATTGTTTCAGATTGTTGGGTACCGAGTTAGTGGAGAAAGATGCATTTACAAGCTTGGAAATGAAGGGGGCGAGGTCTCTTGCTGCATCTTTTATGATCTGTGCAGGGCAGCTGTCCCCTTTACAGTTTGATGGTTTGAGGGATGTTATAATTTTTTGCACTTCTAGTGCGTTTACGTTTTTGAAGGTGAAGCCCTGGTTGGTATTGGGGGTGGTAGGTGGGCTGGGCATGAGGGGGCTAAGGGTGGGGCTGCTATTGGAGAGTTGAAGTCTTTTGTTTTCGATTTTAGTTTGTAGGTCAGTAATTTTGTTTGCCAGGGCACCTTGGATACTTGTGCACCAAGATTGGTCCTTCACAGATGAATCCATAGGTGGATTGGGGTTTTCTAGCTCCTTCAGGATAGTGAATAGTTCTTTGGTACTGGAGCTAGCATTACTTATTCTTGTGTTGTAGACTTCCTTTTTTGTGCGAATAATTTCTTTTTTTATAGAGGGAGGCTGCATTCATAAGATTGACTTAGTTCTGCTGATGGATTCTTTTTCCAGAGGGTTTCCATTTTAGACTTATTTTTTCTTAGTATTTTGAGTTCTGGAGTATACCAGGAATTAAGGTGTACTTTAGATTTACTTTTACGTAATTTAAGTGGGGCAACACGGTCAATAGCATTGGTCATGGTGTTATTGTAGGTCTCTACTAGTAGGTTAGGGACTGATATGTTGGGGATCATGTTGAGGGTAGGTAGAACCAGTGGGATGAGGGCTTCAGCGGTGATGTTCCGTTTGTTTCTCGTCAGGCATGCTGGTGCAGGCAGGTGTTGTCTGTGGAGGGGGTTATTAATACTGATGTCAAATGAGAGTAGGAAGTGGTCAGTCCATATCAGTGGTTGTGGGTCTCTGCAGATGATGTTGCAGTTGAGGGCAGCGAGCCAGTCTAGGGTTCTGCCTTTTTGATGTGTGGGTAAGGTGTTGAGTTGAGTGTAGTTGTGTTCACCAAGTACATTGGCGAGGGAGGATGCTGGAGTGTCCTGGGGGTCGTTGTAGCCCAGGTTGAAGTCACCGAGGATAATATTCTGTGATAGAGGTTTGGATTTTTCGGCTATGAGGGTGGTTATATCTTCTTCGAATGAACCTATGGGCCCAGGGGGTCTGTATAATAGATCCAAGGTAATGGAATACTTGGGGGAAGTTTGAATTTTTATGGATAGATATTCGCAGGACTTTAAAGGAGGGGCGGTCACAGATCTAATGTCGAGCGAGGATTTGAAAATGAGTGCTACACCTCCTCCACGGGCATCCGGTCTGTCGGCCCTGAGGATGGAGTAGTTGTCTGGAACTGCGAGAGATAGAGAGGGGCCTGCTGCAGTATGGAGCCAAGTTTCTGTGGTGGCGAGGTAATCCAGGTCTGCTGAGCAGATGATGTCTGCAATTTCCGTAGGGTGGGCCACAAGGGATCTAACATTGAGTAAGGCTCCTTTAAGTGGCACAGAGTTTGCAATGGTGTTTTTATTGGTGAATTTAGTAATATGATTCATAGTCGTTTTGCTAAGTAGGGTTGGGAGTCTACAACCTAGTCTGTCGTTGCGGGTCATGACGTTGGGTTAGGCTGTAGGGTAGTGTTCAACCGAGCTGCGCAAGTTCTGGATGTTGTCAGAGTGGTCATCTGTAGCGAGGCTAGGTGGGGTGTTACCTAAAGTAACGCTCATTTTACTACTATGGTCTGTGGATACTCTATGGGGGAAAGGAGGTAGGGAAGGTAAGAAGGGTGTTGGGCAGGGAATGGGGTGATGTCTAGGACAGCCAAGCTTAGCGAGTCCATTACTGAATGGGATATAGCTATTTCTGCTACATGGTGTGCAGTCGGGCATAATGCAGAAGGGGAACATGATAAGTATTAGCCAGGCTGGCATAGTTTGAATATGGATTTGGGTAGTATCTGGCTAGCAACCAGAGGGCACAATACAATCAATGTGGTCTAGTAACGACCAAAGGCACAACACAGTGAGAGTGGTCTGTTAGCGATCAGAGGGCACAGTACAATCAATGTGGTCTAGTAGCTACCAAAGGCACAACACAGTGAGAGTTGTCTGTTAGCGACCAAGAGGCACATCATAATCAATATGGTCTAGTAGCGACCAAAGGCACAACACAGTGAGAGTGGTCTGTTAGCGATCAGAGGGCACAGTACAATCAATGTGGTCTAGTAGCTACCAAGGCACAACACAGTTAGAGTGGTCTGTTAGCGACCAGAGGCGCAACACAATCAATGGGCACGAGCCGGGGGGGTAGAGTGGGGGGGATACAATGGTAACGGTCGCGTGTAAGAATGTTACAAGTTACCTTTGCTTGTGCAGTTCAGGCTTATCTGAGACAGGCATAGATGCTTGCAGAGGCGTGGTGTCAGCTAGATATGGACGCTAGGTTAAGTATGCAAGCGGGATCTTCTCGAGACATATTGTGTCCTCATCGGAACGAGAGTAGTTGATAATCTTGGGGCTTCTGCAGCAGAGCGCAACCATGCGCATAACAGGCGCAGAACAGGGCCTTTTCCAGCGGGCCTTCGCCGGAAGGGTTAGAGCCGGCTTCCGCCTGCCGGTGGATCGGTGCTATTGAAAAGCAAGATTGTTGCTATGGCAACGTTTTACGGCGGCCATGTTTGTCTGCACGGCAGCCATTTTGGAAGCAGGCAACTTCGGGAATCAGGGATAAAAGCAGATTTCGGGCACTTTAGGCAGGGTATGCACAATATGCACAAAGGGCCCTATATTCTGCAAGCTCACCTACGTCAGGGCTAAGGTGAGGGTGATCCTGCACGCAGTCTGCAGGCTTGAGGTGAGTGGAACAGCTGATGCTGCCACGTGCGTGTTGGGTGCAACGCTGTAAAAAATCCTGCTCACGGAACTAGAACTAGACAGAGATTGTTAAGCTCCATAACAATCCTGATCAAGTGGGAAAAAAAACTATGGAGGAGAGATTGGTGCGAGACTTGTGACCTCTGACGATCTTACAGACTCATGCAAGATGTTCCTTGTGAAAAACGAGGACTAAATGAGATACATGCTCCATGGAAACTTTTTCATGATGCAAGAAGACGACTGTATATGATGTTTCGCATGAACATGTTCAAAACGAGAGAAAGAACACATTTATGGTCAACAGACAAATCAACATCAGACCAATGTAGATTGTGCAGTGACTCGAAAGAAACCCTAAAACACCTCATTTTATTTTACGTCGCCCTCACTGAGGAAAGAAAACACCATTTTGGAAATGTTACGACCGAGAGACCTAACCTAGGCAAAGACTGGTGGCAGTTAATGTTTGACGCGACTGACCGAAAACTAATCGTGACTCGTAACTTTTTTCTTAGAATCTATGGTCAAACGATTGGACTGCGCTGAGGAGGCGGTGGCAACTATTGCAGTGGATCCTAACATCCTCTGCAACTGACAATGGTCTACTCTGAAGATGGTGTAAATTGTTGTCTATGGCCTTGTCTCGGTCCACTCTCAGCACAACGAATGAGGTGGTGTATAATATGCAGTCTTTCTTCTTTTGTATCAGATGTTTATTTTCTTCTTTTTTTAACCCCTTAAGTGCCACCGACGGGTGGCAAGCGCTCCAGGTGGCCCCCCCCCCAACCGAAGTAGAAAGGGGGGCACCCCTTGTAACCCTCCCTGGGGGCAGATATCGGCTCCTAGAAAGGGGCATCTGACCCCAGGGAGGGATGCATGAGGTGGGGACTGTCATGATGCCCGCTCCCGGGGAGCCGGTTCAAGCCCGCCGTCCCCGAAAGCGGACATCCAGTCCCCAAGGAAGGACCCAGCAAAACCATATAGGGGCCCTTTGGACAGTGTCCTGGCGCCTATGGTGCCAGGCTCATAAAAGACATCAGTCCTGGCGCCATGGGCGCCAGGCTCATTATGGGAATGCTTGGGTGCACTTACCTGATGCAGACCATGCTGCAGGATCCCGGCCTCCTTGAGGCCTGAAAGGAACTACTTTACCTGTGGGACTAATTTACCATCCGGGCGTGGTCGGGGAAGGATACATACCTGGAACTTCTTCCAAGGCTATTTAAAACCCACCCGAACAGCCACACGTGCTTCGCGTTGTTCTGCATCTAGCAGCTGGACGCTCACCATGTCTGCTCCTGCATCCTGACTTCTGCCACGCTTGCCAGCATCCTGTATCACCTGCAAAGGAAGAGAAGAAGAGAACAGAAGAAGGAAAAGTCCTTACCTACTAAATCTGCATCCCGGAGACATCTCGCCGACAATCCTGAAAAGGAAGACTTTAATTTAAAAGCTGATCGCGTCGATCGCTGCAGCGCCGCATTCCACTCACCTTTACATGGCGCCTCCATGTTCAGCAGCGATCATCCGGATTCGCAGTCACGCCCCAGCGCCTAGGGAGAAAAAGTCCAGAACAAAAGGTGAGAGAGAGAAGGGAATAAGGAAAGCTAAATCTCCATGTTAAGACTTACCTGTTGATTCATTCCCTCTTCATTTCGGGTCCGCGCCGCATCCTGGCATTTCCGGACCCCGGCCCCTAAGGGGAAAAAGAGACATCAGCGTTAATGAGCGAATGAAAAGACAGTACCAAAAAACGCTCATTAAAGACTTACCTGATTTCTACAAGGATTTCACCTCTCATCTCGGGTCGGTGCCTGTTCCCCGGCATTCCGTACCCCGGCCCCTATGGGGAAAAAGACACTAGCATTAGTACATTAATGCATGGACACAAGGGGAACCTCTTATCAAAAAACTTACCTGGAAGCCAAGCAAGTTTGGTTCTCACCAATCCGAAAATCCAGTGAAGTAACTGGATATCAACGCGCTCCTGCATCAAAAGCAGGATATAGAGTTCGTCCTTCCAGACCCTAAGTTGAGACGCTACGAGAAATCACAGAAGGGTTTCAAGGAGGGTGAGAGGGGAAAGTGGGAGGCCGATTGCATTACCCCGCAGACAGTTAATCCCCTATTTTCGCCTACAGAAGGATACTTCTGCGAGCCAGACAAGCCAGATTTGGGGGCCCGGTCCAGTCCGTCTTCCGGACCCTGCGCATCACCTTAGAAGAGGTCACAGCAGCGCAAACCAGGCCAGCGCCTCCGTGGGAGTCAGGTGAGCGTAACAGGGACCTCAATTTGGGGTGGGGGGGAGACTGCCACCCCCGGTTGCAGTACAACATTTGCTGCCAACTTAGGGTGCCCCTCAGCCCCCCCTAAAAAGTAGCCTACGATTTTGTATTATTTTACTCCTATGTCCCGTCCCCTTTCCTCCATACTTGTGGGACATCTCTCCATCCTGTGGGACGGGACCGGAGCACTTTGTAAAAAGCATCCACACTTTTTTCAAAAATGTGTCCCTCTTTCCTGCGCGGGGCCCGGCACGCAGCCGTAACCCCGCCCACCTTGGCTCTGCCCCGCGCATCGCCCATCAGTCCTTTTCTCCGCTCGATCGGGGCCGGGCGCACTTGCATCCTCGGAAGGTATTCTTCCCTTTTTTCCTCTCTGGCTCTTGCTGGCGTTAGTTTACTAGTCTGTCTTTCAAATTAGACTTTCCAGATTGTTCATCGTGTCACCGTCACCGTCGCTTCGCGAGGGCGGATCCCCATCCTCTTTGTTTAGAGTGTTTGGGTCCGGAACACCATTGGGACTCCTGTTTTTACTGTGACTCCCTTTCGGTCCGGGCACTTAAACGTCGGTTGGAGCGGTGGGAGGAGGTGTTCCGACGAACTCCTCCTTCGCATTTTCAGGCATTCATCGACGAGAAGAAAAGAAGGCCGGTAAGTTCTTTACTTTTCAGATACCTTCCCGGGTTCCTCTCGGTCCGGGAGGGGCGTTGATCGCTCTGTCACTGGGGTTTGCCCTGAGGTGCCCGTTGGGCCTAATAATTCTACCGGAGTTTTCTCCGAGGGTCTCCGTAAGGGGCCTGTGAACACCGGAGTACGCTCCGAGGCCCCTCCTGTGGGGGCTGTTTGTAGACCCAGTTCTACTGAGTCGTGGGGTACCGGAGCTCACTCTGAGGCCTCTCTGTCGACTTCCCTCAAAAACAAAACCGGGGTGCGCCTCGAGGCCTTGGCTGGGCTTGTAGTCACCGAACGGAAGTTCGAGGCCCGCGCAGAAAAGGCTGTTACCGGGCCTGGGTCTGAGGTCCCTCGTACAGAGGCTAAAGCTACCAACAGTTCTGAGAGGCCGGTCAAGGCTTTGTCGGTGAAAGCGCACCGTTCCCGCTCTTGTGGCGACACCAGATCTGTTGAGGGGGCAAAGAAGCAAGGTTCTTCTTTTACCGGCAGTGCCGAGGTCCTTCCTTTGAAGGCTCAGTTGGCGGTTGGTATGTCACAAAAACATTCCAGGCCTCATAGTACCGGCTCGGCCGAGGTTCATTATGTTACGGCTAAGATTAAGACCTCTGATCCATCGACGGGGACCCCTGCCTCACTTCCTCACGTGCCGCAGCTCCTCTCAGATGAGGACAAAATGGCACCCGTTCCCACCACGGCGGCCATTTTAGGTGCTAGCCCTACAACTACGCCATCGGCTTCTGGTGTATGGCTCGGTCTCTTGGGTGAACCTAAGGTCTCTTGTGCGCATCCTTACCGGCCGGTTTATGATTGTAATGCCCGGATGCCTCTTCCGCACAATGTTTTGTTGCCCGCGGGGGCGGCTCCTTTGATTTATATGGATACGTCGGCGGAGGGGCCGGTGTGGCATCCTTCCCCGTTACGTCCCTGGATTTGCCCACCTCATGAGAGGCCTCTTCAGGTCCCGAAACAATCTCCTGAGGATGCCTTTTTCGGTAAATTTCAAGCGCTTATGCGCACGCCTCCCTTGCCAGTGGTGCACCCCCCCCCCCGCTCTCCCGCCTTTGCCTCCATTGTCCCCAGTGGACAAGGCAGTGCCTGACACGGCTCAGCAGGATCCTGACCTGTCAGATGACCCTCAAGGCGATCAGGACAACAAGGACCTTCCCCGCTCTATCAGAGCCTTTCATGACCGGGTACTGGACATGATGAGTTTCTTAGATGTTCCGGTGCCCGAGGCACCCGCTCCGCAGGAGGGCGTGCTTTCTGGAGCGTTCACCCTGTCTCCCTTGGAGCGTACCGGCCTGTTCCTGCAGAAGGACGTCCTGGCCAAGGTCTGAAGAGTCTGGGAAAAGCCACACTCGGGACTTTTTGTCAATAAAAAGATTGATGCGAGGTACAGGCTGCATTCTTCGGAAGAGGTGGCCCCGTCGTCTTGTCCGCCTCCCTCCTCCACAGTGGTGGCTGCGGCCACTTTGCAGTCCAGGCCTGCAGCATCCTCTTACACGACAGCTACTCAGGTTCTGGGAAAGAACAAGCTCCTCGACTCCCTCGGGAGGAAAGTCTTTGCCAACTCGGCCTTGCAGCTCAGGCAGGCCAACGCCGAATTGATATTGGCGGGAGCTAGCATGCGGATGTGGAAAGGTCTGTCGGAGTTTGAGGAGCACATCCCGTCTTGAAGCTGGAAGACTTCAAAGGAGGCCTTTCTGATGCCAGGGAATTGACCCAGGATCTCCTGGAGGCTGCGGCTCTTCACGTAGACACCTCGGCTCGGGGCCTGATGCTTGGGGTTGATACCTCACGGCAGGCGTGGCTGCATGCCACTAAATTTTCTAAGGAAGTGCAAGACAAGGTGTTGGACCTTCCATTCGATGGGAAGGAGCTTTTTCATTCTTCTACTGATGTGGAGCTCACCAAAACCAAGGATAGCACTCAGATGGCTAAATCATGTTCTGTTCTGGTTAAAGCTCCTTTCAAATCCCAGAGACTGTTGTCGCAAAGTCGACTTTCCTCTGGTTTTAGGGGCTTCCTCGACCGCAAATCTCGCAGAGTGGATACTCCTACGGGGAATAACCGCCGTAGACAACAGCGTACATGGTTTTTCTCCCGCTCCTCAGCCTCCTCATCCGGTTCAGGTGGCACTGCCACCGATAAGCCTGCCAAATGAAGGTTTTCTGCGCTCGCACAAGACCCTGGTGGGAGGATGCATTGCGTCTCATTGGGAGGCGTGGCAGACCATCACAGAAGACAGATGGGTCTTGTCAGTCGCTCGAGCGGGCTTGCGCTTACCTTTAACCCCTACCCCACCCCTCAACCCTCCTTTTCAGCTGTCGGGCTCACCCTCCCTCATGGCCGAGGTTCAGAAACTTCTGGACCTCAGAGCTGTGGAACGCGTTCCCCTTTGGGAGCGAAGGGAGGGCTTCTACTCCCGGCTGTTTACGGTGCCCAAACCCAACCAGGCTGGCCTGCGCACCATCCTAGACCTTTCCCAGTTCAATCTTTTCCTACCCCAAGAGAAATTCAAGATGATCACACCCGGCCAGATACGCTTCTCTTCAATCGCAGATGGGCGATTGGCTCAGCATGGTGGATCTTCAGGATGCGTACATGCATATCCTGATTTGGAATCCACACAGGAGATACCTCTGCTTCTCTTTGGGAGAGGAGCACTTCCAGTTTCGGGTGCTTCCTTTTGGCCTCAGCTCGGCGCCGCGTGTCTTCACGAAGATGATGTCGGTGATTGCGGCCTATCTTCGTCTCCAGGGTATCCATGTGTATCCTTATTTGGACGACTGGCTCTTACGCAGCCCTTGCCTGTTTGCAGCAGCGGGCAACCTCCAGTCTCTCCTTCAGCTCCTGTTCCATCTTGGGCTGTCGGTGAACTGGCGGAAATCCTCCATGACGGTCTCACAGGACCTGATCTTCCTGGGTTTTCGTTGGAACACGATCGACTGCAGGGTGTATCTGACCGGGGACAGAATGGCGGATCTGTTGGCCACGTGTCAGATGTTTGCGCAGTCGGAGAGCATGTCGGCCTGGTGGTACCAGAGGCTTCTGGGCCTCATTGCCTCGTGTGTACTGGCTCTTCCTGTTGCTAGTCTCAAAATGAGACGGACCCAGATGGCTCTTATGAATTCATGGCGTCAGGCAGTGGATCCGGATTCCATGCGGATAATGATTCCGGATTCCATGAGAGTGGACCTGGACTGGTGGTCATCTCTCAGCAACCTGTCGGTGGGCGCGGGGTTTCAGGACCCAGCCCCCATGGTGACGATCACGACGGACTCCTCCCTTCTGGGGTGGGGTGCGACGTTAGATCTTCTTCAGGTCTCGGACCTCTGGTCGCCTCAGGACAAGCTCCTGCACATAAATCATTTGGAGCTTCTAGCGATCTTTCTGGCGCTCAGGGCGTTCAGACCGCTCATTGTCAACAAGGTGGTCCGCATAAGAACGGACAATGTGGTGTCAATGTATTACATAAACAAGCAACTGGGAACAAAGTCTCCCCCCCTCGTGGACTTGTCCATCCAGATTTGGGAGTGGGCAGTTCTTCATGGTGTCTGGCTGCTTGCAGTGCACATCCCGGGCCAGCTGAATGTCACAGCGGATGCCCTCAGCCGGCGGACAGTGGTCAGCTACGAGTGGGAGTTGAAGGCGGAGGTCCTATCATGGATTTTTTCTCGTTGGGGCACACCGGAGGTGGACCTCTTCGCCACGGCGGGGAACAAGAAACTTCCTTAGTATGCCTCCAGAGGGGGGCTGGGAGCCTCCTCTCTGGGGGATGCTCTCGGGATTCCATGGCACAACATGAGAGATTACGCCTTCCTGCCTCTAGTTCACCATGCAATTTGGAAGTTGAAGAACTCTGTGAACTGTTCCCTTCTACTGATAGCCCTGTGGTGGCCGGCCAGGTTTTGGTTCTCAGAACTTCAACACTTGTCGGTGTCTCCGCCGATCAGGTTACCTGTAACTCCCGATCTTCTTCACCAGGGGGAACAGATGTGGCACCCCTCCCCACAATCGCTCAGTTTGGCAGCATGGTGCCTGAGTTCAAGTCTTTAGAGCATCTGTGTTTGTCTGCGGATAACATGCACATTATCCAGGCAGCCAGGAAACCCTCGACCAGATCTCAATACAGGAGTAAATGGCTCAGGTTCTGTCATTGGTGTTTGGAGAAGAAGTTGGATCTGAGGGTGGCCACGATTGACACAGTGCTGTCCTTCGTGTCCTCCCTAGCAGAGTCAGGGGTTCATGTTCTGTCATGCAGGATTTATCTCTCAGAGGTTTCCGCTTACCTTTCTACAGACCTTTGTTCTTATTCTCTAACTAACCCAGTGGTGAAGAGGCATTTTGCTGGCTTGACACGCCTCTACCCTCCGGTTCGTAATCCGCACCCGCCATGGGATCTAAATGTAGTCCTGACGGCGCTGTGCCATAAACCCTTTGAACCAATGGCTACGGTAGACCTCAAGTACTTGTCTTGGAAAGTGTCCTTTCTGGTTGCCGTTACGTCAACGAGGAGAGTGAGTGAGCTCCAGGCATTGTCGGTGGAGCATCCTTTCTTGCTCTTTCACAAGGACAAAGTAGTCCTTTGGACAAACCTGGCTTTTTTACCAAAGGTAGTGACCGAATTCCATCTGAATCAGTCGATCTCCCTTCCGGTCTTTTTTCCGAACCCTGCCTCAGAGGCTGAAAGGGTTCTACACTGTCTCAATGTCCGAAGAGCTCTTAAGTTCTACCTGGACAGGACTTCTGAGCTTAGGGTTTCTTCTCAACTTTTTGTGACCTTCGGTAACCCTCAGGGCGACCCGGCGTCTAAGGCAACTATTTCTAGGTGGATCGCTGTCTGCATCACGGAGTCTTTCACCGTCCAAAGGCTGAAACCTCCTAAGGGTATCCATGCACACCTGGAGCGGGGCAAGGCAGCCGCAGTTGCTTTTCAGAAATATATCCCCTAGGAGTCCACCGCTAGGGCAGCTACTTGGGCCTCCCCATCCGCTTTCCGTAAGCATTACTGTCTCGACATGAGCTCAAGATCTGACGCTCAGTTTGGTCAGGCTGTGCTGAAGAACCTGTTTCAGTAAGGGGTATTTCCATCCACCCGTAGTTCCTGTAAGGAGTGCTTGCGAATCTCCCACAAGTATGGAGAAAAGGGGACGCGACGTAGGAGTATTACCAGGTTACTCACTGTAGTGACCACCTTACCCCTAGTCCATAGTCCCCTTTCCTCCATACGCCTGCCCGCCGTCCCCTCTAATAAGGTTCCTCTGTTATTGCTAATGGGTCTTTGACCCGGTGATAGAAAAGGACTGATGGGCGATGCGTGGGGCGGCGCCAAGGTGGGCGGGGTTACGGCCGCGTGCCAGGCCCCGCGCAGGAAAGAGAGGAGGGACACATTTTTTGAAAAAAATGTGGATGCTTTTTACAAAGTGCTCTGGTCCCGTCCCACAGGACGGGGAGATGTCCCACAAGTATGGAGGAAAGGGGACTATGGACTAGGAGTAAGGTGGTCACTACGGTGAGTAACCTGGTAATTTTTGTTTACCCAACTTTGCTTGGCGCAGATGGCCGCATTAGTGTGCCAATCTGGCCCCAGGGTGCCCAAACCCTACTTCCCCATGTATTGGGGGTCCTGTCCCACCTTTTGTGGTGGCCCTCTCCCCCCCACCCCAAATGGCTGGGGGGGACCCCTCATGCAGCCCTCTTTGAGCCTCCTAGGAAGGACTGCATGATGTGCCCCCCCCCCACCCCCCCCGTTCGGTGTGGTTGAGAGGGCCACCACAAAAGGTGGGTCAGGACCCCCAATAGATGGGGCAGTAGGGTTTGGGCACCTTGGGGGCAGATTGGCACACTAATGTGGCCATCTGCGCCAAGCGAACTTGGGTAAACAAAAAAAAAATCCAAAATCGTAGGCTGCATTTTAGGGGGGGCTGAGGGCACCCTAAATTGGCAGCGAATGTTGTGCTGCAACAGGGGTTGACATTCACCCCCCCAACCCCAAATGGAGGGCCCCACCTCATGCAACCCTCCCTGGGGGCTGATATCTGCTCCTAGGAAGGGGCATCTGACCCCAGGGAGGGATGCATGAGGTGGGGCCTCCCCTATCTGACGCCAGGGTGGGATGCACCCTACATTGCCGGCAAATGTTCTACTGTAACGTGGGATGGCCCTCTTTCCCTCCCTCCCCCACCCAAATGGTGGGCCCCACCTCATGCATCCCTCCCTGGGGTCAGATTCCCCTTCCTAGGAGCAGATATCTCCCCCCAGGGAGGGTTGCATGAGGTGGGGCCCTCCATTTGGGGTGGGGGCAAGAGGGCCACCCCCCCGTTACAGTAGAACATTTGCCGGCAATGTAATTTATTTTGTTTCCCCAACTTCGCTTGGTGCAGATGGGCACATTAGTGTACCAATCTGCCCCCAGGGTGCCCAAACCCTATTGCCCCATGCATTGGGGGGCCTGTCCCACCATGTTTGGGGACCCTCTCCCTCCACCCCAAATGGAGGGGAGGGGGTGTACCTCACGCAGCCGTTTGTAGGAGGCCCACGGATGCCTGCATGAGGTGCCCCTGCCACCCATTTGGGGTGAGGGGGGGAGAGGGCCCCCAAAAATGGTGGGACAGGCCCCCCAGTGGGTGGGGCAGTAAGGTTTGGGCACCCCAGGGCCAGAATGGCACACCAATGTGCCCCTCTGCACCAAGGCAAGTTTCGTAAACAAAGAAAAAAATGGAAAATGGTGGAACGCTTTTTAGGGGGGGGCTGTGGGGCACCCCAAAGGGTCTGGGAAGTTTCTAATGGGATGGGGCATTGACCCCCTCCCCCCCAGCCGCAATGGAGTGGGTGCCATGTCATGCAGCCCTCCCTGGGACCAGATATCTGCTCCTAGGAACGGACGCCTGAGCCCAGGGAGGAGTGCAGGACAGCCCCCCATTATCTGCCCCTGGGTAGGGCTACATGAGATGGGCTGCCCCTCCAATTTGGCCATGTGTGGGTTCCCACGGGTGTCCTCTTTTGGAAAATGCGTGGGGTTCCCTGTTTTCCTTGCTGGCTTCGACACCCTAGGCCCAAATCTGTAGGTTGCCCACATGAACAAAATGGGCAGTGGCGAAAGGCTTGGGGTTACCAGTGGGTTACCCTTTTCCTTTTGCGCCCCCGGTAGGTGCACCCACACATGTGAGGTACCGTTTTCATCGGGACACGGGAAGGTAGGCCACGTGTTGTTGGCGGTGTGTTTCGGTGGGTGGCCAGAGTGAAATGTCTGAGAATTGTCTGCATTTCCAGCCAATTTCAGAGACCTTTCCCTGTGTCCACTCACCGAAACACGTCGCCAACAACAGATGTCATACCTTCTCGCGCTCCCACAGGTGTCCCGACGAAAAAGGTACCTCACATGTGTGGGTGCACCTACCGGGGGTGCAAAAGGAAAAGGGTAACCCGCTGGTAACCCCAAGCCTTTCGCCACAGCACAATTTGTTCATGTGGGCAACCTACAGATTTGGGCCTAGGGTGTCGAAGCCAGCAAGGAAAACAGGGAACACCATGCCTTTCCCAAAAGAGGACACCTGTGGGAATGCGCAGAGGTCTGACTTGCGCGAAGCGGGCCATAATTTATTACCCAGAACCCCAGACAAAGTGAACATTGTGTTTTTTCCCCACCAAATATCACACTTTGTCAGGGATTGTGGCTAATAAACACTGGGGCAATTTGCGCAAGGCAGACCACTGTGGATTCCCACGGATGTCCTCTTTTGGAAAATGCATGGGGTTCCCTGTTTTCCTTGCTGGCTTGGACACCCTAGGCCCAAATCTGTAGGTTTCCCACATTAACAAAATGGGCAGTGGCGAAAGTCTTGGGGTTACCAGTGGGTTACCCTTTTCCTTTTGCACCCCCGGTAGGTGCACCCAGATACGAGAGGTACCGTTTTCATCGGGACACCTGTGGGAATGCAGGACGGTAGGCCATGTGTTATTGGGGGTGTGTTTCGATGGGTGAGCCGAGCGAAATGTGCGGAAAATGTTTTTTTTCCCCCACCTTTCGGACTTTGCGGGGGTGTCTGGGTAATAAATTCTGGGGCGATTTGGGCATATCATACCTCTGCGGATTCCCACGGGTGTCCTCTTTTCGGAAATGCATGGGGTTCCCTGTTTTCCCCGGTGGCTTGGACACCCGAGGCCCATATATGTATGTTGTGCCGGTCGGCAGAGCGTCTCAAATTCCGGTCTGAAAACAGACTTGGGGTTACTTGTGTTTTAGGCTTTACCCTTGGCGGCCAGGTAGGTGCACCCACACATGTGAGGTACCATTTTTATCGGGACACGTGTGGGAACGCGGGACGGTAGGCCATGTGTTGTGTTTGTGTGGTTTTCATAACGTTTTGACCCATTTGCTGGTGGCCTTTGTCACACAACCCTTTCATTTCCCAAATGTGACCTACATTTAGTCGCTGCTTTAGGCACCATACACTTCGAGGGGATTGGGTCCTCCGACGTATTCCATATCTGACATGTAATCACCACAGCTGTGCTGCTTCGGAAACTTTTTTCTGCGTCCTGTGTCGATGCGCCGTCGTCGAGGACCTCCTCCGACGTCATCCGATGTGATAAGTAGGACGCACGACGCCCATAGCCTCAGTTCCGTTTTTTCTGCGAACGTGTTGCTTCGTGAATCTCGGTTAACGCCTCGACTCTTTGGCGTTCTGTTCTTCTCGGTTCTTCGAACCTGTTCGTTTTTGTGAAAATCCTTCGTGTGAAGATGTCTTCTACTTCGTCTTCGACCCCGCGTCCGGGTTTCGAGAAGTGCGGGGAGTGTGGGTCCAAGATGTTGGTGACGGACTCGCACGACGCCTGCCTCTGGTGCCTCGGGGAGTCCCACGACACGGATGACTGTATCGACTGCCAGTCGCTCACGTCCAAAGCCTTACGCGAACGTAAGAAGACGTTGTCGGTAGGTTGGGTGTCCACGCCCCGGAAGTCGAAGTCTGCGGGGCTTTCGACGGATGATTCGAGGGGTGACTCTCTGCGTCGTCAGAAGTCTCGTGGGTCTCCTTCTAGGAGTCGGTCTCGCCACTCCTCAGCCTCTTCGAGGCATTCTCGGAAGCGCCAACTCCGGTCGTCTTCCAGGTACTCTTCGGAGGACTCTGTCCGGCACGTCGCTTACCCCACCAGCCGTGCGACGCCAGAGCAATGGGCTTCCTTCGGGGAGAAAATGCTGGCGATTCTTGAGTCGCAGGGTACTAAGCCATCCGCGCCCCCGAGTGGGGTCGGTCGTGAGAGGTCGAGAGACACCGCTCGCAAGAGTGGTCGGCACGAGTCACGGGAGAGGTCCCGTTCGGACAAGGAGACTCGTTCTCGACGTACCCGTTCCAGGTCCCGGTCCTTGACGCGTTAGAGACCGTGTGCACCTGTGAGGTCTTCGAGGAAGACATCGACGTCTGAGGCGTCGAGGGCGTCGACAGGCTTTCTCGAGGCTCCGGCTCCGAGGAAGTCATCGAAGCCGTCGACGCTCAGGTCGTCGAAGGACACGCTCGGGGCTCCGGCTTCGAGGGCTGTGTCGACGTCGCCGATGCTGGCGGCGCTGCATCTGACGTCGACGCCGATTTCCTCGACGCCGATTTCCTCGACGCCGATTTCCTCGACGCCGACGCCGATTTCCTCGACGTCGACGCCCTCGACGTCGACGCCGATTTCCTCGCGAAAATCCTCGCGAAAAATACCGTCCAGCCAGCAGCGACCCCTGCTACTTGACCAGGCACCCCACTCCGGAGAGCTTGGTGGTGCAGGCGACCACGGCCCCGGCAAAGCAGGCGTCGTACCCTACCATCCCTCCTGATAGGGACGACAAACGTTTTGATGGCTGGGCGAAGAAAGTGTTTTCTTCTGGTGGTATGGCGCTTCAGGCGGCCAACTCAATTTGTGCCTTGTCTCGTTTCACACACTCTGTGGAACTGTGTTGCGTTAGCGGCTGAACATATTCCCGAAGGGGACGAACGGGATGGTTTCCTTGCTATGGTCCAGGATGGTAAGGATGTCATGTGTGAGTCCGTTCAGTCGGGTTTGGACTTAGCTGAATGCGTCAGTAGGTCCATGGCGGCGAGCACCGTGATAAACAGGTTTGCGTGGTTGCGGAAGTCGGGGTTTGCTCCTGATGTGCAGTCCCGGCTCCTCAACATGCCCTTTGACGGTGAACACCTTTTTGGCAGCAAGGCTGACGAGAGCCTTGAGAGGTTGCAGACCTCAAAAGCTGCAGCGAAGTCGTTGGGCGCTGCAGTCCGCCAACCTCTGCCTTTTCGTCCTAGGGGACAGCAGTGGAGGGGTGGTTCCTTTCGCTATTACTCGTCCTTCAGTAAAGCGAGAGGAGCTGGCAGTCAAAGAGGCCAACGCAGGGGTACCAGTGGTGGACGACAGGGTACCCGTGGTGCCAAGGCCGCTCGGGCAGTTGCCTCTTTGCCCTCAGGTAACGCTGCAGCCGCTCCCACTCAGTCATGAGGCCATGTCCCATGGTTCGCCGGTTGGGGGAAGGCAGGCGCAGCATCTTGTAGAGTGGCAAGCCATTACTTCAGATGTGTGGGTTCTGGAGCTCATAACCCACTGCTACTGTCTTCCCTTTCGGCACAGGCCTCGCGACAATCCACCGGGGAACCTCTCTTTGCAGAGTCCGGATCCGCTCCTTGCGCAGGAAATTCAAGCCCTGCTGGAGAAAGGCGCCATAGAACTGGTGCCTGTAGCGGAGAGGAACAAGGGATGGTATTCCCCTTATTTTTTGATTTCGAAGAAAGACGGGGGATTGAGACCCATCATGGACTTGCGCGGTTTGAACAAACTCCTCAGGAAGGACAAGTTCAAGATGGTTACTCTTTCTCAAGTCCTCCAGGCCCTTCAGCTTCAGGACTGGTTGGTGTCACTCGACCTCAAGGATGCTTACTGCCATGTGCCGATCCATCCCAAGCACAAGAAGTACCTGACGTTCGCGGTTGGTGACTCGCACTTTCAGTTTCGGGTCCTGCCGTTCGGATTGACCTCCACCCCGAGGGTTTTCACCAAGCTCATGGTGGTGGTGGCAGCGCATCTCAGGCAAGGGGGGATTCACGTCTACCCCTACCTGGACGATTGGTTGATCAGGGGGAGCTCTCCCGAGCAAGTCCTGGATCATCTGTCCGTCACCTGCCACTCCCTTCACAGGCTGGGCTTCTCCCTCAATTTAAAGAAGTCCCATTTGACGCCAACACAGCAGCTCCAGTACATCGGAGCAGTGCTTGACACTTCCCTGGGGCAGTGTTTTACTACCCAGGTGAGGGCTCTTCACATTCAGCAGATGGTGCACATGTTTCAGCATGCCCAGACGCTCCCAGCGTTCGAGTTCTTGAGGTTGCTCGGCCTCATGGCATCCTGCATTCTTCTGGTGCCAGAGGCTCGCCTGCGGATGAGATCTTTGCAGTGGGCACTCAAGACGCAATGGTCGCAGTCCTCCGGCAGGATGTCGGACCCGGTTCAGGTGCCGCCCTCGGTCTCCCGGGACCTTCTGTGGTGGGCCGTCGAAGGCAACTTGATGAAGGGGGCTCCATTTTGGCTTCCCTGGCCGGAGGTGACGATCATGACGGATGCATCCCTCACGGGATGGGGAGCTCATGCCAACGGGCTGACAGTCAGCGGTCGTTGGTCTCCGTCGGAGTCCAGACTCCATATCAATCTGTTGAAGCTGAGGGCCGTCAGGCTAGCCCTGAAGGCTTTTCTGCCGACTGTGCGAGGAAAGTGTGTCCTGATCCTGACAGACAACACAGTGGCCATGCACTACCTCAACAAAAAGGGGGGGCAGGGTCACTTCCTCTGTTCAGGGAGGCGATGCAGCTCGAGTTCTGGGCCATCCAGCAGGAAGTTTCGATCTCGGCAGTTCATCTGGCCGGAGACGAAAACGTGACGGCGGACGCTCTGAGCAGGCAGAGCGCGATCTCTCACGAGTGGGAGTTGGCTCAGGAGATTCTCCTGGAGATCTTCGCCCTTTGGGGGACCCCTCAAGTGGATCTCTTCGCCTCCAGTGTCAACCGTAAGTGCGAAAGGTTTTGCTCGCGGGAATTTCCTCCAAAAGGAGCCTTAGGAGACGCGTTAGTGGTGGAGTGGTCATTCCCGCTGCTGTACGCGTTTCCTCCAGTCCCCGTCATCCCGCAAGTGCTGCGGAGGTTACGGAAGTTCGGTTCCCGGATGATCCTCATTGCTCCGGCGTGGGCTCTGAGGACGTGGTACCCGGACTTTCTCGACTTGTCCATCTGCCCTCCACGTCGTCTTCCCTACTGAGACGATCTGCTCTCACGGGAGGGGGGTCAGGTTCTCCATCCAGAGGTCAGATCCCTTAACCTTCACACTTGGCTTCTGAAAGGTTGAGGTATAAGGATTGGGACCTCCCTGAAGACGTGATGGAGGTGTTGCTTTTGGCCCAAAGGCCAGCAACAAAGTCTCTGTACCGTTGCCGTAAGTTCTGCGACTGGTGCAGAGTTCAGAATGTGGATCCTTTTGCATGTGACATCCCCATGGTTCTGTCCTTTTTACTTTCTTTGGCCCACTGGGGCTTGCAAGTGGGTACCATTAAAGGTAACCTGGCGGTGCTGTCCATCTTTAAGCGCTCGTCTGAAGAGTGTTCTTACTTTAAAATCCCTTTAATTTCACAGTTTCTGAAAGGGCTCACTAATGTGTTCCCTCCATCACCTTTCCTGGTGCCCAGTTGGGATTTAAACCTTGTTCTTAAGTTTCTTATAGGTGCTCCGTTTGAGCCTTTACATTCTTGCCCTTTGAGGCTATTAACTCTGAAAACTGTGTTTTTAGTTGCGGTTACTTCCGCTCGCAGAGTGAGTGAGTTACAGGCACTTTCAGTTAAGCCACCCTTCACTGTATTTCTTAAGGACAGGGTTGTCCTTAGAGTTCGTCGTCCTTTTCTTCCGAAGGTAGTGACGGAATTTCATTTGGCCCAGAAGGTTGTTCTTCCGGCATTCTATCCTCCTCCGCATCCTGGTAAGGAAGAGGAGAGGCTCCATAGGCTTGATCCTAGGAGAGCTTTAAGCTTTTATGTTTCACGCATGTCCCGGGTCAGAGTGGACGATCAACTCTTTATTGGTTACGCTGGAAAGCGTTTGGGGCAAGCTGTGACGAAACAGACTTTCTCGCTGGATTATTTTGGCCATCTCGGAGTGTTACCGCTTGGCGGGTAAGGACCCACCGGCTGGCTTTGCGGGCCCATTCTACCAGGGGTATGGCTGCATCTACTGCCCTGCAGAGGGGTGTTCCTATTCGCAACATCTGTGATGCAGCCACCTGGGCTTCAGTACATACATTTGTACGTCACTATTCCCTCGATTCCATCCGAGGACAGGATCTGGCCTTTGGCAAGGCGGTCATTTGCTCCGCTATTTGATTGGCTATTTTAAATTTTGATTCTAAATTCTTTCCCTCCTCCTTGCTCTGGTACTGCTTTGGGAGTCTGTCATAGATATGGAATACGTCAGAGGACCCAATCCCCTCGAAGAACAAGTTACTTTCTTACCTGGTAACGTTCTTTCGATGGGATGGTCCAACGACGTATTCCATATCGCTCCCGCCCTGCCTTCCCAGCTGCAGAATTTCTTTTGCGATTGCAGCTTACGTTCCGCAAGGCTTTGTGTCTGACTGGCAGTTGACTAATGTCACACGTTCTGGGGGAAAAAACTACAACTGAGGCTACGGGCGTCGTGCGTCCTACTTATCACATCGGATGATGTCGGAGGAGGTCCTCGACGACGGCGCATCGACGTAATCGACGCAGGACGCAGACGCCGAAAAAAGTTTCCGAAGCAGCACAGCTGTGTTGATTCCATGTCATAGATATGGAATATGTCGTCGGACCATCCCATCGAAAGAACGTTACCAGGTAAGAAAGTAACTTGTTCTTTTGTAACCTGCACAAGTCACCTACCCTTGAAAAGGTCTGCCTGTGCTCTTTCAAAAAATGTATGCTTGCCGTTCCTCACCACATTGGTTTTCCTGATTTACACATGCTAAGTGCGTCTGTTCAGGCCGTTAGCGTAAAACTCCTGTGTACCATGACTCAGTGTTTGGCTTGTGGTATTGCTTGTTTTGTAAAACACTACAAAAAAATGTGTGCTCTCCTAACTGCAAGAGTCGGGGGAATGTAGCAGAGCATTGCTTTTCTCAAAATTCATAGAAGCCATTGCCGTACCAAGCCAACCATGTCCAACACATACCTTTTTTTCTGTCATTTTCCCGCTTTTCCCCCAATATATGGCAGTTTCCCCTACCTAGTTGTTGCCTGACCTACGCAAATCACCCCTTCCGAAACTTGGAATTTTGTCTACTTTTCAGTAATACTTGCCTTTCTGTCCTCCAATTCGGCTTTCCTACCCTTTTCTTCCATTCCGTCCATGCATGTCCAATTGGCAAAAATGGCCAAAATCGCCTACCTCTCACAAAACAGTTGATAACCACATCAAAATAATTCTTTTTCCTTTCCACTCAACCTTTTCTTGAAAGCCAGGAAATTGGGGAATTCAGCACAGCAACCTATTCGTTCCTAGCTCTTAAAAGGGAAAAAAAACACAGGCTTCTTTGTACATCATTTTATCAGCATTTTTTGAAAAAACCCAAAATCTTCACGCTTTTTGGTTTTCTCTCACTTTCCTACAGCAACCTAAGATTCCTGGGTGGCGTGACGACCGCCTACATGTGGGGAAAAAAAGGAGCCAAATTTCGCCGAGATACCTCATGTAACAAAAAAGTTACAAGCCATTGAATGGCCACATACCGAAATCACCAAAAAAGGCCCTGGCACTGGGGAGAAATACCCATGGCACTTAAGGGGTTAAAGGTTTGTAATAAACCAAATAAAAATATTTTTTTTTTAAAAATCACCAAAATAAACACGATGGGGACCTTCATTGTTGTTCCATGGCAGGTAGCGACCCAGCCGAATGCCATGTTCACCCAGTCGTCCTGGATCCCTGCTTCCTTCTTAATATTTACCCTAAGTTCATGCTCTGCCGCAATGGCATGTGAAAGTGTGCCATTCTCAGCGTCTGCAGAAGGTACAAACGTGCAACATGAACTCCCGATGTTTTTGCAAACCTCGCCCTCCATGGCTGTCAGAAGGTCTAGGACGTAGCGGTTCTGCATTGTCATTAGTCTGAGCGCTCGTAGTTCCACCTTGATAACATCTAACCCCTCTTCAGTATCATTTGCCAGCTGGATTAGTTCCCACCTGACGATCTGGAGCCATTTAGCGTTGGCTCTAGTCTGGATGCTGAGCACAAGGGATGCAAAAAATGTCTTGGCGGAATTGTACAGTCTATATTCGTCAGGTATTTGTGCCAGTAGATCAGAGGATTCTTGGGACAAGTAGTTAGGGGGGATCGATCATGGCGTTCCCTGTTGAGAGGTGAAACAGTGGGTGCTATTACTGTGGTTTCAGGCAGTGTCGGTTTTTCTTCTCAAAAGGGTCCCCCTTTTAGGTGTTCTTCAGGCACTACTAGTACAATAGTCGCTTGTTTTGTTCCTCCCCTCCCTTTCTGCACCCCTCTTCCTCACCTTTGGTTTTCTCCGGCTCTACCAGAAATGTCATCAGGCCTATTACGGTAGTCACCTGTCTGTTTCATTTCCTTCCAACTCTCCCCCTCCCTTCCTTATCTATGTCTTAGCTCTTGCACTATCTGAAATGTCTTCAGGCCGAGTACGATAGTTAATTTCACATCCTTACTGTGCATGGCCTCTAAGAATGTCGTATTTTCCCTTGTTCCCTCCCTTGCCTTGAAGCGCTTTGAAACAAATTATGTATAGGCGCTATATAAATAAACTATCATATCATTACAAACAGGGCTGAATGCAGCGTAGCAAGCAAACAGTAGCCCCTCCAGGATGATGGGAGGTGCAAGTATGCTTTTTGGCCACATACCCAGTAGTAGTCCATCAATGCCCCCATGTCTTCAGATATCTGGAATAAGCACCGTTCAATTACACCGTTTGTTGGATCCCACTGAAATAGTTCCTTTGTTGTAGAAACAAAGTTCATAGTTTTCATCTTGGTGTACCTTCACTGGTTTTTCAGTTTCTGTGACTCTTGTTAGCTTTGCAACATGTTCTGTCCATATTTGTGCACAAGTTTGCTTGACGAGGGCTCGTGTCTTTTCTGAATAACCGATAAGTCCTTCTGATTTGTACATGAACGTTGCTTCTTGCCACTTATTGTCCATATACTTGGTCCCTTGTATAGCGAGGAATGCTTTGTTGAAACAGTTTGGGTCGGTGGAGCTGGTTTTGCATTTTCGAGTATCTGGCTCCAGGAACTGTAGGTGAACCCTGCATGCCTCGAAATTGCCTTTTACCCTACATATAGTGCAAGATGAATCGGACATTGTTTTTCATTTAATCGTACCTCTCGTGGCATTAATACTTTGGGGCCCCAGATGCATGGAGTGTTAGAGAACAAACATAGCGACTCCCATTAGTCATTTTCCTTCCCATTGCATTCATATCAGAGTACCACTGGTTAGAATGCTCAGGATGGCAAAGGTCTTCCACTGCGTCTAATCCTAGGCCATGATATGCATCATACTTATGCAGGTGTGTTTGTCGTTTCCTTCTGTTATTGTGCAATGGGAACCTTCTCACAAGGAACGTTGTGCTTGCAGTTTTAGCAGCTGGACCATTAAACTGTTGCAAAGAGTTGACTGGGAGCTGTTGCATATGGTAGTTGTAGGATTATACAAGGTGTTTTTTACTGCAGTGGTTTGTTCAATTCTCCTTGCATGGGCACTTTCATTCTATCACTCAGGAGCAGGAAGTGGCTAAAACCTATAACCATGTCAGGGGCTGGGGTGGACAACATGTTAAATTGTGAGGTAGATGATTTGGAGTTAAGCTCTAGAGAGGGTAGAGATGTGGAATTTGGTGCATTTTGTGGCTAATCAGTTACATTTCTGGTTGGCATAATAACACTTGGGCCCTTGTCGTATTTCGATAGAAGTGGTGAAGTTTATAGACCTATTTCAACTCCAGATCCACTTGTGTCCATCCCATTTCCATTTGCCCCCCCCACCCCCCCTCCAACCTCTTTCTTTTATGTGGTCACCCCAGATAAGACGTTCCCCAGTAAATGCCCATTGCCAACATTAATGCAGTAAATAAAATAGCTATGAAATTCAATCCACAGTCATAGCTATAGGTTCTCAAAAAATGCATTCTATTTCTACTACTTTCTGCATTTGACATGTCTCGCAGTGGCGTCATCTCCATGACTGTTGCACCTGCAGAGAGGGAACGAACGGGGTGGGTTTTAGGAGAGCAAGAGAGATTTTTAATTTCTCGTAGCCCACGCTCTAGCAGCAATGCAGGTTTTTTAACACATTGCACATATAAAGACGGCGTAGGGCTACATAAATTGAGGTACCTACATTGTTCTCAGTCGTTGTGTGCTGTGCTGCCTGGTGCCTTGCAAACATCTGAGAGGTGTATGCAATATCTTAGCCCCTTGACTTTTACTGCAAATGGGGTAGAAAACACCACCTCATATGGTGCGTGGAACCTGGGTGGTTTCCACTTCCGAACAAAGCTCCTGACATAGATCCACTCCCCTGGTAACGAGGGCTGGGTCTTGGCAGTGTCAGTCACAGTGGTAGTTGTAGTTTCTCTGCCTTCTGTGTAGGGGGTTGTGATTTGTTTTAAAATGCATCTTATTGCACGTGTGAGTTGCGTGAGATACTGTTTGAATTCTTCTCCTAAAATAGTGGCAGCTCTGTGGGCATCTGATGCTCTTCGTACGGGTGACAGTGGTGTTTGCATGCGTCGACCATTTACTATCTCATTATTAGACCGGAGGTGGTCCTTTCTGGACTGTGTGTGCAATTGAAATAACGCCAGGGGTAAGCAGTACAGCCAGTTTTTCTTGAGGGTGTTTCATAGTTTGGACAGTCTACCTTTGAGGAGGCCATTTATTTTTACCACCACGCCATTTGCCTGTGGGTGGTACATTGAACACATCATGTGCTTAATTCCCAATAATGTTGTCACCTCTTTGAACAGTTCATTGAAAAAGTGAGTCCCATTGTCTGACCGCAGGACATCACACACTCCCCATCGGGGGGAAAACTTCCCTAACAAGAAATGTTGCTGCGCACTTGGCGTCAGGGTGGGCACACAAGCCTGGTTCCACCCATTGAGAAAAAGGACACACCATCATGATCAAATATGCTCAATTGCACCTTTCTCCCATGTCTGCATAATCAATGTGCATTTCTCTGAAAGGGCCCACAATGTGCCCCGTAAAGTTCTCCAATGTCATCCCTGTGCTGAACACTTGACAGGTGGTACATTGGACCACCATTTGTGTCGGGTGCTTCTGTAAATTCGGAATGAACCAATCTTCCTGGAGATAGGCCGCAATGTGTTTGGAACTGTGGGATGGGAAGTGCAGCTGTTCGAATGCTGTGTGTAGTGGTTCTACAGGCATCACAACATTTCCTGTTGCTTCCTGTCCCCAAAGGAGATCCGTGGGTGACTGAATATACCCACGTTTGAGCCAGAGTTCCTGCTCATTTTTGGGTGCTCGATGTTGCAACTAGATAATCTGTGCTATGGGGAGCGCTGTGTAGGCATCTGTGTTGGGGGCGTTGTCGTACTGGCTAGAACTCATTCTGCACTCGTTTGTATTGGAAGGTATGCTTCTTTTTTGCTGCTGCGTCTCTGCTGCAGCGTTCCACATAGATATTTAGTCTGTCTTATGGGTATGAGCTAAGCATTTGACCACTGCTACTACCGAGGGTTCTGCGAGGGCGGTGAACAATGCATTCAGTAATTCTGCATGTTGCAGTGGGGACCCATCTGCCCTTCTTCACCCTCTCCTTCTCCACCGGGACAGACCTGCGTGCACCGTGGTGTTGACGCATGCAGTGTCCGAATAAATTGTAATGCAACATCCCTTTGATGCTTTTAGGGCCTCGATCAGCGCTACAAGCTCTGCTGCTTGTGTGGAAAAATGTCATGGTAATCTTTTCATGATCGTTTCCTATTACCCTTCCTCCAGTCTCACCATGACTGCCGCGACTTGCTTTTCACTTGTCTCTGGGTCAATTGACGCTGACCTGTCAACAAAAAAAGTCCCCTTCCCCTAGGGTGCTGTCTTTTGCTTTGGGAATGTCGTCCCCTTCATATTTTGCACAATCATGCTGTCGCATGTCCTCAGTGGTGCAAGGTCCTGTCAGGAATTTGGCTGGGTTTACTGTTCTGCATCGTACCACATGGTTATTTGGGCTAGACAAAATTATTTTGTATGCAGACACTGTGTGGTCAAGGTAGATTTGGAGCATTTCAGTATTGCAAACAGTGTGTGCTCAAAGTACAATGTTATTGAGCATCCCATCACGATAGTGGAACTCTTTTCAATGGTGAAGGCGGCAGCAGCAAGTGCCTTTTCACAAGCGAACTGTCCCTACATGACAGAATAGTGTGCTGCTGTAGTATGGCAAAGGTTTGTGTCCCATGGAGGTCTTTTGTGTCAGTACTGCGGTCATGAGGGGGCCATTGGAGTGCAAGAACAGGGAGAATTCCTGTGTATAGTCGGGGGTCACAAGAACTGGGGCTGTGGAAATCGCATCACAAACATCATTTCTGCTGTCCATTGGATGGGAGTTCCCTCCTTCTGTGCCTCCTTGAGGCCTTGCAGGAGTGGTTTTGTGTATGCTGCATAGTCTAGGAATTTTTGCTTTTCTTTTATTGTAGTTGGTTTGGCAGTTGCACGCACTGTGGCAGCTCTATCAGGTATGATGCTTTTGCCATCTTTTGAGATGGAACTGCACTAGGTAGAGCATTTCTTGTAAACAATACTGAAGTTTTATCTACCTTATTTTTCTGAGCCAGCAACTGGAGTAAGGCAATGGAGTCCCTGTGACAACTATGCTCGCTGTCGCTGCAGACCAGTAGGTAGTCTACATATTGAATGATCATGCTGGGCACCTGAATGTTACCAAGGTCTTTGTGTAGTATTCTGTTAAAGATACTGGAGCTTTCACAGTACCCCTGGAGCAAGTGACTGTGTTCGTATCGCTTTCCGCCCAGGGTAAATGACTGTGATTCTGGAGCGAGTGACACTGAGAAAAATGCATTCTTCAGGTCTATTACAGTAAAATGGGTGCCCTGTTTAGGGATGCTGCACAGGATGGATGCTGTTAGGAACAAGATGAAACTTTCTGTACAGTATCATTAAGGGGGGCATACATCCTGGATCATCCTCCCAACTACAAACTGTGGCTTTTTGATCAGATAGCAATATTGCATGGTGACGTGGAGGGCCTTATGATCCCTTGCTGCAGCAGGGCCTGTAATGTCTCCTGAATCCCTTATTCTGCTTCTCTGGACAGGAGATACTGTTTAACCCTTGGCAACATTGCCCCTGGTTTGAGCGTTCTTTTTACTGGGGGGTCACTTCTTTTAGCATCCCTACATCATATGGTTTGGTGGTCAACAAGTGGGGTGGAACCTGCAACAGATCATTTTCACAGAAAGGGGGACCACTAACAATTGCCATGAGGGGGCTTTGTACCTTTCTTTATTGCACCATAATCTCACATGGTATACAAATTTCCAATATTATTTCTCCATTATTGTTTCCATCCTCAAAGAGATCCTCATCTATGAGTTCTCTCAACTGTATATTAGGGTGAATACATAACACTGTGACCCATTGGCACCCATGGATATCTGTTCCCAGGACCACAATTCTCCTTGCAGACACCTGTGATCCCTCCAAATCTAAGAACAAGATAGTACCAGCAGCCACTTCAGGGAGTGTTACAGGTCGGAAAACAAAATCGGCAGGTACTCTCCACTCTTTCCTGGTAATCTGGGGCACTGCTCTGGCAAGCACTCTAATGCCGTAAATGAACATGTCTGGGTTCACAGGTATCCCTCTTGGTACCATCTCGTTAGCCACCACGTGTATCACCAGCACTGCCCAGAGGGAGCACATAATTGTAGTTGTGCATACAATTCCCCTGTCTGTAAATTATATTGTCATATTTAGTTTGCTGAGCAAGTCTTGACCCAGTAAGTTGACAGGGGACCTGTTGTAGTAGAGGAGCGGTGCTCGAAGAATTTTCCCTCCAATTTTGACATCTAAATATTCTGTATAAGGAACCATTATTACAGCCCCAGAGAATCCCTGCGTGCCAAGTCTTTTCTGATAACGGGAAGTCACCTTAGTTTATGCATGCCTTTTCCGATCCCAGAGTCCACCATAAAGATGAATTGCTCATTTCCTGTCTCTGCCCACACCAGTGGTTCCTCTTCTGGATGCAAGGTCATTAATAGTATTAAAAACGCAAGTGCTCCCTGTGGGCTGTCCTAGTCAGGATAGGTGTTTGTACCTAGAAACGAGAAGGGGTTCCCTCCTGCAACTGTTTCTCCTTGGTAGGGGGCTGTAGCACTGTTGGGTGCTGTAGAGAAAGGGTGTTGGCTTCCCTCGGCCTGTGCATTGGGGCGGTACTGATGATGTTGCAAGGCTTGCAATTGTGGTGGCGGGTGATGTGGGCCCAGGATCTGGGGAGGTAACTGAGTGTATGCTTGGTGTATTTTGTATTGAATCATGGTTGACCCTTGGACAGGCCCCTGTGGGCTCCCAGGGTGGGGGCCTCCGTAGGGCAGTTGATTATAGCCGTAGTTCCCACAAGGCCCACTGTTGCTTTCCCTGGCAAAGTGACCCTACCTTCCGCATGACCAACATTGTCCCTGCCCAGCGCCTCGCTGCCCTTGTCCTCCGATTCCCACTCCTCTCGGGCCTCAGAACCCACCTCGTCCTCTTGATTGTCCTCCTTGCCATTGGGGGTCCCACGTAGTGTTAATTTCCTCCCCACTGTCCTTGAATTTTTGAGGAATCTATACCGCGTAGCTGACGAACTAGATCGTATTTGGGTGCTGCTATATCAAGTGACATTGATCTTGCCACATACTGACTTTCTTGATGTTATTGTTAGTGTAGTATACTTTGTACCTCATCTCTAGCAGAACAAGTAGGTCTTAACGGCCTTAAGAAATGTAGCAAGGGTTTTCATCTCGCAAATTTCTCCCGGTAGTTTATCCCATAGTCTGGGGTTGTAGACCCCAAATCTGCGGTCCCCTTTACTCACACACCTAGTACGTGGTATTTGGAGCAGGTTCTTGTCAGCTGAGCGCATTTGCTGTGTTGAGACATAACTCTTGATTTTATCTGATAAGTATCTCAGCGCTGTTTTGTTAACACATCTAAATACCAGACACAACATTTTAAAATCAATTTGCTCTTTCACTGCTAACCAGTGTAGGGATCTTCTGAGGTCAGAGATGGGGGCTGATTTATTATTATTTTTTTTTACCCTGTACACCAGCCTAACAGCTGCATTTTTGGGCCACTGGAGTCTTCGTAACTGGCAGACTGGAATACCTGATAACCGTGCATTGCCATAATCCAATCTTGAGTTGATCAGTGTACCTACTGCCACTGCTCTATCTTCATTCGCAATAAATGGCAGGATATGTCTCAATAGGCTAATGGAATGGAATGCAGACTGCACCTTTGCGCCCACCTGTGCTCCACAACTCGTATTGTTCTCCCAGACGCAGCCCAAGTTCTTGATTTTATTAGCAAAATTCAGCTGTGTGCCTAAAAAATATGGCGACTGTTGCTCCTTCCTGTGTTGCAAATGGTATTTGGAGGCAATTTAAAATCGAATCTTGGTTTGTTTGTGCACTAAAATTCAAACGCTTGCGTTTGCTGCACATTGCAAATTTTGTAAAGTTGTGGCTGTCCTTCTGACTGAGCCTCAACCACTCGACCACCATTACAGCACACGAGGCTGAATCCATTCCAAGATGGCCGCCCGTGCCTTCTGAAGCCTCCCCTCCTCTGTGCTTCCTTCACCTGACCTGAGAAGCCGGATGATTGGCTCTCCCACCGTACTTCTCCACCCATCAGTCGCCGGGAGGCGCAAGCCGGCCCTTCCGGGAAAGGCCCTGATGGCAAGGCCAACAACTGGCCAGAGACTGTCCTGAGCTGACCAGAGCCCAGTGCCATACCCCCTGCTTGTTTCTTATGAGGTTGTGAGTAGTCCATATTTGTCTTCCCTACTCCACCTGCGCCCTTTACCTTATCCAGTCAATCTGCTCCCTTTATTACCTTACCGGCATCTATGTGTCCCAGTCACTGCATTGGACGTTAAGGTTGCTTAAACATTCGCAACAGTGCGCCACCTTTAGTCAGACCTATGTACTCTACATTCTGGAGGACATCTCTACTATCCCCTCTCCTCATAGACAAATCGCATTTATGTGTTCGTTATTAATGCATTTGAACTTGTGCCTTTCTGCATTTTAATCGACTGCCTTTTTGGCTCCCTCTGCTAAAATCGAATCTAGGTAAATTTGGATTATGTATTTGAACTTGTGCCTTTCTGCATTTTAATCTACTGCCTTTTTGGCTCCCTCTGCTAAAATCGAATCTAGGTTTCTGATGTTTGTTAATCTGCTTAGAATCACATGCTGTGCATAGGTTCGACATCCAGTGGTCACTGCAGAGTATTGCATTTTGTTTTTCGTAGTCGAAAAAGGGACGTCGACAAGGCGTGTCTGAACTACTATCCCTATAGTGACGTGCGTTGTACCCACAATCCCTCACGCGTCGAGGTCCCTCAGATTGTTTTTTTCCGCCCAGCTACTGGTCGCCTTTACGCGGAGCTCCTCGAGAGACATTGCAGATTTCATCTCCTCGACCTTTGGTCGTTTTCCTATTTAATTATAACATCGATCCCTCCCTCGACGCAGTTGTGAAGCTGTCTCCGCCGAGCAAGATCTTCGACGGAGGGGACGAGCGGAGGAGATCCTTCGGCGTTGCCGAACACGTGGCCTGGCCTCGCAGGCCAAATACAGTAGGGAGAGTGGGGTCGTGGGACATCTCTGGTTCTTTTCTGAGAATGCCTTTCCTTTTCCCCTTCCTTTCCCTTGGGGTCGTTATCATGATTTATTGCCTCGGCTATGGAGAGGACACCCTTTAGGTTCTGCCCGCTTTGCAAGGGCAAGTTTACTTGGAAGGACAAGCATTCACGGTGTAACCGCTGCTTGCCCCTCGATCACAAAGAGGAGGGTTGCACGGCTTGTCGGCTTCTTAAGCCAAAGACTCTAAAAGACCGTAGGGTCAAGAGGTGGGCGGCCTACGCTATGTCGAAGGCCGATTCTTCACCCGCCGCTGCTACCACCGACAGTGACGAGGAACGTGATAACACGACCTCCGCTACGGAAGTCGTACACCCCTCTAAAGAGCGGTTGCGCTCTTCGTCGTCTGTCCCCGGCCCCGACGGGCTCGGCTCACGCCCTGCTTATGGGGATGAACACTCCGGCGACACTGACTCACACGATACCACACATAAGCACACAACCCATGGCTCTTCTTCGTCAAAGACGAAGAAAGCATCAGCGCCCAAGGAGACGCAGGTTCCACCGGCGGCCTCCTCGGACCGTTCGGGTTCGAAGCCCCTCTCGCAACCGCAGCCGCGACCAGCGACTGGGCTTTCGGCAAATAAGGGCGCCGCCCCCAAACCATCGGCCGGCGCGCACCAGCAGAGAGCGCACGCCGCCGTAGAACGATCGACACCCGTAACGTCGAAACCACAGCCCTCCGCTGACAAACGAGTCACAGAGAGCTTGGCGAGGATCGTTGTAGCCGACGCCCAGAAGCGTACGCCCAAAGACACGTCGAGCGCTACGCAAAGGTCGAAAGACACGCCGAAAAAGCCCGAAGAAAGACAGGGACTACCCCCTTCAGTCGGGGGGACCCCCAGCACACCGGAAGGCTTTTCGGAAGGCGACGGGACACTTTCCTCGACGTTGTGGGAGAGGTCGAGCCGTTTTCAGCAAGATGACACTAATTTTCCCCCGCTAGACCGCTCAGGGGTACCCCATGAAACCATGGAAAGGCTCCATCTCTGCATGGAGAGAATGGAGAGGTTTATGAAGACCCAGAACCCTCCTACTCCCAAGAGAACAAGAGAGGGGCCTCAGGAGGACCCCAGGGCCAAATATCCGAGACTATTCAATCCCCAGCAGGACACAGCCTCAGATTTCCATAATGTGTATGACCTCACTGGTGAGGAACAATACTTGGAGGAGGAGGATGAATTTGTGGACGATGAAGAGGGACAGAACCAGGAGGAAGGTCTGGAAGACAGCCCAGACATGGTAGGAGAAGGCTTCGGAGAAAATCCAGGAGAAGGACCTTCTCATCCCTGGCAATCCCCATCAGTATATTCGGACACTGATGTCCTGAACCTAAATCCTCCTGACAATTCACCTGTTAGAAACACGTCTCCCATTGACGATCAGCCCACATTTAATGCCCTGTTGCGCAGAGCAGCAGCACATTTCGAACTGGACACTGGGGAGATCTCTCCCGAAATAGACTTTGTGGAAAGAGTAATTAAGGAGAAACCCCCGGTCAGCCAGACCATTCCCCTCCTCGCTTCAGTGAAGAGAAGAATCATCCCTTCGCTATCCACACCCGCACTAATCAGAGGAGTTAATCCAAGAATTGAAAAACTTTTCACTCCTTCACCCTCAGACCCGCTGTACATCAGGGGACATTCCATTCCAGATTCCCTGGTAGTAACTAATACAAGGAAGAGAGCAGGGGTGCCGCTGTCCACCAGCAAGGCACCACCTGACAAGGAGGGCAAGAGGTTGTATGCCCTTGCAAAGAGAGTCACATCCTCGGCTGCCTTTTCGGCAAGAATTGCGAACAACAATTCTTTGCTAGCTAGCTACGCGGACGCGCAGTGGGCCAAACTGCGTAAAGACGCCGAAGAAGCGCCGGAACCACTACGTACACGCCTGCTATCAACTATTGGCGAAGGAACCCAGGTCAACCAGAGTATTGTAAAGAACTCTCTGGATGCCGCAGAGACAGCGGGACGTTCCCTGGTTCAGGGAATACTCCTAAAACGCCATGTATGGCTGCACAACTCAGGGTTCAAACCGGAGACACAGGCGTCTTTAATAAATAAACCTGTTGAAGACTCAAACCTCTTCGGGAAAGCGGTGGATGAGGCTCTGGAGATGGCTAAAAAAGAGTTCGATACTATCAAAACTCTTGACCAGATCTCTAAGCCCACTACCAGACGCGGCTATGGCAACAAACTCTTTTTTCGTGGCCAACAGCAGAATCAGCAGCAACAGTACCCTGCCACCAATTACCAGACCAATAGTGGGCAGTACAGCCAAAGAGGCCAGCGCCGGGGCAAAGGGAGAGGTCGGGGTTCCACCCCCAGAGGCTCCCAAGCCCCCAACAACACCAAGTGACGCGAAGATTCGCGTCCCCTCCCATGCAACACCGGTCGGGGGCCGGATAACATCCTTTCTTCCAGCATGGGAGGGAATAACGTCAGACCGCTGGGTACTTTCCACCGTAGCCCGCGGATACTGCATCGAATTCAACAGTTCCCCAACATACAGACCCCCGAGGGGACGACGCATGACACCGGAACACCTTGCCATCCTTCTCCAAGAAGTACAACAACTGCTGGAAAAAGGAGCCATAGAGGTCGTGCCTCTATCTCAGGTAACGGAAGGTATTTATTCAGTGTACTTCCTTGTACCCAAAAAGGATCTAACCATGCGCCCTGTATTAGATCTGCGCCCAGCGAACAAGTTTATCAAACCCCAGAAGTTTCGTATGGTGACCTTACAGGAAGTGATCCCACTGCTATCACGGGGAGATTACATGACAACATTGGACATGAAAGATGCATACTTTCATATTTTAATGTTGCCAGCGCACAGAAGATACCTCAGGTTCATGATAGAGGGCAAACACTACCAGTTCAGAGTGCTACCCTTCGGCATAGCATCAGCACCAAGGGTATTCACGAAGGTACTGGCAGTGGCAGCGGCCCACCTGCGCAGGTTGTCCATCCCAGTTTACCCTTACCTCGACGACTGGCTCATAACAGGGGATTCTTACGAAACATGCTTCTCCAATACCCAAAAGACTGTAGACCTTTTGTTCCAGTTGGGCTTCTCCATCCACGAAAAGAAGTCCAGCCTAGACCCCAGCCAAATCAAACAATTCCTAGGGGCTCTAATTCAAACAAAGGACGGCCTCGTCTTCCCCTCCAACGAGAGGGTCCAAAAGATGCTGTTTCAGATCCCTCAATATGTGACCGGTCGAGAGGTGACGGTACGCAAAGCAATGCGCTTGCTAGGCATGATGGCGTCGTGTATTTATTTGGTACCTCACGCGCGCCTGCGCCCAATGCAAGAGTGGCTCAACAGCCAGTGGTGTCAGGCCAGCGGACTATGGGACGATCTAGTGGTGGTCTCGCAGGCCTTGGTTCTCTCGCTACGGTGGTGGACAAAGGAAAACCTGGAAAGAGGGAAACCCTTTGCCACACCCGCGGCGGAAGCCACTCTGACCACAGACTCATCCCTCACAGGATGGGGGGCTCACCTATCCCATCAGACTGCTCACGGAGTGTGGACTCCGAACGTAGCATCCAAACACATACATCTACTGGAGCTACTAGCTGTGTTCAAGGCGCTAAAAGCCTTCCAGGAACACCTACAAGGCAAGACTGTGTTGGTCCTTACAGACAGCACCACAGCCATGTACTACATCAACAAGCAGGGGGGCACCCACTCTCCAGGACTGTCCAAACTGGCCCAAAATATATGGAAGTGGGCTCTCAAACAAAACATGTTCCTACTGTCACAACATGTACCAGGGGAACTCAATCTGCTGGCAGACAAACTCAGCAGAGATTTCCCCCTGCCCGAAGAGTACGAATGGCGACTGCACGAAGACATCGTCTTCGTCTTCACACAATGGGGATTCCCAGAAATAGACATATTCGCAACCCTGGAGAACTCACAATGCCTAAGTTACGCCTCCAGGTACCCCCAGAACCAATCCAAGGGGAACGGTCTGTCTATGCAATGGTCAGGGAAATTTGTTTACGCTTTTCCCCCGACTCCCCTTCTCAACAAGGTGGTGCACAAGATGCACCAGGAACAAGTGACCATGATACTGGTGGCCCCAATGTGGGCCCGACAGCCATGGTTCGCTCACTTGATGGAGATGTCTCTATCTCCCCCAGTGAAACTCCCCTGCCCGTACAACATGCTGTCACAAGACAAGGGAAGGACTCTGCATCCATGCCCCCAGAACATGAACTTAGCAGCTTGGCTCCTGAGATCATAGAATTCGGACATCTACAGCTCCCGCAGAGATGCATGGACATCCTCAGGGAAGCCAGAAAACCTAACACTCGCCACTGCTATTCTAGCAAGTGGAGGAGATTTGTCATCTGGTGCAGAGGAAAAAGCATCAACCCGATTGACTGCTCTCCCACACATATTGTTCTATACCTGACCCACTTATTGGATTCAGGTTTAGTGTTCAATTCCATTAAAGTCCACCTAGCGGCACTTTCGGCTTACACCACTTCCCAACTCAAGGTGTCGTGGTGGAAGATCCCTGTTATAAAGGCCTTCATGGAGGGAATAAAGAGAATACACCCCCCGATAGCTGACCCAGCTCCCGGATGGGACCTTAACGTGGTACTTACCAGACTCATGGGCTCACCTTTCGAACCCATGCACAAAGCATCTCTTAAAGACCTCACTCTTAAAACTGCTTTTTTAATAGCTATCACCTCCATCAGGAGAGTAAGTGAATTACAGGCTCTTTCTGTTCTAGACCCCTTCGTTAAAGTTCACAGAGATAAGGTGGTTCTACGCACAAACCCAAGGTTTGCTCCGAAATTCATCTCGAAATTCCACGTAAACCAGTCTATAGAACTGCCAATATTCTTTCAAAATCCTTCCAACTTGGGAGAAAAAACTCTGCACACACTAGATGTGCGCAGAGCGGTCATGTTCTACATGGAAAGAACCAGACCACTGAGGAAGACTAATCAGTTCTTCGTCTCGGTGGCAGCAGGAAGAGAAGGGGATGCAGTTTCAAAGTCCACTATTTCTAGATGGATTGTTCAATGCATCACTCTCTGCTATACTCTTGCTAAGAGAGAACTGCCCTTTAAGCCAAGAGCACACTCTACTCGAGGCACGGGGCGTCCATAGCATTCATTGCAAATGTTCCCCTTGAGTCCATCTGCAAAGCGGCTACCTGGAGTTCTGTGCACACCTTTACAAAACACTACGGTCTAGATGCACACTCGAGATCTGACTCCCAGGTGGGACAGGCAGTATTAAGACATCTTTTCTCTACTGTTCCTTCTCATAACCCACCGCCAACTCCGGGTACTGCTCGCTAGTCTATGCACAGCATGTGATTCTAAGCAGATTAACAAACATCAGAAGACAATGCATTACTTACCGTAAAAGCATTTCTGATGGTTGTATCTGCTTAGATTCACATGCGCCCACCCTTCCTCCCCGCTCGGATGGAAGGAACATAGACTTCCTTTTATATCTCTTTTCTGTACTCACTCACGTCTAGAAGGCTCCCTCAGGGCAGAAAAATACAAACAGAGGGACCTCGACGCGTGAGGGATTGTGGGTACAACGCACGTCACTATAGGGATAGTATTTCAGACACGCCTTGTCGACGTCCCTTTTTCGACTACGAAAAACAAAATGCAATACTCCGCAGTGACCACTGGTTGTCGGACCTATGCACAGCATGTGAATCTAAGCAGATACAACCATCAGAAATGCTTTTACGGTAAGTAATGCATTGTCATCTGTACCCTAACACACTGCTACCGCGGGTACTGCTGCCTTACTGTCTGTGCACGCCACTGCATCTACGGTGGTCATTGTTATTATTGTTTAACATTGTGTGCAATTGCCTACGACAGTACCTCAACCACCCTTTTTGTAGATCTGGTAGGCATCTGCTTTTAGACTGTATTAGGCCATCATGCCCTCCACCCTCACTATTCTATTTGCAAGAATACTGCCCACGCTACTCTACCTCACATGCCACACCAGTGGGACAGTAACCAATTACACCACCGCCTCCTTCCACTATCCCAATCTTCACAACACCATGACTATGCCGTCCATTGCTCACCACACCCAGCCTTATGGCTCCAACACTTTGCTTCCAGACCTTCCCCAAACATACCATGTTCCATCACCCTGAGAAATGCCAGACTTGGCTCGCGACTCACGCACGCCTCCCATCACTCTGTGCATCTTAACAAACAGCCTCTGACCTCCACCGCATCCACACAATTGAAAACCCCATCATCACCTCACCCTCCCTAACACTAGCAATATTAAGGGTGCATTAATCAATGTCCGAAAACTCACGGCTCACTCTCTAGAAGTGGCTGACCTTATTCTTACCCTCGACTATGGCTATCACCGAAACTTGGCTTCACGCAGCCTCTGGCCCACTACTCTCCCTTGCCATCCCTCCAGGTTACAACATTATCAGACACGATCATAACTCTAACCAGTCCAAAGGTGGTGGCATTGCCATCATCCATAAAAATGCTCTAAACTTCCACCTCTCCGCATCACTTTTCCTCTATGGAAGCACTGACAGCCAAACTAGCCGTCACTCCTAACCACTCTATCACCTTCCATCTACTTTACCGGCCACCTGGCGCGCTATCCACCTTCGCTGAGGACCTCTCCAACATCATCACTCATAACACCAAAACCAAATCCCAAGCCTCGATATTAGGGGACTTTAACCTGGGCCTCACTGATCCCAATGACACTGCTGCCATGACTATTGATAATATGCTTATGAATGCAGGATTCATACAGCTCATCAACCAACCTACCCTCGTTAAGGGCAGAACCCTCGACTGGCTAGCCTCCCACAATTGTCCTATCCATATCATCTCTTAACCAACAGCATGCATGGACCGACCACAACTTAATTAGGTTTAACATTCAGTCCAAACCTGCCAGCCTCTCCTACCAATGCACCGGCTACGGCCACCCGCAATAAACGTGACATCACTTGTGACAAACTCCTCCCCCCCCCGGCTCTCAATGACCTGGTTCGCTCATGCTCCGACCCCACGGCTATGGTTGACCCCTTTAACCTCGCTATGCAAAAAGCCTTAGATATCATCGCCCCATCCAAACTGAGAAAACCCAAACCTCGAGCCCACCTGAACTCTTGGTTCACACTCCAGGTCAGAACCCTGCGCAAAGAAAAACGAATTGTGGAATCACATTGGAAAAGCAACCAGTCCGCAGCCAACAAATCGTGCCTCCTCCTGGCCACCCTTAACTACAAGGAAGCCATATTCCAGGCTAAAAAAGACTCTTACAATAAACGTATCGAACAAGCCAAATCCAACACCAAAGAATTGTTTAAAATTCTAAAAGAACTCGAAACCCCTGTCACCGCACCAGACACTTGTATCAAAGATAGCACTTGGTGTACCAAAATCCAAGAGGCTCTCTTCGGCAAGATTGCCACCCTCCAAATTAAAATCAATAACAAACAATCAAGCCTACAATCCAACCCACAACCCAACCCTATCCCCACCCTAAACCACCCCATCCCAGACTCTGACTCGTTTTAGCTTCTCTCCACTCTTCATTTCCAAAGTGGAAAAGTTCATCACCAGCCTTAAACCGACCAATTGCCAAGGCGACCTCTGCCCGGCACCTATAATCAAGGAAGCAGCTCATGACCTAGCGCCATTCATTACTACGCTCATCAACTCTTCCTTTAGCTCTGGGATCGTACCTGACAATCTAAAGGACGCGTGGGTCATCCCCCTATTGAAAAAACCTACCCTGGACGCTAGTATACCCACAAACTACAGGCCAATCACCACGGTCCCGTTTTCACTAAAAATCCTCGACCGTGCAGCATATCTACAAATTCAAGATTACCTTGAATCTAACAAACTCTTGGGACTTAGGCAATCTGGGTTCCGGCCACGTCACGGCACTGAAACTGCCCTCATAGATTTAAAAACATAGATTGAAGATCTAAAAGACAAAGGCAAACTTGCTCTCTTACTCCTCTTGGACCTCTCGGCGGCCTTTGATCTCGTCAATCATGAAATCCTCTGCCAAAACCTTAAATCAGCTGCACACTTCTCCGATAAAGCTACAACCTGGATTAGCTCCTTTTTAGAAAATAGATCTATGCGTGTGTTCTCTCCACTAGCAGCCGCCCCACCTGCACCTGTTTCCTGTGGCATGCCACAAGGATCTTGTGTTTCACCCACGTTGTATAACGTGTTCACCAAACCGCTCTTCGATATCTTGGACTATCTGGGTGTCACTTACACCAACTACGCTGACGACACCCAGATACTAATCCCCATTTCAGGTGACTACACGGCTGACTCCCTTGCTATCAATATCATCTACCAGGTCATCCAGGCGTGGATGGCTCAACACGGACTCTGTCTTAATGATGAAAAGACTGAGCTCCTTATTCTTGGTTTGCCACAAAAACTTACCAAACTCGACCCTGCGTTCACGTCCTTCATCATCGATGGGAATATTATCCCAACCGCCAAGGACACAAAAACCCTAGGGGTCTACATTGACTCGACCCTATCCCTGACCAGACAAACTAACTCAGTCTCTTCCGCAGCGGCATATACCTGCAAGCTTATTACAGCCTGTCGCCCTTTCCTCTCCGCAACCAATTGTCACCCTGGCTACAACGCTTGTATTATCCAAGATTGATTACTGCAATGCACTGTACCTAGGCACCAATTACTGCAACCTAAACAAGTTACAAATTGTCCAAAACAATGCGATTAGAGCTGCCCTCAACATTCCCATGCGCCAACACATATCCGACACCAAACGCAAAATATTCGCTGGCTCTCAGTCCCACACCGTATCTCCCTGAAAACCCTGGCTCTTACCCACAAATGCCTTCATAACCAAGCTCCCTGCTACCTGGCCAACCGATTTGCCCTCCACAACTCCATTAGACCCCGCAGAATGGCTCATTTAAACTGCCTTGAGGTTCCACGTTTCAAACTCCAAAGATCAGGTGGAATTAGCGTCCCTATCTTGGCAGCTAAACTCTGGAACACGCTTCCTAATGAGCTTAGAGCAGAACCCTCATTCCTGAGATTCAAACACCTTACGAAAACCTGGCTGGCCACCCAGGACATTTAGCTCTGGGTTCTCTGCTTAATTTGTACATGTTTATATAATCTGCTTGTCCTCTCATTGCTATTATACCTGTAAATTCTGTATTATACTTGTAAACTTTGTAATTATGGTTCTGTCTGTTTTTCTTATGTTGTAACTAAGTGATATGCCCGGTTGCCCCTGGGCCTGGTGCGCTATACAAATAAATAAATAATAATTAAAAAAATGGGGCCACCTCTGTTTTTCCAGCATTCAGCAGAAGCTGATTATTGCACATCCAGGCATGTACCTCTTGTAGACATTTTTCCACTAACACAAACTCCTTGCCTGCCTATATTGCTGCCATCCTCGCCTGTGTGGTGACGGTGGCACACCCTTCTTCTCCTGTTTGTTCTGGGGGGTGGTTCTACTGACACCACAGCTACTTTCACCAGTTTATTTAGAACTAGTTTTGCTTCTTCTGCCTGGCGTCTTTGAATAGTTTCTTTTTCACGTTCTTTGATCCATTATACAATGGTGTACTATGATGCTTTGAATTTCTGGCCAGCCTTTTGCTTCCACTCCTCCTATCTTATCCAGTGCCTTCTGTACTTCCTTTGGGAGCCCCGCTTCACAATAAAGTAAAACAAAAACGTTGATTGGTCCCAATCGCTGCCCGTCTCTGCCCTCCACATCTCCTGATAAGAATGTGCTGCGCAGCATCTTCCTCATCCCCCATTGTGCATTGCATTATTGATAGTAAATCGGAAGTGTCGGGGAAGGTTCTCTGTGGGGCATCCCAGACACGTGCTCTGATGTTATTGAACAATGCCCCATCATGGGAATCGTTGCTCAGTGTTACTCCCGGGTACCCCGCTTTCACCCAAACTGATTCTGCCTGGTCTTCCACTGCTGATACCAACAGACTTTTAATGTCTCCTATTGCGAGGGGCACACCAGTTGTGTGCTTCTCGAATGCGTAGATCCATTCCCCGCCCCTGCAGTGTGTGTGGGGAGGGACTTCAGTAGATTGTTCTTGTCCATTTGTGCCCACGGACCATAATGGGGGCGCCCTGCACCTTTATGAATTAAGGGCATCTGCAACTTTGTTTAGCTTTTTCCCGTTTTCAGCCCACTTCGCTTCTTTTTTGCTAATGCTATTCTCCCAAACCGTTCCCTCAACCTTCCGTCCCACAAGCTTTCGCTTTCGACCCTTGGTGTGGTGGGGGGGGGGGGTGCTCCCCCGGTCCCTCCCACTGTCCTTTCCTCAGTGTCATCAGTCGCTCCAATATTCCTCATCCACCCACCCCTTGCCGATCCTAGATTCTCATACCCAGGCGGTCTGTCTCCCTTTCTCTCCCTCTCTACATGCACAACTCTTATGGGTGCACTGTCAATCCTGAACAAAAAGTCCCCCGGTTTCCACTCTTCCCCAGGAGGTATGGGCGGAGTCTCTGGGGGCAACATCGGGACTTCTGCTGGCCTGGCGGTTTCACAGGCTGCACGCAACCTAGCTAATTCTGTGTGTAGTGGATACTGCTACTTCGAGGTCTCTTGCGCTCACACCCGTGTGAGTGGATACCGCTGGGGGTGCTGCATGTGGAGGTGGCAGGGCTGTACCCGGGTCGGCTAACTTTGTTGCCCCAGAGAGATGGGTTGGGTTTGTGTACCCTTCTGCTGGTTTAGTCAATAATGGATAAAGTTTCTTCAGCTGTTCTCCCACCTTCTCACCCTCCCCCATGTCAGTCACCGCCTCCTTGTCTTGAGTTACCCCTCCCACCTCTGAGCTTGGTTTCTGCAAACATCCTCCACAAATTCAATATCTCTTGTCGGTTCTGTAATGGCCTCGCCTTGTATTTGGCAGTCACGTATGTTGACATATGGTCTAATGCACACTTGAGTGGGGCATTCCCTCCCCTTTAGTTTCTGTCACCCACTGACTGTGGTATTCCTTAATCTTGTCAATGTGTAGGGCCTTACATATGTGCATTAGGGGTGTCTGTCCTCATGGTCATTGTCTACAGTGCATGTCATCACTATGTTAAACAATGTTCTCTCTGTCAGCCCACGCCTTCAAATCATATAGTCCCAGTCAATGCTTCTTAGTGCATGTATGGTACAATTATCTGTACTGTCAATCAATATTGTCGAAATTGTTTGTATATCAGAAAAACAGACACTTTTTCCTCCTCCCCCTTGGAGCATCCCCATTCACTACCTCCACACTCTCCCCACGCACTTCTCGTTCACACCATACATGCCCCTCCTGGGCCTCCTCCCTACATATGAAAAATGTACACTGAAAATAACAAAATAAATAACAAGCTGAAACAACCACCACTACTTTTCTCTGAGCCCTCCACTTATATGGGGCTTCTAAGTTTCTCCTTATTTTTATTCTCCTGCACTGGTCGGGACAATGCACTGTGGCTGCCACCTTCTCTCATCAGACGAAGAGGCTCCCTTTCCTTCCTCTTTTATTTTCTATGTATAACTTAAAACTGAATAAAAAATGGCCATAAAAACTCCACCACTCAAAAACTAAATCTATCAATCCACTTTCACTCATTGCGTGTTCCCCTCGACCATACCGCTCCATACCCTTCCCCAGACATTATTCCTTGCAATCTATACTCAAATGTCCACGTTCTATCAACAGCTTCTGTTCTCAGGTAATCCACAACAGGTATGGGCCTCTCCCTGGAGCCGCACCCGGCTCCAACGAGCAGGCAGGATTTCTGCAAAGATGGCTCCCACAAGGGCCACTTCTGCTGCGTACGCCTTTTGGGGGACTGGTTACTGTAGGTGGGTACGGCCCTTCCGGAGAGGCCACCTGGATGTCGCTGCAAGTACGAGGGCTGAGGAATCATGTCTCGGGTTCACCAAATGAAGAGACAGACCTTGATACGCACACACAAGAGTAAATGCAACCCACTAGGGAAATGGGCCAAGAGATAGCTTTGCAAGGATAACCAGGTTTACTTGTACAAAATACAAATGCCAGCAAAAGACTCTGCTGCTCGTGAGCGCTCTGGTCTTACATTTGAGTACAAGGGGTTAGAAGCATAGAAAGCGTAATTCGCCTACATAACATTTTGGTGCTCCTGATTGGAGGCACCCTACATATGGGCCAGCTCCATAGGGGATGCCAGGCTGCAATTGGCTGGTTCTCCACAGTCTGTCTGGCTCCACTTGGGTCAGCTGGGCTCATCCTGCGGTGAAGGTCAGGGTGCACATAAACCACAATGTTTCTTATCTAAACTAAACAAGTAAGACGTACTATTCATTCATTATGGCGCGCACCTGGGCGGCACAGGAAAGGTGTGCCAGGGAGAGGGGAGAGTAAAATAGTCCTGCTGATCCACACATTCAGGGCTTGCTATGAAACCATAGTCCATGCATCTAGTGTCTCTCCTCGGGGGGATTGATCTTTGATTTACCCTTCCTGGTATCTTGCGTTACTGGAGACACATGTTATTGATGGGTAGAAATATAGTTATGGGGGCTTTAGATCTGTGGTCGACACTTTATGGAAGGTAGGACCTGGGGGTCAAAGGTTTATCAGACCACTGAGGGAGTGGGGGTCAGGGTAGTGATGTGCGTCCACTGCTGGACTGCCTGGGTGGGGGTCAGAGGCTCGATGGTAGTTTAGTGGAGATGAATAGACACCCCGGAGCCTGTTACTGTCTCGCGCTCTGTGCGGGGCACATTCCTAAAGGCAATACTGGGTATTCGCAACACTGCAGGGACAAGAGGGAAGTGGACTTCTGTGGGAACAAGGCTCAAGTGGATCCAGCATGCTGTGTAGAAATTGGGCTCTGTGAACAGGGAACGTGAGCAGCATGGGTCTGTCGTTTAGTTTGTTTGGGGCCTATTATAAAATGGCGTCGCGGGGTTCCGGCATTTCTAGTGTGAAACATCCATTTCTATGTGCCATGAGATCTCTGGCACCAGGTGATGCAGACTATTCTCCCCTTGAAGGTTACATTGTCTCATATGGGGTTCGCCTTATTTGGAAGCACCTAGGAGGGTAGTATATGCTCATTTCCATCCCAACAGTTGCCCACAAGTCACGACCTCCTAACTAAATCATGCCAGGCAAGAAAGCAAGTTAGTCTAAAGCGTATAATTTGCGCAAGGACAAGCCGTACAAAAAGGCGAATACACGCTCATGTGCTACTAGTACAGAGCTGTTAGGTCCGCTCATACTTGTCTACCTGAAGTTGTAATAAGGCTGTTGACGGATAAATCTGTCTGGGGTCAAATCGCATCATATTTTGGCCCTGAAACTGCACTACTAAGTACGCTGCGCTACAAAGTACTAAGAGGGCACACCTTCTAGGAGTGAGAATCGATCATTGCTCGAGATCGACAATAACCATTACCTGCTTGCTCTATGTTCACTACAAGAGACTGTTCAAAACCCTCATGATCATCATGAGTCAGTGTTATCAAATGAGGGAGCTTTTTCTGTAATAGAGCCTCTCACCCTCGGCAGTCTCTTAGGCTGGAAAGTCACTGAGTATGTCACTGACCCCTGACCTATATCCTGTTACTGAAGTAGAACTGCCATTAAGGGATACAGAAGAGCCTGATCACGTCAGTGCAGCAAACGCAAGCATTAGGAGCTCCTCAACGTTGGTGCAATGCATCTTGCTGTGAAAATTCTTCTCAAACTTTCTGGCCGAATACACGAGGATTTGCAACATCAGGGTGTGACCCTGCAACTTTTGATTTTACAATTTGAGCAAAATCAGCCTGGGGTAAAGTCTAGTTTGCTCACAAACACTGCAGTAAATGTCAGTCCTAATGACATTGAGGTTGTAGAGGTTGTGCAGGGGCCTGCGGTTGATAATGAAGGCAGTCTCGGCCCTTTCTTGGCAGGTTGTACTGCTGAGGCTTCTCCCCTCACCTACAAATAGCATAAAGAACGGCGCTGAGCAAAGCAAGCAGCACAGCCTACGGCAAATAATCCTTCCGTGTTGCAACCAGTTGATGTTGAGCCCCGTGACAGCCCACTGAACTCTTTTACAGTGTGGCATTTACAAAAATCCAAAAGACAGAAGATAAGTCACCTCGGAAGGCTAGACAACGGAAAAGTGAGGGTACCTTGACCAGCTGGCTTGCAAAGGTGATGGCAGCACTGGTGGTGGGGGCGGATGTACCACCTACCGAAAACCCTTTACCCCTGACTACAGTTGCCAACACGCACCCTGGTCTGGTCGAGCAGGTGATGGGTAATGTGGCCCCTATTGCTGAACTAACTGTCAAGGAGGTTTGTGATCAAAGTCTGGCTCCATCGTAAGAGCCACCTGTAATGGACTCATTAATCTTAAATATCTCATTGGGAAAATCAACTTGGTACTACAAATACTTGAACCGTAACGCTGTGCTGAAGCTACTGGCTAAAATGCCCTCTTTGAGGATTCTCAATTCTACTAACTTTTATTTCATTGAAGAATCAACAGTAAATGGAAGATAACTAACTAGACTCCATTGTTGTCTAGTGGATACAGCTACCCTGATACGCTCACATATCTCTTTAAGGCATCTGTGTTACACTTTTGCAGCACACAACACCCTCTGTGCAGCATTACTGGGGACCCTTTGGGTCCTCCTTTTTATGTTTTCATTTTCCCTACTTAAGGAAAGAGGGATACTTTGTATTCCTCCTAAAACTTTAACTTATGCGAGATTAGCACACACCACCTTATGTGGCGTTCTAAGGGGATACCTAGTATCCCCCTTCTCTGCTCCTGTGACTTTCTAGTCATAGTAACAACCCTAATGTTATGGCTGGTGGCAGTGGACATGTTCTACCAACATTGGTGCTATTTCTTACCGCAGACTGTATTTACAGCCTCGGTTATACACCAAGGGGTCACTTATGTTCTAACATGGTGGCACCATTTTTTTTTCACCATTTCTTGTGTTTGTCCTTTGTTAGCCCTTCTACCATTCTGGGTGGTTTGAGGGAGGAGGGGTCTGACTGAGTTTTGCCTTAAGCGGAAAACCTTGGGTGCCTCGCCTATGCTCCAGTGTGTCTGTGAAGGCAGGAAGAGTTAGAAAGGAACCGGGGGGTGGGGGGGGCTGGATCTCCTGATTGGACAGCCACCTGCCCCTCCTGTAAACTGCTGGGAGAGTTTGCAGAGGAGTGAAGGGAAATCCAAATAAAAGGTGAGGTTCCTGAGGCAGAAGGCAAGTCTACCACTGGAACGTAAGATCCAAAGCCAATGCCTAGAGACGCATGCAGGCACTTACAGTGAAGCTCCAAAAAGGACTCTGCCTTCCCTTTGGCTGTTGGGGGCCAACCTGCCCCAATACTAACTGCAGATCGAGCCATCCCCCGAGGTGCTGTCCTTTCAGGGCTGCAAACCGCGAATCCCAGGAGACCTCTGACCCATTTGCAGTGCAACATCTTGGTGTAGACGAATCAGCCCATAACTTTGACCTCCAGAAATACGATCCCACTCATCCAAGTCCCCTCACCAGGGGCTGCAGAATCGAGGAAGATCGACCGGCGATAACCTGCCATTGTTTAGAGCTGCAGAGTGGCATGGGAGACCGAAGAAACGTTTGCTGAGGGTCCTTTCTTGCGACTGTGCTGTGACATCCCATTCAGAGTCCTTCCTTTCGTCACCAAACCGCGGAATCATGAGACCGGGTCCGTCGCTGCTAGCTAAGGAAAGAATCCAGCTACACTTTCTTCAACCAACCTAAGGTACTGTGGGGCTCAAGGTAGAACTTGCCTCAAGCCCAATAGTCGCCCCAGTGTGACTGGAGTGCGTTACAAGGTGTTTTGGTGTCCACCCATACGTCTGGCCCAGGCAACATGTACTCTTTTAGGGAGTCCTTTGCAGGGTCCCTATAACTTATGTTATCTGCTGAAGCATTTTTATTTAAGTGACTAAAGTATCCATAGGAAACTTGCCTTTTCTGCTGCTGACTTGCAACACTGACTTTAATGAACTCTTGACTAGTTGGGGATTGGACTGCTAAAGCATAACGAGCCTTGAAAAGTTTTGCTGAGAAATATCTTATTGCTAACAGTGTTCAATAAACCTCCTTTTCTGTCCTACAGACTTTTGGTGTGGCTTTATAAATGAATGAAACTCATTTCTCTGTAACAAATGCGCGTACGCGGCACTACTAGTAGTTCGGTAGAACTGTAAGTGCGAGTAGCTACTATTGAAGCAGTAACCTTTAAAAAGTATTGATATTTCCTTGTGTATTGGTTAGTAAAAGAGTATTTACTTACCTGCCTTGTGTATGTATGAAATAAATGTATATTTTGTTATAACTTTCAGTATGGAAGAGTTTCTTTGGACTATTGTATTGACCTACAGCTCACATACTTCTCACAAGATAAGCCTGGCTGCTCTGCCATTCTACCAATCCTTTGGGTAGTAAAAACTTGTACGAAGAGTTGGAGACTTGTATATCGAGGGGTAGTTGAGTCTTACCTCCAAGTTGACTTTATGAAAACACCCCCAACAGTTATCCTATCACTCGACTGCAACAAACCTAGATAAAGTCTTGCAGTAATATGGATTCGGCCACTGAATCACTAAATGGGTGCTCTCCAACTTTCAATCTCATCCACTAAAATAAAAGTCAACCAAAACTATACCACGCCCATTAGCATTGGCAGGGGGAAACGCCAAGGTTGTCCGCTGTCTCTGTTGCTATTTGCCTTCGCCATGGGTCCCTGGCTCGGAAGATAAGAGGGGACCCACGTATATCCGGTATTAACTGTCGGGGCACCCAACATAAAATAACATTATATGCCAATGACTTACTCCTATTTTTGGGCAATGCAGAGTAGTCCCTCCCGGGAGCAATTTCCATTATCTAAATATTTGGCAAACTATTGGGCTTCACAATTATAATAAATCAGTTGTCATGATTATCAATGAAACGGGGCATATACTGGACAAGATTAACTTTAAATTTAATTGGGTCAATGAGAGACTAGACTATCTGAGGATCACTCTGACCCGGAAATACAATGAGCTCTACATAGCAAATATACCCACCCCTGTTCAAGGCGTTTAAGATAGATATGGAAAGATGGGATCTACAACCGATATCCTGGATAGGAAGGAGAAGCACGCTAATTCCCTAATTCCTAAACTACTGTATGCCTTCCATGCTTTGCCCTTGAAGATATCGGCAAAAGACTTAGACAAGCTGCAAGGCCAAATCTTTACATTCATATCTGGCAAGCAGTGCCCAAGAGTGTCAAGAAAAATGTTCTTCTGCTCGCCTTGGCAGGGAGGCCTGGGAGTCCCCTCCATATCAAGATACCTATGTGCAGCTCAACTAAATGCATTGTTTGACTGGACCCATGAAAACACAAAAAGATCGGTTTTTGTAGAACTGGCTGCTGCCTCCCTTCCCTGTGAAGCCTGCCTTTTCTAACTCACAAGGCCAGAGTGGAAGCAGGTACCCTCTTACAAACCTTAAAAGCCACCCTTGCACATTGGGATAGGGGATCGGAAATTGACAGTTCTTGTGGAGCGGGGGGTTCCTTTCTCTGGTCTTGACCAACCTAGATTTCTCACCTGGCAGATTTGGCAACCCTTTAAATGTCAGGGAACAGGGAGGTTGTCTTAAGATTGGGGAAGCGCTATATAAATGCTATTCCATTACTGTTTGAGGAGTGCAGAGCTACAGTCTCAATATAATATCTGAAGTCAAAAGGTTTTGATATACACATCTGGGCCACAAAACCTTTAGGTGAAAGTGAGAGGATCAAGAGAGTCCTAAAGGACTGTAACGGACACTACTAGAGGGGCCCACTAAAGGTCGCACAGCCACATGTTACAAGCTACTTTGACCCAATTGACCGCTCAGAGAAACTTCCATGTATGCTAAAGTGGGGAAGCAGATCTAGGTATTGATCTGCAATGTCTCTCGTGGGAACATATTTGGGAAAGGGCACACAAATCCTCCCAAAGTACCAGCGGTGAGGAATGTGCATATAACATCTTTTTTGTTGCTACATGTCACCAAGCAGGTTACATGAAATAGATTGGAAGATTCCTGAGAACTGCTGGAGGGGATGCACAGAGAAGGGAACCATTCGTCACCTTTTGGTGGCTAGACCATATATCCCAGATGTATTGGAAGGAAATCTTATCCCACATAAGAGATGACCAATGTTTTCCTTCCACTTGGCCCCAAAGTCGTGCTATTGGGAGACCCAGATGAAGAGAATGGTTACCCTCTCAAAGGAGCATCAGCCAAAGTTGTTGCCTCCTAATTTTATTTATTTTAACATTTGTAAAGCTCACCTAACCCGGAGGCAACTGGGCGCTGGGTTACGTACGAGTGGTGGTTACAGTAGTTAAATATTGTAGCAGGTTACAAGATATGGAAGCAGTTATGCAGTAAACTGTTAAATGCAAGACATGGTGGATACAGTTGGTTACAGGTAAATTGCTTGTACATAGTTATGACGGTAGCTGTATGGTTGTGGTTCCTCTAGTTCTCCAGCATGGGGTCTGGCATGGATTCACATGCTCATGAATATTCCCCGTCGTCAGGCTGGGAATCCTCGGTAAAGAAAAAAAAAACAGTATCAGTTTCGTTTCTAATCTGTCTTTCGTAGTAATAACCAATCAGTGATCTCTGCGTCATACTGACCACAGCCAATGACTGCCCTCTACCTAAGCACCGCCTCTGGCAGCCATCTTCAGATTTTTACCGCACGTTCATGTGTTGGGATCCTCGTGCTATTGCTCTCGAGCGTTAGTGCTATTTTTTCACGTTTTTTCTCAAAAACTTCGTTTTTTTCGGTCAAAAGAGCCTCAAGCTCCACCGACTCTCCATCCGATCAACGGGGACCCGTGTCGGATTCGTCTGCGCCCCTCAAGGGTGAAGATTTCGTCGAGCTACGCTTTTGGAGGACTCCAGAAGCTTCTCAGGCCCGGACATGGCCCAGGAGAAGGGAAGCTCGACGCCCGGAAAGCTGTTCAGGGTCTGCCCTGGATGCCAGCTGCAGAACGTCTTTAAGGAGGACGAACACTCCTTTTGTCTCTACTGCTTACATGAGGACAAGACGCACGTGGAGAAGGACTGTGCGTTTTGCGGCAATATGTCGGAGCGGACCATGAAGGACCGCCATCAACGTCTCGCCAACTGGCTGGAAGGGAAGAGCCCGTCAGGCGAGAAGAAGAGGAAGAAATCCGAGCGGTCTTCTAAGACCTTTGAGGACGCCCCGGCGACGGGGGTCCAACACAAGGCCAAGCACCGCGAGTCCGCTGGCACCGGGAGCGCCGAACGGTCGGTCTCTACGGGCGCCAGGCAGGGCGCACCCTCCCCGGCACCTTCAGCCACGAGCCAATGCTCTGGGTCGGGTAAGAGGAAGGGCGAGCACCCAGCGAAGCTCCTGGAGAGGCCCCGGTCGAGCTCGAAGGCCCCATCGGAGGGGGAGCGAGGCAGTGTCCCCCCCCTCAAGGATAAGGCGGTGAGCGCACCTAAGGTGGTGAAGGCCTTAATCCATCCGGCCAAGCCCTCTATCGAAACTGTCGCGGCGGCCCTGGCTCAGCCTGTGGAGGCTACACCAGTGGTGGCGACCTCGGGGCTCAGAGTCTCCCTGCCACCTCGGAGGGAGTCCTCTTTTGTGCCCATCGATAGGACCCCCGTGAAATCCCCGGCGGGGAAGAAAAAGGGGGGGCAGGGCGTTGTCGTAGATTCGGCTTCAACCTCGGAGGAAGAGCTGATCGAGGTCTTAAGCCACGGCCTTGGCGTGGAAGAAGACCGGCCCGTCGGGATGGATCCCGACGCAGGTGACGACGACATCGTCGAGGGTGCCGACGGGGCCCCTGATCGCCCGTCGGATTCCCCTCTGCCAGCGCCGCAAGACAACTCGGCGGCCATTTTGTTGGCTATACAGTCCTTATGCTCAGAGATAAGGACGAGACTACCGTTGCCGACGGAGGAACCTCTCCCGTCGGGGGATCCTGAACCGGGACCTTCTGGTGTTCCCCCGCCCAAGAAAAGGATTCACCCTCCACCTCCTTTTCAGCCGTCGCGCCCCGTCCAGCCCTCCTCCCCGTCCACCCGAGGGGATGATACGGGGACTGACACGGCAGCGACGGGTACGGACGACGAGGATCTACCGTCGTCACCTCCCACCAGGGCTTCTCCGCCCGACGAGATTGGATCGTTCCACTCCATGATCGCCAGGGCATCCGAGCTTTTCCAACTCTGCCCCGAGGAGAAGAAAAAGGAAGGATTCCTTTACCAACGGCGCGAGGCCAAGAGGAAGACGGTCCTCGCGGTGCCTCTACTGGACGACATTTGGGATGAGGGCATCGCCCTCCTCAAGAACCCTTCCACGACGCCAGCTAGAAGAGACCGGTACGAGAAGAAGTACCGGGTCCCGGACGCGGCCCCCCTGTGCCTCCGGGCGCAGCCTACCCCGGACTCCGTCGTCTCCAAGAAAGCAGGGGGGGGGGGGTGCGGCCTCCACATCGACTTCCCCACCGGACGGCGAGGGAAAGAAATTGGACGCTATGGGGCGCAGGGTCATCTCGTCTGCAGCGACGACGATTAAAGCGGCCAACGCCTTGGCTATCGTGGCCCGCTACGACAGGGAGCTATGGTACAAACTGGCTCCCCTGCTGGACTTCCTACCGAACAAGAGGGCGGATGCCCTGGAGATCCTACAGGAAGGTGAGGTGGCGTCGGACCACGCCATCACTATTGCGACGGACATCGCTGACACTGGGTTTCGCCAGTTGGGCAACGGCGTGTGCCTTAGGCGGCGTGGATGGCTCAAGGCTACGGACTTCCGTCAAGACGTACAGACCAGAGTCCTGGACATGCCGTTCGATGGGAACAACCTGTTTGGGAAAACAGTGGACGATTCCCTTCAGGCCATTAAAGCGGACACTGAGACGGCCCGGGCCCTTGGGGTTCTGCAGCAACGACGGACGCCCTTTCGGAGCAGCGGAGGCAAGGGCGCCTCCAAAGGTTCCGGCGGCGGTTTCTCCACCTACCGTCAAGCGGCCCGCTCGTCGTCTCAGGAGGCCTACAGAGGACGAGGCAAGTCTGGCGGACCCCGCCGTTGTCGCCAAGGAGGTCAAGGCGGCAAAGCCTCGTCGAAACAGGATTGAACCGGCCGTGGGGTCGGGCCCCCACCGAAGCACCCCGGTGGGAGGCCGGCTGGCGAGCTTCGTCAGCGTGTGGGAGTCCATCTCCACCGACCGTTGGGTGCTGGACGCCTTAGCCCGGGGCCACGCGATTGAGTTTCAAAGAAGGTGCCCGCGCGTCCCCCCCCGTGGCCAGGAAAGAGCTTCACGTCCCTCAGCTTCTCCTGGAGGTAAAGGCGATGCTCAGGAAGGGCGCCATCAAACTCGTCCCAAAGAGGCTTCGGGGCTCCGGAGTTTACTCGAGATACTTCCTCGTGAAGAAGAAGACTGGAGGATGGCGCCCCATCCTAGACCTGCGACGTCTGAACAAGTTCATCAAGTTCCGGATGGTCACCCTCCAGCACGTCCTGGGTCAGCTGGAGGAAGGAGACTTCCTGTCGTCGTTGGATTTGGAGGATGCCTACTTCCATATTCCCATCCTAAAGGGGCACCGAAAATTCCTCAGGTTTGTGGTCCAAGGGCGTCACTACCAGTTCAAAGCCCTCCCCTTCGGACTACGGTCGGCACCCAGGGTATTCACCAAGTGCCTTGCACCGGTGGCGGCGCAGCTGCGCCGCGAGGGGATCCACGTCTACCCCTACCTGGACGACTGGCTCATCCGAGCCAAGACGAGGGAGCTCGCCGTGGAGCACACGGCAAGGACCGTCCAACTTCTCACGGACCTGGGATTCTCCGTGAACTACGCCAAGTCCCACCTGGTACCCGCGCAAAACGCACTGTTTCTGGGAGCGAAGCTCGACACAGTGTCCCTTCTGGCCTCCCCGTCAGAGGAAAGGACCAGGTCCATCCTGGGCAAGGTACAGCGGATGTTGGTTTCCGACGCGGCCAAGGTGAGGTCCATCAAGTCCCTCCTCGGAATGATGTCTTCTTGCATCTACCTCATTCCCATGTGCAGGCTCCGGATGCGCCCGTTGCAGGAGTTCCTGGACGCGCGCTGGATCCAAACGACGGGCGGCTTCGAGGAGAGGATCACACTCGACGAGAGTTTCCGCCGAGCGGTCCCGTGGTGGGGCACCCGCGCGCATCTGACGGCGGGCATGGACTTCCAGACCCCAGACCACCAGGAGACAGTGACCACGGATGCCTCCCTGGAAGGGTGGGGAGCGCACACCGAAAATCTGCACGCGAGAGGCATTTGGCTCCCGACGGAGAAGTCCCTCCATATCAACGTCCTGGAGCTCCGTGCAGTGTTCTGGGCCCTCAGGTCCTTCCTTCCGTCCCTCAAGGGCAAGGTGGTGAGGATCTTCACCGACAACACCACCACCATGTTTTACATCAGGAAACAGGGCGGAACCAGGTCCCCAGCACTGTCCAAGGAGGCACAGGACCTGTGGCATTGGGCCGTCGCCCAAAGGATGTTTCTGGTGCCGTTTCATCTGGCAGGGATAAAAAACACCATCGCCGACTCACTCAGCAGGGAGCTGCGCTCGTGCCACGAGTGGGAACTACGGCAGGATCTAGTGGATCGCCTCTTCCGACGGTGGGGCACACCCCAGATCGACCTGTTCGCGACGGCGACGAACTCCAAGTGCCGGAGGTTCGCCAGCAGGTTTCCCCAGGCGAGGAGCATGGGCGATGCTTTCTCGTTCCCCTGGGAGGGCCTGTTCCTCTACGCGTTCCCTCCTTTGCCACTGCTAATCCGGCTCGTCAACCAGCTCAAGAGGTCACGGTGCAGGATGATCCTCGTCGCACCTGCGTGGCCGAGGCAGATATGGTTCCCGGACCTTCTGGACTTGTCAGCGTCCCCGCCAATCAAGCTGCCGGTGGACGCGGATCTACTCTCCGGGGAAGGAGGCGCCATCCTCCACCACGACCCGAAATCGCTGAACTTGCAGGCCTGGCTCCTGCAGCGCTAGAGTTTGGAGGATACGACATACCGGCCGACTGCAGAGAGGTTCTTGCAAAGGCCAGGGCGTCCTCGACTCTTAAATGCTACGGACACAAATGGAAGAGGTTCTCTGTCTGGTGCCGCGCACAGAAGATTAACCCTCTACGGATTACGGCTCCCCAGGTACTGCCGTACCTGCTGACGCTGGCCAAAGCTGGACTGGCACACGCGTCCATCAAGATTCATCTTGCTGCGATCTCCCGATACACCAGAACCACGGGGCGGACGTCCTTGTGGTCTCATCGTCTGGTGAAAGAGTTCATGAAGGGACTGTTCAGATCGTTCCCGCCGGTGAAGGCTCCGGCCCCGGCGTGGGAGCTCAACGTGGTGCTGACCAAGCTCATGGGACCTCCGTTCGAGCCTCTGCACTCGGCCCCGTTGAAGTTTCTGTTGTGGAAAACAGCGCTTCTTGTGGCCATCACCTCCGCACGACGGGTGGGAGAGATCCAGGCCCTTTCCTGCAAGGCCCCGTACTTGAATTTTCACGACACGAGGGTATTGCTCAGGACGCACCCCTCCTTCATGCCCAAGGTACCGTCGGACTTCCATCTCAACGAACCCTTGGTGTTGCCTGTGTTCTTCCCGTCGCCTTCGTCGCCGGCTGAGAGGACTTTGCACTCGCTGGATGTGGCTAGAGCGCTGAAGTTCTACGTGGACCGCACGAAGTGTTTTCGGAAGACGTCACAACTCTTTGTGAACTTTGGACCTGTCAATCAGGGGAAGGCTCTCTCGAAGGCTTCCATTTCCAGATGGCTCTCCGGCTGTATCATGTACTGTCATCGGTTGGCAAACCGACCGCTGCCTGGCCGTCCGAGAGCCCATTCCACCAGAGCGATCGCAGCTACCACGGCGTTCCTTTCTGGTGTGCCCCTGCTGGACATATGTAGGGCTGCTACGTGGAGGTCGACGCACACCTTCACGAAATTCTACTGCGTCGATCGGGATCCCAGGGAGGAGTCCAGGGTCGGCCAAGCAGTGCTGCGCAACCTGTTCGCCTGAGGTGAGCCTGGTGAGGTAAGATGCTTAATGTTGAGTTTGATGTAATGCTTAATGTTGAGCCTTTGCCACCTCCCGTGGTTGTGCATGTGGGTACTGCTATGTATTCTTTATTCATGAGCATGTGAATCCATGCCAGACCCCATGCTGGAGAAGGAACAAGTTACTTACCTGTAACTGTTGTTCTCCAGCATGGGTCTGGCATGGATTCACATGCGAACCCTCCCGCCTACCCCTCTGCGGCTCTTCACTTGGTCATACTGCCACTTCACGTGCTTCCAAATCTGAAGATGGCTGCCAGAGGCGGTGCTTAGGTAGAGGGCAGTCATTGGCTGTGGTCAGTATGACGCAGAGACCAGTGATTGGTTATTACTACGAAAGACAGATCAGAAACGAAACTGATACTGTTTTTTTTTTCTTTACCGAGGATTCCCAGCCTGACGACGGGGAATATTCATGAGCATGTGAATCCATGCCAGACCCATGCTGGAGAACAACAGTTACAGGTAAGTAACTTGTTCCATATCTTGGGGAAAGAGCCAGGTTTTGGAAGGACCATAGGGAGGGGATCTGATCGAAGAGCTAGAGATGGGGAGTTGCATTGTTTAGCCGCAATCACAGGAAAGCTGCATATTCCCGCTTTTTGGCGTCTGTATGTAGGGATAGCAAGTACGCAGATTGGGTGGGTCTATTGGATTGGGCTTTGGAGATTTGTCTAGCTAGATAGATTGGGACGCTGCTATACAGGCATTTGCACGTCGGATAGGATTTTGAATGAGATGCGTTCACGGACCGGGAGCCCGTGGATATTTCGTCTAGCTGATGAAATAATTTTTTTTTGTTGGGTGATGTTCAGTGCAGCTCTTAGTGTTGATTTGGATGATTTGTAGTTGGTTAATGTTGCAGGAGTTGGATCCTGCAAAGAGGGAATTACAGTAATCATTCCTAGACAGTATGAGTGCTCTGGCGAGGGTGATACAGTGATCGATGGTCAGGAATGGTCTGCTGGCATTGATCAGTTTTGACGGTATAGGCAGTGGCCGAAGCGATTGCGTTTACCTGCCTTGTTAGGGCGAGCGAGGAATCAAGATAAACTCATAAGGTTTTTACCTCTTTTGCTCCAGTGATAATGTTTCCGTCAATGGTAAAGGATTTATAATAGTCCAAGTCATTTAGCCGAGATTGACTGTCAACGAGGAGGAGTTCAGTTTTCTTGTCATTTAGGCATAGCTCATGTTGTGACATCCACGCTTGAATGGATGGGTATGTTTCACTCAGTACTTTGGAGTTGGTGTCATAATTGCCATTGATGGGTAGGAGTATTTGGGTGTCATCCGCGTAGTTTACGTGACCCCCAGTTTGTCTAGGTCGAAGAGTGGCTTGGTGAAAATGATGTTCAGGGTTGGTGAGACACAGGAGCCTTGGGGCACTCCACAAGTAACTAGGGTTGGGGGGGCTGCCACAGTGGTTGAGAGTGCGCTCATAGCGCGGTTGGACGAAAAGGATTCTATCTATTGAATGGCATTGGCTGAGAAATGGGCGGCTAGGGTGAGGTGTTGGCAGGGTATATTGTGATTTACCAAGTCAAAGGCTGCTCAGAGGTCGAGAAGAAGGTGGATGGCCAAATTACCCTAGTCTTTAATCTCATCCATTTGGATGTTGAGGTCCAAAAGGGCGGTTTCCGTTCTGTGACCAGGGCGGAAGCCTGATTGGCAGAGGCGAAGGAGGTTGTGAGCTTCCAGGTATTTTTGGTTTTGCACATAAGCCTCCCAAGTATTTTCAGGAGGAAGGGTACCGTTGTGATAGTGCGGTAGTTGGTGGGGACATTGGTGTCCAGTGTAGGTTTTTTGAGAAGTGGGAGTACCCATTTTTCTTTAAGATTTTCTGGTACATTGCTAGAGGCGAAGGAGTTGTTGATCAAGGCTTTGAGGAAGGGGGCAAGCTCTCGGCACAGTCTTTGAGAGATGCTGGGCAGATGTCTCTTTAACATCTGGAGGGTTTCAGGCCATTGATGATTTTGGTGGTTTCAGTGATTATGGGGGTGAATCCCGAACCTGGGCGTGGGACTAGAGGGTGTAGGTCACTGGTCGGGGGCCTGGTCAGCTCGGGCGCCTGGTCAGCTCGGGCAAGTTTGGTTTAATTAGTAGTGATTTTGTTTTGGAGTAGGGAGATTTTGCCAAGGGGGGCGTTTTGAATCTTTTTGCACCAGGGTAGATATTTGTTACAATGTTCAGGTGAGGGGGGCTGGTGATTCGAGTTCACGTAGTATGGTTAAAAAGCTTTCTCCTGCCCGAGTTTGCTTTTGCGATTCTCTCGTTGTTGGAGTTGCCTTTGGATTGAAGAATTGCTTGTTTGTACTATACGACCAAATCTAAGTTTTCGTTCATTATTACATTTACGGTTTGAATTTTATTAGCTTAAATAACTTTATCCTGCGGGTGGATTAGCAAAATTGAGAGTGGGTAGTGTCCGGGACATTGTCATATTATACTGTACAATTTACCTGGCCACCCTATCCCTCTACACGGGTATTTCACAAAACGTGAAGCTCAAACGGACGCACTCGCGCACTTTTTTTTTGTTTTGTTTTTTTAACCTATCCGTACATGCAGTCATGTGCTGCTTCTCAGTCTTGTTGTGGAAGCAGGCTTCAGCAGGCCTCAAAACGTGCAAGCAGCAGATTAACATGAGGGGCACGTACTTCCCAGCTTGATCGTCAAGCAACCACTTCACCCACACGTTTAAAAAATTAAATAAAAAATAATTGTAGTCTACATTTACCAGACCAGCGGGTAGCATGGAGCACATCAAGACATGGTGGAGGATTACAAAGGGGCCTCTGTCCCTTCTGCTCCTCACCCTTTCCCTTCCACTGTAAAGAAAAGGTGGATCAGGAGTACTTTTAACAGCTTCCAGCAGCATCCTCTGCTTCATAGTCTTGGAGTTACAGGTAGCGAACTAATGGCTCGGTTGTCTCCCCTGGCGCGCGCACACAGGGCTGGGGATGACCCCAGACCGCTTATCACAACTGATGTACCTTTCGAATATATTACGACCTCCCAACTAGTGGAGGTCTGCATCGATCATCTTTTATGGTCGCACTCCTGGATGTGGATTGAGGTGTCTGGCAAAACCCGCACCCATCTAGAGCTAGATTCAATTAGGTCGGGGAGGTCTTGACGAGCTCATGTAGGCTAAACGCCTCCTTTTGTTAGTTTCTTTTTTGTGGCATTATTTCGGTTTACTAAAAAACAAACAAAACCTGTACAAAAAAAACTTGTGCAAAAAGCAGTGTCTAGGTCGTAGTCCTTAAAAACAAAACATGCAGCCCTTTTGCTTCTACTCTGAGCAAATTGGACCATTGTGGTAAAATGGCAACACCGCAGTGCTGGGTCTATTAACTGGGCTGCCAACAGCCACTAACACGGATATTCTCTGGGTGAGAACCCACCTAGAGATATTATGGAGGACTTTTGCAGCCCTGCTAGCCTTGTGGGCTACCAAGGCAGCACATTTAAAAGGAGTTGCAGTCTTCAGTGATGCTTTTGAGAAAAGCCTTACTGATGACAAAATAGGTGATGACACACGCACACAAAGCCAGCAAAAAGGCTAGGAGGCTACCCAAGTTAGTACAAAAGGAGGTTTCTGACCTAACCTTTGTCTTCCAAAGAACCTTGCTCCGGAAAGATGTGGTTCTTGTGGCAGTCTTAAATTTTGCTCCTAAAGTACTAACAGAAGTCAAATCATAACCAGCAAATGATTCTTTGTGGCTTCTAGTATTCTGCCTAGTTTCCAAGGACTTGGCCTTTATATAAACCTTTTATCTGTAAGGCAGCAGCTTGCCTTATGCTGTACTTTAATGCATTTCTGGGGTGGGAGAATGTGGGAACATGTGAACATTGGGAGGGAAAAGATGGTTGTTGATGTACTGGTAGTGTGTGATGTCTCGAAACATGGAGGAATGTTTGTGCTAAGACCCTGAAACTATCAATTGAATTTTGTTGGCATACACAATTCCCAACTAGTTGTGGATGGAAAGATGGAGGACCAGAATCACTACTATGGAGGTAACCTTTCCTTTTTCTGTTTTCTTTACAGCAAGCAAAGACTTGGCGCAGACCTCGTACTTCATGGCGACCAACAGGTTATTACTTAAGAACTTCTTAGAGAATCTAAACTGACACAGTTGAGTTGCTTATGTGGAAAACCTATGTGATTTATTTTTTATTTATTTTCTTTTGCGTATCCATGGTAATGGACCATCTGGTGGGTGGGAAGCCATCATATTTCTCTAAATACATGCTTTGCTTTTGTGGTAGGACTGCTGCATATTCATGTGTTTGGCATAATGAGACCATCTAAGCAGTGCTGCAGATAAGATTTTGAGGGGAGAGTATTTTACGCATGATTTTTCAAATTAGAGAGTAAATGCAATTTCAAGAGAGTAAAAATGAGTTTTCTCCTCTGCAAGAGAGTAAAACTTATCCAGCACACACACCCAATGCATACGTAAAATCAGACCCATAGACCAAAAGCGTTGTATATCAAAGTTGGCTTGTGCAGAGCCCTTCACTCCACATGCAAACGGCACATCCCGTCTGAGCACATAGTAACAGCACATCACTCCACTTGATAAAGGCATATATCCTCCCTGAACATGCTAGCTACGCATCTCCTCTTGACATATACTAACGAGTACGCCACATACTTTGAGCACATGGTAAAGGCACATCTCCTTTCAGCATTTTCAGAGATGTGCTGTTAGCATTTGAAGTGCAAATTTGTATCATTTGCATGTGTAAATTGCACCTTTACACCGTGTGCATGCTAACAGCACATCTCTATGCATATTCTAATGGCAGACATTGTTTTCGCGTATTGATAGAACACATTCTGTTTAGCAAGCCTGATATTTGCACACGTTGACAGGACACATCTCTACCCATAGTGACCTCAAATCTCTTCTCTGCGCATGCTATTGGCACATCTTTTCTCGTCTGCTAATGGTGCATCTTCTCTGCGCACATACTAGTGGGACAACTCTCTGTACATGCGTGCTAACTGCGCACATGTGCACAGTAGATGTGCATTCTAACGACATGCCTTTTACGCACATGCTAACGGGATGTATCCTCTCTGCACATGCTAACTGCACATCCCATCCCTGCACATACTAACTGCGCATCCTGTCTATGCACATGCTAACGGCACATCTCGGCTCTGCATGCTAATTGCCCTTCTGTTCCATGGCACGTGCAAATGACACATCTTTACTAAGTACGTACTATGGGGACATCTCTTCTCTGTGAGTGCTAACGTAGCATCTCCTCTGCCCATGCTATAACAGCACATCTCCTCTCTGCCAGTCTTAACGGCAGGGCTCTCTTCTGCACAGGCTAAACCGTTGCACATTAGCATCTCTTTTCTGCATGCGCCAGTGACACATGGCCTCCCTCCATGTGCTATTGGCAAATATATTCAGTTCAGGCTAATGGAACCGTTCATCTGTGCATGGGGTAATGACCCATCCCTCGTATAGCCCAGCAGCAAGCACACTTCTTACTACAGCCAGCATAACTTTAAAAATTATACATTACAGAGCAGGTTTGCAACAGGCAAAAAGTAAAGGAATAATTGCAGATGTGTTGGCTCCCGCCCCTTTATTTCAGCACTTTGAGGGGAGAGGTGGGGGTGGCTGGTGGCTTGTGAGAGTAAGCCGACCTACCTGACCTCTCTCCCATGCAGGGTAACAACAAAACCTACATTTCGGGGGGAAGGAGGGGGAATTAAGTTGTGATGGGAGGGGCCACTTCAGAAAATAGGCAAGGCAAACTTGGAGGCTCTGCCCCCACTGTTCTACCCACCTGCTCCCATGGTCTGGTGTGGGGAACAACTATTGAATAGTATATTTTAAAGTAAAGCGCAATATGCAGAGATGTGATGGAAGACTTTCTTGAAAGTAACCGCTTTAAAGTTTTACTGTGTTTGTTCAAGTACATTTTTCTGAGCACACACAGTAAAACTTTAACACCGCCAGTTTGGGGGAAAGACTTCCCTCACCTCCCTGCCTTTCAAAATGCAAGTGCGCACATCCAGGGGTGCACCTAGGCTAAAATGTAGGCTGGGGCTAACCCTTCAAATGTTGGGAGACGCACTAACTTCAGAGACTGTGGTGGAATGGCAAACCTACTTGTGTAGGGGCATCTAACTTTATTACTCATTGTAATAAAAATATTATAGTGCAGCTTCAATGTTATAATCAGTTAACTGTTCTCTCCATTGAGTTTGAAACACCCACTTCTTGCAGAACCTGAAGGTCCTAGAAAGTGTGAAAATGGCAGATGGTGTGCAATGAAGGACTCAATATCATAGCATAACATGGCATTGCAGATGTGGGGGCAGTACTCTGGACGACCCAAGCACCTTCAGTGGTTGGGAGCAACAGGGGAGGAAAATGTAATGTTGGTTCTACCACAGTCCGCTAAACTAGAATCTCTGGTGCACTGACTGGCTGGTGACACTGTCTGCCCATCAAATCCAGCGTTACAAGAATGGGGGAGGGCCAGTGTAGCAATAATGCAATTCTATGCAGCAGTATTGGAGCCACTAGCAGAGGAGCACCAGTATACACCAATGTGTCCCTACACTTATTAAAACTGTCCTTTTGTAAGGGTGTAAACTTATAAGCACTCCAATTTTTGCAATTGAAGTCCGGGCGAGATTCCATTATTTGCCCAGCATCACACACTTACACTAAACAGCAAAGCTGGGATTTTAACCCGCTCTTTCAATTTGGGCATGGCCACCTTCTTCCGTGCTTTACTTGGAACAAAACTTTTAGTTTTGGTTGTCAAGACCCACAATAATACTGTCATATAGAGTTTACTTGGATAGTAAAGCATCATAACATGTAAATCCTTATAGCAGCATTTTGTGCCAAAATAATATCACTGCACCTTTATTTTCCACATCCTGCATGGAAAACTAGAAGATGCAAAAGGCAAAACATCCTGGATTTACCCACTTTATTTTCAGCACTTTAAAAACTCCCCATAAAATAAGTTGTGCCATAAACTCACTTAGGTTTGGAGATTCGTCACAAACTTCCAGCGTGTTATGTATGGTTATTAAAAAATATTCAACTAAGGACATCAAAGCAAACTTTTCTTTTTAGCATATCAAGCTATTAGACGTTATAGGTATGAACACATTTTAAAAGGGTGCATGATTTATTGTGTTGCTTGCTTAGCTGTCACTGATTTGGTCTTTCAGTTGGAAATTCACCATCATGCATAAGAAGGGCTATGCTGCTGACAAAAACGCTACAGTGCCATCTAGTGGTGGAAAGTATGTTTTTTTAAATGAATAAATCAAAGCGTACACGGTACGCAGTAAAAAATGAAATCCTCCGTATTTGCCATAATTACATGTGTAAAAAGGCAATATATGCACATTATCTGGAGGGCTGCATCTAGGGTTTGGATCTGCATTCGGTGGTTAGTTAAAGTTTACGATTGTGGTCTTTGACTATGGCTATTACAGGCTGTACCTCCACACCGTTTTTATTTTCCCCCTCAGTGTTGTAACAATTTGCTTGATATTTAGTACACTGACTTTCTTTGTTTGAGGTTGCATTCAGGAAGTTCAAACTCTGGCTGAAGCCAACATAAATTGTATGAAGACAAGTGCTAATCAGTGGCATTGCCACCATAAGACACCTACGTTTTTAAATAAAAAAAATTATGCGTGAACACTTGAACCCAGTTAGCCATGACTGCCAATTTACAGCATGCCTAGTTAGCACATAGTTGACTTTTTCCAGCGAACCCACTTGGCACATCATTACTAGTTTATATTCTGTTCATTTGTAGAGAACTCGCTGCATTACTTGAGTCTTGCTGCTTTTGGCAGATTCCAGCAATGGTTCCTCCCCGGTGGCTTATTAGAATAGATAGGTATTTGGTTTTGCCATGAAAGACATTTTTGGCGCATGGGGAAAGGGGGCTGGGCACTGGTCTTAAGGTTATTACAAAGACAGGAAAGATTTTAGGCTACATCATTACTCGTCTTGCACATTAGGGCTAGTCCTCAAATGATTATATGCCCTCTGAGGTTGCAGAGTACTTGGTTGGCACGCACACTCCCATAGTTGACACATGCCATTTTCAGCGAGCTTCCACTTTGATTGTGGTGGATATTCTCTGTAAGCTCTGAATTTGCCATTCCTATTAAGTTTCAAGTTTGAGATTCCCAATGAACTCTACATTTTCAGTCACCTCTGTGTGACATTCCAAAGATGCTTAATATTTTCCTTAAGCTCCCAGGTTAACATTCCTAGTAGGCTCTCAGTTGCAAGTTTTCCTGTACACAGCACTGAAACACCAAAGCAGCCCCAAATATCCATTTGGATTTGTGCAGCTAAACCTGAAAAAATAAATATCCCTGTACCCTATCTAACATAATGGCATGCAACGTGCTATGCATCAGGACTCCCCACACTGAGATAAGGAGTAACTATAATCACAGGCAACAGATTTTTGTGAGGGAAGACATTTTTACATTTATTCTCTTGTATGTTGTGGAAGATGAATGTTGTGGAAAACCCGTTTATGGTTTTGTTCTCCCCTCAAGCGGTGAGTGTTAGCTAAGATTGTATGAAGTAACACTGTGGGAGACTACACCAGCAATGTCCTCTTGACAATAAGTAACTCAACCCTTGGTATAGGCCTGTACTACACAATTTGGTAGAGTGACTGAGCAGCCAGACCTATCTCAAGAGGGGTCAATGTGAGCTGTAGGGTTGTAACATAGAGATTCACAGTGACAGGTATTCAAATAACACTTATACTCAAGGGTTCTTGATTAAAATAATTTTTTATTCAAGTCAGTTTTAAAATAAGCCTTCTTTAAAAGGGAGCAATATGCAACACTTAAATATACTTCAAAAATACACTCCTTCAGTTCAGTAAGTAGATACCCTTTTGGGATGTCACACACACACTTCCTACACCCTGAGATGACTTCAATTGCTAGGACACTGTGGACATGAATATATCACTTTTTACACTTGAATTGCACTACTGAAGTTATGGCAAAAAGGAAAAGGTTAGGGAAGGAAACAAAGGTTAACAAGTTTCTCCAAACAGGTAAGCACTTTACAATCCCCCAATGAAATATAGGTTAACCCTTTCCCAGCTAGACAAGTAAGACATGTATGACTTTGAGGGACAGTTCAACACAAAGACAGAGGGTAAGTATAGTCTTCAGGGATCCAGGACAGCCAATGTCACTTGAGCAAAGTCTAGGGGAGCTGAGGCACTTCTTGAAGATGGCACAAAAGTCTTGCACAAAGTTTTGTAGTAAAAAGAATTACTGTTGGGCCACAAGCTGGGAGGCTTGTGAAAAGCAAAGATGCAATCAATTCTGCAAAGGGCAGCCAATGCAAGTCTCCAGTGAGAACAAGCAAGCTACACACAACAGGTAAGTACCCCTAGTTACACAGTAACTTGAGTCTGAGGGAAAGGTTCCAGCTGGCTTCTGTTCCTGTTGTAGTCCTGCAGATCCTGTTGTTCCTGGGCCTCAGTCGTGGGGACAAGAGGGAGGTCGTCTGGGGACTCAGTGCACTGCAGTTTGAAGGTCGGCGGCAGCAATGGGCACAACTCAGATCAGCAGTACTTTGCGGTTTCAGCTACTTGCAAATAGCATCACTGCAGTTCTTGGACACCTTGTGGACTTTCCTTGTTTCTGGTGTCCAGCACTCTGTTGAGGTGGCTCAGGCTTGGTTAGTCCTGCTTCGAGGGAGTCTGCAGGATCTTCCTGGAGCTTGGTTCCAGTTTAAAGGCAAGGCACTCAATTCTGGTGTTCCTGTCCTCTGGCACTCAGTTGCAGCAGCGAAGAAGTGCATAGAGAGTGGTTCCAGTCAAGTTCGTCTTGGGGTCAGTTGGTCCCACCAACCCAAGGAGAGAAGTCGTCCTTTCCGGACTTCTCTAGTCGATTAGAAATTCAGAGCTTCAGCACTACAGCAGGGCTTCACCGGGAAAACTAACGGTTGAGGGGGGTGTAGCAAGTTTCTCTTCCAGTTTCTTCTTCGGTTCCTTCTTCCAGTGGTCGACTGCCTTCCTTGCAAAAGACCTTGCCTTTTATGCAATTTTCTCCCGTTCATTCGCATCCCAGCTGTCACTCACACAGCAGGGTGGCTGTCCTCCAAGGACAGCCAGTCGGCCAATCACCTTTGGGTGCATTCCTGTAACCAAGGAGACTAAGCACAGGGAGTTTCGGGAACCTCCCTCGCTTCCTGCCCTGCCAGGCACGCTGGAGCCAGAGGCGGCATCACCTGTGAAGCCCACCAAAGACAAAATGAACAAAGGGACCAAACTTGGTTTGGCGCACAGAGTAAATCTCAAGAAGGGCATTTCCAACAAGAAATGGCGAAAAAAGACAACCAGGGACATTTTGACAATACTGCAGCTGAGGATTCAGCCCGAGGTAAAAATGCACAATGGTAGGAAAAATTAAACCACTGCCACCAGCCATTAATTGTAGAAAGGGTAAAATAAACATTTTACATGAGAAGGTAGACCAAGGGGATACAAAGTAACTGCTCCAGCACTCTATGTAAGATGGTGTGTGCTGGGTCTACAAAGAGAAAAATGTAAGTAAAGTTAATTTCACTTTACTACTCTTGGAAACAATAGTTTATCCAAGAGAAGGTTTTTAATCCTTAGCAGAAATACAAAGGATTTCTCTGTGACACTGCAGTGAAGGTGCTGTGTGTCACAATACAAAAAAAATATGCCTATGGAGTTGTTGAAACTCCAAAACCAAAGGAAACGCAGGGTTCAAATCAGATAAAAATACATAAGAGAGTGGGAAAAAGGTCTTGCTCTCGCCAGGATCAAAATTAAAAGTCCTAAAGTCCAGCAGCAAAAGAGCTGGGGGACTTTTAAAGTAGAAGGGCATTAGCACAGAAATGATAATTCTACCTAACAGTGAGCTCCATGGATTAACAAATATGCAGTTCTCCAGGAAGATCCTGCTCATGTTCAGACATTACTGACTAGCCTCTGGAACAACGTTTTATTAGGGATTGTATTTTTTTACAAAATTAAGATTTTAGAATTTACATGAGTTCTGTGTAGATTGGACACTATAAATGTTAGCACACAGTCTGAGGGCACGGGAATCCACTGCACCGTGCATGCCGTTTTAATTCACATTTCGGCTCAGACAGAGCAGGATTCTTGAACACTTCACGTGTTTACATCTTTCATGCATTTGAAGTGCATTTCTTTCACCATTTGTCAGTTTCCCTTATTCCATCTTTGAGTTTCATGTTTTGTACTTAAGCTAATTATTTCTCATGAAGTCCTTTACTTGCCCTTTTGTGAGGTCCTAGTTCCTGATTTCAAACTGTGTGTGGTATGTTGGCTTTCTATCTTCTCTTTTTTCAGTGGAGGTAGTTTGACCCACAGCTTGGCAACATGATTTCATACAAGCTTTCCCCGGCTTACTTAGTGGTAGATGTTACTTGATCGTCAAAGGTAACAATGGGTTGGTTGCTATTAGCAACGTTCTTTCTATTTTAGCAACTTTCCATCCATATTCTGTGGCCACCCAAACCTTTTGCTTTTGTTTTTTCACCATGTCCTGACTTTTTACATTGAAGTGAAGCCTCCAGCGTCACTCCACTGGCGTTTTGCTAATTGTTATGGGGAAACTGATTAGTCCTTCAGACTGTCAGTACTGGGAAAGCTTTTCTTGGTCTTTTGATTTTGTTACCTGTTTGGGCAACCTTTTAACATTGCACAATGCATCTTCCAATGGGGGTTTCTTTTGTATGACCCTGGATTACACTCAAAGGGATTTTTTGGTTATCTAAGAGGTGTCTAGGGACAAACTGATAGCAGCAGTTACTTTTTCATACTTTTTACTGTATTTATTTTATTAGCCTTCTCCCATTTACCACATTTGGCTACTAACAGTGGCTAGTGTCCCAACATGGCCATTGCACAAGGTTTTTTTTTTGTTTTTGTTCCTTGGCCGCCTTGTCTTTTTGCGTTCTTCCTGCCTTGCCAAGTCAGGAAAACCATTGCTTTTCGTGGGCTTGTGCCTGCTTTGTGTGGTGGCTCCCAATCCACATACTGCTGCCTGAATGTCTAGTGTGCATGCTCGAGTTGGACCCACAGTGATCCCTGATTGGACCACTGTTGGTGTGCATGTGTGGGGTAGATCTTGCCACTGGAGGGCGTAGGCTGATCACTCTGAGGAGGTCAGTAATGCCATGCAGACAACTGCTTGCAGTATTTTCAGGGTTAAACATTTTAGTTAAGTAAAGGTTTGCAAAATGTGCCTCACTTGCCCTACTCTATCAGGGAATTCCCTACCTAGTCTGAAGGCTAAGGGAACAACCCCTAACATAGGTGAACTGACCCTCACACAACATTAAAATCAATTAATAAAACAACATGAAACAATAAACAAGAATTGAACAATATCTGGATGACCTTCACCTGTCTGGAGAGAATCCCTTCCCCAGGGTTTTCCAAAGTCAACTTCCCAAATATTCGAAGGAAAGGAAATTCTTGAACCAGTTCTTCCAAAATGTTCAATAGAAAAGTCTTAAACTAATTCTTGTAAGTTCGAAGTCAAAACAAAAGTTCATCGAACACAAATCCACTGGTAACAATTCTCTGGTTTGGTTCCGTTGAAAAGATCCCCTTCCAATTCCAGCCAAGAAAATAGCACCAACGGTAATCCTGGATATCTCGTTTCCAAGATTTGCCACAGTTCAAAGAATAGATAAACCACTTCTTCTTTTATAACGTTTGGATAGGACCTTTGCAGTATATTTGGTGTAATTGTCAGGATGCCCCTCTCTGGGTTGCTGCTTCCCTCTCAACAACCACCCTTATACTGTTACTATAAGAACAGTCAACTTGGTCCCACAGTATACTACTACTCCAACCACTTCAATGTAATATCCACTGACTGTTGTATACACCACCACAGTTCAGGTACTACTGTTTCAGTTTTATATTTGAAAATAGTTAGGCATATAAAGCCAAGACACTTTGACGTCTACAGGTAGGTAAGGCACTCTTCTTTCCTATGCTCCAAAAAAAGGGCAGCCTCTTTGCCTTTTCCGTCTGCCTTACTGCCACATGTACAACCTGTCTCTGCCCCAAGACTGGCTTTCTCTCAGCTTCCACAGTCTTCAGCATTACAGGTTATTTTCTTAATCTTCTTTACAAGGACCCAGCTCCCTTCCCCAGCATTAGTCACATCCTCTTGGTTCCAGTAATTATCCAGAATCTGTATTGCCACTCTTTCAGCTTCGGGTAACAATGCCACACATGTATCGGAGGTCACTGGACCTTTTATCAACCCCACAGATCAGGTGGATGGATCTGAATAGGGCTTGTTTCACTATGGAAAGGGTTCACCTCTGGGTTTGGGTAATGCTTGTTCTGCGCGTCAGTACAACAACTTCTGGAATTAAAGAATGATTGTTCAGAATACTACAAGGTTCAGTCTTTAAAGGAAAAACTGATGTAGGCATACATGACCACTCTTCAAGACAGATTTGTAACCTTAAAGGACTGTAGTGATTGTATTCCCGTGTAATATCACAGAGGTGATTTCAGACTACTGTCGGGGAAACACAATTGGCCACACACATCCTTCCTTTGCTGCTTATTTCACTTGTAACTCTTGTGAAAGTCAACGTTAGTTTTCGGAATGGTGTTATCAAGCGTTCCTTGTTCAACTGAGGACATGCAACCACTCCGGCAATAGTAAAATGTTCAACAATGGATGTGATGCTCTTTTACTTTCTACATGAACACTGCGGCTTTCACTACTAGTGCACATGCTACATTTCCATTGTTAAAAAATATATTCAGAACGACAAACCGTTTATACCTGCTTTTAAGCATACACAAGTTACTTTAGAGCTTGTTACAGTTACTGGCAAGACTTGCTGAGTGAACCTGAAATCCGAGCGTCACTCACCGGCTCCAGGAACATTGCATTTGCAGGCTGCTTCACTTTCCCGGCTTCTACTACTGCTTTGAGCACACGTGTCTCTGGTCCGGCCACATTAATTGGGAGTCCCCTTCACTTCCCAGTCCCTCAGCTTCACTTCTGCTACGGGCCTTGGGCTTTAGCCCAGTTATGGCTCTGCAATCACAGCAACTCGGTGCACAGAGGGAAAACTCTACCCTTAGCACGTCTTCCTCGGTGCAGCCACGGCAGTGCAGGTTTTGAGAACACGGGGCACTCTCAGAACATGCAGGTGAAATCTGCTGTCTTTACATTCCGGCGTTCTTCGGTGCTAACACTTCCTTGTGAATTTCCATTACTACTGCCAGCCGTCAAACTCCTGTTCCTTCCTTCTCTCCTCTCCTGCTGCAGCCTTTTATGTCTCACAGGTTTGGCCATTGGCTTCCAGTGTGAGCCATTAGTTTTAATTACCTGACTCCTACAATGGTGGTTAGGCTTAATTGCCTGACTTCTACATGCCTCTTCATCCCTGTTCCTCGTCTCGTCCCTCTAGGATTCTGGGACATGTAGTTTGTTTCCTTAAAGTTAGGTTTTTCTACTTCTTGATGATTTTTAAGGTTAGCTTTAATTCCCTTAATAATTTTAGGTGGGGTTTTTACTTGTCTAGATGAAGATGGTTTATAGAAGACAACATTTCTGCAATCCTTTTTAGTGTAACCTTGGAAGTGAGGAGGGCATTTTATGTTGGATACCAAAAAGAGTCTGTCTTTTGGCACAGTACACTTTGTTACAACTTTAGGGTTCACCACCTTAGGTTTAATAGGAGGTTGAGAAATGGTGACATGGCAATAAGCCATAACCCCTTTTGGCACAGTGTTAAGAGTCTCCGTATCAGGATAAATACCATGTCTCATTCCACAGACTCTCCTCACTACTCTGGGCCCTGTTTCCTCCCAGGTGATCCTACCGCAGTGCACCACCCCCAGGACTGAGATCAGAAAGCGTCTGCCTTCCCCTGGCCACCTGGGAGGAGACTCCAGATAGGGTTTCAGTGAGGGATCTGCAGGATTCTTCACATAACTCACCTGATTTTTGGATAAGAGGAGCCCTTCAGCCATTCCAGCAGATGTGAAAAGGAGCCAAGTATCCTGTGTAGCTATGCAGAAGGAAGATCCTGAAAAGGCCTGGCAACCAACTGTTGCTGCAGTCCTGATGAAGCCTTGCCTGGCTACTATTCTCCGAAGACCCTCATTGGTGCTTCTACTCTCTGGACTGGTGGGAGCAACTTGTCCCAACGTTTTCTGGTAACCCAGCAAGTTGGAGCCCTCAGAAGGTTCTCTGGACCACCCAGTGGACTGACCAGCTCCAGATTGGGCTACTGTGGTAGAAGTGTTCTCGTTCCGCATTTCGGTTCGGAACTCAAGGGGTCTTCAGCTTGTCCAGCAAGTAGCCCTCCTGCACGGGTCCCGAGATTGAGGGCTTTCTTCGACTGCAACATTGGTGTCCCCTGATGTCTTTGTGCATTGGTGACTGTCGCTGAAACCGGCTTTCCCGCATCTGGTTGATGTGCCTATAGGAGGACTGCATCAGTGTGGGCTCCATCCATCCACATGAACAGGTTGCACCAGCTCCTGGACCCGAACGGAACTCTTCTTGCACCTGCAGCTCTGGGCTTCTTCGACCAGAGCCACCTGCGGGAGAAACTTCCTCCCTTTAGCAACCCTCTATCAACCTGCCAAGTTTGGAGAAAAATCTGAACAGGCTGATGGCCATCATTCCTGTGAGGAAATACTTTCTATTTGCAACTTTCCCTCTATAGTTTCCTATGGACCCCATTCATTTTGCTTTGTTTTTTATCTTGTCTTGACTTTACTTCCCTTGCCTTTTGCTCACTTCTTATAGGGAAACTGATCAGTGCTTCAGACTGTCAATACTGGGAAAGTTGGTTCCCTTTTGAATTGCTGTATTTTTAACATTCCACACTGCATCATTCAATGCAGTTCAATGGGGATACTTTTGTACCACCCTATCCTTTTACACACAGAATTTAGGGTTGCATGTAAATGTCTTAAGACCTGCTACTGGCAGCAGTTGCATTATTAGTCTTTGCATTATTCTTGGTGTGCACATTCGCGTTTACCACACATGGCTACTAAACATGGCTATAGCCCTAAAATGGCCATGCCACGTCATGGTCACTTGTTCTTTGGTCATATTGTAGTTGGCCTTCTTCCTGCCCCCTCAGGTCGTGTGTGTGTGTGTGTGTGTTAGGTAAGATTTGATGCAGGACCCTTTGGGTGCCCTACAACAACCTTGGCTCAACCTTTGGTATACGTCTGTACTACACAGGTTGGTAGTGTGGTTGGCCAGCCAGGCTTATCTCAAGAGGGGTCAATGTGAGTAGTAGGGTAGTACAGAAATTCACAGTGACAAGTGTCCGAATAAACACTTACACTCAAGGTTTCGTGATTAAACAATTATACATTTATTTAACAGTCAGTTCGAATAAGCCTTCTTCAGAAGGGGTAATATATAGTAACACCCAAATACCTCCAAAATACACACTCCTTAGTTTCTCTAAATCCGCAAATACCCATTGGGGATGGCACAGACACTATCTACACCCTCAGGTGACTTAAATTGCTAGGACCCTATGGACATTAATATATTACTGGTACATTTAGAGCATTACTTAGATGAGTGTCAAAGAAAAGGGTTATTAGAATAAAATAAGAGATCACACATATTCTGAAGCAGGTAAGTACTTTTGAACCCCCAATGCAAAGTAAGTTAACCCCTTCTTGGAAGGATGGGAAAAGCACAATGTCAGAGGAGAGTCATTCAGGGAGCCAGGCCAGACAAGGTTAAGTTAGCAAAGGTCTAGGTGAGCTGAAGCACTTCTTGCAGGCGGGAGCGTCTTGCACAATGTTTTAGAAGTCTTTGTAGCAAAAGAAGAATCAATGTAGGGCCACAAGCTGTTAGGCTCGTGAGGTGTAGCAGATGCAAGCAACTCTACAGATGCAACCAAGACAAGTCACAACTGAGAACAAGTAAGGCTAAACGACAAGAGGCAAGTTCTCTTAGACTGTACAGTACTTTTTGGTTAGAAGAAATTGTGTAATCTGGAGTCTGTTCCTGTGCAGCTCTGCAGATCATGTTGTTCCTGGGCCTCAGCACTACAGATCTGGTAACTAAAAACCCAGATATTACTACCTTGTAATTGTAATGGGTTATTTATAACGCGCTTAATACCCAGAGGTTTCTAAGCACGGACCCGGGGATAGGAGCTTTGTTGCTCCTCATCGTCTTTCTGCCAAGACAAGCGCATTGCCCCTAACCTATCCTCCTGAGCTCTTAGCAAAGTTACTTGTTTTTTTTTCATAACATTTTATTGGGTTTTACAGATAAGCACATCATCAACAACATTGCGGTAATCGATAGTCGCGACAGCGTGATACTGCAGTTCGGGCTGTCTGGGGGGGGAAGGTAAATATTGGCGACCAGATCGCTGTTGTCCATGGCCATTCCTGTTCGCGGTGTTCAAGCGGATTCCCACGCTCTGGGTTGATCTAGTTTAAGTTTATAGTCTAATAAAGCGGGCTACCTTGGAGGCATCTGGTTAGTGGAGGCCTTCTGGTGAGAGCTGGGAACTTAGCTGCATAGTCCATAAATGGGTCCCAAATGTTTAGGGCTCTATTCAGGGAGCCTGAGCGGATTGCTGTGACCTTTTCGGCCACCGCTATGTCCCAACACTTGGACCACTATAGTGCTACTGAGGGTCCGTCTTCGTTTTTCCACAACAGGGCCATTGCAATTTTTGCAGCTAGTAGTAGGTGCGTGCATAGATGGGGGATATGGCCTAAGACTGGGAATGCTCCTCCTCCTGTTTCATCCAGGAGGATAACCCCGGGATCCCAGGGGATAGAGAGACCAGTGATTTCCTTGATGTGTTTTATTACCTCTCTCCAGACCATATGGAATAGTGAGCCGAGGGCAGGGCAACCACGCCAACAGGTACTGGGGATGTTTGGGTTGGTCTTGAGTTGAGCTGGGGTGACATAGTACCTGTAGTAGAGTTTGTAGCCACGTTCCCTGTTTGTGATGCACTGTAAATTCTTGTGCAGTCTAGACTAAATTCTTTCCCATTCTTCGACCTCGATTTCCTGTCCTAAGTTCTTTTCCCATTCAAGCATGTACCTTTCTTTTCTGGAGGGATCTGCACTGTCTAGGAGACGATAAAGGGCAGAGGTTCTTCCTCTTTTAGTTGGGGTTGTTAGGGAGAGTTCCAGTGCCGATAACTCTCTGGAGCATTTTTCCCGCACCACCCTATGGGACAGCCAATGCCGGTTTTGGGGATAGTAGAATCTTTCCTGCTCGTTCACCCCGAATTTTGACTTGCGTCTCTCAAATGAAATGGGCCTTCCCGCTTCTAGAAAATCACTAGTTTTTAGTAAACTGCCCTCCCTCCAGGGCTGGAAGCTGAGCGGGGGCATGCCTGGTGAGGAATCGGGATTGTTAATGGGGCTTAAGGGACTCAGAGCTCCTTGGATGCCCCATTTCCGGCTGCTGCCACATCGGTTACTCCCAGCCCGCCTTGCGCTTTTCCCTGTGTCATTATTTGTTTACTGATTCAGGGTTCCTACCCCCCCCCCCTCCCCAAGTTACATTCCTGGATTTTCTTTTGCAGAGCTATCAGGGCAGGGCTATGGATCGGTAGTGCTGTGCAGTAGTACAGCCATCTGGGGATTAGGTTCATTTTTATGGCAGTGATGTGCCCAAACCAGGAGATTTCATGGGACTTCCAACTCTTTAGGTCATTTTGAAGTTCTTTAATCAGTTGCGGGAAGTTGCTTGAGTACAGGCGTGACGAGTCTTTAGTGATATGTACCCCAAGGTATTCGATTGCTCCTGTTGCCCATGGAATCGGCATTAGGGGACTGAGGGTAGCTCTTTCCTGCTTCGAGACATTGATTGCTAGGGCTGAAGATTTCTCCAGGTTTACTCTGAACCCTGATAGAACCCCGAATTCTTTGATCTCTTCCCATAAGGCCCCCAAGGACGACACCAGGTTTGACGCTGTTATTAACACATCGTCCGCGTATAACGCAATTTTCGTGGCCTCCCACGTGGCCTCCCACAGTGATCCCTGTTATCCCGGTGTTCTGTCTGATTCTTTCTGCGAAAGGCTCCATGGATAGGGTGAATATCAAGGGTGAGAGTGGGCATCCCTTTCGAAGGGATTGTGTCCTCTGACGTATTCCTTATCTTTGATATACGTTTCCAGCTTGCTGGCCTCGGAAATTTTTTCTCTGTAGAGGGCGCTGCACGTCGACGGCCACCGTATCGCCGCCGATGTCACCATGCCCATAAATACACGCGCTGCGTCCGTTGCTCAGTTCCGTGTTTCCGCGCTTCGTGGGGCCTCAACGTCGTTGCTCAGTTCAGTCAGTTAATCTATATCTAACTCGACGAATATTCCTTATCGTTCTCGATGGCTTCTTCATCAGAACCGACGACGACGCGATCCGGCTTCAAGAAATGTCGAGACTGCAGTAAAAAAATGTCAATAACGGATCCACACAGGGTCTGTTTATGGTGCTTGGGGCCCGAGCACCATTGTTCGGAGTGTGAGGACTGCATGTCCATGACGGCGAAAGTACTGAAGGAGCGAAAGGGGAAGCTCGAGAGAGGTAAGTCAGCCAAAACCTCCTCGAAGGTTTTGTCGGTCGAGGCATTCGTCTCCTCGCCGTCAAAAACACTCCCATTCTAGATCTCGAAGCAGCTCCCACCATTCGTCGAGATCTAGAAACTCGAAAAGGAGACGTTGAAGGTCCCATTCCTCGTCGTCTTCGGTGTCCCCAGAAAGAGATTCCTGTCCCACCAAACACAGTTCTCAAACCGAGTGGGAGGAAATCAGAAAGAAAATGTTAAGCGTCTTCGAGAACGCGGCCTCGACCCCCTCGAAGACAGCTGAGGGTGATACCCCGGGTGAAAAACCCAAAAAATCAAAACGCTGCGAGTCGCAGCACCCGGCGAAATATTCCACCCGAGAGCGCCATGAGCCATCGGGTAAGAAGGCACCGTCTTCGACACCGTCGTTGAGGGTTCCTTCGCCGCCGCCGGCGCCATCGATGCCGTTGTCGAAGGGTTCCTCGACGCATCGGTCGATCGACTCGACGCCGATGAGAGGACCAAGGCTCCACAGCTAACAGTGTTTTCAAGGGCCTCCGGCACGACGCCGAGACCGTCGTCGATGCCCTCGAGTAGGATCGTATCCTCTCGAAATCTTCGAGGCCCCTTCCAGTTTTCGCGACGCCATTTTCGGCGCCTTGGAGGCCGGTTACATCGGCGTTGACGACGTCGACATTTTCTCGTCCGATAACGAGTTTGGCTCCTTCAGCCCTAGAGATGGGCTTTACTCCATTTCAGAGAGAATACCCTGCTCTTTCTTCAATTTATGAAGAAAGAGAAGACTCTGACCAAGAAACTTTTGGTTTACAGAGATCCTCACTGCCTGCTGCAGAGGATTTCACCTCTGAAGAAAGGAGGCTGAAGGAACTACAAGACTCACTTCATGAGGCCAGTGGACTTCACACTTCCCCAGAAGTGGAATTTGTAAAGCCAGACCCAGGGGAACATGCAGAAACACCATATAGAACCCTGATGGCAAGAATAATTGAATTTATGGGTTGGTCTGCGCCTTCACCTGTTTTTCAACAGGATGATCTATCGGATATATTGGACAAAGGCCCACAGGAGGACCCGGTGGTCCCCTTCCATGCAGCCCTACAAAGAAAAATTGCTTCCAATTGGGAGACTCCCGAAGTCATCCCAGCAGTCAATAAAAGACTGTCGACAAAGTATAGGGTAGCGGCTGCTGACCCTGAATACCTGTCAAAACACCCGACCCCAGAGAGCCTGGTGGTTCAAGCGGCAACTTCATCCAGCAGTAGGACTGCTTACCCTACTGTCCCACAGGACAGGGATGACAAGAGGTACGACTCTATGGCAAAGAAAGTCTTCTCTGCCTGTAGTATGGCGTTGAAGTCCATCAACGCCACCTGTACGTTCGCCAGGTTCAGTCACACATTATGGGAGTGTGCTTCATCAGTGGCTGACTGCATACCCGATGGAGAAGAGAAGGAAGCCTTCCTTAACATCATTCAAGATGGCAAAGATGCCATGTGCGAGTCTCTTCAAACTGGCATCGATTCCGCTGACAGTATCAGCAGGGCCATGGCGGCTAGTACAACAATCCGCAGGCATGCGTGGTTACGAAAGTCTGGCTTTGCTCCAGATGTACAGGCCAGACTTTTGAATATGCCCTTTGACGGCTCTTCGTTATTCGGAAAAAAGGCTGATGACAGTCTGGAAAAGTTACACACTTCTAAAGCAGCAGCAAAATCCTTCGGAGCTGCTATCCGCCAAACTCCTTTTTGCCCCTCAGGAACCTCTGGGAGAGGAAAGTCCTTTCGCTATTATTCCGCATTCGGAAAAGGCAGAGGACAGCCGGCTCAAAGGGGCCAAAGAAGATCCACCCGAGGTGGACGGGTCAAAGGTACTAAGACCGCAGCAGGTGCCTCTTTACCCTCGGTATCTGCATCAGCCGCCCCCAAACCACTATGAGGCCTTTGCACACAAGACACCTGTAGGGGGCAGGTTAACTCACCATCTGACGGAATGGCAGGCTATAACATCAGATGCTTGGGCGTTGGAGACAGTTGCCCAAGGTTACTGCCTACCCTTTCTACACATCCCTCAGAGTCATCCACCGGGGAACAGCTCCCGAAAAGTTCCAGATCCGCTCCTCTTGCAGGAAATTATGGACCTGCTAGAGAAAGGTGCCATAGAACCGGTACCTGTAGCGGACAGGAACAAGGGCTGGTACTCCCCCCTACTTTCTCATACCAAAGAAGGACGGAGGACTGAGACCCATCCTGGACTTAATAGAATTGAACAAGTTCCTCAGGAAGGACAAGTTCAAGATGGTAACTCTCTCTCAGATCCTTCAGGCCCTCCAGCTCCAGGACTGGCTGGTATCTCTGGACCTTCAGGATGCTTATTTCCATGTGCCAATCCATCTTAAGCACAGGAAATACCTGAGGTTCGCAATTGGCAACTCTCATTATCAATTTTGAGTTCTCCCATTTGGGCTGACCTCCGCCCCGAGGGTCTTCACCAAACTGATGTCGGTAGTGGCGGTGAGTCTGAGGGAAGGGATCCACGTCTATCCCTACCTGGACGATTGGCTGATCAGGGCCGTATCTTCGGAACAGGCCCGGACCCAGCTAGATTGTCTGCCTCTTCCTTCACAGACTGGGCTTCTCCCTCAATTTAAAGAAGTCACAGATGATACCATCTCAGAAACTCCAGTTCATTGGAGCGGTCCTGGACACTTCCCTGGGAAAAGCCTCGCCACCAGAGGTGAGGGCTCAAGATATTCTACAGAGTTTCAAAGTTTCAAGTTTCAAAATGCCCAACGTCTCCCAGCCTTCGACTTTTTGAGGTTGCTAGGCCTCATGGCATCCTGCATCTTCCTTGTGCCAGTGGCTCGCCTGAGAATGAGATCTCTTCAGTGGGCACTGAGAAGTCAGTGGGAACAATTCTCAGGGAGAATGTCAGACCTCCTCCGGATTCCGGACAAGGTAGCTAACGACCTTCAATGGTGGGCCTATTCAGAGAACATCTTGAAAGGAGAACAGTTTTGGCAACCATGGCCGGAGATAACAGTAGTCAGACGCCTCGCTCACAGGGTGGGGAGCCCATGCCAACGACTTGACCATCAGCGGTCGTTGGTCTCCATCGGAGTCCAGACTACATATCAACCTGTTAGAGCTGAGAGAGATCAGACTAGCGCTGAAAACTTTCCTGCCATTAGTACAGGGGAGAAATGTCCTGATAATGAGCGACAACACGGTGGCCATGCACTACCTCAACAAAAGAAGAGGCGTAGGTTCACTACCACTGTGCAGAGAGGCAATGCAGCTCTGGTTTTGGGCAATTCGGGAAGGAATCTCTCTAGCGGCAGTCCATCTAGCCGCAGAGAAGAATTCGACAGCGGACGCTCTGAGCAGGCAGAGCACAGTCTCCCATGAATGGGAGCTAGCTCAGGAAGTACTTCAAGAGATCTTCGCCCTTTGGGGAACCCCTCAGGTGGATCTGTTCGCCACAAGCACCAACAGGAAGTGCGATCTGTTCTGTTCAAGGGAATTTCCCCCAAGAGGAGCGCTGGGAGACGCATTCGTAGTGGACTGGGAGTTTCCACTCCTTCACGCGTTTCCACCAGTCCCTGTTATTCCTCAAATGATCAGGAGGTTGAGAAGATTCCGGAAAACCATGATCCTAATTGCCCCGGACTGGGCCAGGAGAACGTGGTACCCGGACCTTCTAGATATGTCCATCTGTCCTCCAATCCGTCTTCCACTCAAAGAGAATCTTCTCTCGCAGAAGGGAGGTCAGGTTCTCCATCCAGACATCAGAACCCTCAACCTTCACGCTTGGCTTCTGAAAGGTTGAGGTACAAGGATTGGGATCTCCCTGATAACATCATGGAGGTGTTGCTTTCGGCCAGAAGACCAGCAACAAAGTCTTTATACCGCTGCCGTTGGAACAAGTTTTGCAGCTGGTGTAGGGAAGAGAATATCAACCCTTTTTCATGCGGTACACCAACGGTGCTATCGTTTCTACTATACTTGGCAAACTCGGGCCTTCAAAAAGGCTCTCTCGCAGCGCTTTCTATCTTCAAGCGCACTGCAGAGGAACCATCGTATTTCAAAATTCCTCTAGTGGTACAATTTCTCAAGGGTCTGACTAATGTTTACCCTCCAAAACCATTCCAGGTTCCATTATGGGACTTAAACTTAGTCTTAAACTTCTTAATGGGCACTCCATTCGAGCCACTTCACTCTTGCGCATTAAGATTTCTCACACTTAAAACTGTCCTACTTGTAGCACTAACATCGGCTAGAAGGATGAGTGAGCTTCAAGCTCTCTCCTGTAAACCCCCACATACAATCTTCCACAAGGACAAGGTTGTCCTCCAGGTGAAGCCTAATTTTCTCCCAAAGGTAGTTTCTGAATTCCATATTACTCAGAAAATTACCTTGCCTTCATTCTACCCTCCTCCCCATCCGGGGAAAGAGGAGGAAAGGCTACACAGGCTGGACCCTAGGCGAGCTCTCAGCTTTTACATCAGCAGAATGGCTAGAATCAGGCAAGCAGACCAGCTGTTTGTAGGATACTCAGGTCACAAGTTGGGACTACCCATAACAAAACAAACCATCTCCAGGTGGATTATCTTGGCCATCCTGGAATGTTATAGACTAGCAGGGAAAGAGCCACCCCAAAACCTCAGGGCTCATTCAACCAGGGGTATCGCAGCTTCTTCGGCTCTCCAGAGAGGGGTACCGGTCCGGGACATATGTGCGGCTGCCACATGGTCGTCTGCACATACATTCACAAAATTTTACAACCTGGATTCCTCCACTGCTCAAGAGACCAGATTTGGCAAAGCCGTATTACACTCGGTCCATCCCTAAAGGGATATATAACACTATCACTCCCTCCTCCAATTACATACCGCTGCTATGGGAGTCTATCAAAGATGAGGAATACGTCGGAGGACACAATCCCTTCGAAGAACAAGTTACTTTCTTACCTGGTAACGTTCTTTCGACGGGATGTTCCTCCGACGTATTCCTTATTGCCCCTCCCATCCATCCCCGCAGTGATAACTTCCCTTGTGGTTGCAGCTTTCGCTCCTTCAAGGTTATTAACCAATTCAGGCATGTCTTTCTTGTACTACAAAACGGAACTGAGCAACGGACGCAGCGCGTTTCTATTTACGGGCATGGTGACGTCGGCGCCGATACTGTGGCCGTCGAGGGACATCGACTCGGCGGACGTAGACGCGCAGCGCCCTCTACAGAGAAAATATTTCCGAGGCCAGCAAGCTGGAAACGTATATCAAAGATGAGGAATACGTCGGAGGAACATCCCGTCGAAAGAACGTTACCAGGTAAAAAAGTAACTTGTTCGTCTAGTGCCCCTGGATTTATGTATTGCTCCAGACCTGGTGCCATTAACCCGTAGTTGTGTGGTGGGAGTTTGACAGTTAGGCATTACCCATGTGATAAAATTTGGGCCGAGGACAGCTCGGATATAACCCCAATCTACCAAATCGAAGGCTTTATGTGCGTCCAAGGATATGACCGCCATTCCCACCCCTAATTTGTGGGCGCTTTCGATAATATTTATCCTCCTGATGTTGTCGTGGGTCCCTCTCCCCGGAATGAAGCCCGTTTGATCGCTGTCAATCAGCCAGCCAGAACCTTAGCAAAAATCTTGCCATTGTTGTTCAGGAGTGCAATCGGGCGGTATGAGGTAGCCAATTCAGGGTCTTTCCCGGGTTTGGGTAACAGGACTGTGAGCGACTCCGTCATTGACCCAGTGACCGATCTTGAGGACAGGAATTCAGTAGGGCCGCCATCTGGGGTGCTAGAATCCTGGCATATTTTTTATAGAAGTTAGTGGATAGGCCATCTGGGCCTGGGGCGGTGCTTTTAAGAGATTTAATGGCTTCAGTGATTTCTTTGGTAGTGATGGGTGATTCTAGCAAATCTAGCTGGGATGGATTTTGGGGGGGGGGTATGGTTCGCAAATATTCTGGTAGGTTGTGTAATACTGTGGGTTCCAAGACCATAATATGTTTGACTGTTTTGTGTTCTGAAACCTTTTTTTTTTTTTTGCGTTTGTGACTTTTTTTGTTACCCTAACGCATTAATTTCTTTTGAGGAGCAATAACCGGTCAGGTCACCCCGCCCCCACTCTACTTTTTTAGTAGACTGCTAAACCGAATGCCTTAAAGTTCAGTGAGACCTCTACCAAGCCCCCCCCCCCTGCACCCTCTTTCACCTGCCCTACCTCTGTTTTTTCTTTACCCTGTATGGGTTTTTCTACACAGGCAGTGTTCATGACGGGATGGCGGTAGTTTTACCTCTTTTGATGCGCTGAGAGGGATAGTCCAGGGACCTATACCACCCTAAACCAGTTAGGACCAACATGGAGGCTGCCATTGTGAGCTCACAAAGTGGTCAAATGGTCTGAACTGCCATTTTACAGCCAGCACGTAGTCATCCTGAACCAAGGAAGCCCAGAAGCACAAAATAGCAGAGAGCAAGAATTTCTTTTAAAAACATTGTCAATGGCTACCAAAAAGGTACTTTGGGCTACAAATGTGGTGAAATAGCTTTCACCCCTGTTGAAGCCAAAAGTAAAATATAGCTGCCCCCAAATTATTGCCTAAACCCTGTGTGGGATGATAACATCATCTAGGGCAAAGATGGGGAGCCTGATGGGCACTCCTGGTAATGATCAACTTCGAGGCAACCCAATACCATATGCTTTAAGTAAGAGACCTAGTGGCAGATGGACTTCAGGAGGAGTCTCAAAAGAAGTCCATGAATCAGAAAAAGATGGGGTGGGGGAGAAAAATGTGAGGGCCTCAAAACGCGACCCTAGAATGCCCAAAATAGGAATTCTGACTTTATGCTGAACCGTTACCTTAGTTGTTCCCCCTTCCTCTGGTAAACTGTAGTGTAGTCCAAATGTGGTAATTGACTGTAGGAGTGGTACAGAGCCCACAAAGGGGAAGCTGGATGAATGTGAAATGGTTTTGGCTGTGAAAGGGTGCCCCAGGCTTACTAATCCTCACCAACCCCTGAGTGATGTCATGAGGGGTAGTTTGGCCAGCCATCCAGAATTGAATGGCCTCTAACACTTTGAATGCTGCACGCCTCATTATAGATTAGCTGAGGTGTCCCCCCAACCTCCAGTGCAGCAGTTTGTATATCAGGGGTCGTCTTGAAGCCATTCTTCAGTCAACCCGGGGAACCTGAATTTAAAGCACACAGAGGATCAAGATAGACACTGGAAGCTCTTTGCTGAAGCATTCATTGCCAAAGCCAGTGCCCATAAAATGAAGCTTGGCATATTTTGGCCAGGAAAAGATTCCCTCTCTTAAACCAGTGAGAACAACTTCTACACTGTCCTGCACAAGTCCTTTGACCCTCATAGGAGGCCTCATCCATTCCAGAAGGTCTACTATCCTGATCGATCTTTGCTTGGGTGCCTGGAGACCAAGCTGCCTTTTATTGCTGCTCTTACGTGACAGTCCTAGGACATTGATCTCGTTGCTCTCAGCCATTGGGTACAGTTAGCCTGCAGGAACCGAGTTCTTTATTCCTGTATTGTTGCCTTCAAACCCTTGCTGGGTTATTCAAAGACTGCTTGCCATCTGCTGCATCTTCTGGTGCTCTTCTTCATTGTGGCTTATGTCACAGAGGTTGGTCATCATTTTGGAATCCTGTGGATTCGTATTCAGCTCCTGTCATCTTCCAGAACGGAGTCTACAAGAGAGTTCAGAAAGGACCCAGCCGGGCCAAGTCCTGACCTGAAAACTCAACTTTGTACTTGCAACACCTACTCTTATTCAGTGAAGACCTGCTCTCCAACCCCGATTCCAACACCCCCCTGTGTCCTCAACTTCCTTGATCTCTCTTCTGCCTTTGATACAGTCAACCATGCCATCTTGCTCAACCGTCTCTGTGATAACCTGGGCATCACCGATCAGGCCCTGGCTTGGCTGACCCCCTTCCTCTCCGATCGACCCTCCCAGCTTCAACTTGGGTTCTTCCTCTCCTCTATCTCTACCTGTGGTGTTCCCGAGGGGGTCTAACCTCTCTCCCTGGCTGTTCAACCAATAGCTGGCACTTCTTGCCCACCATATTGCCGCTCTATGCCCCAACTTTCAGTACTATGCAGATGACCCTCAACTAATTTTAAGGCTCCCTTCAACCACCTCTTCTCCTTCTCTCATCTCTGACTGTCTGTCCGCCATCCAGGAGTGGTGTGCCGCCAATGATCTCTGCCTTAATGCCAGTGGGACTGAGATTTTCCTCATCAGCACACCTGCTCCCTCCTTTCCTGTCACTCTGGCCGTCCTCTTAGCCCTCTTCCTGCTCCCACCTGTGATGCTAAAAACCTTTGGGGTCATCTTCGACTTCACACTTCTCTCCTCACATCTCTGATGTCTCTAAGAAGTCACACTACCAGATGCACCACCTCAGAGGTATTCTTTCCTTCCTCTCCTTCCCCCCAGAAGCTCACTGTCTCCAGAGCTCTGGTTCTGTCTAGGCTGGACTACTGCAACGGCCTCTTTCTAAATCTGCCTGCCTCTACTCTCCGCCCTCTGCAACTCATCCAAAACAGTATTGCAAGACTTGTCATTGGCCTCAAACCCAGGGATCGTATCTCACCAGGACTGAAATCTCTGCACTGGCTCCCAGTGGCGGCGAGGATTAAGTTCAAAACCCTCTGCATTGTCCACAAGGCCTTCTAGGGCCTGGGACCTCAATACCTTCAACTCTCTCTTCCTTCTCAAGCTCTTAGCTCATCCGCCTCCAACTCCCTCAGGGTTAGTCGCTTCTCCAAGCAGTGAGTTGGTGGTAAATCTTTCCTCTGTTGGGTCATCCCTCTGGAACAGCCTCCCTGCCTCTCTGAAACCTTAGGGGAACCATCTCTGGTTCCAGAAGGCCCTCAAGACCTTCCTCTTTACTTCTGCTTTCTCTCCTCCTCTCCCCTGGCTGAATCTGTAATTGCACTTGTTACCGGACTACCCTCTGATCTCGGGCCCAGGTCCCCTACCTGCCAGTTGCACACGTGTACTGCCCCCCTGGCAACCCTTGCACTCGGGGACTGTTTCTGTATCCCTACAGCCCCTACTAGCGCTGGACTCCTGATGTTTGCACTTACCCTTGCACTTGCTGGACGCACTTTTATTGTCTATTTATTTTACTGTTACCCTATGTACTGCAATGCCCCCTTCCCTTTCCCCCTGCACTTGGGCGATCTCAATGTCACCTGGCCTAGTAGGATGGTTGTCTCCGTCTTCCTTCTGTTTCCCCTGCTCTCCCTTGCCTCGTCGCGCCTTGAAACACTTGTGTATAGACGTGTTATAAATGCCATATAACAGCCAATTGAGCCTTGTCACGGTCTGATGCAATTCCTTGAGTTGCTGGTCATCTCTTGAGGTCCTGGGGCAAGTTTACATCCCCCTTTTGCACACCCGCTGTGACTAGGAAAGTGTCAGTAGGGAGCAGCTTTTCTCCATGTCTTAGGGCATGATCTGTAATTTGAATCTACTGTGCCATCTGACTGCCCAGATAATTGGCTGACCTTCTTTCTTTACAGGAACCCGTAACAGCATACTTAGCTGATGTAACACTATAACCATTCTGGTAACTTCTGTGGCGAACAAGGAGGAGGACAATTGGCGTTCATTCTCAAGAGGCTTTGTTCAAAATAAAAGGCTAATGTGCCCAACTATCCCTATCGCTATGAGGATGGGTCCCTGCCTAACAAAACAAAAGCTAGGGGGGGGGGGGGCTTTAAAGAACAAAATAAAGTTCTTCAGTCCGAATCCTATCCACTAACTGGCCCTATGGGACTTGGGAGGCTTTGTTCAATAGCCTCAACAGGGCGTCGGCTTGCCCCAATTTATACTTTATGTATTCGGGGCTTCAAAAGTTTCTTTTTTCTTAACACATGATATTCCTCCCAATCTTTCTCTGGTTATTGAAGAAACGGTCTCTTGTTGTAAAAGTCTTCTCCCAAGATTGATTCAAAACAACCAAAATAGAATTCTTTACCTTCGGTCACTTGCTCAGTCTTAGTTCAAAGTGTCTGCATCTCTTTTTCAAACCCCCATTCATAGGAGATGTTTGTAGCCAGGGGTTTCTGATGCTCCCGTAACCTTGATAGCTTTGTATATTTCGCAGTCCCTTTTTCATAGGGTATTTGCACTTTTGGGTTCCTCAGGCACCCGTAACCTCTATGGCTTTCACAGCTCTTATTCACAATTTTCGTATTTCCCTTTTCCCCTGTCATAGGGTATTTGCACATTCTGGTTTCTCAGGCTCCTGTAACCTTGTCTGTTTTCACTGCAGCTACCTGTCTCTGTAGCTATCGTCCGACATATTTGGAGCTCAAGGACTCTGGTTCCCTCTAAGGATCTGGTCTCAGCATCCGCCACCAACCTCCTGGTTCACCACAATTCCCTCGTGGTCATGCCACCAGATGAGACTCTGGTATCCCCATCTCGGTTCCTTCTCCGACCTCGGTTCATCAGTCAGGTGGAATGGCAACCTTCAAGCATTCATTTAGCGCTTCGCTCGCACTCCTTGCAGCCACAGGCTTGGTGGCCCAGAATCCCCCCCTTCAAGGACGTCCACGATGCAAAGGGTCGCTCGGCATAGCGGTTCCCTCTTTTCTGTAGGAGTTTCCGCTCTTCTACACGTCACTTGAATACATTGAACAATGTCCTTCTTCGCTGACTATGGCTTTAGGCTGTGTTCAGCATTGCCTGTAGCCACTACATAAAAAGATGGATCTTGATGCAGTATGGTCATTTTAGGAGATGTTAAGTCTTTTCCACATCCATATATGCAGACACTGTGGTTTGGACTGGCAGTTACGCTCTGCAATGGGAGTCCTTGTCCCCAAGAGGGCAGCCACTCCGTGATCTCCCTCTTGCCCAGACCCATAGGGAGGGTCTCGCGTTGCAGACTCACCTCCCTAACCTCACAGGGGGTGGCTCTCCTCTGGGGAGAAGGAACGAATTGTCCAGATTTGTCACACCACTCGCTTTTCTCATTGTAGACTGTTTGAGGATCTTTTCGTGATACACCTAAAGCCGCCTGCTTAATTAAAGACTTTTACTTACCTAGATCATTTGTTAAACATCTGAACAGAGGCTAGGGTTGGGCATTTTAAGTTACTTACGATTTTTGTTTACTTTTCTCCCACCTTTGCTCCTGTTTTGGATGTATACTTGTGTTTATGTACCTTTTTTAGTTGTCCTTTACTTTCATACAAATTATTAGTATATATTTTATGTACTTTTCTGTGTGTACAAGACTTTATTTGGTAGTGGGTGTACTTTACACCAGTCTCTACTTCAATTAAGAGTAAAGCCTTGCGCTTTGCTGCTCTGTCACGCTCACCAGTTAGTTTGGCATAACATGAATGGATGGCCCTGTGCATTACTAGTGTTAGTCTCCGAACCCACACAAGTAGTATTTAGACAAACCCTCCTAATAGGTGTGGAAATTCCTCCTGCATATAAGTAATCTTGTTGACAAGTGAAGTATAAAAACAACACCTGGCCAACGACTAATTCCAATGGACGCACATAGCAAAGCACAGACCTCCCAGTACTGCGCCACTGTTCAAAGATGGCAGGCCCACAATCTGTACAGCGCTCAGCTGCTCTCAAGCTAGGTCCGTGCTTTAAACAGTTAAAACAAAATGTGGGTTCAGTGCAGCCTATCTACCAGAGTGAGGTGCAGAGCCTGTTTCAAAGTCCTCGTGCAACACATGGACATTTTCTAAGCTGCTCATTGGCCCCTGCAGGAATCTACCTGGTATTGTAAGAGTAAGGCATTTTTTCCTTTTGCTGGGCACTGATATTGATCTTGAAAGGCAAATGGGTACTTTTGTGATGCAAACACCAATTTAAAACTGGACTTTTTTGGCAGAGTTTGCTTTAAAAGGGCTTGGTGCTGCATCTTGCATGGGAGACCTAAATAGATTACTGCTCCTCAATCCCTCTTTATGCCCCATCAACATTTTATCATACTAGATTTTAAATTTTACAGTTTTTTAGGTTTAGGATAACATGAAAGTATTTCCCTGCACTAGGACATGTATATTCATGGCTACAACGTATGTTTAAGTGCTGGAGCTGGTTTAAGAACTCGGGGGCGCTACATTTCAAGGCCTGCAATTAGAACCCTATTAGACCAAGTATGCTGCTTCCTTTATACCGTAGACGGGAGGGGTGAAGGGCTGCTTTTATCTGGGACTGCTGGAATGAGCAGGGATTAAGTGATGTTGCAGCTAGTGAAATTAAATGCTCTCGGATTGCTGTTGGCATATTATTCACTGCAGTCAAGCACCACACTAATTCCCTGATGGATAGAAGAAATCTCCAGTGGATGGATTGCATTTGTAGTGTAGCCATGGGTCCAAGGGCAACACTAAATTACCCCCAGCTCTTGTCTTCTCTATAAAGGCATTATTTTGAACTTAAGCATTTTTTTCATTAATATGTAGTAATGAAACAAAGTTCTTGAGGCAGGCATGGTATCAAGAGATGAGACAGACAATGAAGCTCAAACAAACTCTTTATTAAAGTTAGGATTGTGTAAAGCCTAGCTTGACCTATATCTGGTTCGGGATGTCCCCTCAACTGATCTAACTAAGGAAAGTCTGTCCGTTAGTCCAAAACAAATGTCTGTCTGTGTCAAAAGCTCAAAAGCTATGCTTGCCCTCCATTTAACAAAACATTGTGGAGGGATTTCTCTTGCTCCAAAAAAATAGTGTTAAATAATAAAAGGCAAAAGGGAGTTGACATTTTTTATTTTTTTGTAGCTCCCTTCCAAGTATTCCACTTCGCAAAGTTCAATGGGTTTCTCTGGGTTCTCTTCCCCAAGAGTAAAGCTCTCCACAAAGTTCTCTTCTCTCAGCTGTAAAACACTCTGGTTCACAATATTCAACACCTCTTATAATAATAATATTGATAGAATTTATAATAGTTCCAAGTCTTGACACACAACTCAACAGTTTTATAATGAACCACTTCGTTCAACAGCAGCCTTTCTCCATCATCTGCTCATTAACTTTCATAAACTGGTTGGGGCCCTCCGGGCGTGGCGCAGTTGACAGACCGCACAGTCTACCCATTACAGGTCACGCAACCATATGCCCTTAGCCTTTCCTTGTGTTTCTTCACCAACATCCTTTCTTGGCTTCACTTTTCTCAGTTTAGCTTTATTTAGCTTTTCTCCTTTAATTTGCTTGCACTTTGTTCCCTCTTTTTTGTGCTTCAGTATCTTTCCTCGATACTCACAAAGGGTTATTTGGTCAGTTCATATAAACTTTTTGATGTTCACACTTCATTTGCTTTCTCTTTTCTGTGTCTCAATATCTCTTCTCGATACTTGCAAAGGGTTGCTGTCTGCTCAGACCTTCAGAAACCGATCTTCCATGATGCGCTACAATTACGTTACAATCTTTAATTTCACTCGTCTGTCTTCATAGCATTTAACACATTGTTCATTGTTCATATTGGCTTTCTATTGTCAGTTGATCAAGGCTTTCGCCTTCCCTCTGAGATTTTCGAGAACCAGTTAATTAAACGTGACCACTCTGCTACGCTGTATATGGCTTAACATTCACTCGCGCACCGGGTTTCGTCACAGCGCTGACATTGAACCGGTCGCATTGGCTATCTTTGCTGCTTCCTTGTTTCCGCGACTTCTCCAGCATGGGGTCTGGCATGATTTCACATGCTCATGAATATTCCCCGTCGTCAGGCTGGGAATCCTCGGTAAAGAAAAAATCAGTATCAGTTTAGTTTCTGATCTGTCTTTCGTAGTAGTAACCAATCACTGATCTCTGCGTCATACTGACCACAGCCAATGACTGCCCTCTACCTAAGCCACGCCTCTGGCAGCCATCTTCAGATTTTTACCGCACGTTCAAGTGTTAGGAGTCCTCGTGCTTAGCTCTCGAGCTTTACTGCGTGTTTCGCGCTTTTTCAGGTGAATTTTCACATTTTTTCGGTTAATCGAGCCTCAAGCTCCACCGTTTCTACCCGTTGCGGGATTTTTCCTACGCCCCTTAAGGGTGAAGATTTTGTCGAATCAACTTCTTGGAGGATTCCAGAAGATTCGCGGCCTACTTCGAGATGGCCCAGGATGCGAGTTCGTCAATCGGCTCTCCCTCCACACACTTGCAGGCAACTTCCCTCTGCTTCACTCCGGCGTCCATGAGGTTCTGTCTCCTCCGCTCTAAAACAGCTCAGCGGCCTCCTTGCTTGTTGCTCAACACAACCTCTTTTCTGTTTGTGTCCACACCTTTTATATAGCTGCCAGTCCCCAATTGGTTGCAGGTGTAAGGTATTGAAGTCAATTGCCTGACTTCACCTGAACCTTGTGTGCTCTAGCATCTTAAAGCGTCTCTTGTGCTAGATGGAATTACCAATAAAGCTCTCAAACCAAATAACCGGACAGACTCACGGAATATGGCAAAGTACTACTTTATTATCAGTTTACTAAAGCAGAGTTACCTGGCAAACATCAGATGGATGCTTGCACACTTGCACATTAACTTGATTACACAGGAGTCTTCTACCCCAACATGCGTCATCTACAATGTCCTACGTGGCAAACCATAAAACTTATTAGCAGGACGGATTGGTTAGGGGAACATATCTACTTATACAATGTGTATGGGTAAATACTTCATTGGCTGTCTCTTATCTGTAAGACAACCCTCGAACTACCTCTAAATACGTATAATAGTGATTATAGTGAACGAAAATGGCAGCGGATTGGTCTATGCAACATTTTATAGCAAGTTGCCCATAGACCCATTGATTGGTTGGCCTTCTTACCCAACCGTGGACTTTCAGCTCAGCTAGCTGCACATAAGGAAACCAAAACCCAGGTGTTTGGATCACGTCCGATTACTCTTTACTTTCCCAATTAGTCCATCTCATCAGACCGGCCATGAACCTGTTTCCTGTCTGTATTTGACCTTGCAGCCTCTCCTCTGTTCTGGGACATTGAAGGGAGTTAAAGCACATCACTATCTTCATCTGAGGCTTAATGAATAGCCCTTGTTTTCGACTTTTGAGTCACATGTGAAGATACCACGACTTTGTCCATTTCAGCCCCTTATTTAATGCTATTTTATTTAATTATACTGGGTGTCATTGCTCCTCTTGCCCTCTAGAGACTTGCTCACTCTCCTTTGTATAACCTTTTTATACTTTTAATTGTCCAATACTTAGCTCTTACAGATGTTTTCTTCTTTTAATTTGAGACAAATGTCTGATCCATGGCTTACCCGTCTGCCTCCCTTCATGCTTTGCAGCTATTTCTTAAAAATGTCATCCTTGATCCCAAGCCAACATGGACTCCTCTTTGTTTTGCTCACAAAGCTGTTCTTTCAGCGTCTCCTGATTCTACAACCCCGATCGGCTTCTGAGGTAGTTGAATTGAATATTTACACAAGCTGGCGTCCCTTTTCCAACTTTGGCCATCTTTGCCACGTTATATATTCCTCTGTAGCAAGCTTTTATGTATCTTTGTGTTACTGTGTATTTACACTTATTGGTCAGCACGTTACTTTGTCTTTTGCATTCATGATTATATTATCATTTCATAAAGGTTTCTCTTATCGCTTCAGTTACATCGTCACTTTTGTATTTTCTTATCGTTTCAGCATGGCTCCGTATATCTTCTCCATGACCTCGTCAGATTTCACTCAGCGCTCCATGATATCTAATGGTGCGTGCTGACTGTTAGGGAGAATTCTCATTTCGAATGAATTTTGTCCTCCCACATATTCCTTATCTTTGATATTCATTTCCAGCTTTCTGGCCTCTGAAATGTTTTGTCAGTAGAGGGCGCTGCGTGTCGATGTCTCTCGAGTCGATGTCCCTCAGAGGCCTCCGTATCAGCGTTGTCATAGGTATAAATAGTTGCACGCAGCATCTGCTGCTCAGTTCCGTTTTCCCGCGCTTTCGAAGCCTCGGAGACGTAACGCTTTATTCCTCAGTGAATCAAAAAACGTCGAAATTTTGTGAAGAAAAAACATTGAATCTTCGATCCACATTGGCATCTTCATCGGCTCCATCGACGCCCCGATCCAGCTTTTAAAAAGGCCTGGGATTGTGGGAAAAAGATGTCTTTGACTGATCCCCACAGGATCTGTCTATGGGGCCTGGACCCAGAGCACCCGTGTTCAGAGTGTGAAGAATGTCTTTCTATGACGGCGCAAGCCTTGAGGGAGAATAGGTAAGACCGTTAAATCTGTTATCCCTTCAAAATTGACCTCTGACGAGTCAAGAGCATCGTCTCCTCGTCAACAAAGAAAGCATTCCTGTTCGAGGTCTCGGAGCGGATCATACCACTGATCCACTTCGAGACACAGTAAGAAGTGGCACCATAGATCGCACTCTTCTTCGTCCTCCAGTTCCCCAGAAAAAGTTACTTGCCCCACTAAGTACAGCTCCCCGGCTCAGTGGGAAGAATTTTGTCTAAAAATGTTAAGGGTCTTTGAGAGTGCGGCTGTCATGATGCCTACCCCCGGGCATCCGGATTGAGTCCATCAGCCCCGGGAGCAAGCATCCAGATACTTATTAAAACCCCAACAGCCCCAGCTGGGGGCTCTTTGGATTCAGTCCTGGCGCCTTAGGCGCCAGGCTCATCATAGAAATCAGTCCTGGCGCCATAGGCGCCAGGCTCATAGACTTAACTTACCTTATGCAGACCATGCTACAAATGAGTCCAAGCCAACATGAGGCCTGGATGGGACTATTTTATTACAGGGACTATTTTTCACTCGGGTGTGGTTCTGGGGAATTTCTTATCTGGGACTACTTTGCAGGCTATTTAAACCACGCCCGAACAGCAGCCCATGCTTCGTGTTATTCTGCATCCAGCAGCGTAACGCTCACCGTGTCTGCAAGTCAGCATCCAGTCTTCTGCCACGCCCGCCTCGAATCCGGAGCTCCTAGACAAAAGGAAAAGAAAGGAGTAGAGGTTAAGATTACGGATATTATTTGATTCCTTACCTGATTCCGGACCCAGCACATCTCCGAGCCTGGAAAGGACATTATTTCAGCATGCGTCGCTTTGCCAGCAGCAACGCCACGTTATACTCAAAAGTCCACCGCATCTTACGACTCAGCGCTGCCTCCATCATTTTCTTTGTCGAAACCCAGCACCTGGGGGGAAAACAAAAGGAATAACAAGGTGAGCCGAGAAAACTGACAAAGACAATCTCTTGCCACCATAGGCTTACCTGCTTTACCACCGGAGGTATTATCCTTTAATTCGCCGCATCTTCCTATGCCGCACCTATAAAGGGAGAGAAAACAGCAAGTAAAACTCATGCAACTTTTACCGGACAGTGTTTGGTAATAAAGACTCTTACCTGAATGCCATCAGCTGCCTCCAGGCAATATTCTTTTGGACCCAGCTGCAACCCAACGAGGGAATGGAACAAGAGTGACCATCAGACATATTGGACTCTTTGAACTTTATAGACACTGGAGTCAATATTCCTCCGGAACTCCTCCAGTACCTTCAAACCAGTGAAGTAACTGGTATCTACGCGCCACTGCATGCCATGCAGGATGGAGAGCTCATCATTTAAAAACATAAGGTGAGGTTACCAAGAGGAGATATCGGAGGTGATTAGTGGGGAGAACGAGAACAGTTGGGGGGCCATCACTAAAGTCCACGGGTGGCTAAATCCCTTTCTCCACTTGCAGGAGAATACTTCTACGAGTCCAGCAGACAAGATTAGGCGGGCCAGTCCAGACTATCATCTCTGCACTACGCATCACGTTGGTGGAGGCCGCTGCTGTCTGGGTCCGATCGACGCCCCTGTGGGAACCAGGTGAGCGTAACAGCGGCCTTGCCCTCCTCGGAGATACCTAGAGGCGATACCCTGAGTAAAAAACCTGATTAACATAAAAGCTGTGAGTCGTCGACCTCAGCAAAACGTACTCCTTGAGAGCGTCATGAACCCTCGAGTAGAGAAAAAGCCTCTTCGACGCATAAGGCGTTGACCTTAACTCCGAAGTCCAAAACTGCATCATCGACGACTTCAGTCAAAGGAGAAATTACTGGCGCCTTGTGCTCCTTCGGCTCCATCCACACCCGATGCACCACACCCGGAGTGTCCTTCGAGAACATCGAGACCGGTGTCGACCCCATCAGCGACATTGAAGAAAATCCCAAATCCCTAGACGACATTGAGGCCAATCTCAAGTAGATTCCAGAAGTAATTCCTGCAGTCAGTAGAAAAAATCTCTGCAAGATATAGGACATTGGCTACAAACCCTCCTTATTTATCTAAACACCCGACTCCAGAGAGTCTAGTAGTCCAAGCTGCAATTTCATCAGGCAGACAATCGGCATACCCCACTATACCACAGGATCGTGACAAGAAATTTGATGCCATGGCCAAGGTGGTCTTCTCGGCATGCAGCATGGCTCTTAAGTCTGCTAACGCCACTTGCACGCTGGCAAGATTCAGCCACACCCTTTGGGAGTGTGTGTTGGTGGCGGATAACCACCTCCCTGAGGGAGAGGAGAGAGACGGATTCTTGAGCATTATCAAGGACGGGAGGGATGCAATGTGCGAGTCCCTCCAAACTGGTCTCGACTCTGTTGCCAGCATCAGCATGGCCATGGCAGCTAGTACCACAATCCGCAGATTTGCATGGTTGCGGAAATATGGCTTTGCTCCTGATGTGCAATACAGACTTCTGATTATGCTATTTGACGGCACTTATCTATTTGTTAAAAAAAGCGGCGGCCAAATCCGTCGGAGCTGCAATTCGACAAACTCCAAACCACCACACAGGTACGCCCTGGAGGGGTAGGTCCTTTCGCTTTTACTCCGGTTTCAGAAAAGGCAGAGGACAGCCAGCTCAAAGGGGCCAGAGACGATTCACCAGTGGTGGACGGGGCAAAGGTACCAAGTCCGCATCCGCAGGTGCTGCCTTGCCTTCAGCATCTGCGTCAGCCTCTCAAAACCCATATGAGGTCTTACTACACAAGACACCAGTAGGAGGCAGGTTTACTCAACATCTGACAGAATGGCAGGCTATTACTTCAGATGCTTGGGCATTGGAAACAATTGCCCAAGGTTACTGCCTGCCTTTTCTATGCACTCCTCAGTCATCCACCGGGGAACGACTCTTTGAAGTTTCCAGAACTGCTCCTTATGCACAAGAATTTGAACCCGCTAGAGAAAGGTGCTATAGAACCGGTACCTGTAGCGGAGAGGAACAAGGGTTGGTACTCCCCATATTTCCTAATTCCGAAAAAGGACAGAAGAATGAAACCCATCTTGGACTTACTAGAATTGAACAAATTCCTCAGGAAAGGCAAGTTCAAGATGGTAACCCTTTCTCAGATCCTTCAGGCCCTCCAACTTCAGGATTGATTGATATCTCTGGACCATCAGGATGCTTATTTTCATGTGCCAATCCATCTCAAGTCCAGAAAGTACAGGAGGTTCACCATTGGCAGCTCTCACTATCAATTTCCGGTTCTGCATTTGGGCTAACCTCTGCCCAAGGGTTTTCACCAAGCTAATGGCGGTTGTGGCAGCAAGTCTCAGGAGGGGAGGGATTCATATCTACCCCTACCTGGACGACTGGTTGATCAGAGCAGTGTCCCGGAACAAGCTTGAGATCTGGATTATGTTTGCCACTTCCTCCACAAGCTGGGCTTCTCCCTCAACTGTAAAAAGTCCCACATGATACCATCACAGAAACTTCAATTTATTGGAGCATTCCTGAACACATCCCTGGGAAAAGCCTTGCCACCAGAGGTGAGGGCTCAAGATATTCTTCAGATGGTGACCAGGTTTCAAAATGCCCAGTATCTTGCGGCCTTCGACTTTTTGAGGTTGCTCAGCCTCATAGCATCCTGCATTTTTCTAGTGCCGGAGACCCGCCTGAGAATGAGGTCTCCCCAGTGGGCTCTAAGGACCCATTGGTGACAATTCTCAGGAAAGATGTCAGATCTCATACAAATCCCGAACAGAGTCGCACAGGACCTTCAGTGGTGGGCTTGTCTGGAGAACATCTTGAAAGGAGAACCGTTTTGGCAACCACAACCGGAGATAATAGTAGTGACGGACGCCTCACTCACGCGATGGGGAGCCCATGCCAACGATTTGACCATCAGCAGTCGTTGGTCTCATTTGGAGTCCAAACTACACATCAACCTATTAGAACTGAGAGCAATCAGGCTAGCACTGAAAGCTTTCCTGCCATCAGTACAGGGAAAAAATGTTCTGATAATGACGGACAACACAGTGGCCATGCACTGCCTCAACAAAAGAGGAGGCGTAGGGTCACTGCCACTGTGCAGAGAGGGAATGCAGCTCTGGTTCTGGGCAATTCGAGAAGTAATCTCTCTATCGACAATTCACCTAGCCGTAGAGAAGAACGCAGTGGCGGACGCTCTGAGCAGGAAGACCAGTCTCCCACGAGTGGGAACTAGCTCAGGAAGTCCTTCAAGAGATCTTCACCCTTTGGGGAACCCATCAGGTGGATCTGTTTGCAATGGGTCTCAACAAAAAATGTAAACGGTACTGCTCTAGGGAATTTTCCCCGAGAGGAGCTCTAGGAGATGCATTTGTGGTGGATTGTGAGTTTCCGCTTCTATATGCATTTCCTCCAGTCCCTGTCATTCCTCACGTAATAAGGAGGTTGAGAAGATTCTGGAAAACCATGATCCTAATTGCCCCGGGCTAGGCCAGGAGGACATGGTAACCGGATCTTCTAGACATGTCCATCTGTCCTCCGATTCGTCTTCCACAAAGAGAGGATCTTCTCTCACGAGATTGTGACCTCCCGGATGACGTAATGGAGTTATTGCTTTCGGCCAGAAGACCAGCAACCAAATCACTGTACCGCTGCCGTTGGAACAAATTCTGCAGTTGGTGTAGAGATAAGAATATTGACCCTTTTTCATGCAACAAACTGACAGTATTATCTTTCCTGCTACACTTAGCAAATTCAGGACTACAAGTCGGCACAATTAAGGGTCATCTCGCGCTATCAATTTTCAAACGCACGGCTGAGGAACCCTCATATTTCAAGATGCCTTTAGTCCTTCAATTTCCGAAAGGGTTGACTAATGTCTACTCTCCAACTCCTTTTCAATTTCCCCTGTGGGACTTAAATCTAGTTCTAAAATTTCTAATGGGCACTCCTTTTGGTCCCCTCCATTCCTGCCCATTAAGATTTCTCGCTCTCAAAACAGTTTTCCTAGTGGCTATAAATTCTGCCAGAAGAGTGAGCGAACTACAAGCTTTATCTTGCAAACCTCCACATACTATTACACAAGGATAAGGTAATCCTTCAAGTGAAGTCTAATTTCCTCCCAAAGGTTGTGTCAGAATTTCATATTACGCAGAAAATAACATTACCTTCATTCTATTCTCCCCCTCATCCTGGGAAAGAGGAGGAAAGACTGCACAGACTTGATCCAAAGCGTGCTTCGAGTTTCTACATCAGCAGACTTGCAAGACATGGGCAAGCAGACCAGTTGTCTGTGGGGTATGCAGGACATAAACTAGGACTAGCCATCACAAAACAAACTCAAGATTGATTGATAATTTTAACTATCCTAGAATGCTACAAATAGGCAGGGAAAGATCCCCCCCCTCCTCAACATCTAAGGGCTCAATCAACCAGGGGTATCGCAGCTTTGTCAGCTCTCCAGCGGGGAGTTCCAATAAAAGACATCTGTGCAGCTGCCACATGGTCGCCTGCCCATACCTTTACCAAATTCTATAGTCTAGACTCTCCCACTAGCCAAGAAACTACATTTGGAAAAGCTGTATTGTACTCTGTGCACACTTAAACCATACTAAATTTTACTCCTGCCTCCTGTACAGTTTACTGCTTTGGGAGTTTATCAAAGATGAGGAATACGTGGGAGACACAATCCATTCGAAGAACAAGTTACTTACCAACTGTAACATTCTTTCAACTGGATGTTCCTCCCATGTATTCCTTGTCGCCCCTCCCATCCTTCCCCACAGTAAAACTTCCCTTGTAGTTGCAGCGTATGCTCCCTCAAGGGTACTAACCATCTCGAACTGGACAAACATAGCACTTTAAAACGGAACTGAGCAACGGACGCTGCGCGCGTCTATTTATACCTATGATGACGTCAATGCCAATACGGGAGCCTCTGCCGGACATCAACTCGAGGAACATCGACGTGCAGCACCCTCTACTGAAAAAAATATTCCAAGGCCAGCAAGCTGGAAATTAATATCAAAGATAAGGAATACGTGGGAGGAACATCCAGTCGAAAGAAAGTTACAGTTGGTAAGTAACCTTGTTCTTCTGTGCAAATTCCCTTCAACCTTGGAGACACCCAGCTCTTTTGCTGTACTTTAGAACTTTTTAATTTTAACCCTGGAGTGAGGGAGACCTTTTTACTCACTCATGTATTTTGACCTGATTTGGATAATGTTTCCTCTGTTTTTGGAGTCTGACAAACTCCATAGACATGCACTTTTTGTATGGTGACGCACAGCACCTTCAGTGCAGTGTCGCAGAGAAATCCTTTAGATTTTTCCTAAGGTTTAAATACCTTTTCTTGTGCGAACTACCGTTCCCAAGAACAGTAAAGTGAAATTGACTTTACTTACCTTTTCTCTTTGTAGGTCAAGCACACCCCATCTTAAGTGGAGTGCTGGGGTTACCTAGTAGCTCCTTATCCTACCCTCTCATGTAACATTTTGTATGTTACCCTCAGTACTTTAAATGGCTGGTGGCAGTGGTTTAATTTTCCTACCACTGTGCTTTCCTACCGCACACTGAATCCTCAGCTGCAGTACAGCACCCATGGGTGACCATTTTTGTCAAACTAGACCTGGTCGTCTTTTTTCACCATTTTCTGTTTGTGAGGTCTCACGTCGATGCTGAGTTGAGCCCTTTGCTCATTTTGCCTTCGGCGGGCTTAAGCCCTGAAGCCCACCTCTGGCTCCAGAGTGTCTGGAAGGGCAGGATGTGAGGGAGGTTCCCAAAACTCCCCTGTTCTTTGTCTCTAGGAATGCCTGAATGCAATCAGTCCGGATTGGCTGGCTGGCTGTCCTCTCCTTTCAGGACAGCCTCCCTGCTGTGTGATTGACAGCCTAGGCTGTGCATGAATGGGAGAAACCTTCTTAAAAGGCAAGGGTTTTGGGACTAGAGGCAGAGTCGACCACTGGGAGAAATACCCGACGAAACCGTGAACGAAGCTTGTTGCATCCTCCTGGACCTTTCAATTGCCTGGTGAAGCCCTGCTGCTGTGTCGAAACTCCTTTTCTGATGAGAAGCTCCGGAAGGGACGACTTCTTCCCCTGGGTTAGTGGGACCAACTAACCCTGAGACGAGCTCCACTGGACTATCTTCCCTGATTGGCTGTATTACTTCGCTACAAGAACCGTGTTCCAGGGGTCGAGAAATCTGTAGTCGAGTGCAACGTCTGCAATCCGGCCAGAAGCTCCAGGAGTCTCCTAAGGACCCTGCTGAAGTAGGATGACAAGAGCTAGAGTCCCCTCACAAGAGTGCAGGCCCAAGCAGTGAAGGACGCCCAACCGGTATCCAAGATACGAATTGATGCTGTTTGCAGAGCGCTGAAACCGCGAAGTGCTGCTGATCCGCTGAGAGCCTGTAGCTGCGGACGACCTCCAAATTGCTGCTGCAGGAGCCCTTCAGATGTCCTCCCTCTTGTCCCCACGACTCAGGAACTCGGGGTCTGCACTGCTGCAACAGGACAGAATCCAGTTGGACCACTCTTATTCAAACCAGAGGTACTGTGCAGTGGCTTACCTTAGAGTTGATTCCAACTCTGCTTTTCACATGCTCTAGGAAGTGCCACAGCTCCATAGACTGTGCGCCAATTGACTTTGTCTGTCCTGGCTCCCTGCAGACTCTTAGGTGGTAACTTGTTTTAGACTGTTATTACTGGGAAAGGCTTGTCTAGACTTCATTGCAACATTTAAGTATACTCGCATGCCTTGAGAACCAGTTCAACATTTTTCCTTCCTTTAACCTTTCCTTTCTGCAACCTCAGAATCTGCAAAGTAGAACTAGTGATATATAAATGCCATTGCTGTCCTTGTGAATGAAGTCCCCTCCGGAAGTGTATAAAAAGCATATCCAAAGAGTATCCACTAACTTGTGCTTATTCTGGAAAAGTAGTTTTAAAGTATATTTGATTGTTACATACCTTGCCCTTTTTAAAGAACCCATATTTAAAAATTGATGTTAAATAACTGAAACCTTGAGTGTAAATGTTATTTGGTTACTTGTATTTGCAAATTCCATTGCTACAGCTCTACAGCTCATATTTACCCCTCTTGAGATAGGCCTGTCTGCTCAGTCACACTACCAACCTGTGCAGTACGGATCTGTACCAAAAGGTGGATTACTAAGCAGATAAGTGTTGTGTAGTCTGTGTTACTACACCAATTCTTACCTAACACTGACATCCTTCCACACTTTCAGTGCGAGGGTACATTCAATAAGGTTTTCCGAGTGCATATTGTCTCTCATACACTCAATGAGGTAAAGGCATAACACATGGAGTCTCACGCAGGCTCCTTCTCCTGCTGTTCCAATTTGACCGCGGTGAGGGGGCAGGAGTTCGGGAAAATGCACTACACTATTAATGGAACATGTGTGTGCTGAGTGATCGTATTCCTCCATAGCCTTCTTACTCGTCTCGGTACTAGACTGGTGTTTTCTTTAGTAATTCTGCAGTTCTTAGTTGCTTCTTCCTCTTCCCAGTAGTTGGTGGATGTTCAAAGGGTAGGACAGGATACGAATGGCAATATCCCATACAGTCTGAGGTACAGTTGGGTAACTCAGTGTTTAAAAAGGGAGGGTACCATGTCTCACCTTAATCGCTTCGATTTCACATCTTCCTTCTAGACTAGGGCGGTTTCTTAGTACTTCCTAGGTTAATGCGACATGGATAACAATATCCCTTAAATGTCTCGGGTATGATGGGTTTCCCTGAGGAAGCATCCAGGACGGCTCTAATGAATTGAAGCTTCTGGGAAGGTATCACGTGCGACTTCTTGAAATTGATGGAATAAGCCCAGCTTGTGGAGAGAGTTGGCAGGTGATGCAGAGATGTTCCAGGACCTGTTCAGGAGACCGGCCCTGATCAGCCATTCGTTCCAGGTAGGGGTAGATGTGAATCCCTCCCCTCCTTAGGCTTGCTGCCACTACCGCCATCAACTTGGTGAAAACCCTCAGGGCAGAGGTGCCCCCGAATTGCAGAACCCGAAATTGAATATGAGAACTGCCAATGGCGAACTGAAAGCAGGCTTTTCATATTAAATCAATGTATACATAAGTCAGCACTGAGGATATTTGCTTGAAACAGCTCAGATATGAAGGGGGAACACCACCCCTTGCTCTGGGGCCAGTGGAGGAGCACAAGCTACCCATCATATGTTCAACTTTATAACTGGGTGGTGTAATTGCTGGAATCCATTAAGAATATCCTCTTCATCTGGGCCTGCATTTTTGTTGCTGTTTTGAGAAGGGAATTCAAAATTCAACTGTAGCGCATGCCCAGATAAGCTGTGGTTGCACACTCATCCCTGGTTCTACGGCAGATTTTTTATATAATGCCTTAATATGATAGTTGACCAAGCTCTTCAAAAAAACGTACACAAATATTCTGCCTCATCCTTTACTCCCCACCACCCCGACTTCTTACTACGACTGAGTCCGACATTTTTATAAGTGAATATGCACTTGGAAAAACATGGATGCAATAGAAAAACAGTTTTTAAAAGGAAGGGGCATGACAACGATGTGAGTGGGTTCTAGTATTCAACAGATACCAACTGGTTTTGAGTCACTTGAATCAAAAAACTGCCAAATCTCAAATCGCTCAAGGAGATGCACTGGATGTGCTACAAAGGAGGGATTAATTTGCATGACCTTTGTTATGTTGTGAATTTGTATAGCGCCTTATATACCAAAGGTATGATCTCAAAGCGCTGTGGGTTGAACGCCCTTCCGGAACCGTAGTCCAGGTGAGTGGAGAGAGTGGGGTAGTATATAGTGCTTGGGTGCACTCCGTATGTGTGCAGCCAGTGCAGTTCAGTTTGCGCGAGAGTGGCTGCATTCTAATGCCAGATGCAATGCAGAGGTTGAGAGGTCAGTGTAATGTGTGCAGCAGGGTAAGTGGCCTCTGAGTCTGCATTCTGGCGGCCGTGGGGCCTGTGTATGAGATAATGCGCGTAGTTAGGCTGTTTTTTTTGTGAGAAATTTGCATATTGGTATAAGTGTCTGTGTTTAATGGTACGAGTCCACTATTCCTGGAAACTTGCCAGAGCCCGCTGGGCTGACGTTCCTAGTGGTTCGAGGTAATGGATCTCCTAGATATTCTCTGACTGGTGCAAAGTATGTTATGATTGCCTGGTTTGTGGGGGTACAGGGGGGGGGGGTCCTTGTTTCTGAGGTTCCATTGTAAGTGCCACAGGGCCCATTTTCCGGGTCCCTGGTCATTGTTTATAGTGGGTGGCTGGGTATTCTTGACACGTTTATGGTTTCAGGTGTGGAGTTCTAGCGCAACAACGTTGTTCCTTCCGAGAGCATGAGTGCTAGAGAGCTCACTGGCTGGAGGTCGTGGTACATATGCTGAGGAGATAAGACTGTTCTATGCACTATGTTCAGCATTACTCATGCTCCATGAGTGAGGCAACCTCTTTGCACTTAACCCAGGGCCTTGTTGGACTGGATGCTTCCCCCCCCCCCCCCCCCTCTTCCTCCTCGCACCTCTGTCTGTATGCTTGCATGACTTAAATGTACTAGGAGTATTAATGCGTCTGTCCTGCCCCCCCCTTTTATGTCTCCCCCACCCCCCTTAGCTAGGTTGCAACTGTTAACACTTCATGCACTTGCACTAGGAGAAATGCAGTGAGGCCTAGTATGCTAGCTTTCTGTTTACATCATTCAGAAACTTGGAAGGCCTAAGAATTATTACTGTATACCCTTGTTCCCTTCCCGCTTTGAAGCACTCCACCTGTGTATGAGTGCTGTATAAATAAACAATTACAAAAGCAAGTCCAACCAAGCATAGTTGCTGTAGCGCCTCAGGTGAGGGAGTTCATGGCATTATTCCTGGGTAGGCCAGGGTAGCCTGACTTTGATCATATACCGCCTTGTGTACCTGATGAGGGACATGATCTGGACCAATCGTATTGTTTGAGACGTAAGTGCTAAAAGGCTCTGCATGTTAATTGCCAGATAAAGCTTGACACGGGGCTAACCAGAACAGGGCCAATTGTATTTCAGCAAGCTGAACCTGTTAAAGCTAAGAGAACCACTTTTCTATCCATGCCCCACATTTTATTTTGTATAAATCTAACATGTATGCTGGTAATAGTTTCTCCTTGAAGTGATGCAAGACTCAATTCATCACAAGTGACTTAGAGCATATGCGATTCACCTTCTATACCTGCTGCATGGTCAATAACTTCATGGTGAATTACTAAGAAAGTTCACAGCCTGAATGTTGGTACACAGATCAAAGATTAAAAGGCTTCAGGGAGAACTATTTGGGTACAGCACTGCCTTATGTTTGTTGCAAAATGGTAGCACAAACACTTAGTCTGAGTCCTCCTCCTTGGCTCTTCCCTTCCGGGCACTCCACCAGCGCTTGCCCATTCCTTTTGCGCCCCTCCCCAAAATCCATCTTGATCTCCTGCACTTCTCTACACTGCACTTGCATGTCTGAATGCCAGTAGGACCACAACTGTATATTTACTGCTTTGCCAATGTTATTCTTTCCCCTGTTCTCTTCCCATTTAGCCTTGTGGTGCTTAGAAACACAATTCTGTTGTATAGGCACCAAACACATGCTCAAGAAGCCAACCTACTATCGACATGGCAAGTTTGTTACGTCTATGTGAGTAAATTATTTAACGCCATTAAAAATAAACCATGGGCAGCCAGCTCTATCTGACTTTCTTCCTCACAGGGGAAATTAGAAAAAAACAGACAGGAAAGTACTTTTAAAAGCATATTGGTGCCGAGAGAAGACATTTCAACAGAAATGTTAAAATAGTAACAAGGCCACGGCGTGACCGGGAAAACAATTGCTTTGACATAAATGATTTAAAAACTAGAATGCACTGTGAGAAATCTGAAGGCATACTCCCCGGGGATTCTTTAATCAGGTGGCCAGGCAAAGGGCATCACTTTTGAATTCCAACCCTGAGGTTCGACAAGTGAGGATCGATCACCTGGGTAGAAGGTCCTTTGGAGGTGGAAGATCATATTTAGCAGATGGTCATGAAGTTTCAAGATGACAAACATCTACTGGCCTTCCACTTTCTAAGGTTACTCTGCCTCATGGCATCCTGCATTTTTTCTGGTGCCATGCTGTATGAGAATGAGGACTTTTCAATGGGCACTTCGATCCCAGTGGTATGATTTGCGGCAGAATGATGGATCTACTGAGGTCCCAAGGAAGGCCGCGCAGACTCTCCTGTGGTGGGCCTGCGAGGAGATTGTGTTGAAGGGGGAACCCTTTTGGCAACCATTACCGGAGAGAACAGTAGTTAGGGATGCCTCCCTTACAGGTTGGGGAGCTCATGCCAACGAACTGGCGAGCCATGGTCGCTGGTCTCCATTAAGAGTCCAAACTACACATTAACCTTTTGGAGCGGAGGGCAATCGGACTAGTGCTGATGTACTTTCTGCCCTCCGTATACAGAAAGAATGTCCTGATGATGGACAACATGGTGCCCATGCATTACCTCAACAAGAGCGGAGGTGTAGGGTCACTACCACTGTGCAGAGAGGCAATGCAGCACTGATTTTGGGCACTGCAAGAAGGAAAAACTCTTTCAGCGGTTCACCTTGCTGAAGAGGAGTACATGGCGGCGGACGCTCTGAACAGGCAGAGCACAGTCTACCACGAGGGGGAGCAATTTAAGGAAATCCTTCGAGATCTTCACTCTTTGGGGAACCCCTCAAGTAGATCTGTTTGCATCCAGTGTCAACAGGAAGTGCGACCTGTTCTGCTCCAGGGAAATTCCTCAGAGAGGATGCGTTTGTAGTGGATTGGGTAGTCTTACTCCTTATATTGTTCGGGAAGCCCATGCTGCTCATTGCCACGGATTGGGCGAGGAGAACGTCTTACCTGGACCTTCTAGACATGTCCATCTGCCCTCCAGTTCGTCTTCCCTAGAGAGAGGATCTGCTCTCGCAAGCGGGAGGTCACATTCTTCACCCAGAAATCAGGACCCTGAACTATCACACCTTGCTTCTGAGAGGTTAAGATACAAACATTGGCACCTTTCCGGAAGATGTAATGGAGGTATTGCTTTCGGCCAGAAGACCAGCAACAAAGACTCTGTATTGCTGCTGTTTTGCGGCTGGTGCAGAGCGAAGAATATTGACCCCTTAGCTTACACCAGTGGTGCTGTACTTTTTGCTTCATTTAGCCCATCGTGTGCTGCAAGTGTCGACTGCAAAGTGATATTTGGCAGCGTTGTCTATCTTTAAGCACTCTCCAGAGCAGGGATCGTATTTTAAGGTCTCATTCATGATCCAGTTTCTAAAGTGCTTAACTAACTTTTTCCCCCCTGTTGCTAAAGTTTCTCATGGTAGCTCCATTTGAGCCTCTACGTTCATGTCCTTTAAGGATGCTGACCCTTAAAACTGTCTTTTTAACACTATTACCTTGGCTTGTAGAAGTCGGCGAGTTGCAAGCCTTATCTTGTAATCCTCCGTTTAGCACCTTTTACAAGGAAAAGATTGTGTTGAGGGTAAGCACTTCTTTTCTACCAAAGGTGGTCTCTGAATTTCATTTAGTAAAGAAGATTGTGCTGCCTACTTTCGAATGGATTGTGCCCTCCAACGTATTTCACATCTTTGACATGTAATGTCCACAGCTGTGCACTTGGGAAACTTTTTCAGCAGAGGGCGTCCTGTGTCGATGACGTCGGGTCAATGTCCCTCGAAGGCCTCCGTCGAGGGTGACGTCACCGGATGTTACAAATAGTATGTTTGTCGCCCGTAGCCTCAGTTCTGTTTTTTCCGCGAAAGTGTTGCTTCGTGAAACTTGGCGCGCCTCGTGTGTTTCATCGTTGATCTGCCTTTTTCTTCGATCCCTCTGACTCTGCGGTCTGGCTTCAAGACCTGCTTGGACTGCATCGCATTTCTTTGTGGTGCTTGGGTGACAGTCACAACACCAACGACTGTTCAAAATGCCAGTCGCTAACTGCCAAGGCCTTGCGGGAGTGGAAGGAGAAGCTCCAGGTAGGTAGGGGTTCTAAGCCCAGTAAGTCATGTAAATCCAAGTCAAAATCCAAAGGGGTGTCCACCGACGACTCGAGGGGCGACTCTCCACGTCGGGTGGAGGCCCAGGGTTCTCGGTCCCGGAGTGGTTCCCGCCATTCTCCTTCCTCGTCGCTGCATTTGCGGAAGCGCTGTCACCGGTCGCCTTCCCCATCCTCCTCGGAGGATGGAGCCGCGAGGAAAGTGGCATGCCCAACAAAGTCCTTGACTCGAGAGGAATAGGCTGCGTTAAGGAGCAAATGTTGGCGATATTTCAATTGCAGGGCACGGATCCGGTCACACCTTCCAACGAGGCTGGCCAGGATCGGTCTCGTACCGTGGCTTTGCACGCCTTCGGGCTCGGGTCCGCGAAGCAACTCCTACCAGGGAACCCTCGAGGTCCCGCTCGGACAAGGTTTTGAGTGTCGCAAGAGACGTGCTTCTAGGTCTTGGTCCTCGTCCCCAGCAAGACTGGTGCAACCTACTAAGGGCTCGAAGCCGACGTCTTATCCGTCTTGCCATCTTATCAGCCCACGGTGCCGTTGACGCTGAAGCCTTCGGCGCTCTCGACGTCGAAACCTCTGGCGTCCTAGACGCCTTTGGGGATTTTTACCCAAAACTTGCCATTGGAGTACCCCGATGTGGTGGATCCTCCTAGGAAGGCTCCTGTGAAGTCTGTGAGGCTAGTATTGGACTCCAGGCTCTCTTCTGTCCCCAGGCCAGGGTTTCAACTTCATCTGGATGACCTATATGAAGAGGAAGAAAGATGCTGTGGCGAATCCCTTCAGTCTGGTTTGGATACGGCAGACAGTGTTGGCCGGTCCATGGCTGCGAGCACCGTTATACGCAGATTTGCGTGTTTGCGGAAGTCTAGTTTTGCTCCGGATGTGCAAAGCCGTCTTCTGAATATGCCCTTTGATGGCGCACATTTGTTTGGCAACAAGGCTGATGAGAGCCTTGAGAGGTTGCCGACCTCGAAAGCTGCGGCAAAATCTTTAAGCGCAGCTGTGCATCACCCTCCACCTTTTCGTCCTAGGTGACAGCAGTGGAAGGAAGGTTCTTTTAGTTACTACTCCTTTGGTAGAACAAGAGGGGCCGCCAGTCAAAGGGGCCATCGAAAAAGTACCTGTGGTCGTCCGGGAAATAGAGGTGCCAAAGCCGCTTCCAAACAGTCATGAGGCCATGTCCCATGGTTCGCCGGTTGGGAGCAGACTGTCTCAGCAACCCGAAGAGTGGCGAGCCATTACTTCAGATGCGCGGGTTCTCGATACCATAGCCCACCGCTACTGCCTTCCCTTCCTACAGCGGCCTCACGACAATCCACCGGGGAAACTCTTTGAAGCTTCCAGATCTGCTCCTTGCGCAGGAAATCTTAACCCTGCTGGAGAAAGGTGCTATAGAACTGGTGCCTGTAGCGGAGAGGAACAAGGGATGGTATTTCCCTTATTTTTTTATCCCAAAGAAAGACAGGGGATTGAGACCCATCCTGGACTTGCGTTGGCTGAACAAACTTCTCAGGAAGGACAAGTTCAAGAAGGTTACTCTTTCTCAAGTCCTCCAGGCCCTTCAACTTCAGGAATGGTTGGTGTTTCTGGACCTACAGGGTGCTTACTTTAATTCATCCCAAGCACAGAAAGTACCTGAGGTTTGTGGCTGGAGACACGCACTTTCAGTTTCGAGTCCTGCCGTTCGGATTGACCTCCACCCGAGGGTCTTCACCAAGCTAATGGTGGTGGTGGCAGCGTACCTCAGGCGATTGGGGGGGGGATTCACGTCTACCCCTACCTGGATGACTGGCTGATCCGAGCAAGCTTTGGATCACCTCGGTCTCACTTGCCGCTCCCTCCACAGGCTGGGCTTCTCCCTCAATTTCAAGAAGTCGAATCTGACACCTTCCCAACAGCTCCAGTATCTCGGGGCTGCGTTATACACGTCCTTGGGGAAGTGCTCGCCTCCCAAGGTGAGGGCTCATCACATTGTGCAGATGGTGGACAAGTTTCAACATGCCCAGAGTCTCCCGGCTTTCGAATTCTTAAGGTTGCTTGGCCTCATGGCATTGTGCATTTTTCTGGTGCCAGAAGCCCGGCTGAGGACGAAATCCGTGCAATGGGTCCTCAGGATGCAGTGGTCGCAGTTCTCGGGCAAGATGTCGGATCCCGTTCAAATTCCACTCTCGGTCTCCCAGGATCTTCTGTGGTGGGCCAACGAGGCGAACCTGATGAAGGGGGAGACGTTTTGGCAACCATGGCCGGAGGTGACTTTAGTGACGGATGCCGCTCATTTCAACGGCTTGACCGGCAGCGGTCATTGGTCTCCGTCGAAGTCCAAACTCCACATCAACCTCTTAAAGCTGAGGGCCATCAGGCTGGCCCTGAAGGCTTTTCTGCCGTCTGTGCGGGGGAAAAGTGTCCTGATCATGACGGACAACACAGTGGCCATGCAATACCTCAACAAAAAATGGGGTGGTATGGTCACTCCCGTTGTGCAGAGAGGCAATGCAGCTCTGGTTCTGGGCCATCCAGCAGGGAATTTCGATCTCAGCAGTTAATCTGGCCGGAGACGAAAATGCGGCGGCGGACGCTCTGAGCAGGCAGCGCATGATCTCTCACGAGTGGGAGTTGGCTCAGAAAGTCCTTCAGGAGATCTTCGCCCTTTGGGGAACCCCACAAGGTGATCTCTTCGCCACCAGTATGAACCGGAAGTTCGAGAGATTCTGCTCAAGGAAATTTCTTCAGAGAGGAGCCTTAGGAGACGCGTTCGTAGTGGATTCCCGCTGCTGTACGCATTTCCTCCAGTCTCCGTCATTCCTCAAGTGTTGCATAGGTTACGGAGGTTTGGTTCCCACATGATCCTCATTGCTCCGTATTGGGCCAGGAGATCGTGGTACCTGGACCTCCTAGAAATGTCCATCTGCCCTCCACGCTGTCTTCCCAACCGAGAGGATCTGCGATGGATGGATGGATGGATGGATGGATGGATGGATGGATGGATGTCGGGTTCTCCATCCAGAGGTCAAGACTCTCAACCTTCACGCTTGATATCTGAAAGGTTGAGGTATAAGGATTGGGACCTCCCGAATGACGTGATGGAGGTGTTGCTTTCGGCCAGCGGCCTTCAAGTGGGTTCCATTAAGGGTTACCTGGCGGTGCTGTCTATCTTTAAGCGCTTGTTTGAAGAATGTTCTTACTTAAGATTCCTTTGATTTCTTAAAGGACTGACTGTTCCCGCTGCCCCCTTTCCAGGTGTCGGTTTGGGATTTAAATTTGTTTTTGAAATTTCTCATGTGTGATCCGTTTGAACCTTTGCACTCTCGTCCTTTGAGATTGTCCTTCAAGACTGTGTTCTTGGTTGTGGTTACTTGCGCTGCAGAGTGAGTGAATTGCAGGCACTTTCTTCTAAGCCACCCTTTACTGTGTGTCACAAGGACTGGGTTGTACTGCGGGTACGTCCTTCCTTTCTACCTAAGGCAGTATCTGAATTTCATTTGAGTCAGAAGGTGGTCCTTCCATCTTTCTATCCTCCTCCCCATCCTGGTAAGGAAGAGGAGCGACTCAATCGGTTGGATCCTAGGAGAGCTCTGAGCTTTTACATTTCTAGGATGTCCAGGGTCAGAGTGGACGATCAACTCTTTGTAGGATATGCTGGACACCGATTGGGCCAGGCTGTTACCAAACGGACCTTGTCCAGGTGGATTATCCTCACTATTACGGAGTGTTACCGATTGGCGGGTAAGGACCGTCCTGAAGGGCTACAAGCTCATTCCACTATGGGCGTGGCTACTTCCACCGCCCTCCAGCGGGGTGTTCCTATTAGGAATATTTGTGATGCCGCTACATGGGCTTCGCTCCACACCTTTGTTAAACATTACTCCCTGGATACGATTCATGGTCAGGATATGGCCATTGGGAAGGTGGTTCTTTATTCCGTAATCTGATTGGGTACTCTAAATTATTTTCCCTCCTCCATTTACTGGTACTGCTTTGGGAGTCTGTCAAAGATGTGGAATACGTTGGAGGACACAATCTATTCGAAGAACAAGTTACTTACCCACTGGTAACGTTCTTTCGACTGGATGTTCCTCCAACGTATTCCACATCGCCCTCCCTCCCTGCCCCTCTGGCGAATTTCCTATGCGATTGCAGCTTACGTTTCCACAAGGCTGTGTGCAGTCAAGCAGTCGTGAGACTGGTGCCACATGTTCTGAGGGAAATTAATTAAACTGAGGCTATGGGCGCCGTGTGTCCTATTTATAACATCCGATGATGTCGACATCGACCCAACGTCATCGACACAGGACGCCCTCTGCTGAAAAAGTGCTCAGCCTTAGACATTACATGTCAAAGACCATCGACTTTCTGTGCTCCCACCAGCAGTTACTCCTCAGAGTCTATGGTGTTTCAAAATAGAGTACTGAAATCAAAAAACTAGAACAAAACAAACCCAGACCGTTTCAGAATTTATCCACACTGGAAAAAGCAGTAGAAACCCTAGCAAAAAATCCACTAATCATAATTTAAAAAGCTGACAAAGGCGGATGAATCGTGATGATGAATCGTGAAGACTATGTCCAGTAGTGCATGAACCAACTTATCAATACCACTTACTACAAAAAGATCCAACCAAGAAGCTACAGAAGAAGATTGCAGAAAAAACAACTAAGGCGCAAGAGAGGGACTGGATATCAAAACAAGAAGCAGACTTCCTGACAAACCTAAAACACCCACATTCTACTGCCTGCCACAAATCCATAAAACACTAGATAAACCACCAGGCCGGCCAATTGTATCCGCTATCAATTCGGTCCTGGAACCGTTATCAAAATATGCGGACCACTACCTAAAGGGATATGTCAGCCAAATGCGGTCATATCTAAAGGACTCCACGTCCACCATTAAACACCTTGGGAACCTGGCTTTCAACAGTGAGACTCACCTGCTAGTTGGGATGGATATTGTATCAATCTATATTAATATACCCCAAAAAGCGACCATTGTTGTGGAGGAAATCCTTCTCACTAGAGCAGATAGTGACCAAGTACCATCATTCATCCTATGGTGTATAGAAACTGCAGTTACCAACAACTTTTTTTGAATTTGATGGAGTTTTCTATCAACAAATAGAAGGGAATGCAATGGGGGCAATGATAGCCCGAGTCTTGCTAATTTGTTTGTGGAATTTCTTTAAAAGAAATACATCTACCCAGACACTAATCCCTTCAAGAAACAAATTCATAAGTAGACCAGGTACATTGATATCCTGATCGTCTGGGAAGGAACACGAGAAGAGGTCAATCAATTCCACGAGTGGGTGAACACCTTAAATCCCCACCTACAATTTACAATGACAGTAAGCAACATCACCACCAACTTTTTGGACCTAACCATATTCCACCAAAGCGGTCAATTACTAGTAAAACCATTTCATAAACCCATGGTCAAGAACTCTTTTGGACTACTCGACCCACCATGTGAAGTATCTTCGAGACAACCTACCATTTGGACAATTCCTTAGACTTAAAAGGAATAGTTCTGAGAGCAATACATATGATGAGGAATATAAAACCCTAAGCCTAAAGCTACGGAGAAGGGGATACCTGAAGAAAATGGTCCGGAGAGCAGGCAATAACAGGGAGGCACTGTTGGACTCGAAACCAAAGAAACCTACAGACGAAAGACTGGTTTGTGTTAGCACCTTTACAGATCACAGCCTGAAAATTAAAAATGTGATCCAGAAGCATTGGAAAGTATTCAACTCTTCTAAATCCAAACTTGAATTCCCCATTTTTGCGTATAAGAAAAGCATTTAAATTGGAAACAAGATCAGTACTAGTAAATTGCAAAGCAAACCACAGAGCGAGAACTCGACCCTCTGGCACACTGGAAAACCACGGGGACATCATCCATGCGACACCTGTGGAGTGTGCAAGATGACAAAGAAAAGTCTAGAGGTAGACATTGGGACAAATAAGAGATGGACACAACAGAGATGGACACAACAGAGCTTTTCAAATTGTAACACCATCCATGTTATTTACATGACAAAGTGCCCATGTGGCCTTCCATATGTGGGGAAAACAAATTGAAAAATTAAAACACGGATGAAGTTGCCTAAAAAATAAAACCAAAAAGGCCCTTTTGGTGAAACCCTTTCAAGAAAAAAAAACATGCTTTTGACAACTTTACATGGACAGTAATGCAAGTGTTCAAAGGCGACAACACAACTCAGGTCGAGAACTTACTGTTCAAAAAGAAACAGGAAATGATCGACCGTATGCGTAGAGATATGATGATTGAACGAGGCCATTGAATGGCATAAGATCAGACGGTGAAACCCAACCAAGATCAGACCGTGAAACCTATACCATGAAAGAAGGAATAGAGAAGCTACACATAGATCCAGTTTGAGGCCATTTTTTTTTTTACTTTAGATGTAACCAGCCTCTTTTTGATAAAGTACGCTAGACCACCAAATACCTAAAACCAAGGGAGGGCATTTTTCAATATCCCATAAATTGACTCTAAATATTGATCTGAGCCAGTACAAGACTTAGCACGAAGATGGAAATTTTATTTAAATGTGCCTCATAACTCGCGGGTGATTTACTACAGTCTGTTTTTCAATTAAGATCTAGCTGGGCCGTTTAAAAACTGTCCACAATATGTGAAATTCCTATATATTCGTTCACACAAGACCTGCCTTTAATACATTGAATCTGTCTCAATGCTGCTGCACAATCGATTACAGGCCTAATATTAACACGATTGATCTGTACTATTCGAGAAGTGTGTAGAATATGTAAAACCATGGAATGCCCTTTTTGTGACTTGACATATAAGCGATTTCAGACCAATCGCGATCACAAGTTGTGTTCGAAACGCCAGATCGAACGCTGTAATAATTAAGCTGCCTTGAGAAGTTTGCACAAGTGGCCTGCCTACTGCTCGTTTTCAATGTATGTACCACCATGAATAGTTCCCATGCCCACAACATACCGTGGGGAGAAGACCACGCACCAATCTCTTAGTCCAGACGTTTGATAATAGCAACCAGAGGGGGCATTGACCTTTCCAAAATGGCGCGCTGCGTCTCGACATAGCAGTAACATAGAAGTCCATATTACCAGGAGGTGTACACGTCGCTATGATGACGGTATCCAACGGGAGAATTCCATACGGCCGACAGTGGTAGCCGATCACGGGTGGCATTCTTGCTACACAGACAAGCCATACTGATGAAGGTAAGCGTGTGAATAGATTAATAACGTCTGAGCACCACCGTGCCCGGTATTCTGACCATCTCGTGCCCGGTATTCTAACGTAACAAGCCGGTTTTTCATTCTATTGTCCAATAGTGAGGACGGCATTGAGCACGATCCATCGTACGCTCCAGACGAGACAGTCCGTGTCAACGCGACCCATACAGACATACAGGGCCTCCGGACCACCTTAGAATAATAGGTAGGATGTTTTTACCACTCATATATAGCCATAACTGTAAATAGGATAGGACAGAAACTGATCTTGGGCTATTTCACTCTGTAGAGCAATAACAGCATCCCATTTACATCCGTACTGGGGCGGCACTGAAAAATAAACACTGGAGAAATTGTTCAGTGCAGACCGCGGTATTTACCTAGTTTTACCACCTCTGTGTCTATAACACGGAAGGTGTGTTTGTAATATGAGCGACTTCGAACGCTAAGCTATGGTTTTCTGTAGGTTGCACCCTGCGCACACACTGTACCTCTGAGAAACCGACACCCACCACTGATAGAGGAGCCTGCACCTGGAATAATACAGTTGTGCAAACTATACCAACCCGCTTAGTTTAGGCGGGGATAGGTGAGATATACCACTATTTCCCATTGAGGATCCACCCAAACCTTGAATGGACATCTATGCTGTGTACATATACTGGCCAAATAACCCATTGGGGATGTTTTTCTGCGACATTAAAAGCATAAGTGATATATGCTTTTTTATTCATTAGAGCTTAGGAAGAACACCATGAGCATCTCCCTTCTTGTCACAACGTACAAGGTCGCCCTCTAAGCACTCCGATACAGGTAACTAGTCATACCTTTATTGTGAGTTATACTCATTGTACGAGTTAAACAAAAAAAGAGAAAATTAGTAACTCACTTCAGCGTTTTGTGTTTTTGTCTTTGTTTGGTAGGGGAAGAAAACCACTCCACTGAAACCCCTTCGTTATAACACTCCACCACCAGACCACTCCTACCACAATCCCCTCTGCCCCTCCCACTAGAAACAAGTAAAACATGACTGCCGATAGGCTCATCCCAGCCATCCTTCCCTCTCTCAACTCCCTTACTGACAACACCGATCCAGCTACACTGGTCAACGAGTACAACAAAATCATGGTAACCTCGCTTGATACTATTGCCCCACTCAAACTGAGACCCAGCAAACCTAAAACACACCTGAACAAATGGTTCACTCCCCACCTCAGAGTTGAGACAAAAAAAAGAATCTGCGAGGCCGCCTGGTGCCTACACCCATCAGAAACCAATAAAACCAAACTCACTAATATCTCCACCCTCTACAAAAAAGAATTCGAGGGGATTGGGTCCTCCGACGTATTCTATATCTATGACAGTAATCACCACAGCTGTGCTGCTTCGGAAAATCTTTTGGCGTCTGCGTCCTGCGTCGATGACGTCGATACGCCATCCTTGAGGACCTCCGACGGCCGACGTCACCAGATGTTAGGAGTAGGACGCACGACGCCCGTAGCCTCAGTTCTGTTTTTTCCACGAACGTGTTCGATTCGGAGGTCTCGGCGCGCCTCGACTCTTTGGAGTTTCTGTTCTTTCGGTTCTTCGAACCTGTTCGTTTTGTGAAGTATTATTGGGATGTCTTCCTCTTCTTCCACCCCGCGTGCGGGCTTCAAGAAGTGTGGGGACTGTGGGTCCAAGATGTGGGTGACGGACTCGCACGACGCCTGCCTCTGGTGCCTCGGGGAGGCCCACAACACGGATGATTGTGTCGACTGCCAGCCGCTTACGTCCAAGGCCTTGCGGGAACGTAAGAAAAGCTGTCGGTCGGTAAGGTGTCCAAGCCCCGGAAGGCAAGGTCCACTGGTCTTTCGACGGATGATTCGAGGGGCGACTCTCCTCATCGTAGTCATAAGTCTAGGGGGTCTCGGTCCCGGAGTGGGTCCCACCACTCCTCTGCCTCTTCGAGGCACTCCCGGAAGCGCAGTCATCGGTCGCCTTCCGCGTCCTCATCCGAGGACTCTGCCCGTCGGCGGGCTTCTTATCCCACCAAGCGTTCCTCTCCGCAGCAATGGGCTTCCTTCGGGAAGAAAATGTTGGCGATTCTTGAATCGCAGGGCACCGGTCCGTCCGCGCCTTTGAGTGGAGTCGGCCGTGACTGTACAAGAGACACTGCTCGTACGCCTTCGGGCTCGGGTAGTCGGCACGATTTGCGGGAAAGGTCCCACTCGGCAAGGGGAATCGTTCTAGTCATGCCCGTTCCAGGTCTCGGTCCTCGACGCGCTCAAGCCCGTGTGCACCTGTGAAGTCTTCGAAGAAGACATCGATGCCGGTGGCGCTGAGGTCATCGACGGACTCTCTCAAGGCTCCGCCTCCGAGGAAGTAGTCGACGCCATCGGCGCCCAGGCTGTCGAAGGACACGCTCGGGGCTCCGCCCTCGAGGCCTGTGTCAATGCTGTCGGCGCCGCGCTCGATGTCGACGCCGTTTCACTCGACGCCTTTCGAGGCTGGGGTGTCGGAGGTACCCGGGGCACGGGGGAACCCCCTAGAAAGGCTCTGGCCAAGGCAAAACATGTCTTTCTCCCTTATTCAATGCCCTCTTTCCAGCCTATGGAGTATATTTCCGAGGTGGAAGAGGGTTCTGAAGATGGGTTGGTTCCTGACACGGTACCAGATGAGATTCTTTCTGGTCATAGCCAGATTGAGGACCTGCGTCAGTCACTGCATGACGCCAGTGGTCTGGACACCTCTCCGGAGGTGGAGTTCTGTAGGCCTGAGCCTGGCACCCATGCCGAGTCATCGTACCGGCGCCTTATGTAGAGGGTCACAGACTACTTGGGGTGGTCGGCGCCCCCAGTTCATTTTGTGCAGGATGACCTGATAGCCTCGACCAAGGTCCACCCACTGACCCGGTACTGCCATTCCATATGGCTCTGCAAAGAAGGGTGGCAGCGGCTTGGACTGCTCCGGAGAGTCTCCCGGCAGTGGGCAAGTCTTTGCCGCGAAAATACTGCCCATCCAGTAGTGACCCCTGCTACTTGACCACACACCCCACTGCGGAGAGTTTGGTGGTGCAGCCGGCTACGGCCCCAGCAAAGCAGGCATCGTATCCTTCCATCCCTCCTGATAGGGACGACAAGTGTTTTTACGGCTGGGCGAAGAAAGGGTTTTCTTCAGGGGGTATGGCTCTTCAGGCGGCCAACTCCGTATGTGCCTTGTCACTTTTCACGCACACTCTGTGAAACTATTTCCTTAGCGGCTGAACATATTCCCTAAGGGGACGAACGGGATGGTTTTCTTGCTATTATTCAGGATGGCAAGGATGCCATGTGTGCGTCCGTTCAGTCGGGTTTGGACATGGCAGACTGTGTCAGCTGGTCCATGGCGGCGAGCACCGTAATACGCAGGTTTGTGTGGTTGAGGAAGTCAGGGTTTGCTCCTGATGTGCAAGCCAGGCTCCTCAACATCTCCTTTGATGGTGAACATCTTTTTGGCAGCAAGGCTGACGAGAGCCTTGAGAGGTTGCAGACCTCCAAAGCTGCAGCGAAGTCGTTGGGCGCTGCGGTCCGCCAACCTCCGCCTTTTCGTCCTAGGGGACAGCAATGGAGGGGGAGGTTCCTTTCGTTATTACTCATCCTTTAGTAAAGCGAGAGGAGCTGCAAGTCAAAGGGACAACCGTAAGAGTGCCAGGAATGGAAAACAAGGTACTTGAGGTGCCAAGGCCGCACAAGCAGTTGCCTCTTTGCCCTCAGGCAACGCCGTAGCCGCTTCTGCTCAGTCATGAGGCCCATGCTTCGCCGGTTGGGGGAAGGCTGGCGCAACATCTTGTCGAATGGCGTGCCATTACTTCAGATGTGTGGGTTCTGGAGAGCCTATCCCACGGCTACTGTCTTCCTTTCCGGAAGAGACCTCAAGACAATCCACCAGGGAGTCCGGATCCGCTCCTTGCACAGGAAATTCAATCCCTGCTGGAGAAAGGTGCCATAGAACTCCTGCCTGTAGCGGAGAGGAACAAGGGATGGTATTCCCCTTATATTTTGATTTCAAAGAAAGACGGGGGGATTGAGACCCATCATGGACTTGCACAGTTTGAACAATCTCCTCAGGAAGAACAAGTTCAAGATGGTTACTCTTTCTCAAGTCCTCTAGGCCCTTCAACTTCAAGACGGGTTGGTGTCTCCCGACCTCAAGGACTCTTATTTTCATGTGCCGATCCATCCAAAGCACAAGAAGTACCTGAGGTTCATGGTTGGCGACTCACACTTTGTTTCGGGTCCTGCCGTTCGGATTGACCTCTACCCCGAGGCTCTTCACCAAGCTCATGGTAGTGGTGGCAGCGCATCTCAGGACAAGTGGATTCACGAAAGGGGGGGATTCACGTCTACCCCTACCTGGACGATTGTTTGATCAGGGCGCGCTCTCCAGAGCAAGTCCTGGATCATCTGTCCGTCACCTGCCACTCACTCCACAGGCTGCGCTTCTCCCTCAGCTTAAAGAAGTCCCACTTGATGCCAACTCAGAGGCTCCAGTACATCGGAGCAGTGCTCGACACGTCCCTGGGGGAGTGTTTTCCTCCCCAGGCGAGGGCTCATCACATTAAGCAGATGGTGCACAAGTTCCAACATGCCCAGAGTCTCCCTGCGTTCGAGTTCTTGAGATTGCTCTGCCTCATGGCATCCTGCATTCTTCTGGTGCCAGAGGCCAGGTTGCGGATGAGATCTTTGCAATGGGCACTCAAGCTCCAGTGGTCTCAGTCCTCCGGCAGGATGTCGGACCCCGTTCAGGTGCCGCCCTCGGTCGCCCAGGACCTTCTGTGGTGGGCCGTCGAAGGCAATCTGATGAAGGGGGCTCCATTTTGGCTACCCTGGCCGGAGGTGACTATCGTGACGGACACATCCCTCACGGGATGGGAGCTCATGCCAACGAGGTGACAGTCAGCGGTCGTTGGTCTCCGTCGGAGTGCAGACTCCATATCAGTCTGTTGGCGCTGAGGGCCGTCGGGCTTGCCCTGACGGCTTTTCTGCCGACTGTGCAAGGAAAGAATGCCCTGATTCTGACGGACAACACAGTGGCCATGCACTACCTCAACAAAAAGGGGGGGGCAGGGTCACTTCCTCTGTGCAGGGAGGCGTTGCAGCTCTGGTTCAGGGCAATCCAGCAGGAAATTTTGATCTCGGCAGTTCATCTGGCTGGAGAAAAAAAACGAGACGGCGAGCAGACAGAGCGCGATCTCTCACGAGTGGGAGTTGCCTCAGGAGATTCTCTTGGAGATTTTCGCCCTTTGGGGGACCCCTCAAGTGGATCTCTTCGCCTCCAGTGTCAACCGGAAGTGCGAAAGATTCTGCTCGCGGGACTTTACCCCAAGAGGAGCCTTAGGAGACGCGTTCGTGGTGGAGTGGTCATTCCCACTGCTGTATGCGTTTCCTCCAGTCCCCGTCATCCCGCAAGTGCTACGGAGGTTTGGTTCCCGGATGATCCTCATTGCTCCAGCATGGGCCAGGAGGACGTGGTACCCGGACCTTCTCGACTTGTCCGTCTGCCCTCCACGTCGTCTTCCCTACCGAGATGATCTGCTCGCGGGAGGGGGGGGGGTCAGGTTCTCCATCCAGAGGTCAGCTCCCTCAACCTTCACGCTTGGCTTCTGAAAGGTTGAGGTATAAGGATAAGGATTGGGACCTCCCTGAAGACATGATGGAGGTATTGCTTTCGGCCAGACGCTGGCAACAAAGTCCCTGTACCGTTGCCGTTGGAGAAAGTTCTGCGGCTGGTGCAGGGTTAAGAATGTGGCCTTTTTCATGTGACATTCCTGTGGTTCTGTCTTTTTTTGCTTTCTTTAGCCCACAAGGGCCTGCACGTGGGTACCGTTAAAGGTTACCTGGTGCGCTGTCTATATTTAAGCGCTCGTCTGAGGAGTGTTCTTATTTTAAAATCCCTTTAATTTCTCAGTTTCTGAAAGGGCTCACTAATGTGTTCCCTTTGTCACCTTTCCAGGTGCCCGGTTGGGATCTGAACCTTGTTCTCAAGTTTCTAATGGATGCTCCCTTTGAGCCTTTGCATTCTTGTCCTTTGAGACTGTTGACCCTTAAAACTGTGTTTTTAGTTGCGGTCACTTCCGCTCGCAGAGTGTGTGAGTTACAGGCACTTTCAGTTAAGCCACCCTTCACTGTGTTTCATAAGGACAGGGTTGTCTTTGGAGTTCGTCCTTCCTTTCTTCCGAAGGTGGTGTCGGAATTCCATTTAAGCCAGAAGGTCATTCTTCTGGCATTTTATCCTCCTCCACATCCTGGTAAGGAAGAGGAGAGGCTCCATAGGCTGGATCCTAGGAGAGCTTTCAGCTTCTACATTTCACGCATGTCCCGGGTCAGAGTGGACGATCAACTCTTTATTGGTTACGCTGGAAGGCGTTTGGGACAAGCTGTTGCTAAGCAGACTTTGTCTCGATGGATTATCTTGGCAATTTCTGAATGTTAGGCTTACGGGCCCATTCTACCAGGGCTATAGCTGCCTCTACGGTCCTGCAGAGGGGTGTTCCTATTCGTTACATCTGTGATGCAGCCACCTGGGCTTCTGTCCATACTTTTGTACGTCACTATGCCCTCGATTCTATCCGGGGGCAGGATCTGGCCTTTGGCAAGGCGGTCCTTTACTCTTCAATTTGATTGTGCAATTCTAAATTTGTATATTCTAAATTCTTTTCCCACCTCCTTACGTTGGTACTGCTTTGGAAGTCTGTCGTAGATATGGAAAACGTCGGAGGACCCAATCCCCTCGAAGAACAAGTTACTCTTACCTGGTAATGTTCTTTCAATGGGATGGTCCGACGACATATTCCATATCGCTCCCTCCCTGCCTACCCCGCTACAGAATTTCTTATGCGATTGCAGCTTACGTTTCCGCAAGGCTTTCTGTGGTCATACTGGCAGAGGATTGGTGCCACACGTTCTGGGAAAAAACTTCAACTGAGGCTAAGGGCGTTGTGCGTCCTACTTCTAATATCTGGTGACGTCGGCCGTCAGAGGAGGTCCTCGAGGACGGTGTTACGACATCATCGACGCAGGATGCAGACGCTGAAAGATTTTCCGAAGCAGCACAGCTGTGGTGATTACTATCATAGATATGGAATACGTCGTCAGACCATCCCATCGAAAGAGCGTTACCAGGTAAGAGAGTAACTTGCTCATCTGCCTGGCCAAAAAAGAATCGTACAACACCAGAATCTCCCAAGCTAACTCTAGTATGAAGGAGTTATTCACAATACTCAGAGAGATAGAAACCCCTGTCTCCATACCTGACTCCTGTACCAAAGACAAAAGGTGGTGCTCCAGTATCCAACACGTGTTATCCAATAAAATAGTTACGCTCCAAACCAAAATAGCCCAAAAAAAGCTTCCCTGAATTCACCTACATCGCCATCCATCGTCCATCCCACAAACTCCACACAGTCTAATCTGAAGACTCCCACTAGACCCAGCTCACCACCCTGCTGCTTCAAATTCTCCAAAATATCCATCCCTGAAGTTGAAAAAAATCATACTCTCAAACCGTCCAATTGCCAGGGTGACCCCTGTCCAGCCCAGCTTATTAAAGATGTATCAAGGGGTCTAGCCCCTTTTGTCTCTAAGCTCCTTAATGCCTCCTTTGCATCTGTCACCATCCCCACTAACCTCATAGAATCCTGGGTACTCCCCCTACTAAAAAAACAAACTCTTGACCCTTCAATACCTACTAACTACCGCCACAACACGACCGTACCCTTTCTTTAAAAGATTCTCGACAAGGTCACCTACATTGAAATCTAGAAATACCTGGAACTACACCACCTCCTAGGAGCAGGCCAATCTGGTTTCCGGCCACAACACTGCACAGAAACGGCCCTCATAGACCTTAAGACCCAGGTTGATGAACTAAGAGATAAAGGGAAATCTGCCCTCCTCCTACTCCTCCTTGACCTCTCGGCTGCATTCGACCTTGTAGATGACAAGGTTCTGTGCAACCCCCTTGACTAAGCTGCCCACTTCTCTAGAGAGGCCATAGTTTGGATTGAGTCATTCTTAGGTGAATGGACCATGAGTGTCTTCGCCTTCCGCAGCTGCAGACTCTATCCTCATCACTTGCTGCATCCCGCAAAGATCTTGTCTCTCCTACGCTATACAACATATTCACTAAGCCCCTTTTCGATGATCTGGACAGTCTTGGTATCACTTACACTAACTATGCAGATGATACACAGATTCTTCTCCCACTTTCAGGGGATTATGTGAAGGATTTGGCCTTGGTGAATAGGTTGTATCTCATCATCCAGGCATGGATGGCTAATCATGGTCTATGCCTGAATGATGACAAAACTGAGTCATCATCCTACCTACCTCTACTAACCTCAATAAATTAGGGACCGAATACGACGACTCCTTGAGTGATGGCAACCTCATCAAAGTGGCCAACGAAGTGAAAAATCTCGGCTTCTATCTCGACTCAACCGTCTCCTTCTCCAAACAAGTTAACATGCTAGCCTCTACAACCAGCTACACATGCAAACTCATTAGAATGGGTAAACCTTTCCTCTCAAACAGTTGCATCATCCTGGCCAGAGCCCTTATCCTGTCCCGGCTTGACTACTGCAACGCCCTCTATATTGACTATAGCAAGGCAATCATCAGGAAAATCCAAACACTACAAATCAACAGAGCATTCCTCGGAGTGGCCAGAAGAGACCATATATCGGAAATCGGGTGGCAAAACAATTGGCTCTCCACCAACGACAAAATTAAACTGAAAACCGCGTTTCTCGCCCATAAATCACTGAACAACGCTGCCCCCAAATATCTCGCTGAGATTCCACAAAAGGACCTCCTCCAGACCCACCTGAGTAGCCTATAGCAACTCCCTCCTTGTCCCTAAATTTAAACTCTCCAAAGTAGGGGGCAATAGTTTCCCCAAAAAAGCCACCCAGCTCTGGAACTCCCTGCCTCCTGCAATCCGAAAAGATCAGCCTTATCAGAACTTCAGATCCAAATGTACCATCTGGCTCAAATCTTCCAACATCTAACCCTGCCTGCCTTGTGTCTACTTGCTGTAAATCACCTTAATGCCAATAGCAGCGTAATGTATAATTTCTTGCCGACTGCTAACCTATGACTATTCCTGTGTGTATATGTATTGTTAATTTATCTGCGTGTAACTAAGCTGAGAACTTTCTTGTAACCGGTGCGCCCTGATACCCTCGGCTCTGGAGCGCTTCAAAAATGATTAAACAAACAAACCAGTTGGAGCTGAGGGCCATCAGGCTGGCTCTGAAGACTTTTCTGCCGTCTGTGCGGGGGAAGAGTGCCCTGATCATGACGGACAACACAGTGGCCATGCATTACCTCAACAAAAAAGGTGGGGTAGGGTCACTCCTGTTGTGCAGAGAGCCGATGCAGCTCTGGTTCTGGGCGATACAGCAAGGAATCTCACATCTGGCCGGAGAGAAGAATACAGCGGTGGCGGCAGATGCTCTGAGCAGGCAGAGCACGGTCTCCCACGAGTGGAATTTGGCTCAGGAAGTCCTTCAGGAGATCTCCCCCCTTTGGGGAACCCCTCAAGTGGATCTGTTTGTGACCGGTGCCAACCGAATGTGCGAGAGATTTTGCTCAAGGGAATTTCCTCAGAGGGGTGCCTTGGACGCATTTGTCGTGGATTGGTCATGCCCACTTCTGTACTAGTTTCCTCCGGTCCCCGTCATTCATCAGGTGCTAAGGAGTTTGCGGAGGTTCGAATCCCACATGATCCTCATTGCTCCGGATTGGTCCAGGAGAGCGTGGTACCCGAACCTTCTAGAAATGTCCATCTGCCCTCCACGCTGTCTTCCCTACGGAGAGGAACTTCTCTTGCGCGATGTGTGGGAGGGAGGGAGGGAGGGAGGGAGGGAGGGAAGGAAGGAGGGAGTCGGGGGTCTGGTGTTCCATCCAGAGGTCAAGACTCTGAACCTTCACACTTGGTTTCTGAAAGGTTGAGATATAAGGATTGTGACCTCCCAGATGATGTGATGTAGGTGTTGCTTTCGGCAAGGCTGCCGGCAACCAAATCCCTGTACCATTGGCGTAAGTTTTGCGACTGGTGCAGAGGACACAATGTCGATCCTTTTCAGTGTTCCATTCCAATGGTTCTTTCTTGCTTTCATTGGCCCACAGAGGCCTTCAAGTGGGTACTATTTAAGGTTACCTGGATGCGCTGTCTATTTTCAAGCGTTCGTTTGAAGAATGTTCTTATTTTAGGATTCCTAAAAGGGCTCACAAATGTGATCCCGCCGTCCCCGTTCCAGGTGCCGGTTTGGGATCTGAATTTGGTTTTGAAATTCCTGATGGGTGCTCCGTTTGAACCTCTGCACTCTTGTCCTTTGAGACTGTTGACCTTCAAGACCGTTTTCTTGATTGCAGTTACGTCTGTTCGCAGATTGTGTGAATTGCAGGCACTTTCATCTAAGCACAAGGATTGGGTTGTACTGAGGGTACGGCCATCCTTTCTACATAAGGTAGTGTCCGAGTTTCATTTGAGCCAGAAAGTGATACTTCCTACTTTCTATCCTCCCCCCCCCTCATCCTGGGAAGGAAGAGGAGAGACTCCATAGATTGGACCCTAGGAGAGCTTTGAGCTTTTATATTTCTAGTATGTCCATGGTCAGAGTGGATCACCAACTCTTTGTGGGGCACACTGGACATCGATTGGGCCAGGCTGTTAACAAACAGACCTTGTCCAGGTGCATTATCCTGACCATTACTGAATGTTACAGATTGGCAGGCAAGGACCCTCCTGAGGGGCTGCAAGCTCACTCCACTAGGGGCGTGGCTAAATCCACAGCCCTGCAGCGGGGAGTTCCTATTAGGAATATTTGTGATGCAGTGATGTGGGCTTCCATCCACACCTTTGTCAAACATTACTCCCTGGATATGCTCCATGGTCAGGATATGGCCTTTGGTAAAGCAGTGCTTTATTCTGCCATCTGATTGAGTATTCTAAATTCCTCTCCCTCCTCCATTCTCTGATACTGCTTTGGGAGTCTGTCAAAGATGTGGAATACGTTAGAGGACACAATCCATTCGAAGAGCAAGTTACTTACCAACTGGTAATGTTCTTTCGACTGGATGTTCCTCCACCGTATTCCACATCGCCCTCCCAGCCTGCCCCTCTGGAGAATTTCATATGCTATTTTAGCTTATGTTCCCTCAAGGCTATGTGCAGTCAAGCAGGCATTGTGTACGAGCATGTCACACGTTATGTAGGAAAAAACAAACTGAGGCACTGGGCGCTGTGCGTCCTAGTTATAACATCCGGTGACGTCACCCTCGACGGAGGCCTTCGAGGGACATTGACCCGACGCCATTGACGCATGACGCCCTCCGCCGAAAAATGTCCAAAGCAGCACAGCTGTGGACATCACAAGATGTGGAATACATTGGAGGAACATCCAGTTGAAAGAAGGTTACTAGTTGGTAAGTAACTTGTTCTTCTGGAGCTTGTGGATCTGCTTAGATCACATGCTCTGTATAGTCCGGCATCTAGTGGAAGTCGGAGTATTACAAGATTTGTTTTTGAAACTCAAACGGACGTTGACAGGGCGTGATTAGTAATGTAATACTATCCCTAGTGTGATGTGTTGTGTACCCATGGTCCTTCATGCGTCGAGGTGCCACAGATTGTTTTTTTCCCCGCCATCGAAGTCCGTCACAAATGCAGAGTTCTCTTCTAGGCCGATGCCTTTTGATTTACTAAAGTTTAATTGGTAGAATGTCTCCCTTTCCTTTATTCTTCGCCTTGCCGCACGGCTGCTCATCCACTCAACGGCTCCTGACGAACACCCACAGCGTTGATGACGGATCGATCCACGTCCAGACGCAGCCATATGGGCCTCTTCGGGCTTCACCCCAGTACAGTGGGGGGGGTGGGGTGGGGTTCTTCCCTTTTTAGAGAACGTTTATCCTATTAGCCCCTTTCCTTTTCACCCAACTGGCCTGTTTATACATAATGGACAAAACCGCATTTAAATTTTGTCCCTCCTGCCGTCAGACGTTTCTGTGGAAAGAGTCGCACTGCGTGTGCAACCACTGTCTCCCGAGGGATCACGCCGAAAAGCACTGTAAATCTTGTCAGCTTTTCTGGCCGAAAACCATAAAAAATTGCCAGATGAAACGCTGGACCACTCACGCTATGCAGGCTGAAGCTTCCATAGACATGACGGAAGACTCCAGCGAGGGCAGTTAGAGTCATGAGTGACACCGAGGGCGATCAGGATCCATCCAGATCCCAAGTGCAGGCCCCCGACTCTGAGAAGCAGGCCGGCGGTCCTGTGATGGAGAAGACACCCGGCGGCCATGGCACACATGCAAAAACACGCTAAAGACATACCACACAGCCAGCTCTCGAAGACACTCTTGTGTCGAGGCCCATGCAGTGACTGGGGATAAAGCCACAGGTTCCTCACTGTCCTCTGGGCCATCGCACACGCTTTCGCCTATTGACAGCTCCCGAAAACCGAAAGGAATTGTTGATTCGGACACTGAATATAAAAAGTCCCTAATTTTGCGCGCCGAAAAACGGGTATCGAAAGGCATCTCAGCGTCAGTTAGGCAAGATTGTATGTAGTAACCCTGTGGGAAACTAAACCAGCCTTATCCTCTTGGCAATATATAACCCAACCTTTGGTATGGGCCTGTACTACACAAGTTGGTAGAGTGACTGAGCAGCCAGGCTTATCTCAAGAGGGATCAATGTGAGCTGTAGGGTTGAAACGTAGAGATTCACAATAACAGGTATTCAAATAACACTTATACTCAAGGTTTCTTGATTAAAATAATTATTTATTAATTTAAGTCAGTTTTAAAATAAGCCTTCTTTAGAAGGGAGCTATATGCAACATTTAAATATACTTCAAAAATACACTCCATCAGTTCAGTAAGTAGATACCCTTTTGGGATGTCACACACACACACACTTCCTACACTCTGAGGTGACTTCAATTGCTAGGACACTGTGGACATTAATAGATCACTCTTTATACTTAAATGCACTACTGAAGTTATGGCGAAAAGGAAAAGGAAAAGGATAAGGAAGGAAACCAAGGTTAACCTGTTTTTTCCAAATGGGTAAGTTCTTCACAATCCCCCAATGAAATATAGGTTAACCCTTTCCCAGCTATACAAGTAAAGTATGTATGACTTTTTGAGGGACAGATGAACACAGAGGGTAAGATGAGTCTTCCGGGTGCCAGGACAGCCAATGTCACTTGAGCAAAGTCTAGGGGTGCTGAGGCACTTCTTGAAGATGGCACAAAAGTGTTGCACAATGTTAAAGAGTTTTTATAGTAAAATGATCACTGTTGGGCCACAAGCTGGGAGGCTTGTGACCAGCAAAGATGCAAGCAACTCTGCAAAGGGCAGAAAATGCAAGTCTCCAGTGCAAGCAAGCAAGCTAGCTACACACAACACCTTGAGTCTGAAGAAAAGGTTCCAGCTGGCGTCTGTTCCTGTTTTAGTCCTACAGATCCTGTTGTTCCTGGGCCTCAGTCGCGGGGACAAGAGGGAGGACGTATGGGGACTCCTGAACTACGGTTTGAAGGTCGGCAGCAGCAATGGGCACAATTCAGATCAGCTGTACTTTGCGGTTTCAGCTTCTCGCAAATAGCATCACTTCGGTTCTTGGACACCTTGTGGACTTTCCTTGCTTCTGGAGTCCAGCACTCTGTTGAGGTGGCTCAGCCTTGGTTAGTCCTGCTTCGAGGGAGTCCGGAGGATCTTCCCGGAGCTCGGGTTCGGCTTAAAAACGATGCACTTGATTCTGATCTTGTCCCCTGGCACTCCGTTCCAGCAGCAGCGAAGAAGTACAGCCAGCAGGGACAGGAGTTGCATTCGAGTTTGTCTTGGGGTCAGTTGGTCCCACCAACCGATGGGGACAAGTCGCCCTTTCCGGGCTTCTCTAGTAGATTCGAAATATGGAGTTTCAGCACTGCAGCAGGGCTTCACTGGGCAAACCAACGCCGAAAATACAAGCGCTAATTCAAAAACATGTTGGCGCCTCTCTTCTAAAGGCAAGATCGCTGAAAAAACACATTTCGATGCCATTAACTCCTGAGGTCACCCAGACGGACTTCTTCTCCCTTGGACACCCTCTCTGGGGCTATGTGCCATAAAGACAGCTTTCCCACACAAAGCAACCCTACTAATGATATTGCTCCTTCCCAGGACCCTGTCATCTGTGGCTTCCTACCAGAATGTCATTTTATACCAGAACAATTTAACAAGATCTTGGGGCGAATGTCCAGTTTTGTGGACTTTATGGACTTTATGGACAGACACCCATATTAGTTAACAGTATTCAGAGATGCCTCACAGCCAGAGCCATCAGCAGAGCCACCGCCTGCCAAAAAATCCTGCCTTGAGCCACAGCCCAGCACCTCTGCTCTAGGCACTGCGGTCTCAGCACCCCAAGACAGCTGTCAATATCAAGACCCATCGCAAGACTCCTATTATGACGAAGCACGGTTGCAGGGGGATCTCTATAGCCAGGATCAAGACATAACTACTATGATGACGACATTTATCTAATAGTCACCCGACCATCAGGACCAGCTGGTTGCAGACTCTCCAGTTGACAACCAACAACAGTATAACAAATTGTTACTGAAGGTGGCGCAACATTTCAACATTGATGCTGAGGAGACGTCCTGGGGGACAAGAAGGCAGCCACACAATTCATACCTCTCTTGCAATCAATACAGAGACCTATTCAACCATTCCTCTTAACACCTAGTCTTACAAGACCGGTCAACCCAAGAAAAGAAAGGTTGTTCAGGCCCACACACACTGACCCCTTGTACATTTGGGGCCAGCTCAAACCGGATTCTCTGGTAGTTGCTACCACCAGAAAGAGGGTGGGCACTCCCCTGGCGTTGGTAGAGGCGCTGCCAGACAAGGGGAGTAAAAAGATGTATACATTTGGGAGAAAGGTAACTTCCTCTACAGAGTACCAGACAAGAATTGCTAACAGTACAACCTTGTTAGCTACCATAAATGGGACGAGCTTGAACAAATACTACAGGCTGTCCCAGAACCAATGAAGGCCCAACTGCTTAAAACTGTTTCAGGTTTCAAGCTGCATCCTGAACAACCTTGATGCGGCGAACAACGCGGTACGCATCATAGCCGAAATGACCCTCATAAAGCAGCATGCCTAGCTTTGGCAGTCAGGGTTTAAGCTAGAGACCCAAGCACCTCTCCTGAACATGCCAGTAAAACCAAATATTCTGTTTTCTAAGTCCGTAGAGGACGCCCAAAAGAGTGCCAAGGACGAGTACGACACTCTTAAATCCCTTGGGCAACTAACAGACCTTATTCCCAATGCAGTTCCCCAAATTCAAAAAGATTTAGGGGAGAGAGCGGTCTACGTTTCTCGGGCTACATTCGGGTAGGACAGTCCTCGTCTGGGAACCAGTCTCAAGGCCAAGGTTCCTCATCTAGCCTTCAAAGAGGGAATAAAAGAGGTAGAGGTTGAGGCAGAAGCCCCTCCCAAACAATGACAGTGTTTCAGGTCCCCTCTCATGCAACTCCAGTAGGAGGCCGAATCTCTCAACAAGGATATCTATTCAAGAAACTTCCTTGTGCCAAAAAAAGACCTTACAATGCGCCCAGTACTAGATCTGCGCCCTGCAAACAAATATGTCAAACCACAGAGGTTTCGCATTACCACGCTGCAGGAGGTGATTCCACTCCTGAAACGGGGGGGGGGGGGCGGTTACATGGCGACATTGGACATGAAAGATGCATACTTTCACATTTCAATGCACCCTGCGCACAGAAAGTACCTGCGTTTCAAGATGGTGGGAGTACCCTACCAGTTCAAAGTACTCTCATTCGGCATCGCCTCAGCACCGAGAGTGTTCACAAAGGTGCTTGCAGTAGTGGCAGCACACCTTCGCAGAAAGTCCATCCCGGTAACCCTTATCTGGACGACTGGCTGATCACCAGGGAATCTCCTCAAATTTGCAAACTAAATATGCAAAAAAACTATAGACCTTCTCTTCAGTCTGGCTTTCTCCATCAACGAGAAGAAATCAAGTCTAATCCCCAGCCAAATAAAACACTTTCTGGGGGCTATTCTAGATTCAAAAGAGGCTCTAGCATTCCCCCCTCAAGTGAGAGTACACAAAATATGCTGCTGCAGGTACCTCAATACAAGGTCGGTCACCAGATAATGCTACGCAAAGCAATGCGCTTGCTAGGGATGATGGCCTCTTGCATTTATTTAGTTCCTCACGTGCGCCTGCGTTGAATGCAGGAATGGTTAGCGAAACAGTGGTCTCGGGCAAGCGGACAGTGGGACGATCTAGTGGTTGTTTCATTAACCTGGTTCAGGCTCTTTGCTGTTGGTCCAAGGACAACCTGTTAAAAGGAAAGCCTTTTTGCGCTCCACCTTCCCAATCGATCCAAACTATAGGCTCCTTGCTCGCTCGCTGGTTGGGGGGCACACCACCTTCATCACACAGCCCACAGACAGTGGACACTCACTACTGCCCAAAGACATATCAACTTCATGGAGCTCTTGGCAGTCCTCAAAGCTCTTCAAGCTTTTCAGCAACATCTCCAGAATCAGACAGTGCAGGTCCTCACGGACCGCACCATGTCCATGTGCTATCTGAACAAGCAGAGAGGCACACGTCTGTCCAAACGATCCCAGAAGATTTGGAGGTGGACACTCAAGCGTAACATGTTTCTAACATCCCAACATGTTCCAGGGGAACTAAATTCTCTGGCAGACACATTAACCAGACACACTCTTCCAGAAGAACACAAGTGGCAACTCGACAGGTATCCTAAACAGAATAGTCTCACTATGCGGACCCCCCACTAGACTTGTTCGCCACAAAGCTAAATGCTCAATAGCCAGACTTTGCGTCCAGGTTTCGCAGCCAGGGTCCAAGGGGAACGCCCTGTGGATAAACTGGTCGGGGAAATTTGCTTACGCTTCTTGACACCACTCCTGAGCAGGATAGTGCACAAGATGCACCAGGAACAAGTAACCCTAATCCGGAATGCTCTTATGTGGGCGAGACAGCCTTGGTTTCCACATCTGCTCAAACTGGCGATGTGCGACCCGATCAAACTCCTGTGCCCGTACAACATGTTGACACAACACAAGGAGGCATCCCTTCACAGTTCCATGTAAACCAGTCCATAGAACTTCCCACCTTCTTTCAGAATCCATCAAACTCAGCAGAAAGAAGCCTCCATACGATTGATGTACTGAGGGTGGACTTATGCTATGTGAACAAAACAAACCCCCTAAAGAAAACAGACCAACTCTTTGTTTCCATAGCGCCTGGTAGAGAAGGCGATTGCTTATCAAAGGGCGCCATCTCCAGATGGATAGTCAAATGCATTCAACTCTGCTATTCCCTATCCAAAAAGGTTCTACCTTTTACACCAAGGTCACACTCTCCCAGAGGCAGAGGGGTTACCTTAGCTTTCATTGCAAACATCTCTCTAGATGCCATATGTAAAGCTGCTAAATGGAGTTCCATCCATACGATCACACATTACTGCATTGACGCATTCTAAAGCAGATTCACAGGTGGGACAAGCGGTCCTAAAACATCTCTTTTCCTCTGTACCTTCTAACTTCCCACCTCCTTCTCGAGATACTGTTTGCTAATCTATGCAGAGCATGTGATGAAAGCAGATCCACAAGCTCCAGAAGGGATACATTACTCACTGTATTACTCAGTATTTCTGGTGCTTGTATCTGCTTAGATTCACATGCGCCTACCCTTTCTCCCCAACTGGAGTAGATGGTTGCTGTTTCTGCTTTACAACATCTGTACTCACGCTATACTTCATGCAACCTCATGTCAGAAACAATCTATCTGAGGGACCTCGACGCGTGAAGGCCCATGGGTACAGTACACGTCATACTAGGGATAGTATTACTAATCGCGTCCTGTCGACGTCCGTTTTCGAGTTTCGGAAAACAAATCTTTTAATACTCTGCGAATTCCACTAGATGTTGAACTACGCAGAGCATGTGAATCTAAGCAGATACAAGCACCAGAAATACGATTACAGTGAGTAATGTATCCCATATACTTTTCAAAATGGCACAACACACATTCAAGTTAAGAACTTGTGAAAATGTTCACTCTGCGTTAGTTACCAACCAACTCTTTCACATAAAAGCACTTGTTATACTTTTCAAGACAGAATCCTTTACTTAGTCAGTCCTTCCCTAGTATATTGCATGCTTTCACTTGGAGGCAGAAGAGGGACCCTAGTGCTCTAGGTGCCAGCTGTAGACAGGGTGAGATAGGGTTGTGTTGCAGGCAAAAGTCAGTGCTGCTGTGGAAGACTGTTCAAACAAGTAAGTCGTTCACTAAAGTTAGCTAGGTTCCAGGGACATCTGAGAAGACACCCTAGGAGGATTCCAGAAGTGGGCCTGAGTGTGAACTGAATGAGAAGACTCCCAATCACAAGAACACCCCAAAGCTTTACAGAAATCACAAAGGCTTATGGTAAGTAAATTTCTGATGTTTGTTAATCTGCTTAGAATCACATGCTGTGCATAGGTCCGACATCCAGTGGTCACTGCGGAGTATTGCATTTTGTTTTTCGTAGTCGAAAAGAGACGTCGACAAGGCGTGTCTGAAATACTATCCCTATAGTGACGTGCGTTGTACCCACAATCCCTCACGCGTCGAGGTCCCTCAGATTGTTTTTTTCCACCCAGCTACTGGTCGCCTTTACGCGGAGCTCCTCGAGAGACATTGCAGATTTCATCTCCTCGACCTTTGGTCGTTTTCCTATTTAATATATAACGCATCGATCCCTCCCTCGACGCAGTTGTGAAGCTGTCTCCGCCGAGCAAGATCTTCAACTGAGGGGACGAGCGGAGGAGATCCTTCGGCATTGCCGAACACGTGGCTTGGCCTCGCAGGCCAAATACAGTAGGGAGAGTGGGGTCGTGGGACATCTCTGGCTCTTTTCTGAGAATGCCTTTCCTTTTCCCCTTCCTTTCCCTTGGGGTCGTTATCACAATTTATTGCCTCGGCTATGGAGAGGACACCCTTTAGGTTTTGCCCGCTTTGCAAGGGCAAGTTTACTTGGAAGGACAAGCATTCACGGTGTAACCGCTGCTTGCCCCTCGATCACAAAGAGGAGGGTTGCACGGCTTGTCGGCTTCTTAAGCCAAAGACTCTAAAAGACCGTAGGGTCAAGAGGTGGGCGGCCTACGCTATGTCAAAGGCCGATTCTTCACCCGCCGCTGCTACCACCGACAGTGACGAGGAACGTGATAACACGACCTCCGCTACGGAAGTCGTAGACCCCTCTAAAGAGCGCTCGCGCTCTTAGTCGTCTGTCCCCAGCCCCGACGGGCTCGGCTCACGCCCTGCTTATGGGGATGAACACCCCGGTGACACTGACGCACACAATACCACACATAAGCACACAACCCATGGCTCTTCTTCGTCGAAGACGAAGAAAGCATCAGCGCCCAAGGAGACGCAGATTCCACCGGCGGCCTCCTCGGACCGTTCAGGTTCGAAGCCCCCCTCGCAACCGCAGCCGCGACTGGGCTTTCGGCAAATAAGGGCGCCGCCCCCAAACCATCGGCCGGAGCGCACCAGCAGAGCACGCATGCCGCCTTAGAACAATCGATACCCGTAACGTCGAAACCACAGCCCTCCGCTGACAAACGAGTCGCAGAGAGCTTGGCGAGGATCGTTGTAATCGACGCCCAGAAGCGTACGCCGAAAGACACGTCGAGCGCTACGCAAAGGTCGAAAGACACGCCGAAAAAGCCCGAAGAAAGACAGGGACTACCCCCTTCAGTCGGGGGGGACCCCCAGCACACCGGAAGGCTTTTCGGAAGGCGGCGGGACACTTTCCTCAACGTTATGGGAGAGGTCGAGCCGTTTTCAGCTAGATGACACTAATTTTCCCCCGCTAAACCGCTCAGGGGTACCCCATGAAACCATGGAAAGGATCCATCTCTGCATGGAGAGAATGGAGAGGTTTATGAAGAACCAGAACCTTCCTACTCCCAAGAGAACAAGAGAAGGGCCTCAGGAGGACCCCAGGGCCAAATATCCGAGACTATTCAATCCCCAGCAGGACACAGCCTCAGATTTCCATAATGTGTATGACCTCACTGGTGAGGAACAATACTTGGAGAAGGAGGATGAATTTGTGGACGATGAAGAGGGACAGAACCAGGAGGAAGGTCTGGAAGACAGTCCAGACATGGTAGGAGAAGGCTTCGGAGAAAATCCAGAAGAAGGACCTTCTCATCCCTGGCAATCCCCATCAGTATATTCGGACACTGATGTCCTGAACCTAAATCCTCCTGACAATTCACCTGTTAGAAACACGTCTCCCATTGACAATCAGCCCACATTCAATGCCCTGTTGCGCAGAGCAGCAGCACATTTCGAACTGGACACTGGGGAGATCTCTCCTGAAATAGACTTTGTGGAAAGAGTAATTAAGGAGAAACCCCCGGTCAGCCAGACCATTCCCCTCCTCGCTTCAGTGAAGAGAAGAATCATCCCTTCGCTATCCACACCTGCACTAATCGGAGGAGTTAATCCAAGAATTGAAAAACTTTTCACTCCTTCACCCTCAGACCCGCTGTACATCAGGGGACATTCCATTCCGGATTCCCTTGTAGTAACTAATACAAGGAAGAGGGCAGGGGTGCCGCTGTCCACCAGCGAGGCACCACCTGACAAGGAGGGCAAGAGGTTATATGCCCTTGCAAAGAGAGTCACATCCTCGGCTGCCTTTTCGGCAAGAATTGCGAACAACAATTCTTTGCTAGCTAGCTACGCGGACGCGCAGTGGGCCAAACTGCGCAAAGACGCCGAAGAAGCGCCGGAACCACTACGTACACGCCTGCTATCAACTATTGGCGAAGGAACCCAGGTCAACCAGAGTATTGTAAAGAACTCTCTGGATGCTGCAGAGACAGCGGGACGTTCCCTGGTTCAAGGAATACTCCTAAAACGCCATGTATGGCTGCGCAACTCAGGGTTCAAACCGGAGACACAGGCGTCTTTAATAAATAAACCTGTTGAAGATTCAAACCTCTTCGGGAAAGCGGTGGATGAGGCTCTGGAGATGGCTAAAAAAGAGTTCGATACTATCAAAACTCTTGACCAGATCTCTAAGCCCACTACCAGACGCGGCTATGGCAACAAATGCTTTTTTCGTGGCCAACGCCAACAGCAGAATCAGCAGCAACAGTACCCTGCCACCAATTACCAGACCAATAGTGGGCAGTACAGCCAAAGAGGCCTGCGCCGTGGCAAAGGGAGAGGTCGGGGGTCCAACCCCAGAGGCTCCCAAGCCCCCAATAACACCAAGTGACGCGAAGATTCGCGTCCCCTCCCATGCAGCACCGGTCAGGGGCCGGATAACATCCTTTCTTCCAGCATGGGAGGGAATAACGTCAGACCGCTGGGTACTTTCCACCGTATCCCACGGATACTGCATCGAATTCAACGGTTCCCCAACATACAGACCCCCGAGGGGACGACGCATGACACCGGAACACCTTGCCATCCTTCTCCAAGAAGTACAACAACTGCTGGAAAAAGGAGCCATAGAGGTCGTGCCTCTATCTCAGGTAACGGAAGGTATTTATTCAGTGTACTTCCTTGTACCCAAAAAGGATCTAACCATGCGCCCTGTATTAGATCTGCGCCCAGCGAACAAGTTTATCAAACCCCAGAAGTTTCGTATGGTGACCTTACAGGAAGTGTTCCCACTGCTATCACAGGGAGATTACATGACAACATTGGACATATTTTAATGTTGCCAGCGCACAGAAGATAGCTCAGGTTCATGATAGAGGGCAAACGCTACCAGTTCAGAGTGCTACCCTTCGGCATAGCATCGGCACCAAGGGTATTCACGAAGGTACTGGCAGTGGCAGCGGCCCACCTGCGCAGGTTGTCCATCCCAGTTTACCCTTACCTCGACGACTGGCTCATAACAGGGGATTCTTACGAAACATGCTTCTCCAATACCCAAAAGACTGTAGACCTTTTATTCCAGTTGGGCTTCTCCATCAACGAAAAGAAGTCCAGCCTAGACCCCAGCCAAATCAAACAATTCCTAGGGACTCTAATACAAACAAAGGATGGACTCGTCTTCCCGTCCAACAAGAGGGTCCAAAACATGCTGTTTCAGATCCCTCAATATGTGACCAGTCGAGAGGTGACGGTACGCAAAGCAATGCGCTTGCTAGGCATGATGGCGTTGTGTATTTATTTGGTACCTCACGCGCGCCTGCGCATGCGCCCTATGCAAGAGTGGCTCAACAGCCAGTGGTGTCAGGCCAGCGGACTATGGGACGATCTAGTGGTGGTCTCGCAGGCCTTGGTTCTCTCGCTACGGTGGTGGACAAAGGAAAACCTGGAAAGAGGGAAACCCTTTGCCACACCCGCGGCGGAAGCCACTCTAACCACAGACGCATCCCTCACAGGATGGGGGGCTCACCTATCCCATCAGACTGCTCACGGAGTGTGGACTCCGAACGTAGCATCCAAACACATAAATCTACTGGAGCTACTAGCTGTGTTCAAGGCGCTAAAAGCCTTCCAGGAACACCTACAAGGCAAGACTGTGTTGGTCCTTACAGACAGCACCACAGCCATGTACTACATCAACAAGCAGCGGGGCACCCACTCTCCAGGACTGTCCAAACTGGCCCAAAATATATGGAAGTGGGCTCTCAAACAAAACATGTTCCTACTGTCACAACATGTACCAGGGGAACTCAATCTGCTGGCAGACAAACTCAGCAGAGATTTCCCCCTGCCCGAAGAGTACGAATGGGGACTGCACGAAGACATCGTCTTCAACGTCTTCACACAATGGGGATTCCCAGAAATAGACCTGTTCGCAACCCTGGAGAACTCACAATGCCAAAATTACGTCTCCAGGTACCCCCAGAACCAATCCAAGGGGAACGGTCTGTCGATGCAATGGTCAGGGAAATTTGTTTACGCTTTTCCCCCGACTCCCCTTCTCAACAAGGTGGTGCACAAGATGCACCAGGAACAGGTGATCATGATACTGGTGGCCCCAATGTGGGCCCGACAGCCATGGTTCGCTCACTTGATGGAGATGACTCTATCTCCCCCAGTGAAACTCCCCTGCCCTTACAACAAAAGACAAGACAAGGGCAGGACTCTGCATCCATGCCCCCAGAACATGAACTTAGCCGCTTGGTTCCTGAGATCATAGAATTCGGACATCTACAGCTCCCGCAGAGATGCATGGACATCCTCAGGGAAACCAGAAAACCTAACACTCGCCACTGCTATTCTAGCAAGTGGAAGAGATTTGTCATCTGGTGCAGAGGAAAAAGCATCAACCCGATTGACTGCTCTCCCACACATATTGTTCTATACCTGACCCACTTATTGGATTCAGGTCTAGTGTTCAATTCCATTAAAGTCCACCTAGCGGCACTTTCTGCATACAGCACTTCCCAACTCAAAGTGTCGTGGTGGAAGATCCCTGTTATAAAGGCCTTCATGGAGGGAGTAAAGAGAATACACCCCCCGATAGCTGACCCAGCTCCCGGATGGGACCTTAACGTGGTACTTACCAGACTCATGGGCTCACCATTCGAACCCATGCACAAAGCATCTCTTAAACACCTCACTCTTAAGACTGCTTTTCTAATAGCTATCACCTCCATCAGGAGAGTAAGTGAACTACAGGCTCTTTCTGTTCTAGACCCCTTCATTACAGTTCACAGAGATAAGGTGGTTCTACGCACGCACCCAAGGTTTGCTCCGAAATTCATCTCGAAATTCCACGTAAACCAGTCTATAGAACTGCCAACGTTCTTTCAAAATCCTTCCAACTTGGGAGAAAAAACTCTGCACACACTAGATGTGCGCAGAGCGGTCATGTTCTACATGGAAAGAACCAGACCACTGAGGAAGACTAATCAGTTCTTCGTCTCGGTGGCAGCAGGAAGAGAAGGGGATGCAGTTTCAAAGTCCACTATTTCTAGATGGATTGTTCAATGCATCACTCTCTGCTATACTCTTGCTAAGAGAGAACTGCCCTTTAAGCCAAGAGCACACTCTACTCGAGGCACGGGGCGTCCATAGCATTCATTGCAAATGTTCCCCTTGAGTCCATCTGCAAAGCGGCTACCTGGAGTTCTGTGCACACCTTTACAAAACACTACTGTCTAGATGCACACTCGAGATCTGACTCCCAGGTGGGACAGGCAGTATTAAGACATCTTTTCTCTACTGTTCCTTCTCATAACCCACCGCCAACTCCGGGTACTGCTCGCTAGTCTATGCACAGCATGTGATTCTAAGCAGATTAACAAACATCAGAAGACAATGCATTACTTACCGTAAAAGCATTTCTGATGGTTGTATCTGCTTAGATTCACATGCGCCCACCCTTCCTCCCCGCTCGGATGGAAGGAACATAGACTTCCTTTTATATCTCTTTTCTGTACTCACTCACGTCTAGAAGGCTCCCTCAGGGCAGAAAAATACAAACAGAGGGACCTCGACGCGTGAGAGATTGTGGGTACAACGCACGTCACTATAGGCATAGTGTTTCAGACACGCCTTGTCGACGTCCCTTTTCGACTACGAAAAACAAAATGCAATACTCCGCAGTGACCACTGGATGTCGGACCTATGCACAGCATGTGAATCTAAGCAGATACAACCATCAGAAATGCTTTTACGGTAAGTAATGCATTGTCATCCCAGCCAACACAGTACCTTAGCATGGAAGAGGAGTTGCAGCAAGAAGACTTCAGGATCTGCAGCCAAAAACCTGGTAGTTGAATTCCTTTATTATGAAGACAGGACGCTCTAAGGACTTTCAGCAGGGATCACGGGGCAAGAGGTTCTTGTTAGGCAAAGTTTGAATGCAGTACCCTCTGGGAACGCTACAAACAACTATGACTACAGGTATAGGCAACCCAACCTTTGGTATAAGCTTGTACTACACAGTTTTGGTAGCGTGTTGAGCAGCCAGGCTTATCTCAAGAGGGGAAATGTGAGCTGTAGTGGAGTTACATAAAGATTCACAGTTACAGGAATTCAAATAAACTCTTACACTCAAGGTTTCTTGCATAAACAATTAATAATGTATCAGTCCGTTATAAAGCCTTCTTCAGAAGGGAGCAATAGAGTAGTAACACACAAATATACTTCAATACTGTACACTCTGAGTTTCTGGATCAGACAAGGCCCTTTTGGAATGGCCCACAGATACAACCCACACCCACAGGTGACTTCAGTAACAAGGGTGCTGGGCACATGAATACCGTACTGTTGGCATACAGAACACTGTTTAAAAAGTAAGTAAAAGGCAAAAGTTATTAGAACACAAGAAATACAAATTGTCATAAGCAGGGCAAATAATTTCAGATAGCTCTTAGAAGAGTCATTCGATTCAATAGGCTAAGCCAAGTCTTTGTATAGGATGCAGCACTTCAGGTAAGTAAATGGAAAAGTCTTTGAACAAGTTCTTAGGAGTCTTTGAGAACAAGAAGAATCAAATGTAGGGCCACAAGCTGATTACACTTGTGCGTTGCAGAAGGTACAAGCACTTCCACAGTAAGAGGTAAGTTCTCTTAGGCTAGTTTTACAGTACCTTAGTAAAGAAGAAAAAGATGCAGCTGAAGACTTCTGTTCCTGTACAGCTCTGCAGATCTCACTGTTCCTGGGCCTCAGTCGTGGGGACAAGAGGGAGGACGTCTGGGACCGCCTGCACTGTACTGGCACCGTCAAAGCTGGCAACCGGCAAACTTTACTTTCATTGGCTGTTTCGCATTTCAGCTCCTTGCGGTACAGCAAATAGCAATAAGCGCAGTTCCTGGCTGTCGAGGGGGACTTTCCTCACATCTGAGGTCCTGCACTCAACGGAGGGGGATCAGGCTTGGTCAGTCCTGCTTCATGGGAGTCCAGAGGATCTTCCAAAATCTTTCGGCCAGCTTACAAGCAATGCACACAATCTGGTGTGCCTCTCCCTGGCTCTTCGGTTTCCTGCAGCACTCTGAGGAAATGCTGCCAGCCCCAAGATGGGTGTCCAGGTGGCTTACTTGGGAGTTGATTAGTCTCACCAACTCAAAGGGAGAAGTCATCCTTGCAGGGCTTCTCTGTCGATGCGAACTTGGCGATTCGGACCTGCAGCAGGGCTTCACCGGGCAAACCAACGGGCCAGAGGTTGCAACAGCCGTCCTCTTCAAGCTCCTTCGTCCAGTGGTCGACTCTGCCTTCCAAGCCAAAAGACTCGCCTTTTATTCAGTTCTCTCCCATTAATTCCAGCCTAGCTGCCACTCACCCAGCAGGGTGGCTGACCTTGCCGGACAGTCAGCCAGCCAATCATCACAGAGTGCATTTGGGTCTCCTAGGAGACTAAGCACAGGGAGTTTTGGGCACCTCCCACACTTCCTGCCTACCGCAGACACTCTGGAGCCTGATGCGGGTTTCACTCCTGAAGCCCGCCAAAGGTGAATGAACAAAGAGACCAAACCTGGCTTGGCGTGCAGAGAAAAATTCTAGAAGGACCTTTCCACAAAGACATGGTGAAAAAAGACCGGGAACCATTTTAGCAACGATGGCTGGGCGTCATCTTGAAAAACATGGCTCCCGCGATTTAACGTTACCGGAGCTGCGAACAGTTCGTGGTCGGGGTAAATCATGATAGTTAGTTGTAAAACCACTGCCACCAGCCATTCTGAGAGGAAAGGGTAACATGTGAATGCTGCATGAGTAACTAGGCACAGGGGATACTAAGTAACCCCTCCAGCACTCTATTGTAAGATAGGGTGTGCTGGGTCTAGAATTTTACAGGCGCACAGAGCAAGTACTACGAGTACTGTTTACTGGCCAGACCTGCTGCCTGGATCCCTCTCGCTCCCTCTGCTAATCTGTTCGAAGCCAGCCAGGAGGACGTCCATAGCGGCAACACCGTGCCTGCCTGACTTCCAACACAGGAAGCTCCAAGGTGACTGTGACTGTTGTGGCACGTTGTTGCCTAACCTGGGGTTGGAGGCGAAATTGTGTTTGTACGTTTGGTGCCTCCTGCACATTGTGTCTCAAGGGGCGTACTCCAAAAAGAACGTAGCATAGGACGTTTGGTGCCTCCTGCACGTTGCGCCTGGTGGGCGTATTAGGATTAACATATTACTGTGTTCATTTGTTGTTCTTACTCCTTTCTTTGTGTTTATTTTCTTTCAGGTTTTTTTTTACCTAGAGTGCCGTCCCCGTCACTGGCCACACCTCCGCCCGCCTCCTTATCTGCTACCATTGCGCACACGCGCTGCGCACAGAGCGAGTACTAAGAGTACTGTTTACTGTGCGAGGTGCGGGAGTCTGGCATTTACCAATTGTTATCAACTAAGTGTACTTTAGCACCCAAAATTGTAAATTGAAATAGGCATACACCACCATTTCAAGTTTAGACACCCTTGTCCTTTGGTTGCGAAAGGATTTATTAATAATTTGTTTTTAAGCACTTAATCTAGCTCCTTATGGCGTACCGGTTTACGACAAATATGTCGCCGCAAATTCCTAATTTGTATGTTACTTCCACAAGCTGTGCAAATCAACCCACTCATGACGAGGTCGGGACCTTACCACAAGATTTTCATTCTGCACACTCCTGCATTCTAACAGGTACAGTGTTACCCGCAAAATCAAACTTCATTTTTGACGACAATATAGACAAATCTATAGTCTCAATTTCTTCAATGTCAACATCCCACCTAGGGATTACTAAAAAATCAGATTATTCTAACATACAGGAAATTCCCTTTTCACTAAAATAAACCTAGTGTGACAGCTAATCCGCGCCCTGTATCGGATATCACAATGTTGGCCTCCACTCGCAATTGTCCGCGTCTTTCTTCCTCTCGCATTGCCATTTCTCCAATTTCCTTTCCTCCCTTACTGCAGGACCAAACTGGCTTGTCTATACATGCCAGTCAAAGTGAGTCTCCCATTCCATGGTGCATGTCTGTCCACTCAACAGCTGACTCTCAGTGCAGCAAACCTTCCATGATTGATCAATCACAGCTTCCTCATTCTATGTTACATTCATTCGCTCTTCCCACTCCAAGAACATCGAAGAAAACTGCATCAGACTTGTTTTCACAACATACAATCATGATGCAACCAGCAATGACCGCTATCAATACAACCATCATGCGTCTGTGCACGCTGTTTGAATCTTTGGACACAAAAGTGTCGCATCAATCCAGGCAGTTTGACGACTTAATGAAATGGCTCTTGGCTCACTATAACTCCTCTCTTTCCAAAAATCTTTCATCGCCTATTGGGCTAAGAACGAGTAATGAGTTTCTGGAGGGGGAGGCAGAACGGAAATTAGCGACGCCTAAGGCTCCTTTTTTTCATGCTGCCGAGGTAGCCAACCCTAGGCCTCGTGCACTTCCTTTGATTACTGGTATCATTCGACCAATCAAGCAACTACCTCACATGGTAGCCTCGTCGAAAGAGTTTGCTTCGACAGCCCAATCTCCTCGACCACCATCTGAGTTGCCTCGCACAAGAAAAAGTGGAAAAGGACTTAGCCATCTAGATGCCCTGAAAGTTCGGAACCCAAAGGTTGTTCCAAAAAAACCTCTGGCATTAAAAAAAACGAAGAACATGGTAAATCTTAAGCAAACCAAAAAGACTTTGAATTCCTTCTTCAAAGCCTTGGGCAAATCCACTGCCTTAAAAGAGAAAGAAACCATGCCCACAGGATCAGTAAATGTTCCTTCAACCATGATTGTGCCACCTGCAGTCTTGTTTGGCGCATCTCTGACTAATCATTCCCTGAAGGGGGCCGGTTAAGGTGTTTCTTCTGATTCCTGCCCACTGATGCCCATGGCTGCCACAGTCTTGGCCGACAAGATCAAAGTTAGTACCACACAAAACTTATTGCAGCCAGTTCTTTCAAAGTTATCTGTTGGCCCTTCGTCAATGTCTTTGCGGATACCCACACAGGATAATGTCACACATGCTCGTGTTCCTTTATCTCCTTTGTCGCAGCTGGTTCTAACTATAGACCGGAATATCGAGGCCGACAAACAACTAGCGGCCTTAAAATTACAAAATGATGCACATATGAGATTTTTCATGAAAGATCATATACCTGCAACAATGGGCCATGGACAATCAAATAATAATTCTAATAGAGCTACAGTGGGCACCCTTCGTGACAATTTTCAATCTTCGGTTGCGGGGGCCCCTGTAAATCAATTTTGCAAACAAACGGAACAAAACTTGACAGATCTCACGGCTGCTTCCGCATCCATATCTCAGCTGGAGAATTTTAAACAAAAAATAGACTATTTGGCTGCCAGTTTAGCAAAAGTACAAAATTCCTTAGTCTCGTGTGCAGTAGCTTTGGATATCCAACTCATCCCGCATTCAACTGCTGTGCCTCAAGTGGAGAGGGAAGTAGATACCTAGAACCAGGTAAACGCAGATCATGAAACTCCCTACCTGCATTGGGCTCCACAGAAAACCAACACTCGGGCAGTTTCACGTCATTTAAATCCACGACGTGAACATTTTTTCACGCTCATTTGAAAATGCCGTGAGGGCGAGTTCCCTTGTTACGATTTGAATCGCCAAAGTGTTTAAACATCTTCAGAGATATCGCGGATCTTAAAAATTTGGCGTCCAATGACATAGAGCAAATAGAATTAATTTCAGAATTATTGTGTTCAATTGTCAGACTGTGGATCCCTTAAGGCCTAGTTCGAGACCCTATTTGGCAATGCAGAATGCAATTATTCAGTATGGGCTTTCTCTTAGCAGAAGAACCCGAAAAAAAAGCGTCTCCAAAAATTCAACAGCTAATGCGCAAATCAAACATTTATTGTGGAGCACAGAGGAAACCTGATGGGGCACAAAGTGAAGGTTTTAGTAATCTGTAACCACCAATAGTAGGTGCAACAGATGCAATCCTTCTTTTAAGTTGGAACACCAGGGGTCATTCTCATTTGCCTCCTACCATTGCCAAATTCACCACTGTTCATCATCTAATAGCCTTACAGGAAACTTGGCTAATCACTTGCCCGCTTTGGGATGGTTATGAAATTTCGCTTCTCCCGGCGACACCAAGCAGCGGTCGCCCCTCTTCGGGCCTATTAGTGGGCGTCCACAGAGCCAGTGGCTTTTCCATCACACCTTGGGCCTCAGTAGGTGCGCAGATTGTTAGTTCTCATCTTGGGTCATTCCCAAGAATTGGCATTGGTAAACATTTATCGCAATACCTCCACCATGAGTGACGATGAATTTTATGATGGCATGAACGAAATCTTAAATCTCACCATCTCTAGACAGTCTGTAACTCATATTATTGTTGCAGGAGATCTCAACTTAGACTGTCGTGATATATCCGATCCCTCTCGCTCGGCACTGAAATGGACAAACATGATGTCTGACCGAAATTTACATAGGTTAAATGGTTCGGTTGAGGGTGACGTTCAATTGAATTTCACCTGGCACTGTGGAGCCAGTACGAGCACGCTGGATTACATCTATACGAGTCCAAAATTGTTCCAAAGTGTTCAACATCTTTCCATCAGTCCTCACCCTAACAGTGATCACTGTCTTCTGGTTGCACAGATCACATGGACTTTTGAAAATGTCTTGCGCATTCAATCTCAACATGCCGTGGCCACAGTCAACACTGCAAGAAATCGTCTCAGCTGGAATGTTCAAAAGATACAGACTCTAGCGAACATCTTGGAAGACAAGAACTGGCGCTCCAATGGGGTGCAATACCAAGATCTTTTAAAACCCTTCATGCAAAATATAACACAATCGTGCCTGCCACCCGCACATCTTTGATTCTGATATCAAGAATATGAAAGCTGAATACCGGAAAATTAGAAAACAAATACTCTTCCAGAATGGCCCGTTCTGTTGGCAACTCTTAAATACCGCCAAATGTTATAAAAACTGGCTTAGACATAGGAAATCGCTTCAGTTCCAGCGAGACAGCATCTCCATGCAAGCCGCCATGTCAAACAAAAACTCTGCACAAATGTGGCAGTTGTTAAATAATCACAAGACAAATTTACAGGGCGATGCACAAATTAATGACGTCTCTGAAGCTGAGTGGATCACGCACTTTTCCACCCTATATGCTGACCCAGCTTTTGATAAGCTCAAATACACATCAGCCACCAATTCCCCCTGGCATCTCCCACTGTCAGAATATCAATTTGTTCCACCATAATGCAAATTAGCTCATCAAGAGCGCAAGGTCCTGATGGGTTGTCTAACTCTGTTTAAGGCCTATTCAAATGAATGGTCACACATCCTATATCTCATTTTTAATGACCTCCTTCTTACTCGCATCATCCCTAGCTCCTGGAAAACATCCATTATAATCCCGATCTTCAAGAAGGGCAATCGCCGCATCCCAGCCAACTATCGGCCGATTGCCCTTCTTGACGCTCCTGGGAAAGTGTTCGCTAAAATCATCCTTGCTGAATTCAATGCCTGGTCCCTCCAAGCACATTTGCGCGACCCCCATCAAACGGGCTTTGTCGCAGGCATGGGTACGTCAATTAATCTATTTACTTTGAACTCAATCAAATTGCAATGCTACCAGCAAAAACAACAAGTATTTTATGCATTCATTGATCTTAATGCAGCTTTTGATTCAGTGAGTCGAGTTCTCCTTTTGGCGAAATTGCAGAGAGATTATTGTCCCGCTACCCTATTGGATGTAATACATGCCCTTCATTCCAAGACATCGATCAAGGTTCGCTTAACTTTAGATGGCATGTTGTCAAAGCAAATTAAAACTTTCACGAGGACTTAAACAGGGTTGTCTGTTGGCGTCTGCCATCTTTAATTATTTCATTCAAGATGTAAGACACGACCTGTCCACCGTCATTTCAGACTCACCAAAATTGAATGACTGTACAATCCAAACCCTTTTATATGCAGACGATTTGGTCCTGATCTCCAGAACACAAGTGGGGTTACAGCGACTGCTGAGTGCCTTTTTCAATTATTCTGAGATCAACGAATTAAAAGTAAATCTTACAAAAACTCAAATCGTAGTTTTTTCTCCAAAAAGGCGATGCCCGCTCTCCTATGTGGTCTCTGAACAATACCCCGATTAACAGGGTGCCCCATTACAATTATCTGGGTATTATGTTTGAGAGTTTAAAACACCCTACAGGCCACCTTTTGCGGCTGGAAACAAGGTTAACATCTTTCATATCGCAAGCCAGCATTCTAATGTACAAATTTGGTACATTTTCGATATTTCCAGCTTGGCATTTTTGGACCGCAAAAACCATTCCAGCCCTACATATGGCCTGGAAACTTTCCAAGAAATTCCGTCTCTACAATTGGCAAAATGGGAGGCGAAATACTGGCGCCGAATATTACATCTTCTGAACTGCATCCCAGTAGCCTGGATAAGGTATGAGCTTGGTCTGATTTCAATACAGGCCCTTTACAATTGGCGCAAATGTTCTTTCTTCAGGAAATGTTTGCAGTCTTCAACATCACAAGTCCTATTAAAATGTTTCATCATGCATTTTTTCATCACAACAGCTGTTCATTAAATCTTGGTTAACGAATGTCTATCGTGTGCTAATCCAAGCAGAAGTTTCACTAGATCTTCTAATGCAAAATCCAGACAAAGCCAAACGAAAAATATATCATACAGACTGGATTTCAACTCGAACTGTATGTCTTGCATATCGTGATGCAGATGAAGCTTGTTTTCCACATAAGAAAATGCGTACTTTACCATCCTATCTAATACGTTGTCCATCTCCCAAATATCGGCATCACATTTTAAAATTACGATTTAACCTGTGGGGCACTAGAGAGAGTTACAAGCCAAAAGACTGTTGAGTAATTCGGAAAACTTCTGCCGCTTTTGCACTTCGATGGACACTTGGGAAACCATGATGCATCTTATCACGGAATGTACAGTTCTTTGGCCCCTACGAGCAATTCATTTTGCATGACAATGCAATTACTTACAACTTGCATCTCAAGATTTGACCTGGTCTCTGATCCTAGGCTCAGGCTATTTGCCATTACAGATCGCTACTGTAAATTTTCTTTTAAGCCTAAACTTAGAGCCCAAGTGCTCAAGCAGCTAATTAACTATTTAACTGATCATTCAGCCGTATTTGATTTAATTTTTTGATACCTTTTCCTTTTAATGTGTTTTTCTCTCTTAGGTTCATTTTATGTATCCCCTACTTTCCCTTTTCTCGCTTCTTTGAGTCTGTTTTAATGTTAGTTTAAATTTTCCGATATAAAGTTTTACATGTTTATGTATTTTGTATTTGAAAGGTTGATTTATTTCAACTAAAACAAATAAAAATTAAAAAAAATATAAATATATATATATATTACAGGACTAAGTGAAGTCAATTTCACTCCACTGTTCTGGGAAACAGTAGTTGATCCCAGAGAAGGTATTTAAACCTTGGGAAATCTGAAAGACTTCCCTGTGTCACTGCACTGAAGGTGCGTTGTGACACAATTGTAAAAGATGCCTATGGAGTTGGTTAGACTCCATAACCAAAAAAGAAACAAACACAGAAAACAAGGATAATTAAAAGTACAAAGTCCCAAAGTTCAGCAAAAGAGCCGGGGGTCTATAAGGTAGAGAGGAATTGACATATTTATGAGAATTCTCTGTAGCAGCTCTTTATATGGTTTACTCAGCACAGAAGAGATTGCAGCAGGGGAGACTTCATGATATGCAGCCAAATACCCGGTAGCTGAATTCCTTGTCATGAAGACTGACAGGACAGGACACTGGAAGGGCTTCTGCAGCAGGAATCAACGTCGCTAATCTGGTAGAGCATTCTGGTGAGGGGACTTAAAGGAATGGAATCTTGTCTCTGGGGGTCCTGTCGGATGCCACCAAAGTTTCAGCTCGATTCGGAAGATGATGGCTTGAGGTCCCAGGGTATTGCAGCCCTGCAAGGTCGCAGCACAACATGAGATGACTCAACATGCAGGTTTTCTTGAGTCTAGTGGATCTCACCAGGCTTTGGGTAGAGTAGTTTTCGGAATCGCCAGGTCGCTTGCAATGAAGGGTCACAACGGCTCTCTGGTTGCTGGAAATGGTCTCAGCCACGTTTTCCTAAGGGCCAGTGGTCGACATCCTCTTCAGCTTCCAGGATCTGACTTTTATGCAGTAACCCAGCCAATCAAACAGACTTGCAAGATTCAAACGTGAGGTGCCAGCCTCCCAGTTTGATCTGGATTCACGCAGTCAGGCTGTAAGACAAAGGGCTGCAGAGTTTTGGACTCCTGCATTGCTTCCTGCCTTCACACACACACACACTGGAGCCGGGGCGGGCTTAACCGAGGTCTCCCGCCGATGATAGAAATCACCCAAAGGACTTTCCCGCCTTGGAGGGCAGGGGAAAATCCAAGAAAGGACAAGGAATGGTAAAATGGCAAAAAAAAGAGCTGGCCATTTTGGTCAAATGAGCACCCATTGGTGCCTTTACCGGGGCTGTGGGTACCCGCGGTAAAGGTGCACTGAATTAGTAAAAAGCTTCACTGCCACCATCCATTAAAGGTAAGCATATCCCTGTCACAGAAATGTTAGTTAAAATAAGAATGGGGACACATTGCATTTCCCCAGCACTCCCCATAAGGTGGGGTGTGCTGGTCTCACCCAAATAAAGTTTAGGGAGGATAAAATATCCTTTATATCCTTTATATCCTTGGGAACTGTAGTTCACACAAGGTTAGCCAGAGAAAATTAAAAGGGGAGCCCAAAGGGCAACCCAGCAACAATAGGCAGTTTATGCCAAAAGTTGTCAGGGGAATTGGGGGGAGATAAAATTAAAAAGACGCTATGGAGAGTCTTCAAAATGACACCCATATAAAGTGTAAAAAGATGTGTGAGAAAAAGTTCCCACTCACTGAGGTATAGGGAAAAATAATCCACCAGTAAAGCAAAAGGTTCTGGGATTCTCATAAGTGAAGATGATTTAGCACTAAAGTTAAGTCTTGCCTAACAGTAACCATTTGCCCCACGATTAGAGAAACCTGCTCCAAATTATGTGCATGCTAAATTAAGCTCTACTACTGTACAACCCCTTCTTACATATAGTGGACAGTTCAGAACTGCATTAAAAAACACCACAGATTTTGTTTTTCGACCAAGAGGTTTTGACATTGTAATTGAAGGGACGAATGACTTAATAATCGTGAATTTTAAAAACATTTGTAAGACTTTGCAGTAATGATTTAGCAATATCCTTGAGGATTAATGATTAGGAAAGTATCTTTTTTGTTGTCTTTGCCCTGGCAAAGACATGCTGATTAAGTGTTTCTCATTCAATATAGGGCAACTACTTGAAAGCCCAATAAACTATCTTTGACATTCACTTGCATATTCATTTTCCGAATTTGATTTACAATCTAAAACTATCATTAAATGTGCAACAGTACACATCCCTTATAATTAAACTATGATCCAAATGCTTAAAAGAAGCAACAAACTGGAGACCTGTGAGGATGACTATTGGGAAAGATTTTCTCTTTTGCACCTTTCCCTCCATTGATTTCAATGTGCACACTTCTTTTTGCTGGTGACCCACTTCTTTTTGCTGGTTTTCTTTATATATATATATATTTTTTTTTTTACCTGTCCTGACTTTTTGAAGGGAGGTAACACACTTTAGCTTCACTTCTCTTGTCTTTTGCTGATTGTAATGGGGAAATTGACTAGCCGTCAAACTTTCAGTACTGAGAAACCTTGTTGCTCTTGCAATTCTTGTATGTTGGCAATTGCACACAGCACCTTGCAGTGCAAAATGGGGATAATTGGTATCCACGTAACCTTTAATGTTTTTTGTTTTTGGTCACTTATGTGCTCAAGACAAGCTGGTGGCAGCAATAATTTTACATTTTTTACTTGTGCACTTTTGTGTTTACCATGAATGGCTACTAAATGTGGGTAGCACCCCAAGATTGCCGAACTACAAGGTTTTGCGCTTGTTCTTTGGCCATATTGTAGTTTGTCCTTGTTCCTGCCCGCACAGTTTCCGGAAATCACATAGAAGGTCCTGCACTTGCCGGGTAAAGTGTGTATGTGGCCAAGGAAGGCATCTGGGACTGACTGGTCCGAGTCCACACCCCTCTGTCTGCTGCTGGGCAGATGAGAAACCAGTAGTTGTCATTGATTGGGCAACTACTGGCTGTCTGAATGTGGCAGATCCTTTCCATTGGTGGGCTTGCTTACAGCTCCAAATCTGGATAAGAGGACTCCTCCTGAAGACATTCTTCAGATCTGCTTGGAGCCAAGAATCCTACGATGAAAAGTAGCCTGCTGACAACAAGAGGGCAGCTTCTACCGTGGACCAGCATCCGCTCCAGTCACTGGCCTGGTGAAGCTCTGCTCTTTTGCAAGATCTCAGACCCTCGTCAGTGCTTCAGCCCCTGGACATGTGGGACCAACTAGTCTTGATGCGTACTCTATGTTCCATGGCCCTAGAGCCTTCAGATGTGTCCTTGGATGACCTAGTGGACTGGCAAGCTCCCTTGCGGGCTAGCTCGCCAGAGACCTTGCCGTTCCGCATTCAAGCTCTGATCTTTGGTGGTCGCTTGCTAGTGTCGTAAGTTGCCTTCTGCCTGAATTTCAGCTTCCCACCTTCAAGGGAACCTGTCCTGAAGCAGCGGCTGTGACCGTGACTAGAAGGGTCGCCTGTCGCTGCAACTGGAAGGGACTGTAAACGATCTCTACTGAAGCTTTCCTCCATCCCGTGGAGTGTCCTAAGGAAGCCTGTATCATTGGGTTCTTCATTTCTTCACCGACAGGAGTTGCATCTTGCATTACCATTCAACGGGAAGAATCCTCAAACCTGCAACTCATGGTCAACTCTCAATGGAACAAACTGGAAGTTCAAGCTCCCAGGCAATCCACAGAGAGATCCACAAAAACATCTGCCAAAATCGGTGTTTGTGGGGATGGGGAGGGGGGTCTTGATTGGCAGGGGGGTAAGCAACAGTGTGACTGTTTCCTTACGCCCTCGATAGGATAACAATGGGAACAAGTCCCTTTGTTTCCCATATCCATTGCACTCGCCTGTGGGTGTCGAACCTGGGTCTGGAATCCTGCCCCTGGATTATGGGTCTGGAAGAAAGTAGATTTACCTTTCCTTTGGTAAATGTTGACTAACTTTGAAATCTCAAAACGAATCACCACCTAAAGACCATTGCATCCTTTCTAATAGAACTCATGATGGTGAGAGACCTTGCGTTGGATTCTGTGACGTTTGGTCACAAGGCCCCATTCATCTTAGGGGTTGGGCTTCTGAAGTTAGGATATTATTTGGTGACTGGTTCCCATCCTCTTCAGGTGGTATGGAGGTGGTCTATTGATAAAATGAGACACACACCGAGCGCTCAAATTAATACCAACACTTTACTATGTAAGACAATTGGAAATTGTCAAGTTATGAAACATGGAAAACTGTGTAGTAAAGCAAGTAAAAAAAGGCAGGTAATGCAAAAGCCCCAAGTGTCACAAGTCTCCAGAAAATAACTTTGTATGGTGTTGGGAGTCTTTTGAAGTGTAGGAACAAGTAATGGTAAAGCCAACAGGTGAGTAAGCCCAGGGACTATTCTTGGCCAGAACGCCACCGATCACAGCCAGACATGGGAGAGCCAGGTCCAGGGCTTCATGCCCATTTGTCTGCCTTACTGAGATTCCACTAGAAACCACACCTAAGGTTCCTGGATTCACTGGGACCACTTACTTTCATTGGTCCCATTGAAAGGGGTACAGTGGTCTATTTCGGCATCAAGATTGGGTCAGGCTAGGTGGTGGTTCCGGAATTTTTTCGAGATGGTTCCTGATATTCTTTAGCTGGATGACCCAGGCACACCAAGGTGAAGACCACCACGATTCCCTCAACAGGAGATCCCCAGGACACAATGGAAGCCGGGAGCAGTGAAGAACACCACACTCGGGCAGCGGCAGGTGACTTGTGTGGCGAGCACAAAGAAACTGCTCCAAGTAAGCCCCTCTTCAAGATGGATAGCAGCATCTGCAGGAGGACTGTTCTTGACCCACAATCTGGAGACCTGCAGAGTTCCAAGTTGAAACTCAGAATGGGGATTGATGCACAGCACAGGCCCTGGACAGAGCTGGTCAGCCGACAGGTTGATTCTGTGACATTTCCAAATGCTCCAGAGGGAAGGATTGGGGTGCAACAGTCCGGACTGGGAGGCCCCACCAGCCCCAGGGGCGAAGCATAGACTAGTGTTTTCAGGAGTCAATCCAGAGAGGCAGGGCTTCACTGGGACGTGGCTGGAGGTCTTTAGCAGTCATCTTTCGTTCTTCAGCGGGCCATAGCCTTTCTTAAGGGTACTGGCTACAAACGCCGATTTGAAGAATGGCTGTTAGAATCCTCCTTTAATCCTAAATGCGAGCCAGTGTCGGCCCCAGCCCACCCATGGAAAGAATCTGCACCATTCAGACTGGCAAAGGCTGTCCAATAATGGACAACCTATTGCCCCATATCTTCCTAGCAACACATACCTCTGGCCAGAGTGTGGCCTGAGACTATACACTTCCAGCCCCCAAATCTGGCCAAATGCACACACTGACACTTTGAGCTAAAACGTCTAGGCCTTGCCAGGGAAAGGGCTTTCCATGTGGCATTTCATGATGAGGGCCCAAGGACATGATGGCTAATTGACGGGGCAAAACACGCGTGGCAGTAAAATGCAGAAGTGCACATGAGAAAAATTAAAAACATGGTATAAAAATATTTGCTGCCACTGCCCATCTTGGGCAGATCGTGAAAGTAACAAACGTTGCTAAAAAAAAGATAACTGGATACACAGTACCCCTGCCACACTACACTGTAAGGGGATGTGTGTTAGGACTGATTTTTCTATACTCTGGCCTGGGGGACAGATGTATAAAAGGCCAACCTATATATTCAAAGGGACAACTCTGGGAGCTGTAGCCAAACCAGTTCAAGGTAGCAGTGACGAGAGGTCTAGGCTAAGTCTTAGCTTGTAAAGGGTCCACAATGAGTACACACAATAGGAGTCACCAATTACACTTAGACAGTTTGTAAAAAAGATAGTTATTTATTTATGGCCAAGCAACACAATGAAAAATGACCTGGTAGAAGTATCACACAACACTAATAATAAAATACATATATATGTACAGTCACGAGAGTAGAGCATACCACAAATCAAAGCTTTAAAGGAAAGTACAGATTAGATTATGCACTAGAGGTCCACAGAGAATTAGCCTTCACTTCAAAAGTCATTCCCTAAATTTATTTGGGGCCTTATGCCCATAAGTTAAGGAAAAGTTCTGACACAGTTTGTAATGCTGGAAAAAATTAAGGTAGGGTCTCTGTGGACCAGTGAACGATTTCAAATGTTAGAGGACAAGTTATTCTAACTAACAAAAGTGTCCCCAACTTTCGGAAGGCTTGCGCGAGCAAGCAATGGCTCAGCCAAAGTATTGTAAAAGCTTTAGCAAAGTTAGCAAAACCTAAAAGATGAGTTTAGGGGCAGGTGAGAACCACTTTAACTCACCTGCTGTACTCAGATTCTTCACAGGACTTGGAAGGTCAATGGAAGAAGGTCTGAGGTCACTTTTCCCGCCATCAGCCTCAGTCCTTGATTTGCGGGGGTTTCAGGTTCAAGCAGATCTCCAGTCAGTGTCTTTGGTTGGTGCAAGGACTCTCTGTAGCAGAATGCAGCAAAACACGATGCAGGACCCCTCTCAGGACTGGACACGGCTCAAGTAAGCTGTTTCGAACAGCAGTCACCGCAGCACAGTGACGCAAAGGGACCCACTTGTTGCGGTCGGACTTCCCCTCCTATCTTGGGTCCCCTTGATGCTTGGACTCCGAAACTTCACTGAGGTAAGTCTTGTCGGACAAGCTGAGGATCCCCCAAGTTCCAGGCCTCAACGCGTAATGACGTTGGCAGCATGGTAGCACAAACTCAGAGCTGGTCAGCCTCAGGGCAGTGCCGGGGCACTTCCGAAGGCTCTTCTTCGCAGGGCACCGAGCAGACGTCTGGAATTAATGTTCCCTCCATACCATGGGGCGCAGCTCCTTCGCAGGACTGCTAGAGATCGACAGCAAGACAGGGCTCTTCCAGGACAGCAGCAGAAGTTGGTCGCCAGCGGGTCTCACAGCTGGACAGGAGTCTTGGCTCCTTCAGGTTTCTCCAGGATCTCTCCAGAGTGGGGGAGGGGTCCTCTTCTTATCCCAAAAGACTAGTAAGAGCAGAAACTCCCAATAGCAGAACTAGCCCCACACGCACCACAACAGGGGTCCAATCGGGACCGCTGGCGGGAACACTCATGCATAAAATTCACACACTGAAACCAGTTTGTGGTTTGAGACCAGACAGCCCCAGCCCCCATCCTGCCAGCAAACACACATAGCCCTCTAGTAGCCCGCCAAAAGCCTCTGCTTTCCCGGGCAGTAGGAGTCCATATAAGGATTTGCCTGGCCTCACAGGCCAGGAAGAAGGCTAAAAGACGAGATGACCAAAGGACAAGCGAAAAACCTCATGGCATGCCCATGTTGGGTCACTAGCAACAGTTAGTAGCCAAATGCTGTAAGGTTAAAACAAAAAAGCATCAAAAGATGGTAAAAGGTCACTGCTGCTACCAGCTTGTCCATTTAGCACACCTAGAGTAACCAAAAATCCTCAGAGTGTTAGTCTAGGGCAAAAACAAGTGTACACCATTGTACTGCATTGTAAGATGAATTGTACAATGAGGTTACCACAAGTTATAAGTTACTGAAAGTAGCAACTAAGTAACTAGATTAAGGGAAACCGTGTTTCCCAGTACTGACAGCCTGAAGGACATGTCAGTTTCCCCATAACTGATGAGCAAAAGACAGTGTAGTGAAGCTTAAGGCTTCACTGTACTGTTAGGCAAGATTGTATGTAGTAACCCTGTGGGAGACTACACCAGTCTTGTCCTCTTGGTATTCAGTAACCGACCTATTGGTATAGGTCTGTACTGCACAAGTTGGCCGAGTGACTAAGCAGCCAGACTTATCTCAAGAGGGGTAAATGTGAGCTGTAGCATCGAAATCCACAAATACAAGTATCCAAATAACACTTACTCAAGGTTTTCTAGGAAAAATAATTATTTAAAAAGGGCAATGCGCAACGATAAAAATACACTTCATAACACTTTCTCAGAATCACAATTAGCAAGTAGATATGCAAGTGATTTAAATCGGGCACTTCACCCAAGTCAACTCCTAGCGTGTGATGCACAACTGAAATCCTTATTTATTTGTGTCTAAAAGATCTTTTATTCTGAACCATGTACCACTCATATCACGCCCCTCTCCTGGAACGTTCACCCTCCTCTCCCCTTCCCAACACCCCCTGCCCAGTCACACTGAACCAGGATTCAGGCTGGTTTGCAAAGTTACAATATTTATTTATGTATTCACAATTCAATCACATTATGTTTTAATGGTTACACAATGATCACCAATGGGGTGATGTAACACTAAATAATCTCTGTAATACACAAGGAGTAATAGTGAGCAAAACAATTCAGCACAGAAATGATACTTTTGTGTGTGTGTTCAGATCAAATAGCAGTGTGGTTACTATTTCCCCCCTGCAAACCCCTCCAATAGGCAATGTAAAGAGATGGGAGGAGAGAGCAGGTATTCAGGAATGGCAGAATTCAAACAAAATATCAATCCCAATTTCCCCGCAGCAACACGAGAGAAAAACAGAATTGATTGGCAAGCGGTCTAAATGGTTTTTAAAGTTATCTGAGAATGGAATGTGCAAAAACACTAAATATGGTCTAAATCGCTGAAATTGTTTAAGTTCTTTGGATAGTTGCAGACAAACACTAGCAATGATTTAATACTAAGAAGCAATGTGAAATCTTAAAACTGAGGTCGGGAGCAATCAAAAGCTGTTTTACACATGTCAGAATTTCCCTAAAACGAAATTCGCGGCAAACTTTTCAGTGCGCGATAATCGCGATAACGGGAGAACCGTATGTATTTGGGATGCGGTTTTAGATGCGAATTAAAGCTGTGGATTTTAGCTACGAGCAGACGTTGAAATTCTGTTTCTAGCACAAAAATTGAGGAAGTTATGGACGTTTTAACGGAGGTCGTTTTTTCTGAGACAGGCGCAAGAATGGGAAACAGGAATGCAGTTTTAAAATGGCAAAAAGGCTTTCTTACACTGTTAGACTACCAAAAAGTATGCCACACAGGAAGGTCATTCACGGCCGATCATAACAGTTCAGGTGTGATAATCTTTCTGTTTGGGTTGGGAATTAATTTCTTAATCAGTAGGAAGTTATGGTTTAGGAACACATGAGAGAAGAGTCCACACAAGGAATGAAAGACAGGATGGGTTTAAGATAGGGATTACTATGGACAGTACATATGCTAGTGACACAGTTCTATCTATAGATACTCACTATATGTGTTTCAAACGGAACCGTCGGGGATTCTGGTCAGGACAGACTGCTGTGCACATCGGATTGGCAACGTCAAGGCGATCTGGACACCGCACGCACAACTGGACTGGATCTGATCTGCAATGGCTCTGGTCACAGCACTGCACAACTGGATTGGATCTTTTGGTTCTGGTAATAATTATTTTAGCGGACAAGCAGTACAGCACAGCCCGGCTGTTTGATGTTCCCCTTAGGTTTCTGGGGAGGGTTCTGGTTCTGGAAATTTCAAGCCTAGCTGAAAATGGTTCAACTATGTAATGGAATGGGCCTTTCTGCTTTGCTAAGTTTCTGGAGTCTGGAGCAAGTAGGATGGATGATTCTGCTGCAGGGTGCTTCACCAGCATTGGGATGGTGGGTGAATCTGTCTGTCCCTTTGAGTGCTGAGCTGTCTCTATTTATGCTTGGGTGTGTGTGTTGGTTTATCCTAAGCTCGCCCCTTGGACGGAGATTGGTCCAAGGTCTCCTCTCTTCCTTGATAGGAGAGAAACAGGGTGTCACCTTGCTTGTGTGGGTTTATGAGGCCTAGAGTCCACCCCTAGCCTCTTGAACACAAAATCTACTTTTGGTACAATCCATATACTCCTACGTCCCGTCCCCTTTACTCCATACTTATGGGACATCTCTCCGTCCTGTGGGACGGGACCGGAGAACTTTGTAAAAAGCATCCAAAAATGTTTTTCAAAAATGTGTCCTTCCTCTCTTTCTTGCGTGGGGCCCGGCACGCGGCCGTAACCCCGCCCACCTTGGCTCCGCCCCGCGCATCGCCCATCAGTCCTTTTCTCCGCTCGTTCGGGACTGGATGCACTTGCATCCTCTGAAGATTTTCTTCCCTTTTTTCCTCTCTGGCTCTCGCTAGCGATCGTGTACTAGTCTGTCTGTCGTTCAAACTAGACTTTGCAGATTTTTTGTGTCACCGTCGCTTCGCGAGGGCGGATCCCCATCCTCTTTGTATAGAGTGTTTGGGTCCGGATCACCGTTGGGACTCCTGTTTTTACTGCAACTCCCTTTCGGTCCGGGCACTTCAAGGTCGGTTGGAGCAGTGGGAGGAGGTGTTCCGACCAACTCCTCCTTCACATTTTCAGGCGTTCATCGACAAGAAGAAAAAACGCCCGCTAAGTTTTTTACTTTTCAGAGCACCCCAACTGGGGGATACCTTTCCAGGTTCCTCTCGGGCCGTGAGGAGCGTTCATCGCTCTGTCACCAGGGATTGCCCTGAGGTGCCCGTTGGGCCTAATAATTGTACCAGAGTTTTCTCCGAGGGTCTCCGTAAGGGACCTGTGGATACCGGAGCACGCTCCGAGGCCCCTCCTGTGGGGGCTGTTTGTAGACCCAGTTCTACTGAATCGTGGGATACCGGAGCTCTCTGAGGCCTCTCTGTCGGCTTCCCTCAAAAATAAGACCCGGGTGCGCCCCGAGGCCTTGGTGAGGCTTGCTGTCACCGAACGGATGTTCGAGGCCCGCGTGGATAAGGCCGTCACCGGACGTGGGTCCGAGGTCCCTCTTTCAGAGGCTAAAGCTACCAAAATTTCTGAGAGGCCTGACAAGGCCTTACCGGTGAAGACTGTTTCTCACTGTTCCTGCTCTTGCAGCGACACCAGATCTGTTGAGGGGGCAAAGAAAGAAAGTTCTTCTTTTACCGGCATTCCTGAGGTCCTTCCTGGGAAGGCTAATTTGGCTGTTGGTATGTCGCAGAAACATCCCAGGCCTCATAGTACCGGCTCTGCCGAGGTTCCTTATGTTAAGGCTAAGGTTAAGACCCAGATCCATCGACGGGGACCCCTGCCTGACTTCCTCACGTGCCGCAGTTCCCCTCAGGCGATGACAAAATGGTGCCCATTCCCGCCCCGACCGTGGCGGCCATTTTGGGTGCTACCCCTACAACTATGCCATCGGCCTCAGGTGTAAGGCTTGGTTCCTTGGGTGAACATAGTCCCTCGTGCGTATCCTTATCGGCCAGTTTACGATTGGAACGCCCGGATGCCTCTTCCGCACAATGTTTCTTTGCCTGTGGGGTCGGCACCTTTGATTTATGTGGATACGTCGGCGGAGGGCCCAGTGTGGCACCCTTCTCCGTTACATCCCTGGATTTGTCCACCTCATGAGAGGCCTCCTCAGGTTCCAAAACAGTCCCTGGAGGTCGCCTTTTTCAGTAAATTTCAAACGCTTATGCGTACCGACCCCATGAGGGAGTATTTCAAAGGGGTTTTTAGGGAGATATGTCCGCCCGCACCTCCGGCTCCACCCGTTCCTCCGGTGGTTCCGCTGGCTCCTCCATTGCCTACGGTGCCTTCCCCGACTCTTCCGCCTTTGCCCCCATTGTCCCCTGCGGACAAGGCAGCGCCCGACATGGCTTAGCAGGATCCTGACCTGTCGGATGACGCGCAAGGTGATCAGGACGATGAGGACCTGCCCTGCTCTATTAGCTTTTCATGACTGGATACTGGACATGATGTGCTTCTTAGATGTTCCTGTGCCCGAGGCACCCACTCCGCAGGAGGGCGTGCTTTCTGGGGCATTCACCCTGTCTCCTTTGGAGCGTACCAGCCTGTTCTTGCAGAAGGATGTTCTGGCCGAGGTCCGCAGGGTCTGGGAAAAGCCACACTCTGGACTTTTCATCAATAAGAAAATTGACGCGAGATACAGGCTACATTCTTCGGAAGAGGTGGCCCTGTCGTCTTGTCCGCCCCCCTCCTCCACAGTGGTGGCTGCGGCCACTTTGCAGTCCAGCCCTGCAGCATCCTCTTCCACAACGGCTACTCAGGTTCTGGGAAAGGACAAGCTCATCGACTCCCTCGGGAGGAAAATCTTCGCCAACTCTGCCTTGCAGCTCAGGCAGGCCAATGCCGAACTGGTGTTCGCGGGGGCTAAAATGCAGATGTGGAAAGGTCTGTCGGAGTTTGAGGACTTCATCCCGGTCGAGAAGTTGGAAGACTTTAAGGGGGGTTTATCTGACGCCAGGGTCTTGGCCCAGGATCTCCTGGAGGCTGCGGCTCATCACGTAGACACCTCGGCTTGTGGCCTTATGCTGGGGGTTGATACCTCACGGCAGGCGTGGCTGCATGCCACTTAATTCTCAAAAGAAGTGCAGGACAAGGTGTTGGACCTTCCGTTTGATGGTAAGGAGCTCTTCCATTCTACAACAGATGTAGAGCTCACCAAGACGAAGGATAGCACTCAGAGAGCTAAGTCCTTGTCGGTCCTTGTTAAGACCCCTTTCAAAACACAGAGACCGTTGTACCAATGCCGACCCTCCTCTGGCTTTAGGGGATTCCTCGACCGGAAGTCTCATAGAGTGGATACTCCTTCGGGGAATAACCGCCGTAGGCAACAACGGACTCGGTTTTTCTCCCGCTCCTCGCCCTCCTCCTCGGGTTCAGGTGGCAACACCACCGAAAAACCTGCTAAATGAGGGTTCTCTGCGCTCGCACGAGACCCTGGTGGGAGGACGCATTGCGTCTCATTGGGAGGCGTGGCAGACCATCACCGAAGACAGATGGGTCTGGTCAGTCGCTCGGGTGGGCTTCCGCTTACCCCTACCCCACCCTTCAACCCTCCTTTTCAGCTGTCTGGCTCACCCTCTCTCAAAGCCGAGGTTCAGAAGCTTCTGGACCTCAGAGTTCTAGAACCCGTTTCCCTCGGGGAACGAGGGGAGGGCTTCTACTCCTGGCTGTTTACGGTGCCCAAACCCAACCAGGCTGGTCTGCGCACCATCCTAGACCTTTCCCAGTTCAATCTTTTCCTACCCCAAGAGAAATTCAAGAAGATCACGCCCAGCCAGATATGTTCCTCCTTGAAGATGGGCGATTGGCTCCGCGTGGTGGATCTTCAGGATGAGTACATGCATATTCCGATTTGGAATCCACACAGGAGATATCTCCATTTCTCTTTGGGAGAGGAGCACTCCAGTTTTGAGTGCTTCCTCTTGGCCTCAGCTCGGCTCCGCTTGTCTTCACGAAGATGCCGGTGATTGCGGCCTATCTTCGTCTGCAGTGTATCCATGTGTATCCTTATTTGGACGACTGGCTCTTACGCATCCCTTGTCCGTTGGAAGCAGCAGGCAATCTTCAGTCTCTCCTTCAGCTCCTTTTCCAACTTGTGCTGTCGGTGAACTGGCGGAAATCTTCCATGACGGTCTCGCAGGACTTGATTTTCCTGGGTTTTTGCTGGAACACGATCGACTGCAGAGTGTACCTGACCGGGCACAGGATGGCGGATCTGTTAGCCACGTGTCAGATGTTTGCGCAGTCGGAGAGCATGTCGGCCTGGTGGTTGCAGAGGCTTCTGGGCCTCATGGCCTCGTGTGTGTTGGCTCTTCCTCTTGCTAGTCTCAAGATGAGACGGACCCAGATGGCTCTTCGGAGTTCTTGACGTCAGGCTGTGGACCCCGATTCCAAGCTGATAATAATTCCGGCTTCCATGAGAGTGGACCTGGAATGGTGGTCATCTCTCAGCAACCTGTTGGTGGGTGCAGGGTTTCAGGTCCCAGCCCCTACGGTGATGATTACGACGGACTCCTCCCTCCTGGGGTGGGGTGCGACGTTAGATCTTCTTCAGGTCTCGGATCTCTGGTCGCCTCAGGACAAGCTCTTCCACATAAATCATTTAGAGCTTCTGGTGATCTTCCTAGCGCTCGGGGTGTTCAGACCGATCATAGCCAACAAGGTGGTCCGCATACGTACGGACAATGTGGTGTCGATGTATTACATCAACAAGCAAGGGGTAACCAAGTCTCCCACCTCCCCTCTCGTGGACCTGTCCATCCAGATTTGGGAATGTGCCGTGCTTCATGGTGTTTGGCTGCTTGCAGTGCACATCCCGGGCCAGCTGAATGTCACAGCGGATGCCCTCCGCCGGCGGACAGTGGTCAGCTACGAGTGGAAGTTGAAGGCGGAGGTCCTCTCATGGATTTTCTTCGGTTGGGTCACACCGGAGGCGGACCTCTTCACTACGGCGGTAAACAAGAAGCTTCCTCAGTATGCCTCCAGGGGGGGGCTGGGAGCCTCCTCTCTGGGGGATGCTCTCGAGATTCCATGGCACAACATGAGAGTTTACACCTTCCCACCTCTGCCTCTAGTCCATCGAGCAATTTGGAAGCTGAAGAACTCGGTGAACTGTTCCCTTCTTCTCATAACCCCGTGGTGGCCGGCCAGGTTTTGGTTCTCAGAACTTCAACACCTGTCAGTGTATCTGCCGATCAGGTTACCAGTGACCCCCGATCTTCTTCATCAGGGGGAACAGCAGATGTGGCACCCCTCCCCACAATCGCTCAGCTTGGGGGCATGGTGCCTGAGTTCAAGTCTTTAGAACATCTTGTCTGCAGATAACATGCGTATTATCCAGGCAGCCAGGAAACCCTCGACTAGATCTCAATACAGAAATAAAGGGCTCAGGTTTTGTCATTGGTATTTGGGAAAGCAGTTGGACCCAAGGGAGGCTACGATTGACACGGTGCTGTCCTTTGTATCCTTCCTAGCAGAGTCGGGTGTTCACGTTCTGTCATGCAGAACTTACCTTTCAGCGGTCTCCACTTAACTTTCTACGGACCAATGTTCTTACACTCTGTGTAATCCAGTGGTTAAGAGACATTTTGCAGGCTTGACACGGCTCTACCCTCCAATTCGTAGTCCGCACCCGCCGTGGGATCTAAATGTAGTCCTGACGGCGTTGTGCCATAAGCCTTTTGAACCAATGGCCACGGTGGACCTCAAGTACCTATCCTGGAAAGTGTCCTTTTTGGTCACCGTTACGTCAGCGAGGCGGGTGAATGAGCTCCAGGCCTTGTCGGTGGAGCATCCCTTTTTGGTCTTTCACAAGGATAAGGTAGTCCTACGGAAGAATCCTGCTTTCCTGCCGAAGGTGGTAACTGAATTCCATCTGAATCAGTCGATCTCCCTGCCGGTCTTTTTTCCGAACTGTACCTCAGAGGCAGAAAGGGTTCTGCATTGTCTCGATGTCAGAAGGACTCTTAAGTTCTATCTGGACAGAACTTCCGAGCTTAGGAGTTCTTAACTGTTTGTGACTTTTGGTAACCCTCAGGGTAAGCAGGCGTCTAAGGCGACTATTTCTCGGTGGATCGCCGCCTGCATTACGGAGTCTTTCACCGTCCAAGGGCTGAAACCTCCTAAGGGTATGCATGCACACCTGGTGCGGGGCAAGGCAGCCGCGGTTGCTTTTCAGAAATGTCCCCTGGGAGTCCATCGCTAGGGCAGCTCCTTGGGCCTCCCCATCTGCTTTTTGTAAGCATTATTGTCTTGATATGAGCTCAAGAGCTGATGCTCAGTTTGGTCAGGCTGTGCTGAAGAACCTTTTTCAGTAAGGGGTATTTCCATCCACCCGTAGTTCCTGTTAGGGATGCTTGGGAATCTCCCATAAGTATGGAGGAAAGGGGACGGGACGTAGGAGTATAATCAGGTTACTCACCGTAGTGACCACCTTACTCCTAGTCCTTAGTCCCCTTTCCTCCATACGCCCGCCCGCCGTCCCCTCTAATAAGGTTCCTCTGTTATTGCTAAGAGGTGTCTGACCTGGCGATAGAAAAGGACTGATGGGCGATGCGCGGGACGGAGCCAAGGTGGGTGGGGTTAGGGCCACGTGCCGGTCCCCGCGCAAGAGAGAGAGGAAGGACAAACCTTCAAAAAAATGTTGGATGCTTTTTACCAAGTTCTCCGGTCCCGTCCCACAGGACGGAGAGATGCCCCATAAGTATGGAGGAAAGGGGACTATGGACTAGGAGTAAGAAGGTGGTCACTACGGTGAGTAACCTGCTTATTTCCACATATGCAACCTCTATAACAACCACATATATAGATCACATATTTTGAGTAGCAGATACTCCTCAAAACCCCATCGCTGTACGATCTTGTCTGCTTTCCACCGAATTTCGCCCTTTTTATCAGGAACACAATGTCCAGTTTATCTGCAAATTTGTACAAGTGTGCGCGTATAACATGGGCATACGGGTATAAAGTTTCAAACTTCTGTCTGAAATACATTTCCTGAAAACACACATTTTCCGCTGTTTCTTCCCAGAACATGCCACAGAGTTCTGGCGCCTTTCCCCTGTGCATCCAGAAATCACATTAACAATGCTGTTATTTCTATAATTTTCACAATTTTACATAGTTATATGTATTTAAATAAAATGTTCTTTGTGAATGTTCAGCCACAGATGCCTGTTTGTCTCCGCCTCCTTCTGTCTCCCTGCAGTTCAAGAACTGTCTCCTCCATGTTGTTCCTGGCAGAGGCCATTTTACGACCCTTCACACTTAGCCTTTCCTGTAGCTGGAGGAAGTCCATTGTCTTTTTCCCCACTGCAGCCCACATTCTTCCCCCACCCCATAATCATCACATAGGTGTGATTTCCTGGTGGAGGGAGCTGGAGGAAAGCTGTTATTCCAGTTTGGGTGGCTTTTAGCTAGGCTTAGATTTAATGTTAATTCTGTTGCATTTTTCTTTGGCTTAAAAACAAATTTATGATTTCAAACTAGCAGCTAGAACACTTATTTCAGATTCTAAACCATGGGATTAACAATTACAACATAGGCTACTCTCAGGACCAGGCCATTTAGATTTCAAACATTTGACTTCAGTTGGTACAGGTTTTAAAGTTTATCATGCAGGCTTCTGACAACTGTCATTCAGTCGGCCGAGGGTACTGCGGCCAGATTTTGACAGATTTCACAGGCAGGCAACTTTTGCTGTGGATATTTCTTTGATACTTTCCGCTTTTCAGTACATTGTAATTTCACAATGATTTCTTGACTTAAGTGTAGCACCCAGCAAGAATTCTGGATGTTTGAGGGTGTTTTGTACCGACATTCTGCAGTTTCAGGAACAAAAATGATTTAAAGCACGATTTTGGGGTTTCCTTTAGCCAAGCACTGCTTTTCCCTCTGTACTCCATTTTCACTTGTTGTGGAGTCCAGTGACATGGTTCAGGAGTGAGATTTCTGTTCCACCACTGACAACATGCATGGCAGATTGGGCAGCCATCTTTTTGTGCTTTGCACAGTGCGATTTTCAGAGGTTTTGGCACGCACCAGGGTTTTGTAGCCATTGTCATGTTTCTGGCACCATCAGAACACAGGGATGCTGCATGGTAGAGCAAAAGTGGGTCAAGACATCCCACAGAGCCCCCCCCCCCTGCTGACTTAAGTTTGACCACCCGTCAAGGGGAAGTCGGGAGATTGGGATGTTCTTTCTTTGGTCCAGGTGGAGAAAGTCATCTGCTTCTCCCATCAGTGTTGGATCGACAGGTTCTCCTCGTCGTTCTGGATGGGAGTATGGAGCGATACCCTGGGCCCCTTGGGTCTCTCCTCCCGGTCCCCGAGTGGTCCTCCTTGGTATTTAGAATCCTTGGTTTCAATGCTATGAGACCGAACAGAGCATGGTTATGGAATTTTCCCCACTATTATTCATGTAGTGGGACAGATGCATACATTGAATACTGTTTACAATACCCCTGTCTATATTTCCTAATGATTTTGACAGGTGGAATGGTTTTAACAGTTGCAATTTTCTAGGGATCCGGAATGTCCCCCTCTGGGTTTCCGGATGGCTCCTCTATTTGCTGCAGAGTATGCCTGGGATGGCAACTCTTCAGCTGGTTGATGTGGACCCACTTGTCTTCCCCCTCTGCCAAACTGTCCTTGGGGATGCAGATTTTGTAGGCGACTGGTGCGATTCTGTCTACAATTTCAAAAGGACCCCGCCAGCTAGGGAAGAATTTGCGCTGTTTGGCCTGGTTCCTTTGGAAATTGTACAAGTAGACCCGGTCTCCTACTTGGTATTCGTTAGTTGTCTTAAGGTCATAGTGGATCTTCATACTGTCTGCAGATCTTTCTAGATTCCACTGAGCATAGGCAAAAGCATGTTGAAGGTGTTTTCTCAGATTCTCAACATACTCATGAGTTGTGGAGGCATTTATCAAGGTCTGCTCTTGTGTTCTGTAGAGCAGATGCTGGGGAAGCACCATCCTTCGTCCAGTCATCAGCTGAAACAGACATCTTTGTTGCAGAAGACGGGGTAGATCTGATGGCCATCGGGACAAGAGGTAATCGAATGTCCCAACTTGGCCCAGAATCTGCCACAAACCTTTTTAATATGCTCACAATTGTCTTGTTGTATCTCTCAACTCCACCACTAGAGGCTGGCCGGTAGTCAATGTGTAGTTTCCTTTGACCCCAAGTATCTCCAACATCTTTGTCATCACTTCGCTAGTGAAATGGCTACCTCGGTCTGACTCAATCCTTTGGGGTAGTCCAAAACGCAAGAAGATGTGATTGATCATCAGGGCAGCTGCTGTTTCTGCCTTGCAATTTGGGGCCGGGAGACATTCCACCCATTTTTAGTGAACAAGCATGTTACGGTCAACATGTACTTGTTCCCCCTAGAGGATCGAATCACGGGGCCGATTAAAATAGACTTGTAAATCTTACCAAGGCAGTGTTGACCCCCTCTTTTAGAGGGGAGCACGGTGTGTGAGTGATGTTGGCTGAAATTTTGCACACACAAGACATCCCTTCAAGTACTGGTCGAGGTCCTGCCCCATGTGTGGCCAGTATGCAACCTCTCGCAAGATTTCTAGTGTCGTATGAAACCCCTGATGACCGGCTGTGGCCGCATCATGGGCATGACTTAGCATCAGGCTTCGGAATGAGGTGGGGACCACCCACTGGTCATGGCCCCAGCTATGGATCTCCTTGCCAACGAACCGTCTTGGATTCGGAAAATTTTGGGACATTTCATCAACACTCTGAGGTCCTCTTTCCCTATGTAATCGGTATCCATCAAGGGGAAGTTCTCAGGGCCCTCAATGTGTTGATAAAACTTACCAATTATTGGATCCCCTTTTTGAGCCGTAATCAAATCAGCATCTGGGGTCTCCTAACTCCATTGTGCAGTTGAGTTCATTGTGAGCATTTGTCTGGGACCTAGTGATAGCAGTGACCTGGATTTCCCCCAACAGGGACTCGATCTCAAGTAGATCCCATTGGATGGCTCAGATTTTGGCCAGCTGATCAGCTATGTCATTTCCAGTTTTGTCTGGTCCCTCTACTTTAGAATGATCCCTGATCTTTTTCCAGTAGGTCATCCCATTCGAGGTGACCAGATCATCAATATTTTGTATTAATTTCCCATGTTTCAATAGTTTGTTATTAACACATAGCAAGCCTCTGGTTTTCCAGTTAACCAGGTGCGCCACTAACCTGTTCCGTACATAATTTGAGTCTGTGATTATGACCAGTTCGTGGAGTTGGTGTTGGACAGCAGTGAGGATGGATTGATGCACAGCCATCAGCTCTGCCACTTGACTACTTCGGGGACCGATCTTGTATCCAGAGGAGGGTTCTAGGGCATCATTCACCTATGCATTCCCTACGCCAGCCACAAGTTCTTTTCCCGGTTGTTGTCAACATGGTAGGAGCACCCATCCACATAGACAGTGGGCATTCCCTCTTCATAGACTTTGTGTGGGGAATTAAGGTAGGCCTCCATGTTGTCCTTGATTTTAAGACTTTCGTCCTCGAAACAGTTTTCTCTGGCACAATCATGCAAGTCTGCCAGACCTTGCACGAGGGGACTCTTCTTGTTTTGGCCATATCTGACCTCCACAGGAAAGCCTTGCATTGACAGAATCCAGGAAGTAATTCAGGAATTACTCACGTTTCCGGCCTGGATTCTGCCACCTTGAAAATATTGCAAAGGTTGGTGTGAAGTCTCCACTATGATATGTTCCCCCTGGATAAACAGGCGGTACGGTAATTCTTCAATGCCCACACCGTTGCCAGGAGTGCCTTCTCACAATCGTTGAATTTTTTCCTCCACAGATAAAGTTTTACTCGCATAGGAGATTACTTTATTGACCTTGTCATGCTTTTGTTATAATACTGCAGTCAAGCATGTATTTTAGAACACAGTCTCCAAGAAGAACTCCTTGTTTTTGACAGGTTACGCTAGGCAAGGCGCTTGTGAGAGGCTTCTTTTGAGTTGTCTTAATGCCTCGGCTCGTTCTGGACCCCACTCCCACTTGAACCCCCCCACCCCCTGCTTCAAAAGATGGATCAGGGGTCTTGTGATCTCTGCGTAGTCCTCAATGAACTTTCTGCTGTAATTAGTTAGTCCAAGGAGGCTCCTTAATTCCCGCAGAGCTGTGGGGTCTTTTAATTTCTGGAGTGCTTCCACTTTCCTTTCCTGGGAACAGAGACCCTGAGGAGTTATCTCATGCCCCAAGAAATTGACACGGGTTCTGCACCACTGTGCCTTTTGAAAGGAGAGTTTTGCTCCGGCAGCCCTCAACTGTGTCAGGACACAACGGATCTCCACTATGTGTTCCTCCATAGCTGACCTTTCGACTGGAACATCGTCTGCATAGGCCAGGTTACCCCTTTCACCCAGGTCGGGCATGGCCTTGTGTAGAAAAATTTAAAATTCATTGCCAGAGTTGATGTATCCGAAGGGAGTCCAGGTCCAAGTGTACTGCTGCCCCCCGAAGGTACAGGCCAGCTTGTATTGGTCCTCCCTACTGACAGGTACAGTCCAGTACCCATTGGTCAGGTCTATTGCAGTGAATACCTTTGACACCTGGATCTGGGGCAACCCTTGGTCAATGTAGGGAGAGGCCATCGGGAAGTGTGGACCCGTTTGTTGAGCTCCCTTAGGTCAGCACAGAGTCTCCACTGGCCGTTAGGTTTCAAAATCCCCAACACCGGATTATTGAAGGTGCTGTGGACTGGACGAATTATCACACGGGACTCCAGGTTCTTAATTATTTCAGTAAGGGACTCCATTGATGCGAGAGGCAAGCGATATTGCCTCTCAAACACTGGAGTCATGCCAGGGTCCGTGGGAATTGTTGTGTGGATGTCTGTGCGACCAGTCATATGAGTCCACCGCAAAGAGATCTTGAAAATCTAAGAAGACTTGTTTAAATTCTTGCTTTTGCTCCAGAGTCTCACAGGCATTGGCTAGGTTTACTCTCTCTTCAACCATCTGCCTGAAGCCTGGGAAGACTTCCGGTTTGGCTATCTCAGCGGCCTCCTCCAGCTGGGTGGAGAAGTCCCTGGTCAAAGTGCTGATTTGGACTAATGGCTTCAGGTGGGGAAGGCAGTCCTCGTGGACTTGAAAGATCACCTCATCCCTCCTGAAGTCACAGGTCACATCTTCCTTAACATAAGGGCAGGAAGAGTACACCAGGAAATTCCCCCCCATGCCGGGTGAAGATCCTGTCTGGTGGTGTTATTGTCGCTTTCACTGTCAAAACAGTCCTTGGGGATTGGTCGTAACAGTTTACCTAAATCTATGGAAAAATTTCGGTCATAAACCGCCATTCCAATAATGGTGCCTGCAGCCAGAGTGATACCCTTTAGGTCGCTGTTATCCGCCTCTATTGGAATGGTTTCGCGTTCTATGTTGACTAGTGATGTGGGTTTACCCCCAACCCTTGCTGTTGGAAATGAGCATTCAGATCGACATAGGCGTCAGGATTTTTCAGTTTCTGTCCTCTTTTAATTTTTGCTTCCAGTGAGAATTGTTGGGTCCGTTCTGGGATGGTGACTTCCTCTCCAATCTGAATTTCAACTGCATATGGCAGCAGTTGAGCTGACCGAAATGCTTTTTCTGGGTCATCAAAGTCCAAAGGATTACCCGCTAATTGGGACCAAGCTTTGAAGTTTATTAGGTCCAAACTAATGGCAAAGCGATTGAGAATGTCACTGCCTAAATAAAATGCGGCAGGGACATCTCGCATGACCCAACAATTATGGACTATGCTCTTGTTGCCTATGGAAATTTTGAGCATACACCTGCTAGGCAGGAGATGTTTGCAATTGGGTGTTTCCAGGTCCATTTCCCATTTGTCTAACAGTTTAAATGTGGGAATGGCTGGATCTTTTGGGAGTTTGCGGAACATGGCCTCATTGATGAAGCTCTTACCGTTGTCCTCACAGACTCAGGCGAGAACACAGTCCTTCCCTTCATTTAACTGAATAGGGATGAACAATCGCTCTCCAATTTTCTGAATATCAGCCAAGCTTTGAGCTGATTTCTCAACTTTTTGGACTATAGGAATGGGATTTTCTGATTGTGAATTTGTATAGAATTTCAGAGTGTTTCCTTCCAGTGTGGAATGCCACCTTAAACTGGAGGGAAGGTTGATCTCCAGAAATGGAGGACTCCCCATCACCAGTTTGTTGCCCTACTGCAATTACTGTCACGTCTGGGATTTGATTATTCTGGAAGTGAAGTTCTATTTGGTCAGGTTTCTGTTCAACCATGTGGCAGGTGCCATTTAAACTACCATGGTTGACACTAGGTTTTATTTTATTGGTCGGCTAGTCTTGGTCCAGAGGACCTTGTTTACACAATCTGAGGGGCGACAATCTACGCAGGATGTCATTCCCTAGTAAACAAGGTGTGCCCTCTGGAGTCACAACTATGACTGGGTGCTTCACCTTGTGTCGCCCAATTTTAATGTCCAAATCCGCAGTCCCCTCGACGGGAATTTCCTTCCCCATCGAACTTCCGAAGTTGTCCAGGAAGAGGGGTGAGAGGAATTTGGTATTTCTCCCCCCTTCCCGAATTCAGCTGATCAAATGCCCTTTTTGACAGAAGGGTAGCTTGGGATCCGGTGTTCCCCAGTGCCAAAATTGTACATTGCCCCTGTATTTGGACCGGTGCATAAAATCTTCCCTCCTTTTCCTCAAGAGGGCAAAGATAATGCACATTTTTTGGCCAACTGGTGGGTTAGTTTCTTGGTTTGGGATACTGACAGAGAGGTGATTTGGGCAGGATTCTGTTTGGGATCTTGGGAACCTGTAAGAAAAAGGTGACAGCTAGATATGGGGGAAGTTTTGGGTTCCCCTGGTTCTGATTCTGGGCTGCCCCCTCACCCCCCCCCCCTTTTTGGAGGCAGTCACCAGGATGGGTTTGAACACAGAGATTTTCGTTCTGGTCTTTCTGGGGTTTGATGGGCGGTTTTAACTCGGTCCCCACATCTACCCAGTCTGGATTTGGATCCTTTGGGACCCATTTTTCTTTGGGAGGAGTTCACCCATCTCTGAAGGGGAAGATCTTTTTCCCAGAATCCTCTGAGGACCCCCCTCCTTCAAACTGGAAGATTTGCACCTCCTCCACAAAATGGGCCTTTTTGGGCTCTTTATTTCTCCTACCCACCCTCTGCTCCTTGGTTTGCAGACTTTCGGGGGCAGGAGATTTTGGTTCCGGTTCCTGGGTTTCCAGGGGCTTTTCACAATTGGGGAAGGCGGCTTCCTCTGAGGCTTTACCCCCCCTCCCCTTGTACCTCCTCCCTGGGAACCAGTGGGTTGTCGGGGTTCTTCCCCCATCATTGTTCTGGAACACCAGACCCTGGATTCAAGGAGTTCTGAGCCGCCATGCTCATCTGAGGGTTATGTTGAGCCCTCAGCATGCGACCCAGATCCTGTGCCATGTACTGTACCTGACGCTCTAGTTGAGACACCCGCTGTGGCTGGTACAGGGTCCTCAGGTTTACCCTGGGTTGATCCCGGGAAGGGTAACTATCCCTTCTCGCCAAATACCCCGGGTTTGGAAAGTTTGGGTACCCCTCCACCCTTCACCTCCCCTCTTCCGGTTTGGGCTGTCTGGGCTCAGGAAAGTGGGGAAAGAAAGAAGGGTTGTTTTGGGGGTTGAAGTTTGCCGGGTATCGGGGAAAGAAGTTTGGTCCGGCATTTGGGGAAATACTGCCCTCCTGGGGAAAGTGAGGAGGGAAGTTTCCTGGGTTTGCTGCTGTCTGTTTGGGCCCCCCCCACCCCCTTGGTCTGGAGGAGTCCACACATAGCCCAGGGTGGGCCTATTTCCCTTGTAGCGTGGGCTGATGTAATCAGGGGAGTTAGGGGTCCCATTTGTGGGTTTACCTCCCTGGCTCCCTGTTTGGGATTGGCCCGAAGGTCTTCTGGGTCTGAGGTTAGTTGGATTCTGCACAGGAAGGTTTTTAGCTGTTGGTTGTTTTGGGGTTTTTGCTACTATTTTTATTTTCCAATGGCTTCTGTACTTCATAGATGCGCGTGGCTTGTTCAATGACCCAGTCTAGTGATCTTTTCTCATGAAAGTCCCTAACTAGCTGTGTCATAATATACTTAAAGAGAGCATGAAAGAAGGTGTTTACGAATTCCTTACTGTCAGTGCGCACCCTTCTAGTGGTCTGCGCAAAGGCACGTTTTAATTTCTGAACAAATTCTTGTGGGGCCTGGTCTTCCCCATATTGTAAGTTGTAGGTTGCCTTGCGAGCCTCTTGAGGGTTCCTATAGAAGGAAAAATGTTTCAGGATGGCCGCCCTATAGGTGGACCATCTGGAATGGTTTTGATCCTCCAGCCCCACAAAGAAGCTGGAGTACTCGGGAGAAAATGTCCACTTCACATACTGAATAATTCTTTGGCTGTCCTTCAGATGGAAAGTCTCCATCATCTGGTCAAATAATTCAAGGTGCTCCCAAACCGAATATTTACCATTTTTGTGGTAGGACGTGATGACGCTCCTAATGGCGTTTATTTGTTTCAGGGGATCCTTGAGTAAAGCCCTCTTGACTTTGTTGGCCTTTTTAGTTCGGGTCACCATGGTCCAGTCATCCTCTGATTCAGAGGCACTGCTACCAGAGGTGGCTGTCTGGTCTTCTAGGCTCTCCTGGATTCTGCGAGCTTGGGAATGGCTGGCAGAATGTGGGGGCCTAGTTTCTAGGGGCCTGTGGCGCTCAGAAGAGTCTTCTGACTCTTCCTTGCTCCCAGGATTGGCTGAGTACCCCCCCTCCCCCCAACTGTCCTAGCTGAGAAGAGGTTTTTAGTATGCCCTTAGTGGGCCTACTCTCATGGAATTCCCCACCAAATTTTACGGTCTGATCTCTGGGTAAGTTATATTTCTGAGGATCCATTTCTCTGATTCTCCCCTCACTGCAGTCTCCCTGATCAGAGAAGATGGCCTTAGCACTTGGGAACCTATACATAGATGCCCGCCCATCCATTTCTGGAGACGCTAACCTATTAGCCCCATATTCCCCATTGGGTTGAAGTCTACCATCCCCGTGGCCCTTGGTTCATGTGAGCCAGTGTACATGGGGGTGGCAGTCCATGGAATTTAAGAGTTAGTCTCTGGTGCCAGGGTTTCTGAGGTTATGCTCAGGGGTTTCCCCTCTCCCATCTGGCCTCATCTCTGTCAGCCTCTACTCCCAGCTGGCATGCATGGATCTGACCCTTTTGTTCTTCTATTAAGGCCTTACTGGTCTCTATTAATTGTTCCTGCATGGCCACCTGTCTATGGAGCCTGTCATTTTTCTCACAGAGAGCCTCATTGTCTCTCTGTGCTTCCTGTCTGATTTGGGAGTACTCGGCCAATTCTTGCTGCAGGAGGCTCACCTCCTGAGTTCTGTCCTTACTGGCCATTCTTTGCCAGAGCATCTTCCACCCTCCTGGTGTGCTCTAACAGCTTTTCATAGTCCATTTTGAGTTCACCCAGTCCCTGAAGGGCCAGGTGATTTTCTTCCACCTTGGTTTTTAAATAGTTGACTTCCTGGCCTAAGACGTCCCTTTCCTGAATTAGAGTACCCCTCTGGCAGCCAGGTCGTCCCTTTGTTTTTTGAATGCACCAGCTTTCTGGCGCTCTTCATCAAATTCTGTTTGGGATTCAAGGTCTTTGAGAATTTATTAGTTTCTTCTTTTAATTTGTCTATGCGGTTCTCTAAAGTGACCACCTGTTCTGCGCATGCTGTCTTAAAGGTTAATTGCTGTTCTAGCTTTTGTTGGCTCTATATTAGGGTCCAACCTTTCTTGATGACTCTTTTCGTAGTGTCAGTAATTTGGTGCCTTGCTCTACCTTCTCTTGCTGCAGGAGATCCAGATCTTCCTTTATTTTTATCAGGTACCGTCTGGTTTCACTTTTATTCTTGGCTCTTTTGTAGCCTTTGCTCTGCAGAGTCCAGGTCAGTTTGGGTTCTCTCTAGTGATTGTACTTGCCTTTTTGCCAGATCTAGGTTTTCGGCATTTCTTCCTGTATTACTCCAACATGGAGGTACAGGTACGCCTGCTATTTTGGCAATTTTACATTGCTCTTCTTTTACCCTTGGGGCCATATACAGTTCACTAAGTGCCTGGTGTAATGGAACCTGGTCCTGACATGTATCTAATTCTATGGCATTGATTTGTTTGATTTCCTGCAGCCAAACATTCCCATCCTGCTCTGTCCATTCACCCCTGACAAACAATTTGTGCAATAGGTGTTCTTTTGCCATATTAATTTCCACTGGGGTCGCAATTCCGGAAATATTAATTTCCTTCTGACTTATCTCAGAGTTATTTTTTATTTTTGCAAAACAGGCCCAACTACTTTGAGTATTTCTATTGAAGGGTGTTTTTACAGTGTAGAACAGTGTGGTAGCCCAACAAGGTGTATGTACCCAGTCAGCATGCTGTGTTAGACTGTCACAAGTGGTATGTCTAATTCAGGATCTCGGGACGAGCCCCCAATCTGTAAGTGATTTCAATCCGGCACTTCACCTAAGTCAACGCCTAGCGTGTAATGCACAACTGAAATCCTTATTTATTTGTGTCTAAAAGTTTTTATTCTGAACGATTTACCATTCATATCACGCCCCTCTCCTGTAAATCACCACCGCCCACCCCCCACCCCCCACCGGTGAAACTGTACCAGGAATCAGGCTGGTTTACAAAGTTAAAATATTTATTCATGTATTAACAATTCAATCACACTGTTTTAATGGTTACACAATGATCACCAAAGGGGTGATGTAACACTAAATAATCTCTGTAATACACAAAGAGTAATAGTGAGCAAAACAATTCAGCACAGAAATGATACTTTTGTGTGTGTGTGTTCAGATCAAATCGCAGTGTGGTTATTATTTCCCCCTGCACACCCCTCAGCCCCCCCAATAGGCAATGTAAAGAGATGGGAGGAGAGAGCAGGTATTCAGGAATGGCAGAATTCAAACAAAATATCAATCCCAATTTCCCCGCAGCAACACAAGAGAAAAACAGAATTGATTGGCAAGCGGTCAAAATGGTTTTTAAAGCTATCTGAGAATGGAATGTGCAAAAACACTAAATATGGTCTAAATCGCTGAAATTGTTTAAATTCTTATGGGAGCCGCTTTGGATAGTTGCAGACAAACACTAGCAATGATTTAATACTAAGAAGCAATGTGAAATCTTAAAACTGAGGTCGGGAGCAATCAAAAGCTGTTTTACACGTGTCAGAATTTCCCTAAAATGAAATTTGCGGCAAACTTTTCAGTGCGCGATAATCGCGATAACAGGGAGAACCGTATGTATTTGGGATGCGGTTTTAGATGCAAATTAAAGCTGTGTATGTTAGCTACAAGGAGACGTTGAAATTCTGTTTCTAGCACAAAAATTTAGGCAGTTGTGGACTTTTAGCGGATGTCGTTTTTCTGAGACCGGCGCAAGAATGGGAAACAGGAATGCAGTTTTAAAATGGCAAAAAGGATTTCTTACACTAGGTTAAAGACTACCAAAAAGTATAATGCCACACAGGAAGGTCATTCACGGCCGATCATAACAGTTCAGGTGTGATACTCTTTGTTTGGGTTGAGAATTAATTTCTTAATCAATAGGAAGTTAGGGTTTAGGAACACATATGAGAGAAGAGTCCACGCAAAGATAGTTCTAACAATACTGGCTTGGAAAGCAAGAGAGGATGGGTTTAAGATAGGGATTACTATGGACAGTACATATGCTAGTGACACAGTTCTATAGATACTCACTATATATGTGTTTCAAACGGAACCGTCGGGGATTCCGGTCGGGGATTCCGGTCGGGACAGACTGCTGGGCACATCGGATTGGCAGCGTCAAGGCGATCTGGACACCACACAACTGAACTGGATCTGATCTGCAATGGCTCTGGTCACAGCACGGCACAACTGGATTGGATCTTTTGGTTCTGGTAATAATTATTTTAGCAGGCAAGCAGTACAGCCCGGCTGTTTGTTTGATGTTCCCCTTAGGTTTCTGGGGTGGGTTCTGGTTCGGGAAATTTCAGGCCTAGCTGAAAATGGTTCAACTATGTAATGGAATGGGCCTTTCTGCTTTGACAAGTTTCTGGAGCAAGTAGGATGGATGTTTCTGCTGCAGGGTGCTTCGCCAGCATCGGGATAGTGGGTGAATCTGTCTGTCCCTTTGAGTGCTGAGCTGTCTCTATTTATGCTTATGATAAAGGGGTGTTTGTGCTGGTTTATCCTAAGCTCGCCCCTTGGACAGGGATTGGTCAGGGTCTCCTCTCTTCCTTGATAGGAGAGAAACCGGGTGTCAACTTGCTTGTGTGGGTTTGAGGCCTAGAGTCCACCCCTAGCCTCTTGAACACAAAATCTGCTTTTGGTACAATCCATATTTCCACATATGCAATCTCTATAACAACCACATATATAGATCACATATTTTGAGTAGCAGATACTCCTCAAAACCCCGTCTCTGTAGAATCTTGTGTCTTCCTTCCACCGAATTTCGCCCTTGTTATCAGGAACACAATGTCCAGTTTATCAGCAAATTTGTACAAGTGTGCGCGTATAACATGGGCATACATGTATAAGGGTTCAAACCCACATTTTCCGCTGTTTCTTCAAAGAACATGCCACAGAGTTCTGGAGCCTTTTCCCCTGTGCATCCAGAAATCACATTAACAATGCTGTTATGTCTATAATTTTCACAATTTTACATAGTAAGTTATATGTATTTAAATAAAATGTTCTTTGTGAATGTTCAGCCACAGATGTTTGTCTCCGCCTCCTTCTCCAGCATTGGATCTTTCATGGATTCACATGCTTAGAATATTCCCCGTCGTCAGACTGGGACCCCTCGGTACACATATATAGCCTTTTTCAAAGGAAAACTTTCGACACTTTTGTGTCCTATCTACGTCCTTCTAGGACCCGCCTACGCATGCTCCGCAGGCCGTGCCAGTATAAGAGGCCCGCCCCCGCGGCTCCCCTTCAGATTTCAACCGTCTCCAAAGTAGTGGGATCTCCTCGTGTTGTCCTACTGTTTTGTACTAGGTTGCGTCATTGGATTTCGAGTAATAATGTCCTCTGTGTCAGGTAAAGCGCTGTTCCGTCCATGCGCGACATGCGGCTTAAAAAAGGTTTAAGAGGGGGACGGACATATGGACTGCATATATTGCCTCCACCCTCACCATTCGGCGGAGACCTGCGACATATGCAAGGGGTTTTCTCAAAAAACCCTCAAAGACCGGAACCGACGCCTGGTGGCATGGCTGAATGATGGAGCGGGGGCATACCCCCCCTCGGAGGTGGGCTCCACACAGTCGGCGAAAACATCGCACCGAGCGGCCTCGTCGGAACCGCCGGTGAAGAAATTTAGACCGTCGGAAAAAGAGTCGTCTGGAAGTCACTCCACTAGAGACTCCTCGGCAAAGAAATCATCCTCATCAAAAAAGCATGAGAAGGAAAGGAAATCCTCCTCTGGCGATCATCACAGATCGACCACGAGTCGAGTAAAAGCGGGCACAGTGTGGAGAAGGCGGGACCGCCAAAACCACCTGCGAAGTCTTCGTCGTCGACGCCGGTCCAGTCATCGACCGCCTCCCTACCACTTGCACAGGGGGCATCCACCGTCCCGTCGACAATGGCGTCGACGAGGGCCTCGTCGACGGGGATCCTACAGGAGGCCTGGAGGCCTGAAGTCTTTGACCCGACCCCCCCGGAGCCTTTGCTCCAAGAACAAGCTATGTCGCTGTCCTCGGAGGACGAGAACGAGAGAGTTGCTGGCCCAGCAGACCTAGGGCTATGAGCGGCTGACAAGTCATCGACGAGGGCCTCCGTTACACCGGTATCTGCCCCTCTCCTCAATCGGTTTTGTCGTTTGATATTCTGTCCACGCTTCAGTCCTTGTTGCAGTCGTTGGACCAGCGACTACCCCAGGCAAGCCTACCACAATCACTCGTCGACGAGCCGGGCCCGTCCCGTCAACCGACGCACCCACGCACGCCAATCTCAACACTGGCACAGGAGGAAGGTGAGCTGCCAGATTCGGAGTCCGACAGGGGGGGCCATGTCGGATATCTCATTATCCCCCTCCAGGGATCCTACCTGGGAGTCAGAGGCGGAGTTGGAAAACCCCAGAAGCCCAGCTCACCCGTCCCCTCCGGACGACATCGCGTCATTCCATTCTATGATGGAGAAGGCATGCAAAGAATTTGGTCTGTCCCAAGAAGAACAGAAAAAGGATTGTTTTTTGTTCGACCACATGGGCAAGAGAAGGAGATCGGTGTTCTCGATACCAATACTGGACCATGTATGGAAAGAGGGGTTGCAGACAATGAGACACCCATTCTCAGAACCAGCAGTGAAAGGACGCCTAGAAAAAAAGTTTAAGGCTCCAGAGTCTACCCCCAAGTGTTTATCCTCCCAACCAACACTGGACTCGGTGGTGTCGGCGGCAGCAGCGAGGAAGGCAAAGGCGCAGCACAAGTGCACGACCCCTCCTGAGAACGAGGCGAGACGCCAAGATGCCTTTGGCAAGAAAGTGCTCTCCGTGGGAGAGACCACAGTGAAGGCCGCAAACTCTCTGGCAATTGTGGCCAGATACGATAGGGAGATGTGGCACAGATTAGCTCCGCTGCTTGATCATCTTCCAGAAGAACAGAGGAAGGTGGCGATGCTACTGGTCCGAGAGGGTGAGGAAGTTTTAAATCACGCAATAAACATCGCGGTGGATCTCGCTGAGTCAGGCTTCAAGCAAGTCAACAATGGGGTGGTATTGCGTCGACAGTCATGGCTTAAGTGTACCTACTTCAGGCCAGAGGTGCAATACAAGGTCTTAGATATGCCCTTTGAGGGAGACCTTCTTTTCGGCGAGAAGGTGGACGAGGCCCTAAAAGGGATGAAAGAAGATTCGGACACGGCACGTTCATTGGGTGCCCTCCAGAGTGGCAGAAGTTACAAGTCTTTTCATCCCTTTAGAGGGGCTTCAGGTAATTCGAGATTCTCTTCTGGAGACAGACCCTTTGCCAGATCGGCTTACCCCTCCCAGGGATACCGACGTGCCTCACAATCGGCTAACCGTCGACGAAACTTCCAGTCTTCCAGAAAACGACCATCATACCCATCGTCGTCGAGAGACGAGCAAAATAAAGATCAGCAGTGACATACCACGCACCGTTCTGGGGGGGAAGAGTCTCGGCATATGTCGACGAATGGGAAAGGATAACGACGGACCGATGGGTGTTAGACACCATAAGAAACGGACACTCTCTGCAATTCAAACACAACCCTCCGCAAATTCCACCTGCGTTCACCGCTCAGTCCCATACGAAGGTACTGCAACAAGAGGTTACACTCATGTTAGCGAAGGGCGTGATAGAATTAGTTCCAACATCACAGAGAGGTCAAGGAGTCTACTCAAGATACTTCGTCGTAAAAAAGCCGAACGGCAAATGGCGTCCCATTCTAGACTTGCGCAATCTCAACAAGTCCTTAAAGAGCCTAAAATTCAAGATGCTCACTCTGCAGGAAGTGATCGCGCAGTTCAAAAGGGAGATTTCCTGGCGTCCCTGGATTTACAGGACGCGTATTTCCATATTCCAATGTGTCGGAAACACAGGAAATTCCTACGTTTTGTAATAGGGCAAACTCACTACCAATTCACGGTTCTTCCTTTCGGGCTCAAGACCTCCCCCAGAACGTTCACAAAATGCCTGGCTCCAGTGGCTGCCTGGCTAAGGAAGCAAAGCCACCATGTATACCCATACCTCGACGACTGGCTGGTAAGGGGGATCCTCCCCAGCTTTGACCAACACAAGTCTGCAAGCCACCAGGCAGCTTCTACAACGACTAGGATTCGCCATAAACTTTGAGAAATCCTCTCTGCGGCCATCGAGAACGCTGGTATTCTTGGGGGCACAGTTCGAGACTCAGGGCTGGTGAAACCTTCCCTCGACAGGACCTCAAGACTCATTCAACAAGCGGCCAGGCTACGGCGGAACACCAGGATCTCAGTGAGAAAGTATGTTTCGGTCCTGGGGGCCATGGCATCCTGCATCCATCTGGTGAGAAACTGTCGACTATTCATGAGGCCAGTCCAAGAATTCCTCGCAGACCGATGGACACAGGCTCAGGGATCGTGGTCGGACAGGATAACCGTCGACGACGACAAGCTACGTCGGACCCTCCAATGGTGGCAGAGTTCCCACAATCTGAGCAGCGGTGTGCCCCTACAGAAGCCGGAGTTTCAGAGCACCATAGTTACGGATGCGTCCCTAACCGGATGGGGAGCGCACATGGGTGCTCTCCAAACGCAAGGTCGCTGGTCTCCAACGGAGTCACTCCTACACATAAACGTACTGGAACTCAGAGCGGTACGATGGGCTTTGAAGGCGTTCCTACCACACATCAAGAGTTCGCGAGTGCGAATACTGACCGACAATACAACAGCCATGTTTTATCTGAGGAAACAAGGAGGGACACGATCGAGGACTCTTTCCATAGAAGCCCAGAAAACATGGCATTGGGCATCGAAACACGAAATTTCCCTCGTGGCTCATCACCTTCCAGGAGTGAGGAACGGCCAAGCCGACTCCCTCAGCAGAAGCATGGCCCAGATACACGAGTGGGAAGTGGACACGGGTCACTTGAGGAAAGTGTTCGAGAAATGGGGTCACCCCCTTCTGGACGCCTTCGCGACCAAAGACAACAAGAAATGCGAGCGATTTGCAAACAGATGGCCCCAAGAGGGATCGGTGGGGGAGGCGTTCTCCTTCCCATGGACAGACCTGTTCCTCTATGCTTTCCCCCCGTTTCCCCTCATACGGAAAACAATACAGTGGATACGCAGATACAATTGCCGGGTGATTCTAGTGACACCATACTGGCCGAGGCAACCGTGGTTCTCAGACCTCCTCCATCTATCGCTGGAACATCCCATAGCGTTTCCGAAAGTCCCGTACCTTCTATCCCGGGACAGAGGCATGGTGTGGCATCACGACCCGGACAGTCTCAACCTTACGTCCTGGCTTCTCGGAGTTCGGCGCCCTAGACATTTCAGAGGATTAGCAAAAAATTCTACAGGCGGCTAGAGTCCCTTCTACTAACAAATCTTACTCCTATAAGTGGCAGAGATTCTGTGAATGGTGTAGAGGACAACGGTGCCTACAGCCATTGTTGGTGACGCCGGAACAAGTTCTACCTTACCTGCTCCTCTTGGCAGAAAAGGGATTGTCCCCCTCGTCGATAAAGGTACACCTGGCAGCCATCTCGAGGTTCCCAAGGAAGAGGCAGTCGTCTCCTCTATTCAGTGACAGACTGGTAAAACACTTCATGCAGGGTTTATTTCGAGCCTTTCCCCCGGTGAAACGTTTTCCCCCGACGTGGAGCCTCAACACAGTGTTGGCAGGCTTGATTAAACCGCCTTTCGAGCCTATGGCCACGTCCGACATAAAATTCATTTCGTGGAAGTTGGCATTCCTGATAGCTATCACATCAGCCAGACGTATCTCGGAACTACAAACGCTGGTCGTGGATCCGCCCTACCTAAGATTCTTTAAGGACAAGGTAGTCCTGGCAACTAACCCTATGTTCGTCCCGAAGGTTCCGACGGTATACCACAAACACTCATCCGTGGTTCTGCCTACTTTCTTCGACACTCCATCATCGGCAGCAGAAAAAACTCTTCATACCCTGGACGTTAAGAGGGCCCTGAAATTTTACCTACATCGTACACAAGACATCAGGGCTACTCGGCAACTGTTCGTCGCATATGGTCTGTCGACGAGAGGAAAGGAAATCTCTAAACAGGGACTGGCTAGATGGGTCTCGTCGACGATTGCTTTTTGTCACTCCAAGGCCGGAAGGCCACTGCAAGGACATCCTAGAGCTCACTCTACAAGGTCGATGTCCTCCTCAACAGCGTTATGGGCTGGGATTCCGCTGACGGACATATGCCAAGCGGCGGCATGGTCAGTGCCCCACACGTTTACCCGCCACTACTGCCTTGCCAGGCAGCATGCAGACGAGGTGCAGATGGGAAGAGCTGTCCTGCGCCATTTGTTTCAGTAAGGTAAGCTCTTCCCTGTGGAGATTCGGTTATCTACCCTCTTAAGGGCGATATACTTTATGTGGGCAATGTTATGACTTAACTTATCCCTACGGGAGATATGCATGGTGTAGTAGGGTGAGGATATATATTGTTACATTACATTCTCACCTCCGTCTCAAGCGTTACTGCTATACAATCTATTCTATTCTAAGCATGTGAATCCATGAAAGATCCAATGCTGGAGAAGGGAATAGTTTCTTACCTGTAACTCCATTTCTCCAGCATTGGTATCTTTCATGGATTCACATGCGCCCGCCAACCTCCCCGTATGTAATGTATGTGATAAATTTAACCCTTCCTACTTTGGAGGGGCCGAAATCTGAAGGGGAGCCACGGGGGCGGGCCTCTTATACTAGAACGGCCTGCGGAGCATGCGTAGGCGGGTCCTAGAAGGACGTAGATAGGACACAAAAGTGTCGAAAGATTTCCTTTGAAAAAGGCTATATATGTGTACCGAGGGGTCCCAGTCTGACGACGGGGAATATTCTAAGCATGTGAATCCATGAAAGATACCAATGCTGGACAAATGGAGTTACAGGTAAGAAACTATTCCCTTCTGTCTCCCTGCAGTTCAAGAACAGTCTCCTCCCTGTTGTTCCTGGCAGAGGCCATTTTATGACCCTTCAAACATAGCCTTTCCTGTAGCTGGAGGAAGTCCATTGTCTTTTTCCCCACTGCAGCCCACATTCTTCCCCCACCCTATATTCATCACATAGGTGTGATTTCCTGGTGGAGGGAGCTGGAGGAAAGCTGTCATTCTAGTTTGGGTGGCTTTTAGCTAGGCTTAGATTTAATGTTCTGTTGCATTTTTCTTTGGCTTAAAAAACAAACTAATGATTTCAAACTAGCAGCTAGAACACTTATTTCAGATTCTAAACCATGGGATTAACAATTACACCATAGGTTACTCTCAGGAACAGACAATTTAGATTTCAAACATTTGACTTCAGTTGGTACAGGTTTTAAAGTTTATCATGCAGGCTTCTGACAGCTGTCATTCAGGCGGCCGAGGGTACTTCGCCCAGATTTCACAGGCAGGCAACTTTTGTTGTGGATATTCCTTTACTTTCCGCTTTTCAGTACATTGTAATTTCACAAAGATTTCTTGACTTAAGTGAAATGTAGCACCCAGCAAGAATTCTGGATGTTTGAGGGTGTTTCGTACCGACATTGTGCAGTTTCAGGAACAAACTAAAAAGATTTAAAGCACGATTTTGGGGTTTCCTTTAGCCAAGCACTGCTTTTCCCTCTGTACTCCATTTTCACTTGTTGTGGAGCCCAGTGACATGTTTCAGGAGTGAGATCTCTGTTCCACCACTGACAACCTGCATGGCAGATTGGGCGGCCATCTTTTTGTGCTTTGCACAGCGCGATTTTCAGAAGTTATGGTGGGCACCAGGGTTTTGCGGCCATTTTGATGTTTCTGGCACCACCAGAACACAGGGATGCCGCATGGTAGAGCAAAAGTGGGTCAAGATATCCCACAGAGACTCTTTAGAGATGCTTCATACGCACCTCCTACACCCTGAGGTGACTTCAATTACTCGGACAGTATTGGCATTTATATATCACTTTTGCACTTGGTAAAATTCTGAGGCTGGGGAAGGAAAAAGGTTAACGGGTTCTCGGAGCATGTGATCACTTTTCAATCTCCCAATGAAGTCTAGATGAGACCTTTCCCGGCAATACCTAGTTAAACCAATGTGCCACCTATGAGGGACAGTTAGTCAATGGGGCAGAAGAGTCTGCAGGACCGACAAAGTCAATTTTCGCAGACCCGTGGATCGAACCTGTCTCGCTCTGTGTGGTCTTGCTTACAAGGTGAGCACGTTGCCCCTGAGCTATCCTCCCGGGACAGATATTGCAAGCTACAAACAAGCGGTAAGTACCCTTTAGTCAGCACAGTACCTGAGGTTGGAAGAAGAGGGTACAGCTGGCTTCTGTTCTGGTTGCAGATCCCTGGTTGCAGATCCTGGGTTCCTGGGCCTCAGTTGTTGGGACAAGAGGGAGGACATCTCTAGAACTCCTGCACTAGAGTTTGAAGGTAGTCAGCGGCTACGGGCTCTTCATTTCAGCGGCACTTTGCAGTTTCGGCTACCGGATAATAGTACCACCGTGTATCTTGGATACTTGAAGGGCTTTCTTCACTCCTTGAGTCAGCACTCTGGTGCAGTGACTCGAGCTTGGGTTGTCCTGCTTCGGGAGGGTCCTCAGGATATTTCTGGAGCTTTTGTCCGGTTTAAAGACGATGCACTCGACTACAGATTTCTCGACCCTTGGCACTCGGTTCCAGCAGCAGCAAAGAAGTACAGCCAGTTGCGGAAGGTCCTCCGGCAAAGTTCGTCTTGGGGTCAGTTGGTCCCACTAACCCAAGGGAATAAGTCGCTCGTTCCGGGCTTGCAGTAAGCTTCTGTTCACAATTCCTTCGTCGATGTTTCGTCCAGTGGTCGACTCTGCCTTCAGTTCAAGAAGCCTTGCCTTTTATGCAGGTTTCTCCCATTCATGCACAGCCTAGCTGTCACTCACAGCAGGGTGGCTGTCCTACAAGGACATCCAGCCATCCAATCAGGACTGGGTGCATTCAGGTAACAAAGGAGACTAAGGACGGAGTTTCGGGCACCTCCCTCGCTTCCTACCCTGCCAGACACACTGGATCCAGAGGCTGGTTTCAGTACTGAAGCCCGCCAATGGCAAAACAAAGAAAAGGGTTAAACTTGGTTTGGCACGCAGAGTAAAACCCAAGAAAGACCTCACAAACAAGAAATGGCAAAAAGACGACCGGGGCCATTTTGACACACTGGTCACACATGGGTGCTATACTGCAGCTGAGGATTCAGCATGCAGTAAAAATGCACAATGGTAGGAAAATGAAACCACTCCCACCAGCCAATTAAAGTAGTGAGGGTAACATAAAAAATGTTACATGAGTAAGTAGGAAAAGGGGCTACTAAGTAACCGTCCAACACTCCACATAAAATGGGGTGTGCTGGACCTACAAAGCAGAAAGGTAATTAAAGTCAATGTCCATGTACTACTCTTGGGAACAGTAGTTCACCCAAGAGAAAGTATTTAAACAGTATGAGAAATCCAAAGGACTTTTCTGTGACACTGCACTGAAGGTGCTGTGTGTCACAATGCAATAGGGAGAAGCCTTTGGAGTTTGCCAGACTCCAAAAACAAAGAAAACAGTCGAAATCAGATCAAAAATACATGAGAGAGTGAGAAAAAGGTCTCACTCCAGGATAAAAATGAAGTCCCAAAAGTCCAGCAAAAGAGCTCGGGGGGGTCTCTAAGGTTGAAGGGAATTAGCACAGAAATGAGAATTCCCCCCAACAACTGTAAAAGGTAAGGGTCAGGATCAAAAATTAAAGCAAAACGTTTGGGGGTCCATTAAAATGGAAGTAAAGGTGCAGTCGAGAGAAATCTTTCTCAACAATGTGTGCATCATAAAAACAAGCAATCTCAAAGGTCGACCGAGCCCCTTTGCACTGGTAGTGTTAGGGACTGACCAGTTCCCACAAAACAGATGAGCCAAGCAAGTTCACTACAGCAAAAATGCTTTACTTGCCTCCAAAAGTCAGTATTGGATTCTACCAGCAAGAGGCTGTGGCGCTCCAGAGAGTTCTATTTGAGGTAAATCAAGGGGAAACCTGCAAAAAACTATTTGCAAAAATGAAAATCTTCCCAACACCAACTGTTTTGGCCACTTTGAAATGGAAGTATACTCCGTCAAAGTGTCACATTTTGTGATTACTAAATGGAAATGGAAAGGTAGTCTCTAACAGCTCAAACCAATACCCAGGATAAAGCTGATTATCCCAACTAAATCATCATTGCACCGTCTCTGGGGGGGGGACGACTTTGGGTACCATTCTTCCAGAACAAGAAATCAAACCCCAAAATCAGATCTGGTTTTCTCACAAAGTTTACTTGTATAAACTGCAATAAGTTAATGTTACAGAACTACAGTTTGATGTAGGTGAGCTATTGTATGTTTTTGACAGGGAGTTTGTGTCTGTGCAAGCCCATGTGCTTGGATGGGAACACCATAGTCATCGGACTGTTTGGGAATGGCCCGCCACGGTTTTGGGAGGGTATTGTAGATATTTTATCTTTCAACTTGGAACTTGTGTGTGTGTGTGCGCGCTAACTGTCATAGAAACCAATTGGGTGTCATGGTGTTTGAGGTAGTATGCTGTTGGTGCATATGAGAGCTACTAGTTGGGGACCCATGGAGTGTTTATGAAGTGGTAATTCATACTTCTGGTTAGTGTGTGGGTGCTCACTTATTTTTCTTCCTCTCACTCAACGAAAAGCCTGCATCTGACCACCTTCAGCCTGCAGTACACTCCCCCTGTCGTGGCCTGTGTCTGTATTCATCTGGCATGTAAATGGTCCAACTGGGAGATCCCTGTGTCCACAGATGGAAAGCCCTGGTGGGAGTATGTGGATGTCACAGTCACGCTGGAGCTCTTGGATGGTAAGTGTGGTATTAGATCCCTCACCTCTATTATCTTGTAACTTCTTTCGAGTCCTATATTATCACACAGTCCCTTCTTGCCCCGCTTTCGCCTCTTGTTTTGAAATGAAGCTTGGCTTGATTCTCCTAATTCCCCTGGAGAAAATTTGTTTTCTCCACAAATTCGTTTCCTGCCTCTCTAAACGAACAGTTTCTGCCGGCATGATTCTTTCTTTTCCTGTGTACCCCTTTTCGGCCTGCTAGCTTGTTTCACATTTCCTGTTCTTTCTTCTCTCCTGGTCAACTCTTTTTCACCACTTCTGCTTCTTTACTGATTCCCCGGCCATCATCCAAGCTCTTGATAACATTCTTATTCTACAGCATATTTTTTTCCTTGCTGCATTGTTACGTCCATGCCCTCACCATTCATTCATCGTCCTCTTAACTGCACTTTTTCTCCCCTTCTCTGCTTTCCCATTTTGTTCTTTCGTTGCTTTCTTCTTTCTTTGCTGTTCTTGATTCATCCCTGTCATATAGCCTTCTTTCTTCTGCCATCTTCAGTTGCTACTTCCTCTTGCATGCCTCCACCTTTATCGGTCCTGTGCGTCTCTAACTGCTTTCCTCTTTGTTTGCTGTCCTTTGCCTATATGGTGTTCAGGAAAACCCTCCAAGTTCAAATTGACTTGACAGGAACACCCTGTCCCCTTTTTGAAGGAGCATTAACCTCTCTACAACAACTCTTGTTTCTTTAAAATTGAATCCTTTGAAAATTAATGTATTTCTGCTGAGACCTGTTGGTGCCCAAGAAAACCCCTTAATAAATAAGTTGCAAGGCACTCCTCACTGCCCTCCTTTTGATGTCTGTCTTCTTTCTAGCCTACATCCTCCTTTCTCACTGTTTATACGCCTTGCGGTCTTCCTCTGGTTTGCTAACCTCACAATGTGTCTGCTCTCATTTCTTGTGACTTATCCCCATCTGTCTTATGGTTCTCGTCCTGTTCTATTCCCTCTCTACTGTTGTACTTTTACTTTCCTCTCGCTGTTCTCCTTTATTACATTCTGTGTTTTGAAACTGTGTATTTTTTGCAGAGCTAACTCATGAATTTCTGCAGATCCTGGAAAAAACACCCAATCGTCTGAAACGCATTAGGAACTGGAGGGTGAGTATTTGGTGGGTTCTTTCACGAGTAGAAGTCACATCTGGGAAAACATTTCAGCTAGAAAGATGTTGGGTAGGTTTTTCCATTGCCTTTTGGGGAAGGGTGAGAAACAATCTATCCAGATAAGTCTTTAGCACCAGTGGTGGGTCTTGGATGTCCCTAGAGGTTCTTAAAATGCTACCAACCTCTGCACATAAGTGCAATTAAAGAAACATAAGTTGCTCATCTTTTGTAAGTTACTTTTAGGTTTACTGTGTGAAGGTTGTTTTCCTGGGGAGTGATTAACTTTTTCATTGAGTAGGTTTATGCAAATGTTGTATTGAAGTGTGTTTGTGTGTCTTAGCAAATGTAATATCCTGTGGTTAGCTACCCTTAGTGTATAGACTTTTCTGTATTTGTATGCAATATGTTTATGCGAAACGTACCTTGCTTTTCTGTAGATTATTGTGAGGAAAGCTGTTATTATCTTCCAGTGGGTGGCTTTTTAAAAAATAAAATCTATTGGCTAACTTATTCTTCTGTGGGATGCTGACTGTGTTTTAGGATTTAACATGCCTCTGCGATAGCCATCATTCCTTTTGGTCAACAATCCCTTGGGAAAGGGCTACTTTTTTTTTTAACCAACTTTTTCATTTTTACTAAACCAATAACTGGTCATTGATTACAACATGCATTATGAACATTGTTACCCTCATGAACCCCATATTCATTACGCTTGAACCCTAGCATCAAATCCAGTATTGTCTTCTACTTTTACTTACCTTGTGTGAGTTGTGTTGTCTGTTGGTGGATAACTTACAGTACCTATGTAAAGATTAACATCTTTTTCAATGGGGCCTGAACAAAATGAATGTTGAACGGTTGACCCTGTTTGCAGTGCTAGAAGTCTGAATAAGCCGGGTACAAAAGCTGAGCTTATGAAAGCTCTTTGAGAATAGAAAATCTTGCTGGGGAGGGGAGGAGTGGTCATGGGGGTGGGGGAAAAGAGGGGAGTAATGAAAAGAGTACTTTTTTGCAGTTGAATGAGTGACAGTTTGAAAGCGGCTCTCATCCAGAGATTGTAAGACTCCAACTCAGTATTTGAGGACCTTACGGTGCTTAAAAAGAAACGTGGTGTCCAGTGGGTATCTGGTGTCAGTCTCCCTGAAACACTTGTATGTTTGGGTGAATGGCCACAAGAGGGACTCATTTGAAGGCATGCTTCATTTAGTCATGCAGCACATCATAAACTCTTGTTCCCTTGAGTTGCGTCAGATTCAAAGGTATTGGAACCGAGCAAAGAATGTTGACATGAGCTACAGGCAGAGTGACCCATAAGGACAAACGGACAAGTTGGCGGGTCATAGTCGCGCCTCCACAGGTCCACAAAGCAGGGGTGGATGAGCTTCTTTGTGGTGGGGTCGTTGAGTTTGAGTGGCACTACTGCACAAATGTAAGGGGTTAGTCCATTTGCCATAGGTCATCCTTGCTGTCCTAAAAAGGCAGCAGGGGGGTGAGTGCCGTATGCATGGCCTATAGCCTACCATCTCTTGGATGTCTGCTACCAGGCAGCAGACATCCCAGAGATTTCTTTTCAGCCTCACTCCTACTGGGGGTATTATACCAAAGAGGAAGTTGTCACTCTTATAATACTTGGAAGTAGCAATCTCCAACTCAGGTGGGGTGCCAAGTCAACTGCTGGTATAATGGACAATGTTGCCAGTATCACTGTTTTACACCGTGCTATTTTGGGCCATAGGATCCGGTAAATAGTCCTCTGAGAGTGAGATGTTTCTAATATATGCAGCCACTGAGATCACTAGTGGCGTTCTTTCTCCACAAAAAGCATGTCCACCAGTCGTCTTCTGTGTAGACTCGTAGTTTAGAGAAGTGATGGCCCAAATAAGTGTTCCTTACTTTGCTTAGGCCCGGACAGGATAATAACCGGTGTCTTGTGGTTTCCACTTGGTCTGAGATGTCACAGCAACAGCACTTATTCGATTCAGACTTTCCTCTGATTGCCCTGATTTTGTTGGTCGGAAGTAGATTTAGGTGCGCTCTCAAAAAGATGTTTCGGAGTGTTTTATTCAGAAACTTGTTCATGTACTCTGGGAGTTGATTTAGTCTGTGTTCATTGGTATGCTAGTTGTCAATTTATATTTTTAGATGCTATTTCGAGAGTTTTAATCCAGTCTCATTCCTCCAGTTTTTTCTTTACTTTTGTTGGGTTTCGTCTGAGATCCTCTTCTGTGCAACGAAGTTCTTCGGGTTTACATTTGTTTTTGTTTGACCAGTTTGCTAACAACTTATTGGTTCCCCTGTTTAGTTCACTGCTTATGATGTCAAAAATGTTGGTCGAGTTTCTAAAGTTGACTTTCTGTACAGCATTAAGCTGTTTCTGTTGACCATTGATCGAAGTTAGAATAAGCTCAACTCGCGGCGCATGGAGGCCATTGGTGTTGATGAGAGCCCGAGGACTCGGCGCCAAAAATATCCTTCTAGGCTATGCCAGATTTTATCGGGGATCCTTGGCATTGCCTCGGCTCCATACGCCAGTGAGGGGACTACGTTCACGTTGTAGAAATTTCTGACCAGTATTATGGAAAAACAACCAAATTTCCTAACAACCACCTTTGCTTGGGCGGTTAGTTTCCGATCTTCTCGAAAAGGGCCATTTGCATTGGAAGTTCTACTGTGCTGTTTAAGATCACGCCAAGATATTTAAATTCCTTAAACATGTTCGTTTTACTCCCTCCAGGTGCCATGGGAGTTTTTCAGTTCATTTTACTGATCTTTCAAGAGACATTACTTTAGTTTTCTTTATTTATCTCCAGGTTGTTTCTCTTAATATATTTTGCCAAATTGTCTAATTGTCGCTGAAGGCCGACTGCTGTTTGACCTAACACGATCAAGTCGTCAGCAATAAAGGAGGCGTGTGATTTTCTTTTTGGGTTTTTTGTTGATTTTGTACCCCTCCTGATGCAGGTGGAAAAGATCTAGTTTGGTCTTGAGAGTATTGGAAGTCTCCTAGGTAGGAGTTAAATAGAGCCAGAGCAAGTGGGCAGTCCTGCTTCACTCCTCTTGCTGTTTTGATTTCTGTAGATGGCGTACCCACACGGTTCAATCACACCCTCATTGATGTATTACTGTGGAGTTCTTGTATGGGCTCCAAAATCTCTAATGGACACCTCCAATTTGACAGTTTTTCCCATAAGATTTCACGATTGACCTGGTCGAAAGCTTGTACCAGGTCAATAAAAGCGATAAATATCCTAGTGCTGCCTTCCATGATCTTCCCCTTCAGCTTACTTAAGAGAAGGCTATTTGCAGTTGCCATATGTTCCCATGTCTTTTACAAATCCTGCCTGCAACTGGTCTGTACAACCTGCCGTTCTTGCCCATGACTGGAAGCAATCCAAAACCAGAGAGCCAAAGACCTTGTCGATTACGTCTAGTAAAGCTATCGGGCAGTAGTTCATTGGATTTTCTTTACGCCCCTTCTTATTGATGGGGACTACCATTGAGGTCTTCCATGATGCTGGGATCGCTTTTGTTTGTTTACGTTTTCTGAGCACTTCATTGATAAAAGTGGCCCATTCGTTTGGATGCTCTTTGAGGTCAGCATTTGTTATCCTATCAGGGCCTGGTGCTCTCGAGGTATTTAGTTTGTTAATCCTCGCCAAAGGGGTTTCCACGTCATGGGGTACATCCCAAGTCGTTGATGCTCTTTCTCATAGGGGACTCGTTTCCACAGCCGGTTTGCTAAACAAAGCTGAAAAATGTTCCACAAATTGTTCTTCTCCTACATTATTCTGTAGGGAATCGTTGGTATCATTAGTTATCGGTTTTTATTAAGGACCAGAACACTCTTGTTTTCCTACCACAAATGGCTCTAAGCATTTGTTCAGAGTCTGCTTGATACTTTTGAAGTCAGTGAGTTATGAGCCAACTTTTATAATTCTTTGCCGCGCACTTATCCTTGTCTGGCTTCCTTGGTATTGGTGTAAAGGCTTCCTTGGTATTGGTCTTAGCCGCCTTACGCTTAGCTGCCCTCAAAACTCTTCTTTTGTCAACCAAAGGTTTATCGTAAAAATGTAAATTTGACTTTGAGGTATCTTTCATTCTTCTTTTTTTCTTCGACCGGTAGGCTGTTAGCAATGGTTGGTAGTTGACCATTGGGTTACTTAAATCGTTGCTGCCAAAATCAGAGCTGGCTGTATAGTTTCTTGTTAGGCTTTAATGGAGTTTACAGTCAGTCTTGGGCGAGTACCACTGTTACGTTCCTCCACTTCAGCCATCATTTTATTTCTTGGCACTCTTTCAGTCTTCCATGTTTTTAGCAAGTTATGCTCACTATGTTTTGTTTGTTTTACTCCAAAAGAAGTAATCGGAGGGAGAAGTTCTCAGGACACAAAAATGTGATCAATAGCGTTTTTCCCATCCCTCTCCCAAGTTTGTATTAATGATGTATTTTGGTCTGACATCATATGGAGGTTATAAAGATATCGAGAATCCATCCAGAGTGACCAGAGGATTCCTCTTTCAACTGCCAGTGGTTGCTTTTTAATTCAATTATTTCCTCCTGGATGTTTTAAACAGGTTGCATTTAAATCGCCACAGATGATTGTATACTTTGGTTGATAGTCTGTATACAGCTCGTCAATTACAGTTTCAGCCATTGTGAGGAATTTCTTGTTCATTATCAGCTGGTTCCAATATGTGTTAATGATCGCATGAGATCGCCTGTGTTGTCATCCGCTCCAGCTCCATGATTTCTCCATTTCTTAAGTTGGACCTGAAAAGATTGGTTTGAAGTTAGTCTTTCTATGATCTACTTCACTTTCAGATCTTAAAGCCGTTAAAAGGCCAGAAGTTGGACGTCGTTTAGGTCCCTTTAGGGTAGGTGAAATGAAGATTTCATAGCCGTCCTTTCCATGATCCATGTCTCTTGGAGGCACAGGATGTCAGTCTCCAAGGTTAACGTCGCTAGCAGCTGTCAGGTGGCTAAAGCCCCTAGTGTTCCATGAGCCCATTGTTCATAAACTTGCTATTAAGGGACGTTCTTCCATGTTGCCCTTTATTGGCTGGCAAGATTTGAAGTCTGTGGGTGGCTATCTCTGAGGTTGGTTAGCTAGGGCCTCTGGGATCCAGGCCCACAGTTGCTGAATCTTGCTCTTTTAGCCTTTTTGCTGAATTACTATTGGTTCCTTTTGATGAGCCGTGGTAATATCCGGGTTAAAGGTCACCTTCAATTTCGACAATGGGCCTCGTGGTACTCGCCCTATGTTCATAGAGTCTTAATTAAGTGTAGCTTTGTTGGCAATTAATTATTTAATTTTTTTTCTGGGTGCACTACAGTTTTAACGGTGATGATGCCTTTTTGATTAGCATGTACTCAAAATGACTGGGTCCTGTGATTTAAACCCCACACTTGGATCTTTGTTAGCTACCACTCTGCTTTCTCAGCTTAGAGATTTCCTTATAATGGCAGGCATCTTAATGGAATTCTTGCAATAAAGCCGGGCTAGCCTTTAGTACCTGGTAGTATACTGTCTGCCAGCAAAAAGGGGGGGCTGTGCAGCACGCTCCACATTCCAGCCATGGTGATGTATTGTTGCTGGGCTGCTGTAAGGTAGCTGGCTGTCAACTATTGGACAGTCCCAACCGGCATGAATGGTACAGGTCCCTACTGTTGGAGGTCTGGCTTAGGCCAGCTCTGAGGGAATGTATTCTCAGTGGGAGACTCAGTAAGGAGCTGAGGATTGCCCAGGAACTTGTCAAATACTGCTGGCGGAAGATTAGCAGCTGCTAAGGGGTCTTGTCCCTGCCGTAAAAATGGTGGGGCCTGCCTTGCTGTTTGAAAGTCCAGGAAATGATACTTTTTTTTTTTCTTTTTATTTTTTTGTTACTTCCCTTCAGTAGTCCTTATTTGCTGGACAGGCTGCTCTTTTGGCATTGTCCTGATTTTTGCTGTGCCACAATCCTCCCTGCGAAATACTCCTGGACCAAGCACCTTAAGGTGTGTAGTCTTCCTTGCCTGGAAGTCGAGTGGCTCTCAACTATCCAGTCATAGCTCCATTTTGAGATGACCTAGGGCGCCTCCTGTTCTTGCCCCCCTTGTGGGAATATGTCTTGCTGGCTGCCGATTCCCGATGCCTTGAGCGGTCCTGAATTCTTGATCAGGTTCCTAATTTCTCATTGTGTCTTCTCAGTCGCTGCTGCTTCTGCCTTGTCAGTGATTTTCCTGGGTACACAGGATATTTGTTTTTTCACCCTTCTGTGTCATCATTGTCAGGTCTTTTGGCGCCGGAGCACTGCTTCAGACCTGTAAATGAAGCCCTGTACTTGGTTCACCTGCCATTCCTGGACCAAATTTGCAGTGCCTACTCCTGTGAGTATTTGTCACCCGGTCCTGGGGTCTTCAGATAGTCTTTGGAATAACCGTCCGAGGTCCTATTGGATTTATGCAGTCTCCCCCTACAGCGTATTACCACTGACATACCTTGGTTGTCTTGCTTTTATCCCTCTCTGATGGTTGTTGTCTCAAACCTGTAGCTAGAGTTTTTCTGGCGTGTCTCAACTGATGTTCTATGGGATTGGTCACTTGAGATTAATCACTTGGTGTACCTATGGGGTGGAACTGGGGCTTAACTGACTTTGTACCATAACATTGGCTTGCTATGAGATGTCCTGTTTTCAATGAAGAAGTATTTTACAAACCTTTTAACTCCACCAAACTGGAGACTGGTACTTACCTGGACTGTGGTATTGTTTCTCAATCCTCTCTGGAGTTCCCTGCCAAAACAGTGTTTTTACAAGGTACAATTTTCGTTTTTAAATGTATTTCTATAGCGCAGCACGAACAGCCCAGAGGCATAGGGGTGCTTAAAACATGAGAAACACACAATCAACAAAGAAATGAAGCAAGACCAGGGCCACGAAAATCAAATGCATACAATGAAGTTCAGCAGAACAGCCTGGTTTTCAGTTTCCATTTAAAATCTTGCAGCGATGCACATGCCCGCAGATTGGGTGGAAGGGCATACCACAATACAGGCGCTGCATGTGGAAAAGACCCTTGAGCAACACAAGACAGTTTAGCGCTTGGAGTTGCCAGAAAGCAAGTATTATTAGACCAGAGTGCTTTACGGGCTGAAAGCCAAGTCAGATATTTAACCAAATACTCGGGCCTGTGCCCATAGATGCAACGATGGGAAATGCAATGAACCCGAAACAGAGTGCGATTGCTCATTGGGAGACAATGTATGGTTCTGCGTGCAGCAGACACATGGTCTGTTCTGAGTAGTACTTCTACTATGCGCACTGCATTATTCTGGATAATCTGAAGCCGAGATAAATCCCCATTGGTGATGCCTAGCAAGAGACGTGCACAATAATCCAGTTTTGCCACAATCATGGCACGAGCCACCATAGCACAGTTGTTGGCATTCAAGAACGGCTGTACTTGTGCGAGCAGCTTCAAATGATACAAGGTGCCTGCCACCAGACTATTCCCCTGTGCCCTCATTGTCAGATTCTGATCCAGGGTAACTCCCACAGTTTTCACTTTGGATTGCGTTTTAATTAGACAGCCAGTGATATCAAATTGCTGATTTTCTTGGCCTAGCTGCCCGAGTTGGGGCACAGTACCGACCACAATGAGTTCCATCTTGGAGTCATTTAATGCTAGTTTATTAGCCAGCATCCGCGTTTGGATCAATCTATAGGTGCTATTAAGAGAGGAGTCGACATCGTAATCACCTGACCGTGGCAAAAGGCACTGTGTATCATCAGCATAGTTGGCAAAAATTTTGCACACAGCATCCAATTGGTCAAATAATTGGAGCGTAAATATTTTAAATAAAGTGGGAGACACACAAGGACCCCTGAGACACAACACAAACGGGAAACTCCTCTGCACAAAACTCTTGGAAGAAAACTCAGATAGAAATGAGTGTACCCAGCCTGCCGCCGTAGCTGAAAATGCGCTCTGCTGCGCAATCTATCCGTGAGGATGGTGTGATCGACAAGTAGAAACGCTGCGGACAGATCCAGCAGCACCAGCAAAGCTGTGCCCTCCCTTATTAAAGATGTTAGATTTAAGACTTAAAAGGGTAGACTCTGTGCAGTGGGCACTGCGGAAGCCAGATTGTTTGTCCCAAGATATGAAATTGACATAAGAACTCTTCAATTTGTTGTTGTGCTACTTTATCGAATATCTTGAGTAGAAAATGGAAATTAGTAATTGGCTGATAGTTCCCTGGTACATTTGCATCCAAGTAGTTTTTTTTTTTTTTCATTCAACGGGAAGATCCAAGCCTGGTTGATATTCAGCGGGATAGAGCTTTGACTGAACAAAGCATTTATGAATTGTGTGATCACTGGCACCAGTTGTGGGCCTCACTCCATAATAGTCAGGGCCAGGCATATATCACCCATGCAATTTGTTGATTCTAGCTGCCTCCGAATGTCCGCAAGATGCTCCTTGCTAATTAGCTGAAAATCAAATTTAGGGTGCTCCACACAGTAACTGCAATGTGGGGAGGTCAGACGGGGCTCCCTTTGCCTGCTTGGTTTTGAAAGGAATGTTCTTTTGGGTATTCTCCAGTTTGTTAATCATGGTGTCTTGGATGGTCTGACACCAATTGGCGTCCTCCGTGACCTGTGATGGGATAAGACACAGGTCCTCCAGATCTTTGAGAATCCAAAACAGTTCCCTCGTGCTCGAGGCTGCCCCTTCAATCCTCAGATTATAGAAGCATTTTGCTGTCAAAATGGCTTTGTTTATTAGCTTCACCAATGTAGGTGGTTTTATCTTCAACTGCCTGCGTTTTTTGCCATTGCTTCAGAGCTCTCATTTTTATTATCTTTAAAGGGTGAATCTCAGAGGAATACCATTTTTTGTTAGGTTGGGGTTTGAGCAGCCAAGTTTTTATTGTGGCTAGCGTATTGACTGCCTTCTCAAGTGTGTTACAAAAGGCCTTCGCCAATTCATCAGACGTATTTAAGTTTAGTTAGATTGTCCATAATAGAAGAGAGGAAGAGAGAAGGGGGGTGTCCTTGCCAAAGGAGATACTTTGCGCACATTTCCATATAGGGACATATTCCATTCCAAGAGGAAATGATCAGACCATGGACAGGTAGAGCTCTTAAAGCTATTTCTAGTCCGGTTCTGTGTCAGTACATAGTCCAGTATTCTCCCTTTCATGTGGGTTGGTGGGTGAATTCACATGTGGATTGAACCCCCCCCCCAGTCCCCCAGTGTAGCTTTCACAAGTGTAGCCCGAGAGTCTGCCTCATCATTAAAACCTAGATTGAAATCACCAATGATGAGAACCCTAGAATTTGCCTTGAGGTTGGGTAAGATCTGATCACCTAGATTCAACAAAAATTCTGGCATGTTCTGAGTGGGTTCTATAAAGGAGAATATAAAGATATTTTATTTAATGTGTATAGTTCACAAGGATCTTTTCACATAAAACCCACGTTAAAACATAAGAATAAAAAAAGCATGTTAAAAATGTTGACATCAACTTAGCCTTCACATAGCACCACATTTCAAATAACTTTACATCACCAGCATAATAAAAACAAGTGTAACAATTCATAAGAATAGCTTAAAAGCCCAATAACACTTCCCCTCGGATTGCAGCTGAGGATCTAATCCTCGCTTGCTATTCTTACTAATGGCGCTAAAACATATTCTAACAAACGTATAGCAGCCAACAACTATTTAAACGATTTTTCCAACAAAATGCGTTGCCATAACAATCCTGGGTATACCTCCTTATAGTCCTTTATAAAATGAGAAAAATGAGTCTGTCATTGGACACACAGCTAAGGGCAATTAACCATCAGGTGTTGTATAGGTCCTATTGAATTTTCCATTTTACATAATCTGCAAAAGCATAACTTGCGGCATACGCTGCCTCGGGCACCCAAAATGTCGTTAGTATGGAACAAATTTGGGCCAAGTTGCAAACACTGGCCACACCAGTATTGCCCTTGGCATTTCCTCAGATAGTGGGGCAATGTGTTATAGGGTCTAACAACATCTAACAGTATTCCCATGAATATATGGTACTTCCTAAAGCGATTAATCGTGTCAATCCAGTCAATCTCCCAGACTCTTTTTCACTGTCAATGGAGTAATTGGTGTTAGGCAAGAATTGATGTAGTAACCCTGTGGGAGACTACACAACCCTTGTCCTCTTGGTATTGGGTTACACACCTATAGATATAGGTTTGTACTACACAAGCTGGTATTGTGCCAGGCTTCTATCAAGAGGGGTAATGTGAACTATAGAGCTGTAGCAATGAAATCCACTAATACAAGTAGCCAAGTATCACTTATACCCAAGGTTTGTAGTTAAAATAATTGTTAAACAATGGTTTTTAAATGAGCATTCTTTAAAAAGGGCAATATATTTAGCCATCAAATAATCTGCAAAATACTTTCTCGGAATCAACACAAAGCAAGTAGGTACTCTTTAGAGATGCTTCATACACACTTCCTACAACCTGAGGTGACTTCACTAACCAGGACAGTGTTGGCATTTATATATCACTTGTACACTTTGTAAATTCTGAGGTTGTAGAAAGGGAAGGTTAAAGGAAGGAAAAAGGTTAAACGGGTTCTCAAAGCATGTGAGCACTTTAAATCCTATAATGAAGTCTAAATAAAAAACTTTCCCAGAAATATTTGTTTAAAACCAATGCATCACCTATGAGGAACAGTAAGAATCAAAGTCCAATTGATTAGAAGAGTCTGCTGCAGGGAGCCAGGAGAGCCAAAGTCAAGAGCACAGTCTATGGAGCCGAGGCACTTCTTAGATAGTAAAAGTCTTGCACAAAGTTCGTTTGTTGAAGAAAAATCACTGTAGGGTCACAAGCTGTTATACTTGTGAAAGTTATAGCTGCAATCAACTCTAGAAAAGAAACTACTGCAAGTATCAACGGAGAAGAGCAAGCTACAGACAAAGAGGTAAGTTTCCCTAGTCAGAACAGTACCTTTGGTTAGAAGAGTAGCCCAGCTGGCTTCGGTCTGGTTACAGTGTTGCAGATCCTGTGTTCGTGGGCCTCAGTCGTGGGTACAAGAGGGAGGACGTCTGGTCGGCGGCAGCTATGGGCTCTTTTCAGATCAGCTGCACTTAAACAGCACCATCGCGGATCTTGGACACCGGTTGGGCTTCCTTCACTCCTTGTGTCCTTCACTCTGGTGAGGGGACTCGAGCTCTGGTCGTCCTGGTTATGGAGGGTCCTGGGGAGACTTCTGGAGCTTTTGGCCGGCTTACAGACATTGCGCTCGACTACAGATTTCTCAATCTCTGGCACTCTGTTCCTGCAGCAGCAAAGTAGTACAAGCAGTGCTTTAAGTGGGCTGGGGCCGGGCCCCGGCAGTCTCCAGAAAGTGGGGCTGAGCCGGGGCCCAGCCAGGGCCCCCCGTCCCACACAACATTGGCGGGATGCATTTTCCCGCCGCGGCCGCAGCCGCGACGGGAGATGCGCCTGTCATTATGTCAGCCAAGCTGACAGAAGTGCCAGCCAGCCAGAGCAACGCTGAGGCTGGCAGCACTTCTGTCAGTTAGTGTAACTCCCTCTGATGACCCCTCATCAGGGTCATCAGAGGAAGTTACTGTCCCTTTGTTTTCCCTCCCAGGTCACTGACCCCCACGGGCTCCGTGATCTAATATGCAGATTAAATCACGGAGCCCGCGGGTTCACAGAGGGTGAAAGACGCCTCGGGCTCAGTGATCTATGTGCTCTGAGCAGATAGATCACAGAGCCCGAGGTGCCTTTCTCCGTCGGCAAAGCTTTATAAAAGATGCCTTGAACTGTGTACGTTTCAAGCCATCTTTTATAAAGGTAGAAATATTTCTATGTTTATAAAAGACGGCTTGAAACGTGCACAATTCAAGGCATCTTTTATAAAGCTTTGTCGACGGACAAAGCCACCTTGCGGTTTGTTTTGTCCGTCATTAACGCTTTATAAAAGATGCCTTGAATTGTTTACGTGTCAAGCCATCTTTTAGAAACATAGAAACATTTTACAAATATCTATGTTTATAAAAGGTGGCTTGAAAAGTACACAAACCATAGTAAGGTAATCACACAAGTGTGTGTAACTTACTATGGTTTGTGCACTTTTCAAGCCACCTTTTATAAACATAGAAATATGTAACATTGCTATGTTTATAAAATATGGCTTGAAAAGTACACACACCATAGTAGTACGCATACAAACATATAAATGCTCACATACATTTATATATTTGTTTGCGCACCTTACTATGATTTGTGCACTTTTAGGCCACGCCCACAAACGAGGGCCCCCCCTCAATTTCTTACCTCACTTAAAGCACTGAGTACAACCAGTCAAGGAAGGTCTTCCAGCAAAGTTAGTCTCGGGGTTAGTTGGTCCCACTAACTCAAGTGAAGAAGTCGTCTTTTCCGGAGCTTCTCTTGTCGATCAGAAAAAAGAGTTTCAGCCCAGCAGCAGGGCTTCGCCAGCCAATTCAAAGGTCCAGGGTGATGCAGCAAGTTTAGTTCACGGTTTCTTTGTCGGGTTGTTCTTCCCAGTGGTAAACTCTGTCTTCAGTGCAAGAAACCTCCCCTTTTAAGCAGGTTTCTCCCATTCATGCATAACCTAGCTGTCACTCACAAAGCAGGGTGACTGTCCTGCAAAGACAGCCCGCCAGCCAATCAGGACTGGGTGCATTCAGGTTACCCTGGAGACAAAGGTAGGGGAGTTTCGGGCACCTCCCTCACTTCCTGCCCTTCCAGACACACCGGAGCCAGAGGCTGGTTTCAATACGGAAGCCAGCCAAAGGCAAAACGAACAAAGGGGTCAAACGAGATTTGGCGCGCAGAGTAAAACCCAAGAAAGACCTCACAAACAAGAAATGGCGAAAAAAGACGACCAGGGCCATTTTGACACAATGGTCACACTTGGGTGCTATACTGCAGCTGAGGATTCAGCCTGCGGTTGAAAAGCACCATGGTATGAAAATTAAGCCACTGCCACCAGCCATTTAAAGTAGTGAGGGTAATATAAATAATGTTCTGATGTTTGTTAGTCTGCTTAGAATCACATGCTGTGCATATGGTCCGACATCCAGTGGTAACCGCAGAGTATTGCATCTTGTCTTTCGAGAATCGAAAGGGGACGTCGACATGGGCATGCCTGTAACACTATCCCTGCGTGACGTGTAGTTACCCAAGATCGCTCACGCGTCGAGGTCCCTCAGATTGTTTTTTCCACCCAGCATACTGGTCACCTTGATGCAGAGCTCGTCAAAGACTTTGCTTATTGTCCCATCGACCTTTGGTCGAATAATGATTTAAAGTATTGATATCACCCTATCCGTCCCTTATTTCGATGGATGTTACAGACCTCCGCCGAAAACCTTCAAGAACTTGACGGACAGTGATCCAGTCGGTGCTGCCGACCACGTGGCGGGGCCTTCCACCGGCCTATACAGTAGGGAGAGTGGGGTTCGGGTGGACATTTCTATACAAATTGAGAATGCCTTTCCCTTTCGGTCTTCGTCACTCTATGCATCCTCAGCTATGGAGAGGACTCCATTTAGGTTTTGCCGTAATTGTAGGAGCAAATTCCCTTGGAAAGATGGGCACAGACGGTGTAACCAGTGCTTGCCCCTCGATCACAAGGAAGGATACACGGCTTGTGAACTCCTCCATCCTAAGACGTTAAAGGAGTGTAGAGTCAAGCGGTGGGCGGCCTACGGCATGTCGAAGGCTGAGTTTTTTTTTTCCCGCTGCCGCAGCCACCGAATTTGACGACAGCGATAGTGACGATCATACCTCCGAACCGGAGGTTGTACGGAACGCTTGCGTTCCGCATCGTCTGTTCCCAGCCCCGCTAGGCACGGTTTAGGCACTGCTATGGGGAAGTCACACCCCGGCGACAAAGACAAACATGTACAAAGCACACAACCCAAAGTCAATCTTCGGCCACGTCGAAGAAGACTTCAGCGCCAACAGGTACACTGGAAGCTCCGGTGGCACCCGCCGACCGCCAGGGTCGGCAGCCCTCGCCGCTGCCGCAATTGCGCCTAGCGACCGGGCTATCGAAAACAAAGGGCACTACCCCCAATATCCGGTTCCGCCGAGACGTATTATAAGAAGGCGTCCGGTGACGATAGGGTTCCGGTTCAGCCGAAGAAGGCGGTCGCTGAAGACAAGGCCCCGGCACCACTGAAAAAGGCAGCCGTTGAGGACAAGTCCCGACAACGGCGAAGAGGACCCCCTTGCAATCGCAGGCTGAAGCTACGCGCCTCCCCACCGCGGAGGACTTCGCCGGCAGCTAAGCCAAGATTGTCGCCGTCGATTTTCAGAAGCAGCAGGCCGGGGATGTGCCGAGGCCCACTTAAAGGCCCAGGGATCCATCGAGCTCCAAAGTTGGCCTAAAGGGGGGGGTGCCGAAACCCACCCATAAGTCAAAGGAGAAGCACAGAGGCATCTCACCTGTCATACCTCAGGAGGAGTTCTCTGGGGGCGAAGGACTTTTTTCGACAATGTGACGGAAATCTCGTCGCTTTTCAATGGATGAACGCGCTGAAGACCTTTTTCCACCTCTAGACCACTGTAGATCCTCGGTTTGGACTAGGGAAAAGTTTGAAAACTGCATGGAAAGGCTGGACAGGTTTGTTTCTCGTTCAGAACAACCTACACCAAGGAGGCCAAAGGATGAGAGCCCCGTGGACCCCAAAGCCAAATTGCCAAGACTTTTTGACCCCTCTCTAGAAGAAGATTTATATAATTACGACCTTACAGAGGAGGAAATTCATGCTGATACCCAGGATGAGGAATTCATCAACCCTGAGGATATGCATGAGCCCATAGAGGGATGGGAAGGGAACCCAGATGTGGGTGACCCCCAACCATGGCAATCCCCGGATCATCAAGAACCTGATGTCCTGGCTCTGGACTCTCCCCAGTCCACTCCCACTAGGCAACAGCCATCGCCAGTGGATGACCAATTGACTTTTAACGTAATGTTATGTAAAGCAGCTGATCACTTCAAAATTGCTACGGATGAGGCGGTCCCCGAAGCTGACTTCGTGGAAGACATCCTTAAGGAGAAACCACCGGCCAGCCAGGCCATTCACCTCCTCAATTTAATCAAATGTCTGGCGCCGTCATTATCAACACCGGCTGCCACAAGAGGTGTCAACCCTCGAATAGAAAAACTCTTTCGCCCTTCTCCATCAGACCCTCTGTACATCCGAGGTCATTCCACCCCAGACTCTTTGGTGCTGACTACCACACGAAAGCGGGCAGGGGTCCCTTTGTCAACAGGCGAGGCACCCCCTGATAAGGAAGCTAAACGACTTTACGCCCTTGGTAAAAGGATTACAGTTGCAGCAGCATTCTCAATGCGCATTGCCAACAAAAATACCTTGTTGGCCAGCTATGCCGATGCCCAGTGTGCTTTACTACAAGAAGGCATACAAGAGCTTCCAGAACCCCTACATACTCGTCTCCTCACCACTGTCACTGAAGGCAGACTGGTGAACCAGAGCATTCTTTAAAAATACTTTGGACTCTGCAGAAACTGCTGGTTGATCCCTGGCTCAGGGCACACTCCTGAAAAGACATGCGTGGCTACGGAACTCTGGATTCAAGCCAGAGACGCAAGCGTCACTAATAAACCCATGGAAGAATGCAGCCTGTTTGGGAAAGCGGTCGATGAGGCCCTCGAAATCGCAAAAAAGGAACCGGACACCTTAAAAACACTGGACCAGATTACACAAAGACCCTCTACAAGAAGAGGATCTGGGTCCAAACGGCTTTTTCTTGGCCAACGCTTCCCTCAACAACCATCTCATCGGGAAACCATTGGAATTCTACACAGGGAAATAGTGGATACACCACCCCGTATCCCCAAAGAGGTCAGCGCCGTGGCAAATGAAAAGGCCGGATCTCTACCCCCAGAGCCTCCTCGGCCTCTGGTTCGAAATGACCTGAAGATTCCGGTCCCCTCCCATGCCTCGCCAGTTGGGGGCCGGCTAACATTGTTTCTTCAGGCATGGGAGGCAATAACTACAGACCAGTGGGTGCTAAACACCGAAGCCCACGGGTACTGTATAGAGTTCAACCGGTCCCAAACATTCGGACCGCCACGAGCAAGACTACTGTCACAAGACCATCTTTGCATTCTTCTGCAGGAAGTCGAGACACTACTAGAGAAAGGAGCCATAGAAATCGTACCTCTGTCTCAGGTAAAAGAAGGTATTTTTTCAGTGTACTTCCTTGTATCCAAAAACGATCTAACCATGCGCCCTGTTTTAGATCTGCGCCCAACAAACAAGTTTGTGAAACCACAAAAGTTCTGCATGGTCACACTACAGGAAGTAATCCCACTGCTATCACTGGGATTACATGGCAACACTGGACATGAAAGATGCATACTTTCATATTTCAATGTTGCCAGCCCACAGAAAATACCTCAGATTCTTGATACAGAACAAACATGATCAGTTCAAGGTACTACCCTTCGGCATAGCATCTGCACCAAGGGTATTTACAAAGGTACTAGCAGTGGCAGCAGCACATCTGCGCACGCAATCCATCCCGGTCTATCCTTACCTCGACGACTGGCTCATAACAGGGGACTCTTACGAAACATGTCTGTCAAATACCCATAAGACGATAGAGAATCCCAGACTGAATAAAAGATCAATCAACCAGAAAAAATCCAGTCTAGACCCCAGTCAGGTCAAACAGTTCCTAGGGGCTCTAATTCGAACAAAGGACGGCCTCGTCTTCCCTTCCAACGAGAGGGTCCAAAACATGTTGTTTCAGATCTCTCAGTATGTAGCCAGTCGAGAGGTGACCATACGCAAGGCTATGCGGCTGCTAGGAATGATGGCGTCATGTATCTACTTGGTACCTCACGCGTGCCTGCGCCCAATGCAAGAGTGGCTCAACAGCCAGTGGTGTCAGGCCAGCGGAGAGTGGGACGATCTAGTTGTCGTCTCACCGGCCCTCATTCTCTCGCTGCAGTTGTGGTCGAGGGACAACCTCTTGAAAGGGAAATCCTTTACCACCCCCGTAGTGAAAGCCACTCTAACCACAGATGCGTCACTTACAGATTGGGGAGCTCACCTGCTTCAACAAACAGTGCACAGAGTTTGGTCAATGCCAAGATTACACCTCCAGTTACCCCCAGAACCGTTCCAAGGGGAACGGACTCTGGATAACATGGTCAGGAAAATGTGTCTGCTTCCCCCGCCCGCCCCCGACTCCCGTTCTCAACAAAATCGTGCACAAGATGCACCAGGAAGCAGTCACTATGATACTGGTGGCCCCCATGTGGGCCCGCAACCCTGGTTCACTCATCTGATGAAGATGTCCCTATCTCCTCCAGTCAAACTGCCTTGCCCGTATAACATGTTGTTGCAAGACAGAGACGCCTCACCCATGCCCACAGACATTGAACTTAGTGGCCTGGCTCCTGAGGTCATAGACTTTGGACACCTGCAACTCCCTCGAGATGTATGGACATTCTCAGGGAAGCAAGAAAGCCGAACACCAGATACTGCTATGCCAGTAAATGGAAACGTTTTGTTATCTGGTGCAACTCAAAGAGCATTAACCCGATTAACTGCTCTCCCACAAACATTGTGTTATACTGAACTCATTTACTTGACTCGGGCCTGGTCTTCAACTCCATAAATGTGCACGTAGCTGCACTTTCAGCCTACACTACATCGCAACAGAAAGTGTCATGGTTGAAGATACCAGTTATTAAAGCTTTCATGGAGGGAGTGAAGAGAATTCATCCTCCCATTTCTAACCCGGCTCCCGCATGGGACCTAAATTTGGTGTTGATTAGGCTTATAGGGGCTCCTTTCGAGCCCATGCACAATGCAAGTCTTAAAGACCTCACCCTTGAGACTGCTTTTGTAATAGTTATTACCTCTATCAGGAGGGTAAGTGAACTACAAGCGCTCTCAATCCTAGACCCCTTCGTAATAGTTCACAAAGACAAGGTGGTTCTGCGCACTCAACCTAGATTTGCGTCTAAATTCATCTCAAAGTTCCATGTGAACCAGTCAATAGAACTGCCAACGTTCTTTAAAATCCTTCAAGCCTGGGAGAAAGAATCCTACACACACTGGATGTACGCAGAGCTGTCATGTTCTACATGGAAAGAACTCAACCACTTAGGAAGACTAATCAGTTTTTCGTTGCGGCAGGAAGAGGAGGAGACGCAGTGAATTGTCAACTGCATTGCACTCTGCTACACTCTTGCTAAGACAGAGCTGCCCTTCAAGCCTAGAGCACATTCCACTCGAGGCACTGGTGCGTCCATAGCATTAATTGCAAATGCTCCCCTTGAGTCCATTTGCAAAGCGGCAATCTGGAGTTCTGTACACACCTTTACAAAACACTATTGCCTAGACACTCATTCTAGGTCTGATTCTCAAGTGGGACAGGCAGTACTAAGACATCTTTTCACTACTGTTCCTTCTCACAACCCACCTCCAACTCCGGGTACTGCTCGCTATTCTATGCACAGCATGTGATTCTAAGCACATTAACACACATCAGAAGACATGCATCATTTACCGTAAAAGCATTTCTGATGGTTGTATCTGCTTAGATTCACATGCGCCCACCCTTCCTCCCCGCTCGGATGGAAGGAACATAGACGTCTTACCACTTTCTCTCTCTTTTCTGTACTCAGTCACGATTGTCATAATACAATCGGAGGGACCTCAACGTGTGAGGGTTCTTGGGCACACTACACGTCACGTAGGGATAGTGTTACAGGCACGCCCATGTCGACGTCCCCTTTCGATTCTCGAAAGACGAGATGCAGTACTCTGCGGTTACCACTGGATGTCGGACCATATGCACAGCATGTGAATCTAAGCAGATACAACCATCAGAAATGCTTTTACAGTAAGTAATGCATGTCTTAAATGAGTACTTAGACTACTGAGTAACCCCCCAGCACTCCACTTAAGTCAATTTCACTTTACTATTCATGGGAACAATAGTTCTCGCAAGAAAGGGTATTTAAACCTTCAGAGAAATCTAAAGGATTTCTCTGTGACACTGCACTGATGAAGGTGATGGGTGTCACCATACAAAAAGTAGATGCCTATGGAGTTTGTCAGACTGCAAAAACAAAGGCAACACATAATCCAAATCAGGTCAAAACACATAGGAGAGTGAGGAAAAAGGGTCCACTCACTCCAGGGTGAAAATTAAAAAGTCCTAAAGTCCAGCAAAAGAGCTGGGGGCCTCTAAGGTTGAAGGGAATTGGCACAGAAATGAGAATTCGAAGGGATTGTGTCCTCCGACGTATTCCACATCTATGACAGGTAATCACCACAGCTGTGCTGCTTCGGAACATTTTTGGCACCTGCGTCGATATGCTGTCCCTCGAGGGCCTCCGTCGAGCCGCCGTCACCGGATGTTATAAGTAGGATGCACGACGCCCGTAGCCTCAGTTACATTTTTTTCGCGAACGTGTTCGCTTCGGAATCTTGGCACGCCTTGGTTCTTCTCCTGCTTGAATCAGTTCTTCGAACTTGGTGTTTGTGAGGTATCATGTCTTCGTCTTCTACCCCGCGGTCGGGCTTCAAGAAGTGTCAGGACTGCGGTTCCAAGATGTCTCTTACAGACCCGCACAACGTCTGCCTCTGGTGCCTCGGCGAGGACAACGCCACCGATGACTGTGATAAATGCCAGTCTTTGACGTCGAAGGCCTTGCGGGAGCGTAAGAAGAAGCTGACTGTAGGTAGGGTTTCCAAACCCTGAAAGTCAAAATCCGCTGGGCTTTCGACCGACGATTCGAGGGGCGACTCTCCGCGTTGGCGTAAGTCCAGGGGGGTCTCGGTCCCGGAGTGGTTCCCGCCATTCCTCTGCCTCTTCTAGGCACTCTCTGAAGCGCCGTCACCGGTCGCCTTCCCCGTCCGAGGACTCCGCCAGACGGCGGGTAGCTTGTCCCAACAAGCATTCATCTCCGGCGGAATGGGACGCATTTCGCAAGGAGATGATGGCGATTTTTGAATCGCAGGGCTCCGTTCCGTCCGCGCCTTTGAGAGAAGCTGGCATGGAACGCGCTAGGGCCACCACTCGCACGCTTTCGGGCTCGGACGGTCGGGAGCCGTTGCGGTCCCTATCGGACAAGGTAGATCGCTCTAGCCATGCCCATTCCAGGTCCCGGTCCCCGACGCCCTCGGAGCCTGTGAGGCCTTATAAGAAGGCATTGGCGCCATGTCCGTCGAGGGGCTCTCTCGAGGCTCTGCTCAGGGGAAGTCATCGGTGCCGAGGCCGTCTAAGTACACGCTCGGGGCTCCGGCCTCGAAGCCGTTCTCGCCTCGCTCGGCATCGATGCCGATTCCGTCGACTCGCTCGATGCCTTTTGAGGAGGCTTTATCGGAGGTGCCCCGGAGACTGGTGGAAACCCTGAGGAAGGCAGTGAGGCCTGTGTTTGAGCCTTTTTCTGTACCCTCATCTAGGGATTTATTTCAGCCTTTGGATTATATCTCAGAGGTGGATGAAGGGTCAAATGTGGAAGGGTTTGTCCCTCCTGAGGTTCCTGATGAACTGTTCTCTGGTCCTAGCCAGATGGAAGACCCGCGTCAATCCTTGCATGACGCAAGTGGTCTGGACACCTGCCCGGAGGTTGAATTTGGCAGGCCTGAGCCTGGTACACTCGCTAAGTCTTCGTACAGGCGTCTCATGTCGAGGGTGACGGAGTACTTGGGGTGGTCTGCTCCACCTGTGGATTTTCTGCAGGATGACCTGACAGATATTTTGGACCAAGGTTCACCCACTGACCCGGTGTTGCCATTTCATATGGCCTTACAAAGAAGGGTGGCGGCGGCTTGGACTGCTCCAGAGAGTCTCCCGGCAGTGAGTAAGTCGTTGCCGAAAAAATACTGTCCAGCCAGTGGTGACCCCGGCTACTTGTCTTTGCTCCCCACTCCGGAGAGTTTGGTGGTGCAGGTGGCTATGGCCCCAGCGAAGCAGGCGGCGTACCCTACCCTCCCTCCTGATAGGGACAACAAGCGCTTCAACGGTTGGGCGAAGAAAGTATTTTCATCTAGGGGTACGGCTTTAAAGACAGCCAACTCCGTTTGTGCCTTGGCAAGATTCACTCACACTTTGTGGAATTGTGTATCTTTGGTGGCTGAACATATTCCCGAAGGGGAGGAATGGGATGGTTTTTTTGCCCTCGTTCAGGATGGCACTGATGCCATGTGTGAATCAGTTCAGTCGGGTCTGGACGTGGCAGACTGAGTCAGCCGGTCCATGGCGGTGAGCACAGTGGTTGCGGAAGTCAGGGTTTGCTCCTGATGTACAGTCCCGGCTTCTCAACATGCCCTTTGATGGTGACCATCTTTTTGGCAGCAAGGCTGAGGAGAGCCTTGAGAGGTTGCAGACCTCCAAAGCTGCCCAAAGTCATTGAGCGCTGCAGTTCACCAACCTCTGCCTTTTTGTCCTAGGGGACAGCAATGGAGGGGAGCTTCCTTTCGATACTACTCGTCCTTTGGTAGATCGAGGGGAGCTGCCAGCCAAAGGGGCCAACGTGGGAGTACCAGAGGTGGAAAACAAGGTACTCGAGTTGCCAAGGCCACTCGGGCAGTTGCCTCTTTGCCCTCAGGCATCGCCGCAGCCGCTTCAGCTCAGTCATGAGGCCATGTCCCATGCTTCGCCGGTTGGGGGAAGGCTGGCACAGCATCTTGTAGAATGGCGTGCCATTACTTCGGATGTGTGGGTTCTGGAGATCATAGCCCACAGCTACTTTCTTCCTTTCCGGCAGAGGCCTCACGACAATCCACCAGGAAAGCTCTCTTTGAAGGGTCCGGATCCGCTCCTTGCGCAGGAAATCAAATCCCTGTTGGTGAAAGGCGCCATAGAAGTTCATGGTGGTGGTGGCAACGTATCTTAGGAAAGGGGGGATTCACGTCTACGCCTACCTGGACGATTGGTTGATCAGGGCGCGCTCTCCCGAGCAAGTCCTGGATCTTCTGTCGGTCACCTTGCACTCCCTTCACAGGCTGGGCTTCTCCCTCAAATTAAAGAAGTCCCACTTGACACCTACCCAGCGGCTCCAGTACATCGGAGCAGTGCTCCACACATCCCTGGGGCAGTGTTAGGCTCATCACATTCTGCAGATGGTAGACAAGTTTCAATGTGCCTAGAGTCTCTCAGCGTTCGAGTTCTTGAGGTTGCTTGGCCTCATGGCATCCTGCATTCTACTGGTGCCAGAGGCCAGGTTGCGAATCAGATCTCTACAATGGGCTCTCAAGATGCAGTGGTCGCAGTCCTCTGGCAGGATGTCGGATCCCGTTCAGGTGCCGCCCTCGGTCGACAAGGATCTTCTGTGGTGGGCCGTCAAAGGCAATCTATGAAGGGGGGCTCCATTTTGGCTACCCTGGCCGGAGGTAGTGATCGTGATGGACGCATCCCTCACGGGATGGGGAGCTCATGCCAACGAGTTGACAGTCAGCGGTTGTTGGTCACGTCGGAGTCCAGAACCCATATCAATCTGTTGAAGCGGAGGACCATCAGGCTAGCTCTGAAGGCTTTTCTGCCGTCTGTGCGGGGGGAAGAATGTCCTGATTCTCATGGACAATACAGTGGCAATGCACTACCTCAACAAAAAGGGGGGGCAGGGTCTCTCCCACTGCAGAGAGGCAATGCAGCTCTGGTTCTGGGCCATCCATTAGGAAATTTCGTTCTCGGCATTTCATCTGGCCGGAGACGAAAATGAGGCGGCGGACGCTCTGAGCAGGGAGAGCACGGTCTCTCACGAGTGGGAGCTGGCTCAGGAGGTTCTCTTCGAGATCTTCGCCCTTTGGGGGACCCCACAAGTGGATCTATTCGCCACCAGTGTCAACCGGAAGTGCGAAAGATACTGCTCGCAGGAATTTCCTCCAAGAGGAGCCTTGGGGGACGCGTTCGTAGTGGAGTGATCCTTCCCATTGCTGTACGCCTTTCCTCCAGTCCCCGTCATTCTGCAAGTGCTGCAGAGGTTACGGAGGTTCGGTTCCCGAAAGATCCTCATTGCTCCAGCATGGGCCAGGAGAGTGTGGTACCCAGACCTTCTCGACATGTCCATCTGCCCTCCATGCCGTCTTCCCTACCGAGACGATCTGCTCTCACGGGAGGTGGGTCGGGTTCTCCATCCAGAGGTCAAGAGTCTCAACCTTCATGCTTGGTTTATGAAAGGTTGAGGTACAAGGATTGGGACCTCCCTGAAGACGTGATGGAGGTGTTGCTTTCGCCCAAAAGGCCTGCAACGAAGTCCCTGTACCGTTGCCGTTGGAGAAAGTTCTGCGTGCAGGGTAAAGAATGTGGATCCTTTTTCATGTGCCATTCCTGTGGTTGTGTCTTTTTTGCTTTCGTTAGCCCACAAGGGCCTGCAAGTGGGTACCATTAAGGGTTACCTGGCGGCGCTGTCCATATTTAAGCGCTCGTCTGAGGAGTGTTCTTATTTTAAGATTCCTTTGATTTCTCAGTTTCTGAAAGGTCTAACTAATGGTGCCTGGTGTGGATTTGAACTTAGTTCTGAAATTCCTAATAGAAGCTCCATTTGAGCCCTTACATTCTTGTCCTTTGAGACTGTTGACCTTTGAAACTGTATTTTTGGTTGCAGTTACGTCCGCTCGCAGAGTGAGTGAGTTGCAGGCACTATCCGCCAAGCCACCTTTCACGGTGTTCCATAAGGACAGGGTTGTCCTTGGGGTCCGTCCTTCTTTTCTTCCGAAGGTTGTGTCGGACTTTCATTTGAGCCAGAAGGTCATTCTTCCGGCGTTCTATCCTCCTCCACATCCTGGTAAGAAGGAGGAGAGGCACCATAGGTTGGATCCTAGGAGAGCTTTAAGTTTCTACATCTCACGCATGTCCCGGGTCAGAGTGGACGATCAGCTCTTTGTAGGATACGCTGGAAGGCGTTTGGGTCAAGCTGTTACTAAGCAGACCTTGTCAAGATGGATTATCTTGACAATCTCAGAATGCTACCGTCTGGCGGGTAAGGACCCTCCGGTAGGCTTACGGGCCCATTCTACTAGGGGTGTGGCTGCCTCTACTGCTCTGCAGAGGGGTGTTCCCATTTGTAACATGTGTGAAGCAGCCACATGGGCCTCTGTTCATACTTTTGTAAAACACTACTCCCTGGATTCTATCCATGGGCAAGATTTGGCCTTTGTCAAGGCGTTCCTCTATTCTGCAATTTAATTGGGTATTCTAAAATTCTGAATTCTTTTCCGGCCTCCATACGTTGGTACTGCTTTGGGAGTCTGTCATAGATGTGGAATACGTCGGAGGACACAATCCCTTCGAAGAGCTAGTTACTTTCTTACCTGGTAACGTTCTTTCCATGGGATGGTCCTCCGATGTATTCCACATCGCACCCTCCCAGCCTGCCCCTCTACAGAATTTCTTATGCGATTGCAGCTTAAGTTTCCGCAAGGCTTTCTGTATTCATACTGGCAGAAGATTGGTGCCACACGCTCTGGGGAAAAAACTACAACTGAGGCTACGGGCGTCGTGCGTGCTACTTATAACATCCGGTGACGTCGGCTCGATGGAGGCCCTCGAGGGACAGCTTATCGACGCAGGACGCAGGCGCCGAAAATTTTCCGGAGCGGCACAGCTGTGGTGATTACCTGTCATAGATGTGGAATACGTCAGAGGAAAATCCCATCGAAAGAACGTTACCAGGTAAGAAATTAACTTGTTCTTCTCTCTAACAATTAGTAAATAGTCCACTGAAGAATCAATGGCACTTAATATTTCCAGGCACTGTCGTTGCCATTTTACCAGAGAGGCCGGGGACTTACTCTCTAACCCACACTTTTAAAGCACCTAGCATGATCCCTCTTCCGCCAGGTAAATCTTTCGTAAAAAGTTAACATTTTTCCAGTTGACCAAAGCTTCCAGAGAAACTATGCCCAATTTGTACCTTCCAACTGAGGTTAGGACATTAGTTGGTAACTTTAAAATGTTCCTCCAAAACACTCCTTCAAGCTTACCCCATTGCCCATTAAGAGAGAATAGTGTCATCTCCGTACAATACATCAACCACAGGGACCACCTTTTTAAAGTAAAACTCATACGGGGATTAATGAAAAATGCCCAAATTTCTTATTTAGGAAAGCAGCCTGTTCAGCCAGTACGATAATCTTTTGTTTAAGAGAACTACAGGGCTCTGTTTTCTTTCAGGAAGATTGGAAAACCCAATTATACAAAATAGTCGGTGTTTCCTACTGGTGGACCACTTGAATTGTCCTCCTGCTTTTCCTGGACACTTTAGCATGATAAGAATTTTCGATTTGGGAACACTAATCATTAGTTTATTCTTTTTTGTGTAGGCCTCCAAAGCGCTTAACTGATGCTGCAACCCGATGGGCGTGTGGTCTATTAAAATCAGGTCATCAGCATACAATAAATAATCATTGTAGCGTTTAATTTTTGGGGGAAAACTTAATATCCTGGAAGACTTTGCCCAGATCAGACAGAATAAGAATAAATAGGATCGGGCCAGTAAACAGCCTTGCTTCAGGCCTCTCGCCGATTTGATTGGAGCAGGTAATCTGCCCTCTCTATTCATTCGCACACACATGCAGGTGTCCGTGCGTAATGCTATCAGGATCACCAGTAGCGCAGGAGGACAACCCCACTTGTCTAGTTTGGCCCATAACTTGTTCCTTGGGACAGTGTCAAAAGCCATTGAGAAGTCTATGAAGGCGACATAAAGCGGTTTGTTTTTAATTGCCCCCTTTTATAGCAGTTCCAACACAAAACTGTTCATCTTTGTCCCAACTCTGCGACGAAACCCTGTTTGGAGTAAATCCATCCTACCATTCTTTTTTACCCAGTTTTGCGGGTCTCTTTATACTAGACCTTTGAAAATCTTAGCTGGGCAATCCAGAACGGAAATCGGCCTATAGTTGGAAGTGCTTAGACAAGAGCCCTTTTTGAATATAGGGTCTACGATTGCTGTTAACCAAGACTCTGGCATGGCTTTCTCCCCGAGTATTGTCCTAAACAGGGCATTTAACAATTAAAGACAATGGGGTTAATTTAAAGGCTTAGAGATTCATCCCCATTAGACAACTCATGTAGATTTCTCAACTACAGGAATCATGTGCCTTTGTGTTATAGTTCCCTCTGGTCGACAAAACCTTGTGTCGCAATCTCTCAACAAATTTAGGATTATAAAAAATATATCCATTAAGACTGTTAAAATAAAACAAATAACATCATTTTATTAGGTCATTAAGACAATATCTTTGTTAAAAAAATACAACAATTACTTAAAACAGTTTTAAGAAAAGCAGCAATTCAATCATTGTTGGTGCAAAAGAGTTACATAAAGTGCAATTCCAACTTCTAAAAATCTTATACTTGCAAATTTAAATTTATAAAATAACCTCTTAAATACTGCTGTCAGGTATACGTAAACGAATCCCTTATTTCAAGGGTTACTCGCTGGCATCATTAGTTGATCTCATTTAATGAATCCTACTGGCTAACCCAGTTAGGTTCTAATGTTGATAATTTGCAAAAGTTCAAAACACTGTTTACTTTAGAGTCATCAAACCCAACATGTTTCGTTCTAACTTAACAATTTTAATTTTTACGAGAACTTCTTCAGGGGAAACTTGACTAAGCGGAAGAAAAATGTGAAATGTTCTTTGTCTTGAAAGATTCCAAGGCACTTCTCGACCTTTAGGGAAAACATCACATACAGCTATTAATTATGCTGTACTTACAACTACCAATGAAACAGAGTTCAAATCTCCAGCTATTGGCTCACCATAGGAATGTTACTTATTCAACCATTCTTCGGTTAAGTAGATGTGTCTTCTCTGTAGATATCCATCTGTCAAAACAATACATACAATTCGTCAACCAGTTTGGATTCTATCAATTATAAAATGTGTAGATTTACCACAACTATATGAAACGCTTTTCTGATGTTCAAATTAAACTAGAATAATGTCCTTTGGACTATAAATTCGTATTGGTACATATATGTAGCTATCATGTTAACCTGTTTTATACAACCTTTAGTCTAAACTCATAGGTCAGGTAACTGCCTAGTTATCTTCTTTAAGGGGTGCATGTTAATGTAGTTCGTGCCTCCTGTAATAATGGTTCTTTTATTCTTTAGTGCTCTCTATTCGATATAAGTAATATAGGACTTACTCACTTATCATGAAGAGATCCCTGTTCTTTAGGTGTGGACCTGTAAAACGTCCTCCTAAGTGGTTTTAATGCGTGTTCTTCTACACTCTGTATATACTGTCACATTAGCCATTCTTAGGTACTAGGGACTTCGTAGTATGTTTATGGCACACTAGGGATAGGAAAGAGGAAAAGGGAACATGGCGATAAAGCGTTTCATAATGCTTGTTTACATTAGATGTTAATATTTTATGTTAGACGCTCGCGCTTAACATTGTGCTATTCACCTTTTATGGACTAATCTTGCAGTTAGTGTGGGTGTAAACAACCTTTCGCCGTCGAGAATTCTAAATAAATATAACCTTTCGGTTTGACTATGCCATGATTAAGAATGGGCCCGCAGAGGGAACTTTAACACATAGGCACATGAGATTCCTGTAGTTGAGAAACACATTGTCCTAAACATACTTTAGAATGGATTGTGTCCTCGCACGTATTCATCATTTTATGATATTCCCATATCCAGCTTCAGCTGCTTCGGAAATGTTTTTCAGCAGGGGGCGGTTTGCGTCATGTCGGTCGACTGTGTCCCTCGGAGGCCTCTGTCTTGATGTCAATGTCATCAATGGCATAAAGCGCGCGCAGCGACAGTTGGCTTCAGTTCCATTTTTTTGCTAAAGTTATCGCTTCAGATACGGTACGCTTTGGTTCCATATTGAAAATCTTCAAATATATTATTCAAAATGGCATCATCGTCCTCTACTCCAAGATCGGGGTTTAAGAAGTGCCAAGATTGTGGAGCTAAAATGTCCCTTACGGACCCCATCAGGTGCGTCTGTGGTGCCTCGGTTCCTCTCACGCTACCTTCGACTGTAATGCCTGCCTAACGATGACGGTGAAAACCTTGAAAGAGCGAAGAGGAAAATTAGCGGCAGGTAGGTTAAAATCCTCTTCTACCCCGTCAAAAAGTATCTTCTGATGAGTTTACAAGACAAGAAGAAACTTTTCTAAAAAGACAGAGGTCGAGATCACGCATTGGTTCTCACCACATCTTCATGACGATTGGGGAAAAGCCACCATAGATCGCAGCCTTCGTTGAGTTCCTCCCCCAAACGGGTTATATGCCCGACTAAATCAGCTTCTCCGGCTGAGTGGGAGAAGTTCAGAGTAAAGATGATGCAAGTTTTTGAGAATGCAGACTTGACCCCTTCAAACTCGTGAACGCCATGCCCAGGTTGAAAAACTTAACAAGAAAAAAGATAAGGGCATACACTGTGCCCCTTCGGGCCCGGAAGGCAAAGACAAATCTCATTGAGAGCGGTTGAAGGATCCCTCGAAGTCATCGACCACATCAGCGCCGAAAGACTCCTCATTGGACCGTTGGGGTCCTCGATGACGAAAGCATCAGACAAGTCTTTGACGCCGACTGTGTCGAAGCCCTCGACTTTGACTGTGTGGAAGATTTCGGCATCACCATCGACGCCATCGAGGATCATTAGAAAAAATATATACACCTTTACAAAGAAAGGACTTTTTTGAGTCACATTCTGCAATTTATGAGGAATCGGAACATTCATCAGATGATTCACAACCATTTGGTCTCCAATATGCAACATCTGGGATCCACAGAGGAATCAAGACTAAAAAACATACAGTAGTCCCTGCAGAATGCAAGTGAGCTAGACACGTCGCCTGAATTGGAGTTTGGGAGACTAGATTCTACTGACAGCGCTGAAGGGTCTTATAGACAGTTAATGTCCGGGGTGGTAGAGTATATGAGGTGGGAAAGACCAACACCAATATACGAACAGGCTGATCTGACTGACATCCTAGATAAGGGACCCCAGTAGGACCCTATTCTTCCTTTTCATGTGGCATTGCAAAGGAGAGTGAGTTCAAATTGGGAAAAGCCAGAATTGATTTCGGCAGTGAATAAAGAAATTGACATCTAAATGCAGGGCGTCCAGTAGTGACCCCAGTTACTTAACAAAGCATCCCGCTCCTGAAAGTCTAGTGGTACAGGCTGCCACATCAACCTCTAAACAGAACGTTTACCAGACTATTCCCCCAGACAGTGATAAGTGTTAAGACACTTTAGCCAAGAACGTTTTTTCTGCAGGAAGTATGGCCCCAAAGTCAGCAAATGCTAAGTGCACGTTGGCCAGATTCACTCACACTAAATCTAGTCAAGGATGGGAAAGCTGCAATATGCAAATCCCTCCAGACAGGTCTCGACACTGCTGACAGCATCAGCAGGTCCATGGCGGCTAGTACAGTTATGCGCAGGTTTGCCTGGTTAAAGTCTGGTTTTGCTGCAGATGTGCAGTCCAGATTGCTTAACATGCCCTTTGATGGTACACATTTATTTGATAACAAGGCTGACGGGAGATGGCCAAAGAACCGCCCCACCCTGGAGGGGGTAGGTCCTTTTGCTTTTGCTCCTCAGTTGAAAGGGGAAGAGGACTGTTGAATCAGAGGTCAGAAAAGAGGCGGTACTAGAATCGGCCAGGCAGCGGCTGCTTTACCATTCGCCACTTCCCCAGCCGCCTCAAAAATTCTGAGGTCTTAGTTCACAAAACCCTAGTGGGAGGCAGACTGTCACTGCATCTGAAAGAATGGCGAGGCATTACTTGGATACATGGGCATTGCAAACAGTTGCCCATGGTTACTGTCTTGCCTTTTTTAAAAAGCCTTGGAGTCATCCACCGGGGAACAGCTCTTTCAAAGTTCCAGATCCGCTCCTTATGCAGGAAATATTAACCCTGCTAGAGAAAGGTACTATAGAACCAGTATCTGTAGCGGAGAGGACCACGGGTTGGTACTCCCCTTACTTTCTCATTCCAAAAAAGGACAGAGGATTGAGACCCTTCTTGGACTTACTTGAACAAGTTCCTCAGGAAAGACAAGTTCAAGATGGTTACCCTTTCTCAGATACTCCAGGCCCTCCAGCTCCAGGATTGGATGGTATCATTGGACCTTCACGATGCTCATTATCATGTGCCAATCCATCACAAGCACAGAAGGCACCTGAGGTTCACCGTTGGCGGTTCTCATCAGTTTCGAGTCCTGGCATTTTGTTCACCAAGTTAATGTCGGTGGTGGCAGTGAGTGTCAGTAGAGGGGGCATTCACGTCTACCCCTACCTGGGCGATTGGCTGATCAGGGCACATTCCCCCAAACAGGCCCTGGAACATCCTGTTACTCCCTTCACAGACTGGTCTTCTCCCTCAACTTCAAGGAGTCTCACATGATACCATCCCAGAAGCTCCTTGTTAGGCAAGATTGTATGCAGTACCCTGTGGGAGACTGCTCCAGCCTTGTCCTCATGGCAATAGTTAACCCAACCTTTGGTATAAGCAGTGGTCAAAGGGAGCGGGAGCGGTGCTTCTCTACTTTTTTAAATTAAGTTTCAACTTCTTCCTATACTTTTATGTTAAAAGGAAACCGTTCTGGAATGGTTTCGTTTTAAAATAAGTGTAGGAAGAAGTTGGAACTTGCACTTTCTCTTAAACAGCAGGCACGTGTGTTTGGGGGTTTGTATTGTGTGTGTGGGAGTGGGCGAGGTGATGGGATGTGTGGCGAGTGGGTGCAGGCCAGCAGGGAACATAGTTCCACTACTTATTTTTGTACACTTCCACCACTGGGTATAAGCATGTACTGCACAAGTTTGTAGAGTGACTGAGCAGGCAGGCTTATCTCAAAGAGGGGTCAATGTGAGCTGTAGGGTTGTAACAGAGTTTCACAGTGACAAGTATTCAAAAAAACACACTCCAGGTTTCTTGATTACACAATTATTTATTAATTTAACCCTCGGTTGAAATAAGCCTTCCTTAGAAGGGAGCAATTATAGAACACTTAAAATATACTTCAAACATACACACTCTGTTTCAATAAATCAGTAAATACCCATTTGGGATGGCACGCAGACACTTGCTACACCCTGAGGTGACCTAAATAAGTTGGACACTGTGGACATTAATATATCACTGGTACCTTTTAGAGCAATACTGAGTTTGATGTCCAAAGGAAATGGTTAGGCAATAAAACAATGGTTAACAAATATTCTTAAGCAGGTATGTACTTTTTTAAATCCCCCCTAATGCAAAGTAAATTAACCCTTTCCCAGCTACACAAGTTATAGAATGTGTGACTTTTTGGAGGGATTGTTAAAGCACATCAGGGAGCCAGGACAGCCAATGTCAATTGACCAAAAAGTCTAGGTGAGCTGAAGCACTGCTTGACGGTAAGTAAAGTCTTGCCCAATGTTTTAGAAATCTTTGTAGAAAATGAAAGCACTGTTGGGGCAAAGCTGCAAGGAACTCTGCGAAAGCAACCAAGACAAGTCTCAACTGAGAGCTACAATGCTACACACCAAGAGGCAAGTACCCCTTAGTTTTACATTACCTTAGGTCTGAAGAAATTGGTTCCAGGTGGCTTCTGTTCATGTTGTAGGTCTGCAGATCCTGTTGTTCATGGGCCTCAGTCGTGGGGACAAGAGGAAGGCCGCCTGGGGACTCCTGCACTACGAATTGAAGGTCGGCGGCAGCAGTGGGCAAACTTCAGATCAGCTGCACTTTGTGGTTTCAGCTTGTCGCAAATAGCACCACTGCAGTTCTCGGATACCTTAATGACTTTCCTCGCATCTGGGATCCAGCACTCTGTTGTGGTGGCTCAGGCTTGGTCAGTCCTGCTTCATGGGAGTCCGGCGGATCTTCCTGGAGCTTGGGTCCAACTTAAAGACGAGACACTCGATTCTGGTGTTCCTCTACCTGGTAATCGGTTCCTGCAGCAGCAATGGAAGTACAGCCAGCTCGGAGAGGATTTCAAGATGAGTTTGTCTTGGGGTCGATTGGTCCCACCAACCCAAGAGGACAAGTCGTCCTTTGCAGGGCTTCTCTAATACAGGCATATTTCGGAGCTTCAGCAGGGGTTCACCAGGCAAACCAACAGTCCTAGGGTTTCAGCAAGCATCTCTTCCAAGTTCTTCTTCGGATTCCTTTGTATATTGGTTGACTCTGCCTTCCAAGCAAAAGACCTTGCCTTTTATGCAGGTTACTCCCATTAATTTGCAGCCTAGCTGTCAATCACACAGCAGGATGGCTGTTCTCCAAGGACAGCCAGCCAGCCAGCCAATCACCTTTTGAGTGCATTCCTATAACCAAGGAGACTAAGCACAGGTAGTTTTGGGCACCTCCCTTGCTTCCTGCCTGCCAGACACGCTGGAGCCAGAGTTGGGCTTCACGAGTGACTCACGCCAAAGACAAAACGAACAAAGGGACCAAACCTGGTTTGGCGTGCAGAGTAAATTTCAAGAAGGACCTTTCCAACAAGAAATGGTGAAAAAAGAAGACGGGGGGGGGGGGGGCATTTTGACAAAATAGGCACCCATGGGTGCCTTGCTGCAATTGCAGCCCGTGGTAGAGACACTCAATGGTAGTAAAAAGTAAACCACTGCCACCAGCCATTAATTGTAGAAAGGGTAACCTAAGTTACACGAGAAACTAGACAAAGGGGATACTAAGTAACCCCTCCAGCACGCTATTGTAAGATAGTGTGTGCTGGGTCTAGAAAGTTACAAATGTAAGTAAAGTCAATTTCACTTCACTGCTCTTGGAAACAGTAGTTATCCGAGAGACGGTATTTAAACCTTAGCAGAAATCCAAAGGATTTCTATGTGACACTGCACTGAAGGTGCTGTGTGTCACAATATAAAACGATGATGCCTATGGAGTTTGTCAGACTCCAAAATCAAAAGAAATTGAGTTCAAATCAATACTTGAGATAGTGGGGAAAATGGCCTCACTCTTTCCAGGATAGAAATGTAGGTCTCAAAGTCCAGCAAAAGCGCTGGGGTTCTCTAAAGTTGAAAGGGAAAATTCTCAGAATGCTAATTCCTAACATCCATCTTTTTTTTTCTTTCTGGTTTAGCAGTTGATTGGTATAATTTATATTTTAGTGTTTAAATCCACTCAATTCCTCAGATGTTTTGTGTTTTTAACACGTTTTGCAGGAAAGAAGATAGAGATCAAACTCCACATCCTGCAGAATATTACATCGGTTCTGAAGCTCCAATAGGGCACTCAAGCCCTTATCCTCCAAGATACTAAATACATCTGCATATAGGGTGCTATCAATGGGGCTCCTTATCTTTGAATATGCAGTCATGATTGCCATCCCACATACACCACTACAGATGTTAATCCCAGTTCGTTTCGAATAATACTTCTAGGCACACTTTAGGGAAGATGTAAAACTCTCCATATCGTACTCTATCGCATTCAAGAATGACCAATCGGAAGTAAAAATAACTTCCAGGCAATTTACCAAACTCCGGATTACTGTCTGCTTCTACAATTTGATCACTGGCATATGAGTTAGGGCACAATATTACACTTGTGTTTAGAAGAACGAAGTAAGAATTGTGTCTCGAAGTACATGCAGGCATTTGCTAAATGGAATGTATGTATGTTTGTTTATTTTATTTATTATGTACTACTTACTAATAGTGTGTCCATTATTGAATTGCAAGTTTATCTCCTAGCAGGGTGTTTGAACACTTCTATTTGCACTTTTTGGTCAATGGGAATTTTTTATATTGTATGTTATAAAATTCGTTTTTTTTTCGAGTTGCATATGAATGTACAATTTTCAGTTACCTTCCTCCCATGTTTGCCTTCTCAGTTTGAGAATATACGAGAAACCCCATAACTATTATGAATTTTCCTCATTTGTGTTAGAAGTAACAGTAACTTTAGTGGTTGACGATCTGCCACAGCTGTTATATTAGGACGTTTATAGTTAATGTTAATGTTAAAGGTCATTTGTACCGCGCACTATCACCACCGAAGTGGTCCCCTGGCGCTCTGGCGGCTCTGAAAAGGGGAGGAGAGGGGGTGGGTTAGTAGGAATAAGCTGGAAAAGTGCAAGAGAGCAGTGATGTGCTGTTGGCAGCCTCAGCCCGGTGGTTCCGTCGGCCGGGCTTGGGGTGTTTTATGGTCCGTAGTCGTCGTGTGCTGTTGTGCAAGGCTATGTGTGGTTTGTTTTGTTGTTGCATTGTTGTGAAGTTTGTGCGGATTGCTGCGTTTAAGGCTTGTGGTTGTGTTTGGTTATAGTTTGAGAGGTGTCTGCAGAGGGATGGAATTGTTAGTTGGTTGGTTAGTTGGCATTGCTGTCCTTGCAATTGTGGGATTCCATCTAGGTCCGGTACATGCTAACAGTCACATTTCTATCTAGATGCGACGCAAGCTAGGGTTCATAATTCTAAGTGTGGTGCATGCTAAGAGTCACATATGCTAACGGTCCCATTCCTGAAATTCCATCCGAGTGTGGCATATGCTAACCATCATATTTCTATCTAGATGCGACCCGGGCTAAGCTTGGGAATTCCATCTGAGTGTGGCATATGTTAACCATCATATTTCTATCTAGATGCGACGCGGACTAAGCTTGGGAATTCCATCTGAGTGTGGCACATGCTGACCATCATATTTCTATCTAGATGCGACGCGGACTAAGCTTGGGAATTCCATCTGAGTGTGGCACATGCTGACCATCATATTTCTGAAATTCCATCTAAGTGTGATATCTGCTAACATTCGTATTTCTGTCTAGATTTGGCGCAGACTAAACTTGAGAAATTCCATTAAGTGTGGCACATGCTAACAATCACGTTTCTGTAGTTACCTCTAAGTGTGGTATATGCTAGCAGTCACATTTCTGCAATTCCATCTAAGCGTGGCACATGCTAACAGTCATATTTCTGTCTAGATTAGGCGCAGACTAAACTTGAGAAATTCCATTAAGTGTGGCACATGCTAACAATCACGTTTCTGTAGTTACCTCTAAGTGTGGTATATGCTAGCAGTCACATTTCTGCAATTCCATCTAAGCGTGGCACATGCTAACAGTCATATTTCTGTCTAGATTAGGCGCAGACTAAACTTGAGAAATTCCATTAAGTGTGGCACATGCTAACAATCACATTTCTGTTTAGATTTGGCGCTTCTATCTAAGAGTGGACATGCTAACATTCACAGTTGTAAAAGAGTGGACATGCAAGTATTATTGCACTTTATGTTATTGATAGGTAAGATAGAGTGGCAGGGGTTTTCTGGAGTAGAGTGATTGCTCTATTCCCCACCCATGCCACACTCACGGTTTTTGTTGGTGTCTGTTGGCTGCTGGCTTCCTTGGCTTCTCCTGCTGACACCTGCGGACACTTCCTGGAGTCGCCTCTGTTGGAGTCGCCCTTGGCCTCGGGGCCCTTAGCCGCTGGGGGCTGCCGGGCAGAGGGCTGCCCTGGGAGGACCGGTGATGAAGTGTGGATGCACCAATGGGAGGGAGGGCTGGGGAACCAGGAACGGGTGCGGGGAGGGAGGGATGCAAAGGCCAGCTACTGGGCACGGGCCTACCAGTCATAGGGCTGGGGGGGAAAAACACCAGGAGGGTGCTGCTGGGGGCACACTCACCGCGCTCCGAGGGTTTGGAAAGGAGCCGGTGGGGGCCTCGCGAGTCGGTAGACTCCACACAGAACTTGGATGCACCAATGGGAGGGAGGGAGGGCGGGTCGGGAGGCGGGCTGGGGAACCAGGAACGGGTGCGGGGAGGGAGGGATGCAAAGGCCAGCTACTGGGCACGGGCCTACCAATCATAGGGCTGGGGGGAAAAAACACCAGGAGGGTGCTGCTGGGGGCACACTCACCGCGCTCCGAGGGTTTGGAAAGGAGCCGGTGGGGGCCTCGCGAGTCGGTAGACTCCACACAGAACTTGGATGCACCAATGGGAGGGAGGGAGGGCGGGTCGGGAGGCGGGCTGGGGAACCAGGAACGGGTGCGGGGAGGGAGGGATGCAAAGGCCAGCTACTGGGCACGGGCCTACCAGTCATAGGGCTGGGGGGAAAAAACACCAGGAGGGTGCTGCTGGGGGCACACTCACCGCGCTTCGAGGGTTTGGAAAGGAGCCGGTGGGGGCCTCGCGAGTCGGTAGACTCCACACAGAACTTGGATGCACCAATGGGAGGGAGGGAGGGAGGGCGGGTCGGGAGGCGGGCTGGGGAACCAGGAACGGGTGCGGGGAGGGAGGGATGCAAAGGCCAGCTACTGGGCACGGGCCTACCAATCATAGGGCTGGGGGGAAAAAACACCAGGAGGGTGCTGCTGGGGGCACACTCACCGCGCTCCGAGGGAGCCCAAAATAAATGAAATGGCTTGTTGTCACTAGAGGCACACCATCCATATACCAGACAAAGTTAGGGTTACGTTTAATAGATGTTAGGGATAATTTTCATTTTAGTGCTTAATTCCTCCCACCTTAGAGACCCCCAGTTCTTTTGCTGTACTTTAGAACTTTTTCATTTTTAACCCTGGGGTGAGTGAGCCCTTTTTTCTCACTCTCTCATGTGTTTTGACATGATTTGAATTATGTGTTTCTTTTGTTGGTGACACAGCACCTTCAGTGCAGTGTCACAGAGAAATAGCTTAGATTTCTCATATGGTTTAAATACCTTTTTTCTTTTGTGAACTACTGTTCTCAAGAGTAGTAAAGTGAGAGTGACTTTACTTACCTTTTCTCTTTGTAGGTCCAGCACACACCATCTTATGTGGAGTGCTGGCGAGTTACATAGTAGGCCCTTATCCTACCTACTCATGCAAACATTTGTATGTAACCCTCACTACTTTAAATGGATGGTGGCAGTGGTTTAATGTTCCTACTATTGTGCTTTTCTACCACAGGCTGAATCCTCCGCTGCAGTATAGCACTCATGGGTGACCATTTTGTCAAAATGGACCTGGTCTTCTTTTTTCGCCATTTTCTGTTTGACGTCTTTCTTGGGTTTTACTCTGTGCGCCAAGCCAGGTTTGTGCCCTTTGTTCGTTTTGCCTTTCGTGGGCTTCAGTACTGAAACCTGCCTCTGGCTCCAGTGTCCGGAAGGGAGGTTCCTGAAACTCCCCTGTCCTTTGTCTTTAGGAATTTTTGTCTTTAGGAGTGCCTGAAAGCGCCCAGTCCTAATTGACTGGCAGTCCTTGCAGGACAGCTACCCTGTTTGAGGGACAGCTAGGCTGTGCATGAATGGAAGTAACCTGCTTAAAAGATGAGGGTTTTGGGACTAAAGGAGAGTCGACCACTGGGAAGAGCAACCCGACGACGAAACCGTAAACTAACCTTGCTGCATCCTCCTTGACCTTTGAATTGGCCGGTGAAGCCCTGCTGCTGTGCTGAAACTTCTTTATCTGATCAACAAGAGAAGCTTCGGAAGGGATGACTTCTTCCCTTGGGTTAGTGGGACCAACTAACCCCGAGATGAACTTCACTGGTCCATCTTCCCTGACTGGCTGTACTTCTTTGCTGTTGCAGGAACCAAGTGCCACGGATCGAGAATTCTGTAGTAGAGTGCAACGTCTGCAATCTGTCCAGAAGCTCCAGGAGTCTCCCCAGGACCCTCCATAAGCAGGACGACCAGAGCTCGAGTACCCTCGCCAGAGTGCAGGACTCAAGGAGTAAAGGAAGCCCAACCGGTGTCCAGGATCACTGAGCTCTGGGCCATACTGCACCCAGCCAGTAATTGCCCTCTCCCTAATCCCCTCCTCTGGCAGCCACCTTCAGATTTTTCAGGCACGTTGAAGTGTTGGGAGTCCTTGTGTTTTGCTCTGTGAGCTAATCTATGATTTTCTTCTGTTTTTTCTGAAAAAAAGTTAGATTTTTGTCAAATAGAGCCCAGCGGAGCTCAGTTTGTTGGTGTCTTTCATTGCCTCTCAATCCGTGGTGGTGCTGTTCACCGAGCGCTGAAACCGTGAAGTGCTGCTGATCTAAAAGGGCCCGTAGCTGCTGCCGACCCACAAATTGCTGCCGCAGGAGTCCTCCAGAGGTCCTCCCTTTTGTCCACACGACTGAGGCCTAGGATCTGCATCGCTGCAGCCAGACAGAAGCCAGCTTGACCTACCGCAGTATCTGTTGCTTTGCTCTTTTCAGTTGAGACTTGCAGTATCTACTTTGCTAGATTGCTAGAGTTGGTTTCAGCTCTACCCTAAGTGTAACCGCTTGTGACTCTACATTGATTTTTCTTCAACAAACTCTCTAACTTTGTGCAAGACTTCGTTATCTAGGAAGTGCCTCAGCTCCATAGACTGTGCTCCAATTGACTATGGCGGTCCTGGCTCCCTGCAGACTCTTCTAGTCCATTTGACTTTGATATTTACTGTGCCTCAGAGGTGATAACTTGGTTTTAAACTATTATTGCTGGGAAAGGTTTTTGTCTAGACTTCATTGGAAGATGCAAGTGCTCACATGCTCTGAGAACCTGTTTAACCTTTTTCCTTCCCTTAACCTTTCCTTTCTGCAAACCTCAGAATATACAAAGTGTACTAGTGATATGTGAATGCCATTACTGTCCTAGATGGTGACGTCACCTAAGGGTGTCGGAAGAGTGTAAAATCATCTGTACAGAGTATCTACTAGCTTTCTGTTGATTATGGAAAGGTATTTTAAAGTATGCTTGATTGTTGCATACATTGGCCTTTTTAAAGAAAACTGCTGTTAAATAACTATTTATAACAAAAACCTTGAGTGTAAGTGTTAATTGTATTTGCAAATTTCATTGCTACAGCTCTACAGCTCACATGTACCCCTTTTGAGATAGGCCTCGCTGCTCAGTCACACTACCAACTTGTGTAGTACAGGCCTATACCAAAAGGTGGGTTACCTAATACCAAGAGGACCAGTGTTGTGTAGTCTCCCACCCGGTTACATCAATTCTTGCCTAACAATAGAAAATGACATCCTTGATTTAGCAGGATTCGCAACCAGGTCCTGCTTAGAAAGAAAATTAGACCTCTTATTCAGAGCCTGTTGCAATCCAACAGGTGTATAATCAAATAAGATTTCGTCTTCTACATAGGCTAACAATTCCAGATAAGCCTGACCAATTCTATGAGGGAAAAGTATGAATATCCTGTAAATAATCACCCAGGTCTGAAATTTAAAGTTGGCGCAAACCAAGGTGTGTTTTTATCTTCTTAGAGAAGAGTTCAATCACACTTGCAGGAAAGTATCTTTCTCCAGCAAGGAGTCTGACATTGATTCACATGCTTATGAATGTTCCGTGTCTGGCTGGGAATCCTCGGTAAAAGAAAAAAGTTTCACTTTCACTTACAAACTGTCTCTCCTTTAAACCAATCACTGAGCTCTGGGCCATACTGCACCCAGCCAGTAATTGCCCTCTCCCTAATCCCCTCCTCTGGCAGCCACCTTCAGATTTTTCAGGCACGTTAAAGTGTTGGGAGTCCTCGTGTTTTGCTCTGTGAGCTAATCTATGATTTTCTTCTGCTTTTTCTGAAAAAAAGTTAGATTTTTGTCAAATAGAGCCCAGCGGAGCTCAGTTTGTTGGTGTCTTTCATTACCTCTCAAGGGCAAGAATCGTTAAATTTTCTTTGGAGATTCCAGAAGGCCATCGGGCCTGGACCGCATGCCAGACCATGTCTGAGCAGGCCGGAGGTTCTCTCTTCAAGCTCTGCTCCAGTTGCGGATTGAGGAATGTGTTTGTGGAGGACAAACTCAGTGCCTCTACTATCTCCATCTGGACCACAGGGAGGCAGATTGCGAGATTTGCTTGAGATTCACCAAACACATCATCAAGGATTGGCACATCAGATTGGCTGCATGGCTCAATGCCAAGGCCTCTACCCCGTGCAGCAAGCAGGTGCATGCCTCACCCAGGACCGGACCGGCTGTCCGAGGAGCAGGCTTCTAAGTCCTTTGAGGGCACTCCATCTGCGGGGGCCCAAGAAAAGGCCAAGCACTGCAATCCTTGTCAGTCGGGGTGGCAGGGGGTGCTGTTTGTCTCCGTCTGTTTTCATCTCAAGCCATCGCTCCAGTTCCTCCTCAAGGGGGGGCGGGAGTCAGCTAACCCGGGAAAACTACAGGAGAAGGCGCAGGGTAAGGTGGCTGACGTACCTCTGAAGGTCCGGATGGGCCAGAAGTAGTAGTTGACGATCGAACTGGTGGCGACCACCCTTTCAATGGCAAAAGGGGCTGACCCGGTCCATGGGACCCCTGCAACACCCAAAGGGGCCCTTCCTCCTAGGCTGGAGGCTTCGGCCAAGCCGGTAAAGAAGACACCGGAGAAGAGGATGCCGGCCCGGAGCCCAGCCCCAATCCCCTCAGGACACAAAGAAGGGGGGGTGGCAGTGGAGGACTCTACCTTGCTTCAGGGCATGGATATTTCTTTTTCCAACGAAGAGGACATGGTGTCCGTTCACACAGTCCTGTAGGATGTGGGGGGGAACGACCCTGGCGGCGGAAACGCAGTGGAGGACGACTGTGAAATCGAGGGGGACCACGACGCAGCCAGCGACGACAATGTAGGTGCTGGGACCAGCAAGCCTACCCCCCCTGCCACCTCCCAGGGATGTTTTTCTGGACATTCTGTCAACTTTCCATATGCTGGTGTCGGAGATCCACAGGAGGATGCAGACAGCAGACAGCACCCCCAGCGCCGGCACCATTGGCACTTGGCCTACCACCAGCAAAAAGGAAATGACATTGCACACATCAACCGTGCCTCACATGCGCCCCCCCATGCCAGGGTCGCCCGCGCGTCTGAGCTCTTCCAGCTGACGCCAGAGGAGACCAAGAAGGAAGGGTTCCTTTACCATTGCTGTGAGGTGAAGAAGAAGACCATTCTAGCGGTGCTGCTCGTGGACGTCGTCTTGAATGAGGGCCCGGCGCTGCTGAGGAATCGCGCCTCAACTCTGGCGAAAAGAGACAGGCTGGAGAAGAAATACTGTGTGCCGGAGTCTGCTCCCAAGTGCCTACGGTCGCAGCCCTCCCCGGACTCAGAGGTCTCGGCGGCTGCGAGGAAGAAGTCCTCAAACCCATCATCTTTGGCTTCCGTTCCCCTGGGCAGCGAGGGGAAGAAGTTGAACGCCACGGGTAGAAAGGTGACCTTCTCGGAGGTGGCGACAGTCAATGCAGGGAATGCTCTCGCAATCCTGGCCAGGTACGACGGGGATCTGTGGTACAAGATGGCCCCGCTACTGGAATTTCTTCCCGAGGACAAGCGGGTTGAGGCGCTGGAAATTCTCCAGGAGGGCAAGGTGGCATCGGACCATGCCATCACCGTAGCCCTGGACATCATAGACACAGGATTCCGACAGATGGGGAACGGTGTCTGCTCCGCCGTCGTGGCTGGCTGAAGGCCACCAATTTTCAACAGAAGTTCAGACGAGGGTCCTGGACATGCCTTTCAACGGAGAGCATCTTTTTGGGAAGGCTGTCGATGAGTCGTTACAGGCTATCAAGACCGACACTGAGATGGCATGGGCCCTAGGCACCGTGCAGCAGCATCAGCCCTCCTTTCGTGCCTCACGTGGCAAATGGGGAAGATCGTAGCAGTGTTTCAGCGGGGGATCCTCCTCGTACGCCAACCCTCCCGTTCCATGTCCCACGAGGCCTAAAGGGGTCATTCCAAGGCGTTCGTAGGTGGCCGCCATCGCCGTCGCTCCCAAGGCGGCACACAGGCACCGACGCAGGATTGAACCGGCCAGGACGTCGGGGGCCCCCACCCATGCACCCCAGTGGGCGGGCTTCGTAAGCGACTGGGAGAAAATCTCCACCGACTGATGGATGCGGGATGCTCCCGCCCACAGACACTCTAGAATTTCAACAGAAGGGTCTGCGGATTCCACTGGTGGCCCGGCAGGCGCAGCACATCCCACAGCTCCTGCAGGAGGTATGGCCCATGCTAAGAAAAGAGGCGATAGAGTTGGTTCCATAGTGGGGCTCCAGAGTTTACTCTACATACTTCTTAGTAAAAGACATCCGGGGGCTGGAGGCCCATTCTCGACCTGCGGCGTCTAAACCAGTACCTCAAGTCCCAAAAATTCAGGATGGTCACGAACACATGCTCTGCCAACTGGAGGAAGGGGATTTCCTGACGTAGCTGGATCTAGAGGATGCTTACTTTCACATCCCCATTCACGAAAAGCATCGAAAGTTCCTGCTCTTCGTCGTGCAAGGGCAGCACTACCAATTGAAGGCACTCCCCTGCGGGCTGAAGTCGGAGCCCAGGGTGTTAACCAAGTGCCTAGCACCAGTGGCGGCCCATCTACGACTGCAAGGTATACGCGTGTATCTGTACCTCAACGACTGGCCCTTCCGGGCCAAGTCGAGGGAGATCGCTGTCGAACACACGGACAGGACAGTCCGGCTCCGGATGTATCTGGGTTTCTCCGTGAACTATCTAAAGTCCTGCTTGATTCCATCGCAGACTCCGCTGTTCCTGGGGTCCAGGCCCAACATGGTCTCCTGCCTGGCGGCCCCCTCAAAGGAGAGGATAGCAGCCATTCTGGGCAAGTTTCAACAGCTGTTGACACTGAAGATCGCCGTGATATGGACCATCAAGTCGCTGCTCAGCATGATGTTGTGTGTCTACATGATCAGGCTCTGCTGGTTGCGGATAGGGCTCCTTCAGGAATTCCTGGACGTTTGGTGGGTCCAGGTGTCCGGAAGCTACGCAGACAGGATTGTACTCGACAAGAAGTTCTGTCGAGCGATAAGGTGGTGGGGAGTATGCGCCAACATCACCAGGGGCACAGTTTTCCAAAGTCCCCCTTACCAGGATACAGTCACCACGGACGCATCATTGGAGGGCGGGGGAGCTCCAAGCCGGATGGCACCAAGCCAGAGGCCTGTGGCTACCGGAGGAGAAGGATCTCCACATCAATGTCCTGTAGCTGCGGGCAGTGTTCAGGGCCCTAAAGTTGTTCCTGCTGTCCCTCAGGGGAAAGGTGGTGAGGGTCTTCATGGACAATACCACCACGATGTTCTACATCAGGAAGCAGGGAGGCACCAGGTCCCCAGCACTCTCCAGAGGCGCGCAGGAATTGTGGCCCTGGGATGTCGCCCAGGGGATGTTCCTCATTCCTTTTCACCTGGCGGGAGTCACCATCCCTCCCTCAGCAGGGAACTACGCTCTTGCCACGAGTGGGAGCTTCGAAAGGATCAAGTGGACAGCCTCTTCCTCAGATGGGGCAGACCCCAGATAGACCGGTTTGCGACGAACTCCAAATGCCAACAGGTTCCACCAGGAGCATGGGGACGCGTTCGCCTTCCCAGGGGAAGGCCTGTTCTTGTATGCGTTCCCTCCATTGCCGCTCCTGCTGCGAATCAACTCAAACGGTGCCGGCACAGGATGCCGTGGTCGAGGCAGATTTAGTACCCGGACCTTCTCAGCCTGTCAGCATCGCCTCCAGTCAAGCCTCCAGTCAAGCTGCCAGTAATCGCAGATCTACTCACCTGGTAAGAAGGTTCCGTACTTGTTGTCTTTGGCTACAGCAGGGCTGGCGTACGCCTCCATCAAGGTGCATCTGGTGGCTATCTCCAGCTACACCAGGTCTCCTGGACGGAATTCTCTTTGGTCCCACCATCTAATCAAGGAGTTCCTCAAAGGACTGTTCAGATGCTTCTGACGAGACTCATGCGGGCCCCTTTCGAGGCTATGCATGAAGCCCCTCAAGTTCCTTTCGTGGAAAACTGCTTTTCTCGTGGCCATCACCTCTGCGAGGAGGGTAGGTGAGATCCAGGCCCTGTCCTGCAAGCAGCCTTATTGGATTTACCAGGAGATGAGGGTGGTGCTGCAGACGCACCCATCCTTCATGCCAAAGGTTCTGTCGGAATTCCACCTCAACGAACCCTTGATGTTGCCTGTGTTTTTTCCGTCACCTTTGTTTCCGGCTGAAAGGACTTTGCGCTCGCTGGATGTGGCGCGTGCTCTGAAGTTCTATGTGGCGCACACAAAGAGTTTCCAGAAGACGTCTCAACTTTTCGTACTTTCGTACCTGTGAACCATGGTTAAGCTTCAAGGCTTCCATCTCCAGGTGGCTCTCCGGCTGTATCGCACACTGTCATCGGTTGGCAAACCGACCACTGCCTGGCCGTCCGAGCCCATTCGAGCAGAGCGATTGGTGCAACGATATGATGTGATATTTTATTTGTATCTGCAGACTGTGTTCCTGTCTGGTGTGCCCCTGCTGGACATCTGCAGGGCTGCTACGTGGAAGTCTATGCACACCTTCACAAGATTCTGCGTGAACAGGGATTCCAAAGAGGAGTTCAGGATCGGCCCTGGAAGCAGTGCTACGCATCCTGTTTGCTTGAAGGTGAGCCTGTTACGGAGGTAAGAGTAATAGCTTCTGTTGAGCCTTGCCGACTCCCGTGGTTGTGTATGTATGTACTGCTATGTATACTTTATTCATGAGCATGTGAATCTTTGCCAGACCCTATGCTGGAGAAGGAACAAGTTACCTGCGTGTAACTGTTGTTCTCCAGCATGGGTCTGGCATGGATTCACATTCGAACCCTCCCTCCTGCCCCTCTGTGGCTCTTCTTGATCATACTGCCACTTTACGTGCTACCAAATCTGAAGATGGCTGCCAGAGGAGGCGCTTAGGAAGAGGGCAGTCATTGGCTGGGGGCAGTATGACCCAAAGCTCAGTGATTGGTTTAAAGGAAAGAGACGGTGTAAGTCAAAGTGAAACTGTTTTTTCTTTTACCAAGGATTACCGGCCTGACGGGGAATAGTCATGAGCATGTGAATCCATGCTGGAGAACAGTTACAGGTAAGTAGCGTGTTCCTTATGTTGTAGAATTAGTGTGTTCAACAGTGCAGTGTGAAAGCTCCAATTTTGCAATATCTGCCCAGATCATCTATACATACTCTAAAGCATGAGTTCAGTCTATGCTAGCAAAATAAATTGGTTGTCCTCCCTTCCTGCAAGCATGATTCTGTCATAAGGTTAAAAAAAGGGGGCGTGGCTAAGCAGCCATGCTGTAAGGACACGTTTCTCTACGCTCCTGCCGATCCAAAATTATCCTGGCCTGTATTACAGGCACCAGCGCATGAAGATTCCTAGCAACACTACACCAGGGGGATGAAGTGGGCTAGCACAACTGTGCGTAAATAGAAGGTTGGCGGTGGGCTGATCGCAAAGCACAGGCTTACGAAGAATGAAACCCAGCCAGCAGCGGTGAAAACAAAATGGCAGATGCGGGGCAGGAGCCTGCGTACGCATAAGGACATCGCAATACGAAATGGCTACAACACGGCAAGCAAGGATTCCAGTTGCCCAGCTGTTTCCCCCGCTGTTTCTATGAGGGTTTGTGTCCTGCCGGACTTGGGGAGGAGCGGAGTAAGTGGTTGCCACGGCACAGGCAGCTGCACTGGAGCTAGGAGGAAGTGCCCGAGAACAGGGAGGAAGACTGCGAGTGCGTCGATGGCCGCCGGCGGCACACGAGATGCGCTGTGTACACAGCGGTAGGTGGAGCGGAGGTGACAGAGACGGGTGGCCTCGAAGTGCAGCAGTGCGGGCGTAGACAACCATATGCTTCGATAGCACTCCTAAGTGCACTGAAGCCAGAGGGTATCCGGGGCAGCTCCCAGCTCGCCCCATCCCCTGCCACCAGAATCTGCGCACCCAAGACTGGTGCAGCAGAAAAAAGCAGACTACAGCGAAGACTATTGACCGGTTAGGGTTGAAGTAGGCCCCTGTCCAAAGCGGATAATGGCGTACGCAATAATGGGGAAACAAGCTGCTGGAGCCCATTGTGCTTGAGTGCAATCCAACATCCATGCAGTCACGACCCAGGAACAGAGTCTATGAAGAGCACACACCGGTACATGAACACAGCCCAACATCAAAAAGGCGTACACTGACAATCGGTTACGGAGCGACAACAAAGTCAACGCACCCCAAACTGCAAGGGTGTGCTGAACCTGGCCATATTGGCATCGCAAGGGGCCCGATTGGGGGCAGAGGGCCACTGACAAGGGGCACATACATATGGCCGTGGGACGATATAAAAAGACTCCATCAGTGGGTGGAGTCCAAAGCTGCAGTCCCAGGAGTGGCTTATAGATCCACACAAGGAATGTATAACAAGCACATCGAACTGTTGAGACCTGCACAAACAGCAATATATGATCGGGGAACTTAGAGTAGCCTTGTGGAATGTCAGGGGACTAAACAGTTATATTAAACGAAATCAGATAATGACTTATCTACGACGCCAAAAAATTGATTTAGCACTCCTGCAGGAGACTCACCTTGCAGGGGAGAAACTAACCGCCCTAGCTCGGAAGTAGAGTGGTACGACACTGGGCTCCTCATATTCTGCATATGCAAGAGGGGTGCTGATATGGGTGGCTCCGACTGTGCCATTCAAAGTCCTTCAGACCCTTGCAGATGGAGGGAGGATGATGGTAGTACAGGGACTTTTGGAACAAAGAGTAATCTGCCTTATTAACACTTTGATACAGCAGCTTACGTCAGTTCGTTCTATCCCCAAATTGGCAGGTATAGGGATGGTACGTTATTATGGGGAGGAGATTTTAATTGCACGCTGAACCAGGAACTCGATAGATCAGACAACAAATCAGTGCATCCAGGCCCTTCAGCCAAAGCCTTGAATGCACTGCTGCAAGCATTCAATTTCTCTGACATATTGGAGGACCTTACATCCACAAGCCCGGGGTTATTCCCATTGCACGGCCCCCAACGATCTTTACCCCAGGTTAGACTGTCTTCACGGGGGACAAGACTCTAGTTGAATTCAAAACAGCTGAATACAAAGCATGTGTACTATCGGACCATGCTCCACTAGTGGTCACGTGGAACAACTCCCCTCCTAGGACACGCATCCCAACCTGGAAGCTAAGAATCGAATCCCTAAGAGATCCAATGTTCTGGGAACACCCAAGGGATGGGGGGGGGAGGATTATTTCAAAAACAATACAGGGCGTGTGAAGTCAGCTGGCCCACTATGGGAAGCCTTTAAAGTAGTGATCAGTGGGACAGCGATGGCTAAAGCAAAAGGGATGCAAACCGGATAGAAAAGAATTTACAGAAGGCAGAAACCAAATTGGAAGCCTTAGATGGCGCAGGCGATACGTCTAAGGATCGGGCCCAAGAAGTGACCCGGCTACAGCAGGAATGTTTGGAGCATTGGGATAGATTGGGCAAGCTGAGCTAAAAGAAATGCGTAGAAAGGCAACACGCTGAAGGGGATAAGCAGGGATGCCTGCTGGCTTGTTTATACAAAAGTGAGTCTAAACGCATCATAATGAGATTGCTGTGAAAAACAGGGAGTTTTGTAGTGCGCAGGAAGGCATAAACAAGTGCTTTCATGAGTACTATAAGGTGTTATATACAGAGACATCAGTAACACACTTATCAGACATTGATGAAGCCCTTGCACAGATGGATCTCCCCTAGCTGGATACAGAAGCGGCAGGTAAGCTGGAGGCTCCCATAACAAAAGAGGAGTTAGAATCTACCATTAGAGGGTTGCCGACTGGTAAGGCCCCGGGGGTGGATGGACTACCAAGTGAATTTGATAGAGTTCATGGCGGACATAGTACCCCTGATGCTAGCGATGCTGAATGAAGCGCTAGATACAGGCACGCTACCAATGTCATTACGAGAGTCCGTTATCGTCCCACTACTGAAGCCCAACAAGCCAGCCACTGACTGCAGATCTTACAGACCCCTGTCACTGCATAACCAGGACGGCAAAATCCTTGCATCCCTACTAGCCAACAGGCTTAAGACAGCAATATCTAAGCGTGTACACCCAGACCAGTCGGGATACGTCCCAGACGGGAATATGACATGCAACTTGAGGAGGTTCCACCACTTTATCGATCATACACACAACAGTTCAGATCTTTACGCGGTGGCCTTGCTGGGTGTGGTCAAAGCATTTGACATGGTTGCTGGTGGTTTTGAAGAGTTTCAGCATGGGACCCACATATATAAAATGGGTAAGGCTGCTGTATAGCAGCCCAATAGCGAGGGTCAAGACAGGAACCCACATCTCGGAACAATGGCTGCTGGGAAAAGGCATGAGGCAGGGCTGCCAATGGTTTCCTATGTTATTTATACTGGCCCTGGAACCATTAGCGGTGTATCTCAGACAAGAATACCAAGAGGCAGGCATAGTTGTAAGTGGAATGAATAATTGTATTTCTTTATAAGCAGATGATATGCTTTTATATTTACAGCATGCGGAAACCAATCTACAGTATATTTTAGATGTGCTCGGATACTATGCAGAACTATCTGGTATCACGATGAATGCACAGAAATCATGCTTGTTTCCCTTAGGTGGGCATGGGCGAAACCCTGGAACAACACTACCTGCGCTACTAATTAGGTTTTAAGTGAACTCATTTAGATACCTGGGAGTGGATATACCATGATCCCAAGACAGAACACACTACAGAACACACTACAGAACACACTACAGAACACACTGAAAGCGGTAGACCAAATTGAGAAGTCCATGACTTTCTTGGCCAGATTGTCGCTCTGTGATGGGGAGGGCAGCTCTGTTAAAGATGGTGGTACTTCTGAGACACTTACACTTCTGCATAACTCAAGGTGTCGGAAGGCACTAACAAAATTGCAGCGGCCATACAATCAAGAAGGTATTAAAGTGCCCAACTTTGAGGCATATTTCGTGGCGTGCCAGCTGCAATTCGTCACAAACTGGCTGTTGCATGAGCAGACCCAGGACACGGAGTTGCTGCAGCCAGCATGCACCCCGTTCTTCTTGAAGGAGGTGATATGGACTGTGGCACTGCGTGTCCCGAAACCCCAGCTGCTGTTGATGCTAGGTAGGACGATGTGGCATAGAGCTTGTCGCTTTCTAAAGACAGAAATGCCCTACTCCCCCCAGATCCCTCTGGTGAAATTAAAAAGCGGATATCCACAACTCAGGCTAAATGTAAGGAAGTATTGTGTACCTATGGGAGTAGTGACGGTGGGAGATGTAGTACGAGAAAGTAGACTGATGGGCTTTGGTGCACTCACTTCGGAAATGGGTATAAACGGAGGGCACCATAGAACATGTGCTTCACTCCTCACCAAGCTAAAGCAGAAATGGCCGGGAACAGATGGGGTACTAGAGGAAGACGAAAGGATAGAAACACTTTGTTATTTCGGAAGGTGGGCACGCAGTGTCGAATATACGAATTACTAATGTCACAGCGGGGAGATATGCTTGAGCAGACTAGGCATAGCTGGGAAGCAGACCTGCAGGAGCAGTTGACCGATGCAGCATGGGGTAGAGCACTAGATTACCACAAAAATGTGTCTAGAAATGCGAAGCTCCAGCTGATTCAGTTGTATGTAACACAGAGAGTGTATCTGACCCCGAAGAAGATAGCTAAATTTAGCAATACCTCGGAACAGACCTGCCCAAAATGCAGTATGATTAATGCTGATCTGGTACACATGTTCTGGACCTATGGGAAGATCTGACAATATTTGGATGAGATAGCGCAGGCCTCAGCCAAGGCAGATATAATGTTAGACATAAGATCTCCCAAAGCCTGTATGCTTGGCATTTTTGCGTGCCTGAAGCAGGCAAGACATGTTAGTAAGTTAAAAGATCTAGCATATATCCTAGCGAAACGTAGGATAGCAATGGGGTGGAAAGCGCACAGGGGTCCAGATGTGCAACAGTGGTGAAGAGACCTCCAGAAATGGACAATGGCAGAAATCAGTGTGGCAAGAAGCGGCATTTAGGGGCCGAGAAGAACAAACCATGGACTTAGATTTGTGGAAATACATGGTGCAGGAATTGATGGCCACGGAGCACACCGAGTCACAAAGGGCAACAAATGCCCTATCACAATGGGCGGATTAGAGACAATATATGCAAAGTACAGTTAGAGGTAATGTGGTAGAACAATGCAAGTGGGATAGGCTGGGGTGTGGGTGGGGGGAGTTGGTGAGTGAGCACCCAGAGAAAATCAGCAGTATACTGTCATGCAAAACGTACATATGTGTCTGCTATATTGTGGTTAATAAATCAATAAAAATGTTTACAAAACAAAAAGGCTTAGATGAAGTGCTTTCAAAGTAGTTCCCATGTATTTTCGAAAACCCGGTTAGTTTTCCTAAAAACGACTGGTCAGAAAGTCCTATTTATTCAACTCCCGAAGGACCAGAGATGCAAATATTTTTCTGGTACAGCCCACTAGAGCAATGGGCCTGTAGTTCTAAGAGGTCAATATACCTGCTTTTTTATATATTGGAATTATTAGAGTTGAGACAAGAAGTGGGTAATGCTATTGACATTCAATATAGATTTGATTAGATCTGACAACAACCTACCCCAAAACTCAGGATGGTTATTTAATGCAGAAATAGGGTTTCCATCCAGACGGCTCAAGGTTTGCCATTATTTAGAAAAAAGGTAACATTGTCCTCAGTAAAGTCAAGCAGCCACCCATCATTGATTTGAGTTAGGGGCATAAAGATTATCAAAGTGCCTTGTGATGCTGGAAATGTATTGAAGGGACAGGGCCTCCATGTCCTTGTCCTGTAATCTTTTATCATGTTATTTTCTGCACAGGAGTCCATATGGACTCCTGGCAGTGCAGCTCTTCCCCTTTGTGGTTCTGGTGAACAGACCCCTGGGATACCCTTATGGCACCCATGGGTGGGGGGGGTATAACCCTGTACCCCTAGTGTATGTTTTTGGGCACCTGTGTGTGGCCCACAGAGCAGGGTATGGGCTCGTGGCAGCTCCATGCTGAATTTGACAGGTGCTCAGAATATCCTCCATTTTGGGATACCCAGGCCCTGCCATTGGAATCAGTTGATTCCTGATAGGAGACAAGATGACCCCTGTGGCCTCTTGCTTGCATATTGCCTGTTGAATTGTTTTCCCAAAGTCCTGGGAAGCTCTGACTCCGTCCCTTCCCCTGACTGGCTGTTGGGTGGAAGTTCCATATATGGCATTGTGGGGAACCTTCCCAATGACTGTATGTTGTGGGTACGCCCTTTGGGTGGGACATGGGTGAGTGGAGTGTGTAACCAATATACATTTCATGTTATCAGTGTCTGGTTTCTGGTGTGTGACACAATGAATGAGACAGCCCTGCCTGAAACTGATATGAATGCAGTGTGGAGTGCTGAATGGCTGGGTGCTTGTCCCAACCCACATTACTTGTTGTGAGTGTCTGGATGCAGAAGAATGGCCTGAATGCACAGTGAGCCTGATTGGCTGCATGCTTGCTGAATGCCCTTCTGAATGATTGGCTGCTGAGCTTGGCCCAGCAGTGTGAATGAGAGACAGAACAGTATGTCTAGGAGACCTCTCACTTACTGGAATTGTTCAGAAGCTGAAGTAGACACTTGATGCTTACTCTCGAAGCCGAGCCAGAAGAATTGCTGCTGCTTTCCTTCGACGCAATCTGAAAGCTGTCGTGTCTTCGAGGCCTGATCCAATAGGACCTGGCTAGGAGACCTCTTCCCGAGCTACGAGGGAACATCGTGCACCAGCTGACCTTCACCAAGGCTCCCTGGAAGTCAATCATCGAAAGACTGCCGACCGGAGACGGGGACTGCCAAGAAATCTGAAGCGAAGTGCCTGGACGTCGAGGCTAGTGACGACTGCCACCTTCGACCGATGTTCGAAGGACCGATGTAACCTCTGCGACCGGTCCCGCAACGCTCCATTGCCTAAGACACTTTGAAATCACGGACTCCCTTGCTCATCACTGTCGACCTCTTTGTCCCGCCGGAGAAAGTCATGGTCGCAAACGAACTGATGAGAATCCGCCGGTGGGTTTCCCACCACCTGAAGTCCACAAAGACACCAACGAAGATCCGAAAGCCAGCTGTGGTCGAGCCACAAACGCTGACGACCCGACACCCTTGCTGGGCATACGTTCTTCATTCAGTACTCTTTGCGGCAACTAACTATTGTCGTCGAGGTGCACCGCACGCCTCATCTTCGCAGGACGTCCACGACCGATCGCCGACGAGCACCGCACAGACGAAGCTGCTGCCTCAACAACATTGTTCTCCTTTTCTTCAAGGAATCTCGATGATCTGTGGCTCCTGCCGTAAAGGGAGTTCACTCAAGAATGATCTGTCGACGACCCAACGTCTAACTCTGCTAAACCAGGTACATTGGGGTAGTAAAACCTATTTAGAAGGGCACCAGACTCTGCTAAACAATATATGCACAGGGCTTGTCAATATACTTTATTTACAGGTTGCCCAGGTGGGGGGATCCTCACACAGAACTGTCTTTGGTAGAGACAAGGGTTCTGCCAATTATTGAACCACTTGTTTCCCTCCCATGTCTGGTGTTGGTTCACATTGCTATTAGACTTGTATGTCATTGAAACTATCAGCAGTTGGTCAATTTTAAAGGAGTCAAGAGTGAATTGTGGTACCACATAGATATTGTACATATTTATCATTATAGTATTGCCTGAGCCCAAAGTGTGTGATTGTGTGTAGAATAAATTGAACCTTATTTATATGAAGAACTGTGCTATCACTAACATAGTGTGTGGGCATTCCTTTGTAAGGGATTGGGGACTACACTGTATTTAAGAACCACAATGCATCACCTCCTGAGAGCTTAAGCCTTGATCGCTTGCCCATTGCTACCGTTTAGAGAATCTTGGCTGGGGTGCTCTTTGCTTCCACTCTGCCAAATAGAGGGCAGGAGTACAGAAAAAAACCCTCCAGTCTTTAGTTACCCCCCACACCCCTCCTGCTGCTGAAATAGGATTTACCTGGATTTAATTCTGAGAGAAAATATCATTATTCACAAGCTGCCTAAACGAAGCACAGTTTCCTTTACAGGTTGCTCTTAACATCATGTCACTCCGTTGTTGTAGTGACAAAGATTTTACCATCACTATGGTTAATGTTGGACCATGAGCACAGGGGGCAAAAAACAAAAAAAGCCAATGGCGACATGGGCTGTTAATGTACATAAACAGAAAAAAGCTGAAACACAGACAGACCATGTTTTTGATTCCCAGGATGTCAAATACCAAGACCCAGGAGATGTTAGTTGGATCAGGAGGAATACCCTCCAGAGGAAGAGAATATGTTCAACCTTGAGGTGAATTCCCCACCCACCTTTTTTTTGTCCCCCCTCCGTAGCTTGGTTGCTACTGTAACACTCATGCACTTGTACTACGAGAAATGCTGTCAGCAGAGTATGCTAGTTTTTTTGTTAGATCATTCGGAAACTTTAAGGCCTAAGAATGATTACTGTATTCCCTTGTTCCCTTCACGCCTTGAAGCGCTTTGAAGCACTCCACCAGTGTTTAGGTGCTGTATAAATGAGCAATAAATAAAATAAATGGTTTCCTCAGCTGATAACCTCGCCTGGGCCCTGCACGCCCCAGTTAAAGCATCTCCTACATAGGATCAATTTCAGTACACTACTGTACTGAAAAGGGCAGCAGGTAGTTTCAGTATTTGGGTGCAGGAATCTGCAACATTAACTTAATTGAATGTCAAAAAAAGGTAGCAGGCGCTCCTCTCTAGAAAGAACATGGCATGATAACCTGTTCTGAGATGAAAGTTTGCAGCACACGCTTTTTGCTCATTGTACCTTTCACAGATGGGAAATATCCATTTGCATATCAGTCTTTGTCCCACCCACATGGGCAGTCCAGCACCGAAATGCTATGGCAATTCCTCTCTGAACAAGAGTACCAACAGCAACCCCATACACGTGTTCAGAGAGGAATTGCCATAGCATTTCGGTGCTGGACTGCCCATGTGGGTTGGACAAAGACTGATATGCAAATGGATATTTCCCCTCTGTGAAAGGTACAGTGAGCAAAAAGCAGATGGCTGCGAACTCTCAATGTGGTTAACAACCACTGAACAGGTTATCATGCCTTGTTCTTCCGAGAGATGGGCGTCTGCTACCTTTGTCGAATTCTTTGAAGGAACTTGGGGTTGGTCACCCTAGGTTACCTGGGGCAACCAGACGTGGACTCCCTGCTCACTGTGCTTAGAGAGGCTCAGCTTCACCTCACTGATGATGCCCAACAAGGCTGAAACGAAACACATGTATGGGGTTGCTGTTGGTACTCTTGTTCAGAGAGGAATTGCCATAGCATTTCAGCGCTGGACTGCCCATGTGGGCGGGACAAAGACTGATATGCAAATGGATATTTCCCATCTGTGAAAGGTACAGTGAGCAAAAAGCAGATGGCTACGAACTCTCAATGTGGTTAACAACCACTGAACAGGTTATCATGCCTTGTTCTTCTGAGAAAGGGGCGCCTGCTACCTTTGTCGAATTCCTTAACCTAATTGAAGTGAAGAAAATAAATGTCTCATTGCATCTCCTTTTTTACAAATCATCAAACAACTGTTACCTTTCTTCTTAAGCCTCTAGCCCTGTTGGCTGTGTACCCAAGAATATAAACCTTCACCCACAGGTCCTTTGTACATACAAGGACAACCCACTCCAGACTTATTCGAAATACTACAGCCTGTTAGCAGAGCAACACCCCACTTTCAACAATTGCGCACCCTCAGATAAGGAGAGTAAAAGGCTGTTTTCCTTTGGGAGGGAAATGGCCACTTTTGCAGCATATAGTGTCCGCATCGCCAGTGTTAATGGGACGAAATGGAGTCCATAGCCAAATATTTCCGTTAAGATGGATTTCTAGTATCTGGCCTGGTGGACAGATTTTAGGAGGCCACCCTAGTTATAGTGAACACGGGAACTCTGAGAGGTTAGCCAAACCCAAAGTAAGCGTGGCGATTGGTCAAGTTTATTCTCAGGAGTGTGAGTGGGGTCAGGTGTCCACAATGAGTTCACACAGTGAAGCAGACAAGAATTAAATTTAGACAGGCAAGTCCAAAAATACAATATTTATTCTAGGCACACAAATACACACTAGGAAATTAAACAAACAGGTGATAATGTCACACAATTCTAAATTATCAAACCTATATACAGTCACCTTTAGGTTCTTAGCAGTGCATTCAATAAGTTGGACAACAAAAATAAGGTAACTAGTGGTGCAGCAAAATTAAACCAATGCACATGAATTATACACTAACTTTAGAAGTCCAATTCCTTTGATGTTTGGCTCCTTGTGCCCAAAGGTCAATAAGCTTCTTCTTAGGAGAGGGTACTGATGTAGGAAGAGTTCTTATTGTGGTGAAATGTTCCACAAGATATTCAACAAAGTTACAGGTAGGTAAAATTCTATTCCTATCTTTCAGATACAAGGTTTTAGATCAGACAATCAAAAAGCGAGGGAATAACCAAAGTTTATTCCAAGGAGAACAGGGGGAGGGGATTGCATTGCAATTAGTTCCCCCACCCCTGACAGTTTTTCACAGATGACTAGGTGGGTTGACTGGGGGTCGCTGGAGGTAGGTTTTCACACCATTGGTACCAGCGAGTGGTGCCCAGGAGTTGTGGGAGCAAGGATTCCTCTGGTCAGTTCCTGTGAAGAAGAAATGCACAATGCACCAATGCAGACCTCTCGGTACACTTCAATAGATGGGGGAAGGTGTGTTCCAGAGATGGCTACCACACACAGGCGACAGCAGGTGTCCTTCATGTCGCGGTTGCAGGAGACCTCCCAGAGCAGGATCTCTTTAAGATGGGAGGTTGGAATTCCGCAGGAAGGCGACTTGTACCATGAAATGGCAACCACTGAAGTTCCGGCGACAAATGCTGAATGACAGCAATTCTACTGAGAAGAGTCCACTGGAGAGCTGGTCAGTCCACCAGGTGTGGTCCCAGGAAACCTCTCGTGCCTCAGGACGGCTGGATCCTCAGGTATGCGTCAAGACGGATTGGTACCCACCAGTCAAAGAGTTGAAGCACCGCAGATCAGGTAGTCTAGCAGGGCTTCCCCTGGGCCAAACGCAGGAAGGAGATACTGGGCCTCTTCGGGATCTTAAGTCAGCTGCTCTTCTACACAGGTTACTTGGCTCCAATGCTGATCTGAAGAAATGGCTGCAGGAGTCCTTCTTATACTAAATCCTGGCTGGAAGCAAGTCCAAGCACACCAATGGTAAGGATCTGCACCATTCAAACAACCACCAGTGGTCCAATTGGCGACCACTATAGGTTTCACTCATGCCACACACCCATACTCTGGCATCACAGATGTGGAGCGGGACTAGACAATCCCAACCACTTTATGAGCCACACACAAAGGCATCACTAGCCCGTGAAAGCAGCAGCTTTCCTGGCCAAGTGCATGACCTTATGGGATTTCCTAACCCTAGTTGGCAGGAATTGTACAAATGTAATTGCTGCCACCAGCTTGTCTTTAGACACATATAAAAGTAACCAAAAATCCCAAGTGTAGAAGACTAGGGTGATAAAAAAAAGTATCCCCAGTGTATTGCATTGTAAGCTGCTGTGTGCACTGTTAAGTTCACGAAAAGGGGGGAAACCTAGTTCCACAATACCGATAGTCTGAAGGACTGATCCGTTTTCCCATGGCAACATTAGCAAAAGGCCAGGGGAGTGAAGCTGAATGCTTCACTTCCATGTAAAAAGTCTCGGGACAGGTTCAAAAGCAAAAAGCTTGCATAGAATATGGTGGGAAAGTTGTCAAAAGAGAAATCTTTCCTAACATCCCTAGCATACTTCAGCCGGCCTTTCACAAGACACTTCTTGGGACGGAAAAGGACTGCAAACGGGGACATCAAAAATGCTCTTAACGCAGTGGAATCCATGGCCCGTCGGGTTGTTTGGGCCATTCTCATTAAGAATCATGCTTGGTTTTGCAGCACAGGTTTTAAGCCTGAGGCCCTGTTAAACGTATTGGATAAATCTGTATACTCACTGATGTTCGGCAGAGCAGCCGAAAAAGCCTTTGAGAAAGCAAAAATAAAAATCTAACACTAAAAATGTTGGGTCAAATTACTGGGAGGACATACCAGCTACGTGGAGCAGCTTCCTGTCGGTCCCTTCATGGCCATTCCTATAGGCAAGCTTCAGTGCAATTTAGCCTGCCTGCAAACAGTAGATGTTCACTAGCATGGGAACGCAGCCCTGTACTCCACAATACCACGCGATCTGCACTGTGGTAATGCACAAGGAAGAAGCCAAAGCCCTAAAGGGGTGACCTCTGTCTCCAAGCAATGACTGCAAGGTACTCGTCTCCTCCCACGTTTCCCCAGTACGGAGAATATTGCCATCTTGCACCCAGGCATGGGAGGAGGTTACACTTGACCATTTGTATTGAGCATAATGGAGGGGTATTGGATGGTACTGCTAGAGAAATCTCCCACTAAGATTTAGAAGAATGCTGACCGATCATCTTCAGCTACTACAAAAGAAGTTGTGGCACTGCTTCAAAAGGAGCTATCAAGACTAAACTAGCCAGGTGCACACCAGTATTTGCTCTCTATATGGCCTAGTGTTCTGTTATCTGGCCTTGTACCGCACACTGCTGCCACTTAACGTGGTCTCTTGGCGCTCTGGTGGATCTGAAATGGAAGGACGGCGCGGGGGTTTGTTAGTGGGATAGTGGGCGTTAATTTCGTATGAGCTTTGGTGTGCTGTTGGTAGCTTCAGTTTGGAAAACTTATCATTGTGGTATTTGGTGGTAGTTATATTGTGCTTGATGTGGATGTGTGTGTACATTTTATCAGTGGGTTAGTTTCTTAATTGGTGTGGTGTGTGTGCAGTTTGTTGCAGTTTGTGATGGTCTTGTGTTTTGTTGCGTTAGTTCTGTGTTTTAGGTTGAGTAAGCAAAATATTTTAGGGTTGTTAGTGGGTTTGTGGACAGTTGTATCACGTTCTTCTAGGTTCCATATTTTGGCTACTCCAAAGTACATCCATGTTCCAGACATTAGCCATCTCCAAAATACATCCAAACTCAGCACATTAGCCACCCTCGTATTACATTCAGAATCAATACATTGGCTGCCCCTGAGTCATGTCCACATTCAACATTGTCCACTGTAAGAAAGGCATGCTATCAAAGCAAGACACACACGTGATCACAGTTCAAGAGTGTTTATTAAACTGGGTGAGATAAACGCCTAATCTAAACCTAAATCTAAGATGTTAGCAAGCTACAGCCATCAAATAATAAGAATACAGTCCTAGTGGGGTCTAGTCAAATAAAAAGGGCCTATACTGAGAAATTCTATTGCCAATTCTTACCGCTGTTCTACAAATTGGTGTTGGTTAATGTTCGCAAGAAAAGAAAGAAGTGTTCACAAAATAAGTCGGAATGTTATGGCAGGGGTCTCCCTTCCCAAAGTTTTTAGCACGGGACAAGATGGGACTCTTGAGCACAGCACACTCCTGGGCTTCTCAGGCACAAGATTAGTTTCTTGCTTCAGAGGGCCTGAGATGCCTAAACAAAAGTTCCTTCGGGTAACCTTCACATAGGGTGATTACTCTTCACCCTTGGATCCCCATCAGCCAGGCTCTGAGCCTCCTCTCAGTGATTAGCCTCCCTCAATCGGGCTCAGACCATCCCTTCACTGTGGACATCCCTCAGTCGGGTTCATACTTGTCACAATGTCGTTCACAGCTTCTTCACAACTTTTCTCTTGACGTCCCTCAGTTGGGTTCACAATCACAATTTCCTTATTTGAAATATTCAAGCGTCTCAATATCTTTTTAAACAACCGCCTTTTAGTTAGGTCCCCTCATCCGGGCTCAGACCTTCCAAAGCACTTGGCAACCTTAAATAAAGACTTCTGAAGGGCAATCACGTCTCGCTGGGTCTCTGTTAGCCTATGGCCAGGGGGCGTTTCCATTCACAATAACCAGTTCGTTCAGCGTTCCCCTGTGCCGGGCTCAAACGCCTATTTCACAATTCCCTCAGTCGGGTCCACAATTCTATTATCGTCAAAACTTCTGCAATGTTTCAAGGACTTTTGATTGTACAAGGGGTTTAGCATGACCTGGGAATGACCTTTGTGACACCTCACGTCGGCCTTCCCTAAGGCCTTGTGGTACTTGTAGTTTCTTTACTCACAATGTTCAACACAGTCTTTGTTCAGGAGAGGGGTACCAGCCAGAGACCTTCAACTGAGTGCCCATATGGCGCCGGACCACTCTTATCTCTGGTACCAACTTTGTTCACAAAAGACCTCTTGTCTATCTTCTTTATGTTGCTACTGCAAACTTGAGCCTAACACAGTCCGGTTGACATGTTCTTCTGACTCATCGGCTGTGCTGAACTTGGCGGTTCCTTTGCTGCTATAGTCAAGGACGGTACTACGATGGCAACCCCGTCTCCCCGCCCTGGCTATCAGTGCGGGAGGGTGCCATGTACCGCTGACATCCGTCACACCATTTGCCAGCTGCGATTCCCGGTTTTATGTTTTTCATCAGAGGTTTGCAGGTCTGGGTTGAAAATGGCAAGAGCAACTCCCTCCTTGACGTCCTTTCAGGTCTCGCCTCCTTTCTCCTCTGTTTGAACTGCCGTCCTGAATTGGCTGCTTTCTTGTTTGTACCGCCTTGCTCAAAGTATGCTCTTGTGCTCCGCCTTTTATCCTTATGGGGAAGGGAAAGGGCAGTCGGGTGTGTAGTTGTCTACAATTGCCTGACACTGCCTGATCCTTGTGTTGGGACATGTCAGGTAAATGGCTCTGGTATTAGTCCATTGTCGCTTACAGGGTTAGAACGTGTTAGTGTTGGAAAGGTGGGGTATGGGGTACAGTTTGAGTATCTTACTGCACAGGATGGGGAAAAGGGGGGTCATAAGGAAGGGGATACCACGTTTCACCATTCAGTGTCCCACTTCTACTCCCCGAAGACCCCTCCTCCCCCCATCCAAGTGATCCTCCCGCACTGGTCCACCACCAGTAATTGGATCCAATAGTGATGGTCGTGTCCTGGCCACCTGGATGACAGATCCCGGGGACTAGTAAGTGAGACACCTTCAGGTTTCTCACATCACCCTCCACCACATCCGAACTCGGCGCATCCAAATTGCGTATATTGCCCACCCTCGAACACATCCAAGGTCGATACATCGGCCAACCCCAAAATATTCTGCTCTTTTCTAGGCATTGCCCAATGGCACGTCCAGAGCACACCGGAAAGCAGTGCAAGTAATCTAGAAGTGGCAAGGTCCTCAAGCACATAGCAATGGAAGTGTTACCCATTTTCCCTCACCTTACCTTTTAGTAGTTAGGCATTTGTTTGTATTGAGGACGACTGTGTGCAGGAGTTTCCAGTGTCGGGTGTTGTGGGGGGGCGGTGTAATGTCTGTGGTTTCTTTGTCTAGTGTTGGGTTTGTGTCAAGTTGGTTGTGATGTGTGGCAGATACGCTTTGTTTTGGGGAGTTTGGGCGTCATTACTCGGGTTGGTTGGGTAGTTCGAGTTTGCAATCAGTTTAGCACCTTACGCTTAGTCTTGTTCCTCTCTGGTACACGGTTGGTTTTTGAGGGATCCATTTCTATATATTTGACTTGTTTTGCAGTGGATGTATTTTGTCACTCAACGTTTTCTTCAGCTTGGATTGTTAAAGAGCCATGTTTTTAACAGCTTCCTGAAATGTGATTCTGTTATTCATATTTCCTTTGGGAGCAAATTCCTGAATTTCACCGCTATGCAGGCGAACGCTGATCCTCCAAATTTGTGTTTTGAATATTGTTTCATTTCGAGGCAGATGTTGCTGGATCTTAGTGTTCGTGCTGGTTTGTAGATGGTGATTTTCTTCTGTATGAATTCTGCTTGTGGTTCAAGCGTTGGCTTGTTGTCCATTAGGATTTGGATATACGTGATTTGATCGTGGCAGAATTGTTTGCAGTGGCATCCGGCAAAACCTTGACCCCCCCTTCCAACGCCACCCAATGTATCCCCCCCACTTGCTTCTTCGCTTCCTTCTGACACTGCAGCGTCGGTTCCGTCCCTCTTACGCTTGTCATATCTGCCGCTGCAGGGTCTGACTTTCTCTTTATTTTCTTTCTGTCCCCCTTCTCCCAGTCCTCAGGAAGCGGGGGACACCCCTGCCACCCCCATGGCAATCCCTACCAAACATGGGCAGTGGAGGGACTCCCCCGCGCCCCATGTTCGGTATTGATTACCCAATTTGTTCGAATTTAATCGAAGAAATACTGGCTGAAATCAGCCCAAACTACCATACCATCAATTAAATTTTAACAAATTGACCACCATGGATGGTTCAGGTAGGTTTCCCAGTTTGGTGGGCCATGGAAGCCGCTGGTGGTTCACCAGGTCGTCGGATGTAATTACGATTTCCGTTTTGTCTTTGAGTTTGAAACTGTTGGTGCTCACCCATTGGTTTAGTTCAGTGAGACAATCGGTTAGTGTTGGGTTCTTCTCTTCACTGGCGTCCATTTTATAAATGGTTTGGGTGTCATCTACATAGTTGGAGCAGTTCAAGCCATGGTTTTTGATGAGACTGATTAGGGGTGTCATATAGATGTGCGAGTAATGGTGACAGCAATGATCCCTGTGGGACTCCACATGTTGTTTTCTGAGGTGTTGATTTAAATTGCGCTAGCCATGTTTGTTCTTTGTCAGGAATTATTTTAGCCAAAGGAGGGCTGTGTTGCCGATCCCCATTTCTTCTAGTCTTTTGATGTGTCGTGGTTGACTGTGTCGAAGCAGAGAGATTGAGTAGTATTAAAGCTGATTTTGTGTTGGAGTCTGCATTGGTCTTTAGATAGTGCAGTTTCCGTTCCTCTCATGGGTCTGAAGCCTACTTGTGACTGATCTAGCAGCTAGTTATTTTCCACATATTTGTCGGAAATTGGTAAGGTCTTCCACGTTTCCAGAAGTATCTTTAAGGAGTGGCTTGTAGCACTGTTCCTGCTGCTAGTGAGAGGTTGAAGAGGTTGAGGTAATATTCTGCTGGTATTCTGTTCTAGGATGGTTTTGTAGACATCCGGTGGGCAGGGATCTGCTAGGGAACACCTGCTCTCTTGCTCCACCAGGCTGTTGAATTTATCTGTTGAGATTTTGTGAAGGAGGTTTTCTGGTCGGTGGCTCCTGTGTTGGTTGAGGTTGGCAGTGGTTATTTGGCCTGCTTTGTATGATTTGCTTGATGTTGGTGATTTTGTTCTTAAAAGGTCGTTGCAGTTTTTGTGTAGGGATTGGTCTGGTGTTGCAACTGGATGGGTTTCTCATCTCGTTTATGATGAACATTTCTTTGAGTGTTGCCTGCTTTTCCCATCAGTTGGTTGTAGTATTTCTTTTTTGCTTAGAGTATTTCGGCTTTGTATAGTGTGATCTGTTTCGATATCTGGTTTTGTTGTGTTGGTCATAGCTTTTCCCCAATTCTTGTTCTAGTTCCCTGTTTGCTTTTTTCAGTGCTTTTAGGTGGGGTGTGAACCATCCTGCCATTGTTTTCTTTCGTGATGGGTTGAAAGGTTTTTCTAATGTAATGTCATCTATTTTCGTGTTCCTTTTTAGGATTGCGTCTGTTCTTTCTTCTATGCTTGTTCCATCTCAGGAGGAGGGTGACTGTTTTGTGGCTTCCTGTTTCCCATTAAGGTACTCCTGATTGATGGTTCTCCAGTTTCTTTTCTGGGTAGGAGGGTTATTCGGAAGATTGTTGTGTATTCTTGATGGTGTTTAGATTGCGAAGGGTATAATGAGGTGGTCGCTCCAGAGTGTATGCATTAGGGGTGCCGTTGTGACCACATTTTTGTTGGTGAAGATTGCATGTAGCATGGCCTGCTGTGTGTCGCTCCCTTAACCATTTGGCGTAGTTGCATTGTCGCCAGTTGGTTGGTTGGTGTGTGTTTTGGGTGAGTTGATCTCTTCTTCGAACCAGATGTTGAAGTCACCAAGAATGATCAGATGGTCGCGCCTAATGGCTATACTGGTGACGGCTTCTACAAAGGTGTCCTAATGTGCATATTGTTAACGAGTGTCTGTGGCTGTCCATGTGGGTGAATGGTTGACAAGTAGGGTGTTCGAGCGCTTTTGGTCTTGTTCTTTCAAATGTACTTATTTCTGTTGAGCGTGCAGGTGTGTTGTCCCATGATATGCGTCTATTTCCCGGTGTATTATTCCGAGATTGTTCCATTTCGTTTGTTCTGTTTTGATTGATTCTTGAGCACGTCAGTCTTTCCTGGTGTATGGCATATTCGGGGTAGGGTACTGATATGAGAAGCTTTTATGTGGGGTCCAGGGACCTGTCAAGTATGGCTTTTCTGGGTGCTAAGATATCATGGAAGTAGGGTGTTCTAGGGGTTGTGGGCTCCCTGTGGTGCTAGGCTCTCTGTGGTGTGCCGTGGTTCGTTCTTCTTTTGATGGTTCCTGTGTGGCCGTCTGTTCTTGTGGGTTCTTAAAGTTTACGTAGTGGTAGATCGATCAGATTCTCGGTGGCTGGGCCTCCCTCTGGTGGTGTGAACTTGTCAGCCCTTGCTGATCCTGTGTCGTTTTGTGAGTTTCCCACCAATCTGTAGTTGTGTTGGTATCGGGTTCACAGTTGTGAAAGCCTTCCTGTGAATCCCTAGGTTTGATTTTCTTTGTGGGAACCTGTGATTTTGTATGGTGTTCACAGTTGCGAAAGCCTCTGTGGTTCCCTAGGTTTGATCTTTCCTTCTGGGGATTTCTGGTGGTATAACTGTATGGGATTCACAGTGGTGAAATCTCCCTTTGGCGATCAGTGGTTCAAAGTATCTCTTGTGTGTCCTGTGTTGTCTCTTTGCGGTTTATTTGATTTGTATTGGGTTCAACAGTTGTTGTTGGCTTCTTTGGTTGGTTCTTCTCTTGTTGGCTCCTGTGCACCTGTCTTTCCTTGTGGGTCCCTTGGTTGGGTCCTTTTGTATCGGATTCGTAGGCGGTAGCCTCCCTCTGGTGGTCTGTATTATTTCCTTGTGGGTTCCTGTGTGGTGGTTCTCCTTTGCGGATGGGGGAGGATTTCGGGGTGGGGGGTGTTTGTTTTTATGGTAGGTTCTGTTTGTATTCCATTCACTGTGGCAGAAGCTTTCCTGAGTTGACTTATGATATCCTGTGGTTAGATCTTACCTTGTTTACTTTCGGTGTCTCTCTCTCTCCCCTTATGTGGTCGTGTAGTTTTTTGCTTAGTCCGGTTCACAGATGCAGGGCCTTCTGTGGTGGTCAGATTCCTATTAGTTACCAGATACTGTTGGTTGTAATTCTGCTCTGTACTATGGGGGAGGAGGGGTGGGAATTCACCTGGATTTAACAGTGGTTGTATTGCAAGATCAAATGAGATCATCCGTGTCGCACAGGGCAGAGCTATGTATCCATCAGAGGCTACCGGAGTAAAGCAATGAGCAGTGTACCATACATTGGCTACTTCGAAGGCAGAGCTGTGTACTGCACAATGGCAGCTTCAAGGCACAGCTATGTACCATACCAGGGCTATGTACCATACCAGGGCTACTTCAGAGTGTGCAGATCTAAATGTCGTATGAATTCAGTGGTCTTTCTGTTGTGAGACTTCACCTAGATTCAACAGGGACTGTATTGCAGAATCACAGTAGTACCATCTCACTTCTTCAGTCCACAAACCGAAACAAAGCCTTGTTACAAGCCATACCAAACATCATCTAGGAGCTATTTTGGACATACACATGGCAAAAGCTTACCCCTGCCAAGAAAGGGTACACTTTATTAACCCAGCTCTTGCTGAAAGGTTGGTTGCCCAATAACGGTCTGTAAGGTTATGAAACTGCTAGCGATTATGGCAGTATGCATATTCATCGTAACCCATGCATGCCTCAATATGCGCCCATTACAGCAGTTGCTTGTGAGCAAATGGTCAAGTGTCTGGCGAATAGGGCAGGGCAATCTAGTGGGGGTGTTGCAAAGGTTTGTAAATGTGCTGCACTGGTGAACAGTCAGATATGTTAAAGGTCAGGCCTTTTGTCGATTGTCAGTGGCAATTAGCATTACCAGACACCTCAGAGTTGGGGAGGGACATTGGCGAGAGCTCACTGCGCAGGGAAGACGGATAGAACAGCAAGCAACTTAGCACTTATGTGCTGCAAACAGTTGCTGCCATGTTTATGTAAAACATAGCTATGGTATTGTCTGTGATGAGAAGCAAGCTCTTGTTTAGAAGTGGTGCCTGGACTGAGCATAGGGCCATTTTGGGCCTTACTATTAAGGTCCACCAACATAATTTGCATCCTCAGTGATGTCCGAATTGAGCTCGGGGGTTGGGGGGGGGGGGTGGGCACAAATGTCACAATGGGGGGGGGTCTCTGCCCCCCCATGTCACCTCCTCTGTGTGACCCACCCAACTGTGTCTGTCTGTGTAATCAGACCTTTGTAACAGCAGCTGTACCATGTTGCACACTACATTTTCGCTAAGACCCTGCGAGTTACTCTGGTATGCAGTGCCCAGAGTTTCTCCTCAGCTGACCCATACATTTGTTGTTTGCTTTGTTTGGTAATGTGTCGTACATGGCATTCTTGCAACACATATTGCTCTCTTGCATTAGGCTCTCCTAAGCAGTTGAGCATGGTGGGAGGCAGCTTTCGATGAATGTCTCACTGTACAGGCCAAAGACTTTGATGCATCAACCACTTTCCTTTAAAGGGCACCTCATGCAGGTGATACTCTACAGCGCATGAGGCCCTTTCCCATCACCATACGTGGGACATACTGGGCATGTGCAACGACCGCAGGTTTGGATGGGGGAGAGACCCATAGTAGCGCCCACAATTCACTGGTACTCGGTGTACCTTTATTGGTGGCTAGAACACTGGAACAAGCTTGCTCCTTTCCATGAAGTGCCAGCTAAGGTTCCCCATGCCTGTGTGGCTGTGAGACACTGGACGGACAAAGAGCCTTACCAACAGCCAAGGCATCGGGATGCGCACTGTTGAGCCAACACCCAAAAGGGCATAATACACAAAGGCCTGTGCAGCTCCAGCGCTGTGCAGACCTACTTGCAAGCATGAGCAGACATGGAGGCTAGCACTGCACCGAGCCCATGGCTCCCAAAAGAGACTTCACTTGCCTACTCCTTGTATCGACTGGAAACTAAGGGCCACCAGGGTGAGAACAACGCAAGTGGCATGTCGCTGACTTGTTGGGGAAACCTCCGGAGAAGACAAAGGAAACGGGAAAGGAGTCTGCAACCACTGTCTCCTCACATGCACATGTAGGGCCAGCAGTAGAACACGATGCACAGCCTCATGCATGGCTATGAGACCTGCGCAATGTGGATAGCCCTGTTAAAGGAACCATAAGTGGGCTCCAGTTTTTAGCAAACAGCACTGACACACCACCTCTTTGTGGGATACGTGACTCCCCTGCCCCACAAACCTTTCTCTCCATGGGCGCATGCCACAGGACCCTCCTGATTTTAAGGGGACCAGTCACTCATGACTAAACAGTACCTACAAGGACCAGGCGTGCATGGTTTCTTTGAGGACCTCACGAAGGAGATTATGCCTAGCCAGACTACTATTGCGCAACATGAACTACCAATCTCTGCCTCTACATCTTGCGCAAGAGAACATGACATGAAAGCTAGATCTGGACACAGATGAAGAAGCAGAGGAGAAGGCACCCACATCCTAAGTAAAGATGTTCTGGGACAGATTATAGGACATAGCTGAATTCTTGGAGCTCCCAGTTCCGATAGTCCTCTGGTTGACACAGATGTTCTATTAGATGTACTCTAGGTGATCAGAGCGGTCTGGAGTTTCTCTAGAGCAGAATATTTTAGCTGCAGCAAAAAAAATGGAATAGACTGCTCAACATAGCACAGGTTAGCAGAAGGTGGGCTCCTGTTACAAATAGGACACCACCAAGCCACTTCGCTGACCAACACATCTGTCAACACATTAGTCAGTTGTTTTGTGGGTTTGGCCCAATGGAAAGCCCCAACAGTCTCTTCAACCACCTTGATGCCATCTGGGAAAGAAAAAGGGTGCTAGATGTTTTGGGCAAGAAAGTGAGCCTCAATATTGCCCTTAATTTACGACAGTCCATTAGATACCATTTTTGCTGCTTGCAACAATAAGCTCTGGTGCAAGATGGAAGACGTTGCACAAATTCTTTCCTTGGGATAGAAAATAACAATTACTGCTAAAATGGTGGCCCACAATGTTTGTTTTGGTGGCAGCTGCGAGCCACGTAGATGCAGCCTCGAGGGGCCTGTGCTTGGACGTTTACCTTAGAAGATATGCATGGCTAAAAAGCACACAACTTCTGCCGGATGTGGAAGAGCAGGTCGGGACACTGCCCTTCGATGGCATGAATCATTTTCACCCGTCCACTGATGAGCTTGCAAAGGAAAAGGTACACTCTCTGACAGCGAAGAGCCTCTGTGCCATTTTGCACTCCTCCAAGTGTTAGCCCCTTACTCTTATCAACATAGGCCTCAACCTACCACCAGCAGATTTGGTGGCTTCCTAGTACGCAACCAGAGCAGAGACGGAAGGGGTCAGATTTGTAGCTAGGTGCCCCTGCAAAAAAGAAACCAAGGCTGTGAAAGGGCTTCTTAAGAACAGCACCAATACAGTTGGACAAACCTAATGTTTCAAATATCAATGGCTCAACAACACTCAATGCTTGTAGGCGGAAGACTAACACTCCATCTGCCATTTTGGGGCGCCATAACCTGAGACCCATGGATCCTGTGATGGGATGTAGCTACCAACTCCCTCTCCCCAAAAATTTTCATCAAACCTTGTAGAAGGACTAGTGAAATTGAAGGACCTGGATGCCATGGAATGGATTCAGTTGGAGAACTCATTGCAGGGATATTTCTTATGCTTTTTTTCAAGCCCAAAGAATACAAGGCTGGGTGGCGGTCCATCCTTGACCTTTGGAAGTACACATTCCTCCCTATAGAGACATTAAAGGAGAGTTCCGGGACTTTTTTTTTATTGTCCCTACGGTTCGGCCATGTGTTTTTAAGCATAACTCGGTAGATCGTGGAAAACTTTCCTATGGACCTTACCCGACTTTTCGTCCATTAACGCACTCGAAATCAGCCGCCATTTTATGATAATCCTATCACTTGCCGCATCGCCCTGGCTCACCTGCTTTTGCGGCACTAAATCAAATCCCCCGCCCCTGAAACAGACTTGATCAAAACATTCATATTCCCCGCCTCTATCCGTGACGTGACTGAGCTGCGTAGGCAAACGCGCCCAGGCGTCTTCTACGCGACTCCACACAGAACCAGGAAATCAACACAGATGAGCTCAAACAACACAGCGCGCCACAATTGGGAATATGAAACTGTACTTTTAAATTAAACCGCAAGATTGTAAATTTGGTAAAGTAAATTTATTTGACATCAAATGTTTTGAGAATATTCAGCGATTAGCATTTTTATTTGCACATGTTCCAAAAAGTTCCGTTTCGAGGCACACGATGTTCCTTTGCTGTACACAGGGTCTTAGATCATCTCACAATACAGCGCCACAATTCGGAATATGAAACAGTGGTTTAAAAGCAAACGGCAAGATTGTACATTTGGCAAAGTACATTTATTTGACATCAAATGTTTTGAGAATATTCAGCGATTTGCATTTTTATTTGTTCACGTTCCGAAAAGTTCGTTTCGAGGCACACGATGTTCCTTTGCTGTACACAGGGTCTTAGATAAATGAATTTTTATTTGCTCTCGATCCAAAATATTTCGTCTTGAGGCAAGCGATGTTCGTGTGCAGTAGACATGGTGTTGGTTTACGATAAAAAAGCTCTTCGGTCGCACTGATAATCGCATGGCTATTCCAACAACGAGGCACTAGGGCACCACAACGGTCTGTATGTTGCATCTAGCCATTAGTACCGCGTAAGGGCATACTTGTACTTGGCGATCGTCCCACAAAATGGTCAGGGTGCTAACGTTGTTCACGCGGAGAAGCAACTGGCGATTATAGAAGCCATCCGCCGGTGTCTGGTACTCGTGACACAGACAATAATGGACGATGTATCTATTTGAAAAACATAAAAAAAGGAAATTAGTCTCACCATCAGATCTTTATTAAAATTATTCATTTTATATATTAGGTCTGGAAATTATTTCATAGCTAGGACAGTGCAACTGGGTTTTAAACGTCAAGGCGGGCTGTAGGATACTGAGACAGTCCCCCAGTGCAGGGGTTGACAGGGAGTGCAGGTGGAGAGTGGAAGGGCCCAGGACCGAGATCGCAGACAGTGGACCAGTTGTAGCAGGGGAGAGGGAGAGAGAAAGCAGAAGCAAAGGTTTTGAGGTGCTTCCGTAAAAGTATGATATGATATGATATGGTATTTGTAACGCGCCTATACACAAGTGTTTCAAGGCGCGACGAGGCAGGGAGGGAGGGGAACAAGGGGAAGACAGACAAACGATCCTACTAGGCCAGGTGTCATTCAGATCGCGCAAGTGCAGAGGTAAGGGGAAAAGGAGAAAGTGCAAGGAGAGGAGGTGGGGGGGGGAAGTGCAGTACAAGGTAAGTAGCGTAATAAAATAATAAATAATAAATAATAAATAAAAAGGGCCCGCTTGAGGCCAAGGACAAGTCTCGCAGTTCTGTTCTGGATAAGTTGCAGAGGGCGGAGAGTGGAGGCAGGCAGATTAAGATAGAGGCTGTTACAGTAGTCCAGCCTAGAGAGAACCAGGGCTCGGGAGACAGTGAGCTTCTGGGGGAAGGAGAGGAAGGGAAGAATACCTCTGAGGAGGTGCAGCTGGTAGTGTGACTTCTTAGAGACGTCAGATATATGAGGAGAGAAGGAGAGTGTGGAGTCGAAGATGACCCCGAGGTTTTTAGCCTTGCAGGTAGGGGCGGGAAGGGGGCCAAGTAGACGGTTCTCCCCAAGATAGTGCGCGGTACAAAACAACATGCCACATAGAACGAACAAGTACAACTTAACCCGTCTTTAAAGCAACTGTATAGTAATTAAATTGCGGTATAAACTCATCTAAAGAGTTACTTACATTATATTTGCATTTTCCATTGCGTCTGTGCGTAGGGCAGCCCCGAAATACCACTCCTTCTATGCCGACGTTATTTCTTCTAATGAACGAACATGAAATGGCTTTCGTTTCTGAAATTATATTCATTATCGTTTCTTACGTGGTCCAGGCCTGTCAAGGTCAAAATACAATAGAACCTTATTCTGAGTCGTGGGCCATTCTGGCACCCGAGAAAAAATCAAAGCAGCTGACCTTCACTTCGAACGAGCACACATTCCAAGTTAGCTACATTCAGTGTAAGGCATTCTCACAGGACTTGAAATTTACACTCCATCTTTGCATTTTGTCTGCGTGCTTTGCAGCCACACAGAACCATAAATACGGAGAGATTCTATATTTATTGAAAAATGATTTATATTACTGTTTGGTTTAATTTAATGCGCAAATGAACAAGGGTGGAGAGACACATTGCATGTACACTGAGCAATCACTTTTATTTACACAATACATAGATACACATATTCAATGGGCCTGCGACATGAGGAGACTTGAGAGAACAGACAATCAAATTACAATCATTTAAACCGTGATGTGTATTTCTCAATGAGTTCTTCTTTAGGTGGACATGGAACAGATGCAATGTTGGGTGGCAATGCAGTTGTCCCCTGCACAGGTTCGTTCACAACTCCATTTATGTGCCTATCTAGGACGTCAACAATAAGTTTCTCAATAAACTCATATTGCATATCCTCAAACACTGGTTTGATCACCCATTGTTTACTTCTTTTAGTGAAGGCCTTATTGTAGCGAAGCGTCCCTAAAGTTCCGGTCGTCCTACTTTGTTGACGGCCAACATTATGGTTATGTGCCAAGACCGCTAAAAGAGTCCGATTTATCATGCCCTCCATGCCAAAATGCAATCGTTTTGGCCTGTACTTTAGGCACATATTGTGGAACACCTCCAAATCTCCTGTGTGGCAGAATTCCGTGAGTCCCCTCAAAGCTTTTGTTATAGTTTTATCAAATACAATCTTTTCAATGGCTTTGTGAGTGGGTGATGAAGGAATCAACCACTTCTTCTTCCGTGCCTCCTCTGTGGACAAATGGCCATGTTCACAATTGTGGAAATGTTGGTTCGTGTTCCATCGGTGAACATTTGTACAGTGTGGCATTACTGACCGCCATTTTTCCAGTAGAATTTCCAACGACCCTCCACATGTTTTTGAGCTCCACCAAAGATGGTTGCTGATTGACTTGGACCACTGTGAAATACCTTGCAATTCTTTTTTTTTACCTGCAGCCGACAATTTTTTATTGATTGATTTTGCAAGATGCCAAACGTCAAATTGGTGATTTATATTTTTGTACTGTTCTCTCATTGTCTTGGCAATTGAAACGTGTCTGTCCGTGGCTATCAGGTCGATCACCATTCCCCGCGATTGTAGTTCTTGCAATGATGCTACAAAGCCAACTTTCTCCATGGCCACTGGGGATGTACTTTGTGACACCTGCACGACCACCGAACTCACAATTTTCTTACTTTCCATGTCCTGAAAGTGGTAGGTGCAGTACTTGGCTGAAAATCCTGGGCTGTCGCACTGTCCATCACCGGCTAGCCTGAACCGTTTGCCCGCGAATGTACTATCAATAGACATTTTTTCCATTCTCCAAGCTTCGCTAATGGCTGGAAATAGATAATCGGTTTGGTATTTGTAGAACTGAGTTTTCGCAATGAAATGGATTCCCACAAACTGAAAGACTCTAATTTTTTAAAACTTGAACCACTAAAAAGTGCAGCCGCTGCACAAAGTAGATTGCCTGCTGGCAGTTGTCCCAGCATAGGTTGTGCAGACCATGTGAAAGGATGATATTTTGTACAGGTGGCATGTATTTTAAGGTTAGTGCCTCGAATTGCACGAGTCACATTAATCAATGGCTCCCCACATACTTCCCCACCTACCAAATGCCCACATTTAATCCGAATAATAATATCAATCAAACAACTATCGAATACAATGAATTTGGCCTCTTTCCTTATACTGTCACTCTGCATCCCAGCTGGTTCGGCCTGTAACGTTGAGGACATGTCACTCACATGAAAGGTAGAATCTCTGATATCGTCTTCCGCTATGTTCAGTGATATTGATGGTGTTTCATTGTCGTCTACTTCATTCTCTTCCATTGCAACATCTGTTCCTTCTCCGGCGATGGGTGAATAAAACAATTTCTTCAACTTTCTCGCCGTCTTAGTTTTTGCGGGTGTGGATTCTGTGAATTGATCTCCGACTGCATCCGAACTACCAGGAGGACATTCACTATCAATGGCTGGTGGTGGTATAGCTCCGTTGTCAATCACTTCATATTCTTCCCATTGGCACGATGCTTCTCCAGTCTCAAGTCCCTGCCAAAAGGTTTGACAAGCAACATCTCTCGTTCGCTTCACTGTCTGTGTAGATCTAGTTCGTACACCCACTCGCAACTAGAGGACAGATTGGAAAAGGGGTGTTCAGTTTAAACACAACTTACAGTATTGAACTATTAACAGTGAAAAACAACATAATATAGTGACCAGGACACTAACCTTCTTTTGCTTACTTTTCTTTGAAACTTTCTTGCCTCGAACTTCAACATCAGGACGCTGTTGCTCCGACTCGTGTGTGCATGTCTCCACTTCCTCTTGCGCTGCAACGACTATGTTTTCCTGATAAGCACATCCATCACGCACTGACGCTCCATGGACTCCCTGAAACATAGAACTTTCATTAGTATGTATAATAATATCGAAAACACAAAATGTACTTGGGGACCAATACCCACGTACATCTCAATAGCAAAACACGAATGAACGCTTTGTGTAGAACATTCAAACGACAATTATTCACGCATTGTTGATCTAGTTAGATGGAACTGTCAAGATCCATACCTCGGGCTCCTCATAGACTTCCATTGATGATATTATTGAAGATGATGCTTCAGTGACTACCTGAAACACAGTAATTGCATTAGTATGGTTTTCTATTTTGATAAAAAGAACAAAGTTTGTGCAGGCGTGAACGGATCATCTAAATAGACCTGCACAAATGATCAGTTGTCTAAAATAAATAATGGATATCTAAATATGATTCGATTTGCTCGATCGTTGGAAGTGTCACCACCCAGAAATCTGCATCAACTACTAGGGGTGATGTTCTTGTAGAAGAAGCTCCGTCATCTCCCTGAAACATAGTACTTGCGTTAATAAAGAAGGAAGTATAGCGGATGTAATCACGTCATATGATCTCGCTTGATCGAGCTGTCAGTATCCATACCTCGAAATGCATAAGAACATCAAGGGACGATGTAACTGCGGTGCACACTTCTGCAAGCTGTTGCGCCGACCCGTAACTGCACGCTCCCCCTTCTTCTTGGACTAATGCTCCATCGACTCCCTGAAACATAGGACTTTCATTAGTAATGAACACAATATTGAAAAAAGAAGACACATAGGAGGGCGACGACAGAAGGACATATCAATGGCTAAAAACGAAAGAAACATTGTGTGTAACAATCACGCTACAAGAATGCAAGATCTGATGATCTCCATCGATGGAACTGTCCTGAAACGTACCTCGAGCATCTGAGTGACATCAACGGTAGTCGTCAATACGTTGGACTCCTCAGCATCTCCCTGAAAGACAGTACTTGAATTATTTTGGATAACAATAATTATAACTGAAAACAAAGACTAGAGGACGAGTACAAGGGTGTACCATTAGGTAAAATAATTACACGATAAATTAAAACTATTGATTTACATGCCTAAAACAAGTCAGTGGCAGAATAGCCAAGTAATATTACCCGATAGGCGCTTGAAGTGGCTGATGACTGCAATAACGACACGGATGGAGAATCTTCCGCCTTCATATTGAGTGGATACATAAATGGGGAAATTATTGTTAGCTAATGCTACACACTACCGCAAGGCCGAGAGATAAATACGTAAACTTGACTCACCAGTGGAGGGATGTGGACGAATAGAGTGGGAATAGCGGTTGAGAGCAATTTTCGCCTCGCTCGCGGTGTGTTCTTCTTTATTAGCAATGATGTGGAGTACATGTCAGAGGTAAAGTGCCTGCTGCAGATGCGGTATCGATCACCCCTCTTGTCCGCAAAGACTTCTAGGACTCTACTTTCAAGCTCAGAGGGTGGATATCCGCAATATCGGACCCATTCTCTTATCTGATCTATTGTCTTAGGGAAAACATGCATTATAGTACCTTCAGATTTATTATGGGTCTTCGAAGGACAACCGCCAATGGAACAGGCAGGCATTGTGGAAAGTTCTGAAAAGTAAAGATCAACAATTCTCTATGAATACCAATGTGTTAAAAAATTAAATACATAAAAGGTTCAATGCAAGGTATGTTTTGGTTTTTGGAACTATACACGGTATTCACATGCGGATAAGTATTTGAATAACTTTAAAAAAATACAAAAATAATTTGACTAAACTCAGAACATGTGACTAGTTCCTTGCATGTACTGTCTTGAACGAAAAGAAATTGGACGCAAAATGAGTATGGTACATGGCCTTACCTTGACGAGCAAACAGTTAGATGCAGGGATCAGAGTAGTTTTTTGTCGTAGAACAGGGAGCAGTTCACAGGTTGCAAACTGATGAGTTTGCTCAAAGTGGTCACGGAAGTTCACAGAGACGAAGAGCAGACAACCAGCACCTTCACGGGTTGACTAGCAAAGCGCAAAGAAGTTCTCATTAGAAATATGAAGTGGGTTATAAAGAATTCGAAACAGGGGTGTGTTTGTGAATGAATGACGTGTGGGGAGATGCTTGGCAGGAGACACGGGGTCTGGCGGTAGACATGGGAACAACAACCCATGCTCTATAGACCACTTTGAAGTGTACATGGTCTTTGGCACCTCTTGGCCTTTATCGCTCCCTGACAGCTCCACTTGCCAGCGCAAGTACCCCGGTGCGAACTGCCTTTGATAGGGCGGGGGGTGGATTGGGGCGGTGGTCGTGCAGACAAGACACAGGAAGACTCGTGAATGGAGACACACTTATGTGGATTGCAGGGGGCCGTCCAGCGTGAGGGGAGATGCTTGGCAGGAGACACGGGGTCTGGCGGTAGACATGGGAACAACAACCCATGCTCTATAGACCACTTTGAAGTGTACATGGTCTTTGGCACCTCTTGGCCTTTATCGCTCCCTGACAGCTCCACTTGCCAGCGCAAGTACCCCGGTGCGAACTGCCTTTGATAGGGCGGGGGGTGGATTGGGGCGGTGGTCGTGCAGACAAGACACAGGAAGACTCGTGAATGGAGACACACTTATGTGGATTGCAGGGGGCCGTCCAGCGTGAGGGGAGATGCTTGGCAGGAGACACGGGGTCTGGCGGTAGACATGGGAACAACAACCCATGCTCTATAGACCACTTTGAAGTGTACATGGTCTTTGGCACCTCTTGGCCTTTATCGCTCCCTGACAGCTCCACTTGCCAGCGCAAGTACCCCGGTGCGGGCGGTGGTCGTGCAGACAAGACTCGTTTGCCGTAGGGCCTCACCAAGGAGAGGCCATCTAACTGCATGTAAGAGGCAGGCTGCAGGATCTAGTACATGGAAGGCAGGGGGGTGAGTTTATAAATACCTCAGCCTCCCAGGAGAATATATGGGTGCAGTTCACCCTGGAGACCCTGAACAAAGTGGTGTGGTAAGTATTTTTGGGGGAGGAGGCAAGGCCGGCAGGCTTGATGCCAACCCGCAAAATAACATATGTATGTCTGCTGCATATGGGTTCAACGGTTATGTGGATTGAAGGTGGGCGGCCAGCGTGAGGGAGGATGCTGGCCGGAGACATGTGGTGTGACAAGACAAGGCACAGGAAGACTATTCAATGGAGACACACTAGATTCATTTAAAAAATCAAAACAACCATTGTTAAAATATATGTTGGGTTTTATTTTAGATCTTAATTTCAATTGAACATAAATAATAAACATTACACATTGTAAAGTTGCGGTTGCAGCACATCCCGGGAAAAGCCGCGGTATTGTCCACTGTCGCTGGGGAAATGTTGTCTAATGGCAAGTACCGCACAGGCAGGTATTACTCTCCGAACGCGGTGTCCGAGCCTCCCGTGAAGCCACCAAGTGAAGCAACGATAGGCCACCAGCCTGTACCACCTGTGAAAATGAAAGATGCAAACTGTATTAAAATGACAACTTTCTTATCACTGTCGATTCAGGTACAAAAATGTCATTCTGCTTTGAAAAAAATTCTATCTAGAAAATGCACAACATGGAACCAATTTACATGCATTCGAATGATATGTAGATGTAGTTTTATATGTGGGAGACGACCATGAAATAGTAGTGGCATCACTGACATCACAACCAGAGTATACTTACTCGTTACTCGGATTACGCGGACGAACAGTGCCGCAAAGTTCGTGCATAAGCACCATCATCATCCTCAACACTGTCCGTGAGAGGCAGGCTTCCCTGAACTCTGGCAGCTCGGTGATGCATTGCGGACTTGGCTCGCCTTCCGAAATGTAGGCCAAGCACCCAGAATTTTCACGGCAGCAGCAGTTCTCCTCCTCAGTTGGCATTAGCTCGCAACGATTGCACGTGCACCAGGTGGAGACGCCGTCCATGCGACATGGTCCAGGCTCTTCATCCGTTGACTGGTCCTCCCAACTGCCGTCCGAATCCCCATCATTTTCGCGTGCTTGCCTTTCCAGTAGTTCTTCCTCGGTGTACTCGGGCTCGTACATATACGGCATTATTGTAGCCATTGTGTGGTAAAGAAAGTAAAATAATTTATAGCGGTGGTACTGGTATCTGTTCACACGGGCTACAATCAACGAAGGTAGCTGACCAGAGCACAGAAACGAGTCACAGAATACTCAAAGTAACACAGCGAGAGTAATGGAATCGAAAATCTGCTGCTGTGTGTTGTGAAACGGTGTGTTTATACTTATTGAGGAAAGAGGCGTCCTGCCGTTTCCATGGCGACACTTCATTAGCTGAGGCGCAGCGATTGTTGACACGAAACGTGCTTTGGCGTTGGGAAATGGGCGGTACGCGTCTGCTGATGTCAGCCTCGGGGGCGGGGGATTTGATTTAGTGCCGCAAAAGCAGGTGAGCCAGGGCGATGCGGCAAGTGATAGGATTATCATAAAATGGCGGCTGATTTCGAGTGCGTTAATGGACGAAAAGTCGGGTAAGGTCCATAGGAAAGTTTTCCACGATCTACCGAGTTATGCTTAAAAACACATGGCCGAACCGTAGGGACAATAAAAAAAAAAGTCCCGGAACTCTCCTTTAAAATGGTCATGCCGGACAGAAGCTTTTGGCGATGCTAGATGGTGAATAGTTGTGTGCACTAGACCTTCAGGACATCTAATCTACATGTGCATACCTATCTGAGGATGGTTTATGGTCTTTCCAACAAAATTCTTTTGCTTCGAAACCTATCCATTGAAAATATTTGCATCAAATGCATTCTTTTTTGGGGATTCCCCAAACCCTGGTTTTTTACCGTTAAAAACCCACCCCAACTAAAATTAACCCTATACCCTACACATATATGCATTTGATGCATATATTTTTGATGGATAGGTTTCAATCGAAAATGTTTAGTTGGAAACCTTTTAGATGGAAACACTAGATACCTATGGGGATCACATTGCACATTCCTCAGATTCTCAATCCAGGGTACACATTACCAGTACAAGGTCCTTCCTTTCAGGCAGATTCGCGAAGGTGATGGACTCTTTCATGTCACGCCTGCATCTACAAGGGGTACACATCTACCTGTATTTGGATTACTGACTAATCCGGGGCCCCACACACTCACGGGTGATGGATGCCACCTTGCTAGTTGTGCAACAGCCATTTGCGCTGGGCCTTAAGCTAAATATGGAGAAACAGATTCAAACACCGACCTAGAAACTCCCAATTATTATAATTGTATGGTTTTCCCACCCTCTGATGATTGGAAAACTTAAACATTCTTTGCCAGGAGTTCCTGAGGAGACCTTCCTTAAAGGCGGTCAAATTCCAATGACTCCTGGGACTGATGGCTTCATGCATTCTGGCGATTCCACAAACCAGCTTGCATATTGGATTGTTGTAGCTGCACCGGTCTTGTGAATGGTGCCAAGAAACTCAGCAGTCACAGCAAATGTCGATCCTGTCTTCTCTACACACGTACCTTTGTTGGTAGATGGATGAGGAGAGCCTCAAATCGGGGGGTTTCTGCTTCTGGCTGTCTGTGCCATCAAGAGTATTTTCTACAGCCTCATCCTTTGCAGCCTGGAGGGTGGTCCTATGTCATATGTAGATCCCGGGAGGATAGCTCAGCGGCAACAAGCTCGCCTTGGAAGCAAGACGGCACGGAGCAACACAAGTTCGATCCACAGGCCCGCGCTTCGAAACCTCTGGGTATTAAGCGCGTTATAAATAACCTATCATATCTTATCATATATCATGCAAACATTGTGGAACCTGGAGAAATGGGATAACCTTATCGACTACATAGGATGTAGGACCTCTTTCTGGGCATTAAAGCTTTTCTACCTGCACTGGTTAGACACCATGTGTTCATTTAAATGGACAACACTGTGATGCTCTACCTGAATAAGCATGGAGGAACACCGCTGCCATCTTTGTTGCCTGGCTATGGAGATTTGGGACTGGTGTCTGGAGCATGCCACTTCTCTGATCGCCTCCACTGGTAAGTGGGACGCTAACATCAGTGTGGATGCACTGAGTTATGACTCCCACTCCTCATGAGTGGAAAATCAGTCAAAAATGCGTTGTTGCCAATATTCTGTTTGTTGATCTTATCAATGGTGGACCTATTTGGAAAACACGAGAACAAGAAGTGAGCCCTGTAGGCTTAATGGAAAGGCCCAGTCACTGGGAGATGCCTTACTACTACACTAGGCCTGGCAGACACTTTACGCGTTCCCGACCAGTCTACTAATTCCGAAGTGCTGCACTAATTAAAACACACAAGGATTTCACATTATCCTTGTGGCCCCGATCTGGCCGAAGAGGCTCTGGTTTTCAGATCTTAACTCCCTGAAGTTTCGTCACCCTTCACTACTGCCTGATTGACCAGACCTACTCCAGCAACAACAGAGGAAAGTTCTCCACCCCAGCCCAGTGGCTGTCCTTGGCAGCTTGGTACCTGAGGACTTATTGTTTGGGAACCTAGGGCTGTTGGACAGTATTAGAACTATCATTATAGCGGCCAGGAATGGGAATCGCAGGACACAATACACAAGCAAATGGACATTTCATTGTTGCCTCAATAGCCAGAAGGACCGTCGAGGCGACACAGGTGCATGTTCTATCCTTAATTAGACGTTGCTGAATCGGGGTATTAGTGGACTCCTGCAGAACAGATCTAGCAACCATAGGTGTCTTATCTAAACAAGGATGACTGTGTTGTCCTTGGCCAAGCCCCATAAAGAAAAGATATTTAAATGTATTTTTCAGTCTCTATACCCCAACGAGAGTTCCTGGCCCTTGGGATCTGTACATTAATATGATATGGCATTTATAACGCGCCTATACAAAAGTGTTTCAAAGCGTGACGAGGCAAGGGAGGGAGAACATAGGATAAACAGTAAAAAATACATAGAATAAAGAAAAACAGTAGGTAAAAGTGCGGCCAGCTGGTGGCAAGTGCAGGGTTAAGTGCAGACATCAAGTGTCATGAGCTGGTGGGGACTGTAGGGATACAGAAATAGCCCCCAAGTGCAGGGGTTGCCCAGGAGGCAGTGCAGGTGTGCAGCTGGCGGGGGAGGGAACCTGGGCCTGTAGCCAGGTGACCAGTGCAGTTTCAGTCAGCTGTTAGAAGCAAAGAGGAAGGTCTTGAGGTGCTTCCGGAACCGGTGATGGTTCTCAAGTTTCAGGGAGGCTGTTTCAGAGGGAGGCTCCAGCCGAAGATCTACCACCAACTCGTTGCTTGGAGAAGCGACTGTCCCTGAGTTAGTTGGAGGCGGATGAGCGAAGAGCTCGAGAAGGAAGATATTTAGGAAGAGAGAGTTGGAGATATTGAGGCCCCAGAAGGCCTTGTGGACAATGCAAATGGTTTTGAACTTAATCCTCGCAGCCACTGGGAGCCAGTGCAGAGATTTCAGCCCTGGAGAGATACGATCCCTGGGCATGAGGCCAAAGAAAAGTCTCACAGCCCTGTTCTGGATGAGTTGCAGAGGGCTGAGAGTAGAAGCAAGCAGATTTAGAAAGAGGTTGTTGCAGTAGTCCAGCCTAGAGAAAACCAGAGCTCTGGCAATAGTGAGCTTCTGGGGGAAGGAGTGGAAAGGAAGAATACCTCTGAGGAGGTGCAGCTGGTAGTGCGACAACTTGGAGACGTCAGAGCTGTGAGAAGAGAGTGGAGTTAAAGATGACCCCAAGGTTTTTAGCCTCACAGGTGGGAGAAGGAAGAGGGCCAACATTGTTTTGCTGGCACACAAGCCTTTTGAGCTGTTGTCCTCAACAGATTTAAAATGCATAACCCTGAAAACATAATTTTTTTCGTGGTGTCACATCTGCACAGAGGATCTCGGAACTGCAGGCATTTTGTACAGAGGATCCTTAAATCCACTTCCACAAGGACATGGTTGTACTGAAAACAAAGCCTGATTTCTTGCCAAATATCGTTAGCAGCTTTCACATCAATGAGGAACTTCCACTTCCCGTCTTATTTCAGTCTTCCACCACTGAAGCAGAAAAGTACTTAAACACCTTGTATTATGCCAGGGCATTGAAGTTTCATTTGGACAGGACTAGGGGCGTGCACAGGGGAACACAACATTTTGTGACATACGGAGCATCGGTGCTTGAGGTGTGGCATCCAAGGCATCCCAAGAATGTTGAATGCTCTATTTTGGGGGCATACTGACTGCAGGGAAAAACATCCCCCAACTGGCTACTTTCTGTGCTGGTAAAGGGAAAATCCACATCAGTAGCTTTTCAGCGACACATGCAGATACTAGGTATTTTTAGAGTGGTAACTTGGGCAATTCCACACTCCTCCTGTAAGCATTATCCCCTCGAACCACAGCTTGAGAAGCAATACGGCTTCTGGATAAGTCGTTCTGAGGAATGTTTTTGTAATCTAACTTTCAGTCGCCCACATCTTTTGCTAGGGTGCTATAAATTCGTCTGAGTATAGAGGAAAGGGGACAGAAAGTAAGTATACAGAACGGTTACTCAATGTAGTGACACTGTTACTCTTGATCCATAGTCCCCTTTCCATCATACCCCCCTCCTGCCTTCCCCACTTATAAGTTCCCAAGTGTTACTTGACAAAGGGACAGTTGGGCAGGGAGTGCAGCACAGGTGCCAGGCGGGGCTGGTACAGGGCACACCTGCTCAGGCAAAATCTGGAATAATCTGTATGGTTCTTTACTTCACACTCCCGTCCCCTGTTCATTGGACATACAAGAATATGGAGGAAAGGGGACTATGGACCAAGAGTTCCAGTGTCACTACGGTGAGTAATGTTTCCAAACTTATTACTGGCTAGTTGTAACATAACTACTGACTTGTAATGAGAAAATGACATCAGTACTGCACTGTAATCGTTATCACACTTCACTTTTGACGTCACAATACCTGCTGCTTAAATCAGCTAGAGCAGAATTTTTGCTGTTACTGAAGCATTAAAGTGGAGACCAGCTTTTCATATTCATTTCTTTTAAAGTAGCCTTCTATGACACTTTAGACATTCGTTGGTAAGGAGCTGTTTTTATTATTTTTATTTTGTGAATGGCTCGAGTTAAACAAATGGGATCACAATTCGATCTACACGTTATTACTTATTGTAAAAGCATAAACCATTGTTTATGTGCATTTTGATAAACTACTTAATCTGTTTTTCTGCAAAAAATTAGAAGCTGCATATTCTTTTTTTCTAATCCACACCATTTCTGCACTGATAATGTTTATCGACAGCTAAAAGATTTTAAATTAGAATAAGAGACCAGGTATTGTAGAGAATGACCCTGTGTGGCCATGTATTATAAGGAAATAAATACCCCATGAGAAACATAAAAACGATATTGCAGTTCACCTTGGAGTTCTCTATTATATTCAGTCATGGAACTCCTCATTGACTAGCAGTATCCATCCAACATATGGTAGAGCGTACTTTATCCCATGTACAAATAGCATATCCTAAATTGTTGCTTAAATGTATGGGACCCAGTACAGAATCACAGTAAACACGAGAAACATATTTGACACACACACACACACATTTAAGAAAATCAGGAAATCTTTGGTCAAAATGTTCCACTAGTTATTCTATAATTGGGTCATATGGATAGGCCACAGGCAAGAGACTAGCTTTAGCTTCCTGGGAGAGATGTACTCTGGCCTTTGGTTTAATGAGCAAGTCCTGTGAGCCCAACTCTGCCTTTAGGGGAGAGAGACATAACCCAGTACGCTAGCATTTGGGCAAAAGTAGAGGGCGAATCCAGATTCAGGGGCAAGGATCAGACCCCACAATGAGTTTTCCTCTAGCTTACATAACCCCTGACAACTCAGCAGATTTCAAACAGGAAAGGGCCTGAGCCCTAGCCTTAAGAGGGAGAGGGATGCCTCCCTGCACTCCACCTGCCCCCATGTGAAGGCGCTGTGAGTATAAAGGGGTCAGTGCATGCTGTCGGACTTCCTTAGACACCTTCAACAGTGGCCTGCATGCTACTGAACTAATGCCAGGAATGTCTTGGTCAGGTTTATAGCCCCCAGTTCCTGAAATGTGTTTTTCTGTCTAATAGATATTTTACACATTTTAGATCTTGGTGTGCGACTGGAGGATATTCGTGAGACGCATGCTTAATCAGACTAAGTCTCTGCGCAGGGTGTTTGGAGCAGGATCCTTCCTATGCAGCAACTAACTAAACACAGGGGGAGCACTGTAGGGATAAAATGAGCTCTATGAACTAGAAAATGACATCCTAGAGTTAGGACACCCCTGTCCACTACACACACTACTGCTGTATACACAACCAAGGGTAATCAACTATTAACAGTGCACGGTATAAATATCCTTTAACATCCGTTCTTTAAGAAAATAATTCCAAATACACATTTTTCAGACGATGAAGCTTGTTTAATTGTCGAGACCAATGCTCGAAGCGTTACGGGGATACCCTCTTCTGCAGGCGCAAAACTGTAAATACAACCAGTAATAATCCATTTTTATTTTGCGAGATATACTAATAACCAACACCACCATTTTGTATCTTTTAAATGGACCACCAAGGACAAGAATTCAGTTTAGAACCCCCTGTACAAAGTTTGGTTGGTGTCCCAATAAAAGAAAAACTCAAAAACAAAAGGCAAAAGACCACCCCAGAAAGACTCCTAAAGAAAATTAAGTACACATGTGTTAGGTAAGACTCTGTTCAGTCACACTGTGTGAGACTACGCAACACTTATCTGCTTAGTATTAGGTAACCCACCTTTTGGTATAGGTCTGTACTACACAAGTTTGTAGTCTGACTGAGCAGCCAGGCCTATCTCAAGAGGGGTAAATGTGAGCTGTACAAATGAAATCCGTAAATGCAAGTAACCAAGTAACACTTACACTCAAGGTTTCAGTTATAAATAGTTATTTATTTAACATCAGTTTTTAAGTAAGCGTTTAAAAGGCAATTTGTTGTAACCATGTAAATATACTCATAAAATTACTTTTCAGAATCAAAACAAGTTAGTGGATCATCTTTGGATTTGCTTCTTACACAATTATTTCACCCTGACCGGTTTGAGGGAGTGGAGAAAAAACAGCTTACTGGAGATCTGGCAGTAATGAACTGCGAAGCCAGCTTCCAGGACCTGGAACAAAAAGATAGGGACATAGAATTGAAGCTCCATGACCTTGAAAACCAGGATCTGAGAACAAATATTTGCATTATCGCCTCAGTGAAAGACTAGGAGAAACACCAGCCGGATTAGAGAGTAGAGTTAAGTCCCTGGTAGCATCTCTTTGACCCAGCGACCGCTCCTGTCTTGGAATTTGACAGTATGCACAGGGCATACAGGCAGATGCAGGATATACTTCAAAGAGCGAGGGAGAATTGAGTTTGAGGGATCAAATGTGAAAATGTTTCAAGACCTATTGGCCGCTACGCTAAACAGACGGAGAGGCTGCCGCCCACTGACTAACTGGCTACAGGAGCACAAAATTTGCTACCAATGGGGTTTTCCTTTTTCACTAAACTTCGAACATGAAGGTGAAGTCTACAGCATCACATTGGAAGAAGAAGCACAAGGAGTCTTGGAGGGCTTGCAAGCGGGTACGTTAGGAACTGACAGAGCCAGAAACAGAAAACCTGGGGGACCGCTGCACAAGGCTTTACCCTCTTTGCCAAGAAGAGGTCGAGCCCCTGGAACCAGAAAATACAAGCGTTGCAACATGCCCTGAAAGTCTTGTCCACTGGGGGGGGGGGGTTATGTCTGTGAAAGCTCTCACTAACGGGCACAGTAAAGCTTATGTGCCCACAACAATGAATAATGGCTTTGTAGCCTTTGTATGGCCACGAGAGTTTGAAGGTTGTTAAAATGAAGTTAGGTTGCGGTATAGTTCCGCCATTAGAGCCCTAGTGCGGTGAGGAGTTTTTAATATTTGCCTGGAGAGGGGTCCCTGTAGTCTGGCCCTTCGTTTCTAAAGGGCGTCTCAGCTGTTGAGGATTGCCTAGGATGCCATTCCTTAAGGGAGATGGGGGAGGGGGATACACATCCAATTAGGGGAGGAGCATGCTCAAATACCACGAAGGCTTCACCACTTCAACCTCATACTTTTCACAGTTTTAGACACTCCACGCATGGGCCAACCACTTATGTTAAAACAACCCACTTTAGTAGGGTCAAGAAGCGACAAATACACCGACATGGCACTCCCTGAGGATATGCAATTTAAGTCACTCAATGTCAAAGGCCTCAACTCCCCGCGAAAGCGCTCCATGCGAGCAAGGGAATTTAAACTCTCCAAGCTGGATGTTATTTGTGCAGGAAACAAAGTTTGCCCAGGGGAAAGAATATAGGATCGGAAGTAGGGAAATAGAGGATACATTGTGGGCTTTGGGCGGTCACAAGAGGGGGGGGATAGTATTATATACAAGAAATCAGTTGCCCTCCAAATAGAGCAAATACACTGTGAAGAGGAAGGGCGGTTCCTAGCCTTAAAAGGGAAAATAAGATCACGCACCGTCGCACTCTGTTCCGTGTATGCACCCAACCAGAATCGGACACATTTCACTGAATCCCTCTTTGACTTCCTAGATAGTTGGAAGGATGGCACGTTGGTATGTGGTGATGATTTTAACATTATAGCAGACTCAAGATTAGACTGGGATTCCATGCGACAGGGCCCACAGGCACCTAGTAGCTCATTGGGGGGAGGGGGGGACGGTGAACAAGCCAACTGCGAGCAAATCACTTAATCGACACCTGGCATACAGTGCACCCAAAGGAGAGAGCATTGACCTTTTACTCTCACCTACTCCCGAATAGATTATTTGCTGGTATTTGCTGGTTGGTGCTGCGAATGAGAGTACAGTTCTAGGTGCAATCATAAAGATAGTGGCCTGGACAGACCATCAATTGATAGTGGCCTGGACAGACCATCAATTATGTAGCCTGGAATTCGACCTTGGGCCAGCTCATTGCAGAGAACGCAGATGGACTTGCAATGATATTCTCTACAAGGACCCACTATTTAAAGAAGCCCTCAAAGAGGTGATAAAAGATTATTTTTCCGCAAATGATACGGATGACTTATCACTGAACACAGTGTAGGAGGCAGCGAAGGTCACGATTAGGGGAGTCTTGATTGCGGAAGGGGGCACATAGGAATAGGATCAGGATAAAAATGGAGACCGAGCTAAAATCCGAGATCACCCGTAAGGAATCAGATCTTCGCGCCTAGCCCGCAGATGGGGACCAAAGCCTAGCACAGATCAGGGTGCTTAGAAGGGAATTGAGGGACGTTTGGCAAGTCAAAGCACTGACACAACTGGGAGATTTTAAAAAACAATTTTATGAAAAAGGCGATAAAGCCCACACTTTGTTGGCCAACCACCTGCGCAAGCAAAGAGCAGACAGGGCGATGCCCAAAATTAAAGATGAAATGCGCCTAGACTTATCAAATCCGTGCGAAATTACAGAGGGCTTTTTGAGATTTTATACCTCCCTATGTACGTCTGAAGGGGTGGGGACTGAGGCCGAAATGGAGCATTATTTGTCAAAATTCCCCCATATGCCCATATCATAAATCCACTAGGACATGCTAAACGGCCCAGTTAGAACCAAAGAAATCCGATTCGCAATCTCCAAGATGAAAGCAGGCTCAGCCCCCGCGCAGGACGGGTACACACCAGCCTTCTATAAGGCTAACTGTAATTCATTGACTCCCTTTTTAGTGAAACTTTTTAACTCGATACTGGAAACAAGCCAAGCCTGTCATCATTCACTGAATCTAGAATCCTAGTTCTACCCAAGGAAGTAAGGATGCCACATAATGTGTGTCATACCGCCCAATATCGCTCATAAATGTGGATGCAAAGATTTATAATAGCATCCTCGCTGATTGCCTGGCTCAAATTCTACCCCAGCTAGTATACACTGACCAGGTCGGCTACGTAAAGGGCAGGCAAGCTGTGGACAGTGTCCGTAAAACCCTTGATCTTATTGCCACCATTGATGAGAGGGAAGACTGCCCCATTTTAATGTCCATCGATGCACAGAAGGCGTTCAGTCGAGTGACCCTTTCTGCGAGCAGTTATGAAATGGGCGGGATTGGGATCACTATGGATATCGGGAGCGTCAGCATTATACCGCAATGCCTCAGCTAAGGTCCTGGTCAACGGAGTGGCTTCGGAGCTCTTTAAGCTGACACGAGGCACACGATAGGGCTGTCCTCTTTCTCCCCTTTTGTATGCCCTAGTGGTGGAGCCCTTCGCGCAGGCATTAATGTGAACGCCCAAATTCACAGGATGGTGAGAGGGGGGAGGGAATTTAAGTTGGTGCTCTTCGCTGCTGATATCCTAGTCTATCTCACTCACCGTTGGAATCAGTGCCTGCTGTCTGAGGGAATATAGGGCACACTATCAGGATTTAAAGCTAACTTGAATAAAACGGTAGCCCCAACGCTCCAGCAGACTGCAATCCTCCCAGCACAGCTCAAAGCAGAATGAGGCTTTCAATTGCAGACCGAGGTAATAAGATACTTGGGTGTAGAGATCACGAACAATTTGGCAAAGTTATTTGATGCCAACTATAGACCCCTTTGGTGTGCCATTAAAGCAGATTTAGAGAGATGATCCAAATTAGCGCTTTCCTGGGCTGCTAGATAAACATCAATTAAGATGAATATACTTCGTTTCTTTTTCAGTCCCTCCCAGTAGTCGTCCCGGAGGCATTTCATGCAGAGGTCAAGCGGTCCCTTTATTTCTTTGGGCAGACCTGAAGCCCCGGATATCATACGCGACTTTAATCTTGCCGAAAGACAAAAGCAGCATGAGATACCCTCACTTGTTCGATTATTATAGGGCTGCTCAATTCCGCATCCTTGCGGATCACTTATGGGAAAATCCGGAGAAACAATGGATAGTCTTGGAAAATAAAATGTTTACACCTGTTACCCTAGGCGAATGGCTCTGGGTTCCATACCTGTCGATGCCAAGTAGGATTCAGGAACATCCAGTCTTGGCGCTATTGTGGGCTCTTTGGCGTTCCACTCGCAGCATGAGGTGTGTAACATCCTGGCCACCCCCCCTCTGCAGCGTATGGGTTCCTCCCATTCAGGATCAATTAATCGATGTAAATCATTGTCAGCCCCAGTATGAGAAGGGTTTGGTGAGAGCGTGGCAGATGTGAAGAGAGGGTGTCTATATCTCCAAAGCAGAATTAGTAGGCACAGCATGGCACCACAATAGCGCCATTACTCTACTTGCAGTTAAGGAGTGTACTGCCGGACCCGTCCTGGGAGGGGGACTCCCTTCGAAGACCACTCACAGCGTTTGGGCGAATGCCGGGGATGGAGGGGATTGATTGCCCAACTATATAGCGCACTGCTCACTAGAGGCCATCTTGCACAACCAAGCACTGAGACTAAATGGGATGTGGAACTGGAGCTGCAGAGCCGACCAGAAACGTGGGCCGTGATGTATAAGGCGGTATGGAGCAGAGCCATATCCATGCAATATAAGATGCACAATGGGAGGCTATTAATGAAATTGCACCTATCCCCACAACGGCTGTCGAGCAAGAGTGCAGACGTTTTGGAAGGAGGTCCTAGGCTGGATACATGGTATCTCTAGGAAACTCTCCACTGCTTGTCTTGTTTGGCACTGAAACTGATGCGGAAGAGACAGGCACGATTCTTTGGCATATGCCTAGAAATCTGTTAGCGGCTAGAGTGTGTTTGACTGTCAAATGGAAATGCAGCACCTTGCCAATGAAAGGAGAATGGCTTACGAAAGCGCACACCATATATCAGATGTAAAGTATCACGGCAGCCTTGCTGCAATCCCACACTCATAGATATGATTTGCTTCCCTGTCTGGAGCATTACACCGCATATAGAAATGAATTGAATGGGGAGGGATTGAACTCAACGGAAGGGACCCCACCGCAACTTTCACATGGCTCCTAGTGCCCTTGGGCAGTGACCCCGTTGGGGTGGCACAGTGGGATGAAAGGTCGTCTGGGCATGTGGGCAGCCCAAATGCATGGGAGTGACAGCAGAAAGAGGTATCCAGATTGGTTTAACGAAAAGTGGTGCTTTGGATGGTTTTTCTTGGGTGGGGGTGGGGGTGGGGAAAAAGGAGGGACATTTGTAAGTTGTCGTCATGGAACAACGCCTACCAGAAAACGGCCTGGTCAATGCTGTCAGGTGACAAACGGCTCTTGGAGTGAGTTACACTTGGTCTTAGTTGAGGCCAGTCTTAGAGACATGGTTACATTCAATAGATTGGTGTCTGCTCGCCATGTGTTATTTTTGTTTTTATTACATTGCCTGTCGAGTCAGCATGTGTATGGTGTCATTCTTAAACTTGTAAAACCAATAAAACATGGTTTACATTTTTTTTCCAAAAGTCCTAAGTCCATCAAAAGAGCTGGAGGTCTCTAAGGTTGAAGGGAAGTAGCACATAAATGACCATTCTCCCTAACATGCCATTACCAGAAGAGAAGTGCAGAGGACGTATGTACCAGTGATCATTTGTCACCCCCCTATCTCCTGAGTACTGATTCCAAACAAACACCCAAGTGTTCATAAAGAAGACCGAAATGTAAAGCGATCTATCTCAGCCCCCACATCCAAAGGGAATTCACTCAACACACCTCAAAATACCAATTTGGTGTACCGTTCAGGTAAAGATAAAAACACCATCCAATACCTATATAGGAGAAAATCCAACTAGGACACCTTTTTCTAGTTCATTGTTCTATCAACTTCCCTGCACTTAACTCCCCTGCACCCATGTTTTCTAAACTTCAACATTATTTCTGTTGTGACTTCAATAATAACAGGTGCGCACTGTTTTCTTCCTCTATTGTGATGAAATGAGTTCTAAAAGCACTTAACGAACAATGGCTGAGCTTTGCAGAGTCACTGAGCATAGAAACAAATGCGTGCACTGAATGCATGGGGATTAGCACTCCTGGGACTTCCTGAGCACAGGCTGAGTTCTTGAACCGGGAGAGCTCTGCTGGGGCTGACAGATCAGAAAAAGACTGTTGGCCTAGTAAGCCCAGGTAAAGCTATGCAATGACTGCCTATGCTGTTCTATCAGAACTGACTTTCTTCTCCATTTCAGGCCTCTCAAGCTGCGAAGAAGCCGAAGGCGGAACAGACTGCTGAGGATGAGGAAGATGATGGGGGCCTTTCAGAGCAGGCTATCTATAGCATACTTTCCCGCAGCTCATCAGATAGCACCACAGCCGGGTTAATGACCATGTCCTCGACTACAATGGGGCTGCAGTCATCCTTTCCTGTGGCTGACCCGGCCTCCTCCAATTCAGGGGCATCCTTGCAGCAGACATGGCCACACAAGCAGGATCCTTTGACCGTCTCTAGCCAGTCTCAGCCGCCGGATGGTGTGCCAGGTGCACCCCTTAAACAGAGCACAAAGAGCCTGCCCTCTTCCAAGGTGTCACTTAAGGAGTACAGAGCAAAGCATGCAGAGGAGCTTGCTGCACAAAAGCGACAGTTGGAGAACATGGGTGCCAGTGTCAAGGAGCAATATGCCCATGCTGCGCAGAGCCTGTTGGTGCAGCAGCAGCAGCAGCGAGAGCATCAGGCTCAGCCCTCTGCGATAATACTCAAACTCCCTGTTGCAGAGAAACCAGAGCGGCAGCCAGTGGAACGGCCAGACAAGTCTATGTTAAAGGCACGGGTGCCACCAGCTGTAACTCTGGGAGGAAAAACTCAGTCCAAGTCAGAAGAGTTGAAGCTCTGCATTAAAGTTCCCGTGTCAGAGCGGCACAGCTCCTCAGATGAGAGCAAGAGCAAAGACAAGCACAAGAGCAGTTCCTCCAATCACCATCACCACCACCACCATCATAACCACCACTCTCACAAGCATGGGCACAACCCCTCAGCAGGGGGCAACAGCAAACGCAGTGGTGATTCCAAACATGGGAGCCAGCACAGCTCCTCCTCTCACAAGAGTTCCGGCTCATCTTCGTCATCCCGAAAGAGACCCTATCCTGAGGATGGAACATCAAATGAGCTCCCTTCAAAATCCAGCAAAGGTTCTAAATCTTCCAGTGGGGCATTCCCATCCTCGGGCACTGCACATGGTAATTGTGCGGACCCTGTCAGCCTCACTGTCCACCAGGCCAGCTACAGAGCCAGAAGCAGTCATGGCAGGGCAGACCGTGGCCACCAAGGAGCTAATGGGCATAACACTGGCCAGCCCATTGCCTACCAGGACACTGTGAATATGCTTCATTCCCTGCTGAGTGCTCAGGGGGTGCAGCCTACCCAGCCTCCTGCTTTTCCATTTGCCCCTAAACTGGGGGAGCATCGCAGCACACGCCCAGCTATCGCTTCACGGCCTGGCAACACAGACAAGCTGCGGCCTCCCCCTCTTCCAGCAGATCCACCACCTTCCCTGCCTCCACTCCCCAAATAAACCTCTGCTCCTTCAGTATTTTTTTTAAATCGACATTTATAACCCATGTGATATTGGGGTTCTTGCAGAGGACCATCAAAACTATTTCCACTGCCTAAGAGGAACAACCTAATATTGTCTAAAGGTGAGATTGCATCAACACAGGCACCACTCTTGACCGCTTGAACCCCTTACCTGTGTCTCTCACAAAAAGGGGGAGAACAGGGAGAGTATGAGTTCGCTCTCTCTGCTTATGCTTGCTTTAGCTTGTCTCGCTTTCCTGTTTCCATGTTGCCCCACACTTGCCAACTTCACCCTTCTCTTACTCTTCGTCCTTGTCCCTATCTGTCTCCATCCTTTTTCCCTTCTCTCCACCCTCATTCTGTCCTTCTGTCTCACTCCATCCCCACAAATCTGTCTTCCTCTTTATTCCTCCTTTTCTGACCCCTTTACCGTTTCCACACCTGTTCCTTGATGAGACAGATTATGGTCCTGCACATTGTATTGACTTCTCTTTTACTTGATCAGATAGATTATGGTCCTGCACATTGTATTGACATTTTGTATTGGTCAGTAGAATTTTAAAAATATTTAAAATGTTTTGGAACAAAAGTTCAGGAACTATTTTAAACTGTAAAATCGCAATTGCTAGCCACTGCAAGGTGCGTACAAATTCTGTGTTCTCATATAAGGGTTAAGATGTATTTGTAGCCCAGAAATAGCATGCATGACTGCTGTACCTTGTTGACGGCCACTGTATAAGACTGTTATTGGGGTACCATAGGCGGAGAGGGAGGGATGGAGTCACACTTCTGTTTTTCTCCTCATAGCATGTTTGGAAATTATGCAAATGTCACACAATTCAGCTGTTGCCAAATATGCCAATGGGTGGGGCCGTTTAAGAAGTGACCTGTACAACATTTTTAGCTATATGTTCTTCAGTGAGACCACATCTCCGGCCCTGTAGAGTAAGAGATGCAAGGACTTGGAGAGTGACTCGCAGGGACTCACTTTACATAATTTCCATTAGTCCACCAATGGGCTGCAGTAACCCATTTTTGTTGATCCATGGCTGTAGCGATCTAGAAAAAGGTGCATAAACAGTCTGATTGTCTTCTATTCTCGCACCCAAGGGTTCACTGTTCCATGTAATAATCTAGTTAATTAACCAGAAGCTATCGCTTCCAATTTTCATTATTATACGTATGCCTCGCAAGAGAGAGAGAAGAAACTGTTCTTGGTGGTTGAGCTATGGCTTCCTTTTATGCCCTATGGATTGTCTGTCTCAAATCCATGTTTCTGAAAATTGTCTTGTATTGATCTTAAAAAGGTAATCAGTCGGGATCAGGGGATGGGGGTGAATAGACAATGTGGGGATACAGAGGGATGATCTGGGTTGTATTTTTGAAGTCTTGTGAGCCTGAGAGATCCTTCAGCTCAAGCAGGGTCTTTGTGGTAGGTTAATCACCATTGCATTCAGATAATTGATTCTTGCAGCAACCTCTCATTCAAACAGTTCCCTCATTTTCCCTAACATCAGTTTGGTTCCAGTCTTCCTGCACACTCCCAGGGCAGTTGTGAATGTTTGGATAGACTTGTGGTGTAAAGGTGTATTACACAAGGCATTATCTCCTCGCTCTTTCATGAAAACACTCTATACAATCTTACTTCAAAAAGGGGTAAAACTATTAATGCATACATGTATTCCAGTAAGAAGACAAAATTGTGTCAGCTAGACGATGTCTATGAAGCGAATAACATTTAACCCTCAAACAGCCTCTTCCTCAAGATGCCCTAGTCTTGCCCCTTCTTTCTCTGTACTAATGGAATATCTCTGGCAATGGATCCTCCCAGATTAATAAACTGTAATTATTCTCTGTTGCTACTCTGGGCCACTGAACATTTATGTACAGTTTTGAATATTTTACTTTTAAAAAGCACTTTTTCAGTGAGACCATTTTGTACAGATGCCTTTTTTTGAAGGATGCAATGTGTTTGTGAAGTTAGGTCCTGTTGCACTGACACAGCTCACCAGCGCAATACCTTTTTCTTTTCTTCCTGCTTGGTCAGGAAAATCTTTGGAAAATATATAACGTTTTAGACAATCTTTCAATCTTGATGGATTCACTTTTTAAATTATGTATCTACAGTTTCTTTGGTCATCATTTGTTTTCCTCTTTGCTTCCAGCAATGAAGCATTGCCTACTGTTCTCTGAGCAAAGTAGTTTATCAAGCTGTGTGTTCTGTGTGAGGTGAAGTTTCAGACAAAGCAAAGCACTTTGTGTCCCTATTGCTTGCATTGGGCAATGACACTATTGTGCAGAAACTTCGGGGTGAAGAGTTCTCAAAATATCTCTTAAATGTCTTCATTAAACTGATTTTGGTGATATGCCATGTTCGGATATGGCATTAACACAAAGCCCAAGAGATCTTATACCCCTAAAATATGCCCTCGGGGGCGGTTTCGCTCGTGTCCTATGGCACTTTTTTGTGATCCCTGGTAAGCTCTTAAAATGTTAAGATTGGGATTTTACTGTTTTAGCCCTGCCCCCATACCCCAAACCCTTCAAACAAGAGCATAAGTGAGGTGGTAGGACCTACAAGAGGCCCACTTCCAGATACTGCCAATGGAAAAAACTTTTATTTTGTGTTATTTGGGTTCCAGTGAAAATGTTGCCAACAAAATGTAGTCCCTGAAAATACATCTTCAGTGAAAAAGTTGCCAAGCAAAAAGTCAGAGAATGCAGCAGAAAAGTAGCCAAAAATGTAGTGCTGCTAAGGTAATAGTTACATTTAAGAAGGGTTTTGCGGTTGCATGGTTTTGGGTTAGAATAGGGGTTAGTGTAAAGATAGGGGTTATGGTTGAAGTAAAGATTCTGGTTCAAATTAGGGTAAGAGTTATGGTCCGGGTGGATGCTGCAGGGATGGTGATGTTTGGGTTTGGTTAGTCGTTAGGCTAGATTAAGTGTCTGGGTTAGTGTTAGTGTTAGGGTAGGGGTTAAGGTAAGGCTAGGGCTAATTGAGTAATGATTTGGGTAAGTGTTAAAGAAAGGGGTAGGTGATGTTGGCGTAGCATAGGGGTTGGGTTAAATGTAGTAGTTAGAGCAAAGTAAGCTTTAGGTTAAGTGCGAGAGTTGCAGTAAGGCTTAGGTTAGGATTAGAGCAAGGGTTTGCGTTAGGGCAAGGGATATGTCTTTTGTGGCAAGCTGGAGATGAGGTTGGAATTAGGTTCACTATTCATTTTCCGTTGTGTTTGTATCGAATAAGATGTAAAATAAAAGCTTTAGTGCACTGAAGGGTGAGGTTATTTTTTTTGTAAGAGTTCCGGGTAGTAATTGGAATTAGGGGAAGGTTTAGGCACAGAGTTGGGGTGGTTGTGGAGGTTTTGTTAAAGGTTTGTGTCATTGTTGGGATTACAACCTCATGCTTTGTGCATTTCAAAATAGCTTTTTTGGCAACCTTATTAATGGCAAAATGTTCACGCTTTGCATCGATTGTATTGAATGACTACATTTTTGAAAACTACTTTTTGCTGGCTAAATTCTCACATGGCTACATTTTACTGGGGGCATTTTCACATAGAACTGTAAAGAGTGTAAAGAGCACTAGCAAATCAGAGTTCCGTGCAGGGTTTTTACAGAGTGTCGAGCAGGAGCAGCTTTCAGACAGCAGGTGTTTCGTATATATCTGTACTTTGATAGATTGTTAACAATTCTGTTGTCAGGCGCCACAATCACTCTGCATGACATGGTGAACATCTTCTAGGCTTCTCATTTGGAATCATCTCCATGAGTTCCAGAGCTCCTAATTTGTAGATGGGGTGACAATGGGTACATTTTATGACTGGTGTATTGCGTTATGTAGGTTCTCCAGAATGGGGTCTGGCGTGGATTCACATGCTCATGAATATTCCCTGTCGTCAGGCTGCAAATCCTCGGTGAATGAAAAAAGTTTCACTTTCTCTTACAAACTGTCTTTCTCCTATAAACCAATCACTGAGCTCTGGGTCATACTGCCCCCAGCCAATGACTGACCTTTCCCTAAGCCCCTCCTCTGGCAGCCATCTTCAGATTTTTTTGTTTTTGTTTAAACTTTAGTTTCTTCTCATGGATTCAAATTACAAACATATATGCGAGAACAGTATACAGTATTCTTGTCATTGTTCTTTTCCAATTCCCATTTCAGACCTGCAGGAAGTCCATGAGTTTTAACATTTATAACCCCCCCCCCAAAATCTATGTTTACACTAGAACGAATAACAATTGTCCCCTTTCACCCCTCACTCCCCCCAACTGGGCTGGTTCCAATTTCTACGCCATTAGCCGGTGCAGGTTCAGTTCGGGCGTTGTCGGCCTGTTAGCGGTTGCTATGGGCCCATTCGAGCTTTCGTCTTTCCAGATAGTTTTAGTTCAAAATCGTTCTCATCAAGTTTGGTCTATGGAAATAGGCTTCCGTATCTGCAACATAATCTATGAATGGGTCCCACACTTCCCTGAATTTCAGGTATCTATTGTCTTTTATGGCCCCCACCTTTTCCATTGCCAGTATGTGCCATATTTTAACCCACCAGCATGCCACCACTGGGCTCCCAGGGTTTTTCCATCCCTGGGCCAGTATTATTTCTGCTGCGTTTAGTAGTTGCGTGATCAGGGTTGCAGTATTGCCTGTTTCTGCGTACACTCCTTCAACTGCAGTTCCTAACACTATTACCTTTTGGATCGTGTGGGAGTTGTCGCCCTGTGATGTCTCTTATATGTCCCAGTATTTCCTTCCAGTATATTTCAGCTTTAGGGCAGGTCCACCACATGTGGTATAGGTCTCCTCTGTTACCACATTGTCTCCAGCAGTTGGGGGGGTATGCTGGGTTCATTTTATTTAATCTATGTGGGTTAAGTACCATCTTGTGTATAGCTTATATGAGGTGTCTTTAATTGTAGTGCATTTGGATGCTTTCTGAGCCCTCTTCCAGATTTCTCCCCATTCCTCCTACGTGATTGGGGCTCCAAAGTCCTTCTCCCAATTGTCTCTCTCTGAGATTTGATCCTCGATTCTTGCTTTGTCTAGCAGCTTGTATATTCTTATTGGTTAGTGGGTCTGGCCTTCCTGTAGAGCGAGCTCCAATCCTATGGGGGTCCTGGTGGCCGCTTTCTTGCATAATTTGTATATACGTGTACCTATCCTTTTCCCCTATTCTGAATTTCTGCTTGCATTCCTCCAATTGTAATGGGGATCCTTCCTGGTAAAATTCTTTCAGGTGTATCGCGTGTGGTTGTCTGCAATTTGCCCAAAATCTGTCCCGTTTACCTGGGGTGAAATCCTGATTGTGTGCCATTCGTGTAAAGGGGCCCAGTCCAGGCGCTATGTCAGATTTTCTGAGTGCTGTGTCCCATGCTTTTAGTGTGGTGCGGGTGGATTCTAGTAGATGTCCCTCTACCCTTCTAGCTCCTGCCCGTAGGGCGTGCAAGGTCCCTAGAGGAATTCTGGTTTCTTCCTGTTTTATTCCCACCCATCCCTTGTGTACATTTTCTCCCATCCATTTCAGCATAGGGGATATCTGGGCTGCTAGTGCGTATCTTTCTACGTCGGGGAGTCCCAGTCCCCCCAATAAGACTGGTCTGGATCCCTTTTTGGATTCTGGGCTCCTTCCCATTTCATACAAAGGTTACTAAATCCTTTTGTAGTTTTCTACTCATTTTGGGGGGGATCTCTATCGGGAGGGAGCTAATTACATATAGGAGGCGGGGTAAAAGGGTCATCTTGAGTGCGGCTATTCGTGCGAGCCATGAGAGCTCCTGGGTATCCCATCTCGCTCGAGAGGTCCTCCTTCAATTGTTTCCATAGTGGTACTATGTTCTCCCCGTATAAGTGTTTATATTCCCGTGTTAGTTGTACGCCCAGGTAATCTATGGCCTTGGGTTCCCAGATTAGTGGGTATTGTTTAGCCATTTCTTTGGGTACCTCCTCTTCCTCGGTTATGTTTAGAGCTTTTGATTTTTCGTAATTAATTGTGAACCCCGATACCTTAGCAAATTCTCGTAGTCTCTCTAGAGTTTTGGGTAGTGATATGTCAGTGTCTTTCAGGAATAATAGGATATCGTCTGCGTATAGTGCTATTCTGTGCTCTCTCCCTCCTGCTAGCACCTCCTTTATTTCTAGGTCCTGTCTTATGGTTTGTGCTACTGGTTCCATTGCCATTGCGAATATAAGGGGAGATAGCAGGCAGCCCTGTCGCGCGCCTCTCCGAATTTGTATTGTTCTGGTGGGTCTGACATTGATTATAAATGTTGTTGAGCGATGTTTGTAGTTTGCCAATACCATCCTTATGAAGGTAGGGTCGCAGCCATATTTTTCCAGGGTTAGCTTCAGGTATGCCCAGTCTAGACTGTCAAATGCTCTTCGTGCGTCCAAGGCACTATAGAGAATTTGTGTTTTGTTCCCTACTTCTGTCTACCGCCCGCCTGATGTTGTCCTGCGTGTGCCTCCCTACAATGAATCCCGCCTGATCTTCGTGGATTATTTGGGGTAAGACCTTCGCCAACCTGGTTGCTAGGATCTTTGTATATAGCTTGGCATCGCTGTTGAGTAATGATATTGGTCTGTAGCTTGTGCAATCTGTGGGATCTTTCCCTGGTTTAAGAATTAGGACTGTGGTCGATTTCCCCATGTCTGGCGTGATTGCTCCAGTTTCTCTGATGTGATTGAAAAGGTTTGTTAGTGGACCTATTAGTTGGTTCCTGAAGGTTTTATAGTACCCGTTCCCGAGTCCGTCTGGCCCAGGTGTCTTATTGTGTGGCAAGTGTATTATGGCTTCACTTATTTCTTGGGCCGTTATGGGGGCTTGAAGCTTCAGGTTGTCCTTCCGTTATCTGGGGGAGAGCTATTTTGGCCATGTAATCTAGTTGGAGGAGGCCTAGGTGGAACTTTTCCATGATGTCCAACTTTTCATCCTCTGATGTGCTTGTCCCCCCTTTTGGATTCTTAAGGCTCACTATGTAGTTGCGGGTCTTTTGTTTGTTGAGTTTGGATGCTAAGAACTTATTAGCTTTGCCTCCGTGTGCATAATAGGACTGTTTAGTGCATAGTAGGGAGTGTGCGGTATGGTCTGCCATGTGGGTTTCTAGTTGGGCTCTCACTTTTCGAAAGTTTCTTACTGTTTTGGGTGTTTGTTTGGCCTTATGTTGTGCTTCTGCTTTCTTCAGTTCCAGCTCAAGCTTCTGTTTGAGCAGCTTTCTCTCCCGTGTGTATGCTGAAGTTTGTGATATGAATCCCCCCATATTACTGCTTTCCCTGCATCCCATATTATCCCCCAATCTGTGTCGCCATTGGCGTTGTCCTGAAAATAGTTGTTCACCGCTGTTTCCATGTGGGCTCTGAGGGCGATATCTCCGAGTATGATCTCGTTCAATTTCCAGGTTCTATTGATGCGGGGTGTCTCTTTTATGGGGATCATTTTAAGTATGACTGGGGCATGATCAGTGAGATATTGTACTCCTATTTGTATGTCTTCGATTTGTGGGATGAGTGTGGATGAGGTTAGGATCATATCTATCCTCGAGTAAGCCATGTGTACTGGCGAGTAGTGAGTACATTCTTTTTCCCGCACTTTCAAGTGTTGGGAGTCCTCGTGTTTTGCTCTGAGAGCTTTTCTACGTTTTTGCACTTTTCGATAGAGCCCGTGTGCTCTTTCCTCCTTTGCCCGGTAAGCGGGCATCCGTTTGTCAGCATCTTTCAACGCCCCTCAAGGGCCAAAGTCGTCGAGAGTTTCATCGTAGATTCCAGAAGGCTTTTGGGCCTACACCGCACGCCGGACCATGTCGGAGGAGAAGGAGCGAGGCTCCCTCTTCAAGCTCTGCTCCTTCTGCGGATTGAGGAATGTGTTTGTGGAGGACAAACACTCCCAGTTCCTCCACTGTCTCCATCTGGACCACAGCGTAGCAGATTGTGAAATCTGCCTTGGTTTCTCCAGGCGCACCAGCAAGGATCGCCACAGTAGGTTGGCGGCGTGGCTCTACGCAAAGGCCTCTACCCCGTGCGGCGTTCCTCAACCAGGACCGGTCGGTCCGAGGAGCGGGCTTCTAAGTCCTTTGAGGGTGCTCCATCCGTGTGGGCCCAAGACGAGCCAAGCACTGCAAGTCCGTTTCCGTCAGGGTCGCTGCGCAAGCGGGTCCCACAACGGACAGGGTGCGCTTATCTTAACAGTCTGCCTCCATCTCCAGTCATCGCTCCAGCTCCTCCTCGAAGAGGAAATCGGCTAACCCAGGGATGCTGCCGACGAAGCTGGAGATGACTAAGATGCAGGGAAAGGTGTCCGACCTGCCCCTGAAGGTCCAGGTGAAGTCATACTCGTCGATCGAACTGGTGGCGGCCGCCCTCTCGGAGGGGAAAGGGGCTGACCGGGTGGCACCTCGACTGGCCCACCCCCACGAGGCGAGAGGCCTCGGCCAGGCCGGTGGAGAAAACGCTGGAGGATTGGATGCCATCCCTAAGCCAGAGTCCAACCCCTCGCGATGCAAAAGGACAGGGGGGGGCGGGGGGTGGAGGCTACAAAAGTGCTCCAGGGCACAGATATTTCTTCCTCGGACGAGGAATACCTGGTGCCCGTTCACACTGTCCCACAGGACGTGGGGAATGACAGCGGAAATCCTGAGGGGAATGAAGAGGGCCCAGCAAGCCACCAACTTTCGGCAGGAAGTCCAGACGCTGGTCCTGGACATGCCCTTCGACGGGGACAACCTTGTTGCAAGCCATTTAGACCGACACGGAGACAGCCCGTGCCCTTGGCATGCTTCAGCAACCTAGTCCTTCCTTTTGTCTCTTAGGAGGGAAATCAAGCAGGTTTCCAAAGGGTTTCAGTGGGGGATCATCTTTGTACCGCCAGCCCTCCCGTTCCGCAACCCAGGAAGCCTACAGGGGCCGTCCCAAGGCTTTCGGAGGTGGCCGACGTCGCTCCCAAGGCGGCACTCAGGCCCCGAAGCAGATTGAACCGGCCTGGACGTCGGGCCCCCACCTTTGCACCCCAGTGGGAGGCTGGCTGGTGGGCTTAGTCAGCGAGTGTGAAAAAAATCTCCTCCGACCGATGGGTGCTGGACACACTCTACAATTCTAGCAGAAGTGTCTGTGGATACCACCGGAGGCCCGGCAGGAGCAGCACATCTCTCAGCTCCTGCTGGAAGTACAAATCATGCTTAGAAAGGGGGCGATCGAGCTGGTTCCAAAACGGCTCTGGGGCTCTGTAGTCTACTCCAGATACTTCTCGGTAAAGAAGACCAGGGGCTGGAGGCCCACTCTAGACCTATGGCGCCTCAACAAATACTTCAAAAGTCCCAAAAATTCAGGATAGTCACGTTGCAGCAGGTGCACGGCCAAATGGAGGAAGGTGACTTGTCGCTGTATCTGAAAGACACATACTTCCACGTCCCCATTCACGAGAAGCATCGGAAGTTCCTGCACTTCGTGGTGCAGGGAAGGCACTACTAGTTCAAGGCCCTTCCATTCGGACTGAAGTCGGCGCCCAGGGTCTTCACGAAGTGCCTGGCACCAGTGGCGGCCCCTCTGCTTCTTCAAGGGATACATGTGTACCCATACCTCGACGACTGGCTCATCCGCGCCAAGTCCAGGGAAGCAGCCGTCGAACATACGGAGAGGACCATCCGGCTGCTAACGGATCTGGGGTTCTCTGTCTACTATCCAAAATCCTGCTTGATACCATCGCAGAACGTGCTATTCCTGGGGGCCATGGTCAACAGGGTCTCCTGCCTGGCGGCCCCTTGAAAGAGAGGCTAGCGGCCATGCTGGGCAAGTTGCAACAGCTGTTGGCACTAAAGACCGCCCTGGTGCGGACCATCAAGTTGCTGCTCGACATGATGTGCATTTACCTGATCCGAATCTGCATTTTGCGGATGCGACCCCTTCAGGAATTCTTCGACGCTCAGTGGATCCAGGTATCAGGAAGCTTTGCAGACCAGATTGTTCTCGACGAGGAGTTCCTTCGAGGTGGTGGGGTGTGCGCTCCAACATTGCTGGGGGCACAGATTTCCAGAGCCTCCATACCAGGAGACGGTCACCATGGACGCTTCCCTGGAGGGCTGGTAGCCCACACTGAACGTCTCCACGCCAGAGGCCTGTGGCTACCGGAGGAGAGGGATCTCCACATCAATGTCCTGGAGCTGCGGGCAGTGTTCTGGGCCCTCAAGTCGTTCCTTCCCTCCTTCAAGGGCAAGGTGGTGAGGGTCTTATGGACAATACCACCACAATGTCCTACATCGGGAAGCAAAGGGGCACCAGATCTCTGGCGCTCTCCAGAAAGGCAATGGGCCGTCGGCAAAGACATGTTCCTCATTCCTTTTTACCTGGCGGAAGTCGAGAACACCCTCGCCGACTCCGTCAGCAGGGAACTGCGCTCTTGCCACCAGTGGGAACTTTGACAGGATCAAATGGACGCCTCTTCCTCAAATGGGACAGACCCCAGATCGATCTGTTTGTGACGGCAATGAATTCCAAATGCCAGAGATTCGCCAGCAGGTTCCACCAGCCGAGGAGCATGGGGCGCATGTTTTCCTTCCCGTGGGAAGGCCTGTTCCTGTATGCGTTCTCCCCGCCCCATTGCCTCTCCTGTTGCGAGTCATCAATCGACTCAAACCGTGCCGATGCAGGTTGATCCTCGTTGCCCTGGCATGGCTGAGGCAGATTTAGTACCTGGATCTTCTCAGCCTGTCAGCGTCGCCCCCGGTCAAGCTGCCGGTGGTCGCGGATCTGCTCGCCAGAGAAGGAGGTGCAATCCTACACCACGACCCAGGATCACTTAACCTGAAGGCTTGGCTCCTGCAGCCTTAGAGTTCAGAGGGTATGAGCTGCTGGTGGATTTCAGGGAGCTCCTTGCCTCGTCAACTCTTCAGTACTACGGGCACAAGTGGAAGCGTTTTGCAAAGTGGTGCCGGACGCAGAAGAAAACCCTCTGAGGGTCTCAGCTCTGCGGATTCTTCTCTTTGGTCCCTAGTCAAGGAGTTCCTCAAAGGACTGTTTCGATAGTTCCCGCCGGTGAATGCCCCTGCCCCGGCGTGGGAACTCAACGTTGTGCTGACAAGGCTCATGGTGGCTCCCTTCGGGCCTATGCATCGTACCCCTCTCAAGTTCTTTTCGTCGAAGACGGCTTTTCTCGTTGCCGTCAACTCTGCCAGGAGGCTAGGTGAGACCCAGGCCCTTTCCTGCAAACAGCCTTATCTGACTTTTCACAACACGAGGGTGGTGCTGTGGACGCACCCCTCCTTTATGCCAGAAGGTTCAGTCGGATTTCAACTCAACAAGCCTTTAGTGTTGCCTGTGTTTTTTTCCAAAACCTTTGTCGCTGGCAGAAAGGACTTGGCACTTGTTGGATGAGGCTTGTGGGTTGAAGTTCTATGTGGCAGGCACAGTTTGGGGAAGACATCTCAAATATTCTTGAAATTTGGTCCTGTGAACCATGGGAAGGCCTTGTCCAAGGCTTCCATCTCCAGGTGGCTCTCTGGCTGCATCACACACTGTCACTGACTGGCAAACCAACCGCTGCCCGGCTCATTCCTCCAGAGCGATTTCTTGCAATTACAGCGTTCCTGTCTGGGGTGCACCTGCTGAACATCTGCAGGGCTGCTATGTAGAGGTCCATGCACACCTTCACAAGATTCGACTGGGATTCCAGAGAGGAGTCCAGGGTCGGCTAAGCAGTGCTACGCAACCTGTTTGCTTGAAGTTGAGCCTGGATGTAAGAGTATTTGCTTCTGTTGAGCCTTGCCACCTTCAGTGGTTGTGTAATGTTGTACTGCTATGTATTCTTTCTTCATAAGCATGTGAATCCATGCCAGACCCCATGCTGGAGAAGGAACAAGTTACTTACCTGTAACTGTTGTTCTACAGCATGGGTCTGGCGTGGATTCACATGCAAACCCTCCCTCCTGCCCCCTCTGCGGCTCTTCTGGGACATACTGCCACTGTACGTGCTACCAAATCTGAAGATGGCTACCAGAGGAGGGGCCAAGGGAGAGGGCAGTCCTTGGCTGGGGAGTGTATGACCCAGAGCTCAGTGATTGGTTTATAGGAGAAAGACAGTTTGAAAGTGAAACTGTTTTTTCTTTTACTGAGGATTCCCAGCCTGACGACGGGGAATAAAAATTCATGAGCATGTGGATCCATGCCAGACCCATGCTGGTGAACAATAAGTACAGGTAAGTAACTTGTTCCATATAAAACTTTCGAGGGGAGACTTGACCTTTGGTATGACTTCCTGCGTTCGATTGGTACCTCATACTTAATTAGCCATGAGATATACTGTCTCTAGGACTAATAGAAGACCTTTTAGGACAATGTGGTGAAATTATGTTAAACCCGCTGGCAACTATAGAGCGGCAAAACCTTAAGACAACCTGTTGGGATGTTCTTGGAGCCTCTCCATGAGATCATGGTACGAGATGCATATGTCCAAGTCTACACCAGCCTCCTGGTGATTCAAGGATTTTGGTTTTCAGGTAGCCCCTGATTCACATAGATGTCCTACAATTGGAAAACCTCTAGCTTGCTATTGAGGCCATTTCTTATCCTTAGCGACCCCTCATACTAAGACTGACTATACCAAATACATGCACTTGACTGACTGGGAAATGGGAGGGCCAGATTAGTTCAGTAGTTTTGGAAGCGGGTCCTTTATTATAGAAAGTTGCTTCTTGTGCCGCATCTTCTGCAAATCAATAATGCAGATGTAAACCTAAAGCAGCCAGTTTGCAGAATCCACAACCTAACTCACCGATCCTGGAAAGGACCTCTTGTTCATGAATACGTGAGGCTGTTCCCAAATATAACTTTCTGTAATGGACAACACAAAATGGCGCCACCCTCTGCATGCATGCATGCTCCCAAATCTTGAGTCCCTGGAAAGCTTCTGAATATTATTTTAACATTATTACCCACTTTTCACCCAGTTCCATGACTGGTTCAATGTTGGATAGTACCATCCTTGGCCAAGAAGATCTGTTTACTTTTTATGTCCACTGCACGTTTATTCTTTGTAGACCGGATTCTTTGCCTAGGAACCCAAATTAGGGTCTTTAACCCCCCTCCTCACCTAAATCGTGCTCCTGAGGTCTTACCATTATCAGGACATTAATTGGTTATAGGATTGCATGGAATTCATGAAAGCATTCGAATTGCATTCAACTGGCCATTCCTAATCTTTGAAATTAGATGTGTTGCCACTGGTGCATAGCAATCCATCATAACCCTTTGAGGTTCCACGAGCAGGAGGGTAATGTGTGATGTGACATTTAGCCGAGACGAGTGTGAAAGATTCTTCCCATAGGTACACTTGTCAACCTTTGCCCTCCAGCTGTTGTGAGGTCGGTCTTCATTTTTCCTCTAGAGCCCAGAGGGAGACTGCTACCCCTCTGGACTTTGTGGATGGGCTACTTGTTTTTTCTAAGGAAATAAATGAGTTTTCTGTTTATTTTTCTCTAATATCTGTTACTTTAGTTTGTCTTTGTAGTCCGGTTTTAGTCCTTTGACTTACTTTAACATCTTTCTTTCGATCTTTGATACTCATGTTTACCACTTGTACCACTCGAGGGTGCTTGGGTGGTACTTGCTCAGCTGATTAGAATTTCAACTGTTGGCAGAGCTTTGCTGCTTGCATTTATTACATGTGATGAGTGTTTGGTAACTGCAGACTTTCGTTCTCCCCCCTCTCCCTCCTCTGGCAACACATGGCTCTGGAATTGAATATAAACAAAAGAGGGACTCCAAAACGTACAGGCACTCAAATGGAGCAAACAGACATCTATAAACACAAGGGTGTGCCTGAACATACAAAGTCAAAAAATATCATTTGTGGAGCTAACAGTATTATTCTCCTGGTAGCCTAAACAATAGATTAAATCAAATTCAAAATGTACTGGTCTCTCACCAGTCAAAGTAACCTTTATGAGAAAAAAAGGGGGACAAGTACATTGGCATAAAAAAATTATAAACTTGCTTTAATTGTTAGTTTGTAACAAGACAATGTGTCAATTTAATAAGTACATACAACATGAAAAACATACAAAAACAATGCAATTTACAAAGAGAAAGAAACAGGACTATTTAGTCCATACAGTCAATGTGAGCAGAATTTATGCAAAGGTTCACAGAAGTATGGGTACAACCCCACTAGGAAATAAACATGGGAACCCAATATATGGGAACTGACAAAAAATGATTTGGTGTTAGCAAAACAGTGAATACATTTTAAATCATAAGAGTTTTCCGAGATAGCTAATAAAACTTAAACTATCCCTAGCTGACCCTTACTTGTCTAAAGGCTCAGATTAAACAATTTCGTGAAAATGGCACAGTACATGCGCCAACCAGAGCCTGATTATGGCTACAACAAAAAAAATATATATATCACACAGAATATTGTTTGCTAAGCCTAATTTTGGCTAACCATGTAAACAATGTTGTACAGTGCTGTGTGTTAAGCCAGATTTTGGCTGAAAAAAATTTCGACATATCCAATGTCACCCAAACAGTCATTTATCTGCTGTGTTGTCACAGGCTGAAAGGGGGTGTACTACGCCTACTGCTATAAAGCATGTATGTCCATGATGCCAAACCGCAGGAGAATGTAGTTCCTGCGACCATTACATAGGACTAGTTGGCATTTCGGTGGTATATTGATGGGTAGCAACCACCTTCCTCAGGTACTGGGATCTTCACATTCAGCCTTAATACAAACAGCCTTAATGTAGGGGGTCCTCCTGAAAAGGTAGTAACAGGGGACATTTTGTGAACTCAAAAGGTTTAACTTTAAATGGGAAGAGAACTAGAGAATATACCAATATATGGTGAAGGCATCAGGCCTCAGTGCCCCAAAACCAAGTTGGCAGTACCCCCAGACAGAAAACTTGAAGGTTACCAGAAAGGCGCCTTAAAGTGTAAAGAGCGTGCCCAAAAACTAAGTCACCTCGTGAGAAAAATAAGTGAAAGATGTGATCATATAGTGAAAAATGTGTGTGATAAAATACAAAAAATGCTGTGCAAAAGATAGGCACATAAATCAAAACATGGCGGAACGTACCTCAGAGGGCACATCATGTGCTCACCATGCAAGATGTCGTGCATTCAGCACATTATTTGGGTTTAGCAATCTGGAATTGAGCCATCTAACTTGTAGTCAACCAGCTTCATATTGCATGGTGCTATTTTCAAATCGTTGTGGTGGTGGCACTTCTACAGGTTTGAATGCATTTTTCAGGCCGCAAATCATTCCCATTTATTGGAAGATGTAATTCTGGATTTTGTATTGTAGTTAAGAAACTAACCTTTCAGTAAGAAGGTCCCATGGCACAAACTGATAGCAAGGTTTTACTCCCAAGTTATTCATAGTAGAGAAACGCCTATAGGGGTCTTTAGACACTCTTTGCTCTATGCAATTTCAACAAACCTATCCTTTTGGAACATTTCAAAATGTTGACCTTGACTTAAATCTTGGATGTTCTAAACCAGTGATTGTGTGCCATAGAGCTGAATGTGCACCGTAAAGCGGAATAACGTTTATACTCCTACGTCCCGTCCCCTTTCCTCCATACTTGTGGGACATCTCTCCGTCCCGTGGGACGGGACCGGAGCACTTTGTAAAAAGCATCCACATTTTTCCAAAAATGTGTCCTTACTCTCTTTCCTGCGTGGGGCCCAGCACGCGGCCGTAACCCCGCCCACCTTGGCTCCGCCCCGCGCATCGCCCCTCAATCCTTTTCTCCGCTTGATCGAGGCCGGACGCACTTGCATCCACGGAAGATTTTCTTCCCTGTTTTCCTCTCTGGCTCTCGCTAGCGTTCGTCTTCTAGTCTGTCTTTTAAATTAGACTTTCCAGACTGCTCTTCGTGTCATCGTCGCTTCGCGAGGGCGGATCCCCATCCTCTTTGTTTAGAGTGTTTGGGTCCGGAACACCGCTGGGACTCCTGTTTTTACTGTGACTCCCTTTCGGTCCGGGCTCTTCAACGTCAGTTGGAACGGTGGGAGGAGGTGTTCCGATGCGCTCCTCCATCTCATTTTCAGGCGTTCATCGACGAGAAGAAGAAACGCCCGGTAAGTTCTTTAGTTTTCAGAGCACCCCGGCCGGTGGATACCTTCCCGGGTTCCTCTCGAGCCGGGAGGGGCGTTGATCGCTCTGTCACTGGGGTTCGCTCTGAGGTGCCTGCCGGGCCTAATAGTTCTACCGGAGTTTTCTCCGAGGGTCTCCGTAAGGGGCCTGTGTACACCGGAGTAACTTCCGAGGCCCCTCCTGTGGGGGCTGTGTGTAGGCCCAGTACTGCTGAGTCACAGGGTACCAGAGCTTGCTCTGAGGCCTCTCTTTCGGCTTCCCTTAAAAACAAGACCGTGGTGCGCCCCGAGGCCTTGGCTGGGCTTGTGTTTACCGAACGGATGTTCGAGGCCCGTGCCGATAAGGCTATTACCGGGCCTAGGCCCGAGGTCCCTCGTACAGAGGCTAAGGCTATCAGCAGTTCTGAGGGGCTGGGCAGGGCCCTGTCGGTGAAAGCGGTTTCTCACCGTTCCCGCTCTTGTGGTGATACCAGATCTGTTGAGGGGGCAAAGAAGCAAGATTCTTCTTTTACCGGCAGTGCCGAGGTCCTTCCTTCGAAGGCTCAGTTGGCGGTTGGTATGTCGCAGAAACATTCCAGGCCTCATAGTACCGGCTCTGCCGAGGTTCCTTATGTTAAGGCTAAAATTAAGACCCCTGGTCCATCGACGGGGACCCCTGCCTTACCCCCTCACGTGCCGCAGTGCCCCTCAGATGAAGACAAAATGGCAGCCATTCTCGCCACGACCACGGTGGCCATTTTGGGTACTACCCCTACAACTACGCCATCGGCCTCTGGTGTAGGGTTCGGTCCCTTGGGTGAACATAAGGTCACTTGTGCGTATCCTTACCGGCCCGTTTATGATTGAAACGCCCGGATGCCTCTTCCGCACAATGTTTCGTTGCCTGCAGGGGCGGTCCCTTTGATTTATGTGGAAACGTCGGCGGAGAGCCCGGCGTGGCACCCTTCTCTTTGGTTACCAGACATTTCGTCGAAAAAAAAAAGGTCGACAGGACAAATGGTCGACACAATTTGGTCGAAAACCAAATGGTCGAATTTTTTTTTTTTTAGTATTTCCCCCCCACCAACCCACTTTTTTTTCTAAAAAAAGACTTTTTTCCATAAACGAAAACTTAAAAATATATATATAAATAAAATAAAAAATTCGACCAAATGGTGTCGACCATTTGTCCTGTCGACCTTTTTTTTGACGAAATGTCCGGACACCCTTCTCCGTTACGTCCCTGGAATTGTCCACCTCATGAGAGGCCTCCTCAGGTTCCGAAGCAATCTCCTGAGGACGTTTTTTTCTGTAAATTTCAAGCGCTTATGCGCACCGACCCCATGAGGGAGTATTTCAAAGAGCTTTTTAAGGAAATTTGTCCACCAGCGCCTCCGGCTCCACCCGTTCCTCTGGTGGTTCCGCCGACACCTCCTTTGCCGGTGGTGAATGCCCCTGCATTTCCGCCTTTGCCACCGTTGTCCCTAGTGGACAAGGCAGTGCCTGACACGGCTCAGCAGGATCCTGACCTGTCAGATGACCCTCAAGGCGAGCAGGACGAGGACCTTCCCTGCTCTGTTAGAGCTTTCCATGACCGGGTACTGGACATGATGAATTTCTTAGATGTCCCGGTTCCCGAGGCACCGGCTCCACAGGAGGGTGTGCTTTCTGGGGCGTTCACCCTGTCTCCTTTGGAGCGTACCGGCCTTTTCCTGCAGAAGGATGTTTTGGTTGAGGTCCGAAGAGTCTGGGAGAAGCCACACTCAGGACTTTTCGTCAATAAAAAGATTGACGCGAGGTACAGGCTGCACTCTTCGGAGGAAGTGGCCTTGTCGTCTTGTCCGCCTCCCTCCTCCACAGTAGTGGCTGCGGCCACGTTGCAGTCCAGATCTGCAGCATCCTCTTCCGCGACGGCTACTCAGGTCTTGGGAAAGGAGGACAAGCTCCTGGACTCCCTAGGGAGGAAAATCTTTGCCAATTCGGCCTTGCAGCTCAGGCAGGCCAATGCCGAATTGATTTTGGCGGGAGCTAACATGCGGATGTGGAAAGGTCTGTCGGAGTTTGAGGAGCACATTCCGGTCGAGAAGCTGGAAGATTTCAGAGGTGGCCTTTCTGATGCCAGGGTCTTGGCCCAGGATCTCCTGGAGGCTGCGGCTCATCACGTAGACACCTCGGCTCGGGGCATGATGCTCGGGGTTGATACCTCGAGACAAGCGTGGTTGCATGCCACTAAGTTTTCGAAGGAAGTGCAAGACAAGGTTTTGGACCTTCCATTCGATGGTAAGGAGCTTTTTCATTCTTCTACTGATGTAGAGCTCACCAAAACCAAGGATAGCACTCAGACGGTTAAATCATTGTCTGTTCTGGTTAAAGCTCCTTTCAAACCTCAGACAGTTATCGCAGAGTCGACCTTCTTCTGGTTTCAGGGGCTTCCTTGACTGCAAATCACGCAGAGTGGACACTCCTGCGGGAAATAACCGCCGTAGACAACAGCGTACGCAGTATTTTATCCCGCTCCTCAGCCTCCTCATCAGGTTCAGGTGGCACCGCCACCGATAAACCTGCCAAATGAGTTTTTCCGTGCTCGCACGAGACCCCGGTGGGAGGACGCATCGCATCTCATTGGAGATGTGGCAGACCATCACAGAAGACAGATGGGTCTTGTCAGTCGCTTGGGCGGGTTTCCGCTTATCTTTACCCCCTACCCCACCCCTCAACCTTCCTTTTCAGCTGTCGGGCTCACCCTCCCTCAAGGCCGAGGTTCAGAAACTTCTGCTCCTCAGAGCTGTGGAACCCGTTTCCCTTGGGGAGCGAGGGGAGGGCTTCTACTCCCGGCTGTTTACAGTGCCCAAACCCAACCAGGCTGGCCTGCGCACCATCCTAGACCTTTCCCAGTTCAATCTTTCCTTACCCCAAGAGAAATTCAAGATGATCACGCCCGGCCAGATTCGCTCCTCGTTGCAGGCGTGCGATTGGCTCAGCGTGGTGGACCTTCAGGATGCGTACATGTATATCCTGATTTGGGCTCCACACAGGAGGTACCGCCGTTTCTCTTTGGGAGAGGAGCACTTCCAGTTTCGGGTGCTTCCTTTTGGCCTCAGCTCGGCACCGCGTGTCTTCACGAAGATGATGTTGGTGATTGCGGCCTAACTTCGTCTCCAGGGTATCCATGAGTATCCGTATTTGGACGACTGGCTCTTATGCTGGGGTGCGCCCCGAGGCCTTGGTGGGGCTTGGGGCTACCGAATGGATGTTCGAGGCCCGCGCGAGTAAGGCTGTTACCGGACCTGGGTCCGAGGTCCCTCGTACAGAGGCTAAAGCTACCAACATTTCTGAGGGTCTGGCAAGGCCTTATTGGTGAAGGTTCTTTCTGACCGTTCCTGCTCTTGCGGCGACACCAGATCTGTTGAGGGGGCAAAGTAGGGAAATTCTTCTTTACCGGCAGCGCCGAGGTCCTTCCTGAGAAGGCTAATTTGGTGGTTGGTATGTCGCAGAAACATTCCAGGCCTCATAATACCGGCTCTGCCGAGGTTCCTTATGTTAAGGCTAAAGTTAAGACCCCTGATCCATCGACGGGGACCTCTGCCTCAATTCCTCACGTGCCGCAGTTCCCCTCAGGTGATGACAAAATGGCGCCCGTTCCCGCCACGACCGTGGCGGCCATTTTGAACGCTACCCCTACAGCTGCGCCATCGGCCTCAGGTGTAGGGCTGGTTTCCTGCCTTGTGCGCATCCTGATCGGTCAGTTTATGACCGGAATGCTCGGAGACCCCTTCCGCACAGTTTTTTGTTGCCTACGTGGTGGGCACCTTTGGTTGATCTGTCCATCCAGATATAGGAGTGGGCCATGCTTCATGGCGTCTGGCTGCTTGCGGTGCACATCCCGGGCCAGCTGAATGTCACAGAGGATGCCCTCAGCCGGCGGACAGTGGTCAGCTACGAGTGGGAGTTGAAGGCGGAGATCCTCTCATGGATTTTCTTGCGTTGGGGCACACCGGAGGTGGACCTCTTCGCTACGGTGGTAAACAAGAAGCTTCCTCGGTATGCCTCCAGAGGGGGGCTGAGAGCCTCCTCTCTGGGGGATGCTCTCGAGATTCCATGGCACAACATGAGAGCTTACGCCTTCCCGCCTCTGCCTCTAGTTCATCGAGCAATTGGGAAGCTGAAGAACTCTGTGAACTGTTCCCTTCTGCTCATGGCCCCGTGGTGGCCGGCCAGTTTTTGGTTCTCAGAACTTCAACACCTGTCAGTGTTTCTGCTGATCAGGTTACCAGTAACCCCAGATCTTCTTCATCATGGGGAACAGCAGATGTGGCACCCCTCCCCACAATCGCTCAGCTTGGCGGCATGGTGCCTGAGTTAAAGTCTTAGAGCTTTTTAACTTGTCTACGGATAACATGCGTATTATCCAGGCAGCCAGGGAACCCTCGACCAGATCTCAGTACAAGAGTAAATGGCTCAGGTTCTGTCATTGGTGTCTAGAGAAGAAATTGGATCCAAGGGGGGGCCACGGTTGACACAGTGTTGTCCTTCGTGTCCTCCCTAGCAGAGTCAGGGGTTCATGTACCTTTCAGCGGTCTCCGCTTATCTTTCTACGGATCAGTGTTCGTATTCTCTGACTAACCCAGTGGTAAAGAGGCATTTCGCTGGTTTAACACGCCTTTAGCCTCCAGTTCGTAATACGCACCCGCCATGGGACCTGAATGTTGTCCTGACGGCGCTGTGCCATAAACCCTTTGAGCCAATGGCTACTGTGGACCTCAAGTACTTGTCTTGGAAATTGTCCTTTTTGGTCGCCGTCACATCGGCAAGGAGAGTGAGTGAGCTCCAGGCATTGTCGGCGGAGCATCCTGTCTTGGTCTTTCACAAGGGCAAGGTAGTCCTTCGAACTAATCCGGCTTTTCTGCCGAAGATAGTGACCGAATTTCATTTGAATCAATCGATCTCCCTACCGGTCTTTTTTCCAAACCCCGCCTCTGAGGCGGAGAGGGTTCTACACTGTCTTGATGTCCGAAGAGCTCTTAAGTTCTACCTGGATAGGACTTCCGAGCTTAGAAGTTCTTCTCAACTTTTTGTGACTTTCGGCAACCCTCAAGGCAAGAAGGCGTCTAAGGCAACTATTTCTAGGTGGATTGCCGCCTGCATCATGGAGTCTTTCACTGTCCAAAAGCTGAAACCTCCTAAGGGTATTCATGCACACCTGGTGCGGGGCAAGGCAGCTGCAGTTGCTTTTCAGAAGTATGTTCCCTGGGAGTCCATCGCTAGGGCAGCTACTTGGGTCTCTCCATCTGCTTTCTGTAAGCATTACTGCCTCGATATGAGTTCTAGAGCTGATGCTCAGTTTGGTCAGGCTGTGCTGAAGAACCTTTTTCAGTAAGGGGTATTTCCATCCACCCGTAGTTCCTGTAAGGAGTGCTTGGGAATCTCCCACAAGTATGGAGGAAAGGGGACGGGACGTAGGAGTATTATCAGGTTACTCACCGTAGTGACCACCATACTCCTAGTCCATAGTCCCCTTTCCTCCATACGCCCGCCGGCCGTCCCCTCTAATAAGGTTCCTCTGTATTGGTAATGGGTCTCTGACCTGGCAAAGAAAAGGACTGAGGGGCGATGCGCGGGGCGGAGCCAAGGTGGGCGGGGTTACGGCCGCGTGCCGGGCCCTGCGCAGGAAAGAGAGGAAGGACCCATTTTTGGAAAAATTTGGATGCTTTTTACAAAGTGCTCTGGTTCCGTCCCACAGGACGGAGAGATGTCCCACAAGTATGGAGGAAAGGGGACTATGGACTAGAAGTAAGGTGGTCACTACGGTGAGTAACCTGATCATTTTTATACACCCAAGTTTGAAAGGTCATTGTTGGGGGTTGTGGGTCGTTGAAAAAAGGAGTAATTCATGTGTACCCTTAGCTAGACGATGCATTAGATGGGGTGCTGTCATTTAAAGTACTAGGCACCCATTTTGATCTTTCCATTGGAGGAAAATGCTGTTTCAGTTAGGGTTTTTCATCAACATCATTGAGTTGTCTTTAGTGTCCGCCTACACATTGCAATTTACAGGGACTGTGCTGGATATGAGGACAGGCAAGTTTCTTATACTCAAATAAGATTTCAAACACGCACTTTGTAATTTTCAGAACAAATTGGTAACCAAACCTTGGTGGTTCCAGAGGAATCTGAACTGCTTGTCACTTTGTGGTACCTTAAACTAGAATTTCTAAAATGCACTTTCCTGTACATCTTTATGGCTATTGGAATCTCACTACTCTGTCTTCCAAATCGGTTTCAGATGATCTAAACGCTGAAGTGGATGCATTTCGGGATACCAACCTCCCCATGGAGTTTTTACATATCTACACCAGTGTTTTAAGTCTATGCACATCCTTTAAATCTGCATAGGATTGCATGCTATAGAATGAAATGTTAATTTTCTTGATGGTGCTTCTATCAAGATGTGAAAGGTTTGATAGTCCTCATCAGCCCTGCAATTGAACATGGCTGGGCAAATATAGAAGCTACAGTCCTCCACTGTAAGTAGGTAGTATAGGATCATGCCTGGGGAGTTTTCTGTATGGCATCTCACCCGTCCTCAATCTTTTGTCATCATGGCAGCTCTTCTTAAGAGCAGGGCTCTGACCACGTTTTCTATTAGCCCAATAGGCAAGAAATGCAAACATCCTGACTCCCTGGGGAAGAATATAATGAATGCATCCTTGAGAATTTCAGGTGGATATGGTCCTGCAGGGTTTCAACCGGATCTGGAAAGAGATGGCGCATGAGCAAGAACTCCCACATCATGGCCAGGTCTGTTTGGCTCGCCAGTGTGCGACATTGGGCCATGTTGTCGCTGCAGTTAGACAGATCTTTGCATGCCCATGATCATCCCATATATCCCTAAGCTCCTCCTGCCTCTTTAACACTGCTTAAAGGGCCAAGGAGATTCATTTTAACATTGACTGATCTGCTCAATATAAGGATGTGCGTGAAGTGTGAGCAGAGTTCTTAACAGTGATGACCAAATCAACAGCAAAACTGTCAGATCATGGTGGCTCCTAAATTGACCTAGCCTGCACTTTTTCTTATTAATCACTCATGAGCCCTGAGTGTGACAAAACATTTCACGACTGAGCGGCATTAAAAGACCCGTAATTGGATGTTTTCCTTTGATCCGGGGCTGCTATTGCCAGAGGTGGGTCCAAAGTGAGTTTCTTCCCAAGCATTTTGGAGCATTCTACCCTGATTGGAGCATGTGTGACTTTCATTTTTCTCCAGGTCTGGAAAGTGGTCATAAGAGATTGTGGGTCATGTCTATGGTGACCGATGGTACCATCTTTCTTTCCCTCGTCCCTATCCCCTTCCCAGTAAACCATCCTCCCCCCCCCCCCAGTTGATAAACAAGATGCGACTGCTGATGAAAATGGGGGCTGTGCAAGCACACGGTTTTTACTCTCCCATGTACACTGCAAACGAGGAGTGGGGAACTCGCTTGATTGCAAACCATTCTCACTTCAGCAAATGCTTGCCTGATGTCATTTTGAAAATTGTCTCCGTCAGATCGTGTGCACTCTAGTACAGAGATTTATCTATTGATAACGGACATCAAAAATGCCTTTTTTTCATATATTGTTATTCCCCCACCACCGACAGGTTTTGCAGTTTATGGCCAACCATTACAATGTTCAGCCATTTGGAATGTACACAGAACCTACTGTGTCTGCAAGCGGCCTTGCTGTCATTTCAGCATACTTTCAAAAGCAGATGCTACACATCTCTATCTAAATAACGGACTGTTGAGGAAATTGTATCTGCAGGTGGCTAAAGTGTTTATCATCTAGGTAACCTCCCTTCTCTTTGGGTTTGGAGCTTTACCTCTATGTCCAAATCCAACGCAAAGAATCTTCTCAGGATGACCGTAAGGGATACAGTGCAGGTGTTCCTTCTGAAGAAGAGACACTCACCAGTGCCCAATCTCCCTCTTTCAGTCCTTTCACTGAACCAGCTATTGCTGGTTTGCCTTTGCCTGGTTGGAACAGCTAGTGCATGGTGTCCTGCACCTCTGATTCTGCATGCATGGCCCCTCTTTCACTATCATACGAGATTTGAAGTCTGCCTTAATTGTTGCATTTCCCCCAGTTTGCGTGTGAATATATGCCCTCAACTTTAGGTAGGATATTACTTTTTTGTCCACTGAACCAGAATTGTCCCCAATAGACTCATTGTAATACAGCCTGCGAGCCAACACTGGAATTCAATTATATCCATGGCTTGTGGTGCCCAGTAGACGAGCAGCTTCATATCAACACCCAAGAATTTAAGGGCATCTTCTTACCATTGAAGGCTTCTTTTCGTCTAAGAAAGATTCTGGGCCTAACAGCCTCACTGCAATGTTCTATATAAATAAGCAGTCGGGATGGGGGGGGCCCTACTTGCAGCAGATCTTTGGAGCAGGGCGAGCTCCCGTTAAGATCTTCCTTATAGCAATCTATCTGGCAGGTCTGCTCCAATGGAGCAGACATGCTAAGCTGCCTATCATTCCATTCACGCTAATGATAAGTACATGACCAAATTCTACACTGTGTCAAGTGTGATGATATCGCTTCAATTTCCTTTTCATCCTCTGGAACATTGCCAGTTTTCAGATGTTCTCTTTGTGGATCGAAAACTACCCTACAATAACTCAGACATATTTCTTACTCACAAGTACAAGCTGTTCCATCCTTTTCCTTCTCTTTATTTCGGCACAATTGTAGATGGAATTAGATATGCCCCATTTACTTGATCATACTGATGTGTCCCAACTGCTGCTGGTTCTTTGACATCCTGGAACTGTTGAAGTGCCAGCCAATTTGGTTTCCACAGAGGGGGGTGGGTACCTTTTTGTCCCATAAGGATTGTTTATGTATTGTACCCCCATGAATCATTAAGCGCTGCTGCCTTGTTGCAGAGGAACTGAAACTGGATCTTCTCGGATTGTTAAAGGCTAACCGACAGATGATTTAAGCAGAAAAGAGCTCTGACACCCATCAGCATAAAATCATGCAGTTTCATTTATTTTGCATCTAGATAAATGTTCTGTAAACAAGTATATCCAGGATGTTGCATGTTAGGTGTTTCTCACGTCACCTGGTCTGGTAGCCTTTGGGGATTACAGAAACTCTGGTAAGGAGTCGCTTCCTTAAAGCATGTGAAACATTTTGAAAGGCTTCTTTGCTCTGCCCACCCTCTACATAGTTGGGACTTCAATGGAATACTTTCTTTTCTAGCACACAAGCCATCTGAACCCAAGGCCACATCAGACAAGCATGTGAATTGGAAAACAATGAGATGTCTGCCAAGTCCATACATTTCATGTCCCCTCAGTTGGAGAATTTTTACAATGCTTCACTGCATGCAACCTTCCTTTTTATGGGGGCAAGAGGCTGTTGTCTTTTCACCTAAAGGAAGCCTGTTTGTTGCCAACCTTATTTCTTACCCCTGCGTTTATGGTGGAACATGTTCTTCACATGCTTTTGCAGCACTAAGGGTGCTGAAGTAATATAATGAGCACATTGGGTTCTCTTCATTAGACAGTAGATTTGTTACTTGACGAGATTTTAATCCCATTAAAGCAGCCACAAAGGTATCTGTTTCTCACTTGGTGGGGTCCCGTATTTTGAAATGCTGCTTGGATATTCCTTTTGACTCTGTTATGCTCTTTGATTTAAAGATAAGGTGGCATCTGTGAAGTTCAACTCGGAGCCTCTGTAGGTCATCTGCAAGGCAGAGATGTGGATAATTTCTCGCATCAGTTTGGCTGATTTATTACACCATTGTGCCCTTACTTCTCCCCCTTATAACCGCCTTCCACATTGGCGGTCACTGCATGAATCTACTCATCCACAGACAGGACTATTGTGGACATTTCTATAATATCATTATTGTGGAGTGAGCATTTTGCCATGTATTTCACACTTGCGTTCATAAACTAGATAAACTGGAAGGGCTCTTCCACATATATTTAATTTAATAAATCTAAACCTGCCTTGCCTAACACCCCTTTAGATGATTTTCAAGCTCTCCTACCCAAACGTGGGACTGGAATAGGGTATGGAAAGTGAGAAATGGTGTGATACACTTGCTTGCACAGGCTACTCAAGCCTATGAAAAGCTTTTATTGAGGTTAAGGCTTTTACCTTCATAAGCATATACATCTGGCATGCAACAAATCCAAAGAGTTTGCCCATTATTAAAGCTATGACTTATCCAAGTTGTTTGGTACAATCCCCTATTCCCCCTCTTTGCAACTTACCATTGTCTTCAATGAGTTTCTTTTTATTTTTAAAGTCGTTTCTATTCAGTACAAACATAAGATGGTATGCTCATCAATAGGTCTCAGGGAAATGAGAATTCTCATATTTTAATTTTCAGGAAGTAACTGAGGATGTTTTGCCTCTATTGCAAGCACTTAAGTGGTAATGGTAGGAAGTGGATCCAATGTCATGCCAGCTCCTCTTAAATCTGTACTCATTTCTCCACTCTTAAAGAAACTCGCCCATGCTGCTACTCAAATGAGCAATTTCATTTTAACCTTTTGTCCATGCACCTTGGGATGGCCCAGATCTTAGGAACATTGTTTACTACGCAACTCAAGATTTTACTGAGCAAAATGATAATCCAGCTCTATGGCAATCCAGTTTTCGCCTAGACATTGGACTGAGTCTGTACTAATCATAGTATGGGACAACTTTCTTGTAGCAGCTGACGATGGTCAACTTTCTTCATTAGTCATGATTGATCTCTCCTCTGTGTTTGATACCATAAATCATGCCATCCACCTTTCTCGGCTTAAGATGTTGAGCGGGATGATTTCAACCCTAGCTTGGTTCAGGAGTTTTCTTACAGATAAAAATCAAATGGTCAATGTGGGCCCTTATGTGTCCAGGGTCCCTTTCATCTTCTCTACTTTTTAATGGTTACCAGACATTTGGTCGAAAAAAATTGGTCGACCAGACAAATGGTCGAACCAATTTGGTCGAAAACCAAATGGTCGAATTTTTTTTTATTTTTATTTTCACTCCTTTTGGGGGGGGGGGGTCCCCAACCCCCTTTTTTTTCTAAAAAACCCTTTTTTTTTTTAACGAAAACCCGAAAAATAAATATATAATTACAAAAAAAATTGGACCATTTGGTTTTCGACCAAATTGCTTCGACCAAATGTCATTCGCCCAGTTTTAATTCGACCAAATGATTGGACACCCTTTTTAATATGTATCTACCTCCCTTATGACCATTCTTTGAACATTCCGGTTATTAATCAATTTCTATGCAAATTACACAGATATGTTAGTTTCCAGCTCCGCTGAAAATGTTCTCATTTTAGAGGAGTGTCTGATTCTCAGTGATCTCCCTCTGCATCCTTCCAAAAACAGAAGTTGTGTTTACTAGGGCCTAAACACCTTTTTTTAAAGTTCCTTCATGTTCACCGCTGCCTCCTACCCTGTTCAGATTACCCACATCTTTCTCTAGCAAATTGAAGAAACTGGGGTTCACCTAGGAACCTGTTCTATCACTGACTTATCTAGCTTGTTACTTTCATAGAATAAGCAGTTATTCATTGCTCCTAGTATTTGTTGTTCCTCTCGTGGGGACAGACTTTTTTCAGTAAATTGACCTATGCTTTGGAATTGGCTTACATTCGTCATACAATCATCTGACTTTGTTCCCTAAAAAAACAAAACTTTTCTTTCAATAATTGAGTTTTCCTGTTCTCAGATCCTAATGCTCGTCACATTTGTGCCCAAGTGCAGGTATCCTGCATGGTTTCATTGGTTCTGTGCATCAGAAGCCCTGCTAATGCAATAAAAGCACTGTGTAAACATTATGCCTTTGACATGACCTCAGCAAGTGCACTACAGGATTACTCCCATCTGAATGACCTAATGAAGAGTGGCTTATATTGAAACCATTTGTAAGGTGTTACTGATCGAAACACCATTCCCTTTATCAATAAATGCAAAAAAATAAAAATACCTGAAGACCGGGTGCACAGTTTGACTAACTACGCTAAAGGACTTGCGTTAATTCTGCCCTTTATATAAAATGGCACACAAATCTAGAGTAAATAATAACGCGGGACACCTGGCTAGAACAATTTAACAACTTTCAGTTGATCAAATCTTTTTATTCAGTAATTTCATGTGTAAAACATGTTTTGCTAAAGAAAAATCGTATAAACACAGGAGTAAAGTGCAAAACATTACATGTATTTCCATGTACATTTTACATAGCTATTTGTCCTCAATTTTGACCCTTGTTGTTTAACAAGGGATTAACTACATCATATACGGATGGGTCATCTGTTTTACCTACCTTGGTTGGTCAGGAGGAGGACACAGACAAGTTATGGACATGGTTCATAAGGTTTTTATTAAAGTAAAATGAGGCCCTTAAGTGTCTCTGGGTAGTCCCTACCTACATTTCTAACTAAGGTGCTCATCGGTCAGTCATAAATGTCCGAAAGGAAAAGTCTGCTGTCCAAAAACTACCCTATCTGACCCTACCACTAAGAAAACTAATTTATAGGTGGCGAATGACTCCCTTCTCCTTAGGGTACTACTAGTACCAGTCTATAGGATTCTTCACTAATTGGGTAATCTTCAAATAATTCCTTGTGATGTCTTGCATAAGTCTCTGTAACTCCTTAAGTGCAATTTGGAGTTTCCCCTCTCTTTTCGGAGTCTCATTTGGAGATCTTATGTCAGCTATAAATTCCGGGTTGTTGTCTCCAGCATATCTGGGGAAGATATTCCTGTTTGAACAGAATTTCTCCCTTGGCCAATTTTTCCTCTGCTTATATTTTGGCCTACTTGATTCTTGACTAGCTTCACTTGCCTAGTTACTCTAAGCTCTGGTTCAGAATAATATCTCCTTTTGATATTCTCTTCTTGTACAAGTTGTCTTGTGACGCTCCCCTTTTACCAGGATATTGCTATCCATGATTCCTTTCTCTGTATATTATTACTTTGCTACATCCCATAGTTGAAGTTAATTTCCTTCAAGGGGAACTTTATCTCGTGATTTCTACTGAGACAGTTTATTTGCTAATTGATCCCTTCTCGGCTGCCTGTCATGCCCGTTTTCCCGTTTACCTTCTATTATGTGGGAGAATGTCCCCTGGAGCCCTTTTCTTTGGTGACCCTCTCTCAGGTCTTGGATCGCGGTAGCCTACACTTTGTTGGCGTACTCCACAGTGCAGTCTCTCTTCACTCCAGTGTCCTTGTCTTTGGACAAGCTGTCTTGACACCCTGCATCCTTTGATACGCGGTGGTATTGGTGATGTTGTGAGACTGGCTTTTCCGCCACAGGGCCTTGCGTTCTCGCCACCACCTTTCTCCTTCCGGCTCCTGCCTTTCAGACTTCATGTGTGTGGGTTGGGCTATGGCTCCGGCATCCCTGTCTCTTCCTTTGGACTTTCGCCCTGCTGGTTTCTCATGCTGGGTGGGCACCGTGACACTGGCGTCCCACTCTGTCTCTGAGTTTCTTCTCTGCGGGTTCCTCATGTTGGGCTGGCACTGTGACTCCAGCGTCCCAGTCTCTCTCTGGGTTCCTTCTCGGCATTCCCATCACCTGCTTCAAGCGTTTCAAACTTACAGGCTTATCGGCATGTGCTTACTGTAACTCTCGTCTGCATACATCAAGTTTATGTTATTTAATCTACTGGTCCCAATGGATTGGCCACTCGAATTTAAAGGGAACTGAACTGTTCTTTCTCTGAAAGATCTTAGAAACTCTTGGTGGATACCATGTCCCGTTTGTGATATTCAAAAGCTTCTGATGTTGTGGAACATGTCATGTAAGCCATAAGGTGGACATCTCTACGTAGTTCCTCATGGGAACGGGAGTCCTTGTCCCCAAAGGGGAAGTCTCTGCCGGTGAGGTACCACTTGCCTCAACCCTTGGGGATGTTGTTTACGGAGCAGGCTCACCTACCTAGCCTCACGAGGAGGGGGTGCGAATTCCCTGAATTCATCACATTACACATTGTAATTCCATCACTCATGGAAGGACTCTGCATCTTAATGTGGTTGGTTCCAGATCCAACACTTGGGCAATTCCAGAGATGCCCTTTGTGCCCAGCATAAGGGGGATTCCTAGGATGCCATTGGGGTCTAATTTGACTAGGCCTTAGTCCCCAGTGTTATTACATCCTAACCAGAAAATCCTGAAGGGGATTTGATATATATTTTATTTGTATCGCCCTCGTACAGAGGTGTCAGAGCGCGATGCAGGAGAAAACCTTGTTTTCTCCATGTGAGGCACTAAGACACATACCAAATATCCTGAAAATGGGGTTAAAAGTGGGCTGCGTTGTGAAGACCTACAGACTGGTGGTTTTTCCTTAGGTATTCCTGCTATAAATGCTTCAGCCCATTTCCTGTTGCCAGGGCATCCCATGAGCCTGGAGAAAAGGGGAATAAGGACCATTGGACCATTTATATTAATGACGCCATGGGCAGTTGCAGGTTCCACAATTGATATTTGCATGCCTGCAGCGAGCCCTCCCTGCTCCTGGTTCACCTTTTCACAATAACTGCCATGGTAATGCAACCAGTTTCCAGAACATTCCCTAGAGTTGCAGAGAAGGGAGATAATAGAGATGCAACGCATACCCCCTCACCCCTGCACACTCCCACGAACATGAACAATGACAAAACTAACATAAGCTAATACCTAACCTGTACAGTTAGAGCAAGGAATATATGCATATACTCTGGGGATGAAACCCGTACACTTAAGTACCCACGCTAATTGTGCACCCAACTAGGCTTTTGGGGCAGCTCTGGACCTGAGTAGTGCCACTGTCTCTAAGCCCCATATATATCCGTCCTCTGCTTCTACAGATTTCTTTCTTATCACTGTATTACAGTTCCTTTTTGTGAACCATGTGTGGTAATTTCCAAGCCATGTCTGGAATCTATTGAGTGTCACAGCATAATGGTTTCGCGCCTTGAAACACTTGTGTATAGGCGCGTTATAAATCCCATAATCATATCATGGCGTAGTCTTCTTGGCCTTCCCTTCAGCCACTTAATTGGAACCTCTCTATGGGTCCTTTCCACTCTGCTGCCTATTCTCTGCATCCATCAGGGACGTCTTATGACCTTGAGTTGCCTTCCCTGCATAACTTCAAACTGTGCTCTACGGGGGAGTGGGCCGCCAAGTGCGATACGGAATGTGTATGTCAAATACTTCCTTAATGAGATCTAGGCCTTAATTTAGGACTGTTCTTACGATTTTCTTCACTATGCAATTGAACCTCTCCAGCAGGCTGTTCGTCTAGTGGTGGTAAAATGGGGTAGTGATATGTCATTTGCATCACTGTCGAAATTCCTTCTTTTCCTATAAGTGGAATGCTGTTGTAAGTAATGATGCTCTCCAGCACCAACACTTGTAGAAACGTAATTACAATGCACCCGGTGACCTCCTCAAATATGATCTTGGACCATGGAGCATAGCAGGGTGTATGACCAGTGCTGTCCAAGGCAATTGTTTGCCATGTGCCCTTGGGTGGTTCTAGGGGTACAGCCTCTGATTAGCATTTATTACTGATTTTGCACTCATCACATGCACTCCCACATATTGGTCTGCATCCCTGACCACACCAGGTCACCGGAAATTCTTTTGCAGCTGAACCTTTGATGTTGTGAATCTTGGTTGCACCAAATGAGCATTGTCTATTGTCTTAATGTGGAAGCCATCTTTTGGAATGCATTTGTTTTCTCGAAAAGATTCCCATCTCTGTCAACATTGTGTAAGGTTGACTTTCTAACTCACTCCACCCTTGTTTAATCTCTCCAAATGTGTTCTTTCACTGCCCTTAAGGAATTGTCTTGTTCTGTCACGTTCATCCAGTCATCTCTGGGTACAACCTATACACTCACCATTTATACATCCTCTCATGCATGCACTCTACCAAGTCCTCTATGCTTTGGGGCATCATGTTGCTCTTTGGGAAGCCTTGATGGATAATCTGCATCCTAATTACTTTCTCCTGATCTATACTCCATTTTGTATCTAACTTCTAGTAGCATTGCAGCTAGTCTTGCCAGGCATGGTGTTGCCTGCTCCATTCTCCCCCTACCGTAAATATATGTACTAGGGGCTTATGATCTAACTGGAGCTTAAAAGGTACTCCACAGAGTAATTGCCTCTAATGTTCAACAGTGCAAGCATAGGATAGAGTTTCAAGCTTGATGGCAGGGTAGTTACTTTTCCGCCTGGCTGAGGGCTTGTGATGCAAAGCTCATTGTCTTACAAGTTCTTTTCCCAGTCCATTGTGTTAGTACTGACCCCAGGCCTCTTCCTAGTGGCATCTACCTTCAATATGAAGGTTTTCTGGTGTCATTTCGTAGTAAGGCTAATCATGCCAACACCCTTTCTCTCACTTTTTTGAATACCTTCTGCCTTTCCTTGTCCCAAGATAACTTGACCCCTTTTTTAAGGAGTCTCCATCGTGGTTCCAAAGTTGTGGAAAAGCTTGGCCGGTACTTTTAGTACTCGCAAAGTCTCAAAAACAATGTTGTCTTGTTGGTAAGTTTGGGTGCGAATTCCACAAACTTCTACAGGAGATTATTTTGACCTAATGGAATCTTTCATGATTGTTTGGCCGGATACTCCACTTGCTTCTGTTAAAGCTTGCATTTTCCTGGTTTGCAGTATGTCTAGGTACATTCTCAAGGACACCTCTATGGTCCTTTGTGTAATTTAGAATGCTCTCTTGGAAGTGAATTCCCCCAGCTAATCTTTAATAAATGGTCTGAGCCTTTTTAATTCTGATGGGGCAGATGCTGGCCTGAAGGGCAGTTTTGTTAAAATGATGTGGGCTGATTGGTGCAATAAGAAATGTCAATTGTCTTCTTCATGGTGTTAAACATGTTCACATGGTTTTATGTGCTGCACAGATCAAGGTTTGAGAACGCTGCTGTCTTCCCTTATTTTCTAAATCCCTTCCCTGGTCTTGGTTAGGAGACGGCCATCTGCTTTTTTTTACATTCCGGGACCTGCGACCTACCCTATGACTGATGGTCTAATTTGGCTTTGTTCATAGAACTGTTGGCGCTACCGCCTCTGACGCTTCAGTTGCTTCAGTGACTACTCCTACCTTGTTGTGCAGAAATTGGTCTAGCACCTCCCACTCCCCCTACCCCCATATACAGTTGAAAATGCGCTTTTCTTACTTGGGACTAGAATGGTGCCTGGCTACTTCACTCTTGTATGTTGAAAACCCCTCAGGGTCCATATATTTTTATGGAACACTGCTTCTCAATATCTGCTGACAATTTAGTGTGGCCTACCAAACCTTGCTTGGGGGCCCCTGGTTCCAGTTAGTTTGAATTCTACTTTGTCTCTGAAGTTTATATGGTAAGACTGTGACCTGCCACATTCACTGTCCTGTTACTTTCCCGTCTTAGCACTGCCTCTTGGAAACCAATTATGATTACAGGTCTACTTTGTGTTCAAGTGCCTCTGAGATATAGGCTACCAGTCCAAGGGTCTTTGTTATTTTCTAGTTTTCCCTTGTACATTGAGTTTTGTATGATGGTGTACAACGATCCTGAGTCAAACCTCTCCCGCAGATGGATTCCTTGCTACTTTTATAAAAGCACATGGGCCTTCTCATCTCCCATGTAATCTGGTCCCTTCTCTACAAGTAGGCTATTGTTTTTCAGCAAGTCGTTCAGGTGGCCAATTTGGGTTCTTTCAGTTACTAATTTCTGTCCTCTTACAGCCACTATTACTTTTTGGGGGGGCTACGTGTCTTACCTTTTACTTAGCAAAGTGCCCTTCAATGTAACGCTGCAGGACACTTAGAAGGCAGTACATTGTTTATTGCCACATTCTAGTAATGAGCCGCAGGCAGTTACAGACTGCATTCTTCTCGTGGCTCGCCTTCTCGAGAATAACTGCCTATGTTGGAATGTGCCGCTACTCTGCAGAATAGGGACGCAATCAGGTTTCATACACATAACGAGAGATGCAGAACAAGGTAGTCATTAAGATGCAACATAGTGTCACTACAGTATGTAACTCCTACTTTTTGCAGATTGAGTTACAGAATAATATACAACCCTTTCTGTCTACCGTCTATTTAACAGGTTCACTCGGAAAACTACAAAAGATGACTTGGAGGCTTTGAACATTGGTGGGTTCTTGTTGTCAGTGGTGATGGGGAAGGGGTCTATTTTAGTTTAAGAATATCCAGAACGGAACACTTTGTGTCAGGTTAAAGGACAACATCTGTAAATGGCATCAAGCTACTTCAAAACCATTGTTTTAACATTTTCTTCCAGCAATTCCAATCCAAAGATCATAGTTTAACGCCCAGTGATTTTCAGAATGCGGACCTTGATTTGAGCCAGCCACCCTTTTCCATGTTGAAACTTTGGTCAGTTACACCCACTGAGCAGTGAAGCAGTGAGCTTTTTTCCCCAAGCTGATTGTATATTGTGTAGTGTTGTCAGATCTTAGCAGATGAGTCTGAACCTGGGAGGGGCATGATGGGTTTCTTCTGTACAAAAGTGGCGTTTTCCATTCAGGACTTTTTTTGCATCTTGCAGGGAAGCAGTTGCATATGTTTATTAAAGCTGAAAGTAGGATTTTGAGAGGAATGAGCAGTAAGTAAATTCAGGTTTCGTGAAGTCTGAAATAAAAACGACCTCTCCCAGTAATTCTCTCTCTCCGCTCCCATCCCCCAAACCCATTTGATTTTTTAATCTGATTTGGCAACACCTTCGTACATGTCCTCCTTTCGAGTAGTGACTGCATAGTGGTAGGGCTTGAGGACTTGTAAAATGCCACAGATTTAAGTAATATGGAAGACTGTTATCCAGCACAGAGGTGATTTCCTGCCTGCCTGGCCTCTGGCTCAATTTTCTGAATTTTCACCTAGCCCCCTTCGCTTGGAACAATCGGGTATTCATGTTGCTCTGATGCACAAAGCAAAATAAACATGGGCGCTTCACAGGGCAGTTCCAGCTGTGTTTGCTTAAGTTATACGATGCTCTGCCTCTGTTCAAAAGGTTTCGCATAGTGTGGTTTGTTATTGCTCTGAGGGAGATGTTCGCAATGCAGCTTCTTGCAGGTTTGACCCATTGCAAGCTTTGTTTATCCATATAGTTTAAAAACCAGGGAAAACGTTTGATCTGTTTTATCTTTTAACATTGCACAGTCCTGTTAGCGCCATTATGTATGTTTTATTTCTTATTGTTATGGTGAATATGTAAAGTGTACAAGAGTATTAAATGTGTGTAATGAGTTTCAGCTTGTATGTTTTGGAAAGTCCATATAAATATATATGCCCCACCCCATCACCCCCTTTTTACTTCTGAGGACACTGGAATGAAAGGCTAGGAATACAGGATAATCTGGGGCCTGACCAGTCTCAGGTATATGCTATAATTCTGCATGGATGACAGGTAGACGCCAGCTCCTTTGCAAAATACATGCTACCATGGGGATACAGGCACCCAAGAACCAGTAACTCCCAATATTATAAATGATGGATCCTAGCTGAAGTCAGCCGGGAGTAGTGAGTGAACTGTGTATACCTGTTAACCACAATGGTTATCACGCCATGGCCTCTTTTTATTGTGTGCTCTCAATCATGCAATGTTCATTCTCCTGCAAGCCAGTAATTTAAAAAGAATGGACACCTCCAAGACATGGCAAGCTGCATGGTTAGGGAAGCAGATACTTGCAGGTCCAGCTGTGTGCTTTTAAATGGATGTCACACCGTCTCATGTTTATCTTTATAGGATTTTGGGCATCTCGTTTTACATGTCATTGAGCTCGGTGCAGGAAAAAAGCTATGTAGACACAGTAAAGAATAAGATAATCAACGTGTGCTTTGTTCCCTCTGTGGCGCTCACAAATAGGCTGTGCTGATTTAGTAGGACCATGGTATTAGTGTTCTCAGTTACTAAACTGCTTCCTAGAATGCCTTTGATGGCCCTATATGCTTGCTATTCCAAAGGAAAACAAAGTCGTCTTTTTTTTTTTTTAACCCAGTGATTTAAATATTCTGAATTTGCTGTCACACATTTAGTGTTTGCCATAAACCTGCAAGTATAATCCCTACAAATTCGGGAAAAGCCTCGACATCCTTTTATCATTAGCTGATCCTTAATATGATGCACTGTGGGCGATTGGACCGGAAGCATGGTATGTTGTATAGTATTGATCACTGATTCAAGATGTTCCAACTTTCACACTGAGATGGCATTTCTTGAAAAATAGCTAAGGGAAAACAAAGATCATGTGACCTTTACTAGAAAAATCACTGTAATCCAAATGTGTTGGGGTTTCTAGTGAATAAATGGGAGAAAAAAATATATAATCTGTTTTATTTTTGTCCGTTACAGGTAATCTAATTACTTTTTTATTAACTGCATTGATAAGCCGCACTCCTTATCTGAAGCAGTCGCAGTTCTTGAATCAGAAGTGACAGGGATTTGATAGTAATCCCTGAGAAGAAGAAACTATTTGCTAGTAACTTGTATTCTTTGAAAGAAAATTATTGGGTCCATGTTATGGCATACTTTACCTGCCAGTCAGTCTGTTGTGATACTTCTCTGGTCATTGAAGTTCATGTTACTTTGCTGTATAGTCTCTTGACATTTTTCTGTCATCTAACCTCTAAATCCATCAGACAGCTGGGATTATGTTAAATTTTCCCCATCACAAAAAAGATTTTGAAGCTTTGGTGCTGCACTGAAAAGCCGTTAAGAATTGAAAGAAAATGTATCTGTAGTTGTGCAACCAAAGAGCAATGCTTGGGCCGCACGGACCCTCTCTCAGGGAATTCCTTGCAGTGGCAGGGGACTCTTGCGGTGCCTGGAAATGTATATTGAGGGGGTAGCCCTCAAACATGGGCCTTGGTAATGCTGTGCACAACCCTCTCTCCAGCTCCTAAACACCCTTTCAGGCCCCAGGCATCAGTGTTATACTTTCTAGCAAGGGCTCTTTGTTCTGTGTCAGGAAAGATGTATAATTTTATATTTTGGTTTTCGGATGTTTGATATCTTGCTACAAAAATGTTTCTATCTGTATTTATCACAATACTAAATATGCATTAAACGTGAATTGATGCCTCTTCTGCAGTGTCTTGTCTTTTCTGGTTGTACTTGCCCTAGCCATTAATTCTTCCTCTGATTCATTTGCTTTATTGCAAGAGCACTGGTGGTTTCTCCATCAGGTCACCTACACAAAAAGCCAGTAAGATAGCCCAGCGGGTTGAGCGATTGCTGCTGCAACCTGTGTGATCTGCAGGCACGAATTCCTGCAAGGCCAACTCAGCCTTTCTTCTGAGATCGATAAATGAGTAGCAACTTCGTTTGGGTGATATTGTATGTAAATATGTTCTATGTGAAGTGCTTTGGTGAAAGCGCTATATAAATAACAATATCATTACATATGCTGCCTTACGTTTCTCCCATGTCAGGTGGATGACCCTCGGACACTAAGTATTTTTTCTTTGTTGCATTAAGTAATTTGTGTTAAAACCTGTACCGAGAGGTCAACTTTCGCCGCATTGTATTGGAAGATTGCTGCTTTAAGTCCCCTGTGATAGCGCAGAAGGACAAGGGTACCAGGTATGTTGGGCAGGAGAAGCTTAGAATCCAGTTCAGGAAATGGTAACGTTCAGCATCAGTTAAAAAAAAAAAAGAATTTAAAAACATTCTCTGATGTGAATTTAATATTCCCCCAATGAACAGGATCTCTGAACAGTTTATCTTACAATAATCCACCATAAAAACACACTTATGCTACTTAACCACATATACTTAAGTTTTTTTATCGGTTCGCTCATAGAAGAAATTAGAATGTTGAACTAGAGAGGTATATCGGAATAAGTACAGAAGACGTCTGTAGCTTTTTTCAGTAGGCAGTCCTGCTGTGTATTTGTCAGTTAATCTTCAGTTTATTTTTAAACCTCTACTTATCGGGAGTGCAGAACATACAGGGATAAGCCTCAAGAAGGTTGTTTCTTAAGGACTATATATGATTTAGGTTATTGGGATTCATACAGTGCAAGGGATTTTAGTGGAGAGAGAAGGAAAATGCAAACAGCTTTGTGTTGTCTTGATGTGTGCAGACTGGAAGGGCTCTGAACTTTGCACTTAAATGCAGTTCTGTTTGTAGGTGGCCTGTGTTGAAAGCAAAGATGCATTTGTGCCAAGAGGAGAGTCTTGCATGCACATGGTACGAGAATGCATTGGCACTTATGTGATATGTGAGTTGTTTGTTGGGAGGGGTTTTCTGTTGCTGTTTGTGATGTTTAGTTGGTATACATGTAATGTATTTGAGTCTAGAATTCAAGAAGGTTAGTGGAAGGCCTGGTTGGCAACTTGCCATGTGAGTCTGTTGTAGCCATGGTCATTTCTCTGTAGTACAGCCCTTTCGGTAAGGTACTTGTGAGGAGAATCCATATGCACCCTGAAGTGGGGGATGTACATGATTTGGCCATGGCACAATTGTTCGTTGCCGAATTGACCCTGGTCAGTTCGGCCATGAAGACAATGTTGCTGCGGCCAAATTGGGCCAAATTGAAACTTCCCCCAAAACACTACCCAACTCAAATATTTCACGCCTGCTTTGTTTCTGACCCTGCAGAGTCAGATCTGCCCCTCCTACACAGGTCGGATCTGACGCCACGGGGTCTGCTTTATTATTTTCTATATTTTTCCCGTCCCCTGCCTCCAAACCTCTGAAAGCAGGGGACACCCCTGCTAACCCCAAAGCCATCACTACCAAACATGGGGAGCGAGGGACACCCATGAACCCCCGCCCTCCATCTTTGATAGTAATTATCCAAACTGATTGTTTACACATGATCGAATGGTTCTGATCGTTTGTAAACGATCAATTTGGGTAGTACCGAAGTGGGCTGATATCTTTGATAACGGGGAGTGTGCAGTGACTGGTCCTCTGTAAGAGTGGGGATACATGGGTGAAGCTGAAAACATAGAACCCATGCAGTGGTGGGTAGACAGTGGGTGAGAATAGTCCCCAAGGGGAGTTCAGAGTATCTAGGAGCCAGTTCTCCAGCATGGGGTCTGGCATGGATTCACATGCTCATGAATATTCCCCGTCGTCCGGCTGGGAATCCTCGGTAAAGAAAAATCAGTATCAGTTTCGTTTCTGATCTGTCTTTCGTAGTAGTAACCAATCACTGATCTCTGCGTCATACTGACCACAGCCAATGACTGCCATCTCCCTAAGCCCCGCCTCTGGCAGATTTTTACCGCACGTTCAAGTGTTGGGATCCTCGTGCTATTGCTCTCGAGCTTTAGTGATTTTTTTCGCGCTTTTTCTTAGGAAAATTTTCTCTTTTTCGGTCAAAAGAGCCTCAAGCTCCACCGTTTCTTTATCCGATCAACGGGGACCCGTGTCGGATTCTTCTACGCCCCTCAAGGGTGAAGATTTAGTCGAGCCACGCTTTTGGAGGTCTCCAGAAGTTTCTCAGGCCCATCTCGATCATGGCCCAGGAGAAGGGAAGCTTGACGCCCGGAAAGCTGTTCAGGGTCTGACCTGGATGCCAGCTTCAGAATGTCTTTAAGGAGGACGAACACTCCCTTTGCCTCTACTGCCTGCATGAGGATAAGACGCACGTGGAGAAGGACTGTGCGTTTTGCGGCAATATGTCGGAGCGGACCATGAAGGACCGCCATCTGCGTCTCGCCAACTGGCTGGAAAGGAAGAGCCCGTCAGGCGAGAAGAAGAAGTCCGAGAGGTCTTCTAAGACCTTTGAGGGCACCCCGGCGACGGGGGTCCAACAGAAGGCCAAGCACCGCAAGTCCGCTGGCACCGGGAGCGCCGAACGGTCGGGCTCTACGGGCGCCAGGCAGGGCGATCCTCTCCACTGCCATCAACCACGAGCCAACGCTCTGGCTCGGGTAAGAGGAAGGCCGAGCACCCGGCGAAGCTGCTGGAGAGACCCCGGTCGAGCTCGAAGGCCCCATCGGAGGGGGAGCGAGGCGGTGACCCTCCCCCCAAGGAGAAGGCGGTGAGCGCACCTAAGGTGGTGAAAGCCTTAATCCATCCGGCCAAGTCCTCTATCGAGACAGTCGCGGCCTGTGCCTGTGGAGGCTACACCAGTGGTGGCGACCTCTGGGCCCAGAGTCTCCCTGCCACCGCGGAGGGAGTGCTCTTTCATGCCCATCGACAGGACCCCCGTGAAACCTCCGACGGAGAAGAAAAGGGGGGGGCAGGAGGTCGTCGTGGATTCGGCCTCAACCTCTAAGGTGGAGCTGATCGAAGTCTTAAGCCACGGCGTTGGCGTGGAAGAAGACCAGCCCGTCGGGAGGGACCCTGACGTAGGAGACGACGAGAACGTCGAGGGTGCCGACGGGGCTCCTGACCGCCCGTCAGACTCCCCTCAACCAGTGCCGCAAGACAACTCGGCGGGCATTTTGTTGGCTATACAGTCCTTATGCTCGGAGATGAGGACGAGATTGCCGTTACCACCAACGGAGGAACCGCTCCCGGCGGGGGACCCGGAGCCAGGCCCTTCTGGGAGCCCTCCTCCTAAGAGAAGGATTCATCCTCCACCTCCTTTTCAACCATCACGCCCTGCTCAGCCCTCCTCCCCCTCCACGACCCGTGGGGATGATACGGGGAGTGACACAGCCGCGACGGGCACAGACGAGGAGGTTTAGGACGAGGATCTCCCGTCGTCACCTCCTCCCCGGGCTTCCCCGCCCGACGAGATTGGATCGTTTCATGCCATGATCGCCAGGGCATCCGAGCTTTCCAGCTCTGCCCGGAAGAGAAGAAGGAAGGTTTCCATTATCAACGGCGCGAGACCAAGAGGAAGACGGTCCTCGCTGTACCTCTACTGGACGATATCTGGGATGAGGGTCTAGCCCTCCTCAAGAACCCATCCACAACGCCTGCGAGAAGGGATCGGTACGAGAAGAAGAACCGGGTCCCGGACGCGGCCCCCTTGTGCCTTCGGGCACAGCCGACCCCGGACTCGGTCGTCTCCACGGCGGCCAGGAAGAAAGCGGGGGGGGCCTCGGCCTCTACGTCAACCTCCCCGCCGGACGGCGAGGGAAAGAAGTTGGACATGATGGGACGCAGAGTCATCTCATCGGCAGCGACGACGATTAAGGCTGCTAACGCCTTGGCTATCGTAGCCCGCTACGACAGGGAGTTGTGGTACAAAATCGCCCCCCTGCTGGATTTCCTACCAGACAAGAGGGCGGAGGCCCTAGAGATCTTGCAGGAAGGAGAAGTGGCGTCGGACCATGCCATTACGATAGCAACGGACATTGCTGACACTGGATTTCGCCAGTTGGGCAACGGCGTGTGCCTTAGACGGCGTGGATGGCTCAAGGCCACTGACTTCCGTCAGGACGTGCAGACCAGAGTCTTGGACATGCCGTTCGACGGGAGCAACCTGTTTGGGAAAACAGTGGACGATTCCCTACAAGCCATCAAGACGGACACAGACGGCCCGGGCTCTTGGTGTTCTCCAGCAACGACGGCCGCCCTTTCGGAGCGGCGGAGGCAAGCAGGGTGCCTTCAAAGCTTCCGGCGGCGGATTTTCCACCTATCGTCAAGCGGCCCGTTCGTCGTCACAGGAAGCCTACAGGGGACGAGGCAAGTCGGGCGGACGCCGCCGTCATCGCCAAGGAGGACAAGGCGGCAAAGCCTCGTCGAAGCAGGACTGAACCGGCCGTGGGATCGGGCCCCCACCGAAGCACCCCAGTGGGAGGCCGGCTGGCAAACTTCGTCAGCGTGTGGGAGTCCATCTCCACTGACCGTTGGGTGCTGGACACCCTGGCCCAGGGTCACGCGCTCGAGATTCTAAAGAAGTGCCCGCGCGTCCCCCCCGTGGCAAGGAAGGAACATCACGTCCCTCAACTTCTCTTGGAGGTAAAGGCGATGCTCAAGAAAGGCGCCATCGAGCTCGTCCCAAAGAGGCTTCGGGGCTCCAGAGTTTACTCAAGATACTTCCTCGTGAAGAAGAAGACGGGAGGATGGTGTCCCATCCTGGACCTACGACGACTGAACAAATTCATCAAGGCACAGATGTTCCGGATGGTCACCGTCCAGCACGTCCTGGGTCAACTGGAAGAGGGCGATTTCCTGTCGTCGTTGGATTTGGAGTATGCCTACTTCCATATCCCCATCCTAAAGGGACACCGAAAGTTTCTCAGATTCGTGGTCCAAGGGCGTCACTACCAGTTCAGAGCCCTTCCCTTCGGATTGAGGTCGGCACCCAGGGTGTTCACCAAGTGCCTTGCACCGGTGGCGGCGCGGCTGCGCCTGGAGGGGATCCACGTCTACCCCTACCTGGACGACTGGCTCATCCGAGCAAAGACAAAGGAGCTTGCCGCGGAGCACACGGCGAGGACCGTCCAACTACTCACGCACCTGGGATTCTCCATAAACTACGCCAAGTCCCACCTGGTGCCCGCGCAAGACGTGCTGTTTCTGGGAGTGAAACTCGACACAGAGGTGCTTCTGGCCTCTCCGTTGGAGGAAAGGACGAGGGCCATCTTGGGCAAGGTGCAGCGGATGCTGGTTGCGGACGCGGCGAGGGTGAGGTCCATCAAATCCCTCCTCGGAATGATGTCTTCTTGCATTTATCTCATCCGCCTGTGCAGGCTTCGGATGCACCCGTTGCAGGAGTTCCTGGACGCTCGCTGGATCCAGACGACGGGCAGCTTCGAGGACAGGATCACACTCGACGAGAGCTTCCGACGAGCGATCCGGTGGTGGGGCACCCGCGCGCATCTGACGGCGGGCATGGACTTCCAGACCCCGGGCCACCAGAAGACAGTGACCACGGATGCCTCCCTGGAAGGGTGGGGAGCGCACACCGAAAATCTGCACGCGAGAGGCCTTTGGCTGCCGACGGAGAAGTCCCTCCATATCAACGTCCTGGAACTCCGTGCAGTGTTTTGGGCCCTTAGGTCCTTTCTTCCGTCCCTCAAGGGCAAGGTGGTGAGGATCTTCACCGACAACACCACCACCATGTTCTACATCAGGAAGCAGGGCGGTACCAGATCCCCAGCCCTGTCCAAGGAGGCTCAGGATCTGTGGCATTAGGCCGTCGCCCAAGGGATGTTTCTGGTGCCGTTTCATCTGGCAGGGATAAAAAACACCATCGCCGACTCGCTCAGCAGAGAGCTGCGCTCGTGCCACGAGTGGGAACTACGACAGGATCTAGTGGACCGCCTCTTCCGACGGTGGGGCACACCCCAGATCGATCTGTTCGCGACGGCGATGAACTCCAAGTGCCGGAGGTTCGCCAGCAGGTTTCCCCAGCCGAGGAGCATGGGCGATGCTTTCTCGTTCCCCTTGGAGGGCCTGTTCCTATATGCGTTCCCTCCATTGCCGCTGCTGATCCGGCTCATCAACCAGCTCAAGAGGTCACGGTGCAGGATGATCCTCGTCGCACCTGCGTGGCCGAGGCATATATGGTTCCCGGACCTTCTGGACTTGTCAGCATCCCCGTCAATCAAGCTGCCAGTGGACGCGGATCTTCTCTCCAGGGAAGGAGGCGCCATCCTCCATCACGACCCGAAGTCGCTGAACTTGCAGGCCTGGCTCCTGCAGCGTTAGTTTGGAGGTTATGACATACCAGCCGATTGCAGAGAGGTTCTTGCAAAGGCCAGGGCGTCCTCAACTCTTATGCTACGGATACAAATGGAAGAGGTTCTCTGTCTGGTGCCACGCACAGAAGGTTAACCCTCTACGGATTACGGCTCCTCAAGTACTGCCGTACCTGCAAACGCTGGCCAAGGCTGGACTGGCGCACGCTTCCATCAAGATTCATCTTGCTGCGATCTCCCGATACACCAGAACCACGGGACGGACGTCTTTGTGGTCTCATCGTCTGGTGAAAAAATTCATGAAGGGACTGTTCAGATCGTTCCCACAGGTGAAGGCCCCGGCGTGGGAGCTCAACGTGGTGCTGACCAAGCTCATGGGACCCCTGTTCGAGCCTCTGCACTCAGCTCCGTTGAAGTTCTTGTCGTGGAAAACAGCGTTTCTTGTGGCCATCACCTCCGGATGACGGGTGGGAGAGATCCAGGCCCTTTCCTGCAAGCCCCCGTACTTGACTTTTCATGACACGAGGGTAGTGCTCAGGACGCACCCCTCCTTCATGCCCAAGGTGCCGTCGGACTTCCACCTCAACGAACCCTTGGTGTTGCCTGTTTTCTTCCCGTCGCCTTCGTCGCTGGCTGAAAGGACTTTGCACTCGCTGGATGTGGCTAGAGCGCTGAAGTTCTACGTGGACCGCACGAAGAGTTTTCGGAAGACATCACAACTTTTTGTGAACTTTGGACCTGTCAATCAGGGGAAGGCTCTCTCGAAGGCTTCCATTTCCAGATGGCTCTCCGGCTGTATCATGTACTGTCATCGGTTGGCAAACCGACCGCTGCCTGGCCGTCCGAGAGCCCATTCCACCAGAGCGATCGCAGCTACCACGGCGTTCCTATCTGGTGTGCCCTTGCTGGACATCTGCAGGGCTGCTACGTGGAGGTCGACGCACACCTTCACTAAATTCTACTGCGTTGATCGGGATTCCAGGGAGGAGTCCAGGGTCGGCCAAGCAGTGCTGCGCAACCTGTTCGCCTAAGGTGAGCCTGGTGAGGAGGTAAGAATTGCTTAATGTTGAGTTTTGGATGTAATGCTTAATGTTGAGCCTTTGTCACCTCCCGTGGTTGTGCATGTGTGTACTGCTATGTATTCTTTTATTCATGAGCATGTGAATCCATGCCAGACCCCATGCTGGAGAAGGAACAAGTTACTTACCTGTAACTGTTGTTCTCCAGCATGGGTCTGGCATGGATTCACATGCGAACCCTCCCGCCTACCCCTCTGCGGCTCTTCACTTGGTCATACTGCCACTTCACGTGCTACCAAATCTGAAGATGGCTGCCAGAGGCGGGCTTAGGGAGATGGCAGTCATTGGCTGTGGTCAGTATGACGCAGAGATCAGTGATTGGTTACTACTACGAAAGACAGATCAGAAACGAAACTGACACTGGTTTTTCTTTACCGAGGATTCCCAGCCTGACGACGGGGAATATTCATGAGCATATGAATCCATGCCAGACCCATGCTGGAGAACAACAGTTACAGGTAAGTAACTTGTTCCTTATGTGAATTAAGTCGGGAATCTGAGTAAAACGTTATGCTAGTAATTCTATTGAGCTCCAGGGCACAATGTCACAGTGACACCACTGGGAGCAGTACAATGTAAGGTAGAAAGTCAAATGGTGAGTAGATTATTGAGGGGATAAAACAATCAAGCCACATATAGCAATGCATAATACGACGTGACAAACGTTCGAAGTGGCAGCAATGCATGACAAAGGTTAACAAGGAAAAACAGTTTTGTCAATCGGCACTCCTACCACCGGCTTATGCAGACCACTGTCATTTCCTTTCTTGCTTTTCCACTGTCGCATGCTCTCCTATAGATGCATTGTTTATCAAGTACATAGGAATTTTCAGATGAGATGGGGAAAGTCTGGAAGCTCTGCTCACTACCTTATGTGAGGCATGAACCTTGGGTTTAGAGAAATAGACTGCCAGAATGATGGAGACACCGAGTGCTCACTCTGAGGTGGTTGGTGGGCTGAGCACGGTCTCAAAACACTCTAACTTACCCAGGTGCTGTGCTCATTGGGCCATGCTGGGACCTTTGCCTGACGGGGCAATGAACAATGTTGGTCAGGGGCCACCATACATGGTGGTTTCTCCCAAAAGCCAACCCAAGTGTCTCCAAAAGCCCACAAATCCCTTCCCCCTCCATATCTTCAGGTTCAGTATGATACTGAAACCTGGCAGGGGTTTTTCATACTGGGTTAGATTAGAGCACCCTGCAAGAGGAAAACACATTTTTCCTATCCGAAGCTGCCCTTTTTGGGTGCGGCTTGACTGTGAATAGATGTTTGTCTTGAGGTCTGCAGGTACTTTCCTCTAACCCGCAGAGCTCTCCCAGCTCCCTCCAGCCTGCGAACTGAATGCAGCACGGTGTGCTGTGAAGTGGTGTGGAGGTTACCTCTGGAGCCAGTTGAAAAAGCGATGGTGTTACTTCCAGAACTGAAGCAGCGCCTGGTGCTCTGTAAGTAGGTCTTGGCAGCAGAGGCTGAAGCGGTGCTCAGCAAGTGTACGTTGATCTTGACCTAATTATTACCGGCTTCAGGCTGGGCTGTTCTCCGCCTCGAGGAAAGTACGAGGCCTTGTTGAAGCAGTCCTTGCACTCTGATTTTATGTTCCCTTCTCTGAAAGGAATAGGGCGAATTTTGTTGTCCTGCATTTGCATTCAATATGTCCACTGCCAGAGCCAAAGCCAGGAGAATTCCTACATTGCTGGTGGTTCTGGCAATGACCCCCTCCCTCCCTCCTAAAAACAATCGTTAGAAGGAAGTACTAAGTTTAAGCGCCCAAGGTAGGCAGAGTCTTGTAGTCACAAGACTTTACTCGTGTGAAGCTATACCTGACTGTGTGCCAGTCACACATTTAATCAATGTGCAATTAGTAAGTGAGCTACAGGTTCATATTGGTGAGCTGGAAAGCCCTCTAAAAAAATACTGTTTCGGAAATTCCTACCCACAGGAAATGTTACTGAAGGGAATGGTGAAGGAGCATTTTACGGACAATCTACGCTGAATAGTGCTCTGCCAACTACTATGGAGTCGTGCCTGCAGTTTTCCACAGATATGCTTGAGCATCCACAGAGATGCTTGAGCATAAAGAGGAATCTCCCTATCAATTGCCCCATTATTAGCCCAGCGCAATGGGCGCAAATGAAGAACAGAATAATTGGGGAACTGAATCTATGTAACAATCTGACTTTTTTAGATGGTTGGATGTGATGGATAAAATTGGAGTTTATTTTGGACCAGAAAAGGTAGACAAATCGTGTCAGTGGAACTGCCCTATGGATACTGAAAGGCATCCTCAAAATGACAGGTCCCAGAGTTCACAAACAACAATGTGATTTGAGTGTCTTCCCCCCCCCCCCCCCAGCCCCGAAAATCCTACAGACCTCAAACAACCAATTGTGATTTGAGTTGTTTGGCCTCCCAGGGCTCTCTCCAACCCGTAAAGGGTGGGAAGGATATACTGGTGTCACTCCTCTTCACGTGAGATTAACTCTGAGTTAAGAAATACAAATCTGTCTTCAAAGGATGTTTTTTAAAAATGTCAGGAAGTTTCATTCAGTCCACCGGTTCCAATGGGGGCAGTCGGATCAAGTTCCCTGACTAATTTCTTGCGCTGACTCGGAGAATCCGGTCCAGGCTCCTGTATATCAGGCACCACAGCATACCATCAACTTTAAGCATGCTCTCCCTAGACGTTTGCATGTTAGTAAAGCTGATATGCCCCTTATTGCTGAAGACCGTCAGAAAAACTATAATGCATCACAGAAATTGTATTATTTCTAATGTAGAGATCTCAGTAGGTCCGGAACCAAGAGACGCCTTGAGGAATAAGGTGCTTGCATGTTTGCGCCAGAAGAATGGACCGGGCGTAGTGGGAATGTCCAATCTTAAAATGATTAAGATTGACCAGTGGTGTCCCCAGAAAGAGACAGACTGTATATTGGTGGGTTGTGGCAGAACTAACTTAACTTCTTATTTGGCTTGTGTGGATCTTTACAAAACATATTCTGACGTGAAATTGGTGGTGGATGTGGTACATTAGTAGGACTGCTGTTTGAATTTCCGATTGAATAACTGGATGCGATCACTAATGCTGTGTCTCCACTGTTTCTCCTATATGGACTAAATGGTTTTATTTATTGTATGCCCGCTGCACTGTATAATTGTTTTGGTTGCGCCCTGATGCCTGTGGGCTCTGGCGCAATATAAATGCATACAAATAAATAAAAGGTGATGTATGGATTCCTCAAAGTTCCCAACGAAGATGGATGCAACTTCTCACCTAAAGTAAAAGACGGGGGGGGGGGTCAGAGGAGGAGGTGGGTGCAGCAGCAGAAAGCTCAAGAGTAGCATGTTGAGGGCTGAAAAAAATGTTTGGGTGGTGGGGGTTCAGAATTGCAAAACAATGCATTGTCGTATTTGCAGTAGTTCCAACCCTTTCCAAGGTACATATATCTGACAGGCATCATTGAAAAGCTGTGCACAGATGTTAAAGAATGAACATAAGCAAAAGGCAATAGGACAGACCATATAGCTTGAAACTTTAGCCATATTTGTTAGCCCTGTGACCAGAAATGAACAGGCCGTCATATCTGGTGTCTGATAATGGCAGAAGGGTCTTCAATGTACCTCATGGAGCAGGATGTATTGTACCTAGACTTCCTTGGTTCTCAAAAGTCATGGATTTCTGCGCAGGTATGCAGTATAAATGTTATTTTGCTGGGCTGTTTTTTTAAAGATGGGACAGGCTGTCATTCTCCTCTATGCCAGGTGTTGACTGTCCCCACACTGGGTGTCCTGGAGTCTGAGGGGACCTGCCTCGGTCATCAACAGCCATTTACACTGCAAGAAGGGGCTACCTCTCTGAAATAATATGGTATCCTGACGGATATTGTTTGCCCACATATGTAAACATTTACACCATTTTCTTTGATTTCACACCATGTTTATTGTAAATGTTTGCATAGTTTTGAAACTAGTGCCATGAGCTAAATAATGACACATCGTTTGGGCATGTGGGCTTATTTGATTGCCTACTAATTTACAAATCTACAAATGGTTCAACTCTGGATAATTTCTAGGAAAATTGTAGAAACTTGAACTATGTCTTATTGTGCTCGGCTTCAATTGGCACATGTAAAAAATAAAATAAGTCTCACATTGAGCTTTGGACCTTAACTTGCCATTTTAAACTCCTACCTAAATAAAGAGGTCATTGCTGACATGTTCTGGCTTGGGGGAGAGAGTAGATATTGCCTTCAAATATCTGAAGTTGGATCACTGGAATTCCTGGTTGATCGGGGAAATGTATGTAAATTGTTTTGACATTTCTCTGCTTACCAATGTGAGACAGACCAAAACTAACAATCTAATGACATTGGTGATGCCTTCTCCACTTATCAAGACAACCACACAAGAAGCCTCCTTGCAGGCCGTCTCTGCTGACCAGTTTGAAGAGCGATGTGTACTATTATAACTGTTGAAATTGAACCTTGACTCCATGGCTACTGAGTACAATTTGAATGCTTATATAGTGGGCACTACAAAATTGTTACTAGGTGTTAGCAGCGTGGAAGGAAAGAGTGGGCAGAGAAGGATGAGGGAAGGAAAAAAGAAAAAATGTTTGTTGATTACAGTTCAGCAGGCAGTGCCCACAAATCAAGCAGGCAGGAAGAATGGGTGAGGCAGAATGGTAAGTTCAAAATTTAAATGGAAACTAGCACAGCATTCTGTGGAATGAATCGACCGAATTTATCTGGATATCGAGCTGCTAAGCTGTCCATGGGGGAGAAACTGATCAAAAGTTCAAGAGGTTAACAAGCAGAGAACTAAAAATCCAGAGAAGGTGGAGTGGTTGTGGGATTCATCTGAAGAGAAGTCATGTAGTCCAAGTCCATGAGCAGGAAGCAGTTTGTTTCGGGTTGTCAATAGGAGAGAAAAGCTGCCTTTTATGGAAGAGATGAAGTTGGGAGTCTTTATTTGTTTCTGCTAAGAACTTGTCTGAGAGTTGGGTAAGCCCTTCTGAAAGGCAAGGGTCACTGCAGTGGAGGAGGTGATGCCTGGTGGAAAGGGAGGATCACTGAAGAACAAAGGAGAAAAACGTCCAATCCAACCACGTGAAACACCAGATAGCCTCTTAAGGAGCAGAGCACTTCATCTGCTGCTCTCAGGAGTGATGCCCTTCTATCCCTGCCCCAATGGACACTATCAGGGTGCATCACAGGCGCCGTATTGGACCCCCAGGAGATAGATGGAGCAGTAGTGAATTGCACTGGCTACCGAACAGAGGCATGAATAAAACAGTCATTGGGGAAGAAGCCCCAGGTGCAACGAGAGGTTATTTGCCAACAGGATGCCGCAGCAGAGTGGTATAGATGCAGGCTGAGGGAGCCAGGTCACAGGGGAGCTGCAGAGCAAAGGTATTCAAAGGTAACAAATTGGTAGAGAAGATGTGAAAAGGCAACCTATGGTGCCAAGGAGGGGGGAGAGAGCAATGGTAGGCAGAAAATGGGTAATGGGGCAGGAAGAGGGGTGGAGGAGCAGGAAAAAAGATGGTGGAGCGAAGCAGGGCTGCTGCCCTCTTGTCACCATCTTGGGCTTAATACAATATAGACACTTGAAGCTGCTCAGCGTCTGGATGCACATACTGGGACAGGCAAGGAAGCAATCAACCATGTCTTCCAAGTGGCGGAGTTTCTTCTCATGGTGCCTCCAGCAATGTCACAACCTCTGATCTCTGGGCAAGCATAAACGGTACTACCCTACCTTCTTTATATTCCAAGTTGGGCGTCTTTGTCCTCCATAGTAGAGCATTTAGCAGCTACTACAATGTACAGAAAATCCCCACCTTGGGCTTCCGTTTTCAACCACTACGTTGACCACTGATTTTGTCAGTCAAAAAAGAAGGTATCTAGTTCTTAACCTCTGTAATTATGAGGACGGATTGGTTGGATCTAAAATGTTGCCTTAATCAGTCTTGATTGCCAAGTTCAAAGCCGTTCAATCACGAACAAACATTTCTTTTTGTTTCAGATGAAAGGAAAAAAAAGAAATCCAGGGTCCAAAAAGGGATATGGGGTGCAGAACCCACATGAATTGAAATAAAATGGAAATGGACATCAAAAATTGAGGGTTCTATGTGTTAACGACAACCTAAATATTGACAAACATTTTAAACGACACTTTAATAATGAAAAAAGGCTACTTTTATTCATTTTAATTGGGGGGACCTCCTAACCCCCTGTTTCTACAGCCTTTTTACCCACCCATTAACCTGACCCCTTTTAATCCATTACCCCACCCCATATATGTTTTTATTAAAAAATGTGTTGTTTAAAATGTTTGTCGTTATTTTTCTTTTTCGTTAACACTGCATACCAATGGGAGAATCATACATTTAACTTGTTTTACGGGAGTCGTGAAAAAGGCAATTCTAAGCAATTGCTTAAATGTAATTATTTTGCTTACATTTGCCTTTCACAATGCCTGCCAATGGCTTTTATGTTAAACGTATGAACTGCCGTGACTAATTTGGTGATTTGCATTTTAAAAATAGGTCGAACTGATTTCCAAGATGGCGGCGGGTAAGAAGTAGCTGTACCTGCCGTGTGCTCCTGATCAACGGGTGAAAATACTGCGGTCCACCACCCCGCTGTACTTGGGCGACCCGTAAGGGAACGTGATAGGACCCCGAGCACCCAGCGGGGGAACGCTAAGGAGCGGGGAAGAACGGCGCCCGGCGGAGTCTTTTCCCCGGCCGGAGCGGATCGGGGAGGAAGCAGCGTTGCTGGGCATTTCGGCGTGAGGCCCGGGCAGAGGAGGAGGAGGGGCCGGGCGACCCCACTGCGACGAGCGCTAGGCTGTGTGAGCCTCTGGACGGAGAGTGTCGTACCCCCGAGGTGCTTGCTACAGCAGTTACGGGAGCAGAGGAGGGGTTCGCCGTCTGGTGGAGCGGATACCCCGTCCCGGGGAGACAGTGGGAAGGTGGTCCCTCCTAGCACGAGAGTGGAGCGGTGAAGGAGGAGCCCCGACGGACGCCCGCTAGTTGCCTCGCTTGGCCGTGGGTTCCGAATCTTGGTGCCCGCGTGGCAGCGAGATCCAGTGACGAGGAGGGCTCTGTGGAGGGAGAGCTCCGGGGAGAGAAGCGGTGGAGCAGCCCTTGCGAACTGCAGGAGAAGCACCCCTGCGCTGAACACTGCAGTAAGTGGTGTAGGTGGAGCGGGCAGAGAGAGTGGGCCCTGCTGCTTCGGTGGCCGTGGGGGCCCGGGTAGAGGGGTCCACATAGGCCAGGAGGAACCTGGGTCCCAAAAGGAGGCTTCATAGCGAATGGTGACAGTCGGCCTCCCTTGCTGCCTTTTTTTTTTTTTGTTTGGAGGACGAAGCCCGACGAACTGCCCTTTTGAGTGTATGACTCACTACTACCGGCGGAGTTGAGTCTTGTTGAGGTGGTGTGAGGTACCGCCTGCTACATACTTGTGACTGATCACTCCATCAGCGAATGTTCCCCCTCTCCCCCCCAGTGGGGGCCTTTCAGCGGAGATAGTATTAAGGCCCTAATAGCAGCACCCTTGGGCTATAGAGGAGGTAGAAAGTCAAGGGGAAACCAGGTTTCTGCGCAGGCCTGCAGGTGGCGCTGAGTAAGCAGTTTGTCCCTCGTGGATGACACGTGTGGGTGTACATCCTTAGCTGGGGGGGAGAGAGCATTGACAGGAGGAGTCGGGCGTCACGCAATCAAAATTAGTCTGTGCTGATGGCCACGCAAAAAAAAAGGGAAATGTGGAAAGACTTTGCAGTGTCTTCGGGACTCTCAAAGCACCCTCCACGCTATGTGGCCAGTGCAGGACATGGGTGAAGATCCGGTGAGAGGCAACGAGGGTATGGAGGAGAGGACCACAACAGAGGGCACACAGGAGCTGACCCAGGTTAATGGACAAGATTTTCTGGGGGAAATCCAGGCGCTCCATACCAATCTGGCCAAGACATTTCAGGAACAGTTTCAGCTCATGCGGACGGATTTAAATGAGGCTCTGGGGGAGATTAAGCGTGATATGAGACAACTCGGTGATAGGACGGATCTTCTAGAAAGAGGGCTCCAAGAAGTTGAAAAAGAAACAACGGCAAATAGTGAGGCTCTAAAGCGCCTGGACCCAGAATCTGGAGATTCAGATGGAGGACATCGAGAACAGGTCATGGAGGATCAATATAAGAGTGAGGCAGCTCCCGGAATCGGTCTCGGACAAGAATCTGAAGTAGGAAATTCAGGGTATCTTTGCGGACATTCTGGGAGAGGGCGGCCCCGACTGCATTGAGTTGGACCGAGTTCACAATGTCGGAAGACTTTCCAAGGGACCTGCCTCGAGGCCGAGGGATGTTCTGGCCGCCTTTTCTAGATACGCGCAGAAGGAGGCGGTGCTGCAAGGAAAAAGGAACCAATAGTGTTTAAAGGTCAGCAGATAGTTCTATACCAAGACTTGTCCACTGTTACCTTGATAAAGAGAAGGAAGATGACGCCGGTGTTGAAAGTCTTAAATGAACGCGGAATACGCTATAGGTGGACATTTCCTTTCAGGCTTGTATTTGAGTGGGAAGGTTCTCAAGAAAGGATAACCTCCGCCCAGGAGGGAGCTAGTATGTTGGGGATTGATTTGGAGGAGGGTCCCTTGGGTGGAGGGGGGGGTTAACTACTGGTAATCGGCCAAAGGAGAGGCCATGGGAGTGGTCCACTGTGGCGGAAAGGAGGCGGAGGGGCCAAAAGGTTAATGGCGGATCACTGAGGGAGGGCGGGGAGGCCGGTGCAGAGGGTGGAACAGGTGGAAAGAGCAGTGTTTGAGTTGGAGTACGATACACAAGGGGTGGTGGACCCTAAAGGGTGGTAGAAGAGCTTGGTGAGAAGCAATGCGACATACTGGGATCAGTAAGGGCAATGAGGCCCGGTGGGGGGGGGGGGAGCGGGAGGAGCAATAGCGCGGTAGGGTGGACAGGTTGAATGGGGAGGGGGAGGGGGGATCTCACCCTAAGTTGGGGATGCAGGGTGTGTGAGGGACGGAGGGCGACTTCGGGAAGGGATTGTAGCACCCAATAGGCCAACATGGTTCTTACGGATCACAGGTAAGGCGGCGAGCAGTAAAGCGGAAGTAATGGCTCAGAATACTCCCTGCTGGGGGAAGATGGAAGTAATTAAGACGGTTTCGGTGGAGGGGAGGGGTGCCAATGCCGAGGAGCACACTGCATACCGGTTTGGCTTTCAAGTGGCTAACACATAATGTTAGGGGGTTGAATTCCCCTCTCAAGCGGTCAAAATTGGAGCAATTCACCAGATCCCACAGGCCTGATGTGTTGGCGCTTCAGGAAACCCACCTACTGCGGAAGGACCAAGTTTGTTTGAGGTTGAAGGGTTTCCTGCAGATTTTATTCGCTTCGGGCCCTACAAAAAAAGGGGGCGTGGCATTGGCGTTCGGGAGGGGGATGGATTTCTGCGTCACCGACACCCTTCGGGACAAGAATGGGAGATATATCATGGTACGGGGGGAGCACATGGGGTCACCCTATGCAATAGCCTCAGTGTATGGCCCGAACGTGGGCCAGGATCAGATCTTGCGAGAGGTTCTGGGAACTATACAGGATTTCGCAAGAGGGCAGGTGATTTTGATGGGGGACTTGAACCTGGCATGGGACAGACGTAGAGATCGCTTGCAGCAGGAGGGGGGCAGTGGGCGTGCAGTAGCCTCGTCTCGGTTGAAGGAGCGATGGGAGGAAGCAGGCTTACGAGATGTATGGCGAGCACTAAGGGGAGGAGGGATTCACATTCATCTCCGATGTTCATAGATCTCAATCTAGAATCGATTATATCTGGGTGCCTGCGAGTTTGGTTGGGAGGGTGGACTCAATAGAGGTAGGCCCTATGGGGATAGCGGATTAAAAGGTGGTCCAGATGCAGCTTCGGCTCGGGGGACGCAGAACCGGGGTGTGGAACTGGAAATTTCCAGAGGCACTTCTAAGGGACCAGGTGATGCGGGAGGAGATAGAAGCTAAGATTCGAGATTACCTCGAGCAGAACAATAGTGTAGACACGAGCCTCGAGATTAGATGGGACGCTTTTAAAGCCACTCTGAGGGGTGAGCTAATCGCCCTACAAGCGGAAAGGAATAGGCAGCTAAAGGGGCTTGAAGTGCAGTTGGAAAGCGAAGTTGAGGCCGCCAGGGTGCGGTTGGGTGATAACCCTTCTAGGAAAATATACAAGGAATATAGGGCAGCCAAGGGCCAATTGAGGATTTTAAGGACTAAAAAGGCAGAGGCTGCTATGCTTAGGGTTAGACAAAAGTTTTACGCGAAAGCCAACAAGGCAGACTCGCTCCTGGCACGTCTCTTGAGAGGAGATGGGGAACGCAAGGTCATAGTGGCCATGAGGAGAAAAGAGGGGGTCAGACTCACCAGGACAGAAGAGATAAAAGGGAGACTTGCAGAGTTTTATGAAGAATTATACTCCCCACAATGTCCCTTGCCTGGTCCTCAGAGGGAGTTTCTGGGAGCCCTTCCCCTCCCGCGACTGTCTAGGGACGAGGGGATAGAGCTAGGGCAAGCTATTTCGGAAGATGAAGTGAGGGCGACAATAGTGGCTCTCCCCCGTGGTAAATCCCTGGGCCCGGATGGCTACCCAGCGTCGTTCTATAAACTCTTCTCTCATCTTTTGGTCCCTAACTTAACACAATTATTTAACTCGTTCAGGCCTCGAGGCAGTATCACCCCCTCAATGAAGGAGGCAAAGATAACACTTGTACACAAGGCAGGCAAAGATCCCAAGGAGTGCATGTCGTATCGTCCCATTGCACTTATAAACGAGGCAAAAATGTATACTAAAATATTGGCAAAGAGGTTAGAGAGGCGTGTACACGCATTGATTCATCAGGATCAGTCAGGATTTGTGGCAGGGAGATAGACGGCTGACAACATTAGGCGGGTGGCCCATGTAGTAGAGAAGGCACGGAAGACGACCACTCCGGCGATTCTTTTAGCGCTTGACGCTGAAAAAGCGTTTGATCGGGTGGAGTGGTCGTTCCGGTTTCAAGTCATGGAGAGAATGGGTCTGGGGTCTGAAATTATTAGCATGGTCGAGGCAAATTATAAGAACCCCCGGTCGAGGATCTTGGTTAATGGGGAAACTTCGAACCCAATTTGACTGCTGCGAGGTGCGAAACAGGGTTTTCCCCTGTCCCCCCTGCTCTATGCAATATACTTGGAGCCTCTCCTATTGGCTATAAGGAAGTCGGACGGGATCAGGGGCGTACCATTGGGGGGGGGCCAGCACAAAGTGGCAGCATTCGCAGATGACATGTTGGTCATGTTGACGCAGCCGAAGGAGTCCAAGGCGAGCAATAGAGGTGCTGACCAAATTCGGGGAAGTATCGGGTTTGTGGATTAACTGGCAAAAATCGGAATTGATTAATCTATCCCTGGAGGAGAGGGAGGCTAGGGAGCTACGGGTGCTTTCCCCGTTCAAATGGAGTCCGGGCGGGACACGATATCTGGGGATTAGGGTAACTCCCTCCCTGAGCGGGTGGTATGGGGCGAACTACTCCCCTCTGCTAAAGGAGGTTAAGAGGGACTTGAGGTGGTGGAGTGCCCTCAGGGTCTCCTAGCTTGGGAGGAGAGAGGCTGTCAAAATGGTAATTTGACCTCGTATACTTTCTCTTCCAGGTGATCCCGCTTTCTGTCCCGGCAAGCTTCTTTAGGGAACTTGACCTAGTGGTTAAAGGGTTTATTTGGGGAGGTAAGAGGCCGCGTTTATCATGGCGTCTTCTAACGGCTTCCAGGGGACGTGGAGGTCTAGGGGTACCGGACTTTAGGCGATATGAAGCAGCGGGTGATTAGAGAGTGGTTTGCGCCGAATATGAAAAGCACTGGTTAAGAATGGACAGGGCAGTCGCCCGACACCACCTGGGTGAAGTATTATGGCTCCCGCGGAAAGTGCGACCGTCGCATGTCTATTTGAGTGACATTACAAAGGGGGTGGTGTCCAATTGGGACAGGGTCGTGGAGAAAAGAACGATATCGTTTCCATCCCCCTTCACGCCCATCTTCAACAATGGGGACTTTACGCCGGGGCTGGAGAAAGGGGCGTTTCGGGCTTGGGAGAGCGGTGGATGTAGAACACTGATAGACATGTTCTGCAACTGTAAGATTAAAACCTTCGAGGAATGTAAGCAGGAATTTGGGGTCAGGGAGGAAGAGAGACACAGATACTTTCAACTCAGACACTGGGTGTTGTCGGTGGAGGCGAGGAGGGTTGCCACACATGACCTGACACAATTTGAATGATTCCTCCTGTCCCACGATGGCTCTAAGGGTCTGATTTCGGACTTATATAAACTTAGAGAGCGCGAGCCCGGTAATTGTGTGGCCACACATGAGAACGTGGGAACAGAAGATGGGGGCGGAAATGGAAAGAGAAGACTGGGAAGGATTATGGAAGGCAATCCCTAAAGTGGCCAAGGCAACCCAGTTACAGAAAGCTTGGTAGAAGTACATCTTTGACTGGCATTATACACCGGCCAGGCTACAGGCGATGTACCCAGCAATCTCAGGAGACTGTTGGAGAGGTTGTGGGGAGCTGGGCTCGGCTACTCATGTATGGTGGGATTGCCCACGTATCGACCCTTTTGGTGCGAAATTGCTGGGGCTCTTTCCCAGGCCTTAGCGCTGGAGGATAGTCAGGACCCTAGCGAAATTTTGTTGGGAAAGAAGGGGGCGGGAGGGGAAGGGGGTACGAGAGGAAGTTCCAAGGCGAAAACTGTATTCCTCTTAGTAGCAATGGGGTTAATTACACATAATTGGAAGAGCCCAACAATCCCCACGGAACAGGACTGGTTAAGGAAAATGTGGAATATTGTTTCATTGGAGTGGGCGACGTACGCAGTGGAGGGGAAGCTGGGGAGCTTTGCTGTTGATTGGGGTGAGACGTTGGGCTACTTGAGGGGGAAGTTTAGGGAACAATGGTGCCCACAAAGACTAAAGCTGTTGGACATTTATGGCTGAAGGACAAATGGGGAGGTACCGAAAGCGATGGACTTTTGGGGTGCTACGACCGGAGTAGCGGGGAGGGAATGATTTGTGAGTTGATGTTACTTTGGAAATTGATTGATTATATATGTTGAATTTAATAAAAAGAAATTAAAAAAAAAAGAATTAAAAAAAATAGGTCGAACTAAGAGCTCTAAAAATGTCATCAAATAAACTGTCCAAAATGAGATCGACATGAGAAGCCACATAGAGCCAGATTTGCCCCTAATTGAGGCCCCCTCATACCTGGGAGCTAAATAAACAAGTCTCACTTGAAGCAGCTTCTAGTAGAGATTGTTTTTCTTCGAGGTATTATCCCAGCTGGAAGGGTCATGTGATCTAACGAACCTATTTTCCATAGAAATAAGGTAGTTTATGTTAACATGAAGTAGTTTACTATTTTCACTTGAGTCAGTCTATATCTCTGCCATGTTTCTTTTCAAATCTGTCTTCATCAGCAGAGAGGTTTCTTCACACTTCAAATATGAAAAAAGCCCAGTTATTATCTAAGGAAGATGAAGGATATCGGTAAATCACAACAATTCCATGCAATAGATTGCTTAGAGGCCTGTGAACCTTGAGCATAACATGCCCATAGTTCACAATGTGAATAGTGATGTGTGTTTCAAAGTGAAATAATTGTTACAGCTTCCTTAAAAAATGTTCCAATATCTTAATTTGCATAGCTGCAGTGTGGAAATCAATTCACACCTTTTGAGAGGCATTCCTGTCTGGATGCTGATTACAAGAGAAGATGCCAAACTAGAGCGGGCACTGCCTTTTTGGATAAGAATCTTAATGTACAAATAGTCTTTCAGAAATTAGTGAATACAAGCACGTGGTCCGGTTCATGGATATGGCAAGCATACTGGTCAAAAGAGCCATTGCGATGGCCTAGAAGTCAGCTAGGGGGCCACTATGTTTACTGGTACCGAGAATTTGAACGTTGGGCTGAGGCTGAGACAAGTGTATGGATGGCAGGAGCTTGCGGATCTGACACAGAAGGTAGCTACAAAGGTGCAGCGTGTAAACTGTTGGTCTGGGATATGTTCCACCCGTCGAATGACAAACCGCCTTGAACACCAATAGACCCGTTGTTTGCGGATGCTATTCATATATCGATTACAAATGCCGTATAGATAGTGGAAGCTGGAGGGTTGCTGTCTGCCTGTTGATATTATCCGTCACCACTGGCCCTTCCGCCATGCTACACGCACTTGCGAAAGTTGAACAATACTATATTTGTCAAGTGAAGTAACGATTTATCTTGTTTACTGTTATTACTGGTAGGTCGCTGTAAGGCAGGGACACTTTTGCTACAATGTAAACACCTGATATGTGAACATATGTATTTTACAAATGCCAATACAAACACGTTAAAATAAATAAAATAGTCTTCTCTCTTCCCCTTCTGTTGCTAGGATGCACCTATTCTTCCCCTCCTGAGTAGGCGCAAGCCTGCTATTCAGTTCAGTGTTTATGATTATTAATCATCAAATGGTGGAGAAGGAAAACATACTTGTAAATCTGGGTGTCCATCATGGCTACCTTCATTAACATCGCGAGCAATCCAGAAACCTCTGCAGTGAATGTGGGGCAAGAACGAAAGTACTATCAAGTGTTGAACTCTTTTATTAAAATTAGGCTCAACTGCCCCTAGACTGAATGATGGGTGACTATTGCAGCAGAACCTCCTTAAGGTGACTGCTGTCTTTTTCTCTGATTACTCCTTTCTACATATAACCAACATAAATGTGCTTATATTACGATGATTATATTAAAAGAAAACTATTTATATACCCTTACAATTTCGTTTTTAAAATGTTAAGAATTGCATATTGTAAAGAAGTGTTCCAAGATTTTCCAGGATCTCTGAACACAAACATGGAGATAATCGAGAGAAAAATCTTTACAAAATACTAAACCAATATCTACCTGGCTTTTCTATTTTTTCCAATTGAAACCAAGTAAAATTCTGGAAAAAGACAGTGGTATTGTTTTAAAAAAATAAATGGGGAAACCGATCTGTCCTGTTAGAAAATAATGCGCTTAATTTGCAAGGCATTGACAATTTCCGCTTTGCCAATTACCGCTGATGCAGTATGATAACCAGGCCGGTTCATGTCATGATTCTATTGAAGACACAGAGGCGAAGGAATATGCTCCTCTGAACTCTTTACTTCGAGGGGATTGGGTCCTCCGACGTATTCCATATCTATGACATGTAATCACCACAGCTGTGCTGCTTCGGAAACTTTTTCGGCGTCTGCGTCGATGACGTCGATGCGCCGTCGTCGAGGACCTCGTCCGACGTCATCCGATGTGATAAGTAGGACGCACGACGCCCGTAGCCTCAGTTCCGTTTTTTCCGCGAACGTGTTGCTTCGTGTTTCTCGGTTTAAACGCCTCGACTCTTTGGAGTTCTGTTCTTCTCGGTTCTTCGAACCTGTTCGTTTGTGAAATTCCTTCTGGAGATGTCTACTTCGTCTTCGACCCCGCGTCCGGGTTTCAAGAAGTGCGGGGAGTGTGGGTCCAAGATGTCGGTGACGGACTCGCACGACGCCTGCCTCTGGTGCCTCGGGGAGGCCCACGACACGGATGACTGTATCGACTGCCAGTCGCTCACGTCCAAAGCCTTACGCGTACGTAAGAAGTTGTTGTCGGTAGGTCGGGTGTCCAAGCCCCGGAAGTCGAAGTCTGCGGGGCTTTCGACGGATGATTCGAGGGGTGACTCTCCGTGTCACCGTCGGAAGTCTCGTGGGTCTCCTTCTAGGAGTCGGTCTCGCCACTCCTCTGCCTCTTCGAGGCATTCTCGGAAGCGCCGACATCGGTCGTCTTCCAGGTCCTCTTCGGAGGGCTCTGCCCGGCACGTCGCTTACCCCTCCGGCCGTGCGACGCCGGAGGAATGGGCTTCCTTCGGGAAGAAGATGTTGGCGATTCTTGAGTCGCAGGGTACTCAGCCGTCCGCGCCCCCGAGTGGGGTCGGTCGTGTGAGGTCGAGACACCGCTCGCAAGAGTGGTCGGCACGAGTCACGGGAGAGGTCCCGTTCGGACAAGGGGACTCGTTCTCGACGTACCCGTTCCAGGTCCTGGTCCTCGACGCGTTCGAGACCGTGTGCACCTGTGAGGTCTTGGAAGAAGGCATCGACGTCTGTGGCGTTGAGGGCGTCGACAGGCTTTCTCGAGGCTCTGGCTCTGGGGAAGTCGTCGATGCCGTCGACGCTCAGGTCGTCGAGGGACACGCTCGGGGCTCCGGCCTCGAGGGCTGTGTCGACGCCGCCGATTCTGGAGGCGCTGCATCTGACGTCGACGCCGATTTCCTCGACGCCGATCCTCTCGGCGCCGATGCCGGTTCTCTCGGCGCTGGCGCCGATTCGCTCGACCCCCTAGGAAGGCTCTGGTTAAGAGCAAGCACTCTCGAGTGCCTTCTTTTCGCCACCTGGACTTTATTTCAGAGGCGGATGTGGATTCGGATGGCCTGGTTCCTAGTCAGGTTCCGGATGACATTGTCTCGGGCCATAGTCAGTTTGACGAGTTGAGACAGTCACTGCATGATGCCAGTGGACTGGACACCTCTCCGGAGGTGGAGTTTTGTAGGCCTGAGCCTGGCTCTCATGCTGATTCCTCGTACCGGCGCCTTATGGCTAGGGTTTCTGAGTACTTGGGATGGTCTGCTCCCCCAGGGGAGTTTGTGCAGGATGATCTGACGGACATCCTTGATGTTGGTCCCCCAACTGACCCGGTTCTGCCGTTCCATATGGCTTTACAGAGAAGGGTGGCGGCGGCTTGGACTGCTCCGGAGAGTCTCCCGGCGGTGGGCAGATCCTTGTCGCGGAAATACCGTCCAGCCAGTGGCGACCCCTGCTACTTGACCAGGCACCCCACTCCGGAGAGTTTGGTGGTGCAGGCGGCCCCGGCGAAGCAGGCGTCGTACCCTACCATCCCTCCTGATAGGGACGACAAACGTTTTGATGGCTGGGCGAAGAAAGTGTTTTCTTCTGGTGGTATGGCGCTTCAGGCGGCCAACTCCATTTGTGCCTTGTCACGTTTCACGCACACTCTGTGGAACTGTGTTGCGTTAGCGGCTGAACATGTTCCCAAAGGGGATGAACGGGATGGTTTCCTTGCTCTGGTCCAGGATGGTAAGGATGCCATGTGTGAGTCCGTTCAGTCGGGTTTGGACTTAGCTGAATGCGTCAGTAGGTCCATGGCGGCGAGCACCGTGATACGCAGGTTTGCGTGGTTGCGGAAGTCGGGGTTTGCGCCTGATGTGCAGTCCCGGCTCCTCAACATGCCCTTTGACGGTGAACACCTTTTTGGCAGCAAGGCTGACGAGAGCCTTGAGAGGTTGCAGACCTCAAAAGCTGCAGCAAAGTCGTTGGGCGCTGCAGTTCGCCAACCTCCGCCTTTTCGTCCTAGGGGACAGCAGTGGAGGGGTGGTTCCTTTCGCTATTACTCATCCTTCAGTAAAGCGAGAGGAGCTGGCAGTCAGAGGCCAACGCAGGGGTACCAGAGGTGGACGACAGGGTACCCGTGGTGCCAGGGCCGCTCGGGCAGTTGCCTCTTTGCCCTCAGGTAACGCCGCAGCCGCTCCCACTCTGTCGTGAGGCCATGTCCCATGGTTCGCCGGTTGGGGGAAGGCTGGCGCAGCATCTTGTAGAGTGGCAAGCCATTACTTCAGATGTGTGGGTTCTGGAGATCATAACCCACGGCTACTGTCTTCCTTTTCGGCACAGGCCTCGCGATAATCCACCGGGGATCCTCTCTTTGCAGAGTCCGGATCCGCTCCTTGCGCAGGAAATTCAAGCCCTGCTGGAGAAAGGCGCCATAGAACTGGTGCCTGTAGCGGAGAGGAACAAGGGATGGTATTCCCCTTATTTTTTGATTTCGAAGAAAGACGGGGGATTGAGACCCATCATGGACTTGCGCGGTTTGAACAAACTCCTCAGGAAGGACAAGTTCAAGATGGTTACTCTCTCTCAAGTCCTCCAGGCCCTTCAGCTTCAGGACTGGTTGGTGTCACTCGACCTCAAGGATGCTTACTTCCATGTGCCGATCCATCCCAAGCACAAGAAGTACCTGAGGTTCGCGGTTGGCGACTCGCACTTTCAGTTTCGGGTCCTGCCGTTCGGATTGACCTCCGCCCCGAGGGTTTTCACCAAGCTCATGGTGGTGGTGGCAGCGCATCTCAGGCAAGGGGGGATTCACGTCTACCCCTACCTGTACGATTGGTTGATCAGGGGGAGCTCTCCCGAGCAAGTCCTGGATCATCTGTCGGTCACCTGTCGCTCCCTTCACAGGCTGGGCTTCTCCCTCAATTTAAAGAAGTCCCATTTGACGCCAACACAGCGGCTCCAGTACATCGGAGCAGTGCTCGACACTTCCCTGGGGCAGTGTTTTCCTCCCCAGGTGAGGGCTCTTCACATTCAGCAGATGGTGCACAAGTTTCAGCATGCCCAGATGCTCCCAGCGTTCGAGTTCTTGAGGTTGCTCGGCCTCATGGCATCCTGCATTCTTCTGGTGCCAGAGGCTCGCCTGCGGATGAGATCTTTGCAGTGGGCACTCAAGACGCAATGGTCGCAGTCCTCCGGCAGGATGTCGGACTCGATTCAGGTGCCGTCCTCGGTCGCCCGGGACCTTCTGTGGTGGGCCGTCGAAGGCAACTTGATGAAGGGGGCTCCGTTTTGGCTTCCCTGGCCGGAGGTGACGATCGTGACAGATGCATCCCTCACGGGATGGGGAGCTCATGCCAACCGGCTGACAGTCAGCGGTCGTTTGTCTCCGTCGGAGTCCAGACTCCATATCAATCTGTTGGAGCTGAGGGCCGTCAGGCTAGCCCTGAAGGCTTTTCTGCCGTCTGTGCGAGGGAAGAATGTCCTGATCCTGACGGACAACACAGTGGCCATGCACTACCTCAACAAAAAGGGGGGGGGGCAGGGTCACTTCCTCTGTGCAGGGAGGCGATGCAGCTCGAGTTCTGGGCCATCCAGCAGGAAGTTTCGATCTCGGCAGTTCATCTGGCCGGAGCCGAAAACGTGACGGCGGACGCTCTGAGCAGGCAGAGCGCGATCTCTCACGAGTGGGAGTTGGCTCAGGAGATTCTCCTGGAGATGTTCGCCCTTTGGGGGACCCCTCAAGGGGATCTCTTCGCCTCCAGTGTCAACCGGAAGTGCGAAAGGTTTTGCTCGCGGGAATTTCCACCAAAAGGAGCCTTAGGAGACGCGTTCGTGGTGGAGTGGTCATTCCTGCTGCTGTACGCGTTTCCTCCAGTCCCCGTCATCCCGCAAGTGCTGCGGAGGTTACGGAAGTTCGGTTCCCGGATGATCCTCATTGCCCCGGCGTGGGCTCGGAGGACGTGGTACCCGGACCTTCTCGACTTATCCATCTGCCCTCCACGTCGTCTTCCCTACCGAGACGATCTGCTCTCACGGGAGGGGGCTCAGGTTCTCCATCCAGAGGTCAGATCCCTCAACCTTCACGCTTGGCTTCTGAAAGGTTGAGGTATAAGGATTGGGACCTCCCTGAGGACGTGATGGAGGTGTTGCTTTCGGCCCGAAGGCCAGCAACAAAGTCTCTGTACCGTTGGCGTAAGTTCTGCGACTGTTGCAGAGTTCAGAATGTGGATCCTTTTGCATGTGACATCCCCATGGTTCTGTCCTTTTTGCTTTCTTTGGCCCACAGGGGCTTGCAAGTGGGTACCGTTAAGGGTTACCTGGCGGCGCTGTCCATCTTTAAGCGCTCGTCTGAAGAATGTTCTTACTTTAAAATCCCTTTGATTTCACAGTTCCTGAAAGGGCTCACTAATGTGTTCCCTCCGTCACCTTTCCTGGTGCCCGGTTGGGATTTAAACCTTGTTCTTAAGTTTCTTATGGGTGCTCCGTTTGAGCCTTTACATTCTTGCCCTTTGAGGCTGTTAACTCTGAAAACTGTGTTTTTAGTTGCGGTTACTTCCGCTCGCAGAGTGAGTGAGTTACAGGCACTTTCAGTTAAGCCTCCCTTCACTGTATTTCACAAGGACAGGGTTGTCCTTAGAGTTCGTCCTTCTTTTCTTCCGAAGGTAGTGACGGAATTTCATTTGGCCCAGAAGGTTGTTCTTCCGGCATTCTATCCTCCTCCGCATCCTGGTAAGGAAGAGGAGAGGCTCCATAGGCTTGATCCTAGGAGAGCTTTGAGCTTTTATGTTTCACGCATGTCCCGGGTCAGAGTGGATGATCAACTCTTTATTGGTTACGCTGGGAAGCGTTTGGGTCAAGCTGTGACGAAACAGACTTTGTCTCGCTGGATTATTTTGGCCATCTCGGAGTGCTACCGCTTGGCGGGTAAGGACCCACCGGCTGGCTTGCGGGCCCATTCTACCAGGGGTATGGCTGCGTCTACTGCCCTGCAGAGGGGTGTTCCTATTCGCAACATCTGTGATGCAGCCACCTGGGCTTCAGTACATACATTTGTACGTCACTATTCCCTCGATTCCATCCGAGCACAGGATCTGGCCTTCGGCAAGGCGGTCCTTTGCTCTGCTATTTGATTGGCTATTCTAAATTTTGATTATAAATTCTTTCCCTCCTCCTTGCTTTTGGTACTGCTTTGGGAGTCTGTCATAGATATGGAATACGTCGGAGGACCCAATCCCCTCGAAGAACAAGTTACTTTCTTACCTGGTAACGTTCTTTCGATGGGATGGTCCGACGACGTATTCCATATCGCTCCCGCCCTGCCTTCCCCGCTGCAGAATTTCTTTTGCGATTGCAGCTTACGTTCCGCAAGGCTTTGTGTCTGACTGGCAGTTGACTTATGTCACACGTTCTGGGGGAAAAAACTACAACTGAGGCTACGGGCGTCGTGCGTCCTACTTATCACATCGGATGACGTCGGACGTCGGAGGAGGTCCTCGACGACGGCGCATCGACGTCATCGACGCAGGACGCAGACGCCGAAAAAGTTTCCGAAGCAGCACAGCTGTGGTGATTACATGTCATAGATATGGAATACGTCGTCGGACCATCCCATCGAAAGAACGTTACCAGGTAAGAAAGTAACTTGTTCTTATCGAGCAGCAAAAACCAATTACCGTAGCTTTCAAAATACTGTCAAAGAACTACAACTTTCATGAAAACAAGTGATTTTGAACTTTGCATATAATTGGGCAGTCACATCCCATAGTCCAATATGGACTATGTGACCTCTGTTGTCGTCCTTACTCTTTTTGTAGCTGATCGATAACCAAAACTTCCATCCCAACCGGTAAACGTTTGAGCTCTCCATTGCACATTCGATTTATTCCTCATGTTCCCAATGCCTTGGGTTCTGTACCTTCAAGACATATTCTGCACTAGTAAACATACCATTCCAGACTGGGTGGGCAATCGCAAATAGAAACATGTCTTTTTTGCTGACCCTGATCGGTCTTGGTGGGTACACCTGCACTGAATATTGTACAAGAGAAACCCCTCTACCGTCTGCAAAACCCATGCTTCTGGCGATCTCTCTCTCCACTTGAGTATATGCTGCACCAGTCTTCCCTCCCCACCCCCACTGGCGGGATGTTTGCGTTCAGTGTGCAAATTTTGTGGTATGGGTTTTCTTAGGTAATTACCATTAATGAGCCTATATTTTGAAAACTATTGAATGTAATAGGCGTGCAGTAAAACTATCCAGTTCTAGATTTGGTATGGGTTTTTCTTAGCAGAGGTGCTTTGCTGTGGCATGCCACTGTCTCTCCAGCCTCTGCCCCTTGCTCTGGATGGAAAGAGGGGGTTGGCTCGCCGGTCATCCTGTTCCCTCCTTTGGGCTGTTCCCTGAGGCCCCTTGCCATCCGAGATAGTCATAAGCAGTTGAGCTTTTAGTGGTTCTGGGACGGTTTCTATTTGTTGCTCCTGCTCATCCCATTAGTGGCAGCCGTAATGAGTCAACAGTGTAGTATTGTTAGCAATTCTTGTCTGGTATGCTGCAGAGGAGTCGACCTTTCTCCCAAACTTATATATCTTTTTGCTCTCCTTGTCTGGTGGGGCTTCTGCCGATGCCAGGGGAGTGCCTGCCCTGTTTCTGGTGCTAATGACCACTGGGGAATCTGGTCTTCGCTGGCCCCTAATATAGAGGGGGCACGGGTCTGAATAGCTTCTCTATCCTTGGGTTGACTGCCCTTGGATACGACTCTGGACTGACTGCAGGAGAGGTATAAACTGGGTGGCAGCCTTGTCCCCCAGGATATCTTCCACAAAGTCCTTGTCGACCTGTCTCCTGAGTGTCAATATCGAAATGTTGTGCCACATTTAGTAGCAGTTTGATGTACTGGAGTCGGTTGTCAACCGGTGAATCTGCTACCGGCTGGTCCTGATGGTCTGGCAGCTGTACTATTTAAATGTCATCATCGTAAAACTGGTCTTGGTCATAGAGGTCCCTGTGGGTCTGCTTGGTTGTCATAATATGAGCCCCCGAGAGAAGTCTTAGTATTGTGAGGTGTTAGGAATGCCGATGACGGAGTGCATAGAGCAGAGATGCTTGGCTGTGGCTCAAGGCGAGACTTTTTGGCAAGGGGGTGGCTCTGCTGATGCCCCTGGCTGTGAGGCGTCTCTTAGAACTGTCAATTGGTCGTCTCTGGCCATGAAGTCCACGAAACGGGACATTTTGGCTAAAATCTTATTAAATTCTTCTGGTGTAAAATGGCATGAGGGTGTGAAACCTGAAATGACAGGGGCCTGGGAGAGAGCTACATCCTTATGGCACATAGCCACAGAGAGGGAGTCTATGGGGCTAGAAAACTCTGTCTGGGTGTCCTTTGGGGTCAAGGGCATCGAAATTCTGTTTTTTTTCAGCAACCTCACTTTAAATAGTGGAGCACTGACATGTTTATTAATTATAGCTTGTATTTTCGGCGTCGTCTTTGGGGACGCCGAAATGCCTTTCGCTGCCTGTTCTTCGGCATGCTAAAGGAGGGCCTTTTTATGTGGTATCCGAACAGACCTTCGCTTTTGTTTTTTGGGAACTGCCATGAGGCGAAAGCGTGCGTGATGGCCCAGAGGACAGTGAGGAACCGGAGGCTGTATCCCGGGTCACTGCATGTGCCTCGATGGACGGTATTTCCGAGAGTCTGCCATGGGGTGTGTATTTCTTTGGGCCCTGGCCGCTGGGTGTCTTCTCCATCACAGGTCCGCCGGCCTTTCTCTGAGTCGGGGGCCCGCACTTGGGGTTTGAAAGGAACCCGTTCGCCTTGGCGTCACTCATGACCTTGAGACTGCCCTCGCTGGAGTCTTCCATCACGTCTATGGAGGCCTCGGCCTGCAAGGCGTGAGAGGCCCAGCATTTCGTCTGCCGATCCTGTAGGGTTTTAGACCGGAAAAGCTGACCGGATTTACAATGCTTTTCGGCGTGATCCCTTGCAAGACAGAAATTGCACTCAGTGCGTGTCTTTCCACGAGAATGTATGGTGGCAGGAGGGGAAAAATTTAAATGGGGTTTTGTCCTTTTATATTTTAAAAAGGCAGATGGATGAAAATAAAAGGGGATGATGGGATAAACATTCTCTAAAAGAGGTCATTATGGAGGCCACAGCTGGTCGTTGATCGATCAGTCGTTGACTATGTGGGTGTTCATTAGGAGCCTTCGAGTGGTTGAGCAGTCGTGCGGTGATTCGAACAAAGGAAAGGAAGAAAGTCTACAAGTAAAACTTTAGTTAATTAAAGGCATCAGCCTGGAAGAGAACTCCACATTTGCGACCGACTTCGATGGCGGAAAAAAAACAATCTAAGGGATCTCGACACGTGAAGGACCATGGGTACATTACACGTCGTACAAGGTGGTGGCAGGGTCATACCGCAGGCTAATCAACAGCAGAGCATGCATAACTCTGTGTGCGCTTGACGGGCACAGTCCCAGGGAAAACTGTGAATAGCTCCTAAGGGCACATACCCAGGAGCAGCTCCTGACATACAGGGCCAGTTCCAAGACAAACTGTGAGGAACAGACTACCTGACCTACCTAGCTACAAAGTAAAGTATGGTTGACTGGGCATCCCAAGTAAACTGCTCAAAAATCGGCACAGTCGGAAACATGAGTAGAGAGTACTCTGATGAGGACTCCGACGGCCCCCATGTCCACGGCATCAGGATGACACAGGCTGTCCAAAGGGCAATGAGTACCAGTAGGGAACAGAGACAAAAAGAGTAAGCCTTTGGGCGAAGGGTCTCAAGGTGACAAATTCGACCTCGATGCATTAATCCTCCCAAGGTCATCAGAGTGGGATCCACCCAACCACATCACAGCTTATCTGAAGAAAAGTCTGAGGGCATCTTTGAGTAAAGAGCCCAGGAATAAGATGAGGGCAGAATGCCCCAGGCCTACAGTGCCTGAAGGGGTGACCGAGACCCCCGAGATCGATGAACACATGCTGACCTTTATGGGAAGGTATGGCAAAGACATTCAAAAGGGCATAGACTAGTCCTGGGGAACTTGCAGGGACAACCTTCTTGATGTGGTTGGGCCAATCACAAAGATATGCCAATTGGCAGAAGAGGTCAAGCAGAAAAAGGAAGCTATTGACCTGGAGGTGCTTTCAGGCTGGGCACAAAGGGCAATATGTCTATTGGGCAATGTCAATAGTTCCGTTGCAACTGAGAGAAGGTGCTCCATCATCATGAAGATCAACCCCAATTTGGGGGAGCTAGCCCCATCAGAAGCAGCTGCGGCAGCCAAAGGAAAGGTATTCAGTAATACGTTCACCAAAGACATGGCAAAGTTTGCCAACACCTATGGTATGCTGGATAAAGCTCAAACCTCCCTGAAGGTCATCTTTGGGAGGAAGATTTTCGACAGAGCTGGCAGAGGCCGGGGCTGCTCGGCCAGCCGGTATACATACTACAGGCCCTCAGGGAACAGAGCCCAATGGAGGGAACAGAATGACCAGTGAGCCAACCCCTTCTTTCCATCCAGAGCAAGGGGCAGAGACAGAAGCTGGAGAAACAGTGGCATGCAACAGCAAAGCAACTCGGGTAAGAAAACCCATACCACAAGTTTGCACACTGAACGCAAACATCCCACCAGTGCGGATGGGGAGGGAAGAGTGGTGCAGCATATATTCATGTGGAGAGAGGTATCTCCAGAAGCCTGGGTTTTGCAGACGTCAGAGGGGTTTCTCTTGTACAATATCCAGTGCAGGTGTACCCACCAAGACTGATCAGGGTCAGCAAAAAAGACAACATATTGCTAGACAGCGAGATAAGAGATGCCACGGCTAAAGAAGGCCATCAGACCAGCGGTCAGCGAACAAGGAGGCTTCTTAAGCAACATGTTCTTGGTTTCGAACTGCGTCCTGAAGAACAATCTTGATGTGGCGGATAACGCTGGACGCATCATAGCGGAGGAACCGCTCATTAAGCGGCATGCCTGGTTTAGGCTGTCGGGGTTTAAGCTAGTGACTCAAGCAACCCTCTTAAACACGCCAATAGAGGCAAATGTATTATTTGGGAAGGCTGTAGAGGACACCCTCAAGAGTGCCAAGGATGAGTACGATACTCTTAAATCTCTTGGGCATTTAACTAAGAGACCTTATTCTCAACAGGGTGCCCCAAACTCTAAGAGATTTCAGACCCAGGGCGCCCAACGCTCCTCAGGCTACTCTCGGGGAGGACCGTTCTCTTCCAGGGGTGAGTCACAAGGCCAAGGTACCTTGTCCAATTTTCAAAGAGGGAATAAAAGAGGCAGAACCTCGCCTGGGAGAGGCTCAGCCCCTCCCAAACAATGACGCACAGTTTCAGGTCCCCTCCCATGCCAATCCATTAAGAGGCAGAATCTCTCCATTCGCCCACGCATGGGCGGGGATAACATCGGAAAAGTGGGTGTTGTCCACCGTGGCAGGCGGCTATTTTATCGAGCTGGTACATAGACTGCCTGCCGAGACAGAAGAAGATAGCAGAAGAACAATCAATACTTCTGAAGGAAATAAAGGCGCTACTCAACAAGGACGCCATAGAGATCGTCCCGGCAAATGAGGTAAACAAGGGTATTTATTCAACCTACTTCCTTGTGCCAAAGAAAGACCTTACCATGCGCCCAGTACTAGATCTGCGCCCTGCAAACAAATATGTCAAACCATAAAAGTTGAGCATGACCACACTCCAAGAAGTGATTCCACTCCTGAAACGGGGAGACTACATGGCGACATTGGACATGAAAGATGCATACTTTCATATTTCAATGCACCCTGCGCACAGAAAATACCTGCGTTTCGGGATGGCGGGAGTATGCTACCAGTTCAAAGTACTCCCATTCGGCATCGCCTTAGCACCAAGAGTATTCACCAAAGTGCTTGCAGTAGTGGCGGCACACCTGCGCAGAAAGTCCATCTCAGTATACCCTTATCTGGACGACTGGCTAATCACTGGGGAATCTCCTCAAATGTGCAAATTAAATATGCAAAGGACAATAAACCTTCTATTCAATCTGGCTTTCTCCATCAACAAGAAAAGATCCAGTCTAGTTTCTAGCCAAATAAAACAATTTCTAGGGGCTATTCTAAACCCAAAGGAGGAGCTGGCATTCCCCTTAAACAAGAGTACAAAATATGCTGTTGCAGGTACCCCAATACAAGGTCGATCGCCAGAAAACTGTACACAAAGCAATACGTTTGCTTGGGATGATGGCCTCTTGCATTCATTTAGTTACTCATGCGTGCCTGCGCATGCGTCCAATGCAGGAATAGTTAGCAGAACAGTGGTCTCAGGCAAGCGGATAGTGGGACGATCTAGTGGTTGTTTCGCTAACCCTGGTTCAAGCGCTTTGCTGGTAGTCCAAGGACAACTTGTTAGAAGAAAAAACGTTTTGCGCTCCAACAGCACAAGCAATCCTCACTACAGAACCCTCACTTGCCGGATTGGTGGCGGGGGCACACTTCCTCCACCACACAGCCCACGGACAGTGGACACACACTACTGCCCAAAGACACATCAACTTCCTGGAGCTCTTGGCAGTCCTGAAGGCGCTTCCAGCCTTTCAACATCTCAAGGGTCAAACAGTGCAGGTCCTCAGACAGTACCACAGCCATGTTCTATCTAAACAAGCAGGGAGGCACACACTCTCTAAATCTGTCCAAGCTATCCCAAAAAATATGGAAGTGGGCACTCAAGCGTAACATGTTCCTAACATGTTCCAGGGGAACTCAATTCTCTGGCAGACACCCGCTACCAGAAGAACACGGGTGGCAACTCGACAGATCCTAGGCAGAATATTCTCATTATGGGGTCACCACCCACTAGACTTGTTCGCCACAAAGCTAAACGCACAGTGCCCAGGCTTCACATCCAGGTTTCCCCAGCAAGGTCCCAAGGGGAATGCCCTGTGGATGAACTGTTCAGGGAAATTTGCTTACGCTTTCCCCCCCAACATCACTCCTGAGTAGAATAGTGCACCAGATGCACCAGGAACAAGTAACCCAAATCCTGGTTGCTCCTATGTTGACGAGATAGCCTTGGTTTCCACATCTGCTCAGGCTGGTGATGTGTGACCCAATCAATCTCCCATGCCCATACATGTTGGCACAACACAAGGGGGCATCCCTCCACCCATGCCCACAATCAATGAACATGGCAGCTTGGCTCCTGAAGTCATAGATTTTGTCCACTTAAACCTTCCACAAAGGTGTATGGATATCCTCAAGGAGGCATGAAAGCCCAACACCAGATACAGCTATTTTAATAAGTGGCAACGATTTGTGGTCTGGTGCACATCACAATCACTGAGTCCTTTAGAATAGTCTCCAGCTAACATTCCACACTACATGCTTCACTTACTAGACTCTGGCCTAGTATTTTATTCCCTAAAAGTGCATCTGGCGGCCCTATCTGCTTACACCGCTTTACATAACAAGTTGTCCTGGTGGAAAGTCCCTGTCATTAAGGCATTCATGGAAGGGGTAAAGAGGTTTTACCCCCCAATTTCCTACCCTCCCCCGGGTTGGGATCTCAATGTTGTGCTCACCAAGCTCGTGGGGCCACTCTTTGAGCCTATACACAAGGACAGCCTAAAGCATCCTACCTATAAAACTGCATTCCTGGTAGCTATCACATCCATAAGACGAGTCAGTGAGCTACAGGCTTTATCTTCACAAGACCCCTTTTTCATTATACACAAGGACAAGGTTGTCCTCCAGACACATCCTAGGTTCTCACCTAAGTTCATTTCAATGTTCCATGTAAACCAATCCATAGAACTTCCCACCTTCTTTCAAGATCCATCAAACTCAGCAGAAAGAAGCCTCCATACACTTGATTGTACGGAGGGCGGTCTTGTACTATGTGAACAAAACCAAATTCCTGAGGCAAACAGACTAGCTCTGTGTTTCCATTGCGCCTGGTAGAGAAGGCGACCACATATTAAAAAGCGTGATCTCCAGATGGATAGTCAAATGCATACAACTCTGTTATTCCCTATCCAAGAGAGTTCTACCTTTCACACCTCAAGCACACTCTACCAGAGGCACAGGAGCTAACTTGGCTTTCATTGCAAACCTCCCTCTGGACATCCTCTGCAAAGCTGCTACATTAGAGCACCGGCCATACGTTCACAGAGCATTATTGCATTGACACACATTCTAAAGCAGATTCACAGGTGGGACAAGCCGTCCTAAAACATCTCTTTTGTGCTGTACCTTCTAACTTCCTACCTCTTCCTCGGTAATCTATGCAGAGCATGTGATCTAAGCAGATCCACAAGCTCCAGAAGGGATATACTACTTACCGTAATCGTATTTCGGGGGTATTTGGTCCTCCGACGTATTCCATATCTATGACAGTTAATCACCACTGCTGTGCTGCTTTGGAAAATGTTTGGCTCCTGCGTCGATGACGTCGATACGCTGTCCTCGAGGGCCTCCATCGAGCCGACGACACCGGATGTTATAAGTAGTACGCGCAACGCTGTAGCCTCAGTTCCATTTTTTCCGCGAACGTGTTTGCTTCGGAGATCTCGGCGCGCCTCGGTTCTTCTGAGTTCTGTTCTTTCGGTTCTTCGAAACTGTTAGTTGTGAAGATTTCCATGATGTCTTTGTCTTCTTCCACCCTGCGGCCAGGCCTTAAGAAGTGTCGGGACTGCGGGTCCAAGATGTCATTGACGTATTTGCACGTCGCCTGCTTCTGGTGCCTCGGTGAGGACCACGACACGGATGACTGTGTAGACTGCCAGTCGCTTACATTGAAGGCCTTGCGGGAGCGTAAGAAGCTTTCTGTAGGTAAGGTGGCCACGCCCTGGAAGTCGAGATCCACTGGGCTTTCGACTGACGATTCGAGGGGTGAGACTCTGCATTGTCGGCGTAAGTCCGGGGGGTCTCGGTCCAGGATTCGGTCCCACCATTCCTCTGCCTCTTCGAGACACTCACGGAAGCGCCAGAATCGGTCGCCTTCCCTGTCCTCATCCGAGGACTCCGCCCGTCGGCGGGTGGCTTGTCCCAACAAGCACTCCACTCCTGTGGAATGGGATTCATTCCGGCAGGAGATGTTGGTGATTTTTCAGTTGCCTTTCGAGGTCCCGGTCAGACAAGGATGGTCGCTCTAGACATGCCCGTTCCAGGTCGCGGTCCTCGACGCTCTCGAGACCGTCGGAGCCTGTGAGGTCTTCGAAGAAGACATCGACGCCTTCGGCGCCAAGCTCGTCGAGGGACTCTCTCGAGGCTCTGCCTCCGAGGAAGCCGTCGACTCCTTCGGCGCCCAGGCAGTCGAAGGACACGTTCGGGGCTCCGCCCTCGAGGACTGTGTCGAAGCCTTTCGAGGCTGCTTTGTCAGAGGTACCCCGTGGCACGGTGGAACACCCTAGAAAGGCTCTGGCCAAGGCTAAGAATGTCTTTGTCCCTTTTTCTGTGCCCTCATTCCAGCCTCTGGATTATATTTCTGAGGTGGATGAAGGGTCTGAGGAAGGTGTGGTTCCTGAGGAGGTACCCGACGAGATTTTGTCTGGTCATAGCCAGATTGAAGACCTGTGTCAGTCGTTGCACGACGCCAGTGGTCTGGACACCTCTCTGGAGGTGGAGTTCTGTAGGCCTAAGCCTGGCACCCATGTCGAGTCCTCGTACCGGCGCCTTATGTCGAGGGTAACGGAATACTTGGGGTGGTCTGCGCCACCAGACCTGACGGATATCCTCGACCAAGGTCCACCAACTGACCCGGTACTGCCATTCCATATGGCCTTGCAAAGAAGGGTGGCAGCGGCTTGGACTGCTCCGGAGAGTCTCCTGGCAGTGGGCAAGTCTTTGCCACGAAAATACCGCCCAGCCAGTAGCGACCCCTGCTACTTGACCACGCACCTCACTCCGGAGAGTTAGGTGATGCAGGCGTCTACGGCCCCAGCAAAGCAGGCGTCGTACCCTACCATCCCTCCTGATGGGGAAGACAAGCGTTTTGATGGCTGGGCGAAGAAAGTGTTTTCTTCAGGGGGTATGGCTTTACAGGCAGCCAACTCCGTGTGTGCCTTGTCACGTTTCACGCGCACTCGAACTGTATTTCGTTAGCGGCTGATCATATTCCCGAAGGGGAGGAACGGGATGGTTTTCTTGCTATTGTGCAGGATAGCAAGGATGCCATGTGTGAGTCCGTTCAGTCGGGTCTGGACATGGCAGATTGTGTCAGCCGGTCCATGGCGGCGAGCACCGTAATACGCAGGTTTGCGTGGTTGCGGAAATCGGGGGTTTGCTCCTGATGTGCAAGCCCGGCTCCTCAACATGCCCTTTGATGGTGAACATCTTTTTGGCAGCAAGGCTGACGAGAGCCTTAAGAGGCATCTTGTAGAGTAGCGTGCCATTACTTCAGATGTGTGGATTCTGGAGATCATAGCCCACGGCTACTGTCTTCCTTTCCAGCAGAGGCCTCGCAACAATCCACCAGGGAATCTCTCTTTGAAGAGTCCAGATCCGCTCCTTGTACAGGAAATACAATCCCTGCTGGAGAAAGGCGCCATAGAACCGGTGCCTGTAGCAGAGAAGAACAAGGGATGGTATTCCCCTTATTTTTTGATTTCGAAGAAAGACGGGGGATTGAGACCCATCATGGACTTGCGCGGTTTGAACAAACTCCTCAGGAAGGACAAGTTCAAGATGGTTACTCTTTCTCCAGTCCTCCAGGACCTTCAACTTAAGGACTGGTTTGTGTCTCTCGACCTCAAGGACGCTCACTTTCATGTGCCGATCCATCCCAAGCACAAGAAGTACCTGAGGTTCGCGGTTGGCCACTCGCACTTTCAGTTTCGGGTCCTGCCATTCGGATTGTCCTACGCCTGAGGGTCTTCACCAAGCTCATGGTGGTGGCGGCAGCGTATCTCAGGAAAGGGGGATTCACGTCTACCCTTTCCTGGACGATTGGTTGATCAGGGCGCGCTCTCCTGAGCAAGTCCTGGATCATCTGTCCGTCACCTGCCACTCCCTTCACAAGCTGGGCTTCTTCCCAACTTAAAGTCCCACTTGACACCAACTCAGCGGCTCCAGTACATCGGAGCAGTGCTCGACACATCCCTGGGGCAATGTTTTCCTCCCCAGGTGAGGGCTCATCACATTCAGCAGATGGTGCACAAGTTTCAGCAGGCCCAGAGTCTCCTGGCGGTCGAGTTCTTGAGGTTGCTCGGCCTCATGGCATCCTGCATTCTTCTGGTGCCAGAGGCTCGACTGCGGATGAGATCTCTGCAGTGGGCTCTCAAGATGCAGTGGTCACAGTCCTCCGGCAGGCTGTCGGGCCCCGTTCAGGTGCCGCCCTCGGACGGCCAGGACCTTCTGTGGTGGCCCGTCGAAGGCAATCTGATGAGGGGGGCTCCATTTTGGCTACCCTGGCCGCAGGTGACTATCGTGACGGACACCTCCCTCACGGGATGGGGAGCTCATGCCAACGAGTTGACAGTCAGCGGCCGTTGGTCTCTGTCGGAGTCCAGACTCCATGTCAATCTGTTGGAGCTGAGGGCCGTCAGGCTTGCCCTGAAGGCTTTTCTGCCGACTGTGCGAGGAAAGAATGTCCTGATTCTGACGGGCAACACAGTGGCCATGCACTACCTCAACAAAAAGGGCAGACAGGGTCACTTCCTCTGTGCAGGGAGGCGATGCAGCTCTGGTTCTGGGCCATACAGCAGGAAATTTCGATCTCGGCAGTTCATCTGTCCGGAGATGAAAACGAGACGGCAGACGCTCTGAGCAGGCAGAGCATGATCTCTCACGAGTGGGAGCTGGCTCAAGAGATTCTCCTGGAGGTCTTCGCCCTTTGGGGGACCCCTCAAGTGGATCTCTTCGCCTCCAGTGTCAACCGGAAGTGCGAAAGGTGCTGCTCGCAGGAGTTTCCTCCAAGAGGAGCCTTAGGAGACGCGTTCGTGGTGGAGTGGTCCTTCCCACTGCTGTACGCGTTTCCTCCAGTCCCCATCATCCCGCAAGTGCTGCAGAGGTTACCGAGGTTCCGTTCCCAGATGATCCTCATTGCTCCGGCATGGGCTGCGGAGTACGTGGTACCCGGACCTTCTCGACTTGTCCATCTGCCCTCTGCGTCGTCTTATTTATTTATTTTTTTATTTATTCACATTTGAATAGCGCACTTGCAGCCCATGGACATCGAGGCGCTGTTACAAGTAGGTGTTGGATTCTTAATTCAGCAGATATGCATGAGACCAGAGGTCTTATGGATAAAGAATTACAGGCATAGTTGCAGGTGAGGCATGATATTCGTAATACAGTAACAGAGTGCAGTCAGGTACGTTTCATACAAAGAGCTTAGTTTTAACAGCTTTGCGAAAGGCTAGGTGGGATTCAATCATTCTGATGTGCGGTGGCAGTGCGTTCCAGTGGGTGGCGGCCCGAGTGGGAAAGCTGGCACCACCGGCGCGCACCTTGCGTGATTTGGGCGTGACAATCGTGTTGGTATAGCACATTCTTAATGGTCTGGTGGCAGAGTGCTTGGTGATTCTTTGGGTCAGGTAGGGTGGAGCAAGTTCATGGAGGCATTTGTGGGTGAGGGCGAGTGTTTTGAAAACAATCCTCTCTTTCACCGGAAGCCAGTGTGCCTGTCTTCTGACATGTGGTCTTTTCTCGCGGTACCTGTGGCCGCCCTGAGTGCATTGTTTTGAACTAGCTGAAGTTTGGCCAGGTTCTTATTGGAGGTCCCAACGAGTAGGGCATTACAGTAGTCCAGCCTAGATCCAATTATTGCCCTAGCAATGGTGAGGCAATTCTGGCGTGACAGGAAAGGTCTGGCAGCGTTGAGGACTTTCGAGTAATAGGCTGAGGAGGAGGCAATGGCATTGACCTGTCTATCCATTGACAAGTCGGAGTCTAGGTAGACTCCGAGTGTCTTCACATGATTGGAGACCTTGATGGGAATGTTGTCGATAGTGAAGGAAGTGTACTGTTCACCGAGGTTCCCCAGCGTGGAGGGTGCTCCTATGAGGAGGAGTTCAGTTTTTTCACTATTGAGGCATAGCCAGTTATCTGCCATCCATGATTGGATAGTGGAGTAGATGGTGGTAAGAGTTTTAGTGTCCGCCAGGTAATCGCCTGTGAGTGGGATGAGGACCTGGGTGTCATCCGCATAGTTAGTATACGAGATGCCCAGGGAGTCAAGGATGCTGAACAGTGGCCTGGTGAAGAGGTTGTAAAGCGTGGGCGCGATACATGAGCCCTGAGGCACACCGCAGGTCTTCCCTACCGAGACGATCTGCTCTCACGGGAGGAGGGTCAGGTTCTCCAACCAGAGGTCCTATCCCTCAACCTTCACGCTTGGCTTCTGAAAGGTTGGGGTATAAGGCTTGGGACCTCCCTGAAGACGTGGTGGAGGTGTTGCTTTCGGCCAGACGGCCTGCAACTAAGTCCCTGTACCGTTGCCGTTGGAGAAACTTCTGCGACTGGTGCAGGGTTAAGAATGTGGATCCTTTTTCATGTGACATTCCTGTGGTTATGTCTTTTTTCTTTCGTTAGCCCACAAGGGCCTGCAAGTGGGTACCATGAAAGGTTACCTGGCGGCGCTGTCCATATTTAAGCGCTCGTCTGAGGAGTGTTATTTCAAGATTCCTTTAATGTCTGAGTTTCTCAAAGGGCTCACTAATGTGTTTCCGCCGTCACCTTTCCAGGTGTATAGTTGGGATTTGAACCTTGTTCTAAAATTTCTAATGGGTGCTCCATTTGAGCCTTTACGTTCTGGCATTTTGAGACTGTTGACTCTTAAACTGTATTTTTAGTTGCGGTCACTTCCGCTCGCAGAGTGAGTGAGTTGCAGGCACTTTCAGTTAAGCCACCCTTCACTGTGTTTCATAAGGACAGGGTTGTCCTTAGAGTTCGTCCTTCCTTTCTTCCGAAAGTGGTGTCGGAATTTCATTTAAGCCAGATGGTCATCCTATTCGAAACATCTGTGAAGCAGCCACTTGGGCTTCGGTCCATACTTTTGTACGACACTACTGCCTAGATTCCATCCATGGGCAGGATCTGGCCTTTGGCAAGGCGGTCCTTTACTCTGCAATTTGTTTGGACATTCTAAATTTCTATTTTCTAAATTGTTTTTCCCTCCTCCATTCGTTGGTACTGCTTTGGGAGTCTGTCATAGATATTGAATACTTCGGAGGACCCAATCCCCTCGAAGAACAAGTTACTCTCTTATCTGGTAACGTTCTTTCAATGGAATGGTCCGACGACTTATTCCATATCGCTCCTTCCCTACCTGCCCCGCTACAGAATTTCTCATGCGATTGCAGCTTACGTTTCCGCAAGGCTTTCTGTGATCAGACTGGCAGAAGATTGGTGCCACACGTTCTAGGGAAAAAACTGCAACTGAGGCTACAGGCGCCGCGCGTCCTACTTATAACATCCGGTGACGTCGGCTCGACGGAGACCCTCGAGGACAACGTATCGACGTCATTGACGCAGGACGCAGATGCCTAAAATTTTCCAAAGCAGCACAGCTGTGGTGATTACCTGTCATAGATATGGAATAAGTCGTCGGGCCATCCCAGCGAAAGAACGTTACCAGGTAAGAGAGTAACTTGTTCTTCTGGTGCTTGCATCTGCTTAGATTCACATGTGCCCACCCTTCTTCACCTACTGGAGTAGAAGGTGCATAGATGTTTTTCTGGGTTATCACTGTATCTGCTTTATGACCTCTGTACTAACGCTATACTTCATGAAACCTCATGTCAGAAACAATCTAAGGGACCTTGGCGCTTGAGGGACCATGGGTACAGTACATGTCACACTAGGGATAGTATTACTAAACATGCCCTGTCGACGTCTGTTTTCGAGTTTTGAAAACAAATTGTGTAATACTCTGCGACTTCCACTAGATGTCGGACTATGCAGTGCCTGTGAATCTAAGCAGATAGAAGCACCAGAAATACAATTACGGTGAGTAATGTATCATATATATATATATATATATATATATATATATATATATATATATATATATATATATATATATATATATATATATATATATAGGTCCTAATGGTAGTACGCTCTGGCACCAGAACCTCCCTGGGTCTTACTGTGCCGCAATCTTCCATGAGGCACTGCCTCCTGCTGTCCCAGCCGAACGTCGTAGCTTGTTGAGTCCCGTTGCGTTCCTCACTCTATTCTGCGGATCTGCTCCTCCAGTTCAGCCATGTGCACTGCTCGACCCGCCTAATCTATGCTCTTACACACCCACACCATGGAAGTTGTCGGTCTTTGACAGTTTATTTTGAAAGTTATGGTAATTGGTTTTTGCTGCTCGAGAAGAGTTGAAATGAGCATAATCCGAGCCTCTGGGTCTTGACATAGAATCTGGATGGACTAAACTGACGTTTTTGCGTTCTACAGGGGCACATTCTAATGGATATTTCGCTCACTCGAAACACACCTCCAGGTACATGCTGGTGTGTGTACTGCCTCCATGACGACTCTGGACGACATCACTTCTACCTACCAGAAAATAGATCTAGTTTATTGCGTAGTAATCACTTTATTTTCTCTTCAGCGTTATGTCTCTTAAATCGGGCTGAAAGCCCCGTATAGGCTGTCAGGCAAATACTTGTCTAGAACCTCTTCGTTTGGTACCTGGGGTAGGACCATTACACTGAGGAGTGTAGATCCTTCCAGTTGGCGCACTACAAGGCAATAAGCCATCCACTCACCAGGGCCCTCATGGCTTTAAGCAAGACTGGTTTGTGTGGAGCCAATGGTTGCATGACTAGGAAAGCTAAAGAGACTCCAGCATTCTTCAGAGGGTGCAGGGTGGGGAAAAAAGAAGAGCTCTTAGTCAAATGACAGATCTTCGTCTTCCAACCATCACTCCTCTTCCCGTCACCGCCACTATCTGTGCTCATCTGTGGGACCTGCCCTTCACTGGACACTGGATCAGTCGGATGTATTTTGTGCTTCTTTGCATTATGACTTGAGAGACATGCCCCTAGCTGTGAGCTACCTGGAGGGCGTTTCAGAGTGGTTGCAGTATGCCTCTCCGCATCCAAGTTACATATCACTCCTAGAAATGGAAGACCCTAAAGAATAGGGGCAGTCAGGTGATTTATGGCTCTGATTTCTTAGACCACTCCCACATTTCCATAACCAGTCGTAGGCAACTCGGAAAAGCAGAGAATGTGCCCTTAGGCATTTAGTCCTGTGTGGATTTTGTGGCTCTACAGCTATCCTTGGTTGCAGGGTATTGTGTTTTGGGGGGACCCCATATTTAATGGATTAACCTGAGAAAGGAAAAATCATGCTGTCGGAAGAATCTGGCACTTTACATGTGCCTCAGGATCCTGTATGATGGAAGTGACCCACAAGTTTAGCCAAACACTGTAAGGGATACGAAAGCTTTCCAGTCGGTGTCTCATACCCTGTCAATCAATGTGCCACAGGGTGGCACCCACTAGGATGGGCCCCCCTTGTTCAACTGATGATCCTTTAAATGAAGGCAGCCCAAGAGAAATTCAATGGTTATGTGCTGAAGGACCCCATATGCCAGGAGGATTCCTTAAGGGTAACTCATGGCAAGATGCAAACACCAAAGAAGAGGGGGGAAAACCCAAATCCCCATACCAACACACAGGTTTTATGTAAAATGTGACCCTTGCGGCCTCTTACTGGCTGCTCATTGGAGGAAGCAGTGCTGCAGGGCACAAGAGTGGCTTGCAGATCTTTGACACGGTATCCCGTATGTAAGAAGGAGCTCACACTCCTGTATACCAGTATGAGGGGTAGTTCATGGGCCTTGCAGCGGCATGCTGCAGAGCCCAAACAAGGAGGCCGGGCTCCCACTTAGTCACAGGATGGACCAGGAATTCAAAGCCTCTGGGCTACGCAAGGAGACGGCAGCAAGTCTGAAAAGCACAACCGCCAATCGAAACGCTTGAAACAACTGACCAATCCCAAAGGAAAGTGACCAATCCCAAAGAGACAAAGAAAGGTGCATTTTCACGGCATATGGCTATACAAGTGTGAGAGCCAGTCAGAGAAACAAACTGGTCAGAATGCAGGATTACATGTGCCCCGGCATGACAAACTTGGAGGAGCAGGATCCTGGCAGCCTAGTTCACTATCTGCCAGCATACTACAGCTTTGGTTCCTAGATGCTGGTGCATGTCTGGAGCACACGTTTGGGTCAGAGGTCCTGGAATTGCTGCAAGAATGAGGGGTTGTATATCCCTAATCCAGTGATAGGGGAACTATTTCCATAAAACAGTGAGAGGGTCATTATATCTCTACCATAGCAAGTGTTTTGAAAATCAAGAAGCACCCCGGGATGATATATTCTTGATGCTGGATTTTGATAGTGCGCGGTACAAATGTCCTTTAACATTAACACTATCACCACCGTAGTGGTCCCTTGGCGCTCTGGCGGCTCTGTAAGAGGAGGGGAGGTTGAGTTAGTGGGAGGAAGCAGGAAAAGTGCAAGAGAGCAGTGATGTGCTGTTGGCGGCCTCAGCCCGGTGGGTCCGTTGGCTGGGCCTGGCGTGTTTTCGGCCGGTAGTCGTTGTGTACTGTTGTGCAAGGCTATGTGTGTTTTTGTTTTGTTGTTGCAATGTAGTGAAGTTTGTGCGGTTTGTTGTGCTGTAGGTTTTGGTTGTGTTTGGTTTGGAGTTTTAGAGGTGTATGCAGAAAGGGAAATTGTTAGTAGGGTTGATTAGTTTGCGTCTCTATCCTGAATTGAAGTGCTCGGCTTGCATAGTCTCCCCTGTTGCGGCTCTGTCCTGATCTGGGTCTGACTGGTATACAGGTTCCATACTCCTCTAGTCCCCGCCTCTAATATGCTCTCTGATAGGTCCCCTTATCCTCCATTTAGACTCTAGTGGGCCTGCCTATGACAACCTCTCAGGTGCCCAGAAGCTTGATGGGCTCTGCACCCCTGAGATGAGAAATCTGGAGGGAAATCGCGTTCCTTGCTCAAGATCGGACCGTCCTGTACACTTGACATTGTCCCATACATGCACCTCACCTTTAGAGAGTTCCAAAGTGGGAATGTCTTTTTTCATTTTAGCTTCTTCCCTTGCCAAGGGGTCTCCAACCTTTCGTTTCTACAGATGTTCTGGAGTTGGACCCCCATTATATTTCACCATTGGCTATGCTGGCAACGGCAATCCAAAAGCCTACAGCTATCGGCTTTTATTCCAAACCCCCACCTAACAAATACAAAAATCTGATAAACCTATCTTTGTATCATGTCATTATGTTCATTTGCCGCACCTGTCTGTTCCATCTTCATCCAAGGCTGGTGGCCCTTTATCGCTCAGTAGAAACTGTCTCATCATCAGTCTTCTCTCTCTGAACCAGGAGCTCCTTTTTCGTACCCTTCTGAGAGTCGAGGTTTCACTTGATTTTTTTTTTCGTTGTTATATATTCGCCACAAGGCTTTTCTTAACTATTCCATAATTCATCAACAATGCAACAAACAATTCGAACAATTAAAATGCAGCGTATTCAAGAAAGACATGAAAACTCTTCCTTCCAAAGAATGTGCCAATTATTCTCAACTACGACAGTCACCACCATTAAAAAAGAAAAAAAACAAAGGAATAAGGAGAGATGAGATAAGAGAGTAAAACGGACGGTTTCCAACCTATCTAATTAGCAGGGCATCTCAACCTGGCAATAAGTACCCCCCATGTTTACAGCTTCCAAACTATTTATTATCAACATCCACAGGCGCATAAGATGATAGACCATCGCCACATCATCTCCTTTTATAAAATCAATCCACATTTTTTCACTCTCCAAGAACTCATATGTGATGATTCCAGCTGACAAAAACATCTGTTTACTACATTCTTCAAAGTTAGTACAATACATTAGGAGATGTTTAACGATTCTTTCGCTAGCCCATTACAAAATCTACACATCCGTTCAGAACGAGAAATGCCTAGTTAATGGCCCCAAACTTCAAAGGTAGGAGCCACATTGAATTTTGCTCTCTTGTATTTGGTTTGCAGGAGTGTATTCAGAAAGGCCTTGAGATAAACAGGTATAGTATCTAAAGGAAATTCTTCCAGCAAGCAATCGTAAAAATGTCTTTTAGTTGCCAGATGCTATCCAACCCATTTATCTCTGCCTTAAGAATCTTCTTCAACCTTGCCTCTGATGGGGAGGCCACATCTAGACTCGGCCTTTCTTCCCAGATTGCACACTCAGACATTCTCTGTAAGCAGGCTATTTTTAGACAGATGTTTCATCTTTGCAGCTTCGAGTAGTAACAGTTTTAATCGTACTAATGGCAGAATCTTTTATGCGTTATTGCTGCTACCATCGAACTAGTAAAACACTCATGTCTCAAGTAGTCAATAGGGAGATTTTTCAGTACATGTAGCAATACTCTAGCTAACCTCCAGTTTGTCCAACCAAAGCTTTTTCCTATTTGTCCAGATTTCTGCGCCATAAGACAATTTAGCCACCACTTTAGCTTTATATGCACCAACTACCTGTGAATAGCCTGCATGCTGTTTTTCAAACAACTTTATGCCCTGTACTGCAACCCCAATGGCTTCTAGTTGAGCTTTCCAGGTAGGATGATGGCCTATTATTACTCCCAAATACTTATATCCACAGACTTGTTCGGTGTAACAAGGCAGGACAAACCCACCAATCAACTGGACACTTTTCTTTCTTTGTCACGGGTCTCACACCCACAAGTGTGAAAACATTTTACACATTTTGACTGATGTTCCCAAAAAAATGCTTTATTTGGTTTGTTTAAAAACGTCCACAGTTATTGTGTTAAATCAACATTGTTCATGTTTCTTATGGCAACTGGTTCAAGTTTCACTGCCACAACATGTACACGTGTCGATCAATCAAGATCCTCTTCAGGTGGCAATACATAACAAAAGCAAAAACAAATCTCACTGGATTATTGATAAACGGTTCTCTCAATTTATACCGATCTCTGAAGCCTTTAATTTCCTTACATTACGTTGAACGTAGTTAGTGCAACGCACTAACACTTAACTGGCTTTTCCATGTCTTTCTAGTCAAGTACGCATAGACATCCAGTTCCGCTACGTTACACTGAATGTAGCCCATGCAACAGACTAATGTTTTAATTGCTTTTTGCGCACATGCTGCTTCACGAGACATAAATAATGATGGGCGCGACACAGCATTCTCCATTACGTTGGGAAACCATATAGAGTTGAAAGGCTGGGGGAGGACAGATTTCTCAGGTTACCCCTGTTGGGATGAGAGACACATAAGAGGCCACAAGGAGATACAAGTAATGTAAGGTTTAATCAGGAAAGGAGACCACCGGACACCAGGGAGTCACCACAGCACCACCAACTTCACTCCTACAGCGCTTCTCCTGTGTCGTTCCCGAACTGAGGAAACTGTGAACCAACGCCATCACACTGCATTCTTATGCCAGGCACACTGTCTGTGGTATGGACGATGTTATCAAACGACCAAACTTGCCATCATCCAGGACTACAGTTTTCCTCCCCACTCTCTCAATCCTCTGTGGTTCTTTGAATTTAGACAGGCTTTTCATGATTGTCTGATGTTCTCGAACACTGACCCAGTCGCCTTCTTTGAACTCAACTTCACAGGTAGCTTTGAAGCGGTCCTAGTAGTACTTGTATTTTATTTGTTTCTCTCTCACTTTAGGAAGAATCTCATCCATATCTACTTTCCTAATATTTCTTTCAGTCAACCACAAGGGACTCAACCTTCTACAAGGCACCCTGCCCCTCATAACAAAGGGTTCAGTTTCAGTCACAGAATGGGGAGTCATCCTATATGCATTCAGTGACTCTTTTAGATTCTCCTTCCAGGGTAATGAATACGCCACCGCCAGCTGAATCATCCCCTTCATGAAACGATTCATGCGCTGGACGAGGCCGTTTGCCATAGGATGTTATAAACATGAGCATATGTGTGCGATTCCACAGTCCTTCAAAAAACTTCTGCATGTTTTTTGAGATGAATTCCACCCGTTGTCAGTGACCAGTTCCTCCGGGTCCCCTTCTCTGCTAAACACAGCATCCAAGAACGTCACGATTTTGATGGCCGTCACATTTTCTTCCATGACGCACTAGTCCACCCACAAGGACGGGTAGTCAACGAGGACCACAATGTACATCTTGCATGGCTCCAAACCCTCATAAGTTCCAGCAATCGGCAGCTTCTTCCACACTGACCCGGGGACTTGCACAGGTTGAAGAGGTGCCACGTTAACCTTTTTGGACTTGTCACTGACAGTGCACGCCTGGCACATATTCACTAAATCCTCGACCTCACTCCGCATCCCCGGCCACTATTCATTCTCTCTCACTCCTCTCATAGTAAGATTTCTCCCGAGGTGGCCTTCATGTGCCAAGCTGAGAATCTTCGCTTTCAAGGATTTTGGTGGAATTATGCAATCTCCTCTCACTACACACACTGCGCTTTCGGCACTCTTCACTGATTCGGTCAAAATCCAGAAGAGCATTCCCCACACTCTTCCAACCTTCATGAACAGCACGTCACAGCAAGCGCTGTTCAAGGTCCTCTGCCGATTCTCTGATCCAGTCCTCCTTTGCAAGTCCTGACTGAACATGGGCAACAATGCTCTCCTCAGTCTCCTTCATCTTCTGCCCTAACTCATCAGCCTAATGTAATCTGGCGAAGGAATTTGCGATAACATTCCCTTTACCTGGAGTGTACTTGGCATTGTACTGCATGATCTGCAGCATCCACCTGTGAATTCTCAGTGAGGCCAACTGTGGGCTTTTAGAATTCATTATGTGAATGAGGGGATTGTGATCTGTCTCGAATATAAATGGCAGCCCCCAGATGAGTGTTCTAAAATGCTCCAATGCCCACTTCACGCCCAGAGCCTCCTTCTCAATGGTGGAGTAGTTTAGTTCTGCACCCTTCAACACCCCAGAAGCAAAGACAATCGTTACCTCTCTCCCTTCCTGGACTTTTTCAAGCACTCCCCCTAATCCCACATCACAGGCATAAACTGTGATTATGCTGGTATACATTGTGAGGGGTTGGTGACATCAGTTATTATGACCTCCCATTCTTTCTGGCGCAGATCAGACCACTCAAATTTTACATTCTTCTTCATGAGCGCGCTCATGTGATGGTTTTTTGTCTGTGAAACATGGGAGAACCCCATGAAAGACCTAAATTGGTCCTTATTGGTAGGAACAGGCATACTTGTTATTGTTTCCACTAGTTCTCTTTTCAGTTTGATGCCTTCACCATTGATCACATGTCCTAGGTACGTAACTTCTTGCACCTTGACCTTGCACTTTTCTATTTTAAGAGAGTCCTTTCTCACTGATTACTTGTAAAACTCCCAGAAGTTTCGCATCATGTTCCCTTTCCGTAGATGAAGCTATCAAGATGTCGTCTTACAAAAAATACACCCCTTCCAATCCACCAAACAGTTGTTAGATGAGTCACTGGAAGACTGCGGCAGCTGAAGCCAGTCCAAAGGCATGCATTTCTATCTATACGCACCCAACAGTGACACAAAATATGTTAAGTGCTTTGATTCTCCATCTAACACTACCTGATGGTAAGCAGATGATAGATTTAATGTGGTGAAATACTTTGCTGGCTTCATAGTTGTTAGCAGTCCGGCAATGTTGGGGAGAGGGTGCCTGTCCAACCAAATGTTGGCATTTAGATCCTTGAGAGCCATGCGTATTAAACCATCTCTTTTCTGCACAATTACAATAGGAGATAACCAATCCGAAGACTCAATTGGTTCTATCATGTCTTCCCTACAGACCTTCTCCAATTCTTTCTGTAGCGCATCTTTAGTGCCAACAGGGATGTTTCTTGCTTTGTGAACAACTGCCTTTACCCCTCATTTCAAAGAAATACAGTGTTTAAATCCTTTGAGCTTCCCGATTGTGTCGTTGAGTACTTGTCTAACTGGTTCACTAGGTCTTCCTTGGAGGAAAACATTTGAGTCGTGACACTTAGAATAGAATTTTTCTTCTCCGGGTGAATTTTGAGTCGTATCGCAGCTTGTTCATCCCAGCCCAGAACAGACGATCCTTTCTGAGCCACATACAATTTGCAATAGTTGTCTCTGCTCCCAAACTCGAGGTATACCCATTTGAAACCAAGAATGTTTATGGGCTTGTGGCCATAACCTGTAGCCCTTACATTGGATGGTTTCAATTCTTGTGTGGGACCGCCCAATACATTCTGGAATGTAGCCACATCTACCATGGCATAAGGCGACCCAGTATAAATTATCACTTCAAGCGGAACTTTGTTTATTGTTATTCTTTCCCACAGTCCTTTTTTTTTTAAAGTATAAATTGTGAGGATGTTTATTTTATTTATATAGCGCGCCTGACCCATAGGTGTCTGAGCGCTTTAGGTAAAGAAAGTGGTTACATGATACAATTATATAGTGGTTACATGATACAGTTATAAAGACAGATTACAGATAATGATTTCAAATAACAAATGAGAAAGCAAGGGTGGGGGGGAAGCATAGGAGGGTATGTGATATGAAATACAGAAAGATGTATACATGAGGTAGGGGAGTAAAGAGATTTTTCAGGTGTAAGGTAAGTAGTGTGTTGTTATTCAGTAACCATGTGATGAAGTGACTTCTGAATTTTTTAGAGGTTAGAATTTTTTGATGTCCTGTGGAAGAGTGTTCCATAATTGGTTGGCTAAAACCGGGAAACTGGTTCCGCCAGCTCTTTTTAGATTGCACATGGGCACCACCAGGCAAGATGTGTTGGTGGATCTTGTGATTCTGGTTGACAATTTCATAGTGAATTTGTCTGTGAGATATGGTGGGGCTTGGTGGTTCAAGGCTTTGTAGGTAAGGCAGATGGTTTTTAATTCAATTTTCTCTTGTATGGAAAGCCATTTGTAAAGCTTTCTGGTTGCTGATATGTGCTCTCTTCTAGGTATGTTTAGTGCAGCGCTGAGCGCATTATTTTGCAGAACCTGTAGCTTGTTAATTATGGATTTGTTGGCGCCTAAGTATAGGCCATTGCAGTAGTCCAGTTTGGACTGTGTAAGTGCTCTGGCCAGTATGAGGCAGCTGTTAGACAGTAGGGGTCTACAAGCCCTGATCAGCTTGCCAGTGTAGGCGGTGGCTGAGGCAGTCATATTAACCTGTTTGGTTAGATTGGTGTTGGCATCGAGGTAGAAACCCAGGGTTTTTACATCTTTGGCAATGGGTATGTTCCCATCGATGAGGATAGTATTGTAATTAGGACTGAGTTTCTGAAAGTTATTGGGTGAGCCGGCTAGGAGCAGCTCAGTCTTATCATTCAGGCAGAGGCCGTGTGTGGCCATCCATGCCTGAATGATGGTGTAGACTTCGTTAATCCGGCAGACATCTATGTCGTAGGTGCCTGATAATGTTAGGATTATCTGGGTGTCATCTGCATAGTTGGTGTAGGTGACACCCAGATGGTCCAATTTGTCGAATAGGGGCTTTGTAAAGAAATTGTACAAAGTGAGCGATACGCAGGAGCCTTGTGGGACACCGCAGGTGATGGGGATCGGATCAGCTGCAGCTGTGGGTGAAAAGACCTGCATGGTGGTTTTCGCGAGGAAAGATTGAATCCACGTGACAGCGGAGTTGGAGAAGTGTGCTGCCAATGACAGGTGGTCGCATAAGATTTTATGGTCAACCAGATCAAAGGCTGCCGATAAGTCTAAGAGAAGTAGGATGGCAACTCTACCTTTGTCTTTTTTATTTCATGGATCTGGCGTTTGTGGTCAACCAGGGCAGTTTCCATTCCATGTCGGGGTCTAAAGCCAGATTGACGGGTTCCTAGTAGTTGATTATTCTCTAGATAGTCTTGAATTTGCAAGTATGCAACTCTATCTAAGATTTTCAGTAAAAAAGGGACTGTGATAATCGGTCTATAATTAGTTGGTATAGACGGATCTAGTGTTTGCTTCTTGAGTAATGGGAGAACTCAAGATTGTTTCAGGTTACTTGGGACTGAGTTGCTGGCGAATGAAGCATTTATTAGTTTGGCAATAAAAGGAGATAAATCTCTGGCTGCATCTTTTATGATCTGAGCTGGGCAACTGTCACCTTTACAGTTAGATGGTTTTAATGATGCTATAATTTTTTGTACCTCAGGTATGGATACGTTGTTGAATTTGAATCCTGAGTTGAGGTGTACAGTCGAGGGCAGGATTGGGCCGGTGAGATTGTCGGAGGTAAATTGGAGATGTCAGCAATTTTGGCCTGGAGCCCTGTGATTTTGTTGGAGAGAGCATTTTGAATGCTATTGCACCAGGGTTTATCCTTGGTGCAGGTATCTACCGGTGGATTAGGGTTTCCCAATTCTTTTAGGATGTTAAATAATTCTTTAGTACTGGATCCTGCCTGGTTTATTCGGAAGTTGAAGGTTTCTTTTTTGGTGCGGAGTATCTCGCTTTTATATGTGGCGGTGAAATTGGTTAGGTTAATTTTATTTTCTGTAGAGGGGGTTATTTTCCAAAGTGTCATGTTTTCTTTTTTCTGTACATAGTAATTTAAGTTCTCCAGCATTGGATCTTTCATGGATTCACATGCTTAGAATATTCCCCGTCGTCAGGCTGGGAATCCCCGGTACATTATATAGACCCTTTCCCGTAGGAAAACTTTTTCGACGCTTATGCGTCCTATCCACCTCGTTTTGTATCATGCGTGCCCGCGCCGTCAGGACGCCATGATATAAATACAGGACCCGCCCCCGCGCTCCCTCAGATTTCAACCGTCTTTCAAAGTAGTGGGATCCTCGTGGTTACTGCTAGTAGAAATTAGGTTTGTTTTTCGCTTCGGCGACATTACATTCTGGAAAAAATATGTCCGGAAAAGCTTTATTTCGTCCTTGTGCGACATGTGGACTCAAAAAAGTCTATGAAGGTGATGCCCACATGGATTGTATCTACTGTCTCCACCCGCACCACACGGCGGATACATGCGAGATATGCCAGGGTTTCTCCCAAAAAACCCTTAAAGACCGGAAAAGAAGGTTGGTCGACTGGCTTAACGACGGAGCGGGTGCCTATCCGGCATCAGAAGTTGGCTCCAGGAGCAAGTCGGAACCTCCCTCGAAGAAGGTGCGACCTGTCGAAAAACGCCCTGCGGACAAGCATACGGGGAAGCATGCTGGGTCTTCCTCATCACACAAAAAGTCCTCCTCCTCCTCCTCATCCTCTAAGACGGAGAGGCAAGCGGCATCAAAATCCTCCTCAGGGGACCGTCCTAGGTCTTCCGTGAGTCGAGACTCTTCAGCAGGGAAGTCGGCAACGACCAGGAGCAAGTCGGAACCTCCCTCGAAGAAGGTGCGACCTGTCGAAAAACGCCCTGCGGACAAGCATACGGGGAAGCATGCTGGGTCTTCCTCATCACACAAAAAGTCCTCCTCATCCTCTAAGACGGAGAGGCAAGCGGCATCAAAATCCTCCTCAGGGGACCGTCCTAGGTCTTCCGTGAGTCGAGACTCTTCAGCAGGGAAGTCGGCAACGAAATCAGCTACGAAGTCTAAAGGCTCGGTGCCGGCTACTTGCTCGTCGACCCCGGTGTCGCTGACAATGCCTATTACTATTCAGGCAGCAGCGGTGGGGATTCCTTCGTCGACGGTGACTCTATGGCCTGGCAGCCAGAGGCTTGTGACCCGGCCCCCCCTGAGGTCCTACTGCAGCCAGACACGGCCTTGTCGGCGTCGTCGGTGGAAGGAGAATGTGGCATGGTTATGCAGCCGTCGGACTTGGGCTTACGGCCTTCCAATACGTCGACGACGAGTGCGAGTGGGGGTGTGGTCCCTCTATCCTCGACGTTGCTGACCCCCCCAGACGGTTTTGTCTCTGGATGTGCTTAATACACTTCAGAAGCTCCTGCAGCGTCTGGATACGCAGATCCCTCAGCCTGGCACTTCATCGTCGATATTTTCTGCACCTTCCGTCGACGAACAAGCTCAAGCAGCTCGCTCGACGACCAGAAGCCCGTCGGCCTCCCAGGTGGCGAAGGATCGTCCTCGAGCGCAGGAGGAGGGTGAGCTATCGGAGTCCGATTCTATACGAGGTGACTCAGGGTCGGACATTTCCCTGTCACCGTCGAGAGACCCAACCTGGAATTTGGATGTAGAGGTAGAGTCTACGAGGAGCCAGGCACAACCATCTCCTCCGGATGATGTGGGAGCCTTCCATGCAATGATGGGAAAAGCGTGTTCCGAGTTCGGCTTAATTCCTGAGGAGCAAAAGAAAGACTGTTTTCTTTTTGATCACATGGGTCAAAGGAGGAAATCGGTATTTGCCATCCCAATCCTGGACCATGTGTGGCAAGAAGGCCTCAAGACGATGCGTCATCCGTTCTCGGAACCGGCTATTAAGGGGCGTATTGAGAAAAAGTTTAAAGCTCTGGAGTCCACTCCAAAATGTCTAACATCACAGCCTCTGTCAGACTCTGTGGTATCGGCGGCAGCGGCTAGGAAGGCCAGAGTACAGCAAAAATGTTCAACCCCACCAGAAAGCGAGGCCAGGAGGCAGGACGCCTTTGGAAAAAAGGTGCTCTCAGTCGGCGCCACGACGGTAAGAGCAGCCAACTCCTTGGCGATTGTATCACGATACGATAGGGAGATGTGGCATAAACTAGCCCCTATCCTAGAACATCTGCCGGAAGAACATCGAAAAGCAGCCATGTTGCTAGTACGAGATGGTGAGGAGGCCTCGAACCACGCAATTAATACTGCGGTGGACCTAGCAGAGTCTGGCTTCAAACAAATCAATCATGGCGTAGTACTACGTCGACAAGCGTGGCTCAAATGTACTACTTTCAGACCTGAAGTCCAATACAAAGTCCTAGACATGCCATGTGAAGGAGAACATCTGTTTGGAGACAAGGTAGATGAAGCCTTGAAGGGGATGAAAGAAGACACGGATACCGCTAGGTCTCCCGGCGCCCTCCAGACAGGTAGAAGTTTTCGCTCTTTTCGCCCCTTCAGGGGTGCTTCCGGAAACTCCCGCTTTGGAGCCTCTAGGGACCGTGGATTTAACAGGCCCTCATACTCCTCACAAGGTTACAGACGTGCATCCCAGTCGGCACGTAGAAGCAGAGATTATCAAGCCTCCAGACGACGCGGCTCGGGGCCCTCGTCGACGAAGGACAAGCAAACCAGCAACCAATGACGGCCTTCGGAACGTCCTGGGGGTCGAGTCTCTCATCATATCGACCAATGGAAATGCATCACCACAGATCGATGGGTTCTGGACACGATTCGCATGGGTCATGCGCTGCAATTCAAAAACAAGCCTCCAAGTCGTCCGCCAGTGTTTTCGGCCCAGCCCCACCTTTGAGTTCTAAGACAAGAGGTGGTGCTTATGCGGCAAAAAGGAGCGGTAGAACGGGTTCCTGTGGCACAGGAAGGACAAGGGGTTTATTCCCGGTTCTTCGTTGTCAAGAAGCCAAATGGAAAATGGAGGCCCATTCTCGACCTGAGGTACTCAACAAATGGCTAAAGAGCTCAAAATTCAAAATGCTAAAGCTCCAGGAGGTTATCAGGTCAGTGCAACCCATGGATTATCTGTCGTCGCTAGACATCCAGGACGCATATTTTCATATCCCAATACGTCCACGACACAGGAGATATTTAAGGTTCGTCGTCGGGCGAAAGCATTTTCAGTTCAAGGTCCTCCCGTTCGGTCTCAAGTCCTCCCCCAGGACGTTCACCAAGTGTTTGGCCCCTATAGCGGCCCATTTCAGGAAGGACGGTCACCATGTCTTTCCCTATCTAGACGACTGGCTGGTCAGAGGTTCGTCCATGGAACAAACACGAAACAGTCTGGGGGCCACGATGTCCCTCTTACAGGAACTGGGCTTCGCGATAAACTTCAGCAAGTCCTCCGTAGAGCCTTCGAGGACCTTGGTCTTTCTAGGAGCGGAGTTTCATACGCACACAAGCCTTGTAAGACCATCCAGCGAAAGGATACAGAAGCTACAAAGCAAGGCGTCGGAATGGAGATGCGGTACCAGGGTGTCGGTGCGCAAATACATGTCCCTGCTAGGGACCATGTCATCCTGCATTCCGTTGATAAACAACTGCTGTCTGTTTATGAGGCCTTGCCAGGAATTTCTAGCGGACCGTTGGGCGCAGAGCCAAGGTCGCTGGTCATCGACGAACAACTGGTACAAGCACTCCGTTGGTGGAGAGTTTCTACTCATTTAACGAAAGGAATGCCTCTGGTGGAACCGGAGTTCCAGAAGACGGTGGTGACGGATGCATCGCTGAGCGGATGGGGAGCTCATCTGGATACGTTACAGGTACAAGGCCGGTGGTCGTTACAAGAGTCCTCCCTGCATATCAACCTGCTAGAACTGAGAGCAGTGTGGTGGGCTCTAAAATCTTTTCTTCCTCAATTGAGAGACTCTGTGGTGCGTGTCATGACGGACAACACGACTACAATGTTTTACCTAAGGAAACAAGGAGGAACACGTTCCAGGTCCCTGTCGATGGAGGCACAGAAAATCTGGCATTGGGCCCTGCAACACAACATGCTAATCTTGGCGTTCCACCTGCCAGGTGTGAGAAATGTGGAGGCCGATGCCCTCAGCAGGGAAATGAACGAAGTTCACGAATGGGTGCTGAACGACCAGCAACTACAACATGTATTCAAGAAGTGGGGACATCCTTCCATCGATCTGTTCGCGACGAAGGACAACAGGAAATGCCCGCAGTATGCAAGCAGATGCCCTCAGCAGGGCTCACTGGGGGATGCGTTCTCCTTCCCATGGACGAACAAATTCCTGTACGCATTCCCTCCATTTCCTCTTATCCGGAGGACGTTGCAATGGATCCTCAAGTACCCATGTCGGGTGATTCTGGTGGCCCCGTATTGGGCCAGACAGGTGTGGTTTTCAGACCTGCTGCACATGGCGGCGGCGGAGCCAATGAGGTTCAGGAAGATCCCCAACCTTCTGTCTCGACAGGAGGGTATCGTTTGGCATCACGACCCGGACAGCCTCAAGTTGACGGCCTGGCTCCTGACTTCGCCGAATTTGGTCAGCTAACGATTCCGGAGGAGTGTCGTCGTATTCTGCAAGCGGCAAGAGCACCTTCCACAAACACTTCATACTCGTACAAATGGAGGAGTTTCTGTCAGTGGTGTGTGGATCAACCAGGTTTGGTTCCGCAGTCGATTACGCCGGAACAGCTCCTTCCATACTTGCTGTTCTTAGCTCAAAAGGGCTTATCGGTGTCGTCGATAAAAGTACACCTGGCCGCCATCTCCAGGTTTACACGTCAACGACATTCCGCACCATTATTCAGCGACCGCCTGATTAAGCACTTCCTTAAAGGTTTGTTTAGGAGTTTCCCTCCTGAGAAGAGATTTCCTCCGGTGTGGAGCGAAATCTGGTGTTAGCGTCTCTTATGAAACCTCCTTTTGAACCAATGTCATCATCGTCTCTAAAGTTTTTGTCGTGGAAATTGGCCTTCCTGTTGGCCATCACTTCAGCCCGACGTATTTCGGAAATCCAAGCTCTAATGGTAGACCCACCATACTTAAGATTTTTCAAGAACAAGGCGGTCCTTGCCACTAACCCACAGTTCATACCAAAAGCTCCTTCAGTGTTCCATAAACATTCCTCTATTGTCTTACCTACGTTTTTTCCAGAGCCATGCTCGGGAGCGGAGCGCACGTTACACACATTAGACGTGAAAAGGGCTCTCAAGTTTTATCTTCATCGCACGCAACCTTTCAGGAAAACGGGGCAATTGTTCGTGGCCTATGGTTTGGGTGCTAAAGGCAAAGCCATTTCAAAGCAAGGACTGTCAAGATGGGTATCGTCTACCATTTCGTACTGCCATTCCAAGGCTGGGAAGCCTCTTCTGCGACGCCCAAGAGCTCATTCAACTAGAGCGGCGGCATCGTCGACGGCGCTGTGGTCTGGAGTCCCTCTGGGGGACATCTGCATGGCGGCTACCTGGGCGGCTACACACACTTTTACCCGCCATTACTGCCTGTCGCAACAACATGCCGAAGATACTCCGATGGGACAGGCGGTGCTTCGACACCTATTCCAATAAGGTACGCCCCGGTTGAGGGGTTAGATCTTGTTGCAATTATGATTGAATATTGTTCGTTTTCTATGTTAACAATTGCTGATGGGTACACGACCATAGGGAACGGGCATTGTGAGGAAAGTATGTGAGTTTGCATGCACGCCTCCTCTTTTCGGGATGGTACTGCTATGTAATCTATTCTAAGCATGTGAATCCATCAAAGATCCAATGCTGGAGAAGGGAGTAGTTTCTTACCTGTAACTCCATTTCTCCAGCATTGGTATCTTTCATGGATTCACATGCGCCCGCCTGCCTCCCCTGGACATGCAAACTGGTTGCCCCACTACTTTGGGGGCAGAAATCTGAGGGAGCGCGGGGGCGGGTCCTGTATTTATATCATGGCGTCCTGATGGCGCGGGCACGCATGATACAAAACGAGGTGGATAGGACGCATAAGCGTCGAAAAAGTTTTCCTACGGGAAAGGGTCTATATAATGTACCGGGGATTCCCAGCCTGACGACGGGGAATATTCTAAGCATGTGAATCCATGAAAGATACCAATGCTGGAGAAATGGAGTTACAGGTAAGAAACTACTCCCTTCAGGGGTGAACCAGGAGCTCAAATGTGCTCTAGGTTTGCCTTTGCACGGTTTTAGTGGGGCAATTGTGTCTATGACTTTGGTCATAGTCATTTTAGGTGTCAACAGATTCAGGTCATTCGTGGCAGGTAGTGCATTAAGAGCAGGGATTACCAGAGGTATTATAGCTTCAGCTGTGATGCTGCGTTTGTTCCTAGTCAGACAAGGTGGTGTAGTAGCGGGTTTCTTAGGCTCTGGGTTGTTGATATTGATTTCTAGGGATAGGAGATGATGATCAGTCCATACGAGTGGTGAGGAGTCCTTGAGGGTACTGTTACAGTTAAGGTCTGCTACCCAATCAAGTGTCCTACCTTTCTCATGAGTGGGTTGGGTACTTATTTCTATGAAGCCTTGTTCTGACCTGGAGGCCTGTATATTAGGTGGATAGTAACAGTATTTTTAGGGGACGTTTGGAGCTTGACTGAGAGGAGTTCACACAATGTCGGAGGAGAAAATGTGGTTAATCTGATGTCTAGGGTAGATTTAAAGATGATGGCTATTCCTCCTCCTCGAGCGTTGGGACTGTCAGCTCTGAAGATGGAATAGTTATTGGGGATAGCTAAGGTTAGAGACGGGCCAGCTGCGTCATGCAGCCAGGTTTCTGTCACGGCTAGAAAGTCAAAGTTGTTAATCAAAATGACATCTGCGATTTCAATTGCATGGGCAACAAGGAACCTGACATTTAATAGTGCCCCTTTTATAGGGTGTTTTTGGGTAGCCTTCTGGATGTGGCTGGGGTTGTTGTCAACTAGGTTCTTTGTCATATTTGTGTGGGAGTTTTGGGCATGTGCTTCGGATAGTTGGAGGCTGTGCGCAGTTTACTAGTGGTCTTAGTGTTAGCTTTGGCTGGCTGGTTGATGTTCATGGTAAGTCTGGTACCTATTCTGTTATTTCGCTCTGTAGTGTCAGGGTTGGTGGTAGGTATGCCTACTTGCAAGTTAATTGCAGTTGGTGAGAATATAGGCATGCCATGATTAGGGTTAGGTATGGTGTGACCTAGTGTGTGGGATCTTAGGTGGTGATACCCGGTCATGCCTACGATGGGATAAGAAAGGTTATTTCCAACGTTAGATTGGAGCCGGGCATGCTCTGTTCTGTGTAGCTTGGTGCATGATTTAGTATCATAGGTGAGGTAATTTGGGCTGGTTATGCGAGAGTGGTTGTCTTGTGGAAATGGTGGCATGGAAGGCAGGAATGGAGTGGGGCATGTGATGGGGTGATGCCGGGGGCAGACACGTTTAGACAGTCCATTTTTGTAGGCTACATAGTGGTTGCCAATGCATGGTACACTATCTTGCATAATACAATACGGGAACATGATTAAGATAAGGCAGATTTGCATAGTGACATCAGCAAGGTAGGCTTTTCCAACAGTATGTAAAAGGGCTAGCAACAGCAGGATAGGCTATTCCAACAGTATGTAATAGGGCTAGCAGCAGAAAGGTATGCTGTTTCAGCATAGGGCATTGGGCAAGCAACAGCAGTATAGGCTATTTCAGCATTAGAGCAATACATTGTCTGACGGTTTGATCTGCTAACATGAAAGCTGCAGGGCATTCAACATAGGGGTAGGAGAGTTCAAGTATGTTCACAATATGAACAGGTAATGGGCTATAGCGGCTGGGTGGGAACACAAGGAGAAAGAAGTCAACAGGCAGACATGACACGAGGCACCATTGTACCGTTGGTGTTTGCGGGGTGGAGTACGTGCAGTGGGCTAGGTCACAACAAGTTAGCTGGCAGCAATAAAAACAATAGGCTAGTTCAGATTAAGCACAGAGGGTGGAATATGTGTGGCAGGCTGGGACACAAGTTGGCACAATGGGTAAGTTGTAAGAAGTATAAGCAATATCCGCAATAGGCTGTTTTAGAATTGGTAGCATACTTAAAAATTGTGCGTAATAGGCTGGAGCAGAATTATCTTAGTTTGCTGGAGCAGTAGTGTTGAGGTTAGATATGCGATTAATACAGTGACGGCAATACCGTAGATAAATGGAGACCCACGTACATGTGTGAAGACCATGTATTTAAGAAATAGTACTTGGATGTAAGTCGGGCGGTGAGGGGAGGAGGAGTAAGTCAGTACCTTGGCAGTGGGGGAGAAATGTCCTTGCCCTGAAAGTTAGAGCAGGCAGCAAGCGGCGCCCACCGGTGAACGTTGGCAAACAAGGCCTTTTTCCCTGGCCTTTTCCTTGTGGCCGGCTTCCTTCCGCCTGCTGGAGGAAGTGTGTAGATAAATACTGGAGGTAGCTTAGCAACCGGGGCGAGCCTCGGTTTCAGGCTGCGTTGCGCCGGCCATTTTGGAGCCAGGCACGGTGTGCAATTGCTACGAAAAACAGCGGATCTGTGTTTTCACAGGGCAACGCTGTCAGAAGCAGAGATTCTTAGAATGGGTAGGATGTGGGTGCTCGCCATCAGAGGTAGGAACTGCACAGTTGGTTGCGTGATCTGGACTTCGAATCAGGAGTAATTGCCGATCGTAAGAGTATTCGTAAGGCTTCAGCACCAATGCAGTTCAGCAGGGATACCTCCTTCATGTCATTGCTGAACTTGCTACCCCCAAGGGCACATAGGTATACTTTAAATATATCTATCCTTTGCTCCCATGGTATGGGAGGATCTCCGGGAGAGACCAGAAATGCTACAGGAGCTGGGTGTTCTGCATTGTGCGTTTGAATTGATTACTATGTTTACAGTCCAGAGGAAATACTGTATCTCTTTTGCCAAGCATCCAAGACTTCCTTGTTATAAATAAACAACAACATTTTTGTTTGTGTGTGTGTGTGTGTTCAGGTGATCTTCTGTTTAGTTGGTATTGGTGAATGTACAGGGCCATGTTTTTTAAATGGAAGTATCTTTGGGCTCTGGAGGTGTAACTGAATATCTTTACTGGATCTCTAACTCATTGCGGCAAAGAGGTGGCCTTGACGGGCCTTTTTCATTCTCAGACATTGGATTTCTTAGGATACGCTGGACTGCATGCACATCCACTTTTAGAGGTCCTTTATTCTAATACTGATCATGGATAAGGCATCACTGTCATGGTGATCGCGCTGAGGCTGTGCACACACCGGAGGCTGCTTGCGCTGGCTCGCGCACCAATCCCCAATATGTTTTTTTATTTTTGGAGAGGACTCCTCCAACTAGCCCACTCTAACGTGGGGCAGGATTGGTCAGGGGGGGAGTCGTGCATCCAGCGCTGTAGCTGCCACTGCTACTCAAGCAGCCTCAGGTCAGGGGGTGGGGGTCTCCTTCTCAGTCGCTTCTTCGGGATGACTGCATCAATGGCATCCCATCCTCGTCGCTAGTTTGTTGGGATGAGATACAGAAGAGGCCACAAAGAGATACAAGTAACATTACGTTTAATCAGCAAAGGAGACCCCCGGGGCACCAGGGAGTCGCTACAGCACCACCAACTTCACTGCTTCTACAAAGGCTCTCCTGTGTCGTTCCCGAACTGAGCAGATTTCAGAAGTGCGCGGGAGAACGCAGGCAAGAAACATATCACAACAACATCCCACTTTTTACTGGTAAATTATACTGCATCCAACCACCAATATCGTCACAAACTGTATTGTGATAAGTATAATTATACTTTTGCAGATAATTTACAAGCCTTATTGGATTTCCTGCTTATACGCAGTTGTTGGTGTAACGTCCGACCAGGCTTCTAATATAGAACATCATTTGAAAACCACTTAGCTTTCGCATTCAACGCGGAAGTTATGGTAAGTGCCGGGTGCTTTAACTTTTATAAGTATCCATTAGTAGCTTTCTTAGACTAACAACGTACTCTTAGGACACAATGTGACGCAAATTCATAATATCTTTTGTAGACTCACTTCTAATAGCTCTCAAAACAGATTATCACTACATTGACGGCTTGCATACCACGTTGGCTATCCCAGTATGTAACGATCAAGGTAAACACCTGTTTGCATCTCTTCTATTCTGACGAGATAATCATTTGAACTTGGATATTCTTATAATTAACTCAGGATCCTTTATCCACAGATTTGACTTGTCTGTGAGCGATACACCCAGATTGTACTGGGACGACAGTCATCTTTTAAAATGTATGATCTTTGTAAATGGCATTGATTGCTACTAAACCTTATCTGTGATCTTTTTATGGAATTTTCTTAACTTTATTTGCATTTTGGCATTTGGTTTAGTTAATTTATTGGTTTAGCCTTGAGAAAGAACTGTGAGGGTTGAAATACTTGTTGGCCGACTCATTTATATCCTCAAATGAAATCTATATATCCATATTAGAAATTGTATTGATCATTTATTGGTGAAACCAATGCTACATATCCAGGTCTAACTTTTGTATCAAATTCCATGAGGTGCAAGCAACACCTCTCCTACCCGTGTGCTTGCTGCAGGTTCACCTCATTTAGTGATAATTTGAGAACTCTAGAATCATTCATAATCAATTGTTCCGTGCGGCGCAAGTTGATTCAGCTTCCAGTGCCCCCCCGCCCCACCCCCCATGTTTAACATCTAACACTGTCCTCGCATCCTTTTGTTTTAGCAAAAACATGGTGCATCGTCTGGGACACCAGATTTTCAAACCAAGAGATCCCTCCAACGTCAACAGTCTGGCCCTCTTATTCCAGTTGTTCACTTGCCATGACCTCACAATTTAGTTCTGACAACCCTTTTGTGCTTACAGACTGGTTGGCTTCTGTCATTGTACCCGGCCTCCATGTGATGCGGTTACCTGCTACATTCAGGCCAAGCTCTACAGCCAGAACATTCCTTGCTTCCATCACCTAGGTCAAACGGGTTAGCACCAAACGGAAGGGGTCACTCTTGACCCTGGAGTTGACCACCAAGGAAAATGTCATGAAAACAACAAGTAGACAAAAAGAGTAATCTAAGGTGGAGCAGCTTACAGTGCTGACCCTGGTGTATGTTTCCTTCCATTGACCATAGTTAATTGCAGGCTTTGTAAAATATTCTGCCAACTATTCCCTTTATCGTTATGCTCACCTTGCTTAAAGTTTGCCTGAGGTATACCCCATAACGTTCACACCAAGGAAACAGCATTAATTAAGTTATCCCTGTTTCCGGAGGATCATGCAAGTTTATGAATAACACTTTTTCCCTCTTGCCTAGCAAGTTCCCTGAGATTACCACAGCGAGAAGAAACTCACATTCCAACGCTATTTTTTTCTATTTTTAGCTAATCTGAGACACTAGTAAGGAGACCACCTTTGGTCTCCCCCTAGAGTCCTTAGTCGCAAAAGCATGAATGGTGTTATGCCCGTCAAATATAATGGGTTCTATGTCCCACATTTCTTGGAGAGCCACTACCACGTTATCATCCAGTCTCGATCGCAACCCATCTACATCCCCATGATGTAAATTGCCTCTGGTATACCGGGGCAAAATTGCAGAATCATTGTTAGTCTATGTAGAATATTTGGCTGCAATGTACCAGCCAGCCAAGACCAATCCTCTTCCCTAGCACTCCCTGTGCTTGCATGAGCTTCACTTTTCTGCAAGTATGCTCTAGTGACTTCATATCCCATCTTCTTGAAGCTACATTTGTGAGTCATTACCAGAGCAGCTACTGTTTCAGATCTAAAATGGATAATGGCAGTGGGCGTAGAAACGTTCTGCGGTTGTTGTACAATCTTCATATCAACAGATGTAATAGGCCTAAGTGGCATGATCAAATGGAACAGATCTAAAATAGTGCTCCTATTGAGTGTACACTGAGTGGGTGTGCAGAAAAGACTTTCAATTTTAATAGTCAATCCCCCAATTCCCAATCACTAGCAGCTCCCTGCTGCAAAACCTGGGATGTAACACCACTTAGACTCTTCTTAGCACTACAACCCGGGCAGAAGACACCTTCTACCACCTTGTTCTGTCATTGGAACAGCTGCCTGATTTAAGCTAATAGTAACCCAGAAGGCCTCTAGCTCCATCCACTGTTTGTCTGATAGGATTGATTTGGCCTTCAGCATCTGCAATACATTGGTCAACCCCATCTAAATCACTTGTATTTTCCAGTACAATAGCCTTCTTCTCAGCACAAGCCTTAGTTTTTTATGGCCATTAGACTGGTAATCCCTAATATCTGGCTGATTAGCCAAGGCCCCAGCACCAAGATGAATATCTTTTCTGTTTCAAAGACCTTTGACTCTTGGTGTTACTCATAGAATTAACCGTTGAAAGTGAGCTGATTCCCTGCTCATTTCCATTCATAACCTCAGTTGGGGAATTTCTATTGTTCTCATCCAAGTCAGTCCCCTCAGCGGTTTTCACATTGCAGTCCTTATTTTGATAACCACCCATATCCGGCATATGTCCTGTACCAGTTAAGGGAACATTGCCCTTTAAAAGATCAATTGTGACAACTCCAGCAGGATGCTTGATTTTCCTTGGCTTCTTAATTTTACCGCTTTTAGACTTCAGGCTCATCAACTGTCTTTCCCTCAAACGTCTATCACAGTCGATCAGCCAGATCATTATGCATTGAAGCTTTGATAGTTGCCAGTACTTCGGGGGTTCATAAATGAACTTCATTCTGCGCTTCCCGTCTTCTCTTGTATCCTCAGTTTCTATTTCAGCCCGGATTGACTCCAATATATAACAAGCTACGTTAGAATTGGGCAACCTGACCCCTAGATGTTTACAGATAGCCTGTAAAATAGTAGTATAATCTTTAAGAGTGTTAAATACTCTAGCATTCTGATTAACTAGGGAAGTAAGCAGAAAGTCAAGTGCCTAAAGGTTAATCCTTGAGAATAAAGTACTATTTGCTCATTAGATGGCTGAATTCCGCATTAAAATCTATCCGTGCTACTCAGATCTACTAGAGTAGGAGGACCCTGTAGATTATTTATTATCGCCACAAAAGATACTTTACTGCCATAGGCTGGTTGATTGTCATTTCCCTGCACAACAGTACAGGTTGATTCCTCAGTTCTCTCCTCATTAATTTGTTCACTTTCAGGTACATTGTGTATCATGACATTTAGCCACTGCGCGCTCTCATGATCACTTAGTGACTCCTTGATGTTATCCAATGAGGATCCAAGTCCTGTTACAGGACCAATTCCTGGTGTGGGACAAACGGCAAGCAGGGGAGATGTTCCCACAGCACCAACAGGTTCTCTGGACTCAAGATTTAACGATGTTATGAAAGAGTCTTTTAATTTACAGCCTAAGCAGGCTAGGGAAGCGCTCGGACATTCTTCAATGCTTAAGCTCTAAACATAGAGCATGTTATGAGAGAAATAGCTTGTAATTGTCTGGGAGAGGTGGTTGTCCACAATGGATGAGCGTGATGTTGTCAACCGTTTAGTGCTATTTCTCACTGCACAAGTATGACTCTGTGACACAGCATCCACAAGAGTAGCGTCAGTCACCCCATCTTTTTCCAGAACACTCCCTTGATGCGCTCATCCGCCATAATACTTGCCATGCTTGTGCCCCATCCTCCGTCTTGCTGTCTGATGGGGGCATGCTTAGTGAACTTTGCGCGTGCCACTTCAGCGTCCTAGGATGTTTTTATGGGCACCTGTGTGACTCAAAGGGCGTTCACCTGGCACAACAGTCACTGCACAGGATTCTGGCGTTTGTAGTTCTTGCAGTGTCGAGCAATTGAATCTGAGCTCAATAACTGCACTCCAACAAGGTAAACCACCCTGCTTCAGTGTCCTAGGATGTTTTTATGGACACTTGTACGGCTCAAGGGGTTTTCTTCCCGCCCAACAGTCACCGCACAGGATTCTGGCTACTGTCGTTTTTGCAGCATCAAGCAATTGAATTGATGCTCAATAACAGCACTCCAATGGGTTTGTTTGATACCGCCAAACAGTTTAGCTCTGACTCACGCCCCTTCCCCCAAATTGATTATGGATTAATTGAGCTAGCCTAAGGGCTACATTGGGGGAGTGGTGTTGATGACTTCCTATGTTCAGAAATACCACCCTTCCTTCCTCCGAGTGCCCTCCCATTTATTGCCACACTCACAGAGCCAATCATGGCAGAATCCTTCCCATCTATCTCCTGAGAATATAGGGTGAAAAGCATCGCCATGCACCTTTTGATCAATTTTCTTTGCCCATCTCACCCCCGCCCACACCCCTGCCCAGAGGGCCTGGTTGATCTCCCTCCTCTCTGTGTCAAGAGCAGGGAGCCAGACCCACAGCATTCCCCAACCGTACTCTGTGGTGAATCGCAGAGTCGCGATCCCAACAAGAGACTTACCCAGGACTGCCTTAAGGTGGTAGCGGCGCTGTCTTCTGGAGCGAGACAGCAGCAACAGTGGCGCAGTATACGACGCATGGAGGATCAAAGGGGTATCCACTCCTCAGCATGCCTGTGCTGGAACACCTGAAGGCAGGGCGGCGGCATGCTCCACTCTGAGAGACCTAGCCTTCTTCGACAGTGCCAGAACTAGTTGCGGATGTCTGTAACACCGTAGAGCCTATGGTTTCAATTCCCCATAGACCAACCTGGGGCAATGTAAAGGTTACTTAAATTAATCGAATAAAATCCTGGGCCCCAAGGATCAGACCAATAATATTTATAAACCAGCCCAGAGCTACGCACGAAATACATCCTGGTACCAATATCGTGCAAATTGCCTGAACCTCTGGCTTTTAGAAACACATGGTACAAGCAACGGGGATCTTCTGCACCAGCTGAGCGAGTTTAAGAAGAAACCGTGCTGCGGTTCGCTTGAACCGACTGCTTGTTTGATCGCACAGCCCCGGAGATGCTGCGAAGACTGGGCGCCAAATCCAGAGGGATCTACTTTGAAGCAAGCAGCAAACTGTGAGGCACACAGCTCTCAGCCATCCCGTGCCCCGAAAGGGGAGGCTGCTCGCTCGCCCCGCGGCATAATATTCGACCTGCTCACAGCAGCTACTGATATGCTGAGGTCAATGTTTGGGATTTTTAAGAGAGGGCAGACCGTCAGCCACCACCAAAAAAGTAGAGTGCATAGTTCATCCAGGCTGTAATCCTTGTGGATCACTTTTATTTCATCAATAATGACATCAGTGATTACTTATTTTTAGTACAAAATCCGATCACATTCATTGTAATATTGAGAGCTGCTTGTATGCCGTCCTGGCCGAGATTCTGTGTTTTGAATAAAGCTGGGGTTTGTCATGCATTTTGAGTACTCTATTCTTGAGTATTGATTTTGACTAAGTCTGGTAAACTGGGCCCACCTCTACATTTGGTAGCAGAGGATAGTTTGCTAGGAGTTTTGCGGACTATCAAGGATTCCTCGCCATTCCATTCGGACAGTGAGGATGGCTTGGGGAGAGCGGAATAACGCACATCTAAGAAGAGGTGTCGGCAGGTACCTCAGTTGATGCAAAGTCCTGCCAGGTCTTGCAAACCGCTCTGCTGGGTGCAGAGGCTGGAGAAGGCAGATAGACGAGACTCGATGCCAAAGACCCTCAGGGATCCGTGGATGTGAGTATGAACTATGCGTGGCAAAAGTGAGAAATGTATGTTTATCTATTATTGATTTGTGAGATATTGGAAAGATTAAGTGATTAAAAACTTCTGACAAGGGTAGGGAAAGACTGCACGGTATGCCTTTTTTAGGTGCAGAAAAATAAAGAGAAGGATCCCGCACATATCATGGGAAGACAGCTGTATTTTGATTTGTGTTAATGATTGTTGGCAACATCTTATTTTGTTGTGGTATAGTACAGGGTAATAGAGGTGTTTTGTTATGTTAGTAGAAGAGTGAATTTGTGTTCACAAGGAAAAGTGGTTTAGAGTGTCAGCTGCGGTTTTGTGGTGCTGATCAGGGAAGGAATTTTAGGACATGTGGTCTTGTAGAGAAACGTGGGTGTGTTAATGTTGGAAAAAACATTTTAGGGGAGGGGTACGAAAAGGAGTGAAAAGGTGAGCGAGGGTTCATTGCTTATTGGTAAATTGTGTTTTATATCATTATGGCAGACACCCGCATTGCCTGTTTGTTTGCCACTTCCCAGCTACAGACAAGATACTCTGAAGATACAGTCGGCAAGTTGTTTATGCCTTGGCCTCAGAAGAGTACTCATTTGAAAGAGGGGCTGCAACACATGTGCACCTATTTACATGCCACACATTAGGGAAAACAATTGCAGAACAGACTAAGTATATTTGAGCCGTGGAAAATGTTTGAGGAAGAGGTAGTGGAACCGAGCAAGAAAGAATGGATGCTGAACCAGCATGACGATGGGCACACACTGCCCACGGCTGCTCCTCCCCTCCTCCTCTGACCAGTGTTCTGTCCTCGACTGTACATTGACTATACCCATGAAAAGCTGCTGCAGGGTATACCAGCTGCAGGTTAAGTGTGACACGTGGCGTAGTCTGCAAGCAAAGCTAACAGAAGCAGAGGAAGAAGGTCAAATAGCGTGATGTGTGCAGGGGGAAAGGGATGAAAAGACAATTGTCAGATTAATGGATAGGAGGGCAAATAATACTAAAACTTGATGAAAAAAGCATAGACGATCCTAAAGAGAAGATGAAGAGACGGGTGATAGAGAAGGAGAAAAGGGTGGAAGGAGAGAGAGGAAGAAAACTGGAAGAAGCAAGAGAAAGGAAAAGGGAGAAATAGGGAGAATGAAAAAGCAAATGCGACAGGGAGATGCCAAAAGTAAGTTGATGACATAATTAGCAGGCATACATTGTAAGACGTTACAAGAAGAAACAGTGAAAGCCTAACTATGAGTAGAAGGGGGAGTATGAGTAAAAGAGAACATTGGAGGAAGTCTCTGCAAATTAGGACGAGGAAAGTATTGGAGGAGATAGTGAGTGGGACGTATGTGAGAGAGCCCCTTGGAAGGTTAGAGTTTGAGGAAGAAGATGAGGATGAAGAGGAAAGAAAGTCGGAGTGGGAAGATGACGATGAGAGCGGGGGGGGAGGAAGCTGCACAAGTACTCCCTTGAGGGAGACTTGTGAGGCGTGAGATTGATTTGATAGATTTGGAAGGAAGATAAAGCATATTAGGTATCGATTGCTCCCAGAGAGACATCCAATGAGCCCAGAAAGCAACATACCATATGTAAGCTGATTAAGAGATCTGCCAGCCCATAAAAAGGTTTGTATGGCAGCAGCGCCAACGAAGATAAAGAGTGCAGATGCACCCACATGCAGAAGTGGACTGACACCATTTTCCTTATTACAGAAGGGAAGGTCCCAAAAATACATCCAAGTGTAACACATTTCATGCCCCCGAGATGATCGAAGTGCGACAGATGATTAACTCCTAATACATCTATCTGGTTATCTATGGGTTGCAGTAGATAAGCTACACAGTGTTATAATTTGATGGTGGTAGTAATGGAGAAGTTGCAGGGTTTTAATTTGGCACAATAATGGCTGTGTTCACTGCCTGTACCACCTTACATTAGTTGTTGCTGTAGGGTGCTTCGTCAAGTGTCCATGGGTGAACGTGGGCAAAAAGGAATTGGAGCTGCCCAGAGAGGAGCTGCCCATTGCCGTGGTCCTTAACCTCCTGCCCAGGGTGGACCCATGAAGAGGGACTTTCTGAAGAAACATGCAAATAGACTCAGTAGAAGAAAAGGCCCTGCACGAAATCAGCCACAACATTGAAGGCAACCAATGCAACAGCACTATTGGGAAGATATGGTATGTCCTTGTGGTAGTCAGTCCTGTCTGTTATATCATGTTAGGCCAAATTTGTAAACTTAACTTTAGCGTTTTTATGCCCTATTGGTGCTGGTGGCCGCCTGTGTGGCGACAGGTGGTCTGCCCATAGCACATTACCCTCAGTAAAGTTACTGTGGGTGGAGCCACATTATCTTTTCACACTTCTCAGTTTTGGCTGACTAATAATTACTGTGTCGTGTTGTAATATTGGTGAATACGAAGCAAACACATTCCCTTAACCTTTCTCTGGCTCACCTAGCAGTAGCAGTGGTGTGGGAGTTGAGATCAGCTCTTAGGAGAGGAGTGAGGTGGTTAAACTACAAGACAGAACAGTATTACTTTGAATAAAGTGATATTCACACCAATATGGTAGGTCAATAAACCTTATCCTTTGTTAAAGATATGTATAGTGGTTGTGAAGGTACAATTGAGAAAAACATCCTTAGAAATTGTGTGTGTTCTTGAGTTGTAGCTCTACTAGTGAGAGTAAAGTGTGAATGACATTTTTATGATTGTTATTATTAGGGTATTTATTGAGCACGGATCTATCTTCGGGAAGCAACAGGTCAAGTGGGTTCTTCATGTACCAGGTTTGACAGCCTGTGTCTCACAGATGCCTTCAGACCTTTATCTGCTGGGATGAAGTCCCCTTCCTCTCCCTGAGATGCTAGACCCAGGAGTGGAGTTGAGAGGTTCGCCAAGCCATATCCTGCCATCAGGGGGTAATGTCAGAGAAATGCATGAGATTTGAAAATTCCAGGTAGCCCTCCTGGAGAACCATAGCTTCCACCTCAAGCATAGTGCTGTCACAGAACAACTCACTGGGGTCAGTGGGGGCTATTGGCAGGGATTACATTAATTCTTCACCAGCGTTACAAACGGACCAAACAAAAAACATAGTGAGGAGTGTAAACACTTGCGCTCACAAAACATCTTGCTTGCAGCGTAGCTAAGGGAGAGTGAGTGGGTACACGGAGTGCGTAGTGCCAACCCACTCGGCATCCTTTGTGCAAGGGTGTGAAACAGAATCGTGACAGTGGCAGGAGCCTTTATTTGCTTCCACTGCGAAAGCCCACAAAGAAGGGTCTGGGCTTAAGGCGCAACTTGGTTGCCAAAGGCGTTCCTCAATCACACCAGAGGCCCATTAGTATAGGGGAGGTCTGGGTTTGGACCCTATGCAAGGTATTAATTCTTTAGGAGGATGTAAGAATGAGACCGTTCATTTGGAAGTGGCTGCAGGAGTGAGGAGACCGGGTGAGAGCAGGAAGCCAAGAGTTAGAGAGGAGGATGGTGAAAAGAGACGAAAGGACGAGAGTATGAACATCAGGAGTTGGAGGAGTGTAAGAAATAGACAAAGGAAAAACATAACGAGTTGGAGAAACCAGGAGAGTTATTGGGGAGATGAGGCAGCAAATGACAAAAGAGAGGATCATTTTATCAGAGGGTGAGAAGAAGTGTGTTGTATAGTGCTTTGGGTGGATGCATAGGACTGATTATGTAAGGGAGATTGCTGAGAGAATGTTGGGGTGCGAGTGAGAGAATGCTTGGTGAAAGTGAACTGGATGATTCCAGTCCTTTAAGATTAGTAGCAACTACCTTGATGGATGAGGATGCAGATTATATTCATACATCACTAATCGAAACGACTCAGGTAGCTGGCAAAATGGATAACTGTTTTAATATCAATGATCTAAAACAGGGAGTACAACAGACGTTGCAGCGCAAATTCTCTCAATGCATTTTAGAAAAAAACATTTCTTTTAAACCAAAAAATCGTCCTGTGTGACGTTTAACCTACGTGTTACTAAGGTCATCCTACGTGGAAAACTACAAAATCCTACGAGTAACAGTGATAGGGTCTCAGTGAACATCTAAATATATGTTCCATACTCGTCTAAGAGAGTGAAACTATGTGTTTGGTTACTTAACATCAGGTGTGGCAATTAAGTCCCTCCCCTAAAAATGGTGACTATGAACATCACCAAATGTACGACGTCCCATTGGCTACACAACTATAGGACCCCTAATTACATGGTCCCGTACAATTGGTTGGCACTCTTAACCTCCATCAGTACTTTTCCACCTACGTCTGGCAGCACGCAGGCTGGCCTTCCAGGTACTGGTGAGCTCATCTTAAACCAAGCTTCACACCAATTAGCATATTCATCTATCATCACCTGAGTGGTCTGCTGTCAATCCTGGCTTTATACTCGTCCTTGGAAATGTTCCTTGCTCTGGAGAATTCAAGGGAGTGAAGGCATGCTCTGCCCTCATGCATAGGTGTGACCATAGTGTTCATCCAACTTCATCCTTCCACGTGACTGGAGATAATGGGTTCCAGCTTCTAGTGCATTAAAATACTATTTTCTAATAGACCTGACGTCTTCCTTGTTTTGTCCATGCCTTCTGAACAGGAGTTTTGTTCTTTCACATGATTTGTATCCAATGTCTGCTTACTCCATTCTGATAAGACCATGGCTTCCTTAGCTCATCCAACCTTGCCTTTCTGAGATTCATTTTGTAATTCACTTGTTTTAATACTGCGACACACTCAAAATGAGAGCTTTTTTCTTAAAGTCCAGCACTGCTATAATACGTAGTGGAAACATCCTTTTATTTGTCCATATGCATATATACATGTTGGCGCTTGCCGCAATCTAATCACTATAAAGCTAGCCTCATGATTACTTCGTCTGCTTGAGTTTCTTTGCAACTGTACACGTGTAAAGTAACTTGATATCTTCATCAGTTCAGTAGCATAAGCTTCTTCACCTTGATCCCAATACGTCACTTATCTTTGATACTTTCTTGATGCCTTATAGAATATCTCCATTCTCTCGTCTCTGCGTCTTCTAAGTACGTCAGCTTGACTCTGTGTGATGTCACCACTCATCTTTGTAATTTATTTGCTCTGCTTCTTCAGGAATCTCATTTAAATGGCCATAATATTTCCTTGTATGCAGGTGTGGTTTTCTCAATGGGAATCTTACCTCCAGGATTCTCCTAGGCATCGGTATTCTCAATGGTACAGCACGTGTCTCACGCTCTGGCTCCCAACATATAGGCAATATGGGGGACATGGTTGAGGTGGGGGTACTTAGCTCCTCCACTACACTCCCCCCTCTGGGCGATTCATCGAGCACTCTCCCATCCTTTGTACCTAGACATCCTTGTTTGAAGATGTGCTTCTTTGGGATCCATATCTTTGACTCCCTCTAGGCATCCAGCTGATTTCACATGCTCGTCCTTGTTCCAAGTCATAGGTATACACTGTCCGCTTGGACTGCAGTAGATCCATTTTCCCACATACTACTTATGTTTCTTTGGCTACAGGAACTTTTTTCCCTCAGGTGCATGGATACTGGCTTTGAAAAGTCTCCAATTTCTTCATCGGTCAAGTCTCTGGCCTTCCATCCTGGTTCAACATCGATCATTATTTTCATTCCTACGGCTTTCTTTGCTGTCTTCTTGCATTGCAAGATTATTATCTTGATCACACAAAATCATTATCATCAGGGCTCCAAGAAACTTGAAAATGTCCTCCATCCATTGTGGAATCCAAGGTATAAGAGTTCCAAACCAACTGTCATCAGCAATGTCTTCTACCACGTTTATCATCTGGCCATGGAGCTTTGTCTGCATGTCTATGGCCTCTGTCAATGTGCCATTCTCGTCGTCATGAGAAGGTATGAATGTGCAACATGATTCTCCGATTTTTGCACAAACACCTCCATCCATAGCTGTAATCATATCCAAGACGCATCATTTCTGGAGAGACATCAATCGTATGGCTCTCATCTCTTCTCTGATAACAATGAATCGCTTTTTAGGCGTGTTGATCATCTGCAGCAATTCCCATCTTGTGATCTGCAGCCACTTGGTATTTGCTCAAACCTGGATTCTCGGCATGAAGATCATTGTGAAGTTTGATGATGTCTGGCTGAACAATCTGTGTTCATATGGAATGGCATCAAAAGCTTCTACTGATTTTGCTGGGAAATAGTTCTCTCTCTTCATTCTCCTCATCAGATCCACAAATCTCTTCTTCCTCAGGTGAGCATCTGCTTTCAGGAAACTGTCAAGATTCAGGTCACTTTTCAGAATCAGCAATGCTGGAACATGAACATTCACTATTGAGCAAATATCTCCCCAATCTGCAGGCAATCTTATATAGGCTCTGGAGCCACAAACCCAATCGCGATCCATGATCACTGCTGTTCCAATGTTCATTATTGGTGCATCAAAGATCCGACTTCAATTCTTATTTTCTCCGACTTTCCTTGTACCATTGTTTCTGAAGCACAGCTTTGAACTTTCCAAAGGCACTTTCTGCAAGGGTCCTCCTCTATCTTCGACCCAGGTCAGTAACTTGGCAATACTCTTCCATACTGACTTGCATGCTACTTGTCCATTCCAAATAGTCAATATAGGACGATCATACACCATCCATGCTCTGCAGATAACCACTCCTTCTTCCCAACCATCTGGAGATAACACTGATCCCCAAATCTGCATCTGGCCTCTGTTCTTCCAATGTGAATGTTTTCTACAGTTTTCCCTGGACTGTCGAGTTTTCTATTTACTTCTCATCTGATTCCAGCTCCTTTTTACTCCAGGCTTCTCCTATCTGCTTACATGATTCTTGGTATGCTCTCTGTCTCTTGTCTTGGAATCTTGCACATAATCATCTTCACCTGGATCTGTCCATTCAGTTGCCCATTTGAGGTAGGCATCTCGGGCCATGAATTGTCCTCTTGTGCGGCAAAGTGCTATGTGCAAAAGACAATGTGCTGTCAGGACATCTACTTCAATAGCTATGAAGATCTTAGATTTCCCCATGCTATAATGCAGGAGTGCACATACAAAGCATTCCTCCTTCGAGGTTCATCTTCCCACTTCTTTCATATGCTGATACCATATGTTATTCCCCAAGTGTGCTGTACTGTTAAGGTAATCATTTAACTCATAGTCATTCTCTCTGGTATCTCTCTTGGGTCTCATTCTTCTCTTGTGACCCTCTACCATTATTTCATAAAGTATGTCAGCATAGTTTCTCCTTACTGCACCAATCATAGGACCATTCGTCAATGGACTAGGTTTGTTTGCATCCATTACCTGTGTAGATTCATTCTTTAACAACCATTTTCTTTGTCTCTAATGTAGAGCCTGTTTGCGGTGTCCAAAAATAATCTCTAAGACACTTTGTTGGACAGGGCAATGGTTAGTGACATTTATCATAGACTCAGGCAATTTTTTCATCATTCTTTGAGACAGGGATAACTACATAAAGTCTTGGCTGCCTAGTAGTTGCCACGTTTGTACCCTCCTTCTGTGCAGGAATATTCACAGGAGTCTTTGCTCCATTTACATCTATGTAATATGATGTGCGCACTGTAAGTGAGAAAAGTATTATTATGAACAATATGCAAGCATAAACCACACATAGATACGAAAGCTTGCAGCAACGGCTTATCATACATCATGGGAGTCTTTCAGGATCTGATATGATGATATTGCTATCTTTAAGGAAGGAAAAATGAATCTTTAATAGGGCAACATTATGCACTGCTTCTGGAATCTGCTTAATCGACTCTGTACATTTCCTCGATCAGCTGACTGCTTACTGGACGATGAACACAAATTCCCAATGGATGCCACGAATTGGCCTTTCACCAGACTACATGATGATTTTCTTTCATCATGAAACAAAAGTTCTGTATTCAACAATCCTCTGATCTGCCCTCGAAAGAATGTTTCATTTAGATCTCTGTGTTCTTTCAGAATATGTATTCACTCGGACTATTATGTCTCTCAATATCTCATTTAATGTTGCATTATTTCTCGGGTCTCTCAGAAATGTTCGGACATCTGTGTGTCTATTAACAAGCTGCAGGCATTCTTCAATCGAGTAATAAAATACTAAACTGACCAGTCTGTGCACATTATCAGCTGAGAGGGGCATTTGCATCTTCCCCACTGTGCTCAGGAACTGGAGAACCTGCTCAATGATAGCCGTGAGCAATCTCCTTACGATCGGACCATTCTTAGGATCTTGCAGGAAAACGTGAATGCTAGTAGTTCTCCCCACAAGCGCAGGGTATGCGCACAATACTAACAAAAAAACTTTGAATATGATCCGTGAAACGTCATTGGATACTACCATGTGTACCTCTAAACAGGAACTCTGTAAGAAATGAATCAGGGTACTGTACCCTCTTCCAGTCATCGAAAAAGAACTCAAGATCTGGCATATTTTTCTTCTTATCAAGGCTTAAGCATGCCTCAGTCCAATGTCAACAAACTCCTATGGCTTAAGAACAAATCTTCCCTTAACTCTTTTAGAGGTGACTGCATAGAGTGTCCAAATATCTTCCCTTAACTCTTTATTTTTATTTATTTTTTTACTTTATTTGTAACGGTGGCAGCATATGTATACAGTGAAACACATGAGGCATCTTGTCCCTTACATAGCACATAATTAGTGTGCCCCTTCCCCCTCCCATGTCCCCTTTCCCTATTGCTCCCGGAGGTCCGGAGTCCCTGGAACATCCTGGCCACTGAGCGGGGCGAGGGCCTCTAAGTCCCCAGAAACTTTTTACCAGTTGCGGCTGAAAGGTTAGTGCCAATAACCGGTCATGGAACTCCAGCACCGGGGACCAGCAATCTGTGAACCGATGCAGCGCTCCTTCTTTCGCGCTGTGACCTTCTCGGCCACCAGGATCTCCCACAATTTTAGCCACCACATGGTCACCAACGGTCCCTCCTGTGTTTTCTATTTCCGGGCCACCGTATTTTGGCGTAAGCAGTTCGGCGGTGCGCCCTCCTCTGGGGTAGGACTCTGGTCTTGGTACCCCCAGGAGGATCACTTCTGGATCCATGGGGAGTTTGTAGTGGGTTATGTCTTCAATAATATGTGCAATCTTTTCCCAAAAGGCCTGCATTGTGGGGCATTCCCACCACGTATGGAAGAAAATCCCTTGCGCTCTGCATCACCTCCAACAGGCCGGGCCAGGGATGATTGGAAGTGGTGCAGGCGGTCTGGAGAGTAATACCATCTGTGGAGAAGTTTCAATGCACATTCTGTGTTGGTGATACACCTAGAGGCTGAGTTGATCCTTGTCCAGATATCCACCCATGTTTGGTCCTCAATGGGGTGCCTTAGGTCCTCCTCCCATCTGGCCATATACTGTTGTTTGGTGGTCAGCATGTCCTCCTGCAGGAGACTGTATAGCTGAGTGATTCACCCTCATCGGGGGCCCTCCTGCAATGCGTGCTATAGGGGGTGGATATCTCTCGCAGCCCCCTGTCAAACCGCTGACTGTGCGATCCATTGCTTGATCTGGGCATATGAACATCTCTCTGCTTCGGTCAGCTGGAAGTGCAACTTGCATTCTTCGAAGCGGAGTGGGGTGCCGTTGTCATAGAGCTGTGATAGGGTCCGCAGACCCCCTTTGGTCCATCCTCTAAAGTTTGCTGCATTCCTTCCGGGTGAAAAGTCTGGGTTCTGGAAGATCGGGGAGAGCGGGCTTAAGCCCTTGGGTAGCTTCTTCCTGCGGCGGGCCCATGCGTCTAAAGTGTCTTTAGTTGATGATGGGATTGTCGGCCAACGGCTGCATGTCATGCCCGAAGTGTGGAGCATGGAGTTCAGCTGAAGGGGACATTTAGCCTGTTCTATGCGGGTCCATTTTGGGGGGTTTATCTGTTCCGTCAGGCCATAGCGTTCGAGAGTTGGGCAGCTATGTAGTAGTTTATCAGATTGGGCAGGCCTACGCCTCCCCATTTAGCTGCTCCGGTCCTGACCTTCAGTAGGATTCTAGCTTTCCCCCTTTCCAGACAAATTTTGAGTTTCTTCTGTAATTGCTCCATTGGTTGTTTTGGGAGAGGGACGTCAGGAGAAGGTTCATTAACATGCCGTGACTCTGCCTAGCAACGAGATCTCCTGCCCATCCCAGCGTTTCAGGTTGGCTTCCAGTTCCTTGGACAAAGGGGGAAAAGTCTGCTGCATATAGCTGTTTCTGGTTTGCTGTAATGCATATCCCGAGGTAGGTTGAGGACATAGTGCTCCATTTCAGCGGGCATTGCGATTGGAGATCTGTTGTGCAAACTGTACTCAAGTTTACTCCTAATGCCTACGATTTAGAGTAATTTACTATGAATCCAGCTACCTGTTCGAAGGCTTTCAGTTCTGATAGGGTTGCGGATAATGAGGAGTGGCAGTTAGTGATGGATAACATTACGTCGTCAGCGTATAGGGAAATCTTAAATTGTTCGCCGTTTATGTTCATCCCAGTAATCCTGTCGTTCAGGTGAATCCTTCGAGCGAATGGTTCCATCACAAGGGCGAAGATCAGTGGGGAGAGCGGGCAACCCTGTATCGTCCCTCATGACAGAGGGTTCTGGGCTGAGCATTTTTGATTTACCCTCAGTTATGTTTTCGGGGCTTCATAGTTCACTAGCAGCATCCTGCGGAAGGAGGGGCCAAATTGCTAGGCTTCCAGCGTGAGGCGCATAAAGTTCCAATCCACTCTATCGAAAGCTTTGGTGGCGGCCAATGTCAGGACCGCTAGTTCCTGCTGACTCTGGGTGGCTACCTCGATGAGGTGAGGGCTCGCCGGATATTGTCCCCTCTGCTTCTACCTTTGATAAAGCCCGTTTGATGCGGGTCTATGATGGATGGATGGAAGGATCACTGCCAGTCTGTTTGCCAACACTTTAGAGTAGACGTTGGCATCAGTATCCAGTTATATGTCAAAAAAAAATTCGAATTACAAATATGTCAAACATTTTACCGAAATGTTTTTTTTTAAATTTACATGTTTTTTTTATCGAGCGTAAAAAAAAGGGTGCAAACAAAAAAACACATTCAAAATGTTTTTTTTCAGTGAAATGTTTTTGACATTATGGCATTCGAAGAAAAAAAAGTAATTCGAAATAGTCACTAGGAACCGTTGCCATCTACGTTGAGGAGAGATGTAGGCCTATAAGATGTACAGTTGTTTGGGTCTTTACCAGGCTTCAGGAGTAGGATTGTGGTGGACCCTTGCATGGACGGTATTATCGTACCTGTGTCTCTGAAGGAATTGAACAGTTCAGTCATTGGGCCCAGCAGCAGAGGGCGGAAGAGTTTGAAGAATTTAGGCGAGAAGCCGTCCGGTCCCGGAGCTCTGGGTTTCAAGGTCTTGAGCACCTCCTTGACCTCTTCTGCTGTGATGGGAGCTTCTAAGGAGGATCTGTCCGCTTCCGATAGTTGAGGAAGATCGGCCTGCTCCACAAATTGTTCCTGATGCACTTGTGGCCGGAGGGGGGAGGTCAATGTGTTAGCTAGATGGGCCGTTGCTGTTTGAAGCTTTGCTTCTTCCCCATATAGGATCCTGCCTTCCAGCCCCCTTAGAGCTGTAATGTAGTTTCGTCGGCGGGTCTTGACGAGTTTGCTGACCAGCAACCTGTTGGCCTTATTGCCATTTGCATAATAGCTCTGTTTAGTCCTGATCTGTCTGGGTGGTATCCTCCTCGTAGTGAGCCTCCAGTTTCGTTCGGGCCAATCTCAGGAGTTTGGTGGCTTTCGGCAACCAGCCCTTCTTGTGAAGGGACTCTGCTTTAGCCACTTCCTTTTCCAGTCGCTCCTTCATCTCGGTATGTCTTCATAGCTTCCCATCTTGTCCCTGTGGAGGTGAGGTCTGGTGGATTCTCCTTGAAATAGTTGTGTATCGCTTTGGTTATGGAGTCTCGCACCGCCATATCATGCAGCATTGGTTCGTAGAGGGCCCATCAAGGCCTTTCCGTGGGGTCAGGGTCGAAGATCCGGGAGGTCAGCAAGATCGGAGCATGGTCGGACTGGATTTTTGTGCTGATCTCTACGTCATTGGTGAACGTCAGTAGTTGTGGGGTGGCCAATATCAGATCTTTTCTGGACGAGGAGCAGTGGACGTGTGAAAAAAAGAAGTCCGCTGTTTTCGGGTGGAGGACCCTCCAAGTGTCCACCATTCCCAGGGATTTGAGTAGGTTGCAGAGGCCCAATGCAATACTGAAGTCTCTCGGAGCCGGGGGGCTGGATTTGTCAATCAGGGGGTTAAGCACCCCATTAAAATCGCCCCCCTATAACTACTTGGCCTTCGATAAAGGGGAGGAGTGTAGCTTTCAGGTCAGCAAGGAAGGCCTCTTGCCCCTCGTTCAGGGTGTAGACGGCAATTAGTGTGTGGGGTTGATTGTAGAGGTCTCCCTTTATTGCTACGAATCTGCCGTCTGGGCTCCGCAGGATCTCCTTTTCCTTGATGGGTTTCCCTCTCGCTAGTAGGATCGCTGTGCCCCCCATTTTGCCATCACACGGAGCCAAATATTGAGTCAGAAACGATCGACTTTGCAGCTGTGGGGAGTCCACCGCCTTCAAATGTCTCTCCTGGAGGAACACCACTGTGCTTTGGCGGTCCTGGAAGCGTTTAAGAGTGGATTTGTGTTTTTTGGGAGAGTCCTGGAAGCGTTTAAGAGTGGATTTGTGTTTTTTGGGAGAGTTCAAGCCTATAACATTTAGAGAGACATAGCGCAGCTTTATTTGTGGCGGTGGGGCAACCTGTTGCATGCCCTCAGTGGTCAGGTGGGGTGGGCCGTCGAAGGGAAGGTCTTCAGGCGCCAGGCCGTGGATACCATCTGCTGCAACCGGGTTTTCCCTATAACAAATACCAGGGCCAAACGTGGCCGCCTACCTACAGGTTCCAGGGGACCCAGCAACAAAAGTCAAAAACCAATATTTAACCAAAATGGGCCCTGTGGGCCAGCGGCCGGAGTGTATGTCCATTCACTCGGCTGGGGCATATCGTGGGATGCCCGGGCGCCAATAGTGTATGTTCCGGCACGGGGAACAGGATGTTTCAAGTTAAACTGAGTGGCGGGAGGCTTTCCCACTCTGGGGACTTTTATCCGGCGGTTCCGCTGTGATTTCGGAAACGGATTTTGGATTTTATCAGGTGACTGGCTCATCAGGTCTTCATCCGGAGTCGTTGGTTCCCCTCCCATGATGCCGCCCGCTTCTTCAAGGGACTGGATTATATGTGTCTGTCCTTCAAAGGAGAACTGTAACGTGGCTGGGAATAGCCACTGATTTATTTATCTTTTGGTCCTGGAGGAAGACTGTCACTGGTCTCAGTGCTCTTCGTCGCTGGACTGTGGAAGGCACCAGGTCCTGGGAAATTTGTATGCAGTCTCCATGGTATGTTAGATCTCCCTGAGAGCGACTAGTTGACATGATATTTTGCTTGGTAGCAAAGATGTGGACCCTGGTGATCACTTCCGGCGCGTCTGTCTTGGGGGTGCCCCTGCGGCTTTGCAGTCTATGGGTGCAGTCCAGCATAAGTAGCGATTTGTCGCAGTCTGGCAGGAGTGTTTGGAAGAGATTCTCGATGTAGGCAGGCAGGGCCTGGTCTGATACTGATACGGGGACCACTCTAATGCAGATGTCATTCCTGCGCACCCTGTTGTCTAAGTCTTCCTGCTTCTTCCTGCTTGCGGTGCATGGTCTCATTGTTTTCTTCTAGGAATTGGACTTTCCGTTGCAGTTCAGTGATCTGCGCAGACTGTTCCAGGACTTGGTCCCCCGTTTCACCTACTCTGTGTTCCACCTCCTCCATTCGGTTGTCCAGCTCCTCTATTTTCGTTGCCACCTCTGACTTGCAGTTCCGGAATTCAATTTTAATGCCTGCCAAGAGGCCCTGGATATCGTCCTTCGTGGCCCATTGGCCCTGGGTTCTGTCGGGAGACGTGGCCCGGGCTTTGGTGGGATCGGCCTTCCCGGTTTTCTCGTGGAGGTGTAGAATACTAGCTATAGCTGCCGATTTCAGGTTTTTATATTATTTCGCCACTGTGGTGCTGTAGTGGAAGCCGGCTGAGTGGATGTTCAAGAGGCTTCTGGTAGCTGGATTCCCGTTGTTGGCAGGGCCCGTGTTTGCGCACACTGGGCCCCCAGATGTGGTCCGTAGCACTGACTGTGCCGGGGTGGGCTATTTATCTGAGGTGCCTTATGGGGGCTCAGTCTGCTGCTGCTTCTTGGGCTCTCAGCGGAGATTCAGCACCATCCGATCCTCGTAAGCGACCCTCAGACCTGGGTCGGGTGTGTCAGGGGTCCGCCAGAGTCTGTTGTCCTCCAGGCCAGAGTGATATGGGAGCGGGTGATGGGGGAGGGGGTCCCTTCTGTTCTATTGGTTCGTACCCACGGTGGCTGGATGTTATGTCCTTCTGTGGTGGAATGATATCTCCCGCATCTTGATAGCTGGGGCTCATAAGGATAGTAGTGTGGGATGGAGTCATCCACAACTGGAAGGCTGAGGTTTCTTACCCTGTGGCGTTCTAATTGGTGGCAGCCTCCGCGGGTGCTTAGAGCGGTATGATTAGGTCCGGAGTTCCACTCCACTGTGCCTCGCCAAGCCGATAATTATCTCCTCCCCCTCTGGTTAGGTGGGCTCGGGCTGTGAGGATGGGCAACCGGGCCTTTATGGCTGGTACGGTGGGACCACTTTTCCTCGATGTGAAGGATGCTGGGGCACCACATCTCGGGTGATTGAGGTGGACTATTGCTACATTAGCACCTTGTTTAGCCTAAGCATATATGTGCCTTAAGTCTGTCCAGTACACATTTGCTGCTCTCGCCATCCCCTAAGGGTGCCAATTCCTCCAGCAGGGAGGGTGCCAGTTCCATCAGATGTTGCTTGCCCCGATGCGCTGCTGTTTGCTTGCCGGAGCTGTGGAGCGGGGGCTGGTGAGGCAGAGGCGCCTAGAGATTTCACCCCTCAGGCACCAGGCTCAAAGGGTACGGGGGCAGCCCAGAACGGACCGGTGTGGTGGGGGCCTCCTTACACATCGAGGCCACCGCTCGTCCCCTGAAGCTGTCTCACGCCATGCTCCGGTAGCTGCGTGTTGCTGCGCAGGCCACCAGCCACATGAGCTTGCAGTCGCCTGCCACTGTGGGTTCTCTCGGCCGCCTGTGCATGGGTGCTGGCTCAGGGGCTGCACATTCCTGGGGACGGGGGGTTCAATGGCATCAAGGCACTTACTGATGTGATGCAGGGACCATCTCCTCTTTGCCCGGCGCTGTCAGGAGGCCGCCATCTTGGTTGCGGGACTCGGCCCAATGCTTACTCTTAAGTTCAAATATATGAAAAATATGGGGTTACTGATGGTACTCTTGTTCAGAGGAGAATTGCCTAGCATTTCGGCGCTGGACTGCCCCTGGGCAGGACAAAGGCTGATATGCAGGGAAATTTCTTCTCTGTGAAAGGGACAGTGAGCTAAAGACTTGGTCGAGTCTCTCCCAGGGGTTATTCACCCAAGAACAGGTCATTGGGCTGTGTTTGTGCTGGTAGAGAGATTCCCAGACCCCCCTTTGTTTTGCATTAATTAACTTTGGGTTTCACCCTAAGTTAACAGGGCGATCCAGACGTGGACCCCTTGCTCACTGTTCTTAGAGAGGCACCAGTTTCACCTCACTGATGATGCCCAACAAGGCTGAAACACGTGTATGGGGTTACTGATGGTACTCTTGTTCAGAGGAGAATTGCCTAGCATTTCGGCGCTGGACTGCCCCTGGGCAGGACAAAGGCTGATATGCAGGGAAATTTCTTCTCTGTGAAAGGGACAGTGAGCTAAAGACTTGGTCGAGTCTCTCCCAGGGGTTATTCACCCAAGAACAGGTCATTGGGCTGTGTTTGTGCTGGTAGAGAGATTCCCAGACCCCCCTTTGTTTTGCATTAATTAACTTTGGGTTTCACCCTAAGTTAACAGGGCGATCCAGACGTGGACCCCTTGCTCACTGTTCTTAGAGAGGCACCAGTTTCACCTCACTGATGATGCCCAACAAGGCTGAAACACGTGTATGGGGTTACTGATGGTACTCTTGTTCAGAGGAGAATTGCCTAGCATTTCGGCGCTGGACTGCCCCTGGGCAGGACAAAGGCTGATATGCAGGGAAATTTCTTCTCTGTGAAAGGGACAGTGAGCTAAAGACTTGGTCGAGTCTCTCCCAGGGGTTATTCACCCAAGAACAGGTCATTGGGCTGTGTTTGTGCTGGTAGAGAGATTCCCAGACCCCCCTTTGTTTTGCATTAATTAACTTTGGGTTTCACCCTAAGTTAACAGGGCGATCCAGACGTGGACCCCTTGCTCACTGTTCTTAGAGAGGCACCAGTTTCACCTCACTGATGATGCCCAACAAGGCTGAAACACGTGTATGGGGTTACTGATGGTACTCTTGTTCAGAGGAGAATTGCCTAGCATTTCGGCGCTGGACTGCCCCTGGGCAGGACAAAGGCTGATATGCAGGGAAATTTCTTCTCTGTGAAAGGGACAGTGAGCTAAAGACTTGGTCGAGTCTCTCCCAGGGGTTATTCACCCAAGAACAGGTCATTGGGCTGTGTTTGTGCTGGTAGAGAGATTCCCAGACCCCCCTTTGTTTTGCATTAATTAACTTTGGGTTTCACCCTAAGTTAACAGGGCGATCCAGACGTGGACCCCTTGCTCACTGTTCTTAGAGAGGCACCAGTTTCACCTCACTGATGATGCCCAACAAGGCTGAAACACGTGTATGGGGTTACTGATGGTACTCTTGTTCAGAGGAGAATTGCCTAGCATTTCGGCGCTGGACTGCCCCTGGGCAGGACAAAGGCTGATATGCAGGGAAATTTCTTCTCTGTGAAAGGGACAGTGAGCTAAAGACTTGGTCGAGTCTCTCCCAGGGGTTATTCACCCAAGAACAGGTCATTGGGCTGTGTTTGTGCTGGTAGAGAGATTCCCAGACCCCCCTTTGTTTTGCATTAATTAACTTTGGGTTTCACCCTAAGTTAACAGGGCGATCCAGACGTGGACCCCTTGCTCACTGTTCTTAGAGAGGCACCAGTTTCACCTCACTGATGATGCCCAACAAGGCTGAAACACGTGTATGGGGTTACTGATGGTACTCTTGTTCAGAGGAGAATTGCCTAGCATTTCGGCGCTGGACTGCCCCTGGGCAGGACAAAGGCTGATATGCAGGGAAATTTCTTCTCTGTGAAAGGGACAGTGAGCTAAAGACTTGGTCGAGTCTCTCCCAGGGGTTATTCACCCAAGAACAGGTCATTGGGCTGTGTTTGTGCTGGTAGAGAGATTCCCAGACCCCCCTTTGTTTTGCATTAATTAACTTTGGGTTTCACCCTAAGTTAACAGGGCGATCCAGACGTGGACCCCTTGCTCACTGTTCTTAGAGAGGCACCAGTTTCACCTCACTGATGATGCCCAACAAGGCTGAAACACGTGTATGGGGTTACTGATGGTACTCTTGTTCAGAGGAGAATTGCCTAGCATTTCGGCGCTGGACTGCCCCTGGGCAGGACAAAGGCTGATATGCAGGGAAATTTCTTCTCTGTGAAAGGGACAGTGAGCTAAAGACTTGGTCGAGTCTCTCCCAGGGGTTATTCACCCAAGAACAGGTCATTGGGCTGTGTTTGTGCTGGTAGAGAGATTCCCAGACCCCCCTTTGTTTTGCATTAATTAACTTTGGGTTTCACCCTAAGTTAACAGGGCGATCCAGACGTGGACCCCTTGCTCACTGTTCTTAGAGAGGCACCAGTTTCACCTCACTGATGATGCCCAACAAGGCTGAAACACGTGTATGGGGTTACTGATGGTACTCTTGTTCAGAGGAGAATTGCCTAGCATTTCGGCGCTGGACTGCCCCTGGGCAGGACAAAGGCTGATATGCAGGGAAATTTCTTCTCTGTGAAAGGGACAGTGAGCTAAAGACTTGGTCGAGTCTCTCCCAGGGGTTATTCACCCAAGAACAGGTCATTGGGCTGTGTTTGTGCTGGTAGAGAGATTCCCAGACCCCCCTTTGTTTTGCATTAATTAACTTTGGGTTTCACCCTAAGTTAACAGGGCGATCCAGACGTGGACCCCTTGCTCACTGTTCTTAGAGAGGCACCAGTTTCACCTCACTGATGATGCCCAACAAGGCTGAAACACGTGTATGGGGTTACTGATGGTACTCTTGTTCAGAGGAGAATTGCCTAGCATTTCGGCGCTGGACTGCCCCTGGGCAGGACAAAGGCTGATATGCAGGGAAATTTCTTCTCTGTGAAAGGGACAGTGAGCTAAAGACTTGGTCGAGTCTCTCCCAGGGGTTATTCACCCAAGAACAGGTCATTGGGCTGTGTTTGTGCTGGTAGAGAGATTCCCAGACCCCCCTTTGTTTTGCATTAATTAACTTTGGGTTTCACCCTAAGTTAACAGGGCGATCCAGACGTGGACCCCTTGCTCACTGTTCTTAGAGAGGCACCAGTTTCACCTCACTGATGATGCCCAACAAGGCTGAAACACGTGTATGGGGTTACTGATGGTACTCTTGTTCAGAGGAGAATTGCCTAGCATTTCGGCGCTGGACTGCCCCTGGGCAGGACAAAGGCTGATATGCAGGGAAATTTCTTCTCTGTGAAAGGGACAGTGAGCTAAAGACTTGGTCGAGTCTCTCCCAGGGGTTATTCACCCAAGAACAGGTCATTGGGCTGTGTTTGTGCTGGTAGAGAGATTCCCAGACCCCCCTTTGTTTTGCATTAATTAACTTTGGGTTTCACCCTAAGTTAACAGGGCGATCCAGACGTGGACCCCTTGCTCACTGTTCTTAGAGAGGCACCAGTTTCACCTCACTGATGATGCCCAACAAGGCTGAAACACGTGTATGGGGTTACTGATGGTACTCTTGTTCAGAGGAGAATTGCCTAGCATTTCGGCGCTGGACTGCCCCTGGGCAGGACAAAGGCTGATATGCAGGGAAATTTCTTCTCTGTGAAAGGGACAGTGAGCTAAAGACTTGGTCGAGTCTCTCCCAGGGGTTATTCACCCAAGAACAGGTCATTGGGCTGTGTTTGTGCTGGTAGAGAGATTCCCAGACCCCCCTTTGTTTTGCATTAATTAACTTTGGGTTTCACCCTAAGTTAACAGGGCGATCCAGACGTGGACCCCTTGCTCACTGTTCTTAGAGAGGCACCAGTTTCACCTCACTGATGATGCCCAACAAGGCTGAAACACGTGTATGGGGTTACTGATGGTACTCTTGTTCAGAGGAGAATTGCCTAGCATTTCGGCGCTGGACTGCCCCTGGGCAGGACAAAGGCTGATATGCAGGGAAATTTCTTCTCTGTGAAAGGGACAGTGAGCTAAAGACTTGGTCGAGTCTCTCCCAGGGGTTATTCACCCAAGAACAGGTCATTGGGCTGTGTTTGTGCTGGTAGAGAGATTCCCAGACCCCCCTTTGTTTTTCAAATATATGAGGTATCCCTTTCCGATTTTGTTCCGCCTTCACGCGGTCTTCCCAGGAGAGGTTCTGCCTCCCGCTGGGGTGTTTCCGTGCCGGAATCAAGAGTGCGGAATGAGCATAAAAAGCCTAAAGCCCGGGCGTCCCACAGAGCTCCTAACGAGGTGTCCGCATTGCCAGCGCCTCAAGCCCCGCCCCCTTAACTCTTTTAAAGGTGATTGAAACGCATGTCCAGAAATAAGCCACAGTCCAATGAACTTTTTAGTTTAGCTTCTGCGTCCTCCTTCCTCGTCATAGACCTAGTCTGCACGTGCTGAGGTTCTTCCCCAATGCTTGCTTCCGAAGGGTGCGTGGGTGAAATGGTCTCTCCAGCATAGATCTTTACGTCACTAAGGAAAATCCAAGCGCGTCTGCCTTGTACTTTGACTTCAGACGGCGTGATGTCCTCCACGATGAAAGGGCTGTTGAAGCGGGGCTCGTGCCACTTTCTCAAAAGATTAAGACTGCATCTCCGGGGAATAATTTGGGAAAACAAAGTTCTTTCAGTCCACTTGTTGAAGCATCTCCTTCTGTGTTCTGTACTGCCCCACACCCTTTTCACTTGAGCTGAGCTGACATGACAGAGACACTTGAAGTCATACAAATAAGGTAATCACGTAGCTCCTTTCCTAACAGTTCTGAAGTCGGCTGGGCATCACTTCTAACTCTGGATGGAGGTGTGAGGGGTGTCCTCATTCGCTTCCCTGTCACTAACTCATGGGGGGGGTGAGATGGTGGTCCGAACGTGGTTGGTTCCTCAAAGCATATAATGCCAGTGCTATGTAATGCAACCACCCTTTCCTCAAGGTAAGCTTTAATTTGGCTATTCTTTCTTTAAGCAAGCCGTTGAGCCTCTCACAGATATCATTTCCTTGCAGATGATGAGCCAAAGAAAACGTATGCTTTATACCAAGCATTAAGCTTATCTGTTCGAAGATTTTGTTTACAAAATGGGGACCATTGTCTTATCTTAATACTTCACGTATTCCCCATCTAGGAAACACTTCTCGTACTAAAAATGTTGCTGCACAGGTGGAGTCTGGGTGTGTACACGGTCCAGCTTCCATCCACCTTGAAAAGGGACAAACTACTAAAATCATGCATCTATATCCATTGCATACTTGCAGCATATCGACATAGTCAATGTGCAAATAATGTAATGGGCCATTAGGTCTCGGGATAAATCCCCTAACTGTGCACAGTGTGTGCCCAGCGGTAAACCTTTGACATAAGATGCAATTCGCTACATAAAATGCAACATGTTCTAACAAATTTGGTATAAACCAATCCTCTGCAGTAGTTGCAGCGAGGTTCTTTCTAGTTGTGTGTGCAGGGTAGTGTAGCTGTTACAGCGCCACCCTCAACAAGGCTACTGGCATCACCTGTTTACCATTGCTGTCTTGTCACCGCAAAGCTTCAGAGGGGTCTAAAGCAGACCCTCTTTTCGTCCACAAGTCTTTCTCATCCTGAGGTGCTTCTCCCTGGACCTCTATTAATTGTGTCTTAGAAAGATTACTATAACAGTAAGACACACTCATCATTACTACCATGCTTTCATTTACATCAGGCGTATCAAATGACATAATAATTTCTGAACATGCAGAGCGTTCGGCTTCACCTGCTGCTTGATTTCCACGTGAGATAGTCTGCCTTTTTAGTGTGAGCTGTGCATTTAACGACTGCAGTGGCTTCTGGGAGTTGTAGTGCCTTAATAAGCCTGTTCAATAATGCGGTGTACTGCACTGGAGTGCCATCTGCTTGGAGGTAGCCCCTCCTTTTCCAGCATGCTGGCCCTGTGTGTACTGTCGATGTCACGTAGGCAGAGTCACTGTACACCATCACTTCCTGGTCTGCATGATTCTCATGCGCGACTATCAGCGCCACTAACTCTGCAACCTGTGCTGAATAGTGAGACGGTAGTCGTGTTCATAGAAGTACCTGAAACTCCCCATTGGCCGTGTGCTTTCACACAGCGGCACCTGTATATCTCCGTCCATCATTTTGATCTATCCTTGAAGAACCATCAATAAAAACAATTTCCCCACTCGCCAAAGCATTTTCTTTTATCCTAAGGATTTCGTCATAGAACTCTTCATACTTCGAAAATCATGTACATGCTCATCTTCTGCTAGTGGTTCAGCTACAAACATGGCAGGATTCACTATTCTGCATCGGACTATTTTAATCGCTGGATTCGATGTGACTACCTCGTAGGCAGAAGCCCTTTGAGAAGTCAACGTGCCTTTCAGTTTCTCCAGAATGGCAAACAATGCATGTTCGACAAACGTCAACGAGCATCCCATCACTATGCTTGCAGCTTTTTCAATGGGGAAAGCAGCGGCTGCCAAAGATTGTTCGCAAGGAAAATGACCTCTCATTACTGGGTCTAGAATCCCACTGTAATATGCCTGGGGCTTGTACCCCAACATGGTTCTCTGTGTGAGGACTGCTGTCATAACAGTGCCATCTGTGTGTGAGAAGAGAAAGAATTCCTCAGAATAATTCAGAATCCCTAAAACTGGAGCTGTACAAATAGCTTTTTTCAATTCATCAAACCCTTTTTCCATTTCTTCAGTCCAGACAATTTTCTCTTGAGTTGCCTGTGCTTTCTTCAGAGCTTACAATAAGGGCCTTATGTATAAACTGTAAATAAAGACCCATGCTCTCATAGTTACATAGTCCTAGAATTCTTTGCATGTGCTTTATCGTCTGTGGCTTTACTGTTTTTTAAAATAGCCTCAGCCCTTTCAGGAGTAACCTTCTTTCCTTCATGCAAAATTAACTGGCCTATATACAATACTTCTTGTTGACAATACTGTAATTTCTCTCTGTCAACTTTATTAGTCCGTCGGCAAGAGTAATCGTCAGCTGAACAGAATCACGTCTGCACTCTTCCTCTGAGGTGCTACGGACTAATATGTCATCCACATATTGCAATACAACACTTTCTAAATCAATATTGCTTAAGCCCATCTGCATGATTCTATTGAAAATCGATGGAGACTCACAGTACCCTTGTTGTAAACGAGTGCTTTTCAGGTGAGTTTGTCTAAACATAAAGAAAGTAAGATCTTGTGAGTCTTCAACAGGTACGTTACATAAGATTGTAGCAGGATTAGGAACTAGAGGGAACTCAGCCTCTACAATCTGATTAATCGAGCGAAGGTCTTGGATTAAATGCCAGGACGCCCTTTCCCTTTTTTAATCAGATAAATCGCAGTATTACACGATGACTCTGACGTCACTAAGATGCCTTGTTCCTTCATGACAGAAATCGTCTTTAAAATACCTTCATCTGCCTCTCGAGACATAGGATAATGTTGTGCTCAAGGTAAAATTGCTCCTGGTTTCAATTTAATCTTCACCAACCCCCTTCAATAGGTCTACATCATAGGGGCCTGTGGTCCATAATGAAACTGGCACTTTCGCCATGTCTTCATCAAAATACTCAGGATGTTTTTGTGCTAACATCATTTTCTGTGGAACCTCTCGTTTAATTGCTCTCACCCAATAAGTCATGCTCATTTCAAATACTACTTCATCATCCGATGGATGATCTCTAAACATATCCTCATCAGCGATGTCAGCCAATCTGTAACCTTTGCCAATGGCAATTACTGTGCACCATCGTCTGCCTTCATTGTCAACTCCATCAAGCAAAGCCATTTCTTCTCGCACTATGGCTGCTTGCAACTCTAAAGGAAACACTCGTCCCTTTTCCTCAAGCATAGGTATTCTTGGTCTAAATAAAATCTCATCAGTTATTCTCACAGTTCTACCCACCAAGTCTGGTAGCCGTGTTAGCAAAATGTGTACCCCAGAGTGAAAAGCTTCTGGTTCCAACAGAGCTCCTCACATGGTCATGTTTAAATAATGCATCCCTGGTGTTGAACACACTATGCCTTCATCAGTAAATGAAATTGTCATGTTCAACTTAGTCATTAGATCTCAACCTAATATATTAACAGGTGTCTGCCTTGAATATAGCAATGGAACCGACATGTCACACACTCATATAGAGACTGCTAATTCTTCAGTGAAAGGAACTCTGCTTTTAGCGCCTGTGAAACTTTGAGTATTCATGGCATTTCCAGACATCGAAAATGTCCCCTCTCGTATACATGAGCGTGTTGCACCCGTGTCTACTAAAAACAAAGATTTGCCTCCTATATTGACGTCTACCCTTGGTTCCTCTTGAGGATTCGGCATCACTCATAGTATTGAACACATCCAGTCTCCCAGTGAGCTGTCCTATTGTGGATACAGCCTCAATCCTGTACCTGTAAAATGATTCCCTCCATCTACAGTGACACCCCCTATTCTAGGAGTCATTAACTGTCCTGTGCTTGTGTTTTGTTGTTTCCACATAGGTGAATGCTGTGACTGCCCTTGTGGTGGATTCGTTGCTTCCTGCTGTGTTTGCAAATCCTGTTGCATTCTCGGGGCTTGTGCCTGCTGCACAGTCTGATTCTGAGCAAACCCATCTCAATTATGCTGCAAATATGCAGGAGTGTTTGAAGTGCCCCCTCTTGAAAACTAACTATTCTGCACAAACCCTTGACTTCTGCACATATGAGCAAGGTACTCTGTCATACCACACGTCCAACATATAGGATGAGGTCTCCTAACCTGCCCATCCTGTATGCCCTGATTATCATTCTGCATGTTTTGAAACCCACCTTGATTGTTCTGGAAATGGTCCTGATTATCCTGCCAGTTCCCTTGATTATTCTGAAATCCTCTTCCTCGAAAACCTCCCCTTCCCCGTGAAACAAATCCATTATTACCCTGGTCAAACTGCCTTTGGTTGTTCATCTGCGGCATGTTTGCTATTTGCTGTGAGTTCGATCTGTCCCCACTAGTCAACATTGCCCCTTCAATGGCATTCTAGGATAATTTTTTCTGTACTAACTTTGCCTCTTCGCCTTTCCTAATGTCATCTTTCTTGCGATTCTTTTCTTGCAAGAGTCTGCAATAGCTTGAATCTCTGACCATGGTTTAGCTTCCATACCTACTAACCTTCGGAGCTGCTTTTGCACTGCGTCTGGCAGCCCTTGGCACAATATGATACAACAAAGGTATAGATTTTCCCGAGCCTCCATGTCTCCAAAGCCCACTGGTCTTGGAAATTATGAATGTAAACAAGTGGATCTTCCCCTTCCTGCATCTGTTTTGCCATTATAGCTCCCATATCTGACGTGTCTGGATACAGTACTCTAAGCGCTTTCCAGACTGCCGCTCTACAGTTATTGAACGGTGCTCCATCATGAGCTGTGTTAACCGTGGTAACACCAGAATATCCTGCTCTTGAGCAAACATCAGCCCTTTCTCCAAGGATGGCAATTAGGAGACCTTTAATGTCCCCTATAGCCAATGTATTTTCTCCTGTCATCTTCTCTAGCTCGTGTATCCATTTCCCAGCACCAGAAGTTAAACTCAGGAGTTTACACCTTAACTTCTTTGTCCATTTGAGGCCACAGTATATACTGCGGTCTGGACCCTCCTTTTTCTAACAAGGGAAACTGTGAAACCCTGTACTCACTCTTATCTCTCATCATCTGTCTGTTCAAAGTAGGAACAGTAGTTCTGCGCTTCCTTCTTCCTGGCAGCGACCTTAATCTGCTCACATAAGGTGGCGACGCCCCCCTCCCACCATGGGATCGCCCTTTAGGTCGGTCTAGCAGCGTCACTGGTTCTGACGCCCGAGATATAGGTAGGCCTAGGACCCAACCATCTTACTTCCTTACCCATTGAAAAACATTCCTCAGGACTACATACGTCATCTTCCTCTTCCCCACGGAAGGTGTCTGTCTTCATCTGACATTTCCTGTGCCCAACTCGTATCACTTCTCTCCTCTTGATCTCTGTTTAGAGTCAGCTTTTCTAAAGACAGCTCCTTAGGCTTGACACTACCTGTGGCTCCCTCTGTGTCATACAGCTGCATACTCTCAAGTCGATAATTTTTTCCCTTCCCCTTTAATTCCTTCTGGGCTCTCATATAATGATAGACTTTATCGATTGCATCCCCAATACTTCTAGAGGTGAACTCGTCCTCTAAATTTGTTCTAGACTGACCTGGTAATGATTCGTATTCTGGGAAGAATTCTTCTAGATCCTCCCATGCATGTCTGGATTAGGATTTATTACTTCCTTCTCCATGCAATCAAGATCTTTGCCTTCTCTTTCGTTCTATATCATCGTCAAACTCTCTGCGTTTACTCGCTTCTTCTCTTACTCTGTCTTCCTCCCTTCTATTTGCATCTCTTCTTTGATTTGCCCTTTGTATCTCTTCATCCTTTCGCCTTTGCACTCTTATCCCTTCATTTCTGTTCCTCCTCTTCCATTCTCTTTATAGTATTTCCTGCTCTTCAATTTCCCTCTGTCTGTTGTTTTCTTTGCTCCTCTGCTCTTTCCTGTTTCCTCAGTTGCTCATCCTGATACAACTTCTCCTGTCTTTGTCTACCTTTCCTTTTTGCCCATCTTATTTCAATCGTTCCTCCCTTTCTTTATCCTTTTTATCCTGTTTGTCTCTATATTCCCTTTGCCTCATGTCCTCGATGCCTTTATCATCGAGTTTGAGCAAAATCTGACCACCCTTGCATTTGTTTTGTAGAAGTGCCAACTCGCAGTTTTATCCCTTTCTCCTTTCCATCTCTTTATTTCCCATCCTATATCCAAGGATGCACTTGGTCGATCACGTCTCTATCACGTCTCGCCTTGTCCCTCTGGACCTTAGAGATGACATCTTCTCAGTATTTTTCTATGGGCCGTCGTCGCTGCTTTGCGCAGGCGACTCACATGTCGGGTTGCTATACCCTGTTGCTGCTTTAAGCTCCCTTGATGGATTTAGCCCGTCATCTTTCTTAGTCTCGCTGTCTATTTCAGGCATGGTGGGGGGAGCAGAAGGCTCCTCACCCCCCTCTTTGCATAGGTTGAGGATCCAATCTATAGGAGGTGCCTCATCTCTCTCCTCCTGGTACATTTTCCAGAGCTCTAAGCTTGCTAGTCGCTTGTTCAACTTTTTCCCTGTGTAAGCTGCATGCAAATATGTTGTCATATGCTGCAGGACTGCCTTCGATCATGACCCCCCCCCTTGTGGCCACGACATAAACATTTTGTCTGCAGTTCCCTTAACCCATTCCGCACTATACCGTCTAAGCTTGGGAGCATGTTTCAGCAATTGCTTGCAGAGGTGCACAAGTGGAGTAACATCCTCTATTTTTGACTCTTCACTCTTGACTGTCAATATTCGCTTTTACTTGTTCACAGATTTAAAAGGAACGTTTCAGAAAGACAACACAATATGAGCATGCACCAATCGTTGCAGGCTCCAAACCCTTTAAGTCACGTTTTTGGTTCCTAGTGATTGCATCGAATGCAAAAGCATTGAATGCAAAACCATTGAAGAAAATGCATTTAAAAAAAAAAAAATTTTATGAGGGGGTCCCCCAACCCCTGTTTTTTTTACCCCTTAAAATCCATTATAGTGAAAAGAAAAACCTTTACCTACAAAAAAATGAATTTTTTCGATTCCTTTTTTCTATGCTTTTGCATTCGATACTATGTATTCAATGCAATGCCTGGATACCCACGTTTTTTACTTAAATCTTGCTAAAAAAACACCATCAACTCAAATTTAAACAGACTGTTTTTTCGCCCTCGTGTTTCTCCTCTATTCATTTATCAATTTTGTCTATTATTTCATCATCATTACAAAATCACATAAAACAGACATACTCGACCGGCCACAAATGTCATTTCTCACTGTCTTTTTCTCCAAGATCCGTCTTGCCCCTAAAAAATACTACCACAGAGTTTAAATTGTCCTCCTTAGATTTGTCTTTAACCAAATCCGTCTTCTACGTCATCCACTATGGGACCCTAGGTACAATTTCTTCTGTTACGTTCTTTAAACACAGGCACTGGGCGTATTCTCTGTCGTGGTCTCTCCTCACAATACCTCTTAATTGCTTGGCTTCTCTTCAAGTGTATTTTACTCAATATTTAACACTTATTATTCTCAAGTTACTTTTACCCCTGCCTCTCTCCGTTACTCGTTTTCCCTTTAGCACTCTTCTTCACTCATTGCCCATACTCAGTTTAGCCACCTCACTCAGTTTCTACTCACCATTCCCATGTCCATATTCCGACTCTCGGGATTGTACGCCTCTTTAACCTCCTCTTCAACTTTCTGTTAGTTCGGCTTCCTGTAGACGTGGGAGGGGATTCCGTGGAAACCGGGGGACCCGTCACACCCTGCTTGCAAGACTGACAATTATACTATACCACTATCTACAGGGAGCTTTGCGGCCTTTCAGCTGAATGGCAGAGGTTGTGCGATATTGTTGGGACGTCAAAGCTTACTTATCTTGATGGATTTTTATTTAAACCATCCTCTCCGCTACCACATGAACTGGATGATCTCAGCCCTTTAAGATGAGTAGCAATTACCCTGGAGATGGATGGGGATGCAGATTTTATTCATACATCAATAATCGAAACGACTCGTGTAGCTGGCAAAAAGGATAACTGTTTTAATATCAATTATCTAAAATTGGGAGTACAACGGACATCAACAGACGTCGCAGCGCAAATTCTCTCAATGCATTTTAGAAAAAACATTTCTTTTAAAGCAAAAATTTGTCATAGCTGACGTTTAACCTATGTGTTACTAGCATCATCCTACATGGCAAACTACAAAAACCTACAAGTAACGGTGATAGGCTCTCAGTGAACATCTAAATATATGTTCCATACTAATCTAAGAGAGTGAAACTATGTGATTGGTTACTTAACATCAGGTGAGTCAACTAAGCCCTCCCCAAGAATTGCCACTATGAACGTCACTAAATGCACAACGTCCCATTGGCTACACAACTATAGGACCCCTAATTACGTGGTCCCCTACAATTGGTTGGCACTCTAACCTCTGTCAGTACTTTTCCACCTACGTCTGGCAGCACACATGCTGGCCTTCCAGGTGCTGGTGAGCTTGTCTTAAAAATAGCTTCCCACCAATTAGCATATTCATCTATCATCACCTCAGTGGTCTGCTGTCAATTAGGGCTTTGAACTCAACCTTGGAAATGTTCCTTGCTCTGGAGAATTCAGGGGAGTGAAGGCATGCTCTGCCCTCATGCATAGGTGTGACCATTGTGTTCGTCCAACTTCATCCTTCCACGTGACTGGAGACCATGGCTTCGAGCTTCTAGTCCATTAAAATACTATTTTGTGGGGGGGCGCTGTTGTGCACGACAAACATGGCTGCCTCATTCGAGCGCTCCGGCCCGGGAATCATCCATTATATTAAAAAATCCTGATTCGGAGCATGCTGCGGGATACCGACCACACCGAGACGTGCCGTGGGTGTTGAAGCACCCACACGAGAAATCCTGGGCTGAAGAGTTACGAGACCTGGTGTTCACTGCGGGGAGGAGCTGTGGAGCGCGCCGATCCCTGGAACCAGGACATTGCGGCGCTGAGCCGCTGACGCTCTATCTGCTGGGGGCATAGAGAGGAAGGCCTACAAGGACGTAGTGAGCACAGACCAAGACTGCAGCGGTCCGCCCCGCGCTGGTCGGCCTATACTCCCTTCCACGGATATTCAAGAGCGATCCGAACACAGTGGGGCCGGATCGGCGCTACAGAGGCCAGAAAAGAAACACCCCCCATACGCCGCCTGCCTGAGGTGACGCGCCCGAACGCCGGAGAGGTGAAGTCCCCCACACCGGAGGGCCAGCGGTCACGAAGGTAGATACAAGGCCCTTCAAAATCCGAAAACAATCCAGACACAGAGGGACTGGGTCGGCGCTGCAGCTGCCAGGGGAGGACCATTCCCAGTGCGCCGCCTGGCCGAGCGCTGGAGAGGTGAAGTCCCCTGCGCTTGAGGGGCCTGCGGCTACAGAGGCAGACACAAGATCCGAGGTCTGAAAGTTCGAGCGCGACGCAGAACACATAGTTGGCTAGCCAGTGTATCCTTAAGCAAGAAACGTGGGAGAGAGCAATCCATTGGAAAAGATAGACGCCTGTACTGGACTTGGTGGAGGGCCGTGACTGAGGTGCGGTGGCCCGATGATACGGAGTAGTAGGGAATAACCTCATATTCCTACGCCCCCAAACTACGGCGAAGAACAATATCCCCTCAGTTTGGCTGGAACAGACCGCCAAGAGACTCCAGGGCCATGGGAAATACAAGAAAGCAAGACAAGATGGCGGAGGGAGCGAGCGCCAAAAAGAAAGGACTGATGGACTCATACACTAGCAGCCAGGCGATAAGCAGTGAACTTGAACCACCATTGGCGGCTAGTCCTGTGCCCAGTATAGAGGGCGAGGACAAGGTTGAGTACTTGACTAACATAGTCCAAAATGGATTCCTATCGCTGAATATGAAGCTGGACGACATCGTAACGACCATTGGCACATTGAAGACTAGAGCTGACAAGCATGACCAGAGACTAACGGAGGCGGAGAACAGAATTGGTACTACCGAGGACATGGTTGCTCGCCGTGACCAGGTCATTGCCCATCTCAAAGAAAGCTTGAACAAACTACAAAACAAGTGCGAAGACCTGGAATCTCGCTCGAGAAGAAATAATGTACGCATCGTTTGTGTCCCAGAGTAATTTGATAAAGACAAAATGGAAGTGCGGGTGGAAGCTCTCCTCAAAACCCTGTTTGGAGTGGACTCCTTTTCAGAACACTTCCTGATTGAACGTGCACGTAGAACGCTGGCTCCGGTACCGAAGCCTGGGGCACCGCCCCGCACAATTATTGCAAGAATGCTCAACTATAGGGACAGAGATACGGTCCTTCGGGGGGCAAGAGAACTTGGTACGCTGCAGTATGAAGACAGTCGCATACACATCTACCCGGACTTTGCCACTGGGGTTCAGGCCAGCCAAAGATCGTATGAGCCAGTCAAAAAACTTCTGAGAGTGCGGCAGGTCCCGTATGCACTAATATTGCCGGCCAAATTGAGAATCCAATATGGAGGAAGGGAGCACTTCTTTGAAAATCCTGCTGCAGCCCAGGCCTATGTGGAAGCCACTATTCCGCTGCCCCCGCGGGGCCGAGGGCCGTATCAGAATGGAAGACGCCTGCCTGCAGTGGAGGACTGAAACTTGGCTGAATAGCCCAGCAAATGCAAGTAATCTTTGATGTTTCAGAGGTGGTCGGCCCCGTGGGGGCTCCAAGTAATGTACACCGGGTCGTGAGCCCGGTCGGGTGGCCTCGCGACTGCAACGAAGCAACCTCAGAAATGTTCCTAACTGTTACTAGGGTTCATCGTCAAGTTGGGGTGGATGATGTGGTTGGAGGGGGGTATAGGGAATGTGGGGATGTTTTTCAGTATCGCAACCACCTAGACGAGTTTGAGCCTGGTGGGAAAGTTTGTATTAATGGATGTTGTAGGTTAATTGAAATGTGGTCTCATAGACAATGGCGCTATTCAAAGGCTGGTTACTGGGTTACACAAAGTCACTTCTGTACAAGTACGATGTATATACATACCAAATGGGAGACAGACTACGGATAAGATTAATGTCATGGAACGTCCGAGGCCTTAATAATCCAATGAGTCAGGAAGGTCGGTAATTATGTTACTAGACATGGGCCTCAAATCTTAATGCTGCAAGAAACACATGCGCAGGGCCTGATCAATGAGAGAATACTGGCAAAATGGGGCAAGTTGCGCTACTACACGGACTATTCATCACAGTCTAGGGGGGGTTTGCACCCTTATACATAGCTCACTGGGCTTTATAGCCAAGGGACACCTGGTGGATCCGGTGGGAAGGTATGTACTGGTGTGGGGGGAGCTAGCGGGGAAACATATAACCTTGTTAAACACCTATTGACCCAATCTAGACGACCCTGATTTCTACTTACAAATGCTCGAGTTGCTCACCAAACATGATGCAACCACTGTTTTTTGGGGTGGGGACTTCAATGTTGTATTAGACCAGGCCTTGCATAGATCCGTCAAGGTAACTAGGCCACCTTCTAAGGCGGCACTAACTTTAAAGTAAATAATTTCGCAACTGTCCCTACAGGACGCCTGGAGGGTGCTCCATCCGGTCGATAAGAGGTTTACATTTTATTCTTCCGTACATGACAGTGAGTCACGCATAGATTATTGGTTTGTTTCTTCGAATTTAGCACACGCTCTACAGAATTGCGAAATCCTTCCTCGCACACTATCGGATCATTCCCTGGTGGTGCTGGAGATCACTTTGAAAGATGCCCCTAGACCAACAAGGAGATGGAGAATGCTTAGAGACCTACTGAAAGACCCAAATGTAGTTGAAACTCTACACACTGAAATTGCCAATTTTTTTACAGATAACGTTGGGTCCGTAGACCACATATCAGTATGGGAGGCTTTTAAAGTCTGGGTTAGGGGGGCACTGCTGTCCAAGACCGCTGGTCTGCTGGGAGTACGCTGTGAACTGGAGAGGGTAGAGAGGGACCTGAATACACTGGAGGAAACATATGGCCGCAAACATGGTGGGGACACTGGCGGAAATCCACACGTCCCTTAGAGATTTTGATCGGCTGGCGGCGAGGGAAGTGCAATATATAGCAGCCCTTACCCGGGCTCGCAGATACGGGGAGGGTAACAAGGCAGGAAAAATGCTGGCCAACCTGGTCAAACATGAGAAACAAATTACCCCGATCGCAATGATCCAAACGGCACAAAATGAGATAATAACGAGCGAACAGGAAATAAACGACAAATTTGTTAAATTCTACCAAAATCTGTATGCGAATAAGGATAGGAAATCCCCTGCTGAGACTAAAAACTACCTTGCTATTTTGGATCTCCCTAAACTCCCAGAGGAAAGCAAATTACTGCTGGCGCAACCTGTCACGGCAGAGGAGCTCACAGAGGCAATTAAAGAGCTCAGATCTGGCAAGGCACCGGGCTCGGATGTTCTGGGAGCTGAATTTTACAAAGAATTTCGGGAGGAACTGGTCCCCGTGCTGTTAGAGGTGTGGGAAGAGGCCCTGGGAAAACAAATATTGCCCCCGACAATGCAAGAAGCTATAATCACAGTATTGCCTAAACCCCGACGCCCGCCACAGGATATGTCTTCATACAGGCCACTATCCCAGATAAACGTAGATGCAAAAATCTTTGCGAAGGTGCTAGCAAATCGCGTATTACCCTTAATGCCCACGCTGGTTCACCCGGACCAAAGTGGGTTCATTCCACAAAAGTCAACTGCCTTGAATCTGCGCAGGCTGTTCGGCATAATGTCACAAATAAACCCGAATAAACAAGCAGTAGCGGTGTCCCTAGACGCCGAGAAAGCGTTTCATTCGGTTTCGTGGGAGTACCTCTTCCTGGTGCTTGAGTCGTTCAGGATGGGCCCCTACTTCATTAAATATGTTAGTGCTATACACTGCCCCGGGTGCAAGGGTGTGCACGAATAGAACTATATCTGACCTGTTTGAGTTGGGCAGAGGCACTAGACAGGGGTTCCCTTTTTCCCCTATCCTTTTTGCTTTAACAATAGAACACATGGCAGCGGCGGTGCGGTTGCGGCATGTAAACAAAGGTATAATTCTGAAAGGAGCCACCCAGGTAGTAATATTGTACGCGGACGATACACTATTGTATGTACGCGAGCCAGACAAAAACAGAGCCCCCATCATGGCAGACATTAGTGAATTTGCAGAATACTCTGGATATACGGTGAATAATACTAAATCAGAAATGTTCCCGCTTACCCCCTCTACAAAATGCCCTGCCCTGACGTGCGGCCATAAGTGGTCGGAGCGACACATCAGATACCTGGGAGTACTGGTTTCAAACAGCAGGCAGACCCTATACTCTGATAACCATGACCAGGCGCTACAAACACTCAGCACCAAGCTACAGGTCTGGGGGCACCTCCCAATCTCATTACATGGTAGAATCGCCATTCTCAAAATGATTGTACTCCCCAAGCTACTATACTTATTTGTAAATATTCCTATATGGCCGGGAAAGGAATTCTTCTCCAGATTGCGATCCATGGCAGTGTCGTTTCTGTGGAACGGCAAGGTGGCCAGGATATGCTGGGAAAAGATGACACAACAGTACGAAACAGGGGGAATAGCAGCACCAGATTTTGAGCTCTACTGCACGGTGGCGCAAGCACAGTTTGCGAAACACTGGTACGATGAAGCGGACAACTCACCCCACACGTGGATAGAGGAATACGCCAATGTACCCACAAACATCAGATCCATTATATTTGAATCGAGGCACAGGGATTCCTGTGATTTCGACCCGGTGAGCGGCACCGTGAGGGCCTGGGGGGCTATATATAAAAAGTTGAAAGAACTTCCATACAACCCTGAAATTCCGCTATGGAAATACCCAAATGTTCCCCCTACATTCGATACCAGTATACAGGAGGCCTGGGACCCCGATATGGAGATGAAAGTGGGAGACATGTTCATAGATGGGAAGTTCGTAACCCTTGCAGTATTTACTAGGGGTGTGGAAGGAGGCCCGCTCCGTACGTTACAGTACTACCGAATGAGATCTGCATATCAAGCGCGATGGCCATCCTTCCCTGATGAACCTCCCTCCCACCCATGCATAAAATTAGTTACAACTCGGGGAGGACTGGGAATCTCTAAACTGTATAAGACAATCCAAACCCACACCCCCACGTCCAATCGAGTTAAAGAGAAAGGGGAAGTGGATATGAGAATACAGATAACTGAGGACAAATGGGAAAGATATTGTGCACTTACAAAAAGGGTGTCCCTCAATACGGGGTTGCGCCAAATAAAGTTTAAAATCCTTAATAGATTGCACTACACCCCTGCCAAAATCGCTAAATTCACACCTGATGATCCAGGCAACTGCCCCAAATGCGGGACCCCCCTGGCGGGATCCTGTCATATGTATTGGGAATGCCCAGTCGTGGCAAGGTTTTGGGCGAGGGTTGCAACCATGTTGACAGACATCACGCAGATTTCCCCGTGTCTGACCCCACAAAAATACTTGTTTGGGGATATTAGGAAATGCTCTGAAAAAGTTAGAAGACTGTTCAATTTATCATGTGTTATTGCCAAGAAATGTATATTGCAAGTATGGAAAAGCCCGAAACCCCCCCCCACCATGAACACTTACCTACATGAATTAACTTATATCAACGAATGTGAGGAACAGTACGTGCTAACTTTACCAAGTACGAGCCGACCAAAAGACATTTGGGGCCCTTTCAGGGCGTACCTATGCGATATGCTCTCGGACAGTGAAACAACTATGTAAGCTGTAGATTCTTAAACATTTGGTGGAAATATTGTTGTATGAAGGACCATATGTTGTGTTAATTGAATGCTGCTGTAAGTGTTGAGACCATCAATAAAGAGATGTTTTAAAAAATAAAAAAAATACTATTTTGTAATAGACCTCTGATGTCTTCCTTGTTTTGTCCATGCCTTCTGAACAGGAGTTTTGTTCATTCACACGATTTGTATCCAATGTCAGCTTACTCCATTCTGATAAGACCTTGGCTTCCTTCGCTCCTCCAACCTTGCCTTTCTGAGATTCATTTTGTAATTCCCTTGTTTCAATACTGCGACACACTCGAAATGAGGCCTTTTTTCTTAAAGTCCAGCACTGCTATAATACGTAGTGGAAACATCCATCTTTTATTTGTCCATATGCATATTCACTACAAAATGACATTTGAGATGTCATCTTTGATGTCCTGGGTGTTAGTCTTAGCAATGAAGGTAGGTGGTGCGAGCTATGGTTGCCTAGTTTACCATAATTAGAGAAAGCGTAGTGTTTTTTGGTTTCACTGTGAAGTGTAACATCCCTTTAACAAAGTTGTTTTACTGAATGGACATATATAGCAGTGAACGAAAACAAAGGGGCTAAACAAGTGATGGCGTCAGTGATGTCATGAATGACATTTGTGATTCCGTCTTTCATGTGCCGGGTGTTAGTGTTAGCAGTGCACAGTGGTGATGGCAGGTATGGTGGCGTAGTCTACCATAACTGGCGAATTTCAGGGGCTTTTCGGTTTTACTTTGAACCATAATGGGGAGGTGGGAAAGTTTTTTATTTTTTTTTTTTATTATTTATTTTTTTTAGTGAAGTGCACAGGTTTTTGTTAGGGCAACTTAACCATAACGTCCTCTTAATGTTTTTTTTGTAGTGAATTGTACAGGTTTTTGGAAGGGGAAATTAATCGTAAGATTGTGTTAATGAAGGTGTTGTGCTGAAGATACACTGTTGTCATGTGATTTTGGGAGAAATGTAGTATAATGTACATACTTGATGTATATGTAACATAGGACATGCAGAACCCCCTCCCTATTGATATTAGAGAGGGATGGACTTGAGCGCCTGTTTGCGGATGGGCACGGACGAGGGCAAAAGTACCCAAACAGGGAGGGAGTATCTGAAAATGTACTATTTTCTTACACAAAAAATGTTTAACTTAGAAAAAGGACAGAAAGACATTATAAGTATTAGTAAATAAATATGGAAACTGAAACGTGTGAAATGAAAACTATGCATTTAATAACCATGTAGAATGAAATGGATGGTATCTTTTTAAAAAATAAAAAAAAAAAAAATAAAAGATACCTCCATCGTAATTACTTCACAGAAACTCTGCAGCCTAGACCGACAGTGGACGGTCTCAGTAGGACGAAGGAAAATAACATCAAAATAGTAAGTGGAGGTCATTTTTTTGTATGCAAGTATTTTATTTTTGGTATGTGGTGCAGAAATAATAAAATAATAATGCCTTTCTGTTTTGACACAGAAATGACGAGTACTTTGGAGTGGTTGGAACAGTACTTTCCGCATGGGGAAATGTCGGAAGAGAGCGATAACAATGGTACACAGCACTCTGCGTATGCAAAGTAATGGCCAGTATTTTATGGGCATTTAATAGATATATAGTTATTTTTTACAGATCAGGAAAGAACAGAAGGCCAACAAATGACACAGAAGAAGACAGGTTCAGAAGGATTGAATTGAAAATGGACACATTGAATGAGAATTTTAAAAGTTTAAGGGAGTTTGTGGAAGACTGTGTGAGAGGGAAAGTATGTTGCCACTGTCCCACCTGTACATGCCCCCCCTTGTACAGGTTTTTGGAAGGGGAACTTAATCGTAAGATTGTGTTAATGAAGGTGTTGTGCTGAAGATAACTGTTGTCATGTGATTTTGGGAGAAATGTAGTATAATGTACATACTTGATGTACATGTAACATAGGACATACAGAACCCCCTCCCTATTGATATTAGAGAGGGATGGACTGAGCGCCTGTTTGCGGATGGGCGCGGACGAGGGCAAAAGTACCCAAACAGGGAGGGGGTATCTGAAAATGTACTATTTTCTTACACAAAAAATGTTTAACAGGATCAGAAGGATTTAATTGAAAATGGACACATTGAATGAGAATTTTAAAAGTTTAAGGGAGTTTGTGGAAGACTGTGTGAGAGGGAAAGTATGTTGCCACTGTCCCACCTGTACATGCCCCCCCCTGTACAGGTTTTTGGAAGGGGAACTTAATCGTAAGATTGTGTTAATGAAGGTGTTGTGCTGAAGATAACTGTTGTCATGTGATTTTGGGAGAAATGTAGTATAATGTACATACTTGATGTACATGTAACATAGGACATACAGAACCCCCTCCCTATTGATATTAGAGAGGGATGGACTGAGCGCCTGTTTGCGGATGGGCGCGGACGAGGGCAAAAGTACCCAAACAGGGAGGGGGTATCTGAAAATGTACTATTTTCTTACACAAAAAATGTTTAACAGGATCAGAAGGATTTAATTGAAAATGGACACATTGAATGAGAATTTTAAAAGTTTAAGGGAGTTTGTGGAAGATTGTGTGAGAGGGAAAGTATGTTACCACTGTCCCACCTGTACCTGCCCCCCTTCTCCATTCCCTAGTGAACCATCCCCAAACCTTCAAGAAGAACATAGACGTTTCGACGAAACATCCATCCCTTCTTCCCCTCACAAATCTTCCCCTCATAACCAGCCCGTGTTGAATCCTAATTCCCCTATATTTGTGTCAGTATCTGCTTCCCCCGGTTTTTCTTTGGAATGAAGTTTGTGTGTTTGGAATGCTTTTGTATAGTAGTTGTAGTTAGAGTTTGAGGAATAATTTATTTTTAAAAAGACTTCAAATGTTCGCGAACAGCGTGCCTGTTCAACCTATCCGAAAGGAATGGAATGTGGATGTTGTAAAGGCAGTTCACCTATCCTTACTAATGTCAAGTAAGATGGAGTTGATGTTTGACTGCACCATCTGTGCAAGTTGTGCATACATAAACAGAAAGGGGTGTCCTAAGGACATTATACCTTTGGCGTACTGCTTACAAACAAGATACAACATGTTCGTAGAACACACCAGGTGTTAGTAAATGATGGCAGTAAATGAGAAAAATGGGAATTTGTTAAGGACAGTATACCTGTCCGTATTGTCGGCAGCCAAGATGGGGGCGTCCATAGAACAGGCGCGGTGGCCGGCAAGGGCGTAGTCAAACAAAATGGAGTTGTCCTAAGGAGACTGGACCTGTCCGTACAGTGAGCATATCATGTATGCACATGTGCAGTACAACCATAAGTACAGCGAACATCGCGCCTGACCCTAACTGTCCATCTCACTTGTGTCACATTTTGAATTAGTTTGAGGACCCGAACACTGTCCTTTGGACACTTGCGCACATGCTCAAGTTTGTTAGTCTGCATTTGCTGTCCAGCGGACACCCATTTCTGTCGTGGATGTGTTCAGGACCTTCATCATGTGACCGCACCCACGCTGAGTGCGTGGACTAATTTGCGCAGTTTGTGTGCTTCTGCAACAGTACAAAAGGAACCTATGCACACAAGACAAAATATTGTACAGTCTAAAAATATCATTTCACATATTCCAGACAATAGCTTATCTGTGGACATGTTGTGTGAAATTTTCAGAACGCTTTTCAGTGATAAAGATGGTCACGAGGCGCACCCCTCTACCCCTTTAAATGGCCACACACACGAGCGCATCTTCATTGTCCTTCTAGCTGTAGCTGATTGAGGTGTACTCCCTTTACTGCTCTAGTGACCAAAAGGAAAGTAATTGGTATGGCATCCATGGCTGCTGTTTCATTAGCCTCTGCACCACCCCTAAACCTGCCACCACCACCACCTCCCCAAGGGCCTGCAGACAGATATACGGGTGAGGATGTAGAGATCGAGGAAGAAGAGAATGAGGTGGAGGAACTCTGCACTACAAGCACTCGCCAGGAGTCGTGGGTGTGGTGGTTGTTTTCCTTTTATGGGAACGTACCAAAAGCATGTGCGGACCTGGTCCGGTGTAACCAGTGCCAGGTGGTGCTGAGTCACAGAAGACCTGGTGCGTACAGCTTTGGTATAACAACCATGAAGCGACACCTCACTTCGTTCCACAGTGCGGACATTCGCAAGGTGGTGCCATGTGAAGAGCGTAGTCGGTTGAGTTCCTCCACAGCATCCTTCGTGTTTGAGCCTGTCACCACAAGAGACACTCCTGTGGGGAACGCCTCCTTCCAGCTGCCTCACAAGCCATTCACGATGCTGTTGACCCTTACCTTTCAAAGGTGACAATAGTGTGTATGTATTGTGACGCAGTACTCTGCAGGGGGGAGAGTTTTCAAAGTGCTTTTGAGGCTACGGTCCCGGAGCACCAGAAGATCTGCTCCTTGCCCAAGTGAAGCTCATCCTATATCTTTCTCTGTCCACGTGCCCTTTCTTATCCCCGTGGTTGGTGTCCCTTCCTTACCCTCCTTTGTCCTCCTCTCCTAGTGTGTCGTGTTGGCAAAAGCAGGAAAGAGGAAAACAACAAAAATTAAAAATAATTGCTCTTTTCAGAGCCGCCTTTCTCAGTTTAACAATAGAACTATCAAGTGACCGATGTAGGCCTCCGCGCATACGTGAAAAAGTTTGCAGACAGTCGTAGGACACACAATAAAGGAGGGTGCAAGCGGAGCAAATCCAATGAAGTGGACGCTGGGAGTAAGTGGTGGCTCTGAAAAGAGGCTTTCGGTGGTGTGTTGTGTGGGTCAAAAACTGTGCATTGGAGAAAACGGATTGTCGCATAGGTTATTGTGAATGCAAAAGAGGTCGCAATGCGTTTTGTACATTGCGAAGAAGAGACTGGTTACCCGCATATGTTAGATGGACTCTATCTCTGCAGAAAATGAGAGCTGTGGAATGAGGATATGCCACATCTCTTAGAAAGGCACAAACAGCTTTATTCACATTGCATCTTGCTTTCTCCATTTGTGGACCAAATGCAGAAGAACACAGCCATTTTTGTCTTTGTGCAATACGGGAAAAAAGTATTTCACAATTTGGAAACATGTCCATGACCTTCGCAAGTCCTTCCTTCATTGCAAATTGCAAAGAAATTCCAGAGACGTGGCCTAAACTGTTGCCTCCGCAATGAATGATAAGTATATCTGGTGGACGCTCTGTCGGTAAAGTAGCAGAGAGGTACCAAGTCCAGCCACCTCATTCCATGTACGCCATGCCAGTGCTCTTCCACATGAGGAAATCCGAGATCTGCAGAGAGACCAGCGCTTTCTGCATGCACCTTCAACCAATGTATCCATGAGTCTCCCAAAATCCAGATAATCTGTTTTCGAGCGCGCAGAGCCATGGCTGTGTGGTCTCCTGTCAGCTAGAAGGCGGTCTGACTGAATCTCACCTGTTAGAACACACCTACTGAACTTTATTGACCAATCCCTAGCTCCACTCATTTTCATTTCCATGCGTCTCCACCCCAGAATCCCCGTTGGTGATATGCGCAGCCTGCAAACTACCGCCATGTCCGCGGACATGTATAGGATCAGAGCATGACGACGGTACATAAACGTATTATTCCCCTTTTTCCCCTTTAAGGCTGGCTCTGAAAAGTGCCGTTTTTTTTGGTTTGTTTTTGGGCAGATGCCTTACAGACATCTGTTGTTTTGTTTATTTTTTAGTATTTTTTGTCCTTGCTGTACTCCTACAACCATTACAGAACCTTCTCTAAAGCAAGCCTTACGTTCCAAAAGAATATGGCATTTCCCAAAGATGATAGTGAAACACCATCTGCTTCAAAATAATCCACATTACTTGGAACAATGTTATCGTGGCTGCAGAAAAACATACCAGCTCCTAACATGAAAGCACGCATGCCGCAATTGATGATGCACCTCCCAATACTTTGATCTGGACAGAAAACAGAGTTGTTGTCCCATTTTACTCTAGGGAGTAAACCAGAAAAAATTACTTTCATTGTTGGGAAGATGTTCATGAGTGCTTCAACCAACAGTCCCAAATCTGCCAACAAAGTACGTGAACTCACGTAGCCCAAATGGCAAGCACTGTAGTGCAAAATTACCACATGAGTGGTCATCGTACGCATGTCTCTGCAAACTTGCAGAATTGCCACAACATTGGCATCAGTGTCCGTGCTCCACACCACCTCCACTCCTCTCACATCGAAATGGTGTGCCACATGCCTACTGTCGGCATAGTGTTGTAAGCCATGTACAGAAATGTCTCCAAGCACCAAAACCCTGACCCTCTCCACCTCTGCCATCTTCAGTATACACACCGTCTTTCGACACAAAAGAGTAATGTGAACATCTGATTGGCTGATGCCTACAGTCCCCTTTCCATGCAGGATTTGCTGTAGAAACCTGTATGTGACACGCCCTAGCTGCGGAGAAGCGTTGGCTATGTGCGGCACGTAGCTCTTACCCAGTCCTTCTACCCTTTCCACATCAGTAGCAAATCGAGTCCCTCATTGAACACAACGAAGCAGTCACACAAATATCCACCAATCACATTGAACATCGCTAAATGTAACTCTGTCATCAACATTGCGCACTTCAAATGTACTGTCGATGACTCTGACTGAACTGTGCAAGTGTTGCGGATTTCTACGTACAGCTCCATGCATGCGCACATGCACGAGTATAGAGTACAGGTATGCATATTTTAATCAGAGAACATGTGCAACCCTTATGATGTAATTTAAATGAATTAATGCCGCTAAATGTGCATAGGCAATACATACCAATGCTCCCCCTTTTAAGTGCAAAATGTCCGATTTATCATTGACAAACCGCACAACTTCTTACTGTTTTCCGCATAACCTATACATACGTTACAAGCATGCCTATTTAGGGCGAAGCTCGATTTTGCATTAGGAAACGTCAGAGGTGTGTACTGGGTACAGCCTACAGTAATGCTACTTGCAATGTGATCGGTTGAGAAAAATAAGCGCTCCCGATTGCTGTGGTGACATCGCCCTCTGAGGGTCTTCCGATGTGTCGGCATTGTGCTTATTTTCAAATAGACACATTTTTCCCATCTACTATTATGCCCTATCGCTTACAAACCTCTCTCCTATAGATAGTATACCTTTTAAAAAAACAAGGCATTACCATAACCTTAAAATTGTTGTCAATTCAGAAGGCCTTGCAAGTAACATATTGCAAGTAACATACAAAGGCAGCACAGAGTGAAGTGAAATGCACACGTACACTGGGTTGAAATATGAAAGGAGAATGCTCTGACGAAAGATGCACAATTAATGTGGGCAGTACCATCACTGCTGTAAACACACAAAGTAATTAATGTTTTTTTTTTTTTCAATCGCAGTGAAGACTACTCTCCTGAGAATCAACAGCATCTACACTGCAAACGACATATACGAAGAACCCTGGTCATTTCGCAAAAAAAAGTAAGCACAGTACTAACTTTATATTGTAACTGTTCCTCAAAGAGGCTGCGTGAGTGATTTGTTTAATTTGTACACCAAAGCAAACCTTGATTTCTGAACCATTCTACTTACAAATACCCATTTATTAAACAGAGAATTACAGGCAGAATGGCTCACAAATCCCTGTGTGTTTGGAACTCAAATAACATACAGAATCATTAGAAGGTTAGTTCTAGAAAAGAAGTTGCTGTTTCAAGTTTATGGCATTTCGTTTTCTAATAATGCTTCTCGTCACCACTAAGCCACTTTGTACTCTCATCTGAAGCCCATTGTAGTAGTATACAAAAAGTAAAATAGCCTTACCAAATCATTGTAAGAGTCCAATGCACATTCACAAACCATGACAAAGAGCTTCCCCATCAGACTCATGCACGCATGCACACAGCACATCTACATTGAAGAACAGACCAAAGCATGCCTTCTTTTTTTCAACAGACACCAAAGAATGCCTACCAAAAAGCAACTTCGTAGAAAGGAACGCAAAAGTAGAGCAAATAAAAATAAAAGTTTTCAATCTAAGCATCCATCTGTAGTAGAGCTTGTAGAGAACGTTGGAACAAACCAGCTAATGCAGTCGTTTAGCAAAACAAAGCAAGCTTTAACTGCCGAAACTTTACCTCCTCCATCAAAAAGTGTCACAAAACACAGTGTGGCAAAAAATCGGCTACCAGTACAGCTAACAATGCTCCTAATAATCCTGATATAGTAACAAAAACCCATAGTAAAAAAAGTATTTTAGCAAAAATGTTTCGTCAGAGTGCTTCAGAATCTACTAAGAAGTGGACCAAAATCATCCTCGCCCCTTAAAACCTACCGTAAAAAGTTCATCCTACAAGCTCTTGTGCACAGTGCAATCTTTCTAAAAAGGAAGTTGTTTATATTAGTGTTAAGTAGGATGAAAGCACTGACAAAACGAAGTACCAAACTACAAAAGAAACTCGGCAATAAACGGAATGTGAACAAAAATAATTTCTTAAATGTTTGTGGAGGTGAATGGAGACAAACGATAACCACAGAACCATATTTTAATGAAGAAGCATACAAACAAAATCAAACAAACACAATTGCCATCCATAGCAGTGGACGAGGGTATGAGAAAATCAATAGTACCATCATGGAACAAGAAACACTGCTTATAAAAGTATCCCCATAAAACTCAGAATTACATCTCGATTCGACAGAACCACACCATCCAGTATACAAATGGCCGTGCACATCAATGTGTGCCATTCCAAACAAAGCTTTCAAATCTTTACGTAGGCTCCTCAATCTGTATGTAAAAGGGAAAGACAAAAGTAAAAATGAAGTGCTGCAAAATATGGATATTTGTCAAGTGCGCAAATACACAGGACTAGAAGGACATTCATTAGCCTGCATTTCTAGGCCTATTTGCAAAAGCACCTTCCATGATATCAAAAGGATATCCGTACATCATTCAAATGTAAGAAATCTAGTTTATAAAATAAACTATGCAAAAAGTCCAGCTTCAGAATTAGGCAATTTAAATAAGACTCTTCTGCATGATACACCCAAATACTTAAAAGAAGAAATTGACAGTATTCAGAAAAAGTATTTTGGAAGTGAAAGCCACTTACAAAATGCAATAGTTTTAGAGCACAGTACCAGCAAATCTGCACATAGCAACCTTCTATTACACACATACAGAAAAGAAATGCTAAAATTTAAAAGGGCATCGGCTGAAGTACCAAACCGTGTGTGTGTGTGTGTGTGTGTGTGTTGCCGCAGAACGTTTTACAAAAGGAACACAAAAAATGTGGACATAGCATACAAAATAGAAGACAATGAAGATTCCAAATGGTTTGAATTAGCTCTCTACCTTTTAACAGAAAACAAATATGAACTAACTGAACATCTAATATGTTGCAGTTACTGTACTACAAAATTGGACAACAACCACACTCCTTCACGTGCTAACACAAATCATTTGGAATTGTTCCCACTACCAAAAATCCTGCAACAACTCAATTTGTATGAGAGCATCATAATTCAAACAGTTCACCCATTTCAAGCAATTATACGCCTTCATCCAAAAACAGCAAAATTACCTCCCTTTGAATTGGTGAAAGGCCTTTGTGGCAAAGTAGTTTATTTGCCATTATATCTAACCGAAAATGTACACACTCTAGGAGTGCAACGTTCAGTAGAGCATTCTTTAATAGTCTTGGTAAATGGTGTACCAACAAAAGACAAATATTTGGCAACAACTGGTGGACTTATATAAAGGTAGACAAGCATTGCAATATCTAACAGACAATAACGAGTACTACAAGGAAATAAATATTGAAGAAAGCTTAAGGGAAACAACTGAAATAATTAAAGAGCCATCAGAAAATGGACAATTCGAACTTCTGGATCCTGCTACAGTATCCACTCTTTTGGACCAGTACACAATTCATCCATTGCATTCCAATGAAAGTATAGATGATGCACTAGAAACTTACCAAATGCGACAAACCAAAGGGTACCAATGAGTATATGGGAAAAAAGTATAGAAGCACGTGCGTTTCCACTGCTATTTCCTACTGGCAAAGGTGGAAGATACGATGATAGACCCACTCAGATTGGGGCATCAGAATACCGCTCATTACGAATGTATTCGCAAGATCCCAGATTTAGACAAAATGTGGAATAGATATTCCACCTACTTTATGAAAGTGAATTAGCAACGCTATGTTACGGAGTTAGACACATTTTGAAATCTGGAACCCACTTTCAAAATATGTCAGCTACGCAGTTAATACAAAAAGTACAGGAAAAAGATGAGATCTTACAATCAAGTATAACAAATTTGTTTGCAAACATGCGTGGTGCAAAGGAATGCTGGTTCCGACGGCACGGAGATGTGCGTTGTATGATCAGAAACCTTGGACCACCGACTTGGTTTGTTACACTAAGTTGTGCAGAATACGCATGGGAAGATTTACATGAGTTCCTACGCATAGCAAACAGCAACAAAAACAACATAGATATATTAACACCTGGAGAACTTTGCTCTCTAGATCCAGTTAATGTGTCAAGATATTTCCATCATCGTTTCATTGCCATGCTACACTTTATTTGCAATAAAACTGTTCCTCCCCTTGGAGAAGTGCAACACTTCTTTTGGAGAAAAGAATATCAAGCGAGAGGAGCACCACATATTCACATGCTGTTATGGATTAAAGGTGCACCTAAATTTGGTCACGACAGTGATAGCACTGTTTTGCAGTTTATCCAAAATTGTCACTTGTGAAATCCCTTCACAACAGACACATAGTGAGCTGCATGGGCAGATTTTACAATTTCAAAGTCACAAATGTGGCAAATATTATCGCCGCAAATACAAAAAGAAAGGTAAATACTATACCAATGCCGCTTTGGTTTCCCTAGACCAGTTACAGAAACAGGTGAAGTAAACAACTTCAGGTCTTCAGTTCGACATGGTAAATCACCTAAGAACACGCATTACATAAAAATGAACAGAAGAATCAAAAAATATCAATGATTACAATGCAATCATTGCCCTCTTATGGAATGCAAACATAGATGTGCAGTACATTTCAGACAATTCTACTGCTGTTGCACGATATGTTACAGCCTACTTAACAAAAGCAGAAGAAACAGAGGTTCAAGACCTCTGGGATGACCTAGCATCAGACAAAACACTATCACAGAAATTGTAAAGCCTAGGCATTAGAATGCTCTCTCATAGAGAATGTGGCGCCTATGAAGCAGCAGATCGTTTAACCGGTACTGCTTTGTATGGAAAATCAGACAACATAGTATGGCTAAGTCTTGGTCCTGCTAAATCTAGAAAGAGTGCTGAAATCATATGAGGACATAGAAAAAATTGCCAGAAATGATCCCAACAGCCAAGACATTCTAAAAAAACAATTTGCTGGGCACATACTATCCGAACCGGAGTAGCACTTTAGAAATGTGTCTATACCACATAGCTCAAAACTTTGCATACAAAAATGATATAAAACCCGATGAAAGCAAAGGTAGATATAGAGTGAGCGATTGTGAAGGGAGCTTAGTGAAACTTACCAAACAAAGCTTAATTAATCATGTAAAATTATCATTAAAAACGCCTCAACAGAAAGAACTATATTACATGTCTCTGTTACAACTTTTTAAACCATGGAGAAAAGAGGAAGTCATACTAGATAAGTATGACTGCTATGAAGATGCGTTTAAAGCAAATGAAAGCGCTAGCACCGATGTGAACTTTACACAGTACAAAACAATGTTACACAATGAGCAGCAACAGGAAGAACTACTTCAGGCCCAACTAGTAACAGGAAGTCAAGAACCACCAGGACAACCACTAATAGCAAATGAGGCAGAAGTAGCTATCGCAAAAGTAGAAAACACCATGTATCAGTATCAAGAGGATACAGAAGACTTGACTGTACAACAAGCAAAACTCAACAAAGATCAGCGCAGCATGTTTGAAGACGTAACAAAACAAATTGTACATGGTGTGCAACACGAAAATAAAGAATGTTCCTGCCAAAATTACAAACCTATACTACTGTACGTGAGTGGTGAAGCTGGATCAGGAAAAACATTCTTAATCAAAATCATCAGCAAGCTCCTTCAACAATTGACAAACAACAAACTGTCAGCTGTTGTAACGGCACCCACAGGTTTAGCTGCCTACAACATAGGCGGTGTCACTTTACACCGATTACTACTGCTTCTAGTAGAGCATCAAAATAAGACTATTACAAACTTTCTGCAGAAGCTGCAATGGAAGTACGCAGAGTATTAAAACAAATGAAAATGCTACTAATAGATGAAGTGGGCACGGTCTCCAACCTAATGTTGGCTTTGATTCACCTCAGATTGCAAGAAGTACTTAAAAGTAACAACAAAGAACTCTTTGCAGGGAAACACATTATCGTTTTCGGAGATCTTCTACAATTGACACCAGTGAAAGGTTAACCTATTTTTAAAACCAAAGGCCACAAACTCTGCCGTAAAACTGTTGGCAGCATGGGAAATGTCAACCTTTGGCAACATTTCCAATACAGAGAATTAACAGGGAACATGCAGCAATCTGCAGATCTCCCTTATGCCAACATCTTAAAAAGTATTAGAGTTGGTGTACTATCGCAAGAAGCACAAGCAGTATTGAAAAACCGGCACATTCATGAACTTTATGGCGATAATGCATGTGCAACTGATGTTATGCAACAAATTGCGCACAAAAATGTCAATTGTATGGCCTTAATGCCAACTCTTGCAAGCTGTTTCAAATTCAATGAAACAATGTTAAATAAAGAAATGCAACCAATAATTGAAATTAGCACCACAGACGTACATGGTATGACAGTACCCAATTGTGAGCAAGCCACAACAATCCTAAACAGTTTAGAAAATTCAATTTCCAACACAGCTGGGTTGGAAAGAATATTAAAATTATCCTTAAATTGTAGAGTAATGCTTAAACGTAACCTTGACGTCGAGCAAGGACTAGTTAATGGAGCACTGGGTACAGTTGTTGGCTTTCAATCATACCCATGTGACGGCAACATTCAGTTTGTCAATTTTAGCTTTGATAAACTTTCAGAAGTGAAAAGGATAGGATGCTCAATTGCTCGATTCCTTCTCTTAAAAGACATTTATGTACGTAGAGAGCAATTTTCTCTAACTCTTGCATATGCAGTTACCATTCATAAAGCCCAAGGTCTTACCCTAGACAAAGCATTGATAGATATAGGAAACACCATCTTTAAAGAAGGCATGAGCTACGTAGCATTATCACGCTTACGTACACTTGACGGTCTATTGCTAATGAACTTTGATGCAAGTAAAGTCAAAGCTGATATTCCTTGCATTCCAGAATACAATAGACTGCGTTCACTGTACACCCCCCCCCCCCCCATCTGAAACAATATCCTATTCCAGATAAAGTGAAACGTGGTAAAAGAAAACTAAATCAAACAGAAATGAAAAAGAATCCAACAGCAAATCCCTCAAAGAAAACAAAATAAGCTAAAGCTTCATCAGTTACCACAAACAAAGAAGAACCTATTCGGGAATGTAAACCAGGTACGTCTTCAAAGAAGGAACAGAAACTCCAAAAAATTTACTCCGATACAGAACTAGCTCGTCCATTCAAATTTGCAAATGAAACTGGGGTAAGTTGGTATGCAAATATAGCAATGAATATTCTATTTCAATTGCCACCAATTGTTAACAATATTTACTTACACAGTACAGACCAATTGTGTTTGCAAATGTTAGTGCTTCATAGAAATGCAACAAACAATCCTGACAACACATACAGTGTTCATGGAATAAGGCAAGAATTAGACTACTGTGCTGGAATGGTGAGATTCACTATGAACTCACAAGAAGATGTACTTACTACTAGTATTGGAAAACAAAAGCATACCTGTAAATGAAATTTTCCAGATATCGTACATGTGGAAACATACGTGCACTCTCTGTAACAATGTGATACAGGAACAAATCCCAAATGAGCGATTTGTGTATCTTTCCATACCTAATTGTGAATCCATTCCATTTCAGCAACTTGTACAGAATGCAAACCATGGCAGATTATGTACTATTTGCAATTCAGACAATCACTCCACCTTACTGATACAATCGCATAGTGCCTACATAATACTTATGCTTCTACGTTATAATGCAGATGGTACCAAAAACAACTGCAACCTGACTGGATTCACACACGGTCAAGTGTCACTTGGAAAGAAAACCTTTACAACAATAGGTATAATCTACCATGCAGGAGCTACAACCAATGCAGGTCACTACACTGCATACATTAAAAAGACATGTGGATGGTTCGAATGTAATGATAGCACCATTACTGTAAAGCAGAGATTGCCAGCGAATCTTACAAATGTGTACTTAATCTTCTTAAAGCCAACATTTAATAAATGTGTACTTCAAGAGTACCAAAAAATCATGGAAAAGACTAAAACAGTTAAAATACGCCAACAGGTATTTAACTTCCCAAGAGAATATAACGACACAAATAAATGAATATCACAGAAAAGTAAGAACAAATGCACAGTTAGAATACGCCTACAGGTATCTAACTGTTGTTAAAAATGGGCAGCAAGGCAACAAACATAACATTAATCAGAAAGATGAAGGAAACACTCAAAGGAAACAAGGAAGTAGTTAGTACTATAGCAAATAAAGGTATTTTTAATCCGACATGGATTTTTTTTCCCGAGACCCAAGGATTAGAAAAGCAAACACAGAAACTGAGCAGAATGCACAGTACACTGGTTTGTAAACTAAATGAGGGTAAAAAAAAAAGGTAAACTGTCTATTATGCAATGTAGTAAGTTTTCATAAAATGCAAAGACTAACATACTTTTTTCTTTTATCACAGAAATTAAAAAAGGATACTTCCGCCAAGAACTGAAGGCATTTAAAACATATATGGATTCTGAACAAAGTAAGGAGTAAGTATTTTGGCAGTCATTTTGTACACATGCGAACCTACGCTTCTAATCTTTGGTACTAATATGGTGAAGCGGCTGTAGGCTGGCCCTTGCATCTTGGTTGTGTAACCTACCACCTATACCTTACGACCAAGGTACAAAGAGTATAGTTCTTACTGGTCCTTGTAAATTAACTACTTATAAGTTAACTTTTGGGACCATCGTCTGCAGCCAAGATGCTAGGACGTGCACACAACTACCGCATTACACCACACCCATATTCACTTATAACCCCACTGCTTATGACTTCAGTCTTGGGTGCATGGCCTTTGGGCATGCAGGCAAGACTGTGGGTCCTGGGCAGAAACACCACAGCATATCGGAACCATTGTGCGTTGTACTTTCACTACATACAAAGTTGGTTTTAGGAGCATGCCCTTCGGCCATGCTCCCAAAATGCTACGCCCTCCCCACAACCATCTTAATGATGTTGCATAGCACAAGTGTACCTATAGCTGTGATATGCTGCGGTAGTTTGTAGCCACAGGCTACAGACGTGAGTGTGAGGCCACAGATTTATCAATGTATGGGTATACGGTACATAAAATCCATAGTTGATTACAAATGCAGTGCTTATTATTTTGTTCAAATACTCTACATCCTGGCCACTACTACCACACCATATGACATCCATTGGGGCATATAACTACACTACGTACAAATGTGTTTTTGGGGGCATGGCTTTCAACGATGCACCCATGACTGCAGCCCCTCCCCACAGCATATTACACCCATGGTTGCTTAAAAATCAGTAGCACACCCATAGTAGGAAACATTGTAAATGTAGCATGTACTAAATATGTACCCAAAACTCTGGGAGCTGGCCACACCTGCCAGATATATAATCGATAGTGTGGGTGTCAAGTATAAATGTGATAAACTGAAGTGGTTGTGGGCAGTGTGTACATGCTTGGGTGTATGGCATACAGCCTGCAACCATGCACCCAAAAGTATACATCTTGGCTACAACCACCGCACTAGATGAAACCCATGTTGGCTTGTAAGTGAAGAGGATATAACTTTGTTGTTGGATGCATGGCCTTCGGCCATGCACCCAAAAGTGCAGGGTCTCCCCACATACACCTCAGTAATGTGTGGAAGTTGGGGTTTTTCAATAGGTGTGGTTTCCTTCAGTGCTTCTGGCTAGGGGCTGCAGTCCTAGCTGTATGTCCATAGATAGTACATGGTATGAGTGTGCAGTGGCTGGGACGTCCAGTGCTTACAAGTTTCTTGGGTGCATGGCCTTCGGTCATGCACCCAAGACTGCACACACTTCCCACAACCAGGCAATCAATACGCATTACTATGGGTGTATCCATGGGTGTGACATACTGCAGTGGTTGTGGCCAGGGCCTACAGTCTTGGAAGTAAGGCCTTTGGCCGACGGCCATGCGTTCAAGACTCTAGGCCCTGGCCACAACCACCATAGCATGTCACACCCAATGGCGGCGTACTAATGAATTGTCAATTTCAATGTTTGCTAACAATACGCGTGTCCTTACAACAGTTGCAAGTTCCCTGTGCACTGAACGGACTGAAATGCTACCCTTATTACACCCCTCATTTTCTGTGCTTACAGGTGGCCATAAAGAAATACATTATGAAGAGGTTATAAGGCCATGCACCCAAGACTGTACACACTCCCCACAACCAGGCAATCGATACGCATTACTACGGGTGTATCCATGGGTGGCGCATGCTGCGGTGGTTGTGGCCACAGCCTACAGTCTTGGAAGTAAGGCCTCTGGCCTTCGGCTGACGGCCATGCATCCAAGACTCTAGGCCCTGGCCACAACCACTGTAGCATGTCACACCCATGGCGGCGTACTAATGAATACAATACCCATAAGAAAAAGTAATGCAATTATGGCATGTTGTCCATTTCAATGTTTGCTAACACCACGCGTGTCCTTAGAACAGTTACAAGTTCCCTGCGTACTGTATGGACTGAAATACTACCGTTATTAGACCCCTCATTTTCTGTCTGTACAAGGTGGCTATAGAAAATACATCATGAAGACCGACTGCCAGAACAAAAGCATTCATCACCCAAGTCTTACTGTCTGAACCTTTCCCAATGCTTTATGACACAATAAGAGTTTTATAAATAAAGCATGTTTCCGCTGGTTGTCGCTCCGCTATCGGCGGGTCCAAGATGTCGGGCGCATCCAAACAATCTGACGCAGAACACGTCTTGCTGCAGCCAATCAGCAAAGACGTTGCGTGTCCACGGTCATGACGCCAGCCCCTTAGCCAATCAGTATCTTGTCCGTGGACCGAACAGGGAAGTGTGACCGCAAAGCGAACATAGATATCACTAATTTTTTTACACCTACTTTTTGGTCATTTTAATGAAAAGTACTGCACGGAAGGTCACCAAATTTACAAAAGCACGCTTTCTGGACCAAGCCCCTGCCCCTACTGCAAATTTGGTGAAAATCCGTCCAGCGGTTTGACCTGTAGCCGTGCGCAAAGTTTTTTCCCGATTCAGTCTATGGGAAAAACAGAAGTTTTGAGACCCCCCCCCTTATAACTTTGGCCCCCTGGACCAAACCTTCAGAGTGGCCCATATACTTTTTTTGCAAACTTTGGTGAGGATTCGTCCGGGGGAGCGAAGTTAAAAGCCGCCCAAAAAGTGCTCTTCCTATGGAAACAGCAACTTAACCATAACTACCGTGGCTGTGTAATTTATACACACGTTGGTGCTTGCTGCAATCTAATCACTATAAAGCTAGCCTCATGATTACTTCGTCTGCTTGCATTTCTTTGCAACTGTACATGTGCAAAATAACTTAATATCTTCATCAGTTCTGTAGCATAAGCTTCTTCACTTTGATCCCAAGATGTCACTTATCTCTGATACTTTCTTGATGCCTTATAGAATATCTCCATTCTCTCGTCTCTGCATCTTCTAAGTACGTCAGCTCGACTCTGTGTGAAGTCACCACTCATCTTTGTCATTTATTTGCACTGCTTCTTCAGGAATCCCATTTAAATGGCCATCATATTTCCTTGTATGCAGGTATGGTTTCCTCAATGGGAATCTTGCCTCCAGGATTCTGCTAGGTATCGGTATTCTCAATGGTACTGCACGTGTCTCACACTCTAGCTCCCAACATATAGGCAATGCGGTTGAGGTGGGGGTACTTGGCTCCTCCTCTACAAAAGGTTCCACACTCAGGCTGTTGAAGAAAGCTTGCCTGGGTGATGGGAGCCAGTGGTTTCCTATGGGACATCATGATGTAACTGAATATAACTACAATAAAAACAACTTACCTGAAGTGCCTGCGGACCTGCTTTACATCAATGGTGACGAGTTGGTCACTTGGAGGGACCTGGAAATGAACCTTCGTTGAATAAAAAGTAGTTTAGGCTAAGAAGTCTGCTACAGGGGGTGCAGTAAGAAGAGAGAGGAACTACTGCCCCTAAGAAGTCAGTCCCAATACCCAGGGTGAAGAAGGGGTTACTGCTCCCCAGTAGTTAGACACAGGTTGAAGAATGGGGTTGCTGTGTCCCCAGTAGTAGACACAGGGTGAAGAAGGGGGTTGTGTCCCCAGTAGTGACCCAGGGTGAAGGAAGTGGTTGCTGTGTCCCCAGTAGAAGGCCTTGGGTGAAGAAACGGGTTCTATGTCCCCAATAGAAGACCCAGGGTAACGGAAGCAGCATGGATCCAGGTTACAAAGAGGCAGAATGAAGGCACCAGTGAAGGAAGGGGTGCCAGAGCAAGCAAGAAGAAGCCAGAAGGCCCATGCCAAAGAAAAAGGGACATTCATCTCCATTAAGCATCACCCAGGGCTGTAGTAGGTCTGCTGTGGAAAACCTGGGGGGTTTTCCCCATTTAATCCCAATCCTGTGGTGGACAAGTGAGGGAGGATCACCTGAGTAGGGGGTTCTTGGGTGTGGAAGGGAACAAGTCCTTAGGCGAGACGCGGTGTGACTCATTCTCCTCACAGGGACTATGCAACATCCATGGGAGGTTTATGGGATATTGCTACTCTTGTCCAAACACTTGTGTATAGGCGTGTTATAAATGCTATATCATAACCTTAAAAACGTTCAGAAATCTTCCCAACTTAAAGGAAAAAGGAGAGACCAAAAGAACCAAGGTAAAAGCAGGTATCCCCTATCCTTCAATTCTCCCTTAGTCTTCAAAGAAGAATACCAGCCATTGTCTTGAACAGACCCGAAAGCCCTGTTAATTACCAGAAAAAGTGGAAAACACTACCATTGGAAAACAGCGAACCTTCCCTTGAACATAACTCTTAAATACTATTGTAGGATTGGAATAAAGAATTGGACATATTACCTGATTCCAGTTATCTTTGTGATTACACAACTTAAACCCAGTCTTGGGGGGAATACTACAACTCCCATAATTCCCCTCCTATCTTTTTCAACCCAACTACTGAGACGAGGAAGAGGACGGCGGAGACTAGGAAGATTACTAGTGATCTGCAATGGCTGTGTCCCACTAATGAGGCCAGGAAGGGTCAGGCACTCGGTCACCGCCACACACAACTGAAACACATTGACAATCAGAGTATAAAAGGTGGAGCCCAGAAGCACACGGAGAACGAGACAGGGTACGAGAAGGAACAGCAGGGCAAAGGCAGCTGGAAACCAGACTGAGGAGAAGGGAAAGCCGAGATGCAGACCGACTGTATTGAAGGTCTCAAAGACCCCCCTCTGCTGGGCCTTGGTATCTCTAAGTCAGGAAGAGACACTGGAACAAACGGGACACTCATGCTTGGTTCAAGAAGACATCAGGCTTTATTTCTCCAGCAGGCTGGTACACTTCATACAGCTTGGACATCTCTGGAACTCTGCTCTTTAACACTGAATTCAGTCCCCTTTATATACAGTTCTAGAGAGGTGAGCTAATGGTTTAACCCCTTCCTATCTATGATTTGTTAACTCATATGGCCTGATCAATGAGTTGTTCCTATTTCTGCTTGTGATTGGCTGACCTAATTTGCCACTCGACTGACTCATCTGACACTCGAGCCTAGTCTAAACTGGTTCTAGTCACTCCAAGCCCCCTCCTTTGTCCTTTACTTGAACATTTTTATAAAAAAAAGATCTCCACTGGTGTCATCATGACTCACAGCAATCCACCATTTTATGAATTGCCTGACTCTGCCTGACCTCACAAAATGGTGGATTACCCTATTTCTGCTTATATATTGACACCTAATCCATTTCAAACCTAGTTGTTTTTAGTACATATATTTATTATGTACTACTTAACAAGCCTTTCATTATTCAACACATTCTGACCTTATAACCATAACTTGGTTTTCAAAGCGCCTTTTGCTACAAAGCACTATGCTTGTTTTCTGCACATTTGAAGGCATTAATCACCCCCACTAAGTTTCCTATTCTCGGTTTAAGGGGGAGGGGGGCCTGTCTCCGCTGCATTCGGTTTAAGGGGGGAGGGGTAGCCTTCCTCTTCACTCCCCCATCTTGTAAAGTATTTAGTTGTTACTCAATACTTACAACCACACCCATGTCCACCCTCCTTAATTCTCAATGTACCTACACATTTATAACTTAATCACCTTTTTTCTATAAACTATTCACTCCACTCTAAGAGGTATCCTAACACATTTCTAAAACGTCAGTACTAACACATTATGCTCTCCTAGTCTAAAAACATGTGTCCCTAAAACTACATTTATTTAATTACTTTAAACTAACTATATGCCTCAGACAATTTACTGCCACTATGCCTTTTGTGAGACAGTCACTACTTGAGGTAACCCAACAGCCCATCACCTGCATACATTTTAGCCATATCGTGGCTCATTGTCCACATCCTTTCTGCTACTCCCACCTCAAAACATTTTCCTTGCTCCTATTGTGCTATCCATGCATTTCTTAAACTTCAAAAAGTTTATTTTCTTGCTGCTGGTAAATCCTCCACCTGACTCATCTCGATTTGGCATCTGCGGACCGTCTGTCTCCTGTCGACTTTGTCCTTCCTTTTGAGCTGCCTTGCAGCAAGTCCTCAGGCCCTTAATCCACTGCCAGTCCTTTTATTTATTAAGTGTCTTTTTTCTTTCACAAAACATTAGCTGTCCATTCAACATGGGGGCACTTTTGGCAAGGGAACGCAAGGATGAGGGAGTTCTTCTGCAGAAAATAATTGTGGACTCGTATATCACAGGAACTTGGGCATGTACTTTGGTTCCTCAGTGACCTGTCTCTGCTTTTTAGCCGATTGTCTGTGTCATAAAGGTCCCTCGTTGTACACCTGTAATATAAAAGCTGAATGAGTTTAATTTGTAAAATAAATATGTCTCTATTATCAGTACATTTCCTGTCAACCCATCCCCTTAAAAACTTTGGTTGCATATTCTGGCAACCTTCAACTGCCTTCTAAACAAACTACATATATATATTTTCTGGATATCCCTGCCTCCTAGAAAAACTTTATGGTTATAACATTTTTGGGTAATTCCTGCCTCCTAGACAAACTATAACCAACATATTTAGGTTTTTGTATGTCAAAAAGCTACTAGTTTTCTCAATTTATTGTATACATATTCTACTGTATGGTCAGCCTGCTGGGACCTAATATTTTCTCAATAAACACATAATCTCCTCATTTTCCTCAGCCCTTATAACATCCGGGCGTTCTCATTAACACTATTTGTCCTTCGAGGGACACATTTTCTCGTAAGGTTGACACATTTAAACCAGAGAGACAAAAATAACTAACAACAAATAAACATATTGAAAAGACATTAAAAGAAGGGCGTCATCTTCTTTTCCATTCTTCTAGGCACATCTGTAGCAAACGAGGACTCTCAGGGATCCCTGTTGTCTGTAGAAAATCGAAATAGAGACAAAAGTCATTTGGGGGACTGGCAAGGGGGGCGTGGTTCTTCCTACCCTAAACCCCTTGCTTCTTGTTGCTAACAACAAAATGCTTTCTAGATCCAGTTCTATCTTTATTCAGCCCATTTAATTAATGGGCCTTCCCTAACTTACCACAACAATACTATTTTTTCCCCCCTTATTCAATGTCCGGGCCAATACTCAATCTGCGTTTCTTCTTTGCTGCCTGTGCTTAATTCTGCTCAGCAGTAAATTCCTGATCCAGCTATGCTGTAAATACTTCCTCCTTAGCAGTAAATTCTTCAAGCCTTTGCTTCTCCATCTTTCTTCCCATTTCGTCGGACCATGGTCTTTTCTTCTGTGCTTTGCTTTCTTCCTGTTGAGACAAACAGAAGCATTTTACTGCACAATATCTCTTCCTTATCCCATTATACTTAATCTAGTCTAGCCTTGTTTTTCTAGACTATGGCACCAATTCTTACTACGTGCGCTCATATTAAATCCTATAGCTACAGTGTTTGACTATTCTGAACATCTTTATACACTCCACAATAATGGGGAAATGGTTACCCACCTTCAATTTGATTTCTGTGTTCTGCAGTTGTCTGAAGTGGCCATGCTTTCATCTATTTTCTACTCTCTTCACACCTGATTGCACCTATCTTGAGAAAATATCTACACACTTGAAGACACTGTGTCTCTATCTACCTCTTTTTCTGTTACTTACCCTGGATCCTCTTACTTTTAGTAATGATCAACTGTGTTTCCTAACCCTTGTGGCGTGAACCAGTATGTACCTCTTTTTTTTCTTCTTCTCCCCATCTAAGGCCATGTAGACATTCCTCTTGTTTTCACGCAAGATCCACGACTTTCATCTGTAACAAAACAAAATCATTATAAATATTTTAAAAATTGTATCTTACTTACCTTTGTATTTTCTTCTTGGATTGGCTCTGTATACAATATTCCTTGTCTGGTTAACCCAATTTTGGTCAACCGCACCTCTTTTCTGGTGTTCCATATTTCCTGATGCTTTTTAACGCTATGTGCCATTTTTAAATGTCGGCTAGAAATCCTCATTGGTGCTGGTTTGTTTTGTTGTAAATGTTTAATTTTTTCTCATTTTATGTTCCCTATTGAATTCCCTTTCCATTTATTCATGCATCCAATCATGTCTTTATTCATTCTTCTCTTTAAAAATTTATTTTTTAATTATTTATATATTTATTTAAATCATTTTCTTTTTTCATCCAAATGCCCTCAATTTTTTAAACTAAGCTCCTTACTTTTATACTGTTTAGAATAGATTATTTATTTGTATCTTCTCCTAATTAATTTTTCTGGACCTATGCCAAAAAGGCCCAAAGTCTACCCAATGTTTTTGACACTTTTTCCAATCTTTTTTCATTTATGTTGGGTACTTTTTTTGCCATGTACACTAACAAATGTTTCCTTTCCTTTTAATGTGTGTTGCCTTAAAGTAACTCCTCATACTCCATTAAGCCCTATATAGGTATACCGTCATCTGTGACACTATTTAACCTAAATCTTTTTATCTGAACCATTACTATTCTTCATGATTCTATTTTTAGTTTTCACTCCTTAATTATTTGCCTTGTTTCCTTACTTCATGGCTGTCTCTAATTACAAGGAGATCATCTGTCCCCTCATTTTTGTTCATAAATATCTGTGAATTCATCATATACTCCAATCACTTTTCCACTAGATCACATAATTATCCATAATACTGCGCTTTATTCGCAAAAAAAAAACCTTTGATTTCTTAATAAAAATATCTTGTTGGGCCTTTTTGCTTGCACATACCACTATGGATGCACCCATGCTCAAATGGTGCGTTTCTCAGAACAAAACAAAACGCTTTTCTTTGATTATCTAAACAACATCATCATCATGCTTAAGCTTTGTCATCCAATTATGTCCTTAATCACTGGTAGGTGCCTGTTGCAACTACACCAACGCTAGTCATAACACACTCTCCTTCAGAGACTGCAAATGATTCTTTAAACACTACATTTATACTCTTTAAAAAGCCATCATCAGCCTTATAACAATCATTTACCACTTTTCTGTCTTTGCTCCATGGACACACCGTCCCAATGTCTACTACTAGACCAAAATTGTTCTCTCTTTACCATATTACTTCTTGGCACCTTTAAAACCTAGAGCCACTAACAATTCTGAACTTATCAGTTACCCTATGAGGCTGTCCAACTGTGAACACATGCATTCCTCTGTTTTTTCAAACGCATTCCTTCTTTTTAAGCTACCACCTTTTATCCCAATGTGTCTTTATGCATTCTGTGTTTACACATTGCTGAGCCTGCATGTGATCTCACTTACTTGTCCTCTGCAGTAAATTGACTGACTACTCTGAGTCGTAGTGCTCGCTCCCATGGATCTATTCAATAACACTGCGTGCTGCACAGGAGTGCTGCCCGCTCAGAAGTAGCCCCTCCTTTTCCAGCATGCTAGTTCTGCGCGTACTTTCGCCGTCAAATAGGCGGGCCACTGTACATCATTACTTCTTGGTCTACAAGATTTCTCTGGTGCGACAATCGGGACCACTTAATTCAGTAGCCTATGACAAAAGGCTGGATGGTAGGCCTATATTTTGTCAACACCTCAAATATCTCCATTAATCTTGCGTTTTACCCCAGCGGCACCTGCATCTCCAAGTCTATTACTCTGATTCTTAAAGAACCGTTAGGGAAGAGAATCTCTCCCGCTATCACTATTCTCTTCCTTTACCCTTAATGGTTCATCATAAAATTCCTCAGAATACAAACAACCATGAGTTTGTTCAGTTGCTTCCAGTGATTTCCGCTGCACCCATGGCAGAATTCTCTTTTCTATGTCTGACTATTTTATCACTAGTTTTAACACAATCCCCTCATAAGCAGCAGCCCTTGGAGATACCATCCTACCCTCAGCTTTTCCAAACCAGAAAAACCCCCTGCATGTTCAATACATTGTCACAAAATCATTCAGCGCCTCGATGCCCCTGGGCTGTGCGATCGCTTTATAAATGCAAAATAAATAAAGTAACCAAATATTATCACTGTGCTGTCAGCCCTCATAATGGCATACTCTCAACGGCTGTCATCTCTATTTACAAGGGGAGTGACCCCTTATGACTGGGTCCAAAAATCCCTCTGTAGTGCACATGAGGCCCACCCTAACATGAGTCTCTGCATGTGCACAATCATTATATCAGTTCTTTTGCATATGGCAAAAGAATATTTCCTCAGTATAGTTGGAGCATCTTTGAACTGGAGTCTATTCTGTGCTCCTTCTCTCATTTATCCAAGCCCTTCCTTGATTTATCAGCTGCACAATAGGGGGCATACTGACTCCCTTCTCAAGAATTCTCCATTCTGCAAGGCTCCTTGGCTATTACGCATGCGTGCAAAAATGCTTTGACATATCTCATGTGCAATACACAGGAGGAGGTCTCGTAACCTGCCCATCCTGCATATTTTGAAACCCAACCGGGTTACTCTGAGATTTTCCTTAGCTATTTTGGATGCCTCTATCCTAGAAGCTTCCCCCATATTATGGTACTGCTCACTGTGAATTCGATTTGTCTCTACTATTCCCATTACCCTTCCAATGGTGTATTTTAACAATCCTTTTTGCATCTTATTTCTCACCTTCCCAGCATTATTTTTTGAGATTCTTTTCTTGCAGAAGCCTGCACTTAATGCACAATGGTCAACTACATCTCTAATCATGGCCTTATTTCCAGGCCCACTAATTCCTTAGGTTATGCCAGCATAAGCTCCGACAGCTCTGGCATTTCAATAGCTCCCCCATCTAGCATGTCTGGACGCAGCACTTTGAACGCTTTCAAGAATACTGCACTTTTTAATTGTTTGCACAGCGCTCCATTATGAGCGGTAATGCTTAAATATCTTCCCTTTGACCAACTGTCATCAGTTTTTTGTCCCCATAGCTAGAAGACGTTTGCTGTCTTTTGTAGCTAATGTGCTTCTTTCCTGCACTTTTTCTAGTATATGTACCCACTTCTCAGCGCTAGAAGTCAAAAACGTTTGCACCTTAATTTACTCTTACTCTTCTGGGATCAAGGTACATACTGTGATCTGATTCACCCTTTCTCTGGCAAGAGAAACTATAGAGCCCCAACTCATTCTCATTAGCTGTCTGTTCATAGCAAGGGCAATGGCTCTGCCTTCTACCCGACAATGATCTCAATTTTGCTCCCATGAGATGGCAACTTCCTTGCACTCCTGAGATTGCCTTTTAACTAGTTCTGGCTGCGTCAGTGATTCTGATGCCAAAAATGCATTAAATTCGGACCATCCTCAACAATACCTTTCAAAGTCACACTGTCGGGTTGCGTTGTCCTGGCCTGTATATTTAAGGCAGAACAAAAATCTTTCATATTTTCACTATGCATTGGTGCATGCTTTTGACTCAACAGCCTATCAGTGGTTCATTCACTTGCGCACGATTTGTAACTCCCATTGCTTCGTTTTTTCTCACCTATGTCCTTTGCAAGCTGTTATGTTAAATTAATAAATTTTCGCTCGCAATGCCGGAGTGCTGCATTCCTTATTCTCTCTTAACATGAGCCAGTTTTAACTTAGCAAACTTCTTTTTTCTCAAGGTCCCTCCATCGTGTGGTATTGCTGCATTCCTGTCCAGTAATCTCACTATTTTCTTTCGTGTTTTCCTCAGCTTTTGCCTCTGGGCATAATAGAACATAATTGCTGTTTTTATTCCTGCTTGCACACTACAAGAATCTCAATATTCCTGCATATTTCTTTCTAACCTGTATTTTAATATTTTTCCAAATTTGTCATGTCTATCTCAAAAACGTTTGTCAAATAATGTTTTTTTCTCATATTACTGTCACTTCCTATAACTTATTTTACTGTGTTTGGTCCAAGTACCATCTATTAGCACATTGGGCTGCTTTTTACTGTATACTGAAGCCCAACATGTGTATATACCCCTAGTGGAGATTCATGATGGTTTCTCCAGTGCATGGTTGGCCTGCATTTTGGTGAGTATATTGTTAACTTTGCATATTTTCATGTTGCTTATTCATGTATTGCCATGCCTGTCTACATTGTTGATGCACTTCATGCTGTTTGCGGTACCCTGGCCCCTTTAGCTGTCAGAGCCACAGTCAAGATGGAAGGGGGCTGTGTGGTGGCAATGTCACATTGAGGCACTTGTGCTATAGTGATTGGTCACTGTCTGACATTGTCACTGTTGGGTCCTGTGTTCATGATATGTTATGCTGGTAAATAGTCCTTTTTTGGGTTTGCTTTTGATGTGTCAGGGGATCAGGGAGATTTTTCCGTTGCTGATGAGTCCACAACGGAGTGGTTCACATGGAAACATACACAACACTGAAGGTTCGTACATTTCACATGCAAACATGCATTGAATACCCCTGCAAAAACCCATCCCCACAACACACAACAAATGCCCGCACCCACCCCGACATACCACCACACTGCTTGCCTTCAGAGACCTGCTGTGTCCCTGCTGCGCAAGTTCACTTTAACTTTTGGGAACTGGCGCTGCAGGTTAATTTATTTTGATTATTTTTTCTGCAGGGGTATCCAGCCCGCAACCCCTGCTCACTTTACTGTGTAGTGAGCGGGGTGTTGCGGGAGACACCCCTGCAGCACCCACAATTTGGGGGGGGGGGGGAAATTGCCTGAAATGCATGCCACCAAAGATTCAAACTTTTGGTGTTGTAACCTTTGGTGGCATGCATTTACGTCCTTTTGGTATAGGTTGGATTTTTTGGATCAGTCTTTTCGTCGGAATCCATGTCTGAGGGAATTGTCTCTGGCCTGTTTCCATTTGTCACAGTGCACTTTGTGACAGTTGTGCCATGTGTTTTGAATTTATTTTGGAGTTTTCACATTACATGCCATGGCATGGTGTGTCGGGCGGGTGACATGGGATTGAGGGGGGTTTAGGTGACATACCAGGATTTTGCTGTGTGTTTTGTATGGGGGTGGTGGAATCTGTAGCTTGCATGTGTGCCTTTTGGTCACACTGGATTGTTTTTCAGTGGCTAGGGATGCACACAATGCTGTAATTCCGAGGAGACATTCTCAGGGTGGTAAGGTTGTGACAGTTGACTGTCCCTTTGTCATCGATTGTCACCTGGAATGTGCCAGGCCTGTGTGCACTCCGCAGCGGTGGGAGTTTAGGTGAAAAGTTTTGCCAGAAGGTGGGTACGGGCTGCCTCACCACGTGCCCTTTCCCCTCCCATGCGCATCGGGCTTGCATGTGGTTGGGGATGTGGGGGCACCACCATGTCCACCAGTTCGCCCCACCGTGTTGCAACGTTGTGCACGACACATGCTGCCACAATGATCCTGCACACTACTGGGGGCGTATATAGTAGCTGCCCACCAGAGCAGTCAAGGGAGCAGAAACGTGATTTGAGCACTCTGAATGCGCGCTCCACTATGCCCCTGGTTGCAATATGGGCTGCCTTGTATCTTACCTGGGGTGGTGTGGTGGGGTTCCATATCGGCGTCGTCATGCAGGTGCTCAGAGGGTAGGCACTGTCCCCTGGGGAGGTGATAATGGTTGTCATTAGTTGGGTTTGTGTATTTGTCTGTTAGACATGCATGCATGTGCACAGGCTTTTGTACTCACCAATGAGCCGTGTGTTGCCATGCCTCCCAGCTTCTAGGTCCAGGTGTAGGGCTAACATTCTGAATATGAAACTGTCATGGGTGGACCCGGGATAGTTTGCATAGACAGAGGTGATGATTCCTTTGGCATCGCATACAACCTGCACTTTGCTCAGTGGCCCTAGGTGGAAGTAGGGCCACATGGGTGCAATCAATGTCACCAAGAACTTTGGAGAAGTGTGCCACCCTGTAAAAGTCCTGGACCACGGCCTGCCTTTCTGCAGGTGTTCTGGTCATGTATATGTGCCTGCGGACTGAGGGGTGTGCAGTCATGATTGCCAACCCCTGGTGTAGGCACCGTGACTGCGTGGGCTGTGAGACGCCCCCAACTATGGCAGTTGTCTGCTGAAATGACCCAGTGGCCAAAAAATACAGGACATTGAGCACCTTTTCCAAGGGGCTCAGTGCTTGGGAGCACAAGGTGGGTGATGTGAGGTCATCCTCCCACTCAGTGACCAGGTCTAGGATGATTTAAAAAAAATATATTTTTATTGGTTTCATAACAAGAAATAAACAAAGAGTACAGAAAAACATCATTGGCGATTGGTTAAGCATATCAAGAAAACAACCCAACCCCCCCCCCCCACCCTCCTCCCACCCCCCAAGACCACGGTTAGTTCACTGTCCCTCTCTAGTTCGTGCCTGTATCTGGGCAACTCTCTCCACTCCGCTCCGTATCATCCGCCTCAGGGTGGAGCAAGGGCACCGTCGGGGCCACCCAGAGGTGTAGTCCCTTGATGGAATCCAGTCTTTGCACATGAATAGCCGTTTCCCATGCCGCGGTTTCAGCTATGATCCACTTCGTGAGGTCTCCCCACCATAGGGGCATATGTGGACCTCTGGTGCTTTTCCACCCCATGGCAATACGTCTTTTGGCTGTAATGTATATAAGGTCAGTGAGCTTGGATAGGGGTTTGTTCTTCCTGTTTCGCCTATATCTGCCAAGGATGCAGGCCGTAGGCTTGTCCACCTCAACTACGATGTCTGCGCCAGCCACCTTGTCCTTCACTTGTGACCAGAACTCCCTGATTATTGGGCAGCCCCAGAACATGTGAGTCATTCCCGCTCTGGGTTCACTGCATTTGGGGCATGATTGGGTTCCAGCACCCGTGAATCTTGATATGGCTTCCGGTGTGAGGTACGCACTATTGGTGATATACAGTTGAATGAGCTGTAAGCGGGCGTTCCTGGAAACCTTCTTATGATAGTGGGTTATGTCACCCGAATCTTTGTCTTCAAAAACAAGGCCCAGTTCAGTTTCCCACCTACTCCTACATTTGAGGTCTCCCCTGGTCGTACCCCATAACAGGGCTTCGTAGATTCGTGAGGTTTCGTGGCCCCCCTCAGCGGAGTTCAGTATCATTTCGATGCATTTGTTCTCCTCAGTCAGGACAGCAGCGACCGGCCATCTCCTGCACAAGGCCTGTACAACCACCCTGTGCAACAGGAACTGTCCTGCCGGGAGGCCCGTGGTCTCACAGAGTTCCGAAAAAGTTAGTATTTCCTGTTCTTGAATCAAGCCCCCCAGCGTGGCCACCCCGAGGGGCTCCCATTGTGTACGTGTTTCAACATGCCCCCAAGAGTGATTAACCATGAGTGCAGCAATGGGGATCTGTGGGGAGAACGGGTCGTCCGACCCGACCAGTTTGCAGGCCCTTTTCCAAAGCCGGATCCCGAGCTTGGCGAGGTAAGGGCAGTGACTTGTAGCACCCTCCCCAGCCCACAGTATGTCTCTGAGTAACAACCGGCGGAGGGCCGGCTGAAGGAGGCGAGTGTATGTCGTGCTTTCATCCGCCATCCATTGTGTGACATGTCTCAGCTGTCTGGCGAGGAAGTACAGCTCAAAGTTGGGGATCTTAAGTCCGCCCCTCTCGTACGGTCTTTGGAGAGTCTCCAATGCCACCCTGTGCCTACCTCCCTGCCAAAGGAAGCCCATACAGAGTTTGTTGAGTTCTTTGAAAAATGAGGGGGGGATGTTGAAGGGGACGTTAGTGAAGTTATGTAATAGGCGGGGAAGGGAGTCCAGCCCTCCCGGCCATCGAAAGTGGGAGCCAGCCCCAGAACTTCATGGATTTCGTGAGAGAGTCTTTGGCCCTTACGGTATTAAGGATGTGTTCTGTGGCTGGGTTGCAGTGTATAGTTATCCCCAAGTATTTGAAGGAAGTAGCCTGCCATTCGAGATCCAGAAGGGGGAGGGACCTGTATTCGTCGGTGTAGAGTGCTGCGAGGGGATAAAGGCAAGGCTTGCTCCTATTGATCTGGATACCGGTGAGCTTGTGGAAACAGTCCAGGGTTTCTAGGATGTAGGGAAGGAGGTGCTCATGGTCCCGTAGGTACAATAGGGTGTCGTCAGCGTACATAGAGAAGAGATGGGTCACCCCGTCTATCTTAATGCCATCCTCTCCAAATTCCTGTCTCAGGTTGGCCGCCACTGGTTCAGCGGCAAGGATGTATAACATGGGGGACAGAGGGCACCCCTGGCGGGTGCCTCTGTGTAGGGACCATTTAGCGGAATAGGTTTTGTTGGTGCGTACCCTCGCAGTGGGGCTGGCGTAAACCAGCCGGGTCCACTTTAGGAATACAGGGCATATCCCCATTTTGGCCATGGTGGCATACAGCCAGTCCCACCTCATGGAATCAAAAGCTTTGGTGGCGTCAAGTGACGCCACTGCAAGTTTCTGCGGCCTTCCCTCAGTGCTATAGATGACATGATGCAGCCTGCGCAGGTTCTCAGTGATGGAGCGCCCTGGGACGTATCCCGTTTGGTCTTGATGGATCAACAGAGGGATAACTCTGCGCAGTCTATTCGCAAGCAGGGCGGTAAGGATCTTACAGTCAACATTAAGCATAGAGAGGGGCCTGTAAGAACCACAATCTGCCCCGTACCTCTCCGGTTTAAGCAAGGGTATAATCACGTCCTCGTTCATGGAGTCCGGGAGGGTTCCGTGCTCAAAGGCCTCGTTAAAGACCTGGCCCAATATTGGGGCAAGAGTTTCCTCATAGGTCTTGTAAAATTCCCCTGGGAGCCCATCCGAACCCGGGGTTTTCCCAGCTGATAGCGATCTAATTACCACCCTGACCTCGTCGGGGGTGACGGGCTCATCAAGGGTCTCAGCCAATTGCAAGTCTAGCTTAGGTAGGTCGATGACGTCAAGGGCGTCTTCGATCCTGGTGTCAGAGGGGGGCGGGGCTTCGGAGTACAGGTTACGATAGAAGTCGGTAAAGACCGAATTGATTTCTTGTTGGGTATGTACGGCCGTGCCGTCGGGGGTGAGTATTTGGCAGATGGGTGGCCTGGTGGTCTCTCTTTTATAGAGCCAAGCTAAGAGTTTCCCGGGCTTGTCTCCCAGGGCATGGATTCTCTCTGTGTGCTTGGCATAACTAAGTTTACCGAGGGATTCCCAATGAGTTAGGCAGGTTTGTCTGAGTTGGGCCATTTTTTGTAAGTGGTCAGGGGATGGGTCAGCCCTACCTTCGAGTGTACTCCGGTCCCTTTCTGCACGCTCAAGCGAGGATGTAATAGTTCCCTGGGCTCCCCCCAACTGCTGCAATCATCTCGCCCCTCATGACCACCTTATATGCTTCCCAAGTTGTGCTCAAGTGTCTAACAGTATGCAGATTATTTTGCCAATATTCCTCAGTGCTATCTTTTATGCGTTCCTTGAATGCAGAGTCAAGTAGGGCCTCAGGCTGTCCGGTCAAATGGTAGAAAATAAAAGATCGAATGACCATTTGATCGAAAGTCAAATAGTCGGAAAAAAAAATGTTCGAAAAAAATAAATGTTCACATTTTTTTTATTTATTTATATCATTTTTTAGTTTTGTTTGGTAAAAAATACAATTAATATAGAAAAAGGGTGGTTTGGGGGAGTGGCGGAACCCCCCCATAAAAAAAAAAATTAAATAAAAAAAAAATCGACCATTTTTTCGACCATTTGACTCTCGATCAAATGGCATTCGATCAGTTGGTTTTCGACCAAATGACCTAGAACCGGGCCTCAGACCTCAGCTTCCATGTGGGCATGGGGGGTGTGGGCGGAAACACCTCCTAGGTTACCAGAAGGGGAGAGTGATCCGACAGCACCCTAGGCAGGTAGCGCGCATCAACAAATATGGACTGTTGCGTTAGGCTGAGAAAGATGTAGTCCAGCCTGGTGTGTACAGCGTGGGGTGGGGAGTAGGAGTACTCCCGTTGCTCAGGGTGCTGGACCCTCCATAGGTCACTGAGTTGCAACTGTTGGATTAGTTTGGAAAGTATTTTAGCTGGGGGGAAGGGTCGATCGTGTTTATCGGATCTGTCAAGTAGAGGATCAAGGGTACAGTTGTGGTCACCCCCCCCCATATCATAATTCTGACCACATACGGGCTGAGTCGCGCATGAAGGGAATGGAAGAAGGCAGTTGCATCATGGTTGGGTGCGTAAGAACTGACCAAGAAAACCTCTTTGCCCTCTATGGAGCCGCAAACCACCACCATCCTACCCTGGTTGTCTGTTTTAGTGCTAGTGAGTTTGAAAGGAACAGTAGGGGCAATCAAAATCAGGACCCCCCTGGCGTAGGAAGAGTAAGTCGAACCTATTAGGGTACCCCGCCAAGTTTTTGCCAGGGCTTTCAGTTTCTTGGGAGTTAAGTGAGTTTCCTGCAGCATGGCGATTCCGACCTTGCATCTTTTCAGGTAAGTATGAGCCCGTAGTTGTTTAACGAAACTGTTCAGGCCCCTGACGTTCCAGGTAACGACCCTTATTGTGTCAGCCATAGGCGTAGTGTGGTTTATTGTGTGTAAAGGGTGGAGCTCGGGATCTAGGAGGTGCTACGTTGCGTGTGAATTGTTCCCGTGGTCTCGATATGTCCCAGTGCATGTCCCCAACTTGTGCAAAAAACTTGTGCAAAAACTCCCCTATTCCCACCCTCCCTACTTAACTGTGAAAAAAACTCCAAACATAGAACTGGCCCAACGAGGTTACCCTCGTTATGACTGTCCCGTTTCTGCTCCGTTGGACCGTGCATTGGTCTCCAGGTGCCCTACGGGCGGGTATATGTACCCAAAAAAAGGGGAAACAATCAGGGGGTGGAGTGATCAAGGACGCCGGGTCTCCGCGAGGAGGATCCATTCAGCTGTGTAGCAGTTCAAACAAGTATAGTTCCCCCCTGAATGACAGGAGGATAGTTATCTCGGTCTCCGTTTCCTTTCCTCAATATCAGGGATCTGTAATCCGTCCATCCAGTCCCTGGCCTGGGCCAGAGTGTCGAATAAGGTGGTCAGTCATAATCCCGAATTCAGAATCCCGAAAAAAAAACTCGAATATAAAAGGCAGAGAAAAAAATATTGAATTTTCATATATTTTTTTTTGGCTCTAGTTATATAATTAAAATAAGTAAAAAAAAAAAAAAGGGGGGGGGTTGGGGGGGAACCCCCCCATTTCGAACAAAAAACGTCATTAAAAAAAATTCAATTTTTTTTTTTCGGCCTTTTTTATTCGAGATTTTTTTTTCCGGGATTTCTAAATTCGGGATTATGACTATAAACCGTCGAATAAGTGCGCCTTGTTGTTATGCAGTACTTTAAGTCTAGAAGGATACAGGAGCATATAACGCAGCCCGGCGGCTTTCAATCTGGCCTTGGTATGTATGAACTGCGCTCTGTTCATTGGAACCTGAAAGGTGTAATCCGGGTATATGGCGATTTTAGCAGAGTCCTGTTGGATTTGGCCGCCAGCTCGGGAAAAGGCCAGAATTACCTCACGATCCCTGTAGTTGAGAACTTTCGCTATCACCGGCCTGGGTGGGGCCCCCGGCGGTGGTTTCTTGGCCAGGGATCTGTGGGCCCTCTCAATGGTGAAGCCCTGGGAGAGTTTGCCAGCTCCCACCTCTTGTAGCAGGAGGTTCTCTATGTAGTTAGTGGGGTCGGAGCCTTCGGAACCCTCTGGCAAACCGAGAAGGCGTATATTGTTCCGGCGAGCCCTCCCTTCTGCCTCCTCGGCTCTGTCCTCCAAGTTTTTGACCCTTTGCTGAAGCTCGTTGACGTCTCGAAGAAGGTGAGTTTTGGATTCAGTGTTTTCCCGGACTTGTGTTTCAAGCGCCTCAGTCCTGCCGGCCAGGGAGCAGATATCTTGACGCAGGAGGCCCAGGTCTGTGGCAACGGCATCTATTTTGTTTTCCATTGTTGCCTGGAAGAGCTTGATGGCCTCGAGTATCTGGGTGTTGCTAGGCTTTGAAGCCGCGGCTGCCGTGGGGTTCGATTGAGCGTCCGAGGCCGCTTTGTTTGTGCCCTCAGGATTCGGGGATTCACAGGCTGCAAAGGTGTCCATCGTGGTCTGGCGCTGCTGCTTGGGCCTGCCGTTCCGGCCGGACATGTCAACACAGGGCCTCCCCGCACCGAAAATGCCGGGGGCGCAATCGAAAAGCCGCTAGGTCTCGTTCCCGTCGCAGGGCCGACAGGGCGATAAGAGGCAGCGGGGCAGCAGGCCAGTTTCGGGAAACAAAAGGTATCTCGGATCAGGCAGGCGTGAACGGTCCCCTCCGCCGTCGGCTGTGAAGTGATGGGGGCCCTAGGAATGGGCCTCGCGGTCTGCCGGAGCGTCAGTCTGCAGGCATGGGTCAGGTGTTTTCGCCCACACCTCCCCCCGGTGAAGGATCAGCAGGCGGGGGGGAAAGGAAGACAGCGGGGATCTCAACGCCTCAAGGAGGCAAGCCCAAGTTCTTGCGTTGCCCCCAGCGGCAAAGTCAGGCGCATGGGGGTAGAATAGGCCCCCCTCACCCTGCCTCCAATGTAGGTGTCCGGGGTGGTCCTCTGCCGTGCCCGCTTACCTCTGCGGTACCGGTCGGCCACCGCTCACGCCGGGGGGCCCTCTTGACTGTCCAGGGCACACCTAAGCCCGGTCGTGCGCCGCAGGCAGGGCGCAGTCCGGCCGGGGCGTCCGGGTCGGTCCTCTCGTTCGATGAGTGTAGCTGTTCGGTCCCCTCCTCCGGGTCCGGCGCAAGTCGGCAGCTCAGGATCTTCTCCTCCCACCGGCGGGCAGCGTCGCCAGTGATGGTAGTGCGCTCCGGCCTCTCGAGGGATCAGGGCGCGGGAGCCGCCATTTTGAATCCGCTCGGCAACCCTCTTCGCTTGCCGGATAGAGGTGTTAGCCGTCTCTGCTTCGCTTGGGAGACGGTGCAAAAGTTGCTGAGGAGGTTCTGCGGCGGATGTTGCAACTTGTAGGGTTCCGGAGCACTTCAAAGTCACTTAAAGGCAGCTTATCATGGCACATCAGCGCGGAGCTCTCAGGAGACACGTCCGCTCTACATGGCGGTTAGCCACGCCCCCTTCAGGTCTAGGATGATATGGGGTGGAAACCTATACCTGCCATAGACCTGGTCATCAGGAATCCCAAATAGGCTGTGCCTGGGTAAAAAAAAATGCAGGGCCTGGCTATCCTCCTCCTCCTGAGGTGTCCCACGATCACTGCTGCGAGAAATGGGTCATTCATCGTAGCTGTATATGCTTGTTTGTTGGTTGCGTGCACTTTTATGCTGCGTGGGGGCGCTTACGCCTGCTTTCGTGTGGCGTGCGTGTTTCCGGCTTTGCACGTCTTTTGGTGTGTGCAGGCTTGCCCTGTTAAATTCCATGAATACGTGTTGTTAGCACGCGTGTGGGCGTTGCAAGGATTTTGCAGCGGTACTTTCCCCATAACGCCCACATTTCCGCGTGTTTTGTTCTGCCCCCTTTTTAGGTGTGTGTGCTGGATAGTATGCACCTTCTCTGGGCGTCTCGCGCAGGGCTTCCGTGATGTTGCAATGATGTGTGGAAGCCGTGCGGATTCAGCGCAGGTCCAGGGTAAGCCACGCACAATGTGTTCTAAGAATAGGGACACGGGCGCTTGCGTGCATTTCACAAGCATGCGCTGCGGTTTTCACGCATACACCCCCGATTTCGCTGCACATTATTTCCATGAATTACCTCGTTCATTTTTAGCTACTCTATCTTTATCAAACTGAATGCGGTTTTTTATCGTATGGGGTGCATATCCTAAATCGTTTTGCCTAGTTTCAACAAATTAACCTATTTGCTGGATTCTAATTTTTTACAGAGGCTCGTAGAGAAGGAGTTTCTTCCTTGTTTTGTCTTTATCAATATAAAAACAAAGCAAATCTGTTTACTTTGACCTACAGTATCTACTTATTTCAGAATGTTTTACAATTGATCACTTAATTCTTGGCCTAATTCCAATTTTATAAATCAACTTTTAAATGCATTTTTTCTTTCTCTTAAGTCATAAACAGTACTGTACCGTGCACACATTGAGACATAAAACACAACACATATATTCTGCTCCAATTGGAACTTAAGCTAATTCCTTTAAGAAAGTCTTTAAACTACTCTTGTCTCCTATATGTCCCTTGTAAAGGGCTTTGAATTAAAGCTTCTGCCAGCTCTCTTAAAAGTCTAGGAACAGGGCGTATACTCATAGCGTGGCTACACCTCACAACTATTTTTCCTCATATATTGTTTGGCCACAATAAAGCCAATATCTCAATAACTCCTTAACGCTCAACATCTTTGAGTTAATCCCCCTTCTGTTACTTTTTCTAAACTACTTATATTATAGTTTAAAAACATTACTCTTCAAAAACAAAAATCTTAGGGAGGTTCCCCATAATTGGTGAATCTTGTGTCTGAAAAAGACCATCACCAAATAATCTCAAAACATTTTTCTTAGAGGGGTTCCCCATGAGTGACTAAACTTGTTTCCGAAAGCCGTTAAAACATTACCTCCAAAATAATTTTTCTAAGAGTTGTCTCCCAAAGATTTCTAAAAATGGCCCCCCAAAAATGGCCCAAGGGGATACCCCAACATGTTCAAGGGGGGTACCCCAATAATGTCTAAGGGGGGGCCTACCCCAACATTAGCCTCCCCCCATCCACAGATAAGGCCCTCTGTCATGCTATAAATCCTGCAACACCCTCGGATTTTAACTCATTTTAAAATTTCTTGGAAATGTGCCAAAAATAAATAGTCCCCTTCACTAGCCTAGTGCCAAGGCCTTCTGCCACGCTGGCATGCCATGTCCCTTCTCCTCTACCGGCTAGGGCAACTGCAGTCTGCCCTCCCCCCCCCCATCTGTCTTTCTAATCCATTCTTACCCCATCCAGGCAGGACAGTATGGGCTTACCTCATCTTCCCTTGGTCCGTCAGTCCTGGAGACATTAGCTCAAGTCCTGGCTTGGCTCGCCAAATGTAACACTTGTGTATAGGCGCGGTATAAATGCCATATCATATCATATCATATATCATATTGGAGGTCCCAAAGACCCCCCTCTGCTGGGCCTTGGCATCTCTAAGTCAGGAAGAGACACTGGAACAAACGGGACACTCAGGCTTGGTTCAAAAAGACACCAGGCTTTATTTCTCCAGCAGGCTAGTACACTTCATACATCTTGGACATCTCTGGAACTCTGCTCTTTAACAATGAATTCAGTCCCCTTTTATATACAGTTCTAGGGAGGTGAGATTATGTATTCGTCATAAAGACAACCCCTTCCTATCTATGATTCGTTAACTCATATGGCCTGATCAATGAGCTGTTCCTATTTCTGCTTGTGATTGGCTGACCTATTCTGCCACTCGACTGACTCATCTGGCACTCAAGCCTAGTCTAAACTGGTTCTAGTCACTCCAAGCCCCCTCCTTTATCCTTTACTTGAACTCTTTTATAAAAAAGATCTCCACTGGTGTTATCATGACTCGCAGCAATCCACCATTTTAGGAATCGCCTGACTCTGCCTGACCTCCAAAATAGTGGATTACCCTATTTCTGCTCATATCTTGACACCTAATCTGTTTCAAGCCTAGTTTTTTTACATATACTTATGTACTACTTAACAAGCCTTTCATCATTTAAAACATTCTCACTGTATAACCATAACTTGGTTTTCAAAGTGCTTTTTGCTACAAAGCACTATAATTCTTGTTTTCTGCACATTTGAAGGCATTAATCACCCCACCAAGTTTTCTACGATCGGTTTAAGGAGGAGGGGGTCTGTTTCCACTGCATTCAGTTTAAGGGGGCAGGGGTAGCCTTCCTCTTCACGGCCGCAAGTCAGAGCAAGAGAAAGCAAGGCAAGGGAAGTTGCATCTCAAAGAAGTCGAAGAGATTCCGAGAGGGAAGCCAAGAAGCTGCACAAATCCTTTCTTTGATGTGCGTGAAGGTTGCTCATTTCCCCAGAGCAGCAAGAGTATACGGGAAGGACTGAGAGGGGGGGGAAAAGGGAGAGACCCTGACCTCGGACGTGATTACCGTGAGAGGTGTTGAAAACAGTCACAGCTGGTGAGTTCCTGAATAAAGGGAGAGCTCGGTTTAGGAAGACACGAGTGATAACAATGTTGCAAGCAAGGTTGCGTGTATGATGGGAGATGCGTGGATAAAAACATTTACTAAGTAAAAGAGTGGTCCTGTGGAAAAGGAAAGACATTTTATCAAATCTCTCTGTGACCTGTAAAAGACACTCCCAGCCCAAACGGAGCTGAAAGTAGTTGTGAAAAACTGTTTGTGAAAAGCAAGTCTGACACTGAGGCTGACAAGGAATAAGCTGTGATCTCGAAAGGGCTTGTTTATGAATAAAGTGAACATTTAATGAAATCAAGGTGCTAAGAGGGCACAAGTGACTGTGCTGAACGGAAACTACGATAACCAAGATGCACTGTGTCGAAGTGGTCCTGCATGGGCTTGAGTAAATCCATGCAGTTTCAAAAGTCTTCGATGTGAAAGTGAAACTACAACCAAAGTTGGGGAAGGGAATCCTAAACTTGGAAAACAAATTGAAAGAAGCTGAGGCCCAGACTTGGGTGAGGGAAGCCTGAGAGGCCTATTGTGGAAACTGTTGTGAACTTGTTTATAGTGAAGGTCCAGACACGGGTGAGGGAAGCCTGAGGGGCCTATGCTGAAAGATTCACCCTGAAAACCTGTTGTACCAGAACTGTGTTGTGTTGAAACAGAAGCAGGCAAGGGAAGCATGAGGAAACTGTGTGATATTGAACTGATGGTAAACCAGGTGAGGGAAGACTGAAAGAACTGTAATATGTTGAATGGAGCTGAATCGGAAAAGGGAAGTCTGAACGTCTTGTGTGAACTCTTTAAACTGTGCGAACTGGTCATCCAAAAAGAACTTTTGAAGACCACAGTGATTCGACTTGGGAATGGAGTTGTAGTTCAGCTCCATTGCCATTCTGACTTCCTTTTGATACATTTACCTTAGTTATTGTAAAAGTGTGAGGGAAAGCATAGGTTTCTGACATAGACTTTTCTTTATTTTGACTAACTGACATTGACTCCTTTATTTTACTTTGACGGTCGAGAATACTCCCATTATACAAATAGGGCTAGCTAGGAAGTCTCTAACCCCCATTCAGAACTTAAATAAAGGTGTTGAAACTTGAATCATTATATCAGTATCTGACATGTGATACCATCCCTGCCTCGCAGTTGCCCACAGCTGAAGAAGGGCTACCCAAGGCACAGTAAGAAGGCCCAGGGCAAGTGAAATACAAGTGGCTTGTACCAGCGCCCTTTAACCAGGGCAAAGAATCAGTGTGTCTCCAGGGCATAAGAGCCAGTGCCAAAGGCTGTGAAAGCATAAGGTATATGGAGCACAGTGAGGAAAACTGTAGCTTTGGTGATGGCTGCTAAAATGACAGTGGGAAGAAAAATGCTGCCATGAAAAGTGCTGCCTTTGAAGTTAAGGAGGATGCCTATTAAGTAAGGGTGGGCACTCGTGGTTGCAGTTTGATTGTGCTGATATTTATTTAAGAAGTGTAACAATGAGTATGGCAGCAGCAGGGTTTGCATACATAAAGTTGTTCAGCTGTGGACGACTCTGAAGCTGCTTCCTATCAATCAGTGCTGTGTAGAGATTCCTGTTCTATCGTGCTGGCAAGAGGCATCAAAGGAGTAATAAGAACTGGCGAGAACAAAGCTGTCATTGACATTTGTAACTTTCAATACAAGAGTGTGGAAGTGTATCATCTTGTAAGTTGACTTTAGAGAGTAAAGGTAAAATGTGGATTGGGTTTAGGTTGCTGCAGTGCTTTGTAAAGAAGGGTTACGTATGCAGTGCAAACAATTTAGCAACAGTGACAATGCTAATGTGTGTATGTAATAGTGACATGGTATGCGTAATAGTAACATGGTATACTTGCTATGCAGACTGCTATACCGCTGCAGGAGGTTCTGTGTGATGAGCAGTAAGGGTGATATGCTGTGATTCTTATAGCACTGCAGGAGGTTCAATGTTATTAGCAGTAAATGGTGACAACACATGGTTACTTTAAATGCTGCATTGTGTGTGTGAGAAATGGTGACATAATTTGGCTAGTATAAGGTCTATTATACCATTGCAGGAAATTCAATGTTATTTAGTGACGCGGTATGGTTCTTATGAAGATAGATATAGGATTACAGAAGGTTCAACGTTATTAGCAGTAACCTTTGAGGATGTTCAGGATAGGGCTGCAATGTCAGCTATGGACCTTTAGGCAATGACAGTACTTCATTGCTTTAAAGGCAACAATGGACTTTTAAGCTAAAACACGCAGAGCTTAAAATGTTGTGTGTTTGAGAACCTGAGAATGTTAGCAAATCTTTAAAGAGAATTAACCTGTTTGAGGATTTGCAGGTGAAGAGCTGCTTTGCCAGCTATGGACTTTTAGCAATTTATTTCCAAAAATGTTAATTGTCATAATGTATTGAGAACTTTGAAGAAGTGTCCAAACGTGTGCTAGTACTGGCATGTTTGGTAGAGTGTGAGTGGCTGCACCAGGCATCTGTGTGTAGTGTGGTCGAGAAACCCTACGCTCTTAGAATTCCACATGGATGTATGTGGTGGTATGGAACTACATCTCAGGTGTGTGAAGTAGTCATGGAAGTGGATCAGCAATGAGAGTGTGGTTGTGGTATCCACAGGGCGACACCGCTCTATTCAAAGGTGTGCTTGCTTAGTTGGAAGTTAAGGGACAAGATGGGACTGCAATGCGTGTAGTCATCCACGGAGCGACACCGCTCAATAAAAAGGGTGTGCTGGTACAGATGCTTACTCTCAGAGGAGTGTGAGGTAGTCCTAGGAGAGTGATTTATGTGGATAGACTTCAACCCGAGTAGAAATGGAGGCACGCCCTCCGTGATGATCTAGATTTACGTCTCTCTTTAAAAAGATGTGGTGTGAGATGTGTAGTGTGTGCTGGTGTTCAGAATTACGTGATGTGTTCAAAGGAGGAATTGTTAGTTGTTGAAAGGTGCTTTCAGTCTCTGTATGAGTGTAAGGACATATGGCCTCCACTTGTCTTTGGTTTCTGCAGAGGTGTTTGTGCTGCCCCACCTCTATTCACGAGCTCTTTGTTTTGTCAGTGTGTGTCTGGGACCTGTTTGGATGTGAGTGAGTGATGTGTGGATACTCGTTGTGAGATAGATGGTTTGGACTAGGTAAGGAAAGGAGATCTGTTGTGATCTGCTTGGTTGAGATATGGTGAGAACTGGAAAGGAAGAGAGATATGTTGTTTAATTATGCATTACATTTTACAGTCAAACCCGATGGTGTCACGGCGTAGGTTACAAAAATACTTTCAAGCTTACTGGTTACATGGTAGGCATGATTAGAACATAGACAATAAAATACAGTGGTTCAGGGCCAAACAGGGATTCTATACAAAATCTGCAGTAGAGTTAGAATTTATTAAAGATCCAGGATTTTAATAATTTCTTGAACTGCGGCCGGGAGGGCTCATTATATATGTTGGATGGGAGTGAATTCCAGATTCTGGGCGCTTCTTGAAACGAGGGATGAGTTGGTGGGTGTTGGAATTGGATCTGAGTGTTCTGGTTGCTGTTTTGCATGTGAGGCATTGATTGAGGTAGATGGGGGCATTTAAAGTAACACATTTATGTGTGATGGTAAGTGTTTTGTGGAGTATTCTGGCTTGTATAGGAAGCCAATGTGCCTCTCTCCTGTACTGTGATATATGGTCCCTTTTATTAATTCCAAGCGCTGCTCTCAGGGCTTTGTTCTGCAGTAGTTGCATTTGAGTTATGTTTTTCTTGGAGGTCCCTAGCAGGAGTATGTTGCAGGAGTCTATCTAGGAAAAGATGAGGGCTCTTGCTAGGGTGATGCAGTTTTGGGGTGTGAGGAAAGGTCGACTTGGGGAAATAAGTTTGGCTATGTATGCAGTGGAAGAGGCAAGTGAGTTGATGTGTTTACACATGTGGAGGCTGGAGTCAAGGTAAACACCTAGGGTTTTGACCTGGTTTAAGATGGTAATCGGGGTGCCGTCCATGACAATGGATGTATAATCTTGATGTAGCCTGCATAGTCGGACGGGAGCACCTACTATGAGAATCTGTTTTTTCTCCATTGATGCAGAGGCTGTTTGTATCCATCCAGTTCTGGATAAGGGGGTAGATTTTATTTACGCAGATAGTTTCCTGTTCTAGATTGGCTGTGATTGGGATGAGTATCTGAGTATCATCCGCAAAGTTGGTGTATATTACTCCCATGGCGTCTAGAGCAGCGCAGAGGAGTTTGGTGTAGGCATTATAGAGAGTGGGGGAGAGGCAGGAGCCTTGCGGGACGTCCAGTGGCACTGTTATAGGATCTGCTGCTTCTTCGCCGAACTATCTATCAGTAACGTGGGGGTGAGCTCAGCAGAATGTGCTCGAAGCTTTCTTTGCAAAGCAAAATTGTCTTGAAGAGAGTTTACTTTGGCGGCTAGGACGATCTGGATTGTGTGGTACACCAAGCTTTACTCACGGTAGCTGGACTAGGAGGTGGGATGGGTGTTTCAAGTTCTCTGATGATTGAGAACAATTCTTTACTATTAGAAGCAGCATTGGTAATGCGTAGGTTCAGGGAGTTTGCTTTATGGGAGATCACTGCGAGTTTGTATGTTTTGGATATTAAATGGAGTTCTTTTTTAGATTCACTGGAGGTTTTTTTTCCTAGTTAGGTGTTCTAGGGCTCTTTTTCTTCTAAGTTCAATGAGTTCGAAGTTTAGATCTGCGAGGGGGTTCTTCATCAATGGCTGTTTTCAGGCAGGTATGGTAGAGCAGCGAGATGCTGTCCGGGTTAGAGTCAACTGTGGACTGTGCATTCAGTAATTTGTTTAAGATGGGGGGGGTCAATTTTTCAGGGTTGAGATGGCGTGTGTTTCTCACCAAGATGGGGAGTAGTGGGTGAGTCTAGATCGCTGGTCATAATTGTGTTGAATCGAATTAGAAAGTGATCAGTCCACAATATCTCTAGGATGTCTTCTAGGGTGACTGTAGTATTCAATGTTAGGATCCAATCTAGGATTCTGCCTTTTATATGGGTTGGGGCGTTGACAATTTGAATGAATTGCATTTCTAGAAATGCATTGTGGAAGGCAGTGGCTTTGTGATCACATACATTGTTGAAGCCAAGATTAATGTCTCCGAGGAGAATGAGTTGCATTTTGGGTTTGAGGAGAGCGGTGATTGGTATGTCTATGTCTAGGTTATTGGAGGAGCTGGGAGCTCTGTACACTATTAGGAAATTGATGGTGGTTTTGGGGTCAGTAGCTAGTTTAAGGGATAGCATTTCATATCCTGTTAAAGTCTCAGTTTTACATTCTCTGAACTGCAAGGCGGTTTTAGCAATGATGGGAACATCTCCTCCGTTGGCATCGTGGCGGTCAGCTCTGAGAATGGTGTATTCAGGTGGGATGGCTAGCGTGAGTAGCGGGCCTGAGGCTGGGTGGAGCCATGTTTTGGTCCTTAGTACTTTGGGTGATGAGGTGTTTGGGCTGGTGGAGCCAGTGGGTGGGCTGTGGTGTCACGCTGTGTTTTGTGGTGTGAGTTCAGGGGATTGGGTTGTGGTGAGGTGGTAGGGGTGGTTGGCTTATGAGTGAGCGGTGTAGGGTGCGTATGTGTGTTGCTATTAGTGGTGCTAAGGTGACTGGAGGGAGGGATAGTCTGAATCCTGGTTGCTATGGGGCGTTGGTGGGTGTGGGAGGAGAGTCTTGCTCTCCTTGTGGATCCCAGTATAGGTCTTGTGAGTGCGATCATGGTGTTTTGGGTCCTTGAGCAGAGATGTGATCGGCGCGTGGCGCCTATGTGGGGTAAAATGAGTTGTGATTTGTAAGTGTTATTATGTGGTGTGGGTAGGAAGGCTGCTGTATTGGGCAGAAATGGAGTGGGGCATGGGAGTGGGTGATGTCTGGGGCAGTGGATGCATGCTAGGCCTTAGCCTAGGTAAATGAAAGCACCCGTGGAGCATACTCTGGTGTCTGAGGTGCTACTATGCTGTTGAAAGGGCATGGTTGATTGGTAGGGTTGAATAGGTTTGGCGCAAGGGCTGGTGTGCAGGACTAAACGTTGGAGTGAGTACGTTAGGATGAGGGCCTCTAACATAGCGGTTAATGCTAAGCAGAATGATGTGATACCTCCAGTATACATTTGCTGAGAGCTACGTACGATAATAGAGCCGCTAAGTGTTAATAGTGCGGTGGTCCCAATGTTAGCAGTCAACAGCATTTGAGCGGTGCCTAAAGTAATCGCGTGCGTTGTGGGGATTACTGATTTTACGGGAGCTGGAGGAGTTTTGCCTTTATACATTTTGTTACTCTACGACGTACATTTCACTGCCTAAGTGAAATGCTATCCTGACTTAAATTAAGTTTATCTTAGTTATTCTGCTCCAATATGCTTATGCTTCACTTTACCTCTGTGATATCCCCAGTAACGTAGACTAGAAATAGTCTTTGTGTCTGGTCTATGCTTCATGTCTTGTTCACTTCATGACAACACCCAACTGTGAGTTGGTTTCATAGGAATCCATTGGAGTGGTGGACCGGCTTCTGATTAGTGTAACAGAATACTGGTTCTCATTCTGTGGTTAGCCCCATGATAACTACAGGGCTCAATGCTTTTATTTTGTTCAAATATGTTTATTGAAATTCAAATACAGCAGTAACAAGAGGTAAACTGATTCATAATGCATACTGTGCATGTGGTTTGAAAAACAATTAGAACAATTAACAGTCAAAGAAAAATTAAGTTGGGAGGCGAGCATTTAACAATAAAGACAAGACTAAACACATAGCTAAACAAAGGGGGCGGGGGGTCTGGGAATCTCCCTACCAGCACGAACACAGCCCAACTACCTGTTCTTGGGTGAATAACCCCTGAGAGAGACTCTACCAAGTCTAAGGAGTCGGATATCTGTTGTCCTCCCAATAGCTAATAGGGTTAGATGTTCATAGTGTGAGCCCTTAAAAAGGGTATACAATTTTGAGGCACAGTGACCTTTAACTATATATTTGAAGATGGTGAAACACCAGTTTTGTGAGATTGCATAGGAAAGTTAGTATTACAGAAAATATGAAGCAAGTAGCTAAGTCCGGAATGTTTAGTTGCCTTGATTGGGGGTAAGCCATTGGTTCCCTAAATAAGTGATTAAGGGGTTGTATTATGATCTGAGAAGATATAACTGATGGTGTGGATACCATTGCCTGTCCAATTTAGCTTGTGTCTGTTGATATTTTCAATCCCCATAATGAGGCTTGATGTGTAAGTATACATGGATTGGTCACCAATCAGTAATTATTTTTTTGTTGATTGTACAATTTGATGTTCGATTCGCAATGTTGAAGGGTTGCCAATGCCGGCTGACATACAATGGAAAGGATAGAGAAGCAAGTGTCAAATTGTATGCAGGGGGGAGGTGGTGTCAGTAGGGGTGACCAATATTGCTGCTTGTCTAATTTAAAAAGGCAAAATGAGGGACCCTAAGTATGGGACTTGTAAGATGTCTCTCGATTTGTTCGGCTGTAACTTTGCATGGTTGCGTCTATTTTTTACTTTTCCATATCAAGTTGAGGATGATTATATTGATTTGTTTGTAAAAAGGAGGGGGAAAGAATATGGATTAACCTAATGTATAATAGATTTGTGGCGTGATGAGCATTTTTAACAGCTTTTTTTGCCACCACTTTAGAGTCAATTTAGAAGTGGAGTTTAGGGTCATCTAGGTATTGAGAAATATGGTGCTGCTAATATTGTTACCAAAAAGGATGCAAAGGAATATGATGTTGCAATTGTATGACTGCTGCGTGTGTGTTATTTTGTGAGAGATTACTGCCAATCTGTTTGATTTGATATATTGAGGTAGCCAAGCAGTAAGCACTGCTATAGTTGTTAGCTCTGCTACTTCTCTTTACAATCTTGCCTAGATTTGATTTCCTGCCAGCCAGGACTTTTCTGCACTCTTGGACACCCACTGCATTGCTTCAAACAGCTTTGCTGTATTTGCTTGCAGATTGAAGCTGCACATGTTGTTATAGTTCCAGGAAACCACAATTCGCTGCCTCCCCAGCCATCTTCATCACATCGCCGGCGTGTTTGAAGAGGCCAGTTGGCGCCAGCTAGCGTCCAGGGAGCTTGTTGCTGCGGATGCGGGCTTTGAAAGGAACACAGGAGCCAGCGGTATTATACGTCTTCTTTATTTCCAATCTACACAGTAACTAACTCCTCCCCTCAGCTTCCCCTCTGACCGGACATCACTTCCCGTGTGATGTCTCTGCAACATGGGCCATGCCTTAAAGGGGCAGCCCATGGCAACAACACCCCGGACAAATGTCCTTACAACAGTGTTACTGAAACTGTCCTTACAACACTATCCTTGAACCATTTAATTAACTTTTAACACTCCTCCACTAACCTCACAGGTTTCTTGATTGTCCTTTGGGGCGGTCCTTGCGACCCTTGATTGCGGTCGCCGTCAGCCTCTGATGCGAGACCTGGCTGACGAAGAGCTTGTAGCTCGAGGGGGACCCACTCTTCATCTCGAGTGTTGATCTCTTCGGGGTCTGGGTCGATGGGTGGTGGCATTTCTTCCACTCCTTTTGTAACATGCTTGAAGAGCGAACTGTTCCTTGTCACCTCCTTTTCATCATTCGCAGCCGTTACCATTGTCCCTTTCAATGCTATGACTTTAAGCGGATTTGGTGAGAATAAGGGGTCCGTCTTTTTGTGTGCAGCTTGTTGCACCCACACCATCTCCTATTTGGAAGTCTTTTGGTTGAGCTCCCCTCCTTTTGTCTGTCTGTTCTCGTGCCTTCCCTTTCCTCGCTTCATCTCTCCAGATGACTTCCTGGGCCGGTTTTTGCCTTAATGCTGGATTGTTTACAACCCTGGTTCTGACTCGATATTTTACCATGAGCTCAGCTGGGGTTTTATTGGTTGCTTCTTGGGGCGTGTTTCGATAGTCTCTCAGCATTCTGCATAAGGCTTGATGGGGGTCGGCTCCTTCGAGGTGTGCTCTTTGTATTGTCTTTTAGATGGAGGCCATGAACCTTTCTGCCATGCCATTGGCCTGAGGCTATCTTGGAGTTACTTTTTGGTGTCGAAATCCCATGTGTTTAGCGATCCGGAATCAATGTTACTCTGAGAGGTAGCAGAGGTGCAGGTTTGGCGTGCAGGTTTGGCGGTGCATTGGCATGCTGTGCAGTTTCGTACCCACCGGTCGACCATATCATCCATGAAGGGGAACCACACGTGGCACCGTAGCTGTCTTTTGGTGTTTTCTGCTCCTCTGTGGCCTTCATGAGCCGTTTTGATGACTTCTGCTCGTAGTGTGTTGGGGACTATTTTGCACCCCCTTAGTAAAATGGCGTTGTCATGAACGGCTAATTCAGCGTGCACTCTGGCCAACCTCTTGAGCTCGTCTCGACTTGCCCCTGGATGTGTTTGGACTTCTCTCCTGAAGTCTTTCCACTTGCGGTTTCCTGTCGGACTGATGGCCTGGGCCATTGTTGGGTCCGCCGCTGAGGCTGCAGCCACGGTTTCGATGGAGATGGCTGGGGGCAGGGCGTTATTGGTGATGTAGCTAATGTATTCCGAGTCTCCAGTCCTTTGAGCCGGGACGCCAACAAGGTGGCGCGACAGGTAATCTGCTGGATTGTTCTCGCCCCCCCAGTCTGTGGATGATTTCGAAGTTGTATTCTTGCAAGCAGATTCCCCACCGCTCAATTCTGGTGGCATTTTGGTTCGTGGGTTACCGAAGAGAGATAGAAGAGCCTGATGATCGGTTATGAGTGTACATTTCTTGCCAATGATGAAATGGTGAAAATGCTTGCAGGCCCAGACGGCCACCAGGCTCTCTTTCTCTGCTTGGGAATAAGCAGATTCTGGAGGGGCCAAGGCTCTGCTGGCGTATGCAACCACGTGTCGTGAATGCGTGTCTTGGCCACTGGTCTGGGCGAGGATCGCGCCTAAGCCCACCGGACTGGCATCAACGACGATTTCAGTGTGCCATTCCGGGTCAAAGTAAGCTAGTTTCTTAGCTTCCGCAAGGGAGAGTTTGATGTCATCGAATGCGCTTTGGCACTCAGTCCATTGGAATGGGACATCCTTTTGCTGCAAGCATCTTAGGGGTTCGGTGATGGTTGCAAATTGCGGTATGTAGCGAGCACAATATCCAGCCATGCCCAAGAACGATCTGATGTCTGCTGCTTGGCTGGGTTTCTCAAGATGGAGGATGGTGGATACTTTGTCTGGGTCGGGGGTCATCCCGTCAGCTGAAAAAATGTGTCAGAAGAACTTGAGTTTAGCTTTGCTGAACCGACATTTCTCCACATTGAGGGTCAGACCAGCTTCTTGTATTGCACTGCAGGTAGCTCTGAGAGCATCGTCGTGTTCTTAGCGGGTCTTCCCAAACACGAGAATGTCGTCACTATAACTTAGTGTCCCTTTGATAGGCCAAATTATTTGGCGAACTGTTTCATGGAATATTTCAGCGGCTGAGGATAATCCAAAGTTGAGTCTTTTGTATTGGAATAGCCCCTCATGTGACGCAAACGTGGTGATTGGTCTTGATTCCGGGTGGAGCACGAGCTAGTGGTACACTTGATTGAGGTCCAGCTTTGAGAACAGGATTGCTTTGTTTAGTTGGACTATCATGTTTTCGATCTTTGGACAGGGGTGCCGTTCACATTGTATGGCTGTGTTAGCCACTCTCATGTCAACACACAGCCTGAGCCGCCCGCCCTCCTTCGGGACAATTACAAGGGGGGGACACCCATGGTGTGGGGCCTGTTGCGGGTTCAATAATGTCATCACTCAGGAGTTAATGTAGTTCCTTGGAGACTGCTTCTTGTAGGTGAAACCCCACCCTACGTGGGTGTTGTGGCACCGGGCAGACCTCTGGGTTGATATGTAACTTGATTGGCGGGCCTTTCAGTCTGCCTAGGCCATGACAAATGTCTGGATATTCTTTGATGATGTCGTCTTTTGTGAGGATGTTGGCTTTAGAGGCTCTCTGGTCTATGTTGCATATTTGAGCCTGTTGTGGGAGTTGCGGTTCAGCCAAGTTTATGAGGTCGCCGTCTCGCACGAGTATGTTGATCAGGCCAAGATGTGACGCGATTTTGTAGCTTAGTAGACAGCGCCCTTTTGTGGGGCTTCTAATGACATGGATGATGGTGGTAGTTGACTTGCCACCAAATGTGAGGCGTCTCTTAAATGATCCTATGTTGCATAAGGGTGTATCGGCACCCCACTGGTATATTTTGGACGTCGTCTGAGAAAGTGGGGGTTTGTTGTGGAGTTGTTGGAACTCTTTCTCACACATGTTTACTGTTGCCCCAGAGTCAATTAAAAAGCAGAATTGTTGGTTGGAGATCTCCACTTGTATCTTGGGTGCTTCCCGCGCTACTTCTTCATCTAATGAGATTTACAAATTCATCGTGGTTGTGCGGGTCGTATTGACTTCTGTCATATTCTGAGTAGCCTTGCGACACTATGTATAAGGCTTGTCTGGGCGCTGGTGGACCATCGTATTCATCTTGTAGTAGTGCCCCAGGTTCTAGAGTTTCATACTGCGGATAGTTCTCTTCCGGATATACTTCCTCCACCACTCTCACGTATCTTTGTGGTCCCTGTTGGTATGGGCGGGTTTGGTATGGTTGATTTGGCATTGACTGCTGGAGTGGCCTCCATGATGAGGTGTTGGTCATGCGGGGCGTGAGAAACGGCCTTCCTTCTCTGCATACAATCTGGAAATGTCCCTCCCTGCCACAATCTCTGCACTTTTGTGTGAGGGCAGAGCATGAGCCCGCATGCGGGAATGACATTCCGCATCTGTAGCATTGCCTCTGCGTTCTTGGGGTTTCTGCGGCAATGGACCCGCTGTTCCTTTCGCCGATCTTGCCATTAGCCGCTTGGATTGCTGCAATGAGGTCACTCTTGTCTTGTTTGGTGGCTGCCGTGCTGGACATGTGCGTGGCTTGCTTGTCCACCCTCTCGAGTATTCGTGCCATCTCACTCACCTCTTCAATGGTGATGGGCTTTTTGAGTAGCTGTTTCTTTAACGCTGGTGAAATACATCCTCAATTACTCTCAAACGGATGGCTTCGTCCAGTGAAAATGCGTCAAACTGGCAATGAGCACCCTTGATCCTGAGCCTTGTGATGAATTCAACCGTTTCTTCTATGCGTTGCTTACACTGGTTAAAGATGCACCTTTCATAATCCCTGTTAAGGGCGATGACAAGTCGTTTGTTTAGGGCTGTTATTAAACTCGCAAAGTCAGTGAGTTCTGATGGGGGGAATGGTCTTAATTAGCGTTTTTATCTCATTCCCTGCCGTGTTAATAAAAATGTGGGGAGGTTTCTCAGCAGCATCTATGAAATTGTTAAAATCCTCTAGCCATTGCACCCATCTTGCCCCTTTGTCGGCTTGGGGTGTCATGGAGAAAGGGGGGGGGGGCATTCGCCACGCTGTGGCAGTTGATCTTGTGACTGGTGCAACTGGTGGTGCACTTTGGCCTGTTTGGTCAGCTGACGTGCTCATGGTGAGTTTGGGCGGGAGCCTGATGGGCTGTGGCGGGTATGCCGCTTGTGTTCTGGGCCCTGATGGGCTCTGTACAGTATTGGCAGGGTAACCCGGTTATGCAATCTCTGGATGGCAATGTGGGGGTGACCCACCTCTGGGTGGTCGTGTAGCCTTACAGGTGCTGGGGCCTGTGTAGTAGGTGGTGCTGGCCTGGTTGTGTAGCAAGTCTTTGGGACCTGTGTGATTGCTGGTCTTCTTGACTGACGTCCCCGCCTTCTGCGAGCGTTGATATTAATTAAATATATATATTTTTTTGGGGGCGGCCCCCTTTAAGGAATGGGGGGGCCACGGCAGGCTTGGAGGCTGTGAGGGGGAGCCTCTAGGCAGCGGGATCGCTGCGTCGTGTAGCACTCGAAATGCCGGATTGGCGCAGGAGGACCTGGACAGCGGGATGGCTGTGTCGTCCTGTGTGATGGTAGCATGCCGGAGTGGCAGAGGAGGGCCTTCGCGCAGCGGGATCACTGCAGGCCGGACACGCCGCATGGCGGGATCGCCCACACGTGCAAGGAGGACGGCGGGACGGTGCGAATACCATCTTGATGCGGCGGCCACGTGGTGGGATCACCCGTGCGCCATGGAGGAGGACCGCTGGCCGGGACAATCCTCGTCGCCAGTTGTTGCCACTGATGCAGGCTTTGAAAGGAACACAGAAGCCAGCGGTATAATGCATCTGCTTTATTTCCATTCTACACAGTAACTAACTCCTCCCCTCTGCTTCCCCTCTGACCGGACGTCACTTCCCGTGTGATGTCTCTGCAACATGAGCCATGCCTTAAAGGGGCAGCCCATGGCAACAGAGCTCCGGGGGGTCAGGGGCCACATCTTCGGGTACCTTTATTTTCCATCTTGTCTTCACTTTTCTTTTACTATTACTATGCGAGGACCTGTACCTAGGATTACACGCTTGGACACGGGTTACACAGCAAGGTGTCCTCCCCCCTGTTTCCCGCATTCTAAATGACTGGTTACCTGGTATGGCAGCCCCATAAGTCACATGCCACCGGTCAATCTCCATCTACGGCAGACAAGTCAGGTCAGCCTCTTCAGGGTGGCCCACTGCGTTTTTTTCCTTCTCAACACTAGAGCCCTCCTGCTCCATGGAACCAAAATTGAGGACCTTCTGTCCAATGAAGCACCGAACTTCTTGGCAATCACTGAATCCTGGCTCAATGACTCCCTCCCATCGGAGGCCACTCTGGCATCCTCATCAAAGTACAACCTATTTCGGAGTGATGGCAGGGCAAAAAGGGTGGGGGGGTTGCACTAGACTATTGAATTTTCATGTGATCTCCTGTGAGGCTCCCAATAACTGAATGCCTGGTCATAAAAGTTCAACTAAATCCCAAGGTATCCCTGACCATACTTGCACTGTATCGTCCACCTAAAGCTATGCCCTTGTTTGAAGAACAATTCATCGGCCTCTTAAATAAGCTTACTAAAGCCAGTACTCCGGTTATTGTCCTTGGCGACTTCAACCTCTGGGCAGAGGACTCCTCTGACAAACCAGCTTCATCTCTGCTTGCAGCCCTTAGCCAACTCACATCGCAGGACCCACTATTGATTGGATCCTTTCACATTGTTTGACAGTTTCTGACATCTCAGTCCAAGGGTGTCCCTGGTCTGATCCTTTCCTTGTGTCCTCCTCAGTCCTCAGAGGCGGGCAAGAGGATTAGCAAATAATATTTCTAACTCAACCACGTCATCAAGACATCTGAAAAATGTTAGTGCTGAGAATGTATTGCCCATCCTTAACAGCAAACTTAGTGGGCTTGAAATATTTGACCTCTGATCTGGCTCACTTTTTATCGTGGACACCTTGAACGTAGCAGCTGATTTTCTTGCCCCTCTTCAAACCACAGTAATTAAACCAGCCTCCATCAAGCGCTTCTGGTTTAGTTGGAAACATTCTAAAAGGGTAGCGGAATGAACTGGCATCATTGTCGCTAAAACCACCACCTTCAATAACAGGATTTCTCAGGCTAAGTCTAGCTCCAATGAGCTCTTTACTATGCTGAAGGAATTTGAAGGCAAGACAGTTGAGGGATTAACTCAAGCTCCAATTTCCATCACTCCCTTCCTGGGCAAGCTCCTGGAGAAACTGGCCATCTCCCAGCTTAATCTCCATGCTGAATCTGTTGGTTGTCTTCATGACCATCAGTCTGGCTTCGGAGCTGCCAGAAGCATGGAAACTGCTCTCCAGAACATCCGTGAAGACCTGCTCTCCAACCTTGACTCTAACACTCCGTGTGTTCTCATTTTGCTTGATCTCTCTTCTGCCTTTGATACTGTCAACCATGCCATCCTGCTCAACCGTCTCCGTGATAATCTGGGTATCACTGGTCAGGCTCTGGCGTGGCTGACCTCTTTCCTCTCCAATTGACCCTCCCAGGTCCAACTGGGGTCCTTCCTCTCTGACATCTTCTTCTCTACCTGTGGTGTCCCGCAGGGATCTAACCTCTCTCCCTGGCTGTTCAACCAATATCTGGCACTCCTTGCGCACCGCATCGCCGCTCTCTGCCCCAACTTTCAGTGCTATGCGGATGATACCCAGCTCATTTTCAGGCTACCCTCGGCCGCCTCCTCTCCTTCCCTCATCTCTGACTGTCTATCTGCTATCCAGGAATGGTGTGCCGCCAATGACCTCTGCCTTAATGCCAGTAAGACTGAGATTCTACTCATCGGCACACCCACTCCCTCCATCCCTGCAGCTCTCTGGCCGGCCTCTCTTGGCTCTCTTCCTGCTCCTACCTGCAAGGCAAAAAACCTCAGGGACATCTTCGACTCCACACTCTCCTTCTCTCCTCCCATATCTGACGTCTCTAAGAAGTCACACTACCAGCTGCACCTCCTCAGAGGTATTCTTCCTTTCCTCTCCTTCCCCCAGAAGCTCACTGTCTCCAGAGCCCTGGTTCTCTCTAAGCTGGACTACTGTAACAGCCTCTATCTAAATCTTCCTGCCTCTACTCTCCACCCTCTGCAACTCATCCAGAACAGTACTGCGAGACTTGTCCTTGGCCTCCAGGACTGAAATCTCTGCACTGGCTCCCAGTGGCTGCGAGAATTAAGTTCAAACCCCTCTGCATTGTCCACAAGGTCTTCTGGGGTTTGGGGCCAAAATACCTTCAACTCTCTCTTCCTAAATATCTTCCTTCTCGAGCTCTTCGCTCATCCGCCTCCAACTCCCTCAGGGTCAGCGGCTTCTCCAAGCAGCGAGTTGGGGGTAGATCTCTCTCCGGGGCAGGGGCCTCCCTTTGGAACAGCCTTCCTGCCTCTGTGAAACTTGAGGAGAACCATCTCCGGTTCCGGAAGCACCTCAAAACCTTCCTCTTTGCTTCTGCTTTCTCTCCCCCTCTCCCCTGCTAAATTCCTGACTGCACTGAATCTGCAACTGGGCCAATCTCACCGATCTCGGTCCCTGGCCCAGCCACTCTCCCCTTGCACTGCCTCCCTTTGCAACCACTGCACTGCAGGACTGTCTCTGTATCCCTACAGCCCCCCTCCCCAGCACTTGTCTGCACTTACCCTGCACTTGCCACCAGCTGGCCCTTATTATTTATCCTGTTATTCTACTACCCCTGTACTGCACTTTCCCCTCTCCCTTTCCACTTCCCCCTCTGCCCATGCACTTGCGCGATCTGAATGACACCTGGCCTAGTAGGATCGTTGTCTGTCTTCCCTTTGTCCCCCCTCCCTGCCTCGTCGTGCCTTGAAACACTTGTGTATAGGCGCGTTACAAATGTCATATCATATCATAACTCCTACTAAGGATTCAAAGTGGTGCCAGGCTATCCACGATGAATTTAAGCAAAAAATCCTTAAACGCCAAGAAGCTATCTGCGCTGATAGGAAAGTGGCTGCACCTACTAGGGTGGACACTTCCATCTCCAAGTCCACCCCAGCATTTAAAACCAATCAGTTCACTTTTTCTCCCTGTTCTGAGAATGACGTCTCTCAAATGATAAGGTCTCTGAAACCTACTGTCGGGGAGACATTTGCCCCTCAACGGTGTATACAGACTCTTGGACATGTTAGTCCCGTGGGTCACCAAACTGGTGAATTTATCTTTTGCCGAAGGCCTAGTACCTCCATTCTTGAAGGAGGCCTGGATTATACCACTTCGAAAAAATAATTTTTTAAATAAAAGTAGCCTTGACCCTTTCAAAGTGGGGAATTATCCCATCACAACGTCCCCTTTTTGCTCAGTGTTGGACCGAGCTGCCTATGTACAACCTCAGAGATACATTGAGGAAAATAATGTTCTTGGTCTTCACCAGTCTGACTTCAGAGCCAGACATGGTACAGAGACTGCCCTTCTTGATTTGAAATCTCCTCTCCCTGATCGTGAATGATGATCACCCCACCCTGCTTATGCTGCTGGACCTCTCTGATGCCTTTGACCTAGTCGGTCATCCCCTCTTGGTCAGAAGGCTGCAGGATGCTTTGAGACCACTGTTCGGTGGGTTGCATCTTTTTTGGGACCCGCAATGCTGGGGTTGCGGTGGGTGTTGCTGGGTCCTCCCCTGAGGCTATCTCCTGTGGGGAACCACAGGGTGCTTGCATCTCGCTGACTCTATTTAACATTTATATCCTGCCTTTTCTGACTCTTCTTGAGCACCTGGGTGTGCAGTATGCCAATTACGCCAACGACACCCAGGTTGTCCTGAAGCTTTCGAGTATCTATATGCCAGATACAGCAACCATCAATCTGGTCTGACGCTATCCCGGTCTGGATGGTAACCAATGTGTTGGTTCTGAACAAGGATAAAACTGAACTCCTGATTGTGGCCTCGGGGCCTCAGTTGAAAAAGTTACTCGCGGATTTTCAAATCTTTAACATAGCTGGTTCCATCATCCCTGTTGCGAAAAGTGTTAAGACCCTAGGGGTTATGCTCGATGCCGAGCTTAACATGAAACCTCAGGTGGCCCTGCGTCGAGCATCATGTGGCTATATTAATAAACTTCTTCGCCACATCCATCCATTTCTGACTCCTGGGAAAATGTCCCTTCTTGCATCTGCATTGGCCAACATCCCGCTTGGATTACTGTGATAGCCTGCTCCTGGGTACTTCCAAGGCTAACATTGCAGCACTTCAGATGATTCAAAATGGGGCCGTCTGGGCTATTAAGTCTCTAGCCAGACAAGTCCACATCACTCATGTTAGGAGGGAGCTTCACTGGCTCCCTGTGAAACATTGTGTTACTCCCAACGTCTTGACGCTGAGCCACAAAGGCCTGAACCTCCAGGCTTCCTCCTATCTTTGTAAACGCACCAAGGTCTACCAACCCTGCCTTTCACTTCGATCGATGGATCAGACTAGCCTCCAACAACCTAAATTCAAACTGAAAGGATTTGGTGGTCCCTCCTTCAATGTCCAGGCACTGCTGGTTTGGAATGTTCTCCCTCCTGATCTGAGAAAAATAACATCTCTGGTCGATTTCATGAAAAAAATCGAGACCCATCTCTTTATTCTTTCATAACTGAATCACTGTTCTCTTCTTTGTTCTTCTCCTGACTCCATTTGTTTTGTCTGTGCTTTTGTGTGCCCCGAGACCTATGAGTGAGTGGCGCGTTATAAAATTAAAATAAATAAATAAGCCTAGCATATCAGGGGTGCAACGCGGGTTTAGAGGGGTAATTCTGATTTGTTTTTGTAGACACAATATCTGGAAACTCGGCCATATTGATGGATTAAACTGTGAGGAATTGAGATTTCTGTAGGACCTCATCACCACAGGCTGATGCCTTGAAATTGGGTTTAATATCTGAGTTCAGTTAGGAGGAGGGCAACCTTGCCTAGTGCTCCTGGAGGGATAAAAGTAAGTGATGGTGTGATAGTTAACGAATAGTGATATCCTTGGATTGTGATATAAAGCAGAAATCATTTTGAAGATGAAAGGGCCACAAATAAATGTTTCCATAGTTCGAAGAAGTAAGGACCAGGATATGCAGTCAAAGGCCTTTTCTGAGTCTAGACTGGGTGGCTGATGGGTTTGAGTTAGTTACTTGCCAGATTTAAGGATGACTACAATCATAGATTCTCTTTGTGAACCAGACATTACCCTAGCTACTGAGACATGTGGGGGTGGAGACCTTAAGGTTTAATGTAACTGCTGAGTTGTCGGAGGAGCATCTGGGTTCTCTTGTGGTCATTTCTATGTGCTGGACCAGACATTTGGAAACGTATGTGTAGACTAATCAAGATTAAAAGCCATGCATTCCAGCTAAGAAGGTGGACTCTTTAGGATTCTCCATGAGTCATCCAGTTTGGTAAGGTTTATGAAAGGCCTGATATGCAGTACTAGTTGAAGGCTCAAAATGTGACCGAGGAGAGTCTATCTATGAAAGGGTGAAATGAGCACCTAATTGTATTGGCTCATTACCTGCTGCTAACCATTTTGACGGGAGGTCTTCCCAGTATTTGTCATCAGTGGTGAGGTATAAAGTTTAATGTTATTCCGGTTATTTCCAGTTTAACGTAGACAATTCTTCACTCAGAGTCGATAACAATTCAGCATTTGTCGATTTGACAAATAAGATAATGGTACAGCTCTTACATCCAAGAGAAGGTTGCACGAATCAAACAATCAATTAGCTTTTTCTCTGCATGCAGCTTCTTAGTATGAGTCTCATGACAGAACTTAATTTAGGCATTTTATCACTTACAGTATTCTACAGCTTGTTTTCATTTCACTGAATGTCTAAGGCATTGACGTATAAGGAGAATATCTTAAGGCTAGTTTGTTATCATCAGCTGAATGTTAGGAGTGACTGTGAGGGAGGGTTTAGAAGCTATAGTCATTGCTAAGTGGTTGGCATGGCAGATACATGTGTGTCCCGTGATGTCGTAGAGTAATAGCCAGCCAGTATCTCTGCAGAACAGTAAACATATATCATAACTCAAAATGTTCTCTCGCCACTAGACATTGGCAAAGGATAGTTTTCTCCTGGTAAAGAAAAAAATGTGCGCTTCGTGCATAAAGAGAAATGGGGGCAGGCTAGTGACTGTTTCTGCCTGCCTAGTAACTTGCATCTTGAAATTGTTGTCCATGATTTATCATGGTAAAATTCCTGCTGGACCCAAGATAAACATTAAAATTGGCATGGCGAAAGGGTTGCAGTGGAGATGAGGCCTAGACAATTGGGATACCACCCACAAGGCCTATCATGTAGGAAGTGCAGATAATTAATTATTTTATTGTTTAAATGTAAAGTGCGGATCTAGCTCGAGAGCAAATCGCTATACAGAGTGTGTGTAGCCAGCGTTTTGGGCTGCATCTTTTAACAGCGCAGTACTGTGAAGTTTGTGCATCGCTATATATGTCCATTGGTATTACTCCTTGTCAGGTGTAGACCCCCCTTCCTCCATTCACCAAAATAGATTCTTTGTTTGCCTTGAAGACCTGAGGGGTAACATGATAATCCTTTGTCCCTCTTTGTGTGTAAGAGAAAGTGGTAATCTTGGGCCAAAGGACTGTGGGCTGTTGTCAGCCTGAAACTAGTTTTGATTGGCATATGCAGATACCTGTCTTGGATAGTGTGGATTAATTTCTTTGTGCGAGGGGCCCTTCCAGAATGCACAGGTGTGCTTGGAGGGACCACCTGCAATTGGCAGACCCAACACTCTGTTTAATTTTTAGTCGGTGATTGGGTGCCGTGTGTGACGAATCAACTTCCGGGGCACCAGTGGTCCAGGGATGAATATCGGTTTCTAAACCATCAATCAGCCCCACACCTCTAGTACAGCAGAAGGGATCCGAACAGATTGGAAACGCAAGCAAATTATAAACCTCCTTGTCCAATTTTAGTAATGTGGACAGAACAGCAGGCTTATCTCCTCAAGGCCGTGGATCGTTGGTTTGTTGCAACACAGTAAAAATACAATTATTGCCCAATAATAAAAAGGACTGTCCAGTCAAGGTTGTATAAAAATATCTACTTTATTATTATTCAACAGACAGTCCTAGCACACTACAAAATACAACCCACCCTGTAAAGGAATGCAGAGGACAGACAGTTTCAAGAAGGAAAAGGGAAGCACCCTGGATACTGACAGGAGGGTAGTCGGTAAAGTAATTAATCACAATAGTTCAAAGATACTTGGTTTCAGAACAAAGGGAGAAAAACATCTTAAATTGTCAGTAAGGGCCTTTGCAGAAGGACCAGGGGGGGACAGAACCACAATGTACCTTCTGCTTGTAGAAGTTTGTGGTGTTCGACAGGGTCGAGTTGGTTTCAGAGCGCCTTGCATCTTCTGCGACAGAATTCAAGACGGGAGACAGCTGTGGGTATCAGGCGGCAGGCAGTTTAGTGACAGAGGCTAGATGGATGGCTGGATGGATGGCTGCAGGCTGGCCTACACGGCGGCTCATGGTCAGGAATCGTTATCTCTGTGCTGGTTGGCGGGTCTGAAGCAGTGGTGGAGGCATCTCTGATGGCGTTAGCGACTGCAACGTGACAACAGTCAGAGATGCAGTGGGTTGCAGCTCGAGGGGCTCGACTGTCTCAAAAATATCCTTTCAGGCAGATGCTGTTTGATGCTTGTCGGGGCACTCCTCCTAGCTTCTTTGCTGGGATTGTGTCATCCTTTTAAGGTGGACGGCCCAAAACTGAAGAGTGTGTTGCAGGCAATGTCCTGGTCCTTCTTTTGGTTCAGAGACTCACTGGTACTTTCCACCTAGGAAGCTTGCTTGCAGAGCCTAGCAGGACAGACTGTGTGCTGGCTGGGTACCGGTTCTGGAGCTGCTAGATCATCTTCTGGATTCAGTATCTCCCTCTGTTCCCTGGGAGATGTTTATGGGAGGGATCTTGCTTCCCTCTTGGAAATCCTGGCCTTCCTTCACTGGCGAAGCTGTAAGGCAGACTGTACCTTTGCCAGCGTCCAAATGAGTTCTTCTTTCCCACTTCTGGTGAAGCCTTCAGATTATCACCAAAAGATGGCCTCGACCCTCTTTTAAAGTCAAATGGGCCCCAGTGACTGGTGTAGGCTAAGTCTACCTTAATGAACCAATCCTTGGTCCCCACCAACAATCTTCTGTTATGCGTGAGGTCATAACCAGAGTGCTTTGCAACAGGAAAGGTAAAGGGGTGAAAACATGTACTGCTGAGTCCCACCCATCTTCCTGTCTGTTATGGATCAAAGGGTCTCTCTGGTTAATTGAGCTCTCTGTGGTTTCTGATTAGAGGCCGGTCTCGCTTGAAGTTGTGGTGAGAACAGACTTTCTGTCTACATCAAATCACATACTCCTACCCTCTGAATGTGGGGTCCCCCTGCAGGGGTTGCCTACTGTAAACGCATGTACCAGGCATGACACTTAACTGCCCTTGATACTGAGGGGTGGGAGCTGACTTCAGGTTGACACAGATGTATATCAAAAAGGTGTAGGGTTCCCTGCCCTTTGTTAGCTCTGCGACCAGGCCTCTTGCAGGCCTGCTGTAATTAACTGTCATCAGTATTCGCTGCCAGAGAGAGCGCTAGAGGGCCAACCAGGATGGCCGCTTTCTAGTGAGCTCCCACTCGGCCCACGATTAATCCTGCCCAATCCATGACGCATCAGACTACTTTTGCCGTGACAAAAGCACTCTTATGTGCCAGACACCGCTCTCCCGAGCAGTGAAAACTGGAGCCGAATCGAGACTCCTAAGACCGCAGTTGCAGCCTCCCGTGCCGTCGCCCGTAAAATACGGACAGGCCCACCAGAAGCCGGGGTGCAGAGTAGCAGCCTAAGCCCGAGCGTGGTGCGGGTGAACAGAAGCGGCCTGCCCCTCCACATTCTCCAGAGTCGGAGCAGCAGCGATCACCCACGAGCTGCGGGCGAGAGCCAGCGACGCTCGCCCCCTTCACCCCGCCCCTCGCCCCCAGCAACTCCGGAGCAGCACCAGCGATCGTTCCCGGAGGGGTGGACTCGCGGCCGCGGCTTGGCTGGAGAACTCCCGGGCTGCGGCCGGATAGCCCGCGCGTAGGCGTGCTGGGTGAGGTGGAGGCCCGCTCTGCTTCCAGAGCTCCCCTCCCCTCATTCGCAGCCCGACCTGCGATCCGACGCAGGGGACGGGGACACGGAGCACCGGACTGGAGGCCACACTTGGCACCCCTCATCCTCTCTCAAGCGGGAGCGGCCCCTCACAAGCACGCCAGAACGAACGGCGAACCAGCACAGACGCCGAGCCGTGGACACAATTTCCAGGTACGGAGCGGGCGGGCGGGAATGCAGCTGTAACCACTGAAAATTCCCCCCAATCCCTCCCTGCGCACCCAAATTACCACGGCCACCCTGCCCAGGCAAAGACTTACTAGTACTCCCTCCCCTGGCATAAGTGGCGGGGAGCAACAAACACCGCATCCTTGCAATAACCTGTGGAACAGTCCAATATCATAACTTCACCGAGTAGGTGACGGAGCTCCCTAGTCACTTAACACGGAATCATCAAACCCTACTGGATCCTGTCAAGACAACACTTGGAAGCCAAGATAAGAGCTGCATCCAAGCTCAGCAGATCCATCGGGCCACGCTGTCCCAAACCCCAGCTATATAACACATTCTATAACTCACAGAGGGGAGACAACCTGCACTTCAACACCACAAACGACCCCCAAATAAGCAGGTCTAATGGGGAAAACTGATTGGTCCAAAGGAAACTAAACTTTGAAACAGGAACAGTCTCAAAAACCCCTAGAAGACAAGAAGAGCCAGAAACCCCTACTACCAGTGAACCCCAAATGGAGGAAGGAAACTCCCCACAGACATAAAAGGGCTTCTACTTGACCTGAAAGCCGGCATAGGAAGCCTGAATAACAAAACGGATGGCCTTGCCTCGAAAGTTGATCTTCTCCAACACTGGATGGACACCCATACTGAGCGCCTCAACAACATCGAACAGCGCGTGTCCAATCTGGACAATGGCGCTGTGTCCCTGGAAGCCAGAATCCCCCAGCTTGAGTCCCAAGTGAAGGTCACCACCTCTAAATGCGAGGATTTGGAGGGCCATTCCCGAAGGAGCAATATCAGGATTATAGGGGTGAGAGAACACCAGCCTGACGCGAAAATGGAAGACTTTGTGGAATCACTATGCACCATCATTTTCGGCCGAGAAGCCCTCTCACAACTTTTTGTCGTGGAAAGAGCACAGAGGATCCCATCCACCAAACCCATCCCAGGGGCCCCTGCCAGACCGATAATAGCAAAACTTCTCAACTATAAGGAGCGAGATACCATCCTGCGCATGGCCAGGGAGAAAGAGGAGCTCCATCATGATGGAGACAGGATCCACTTCTACCCTGATTTCTCCCCGACAGTCCAGTCCCAGAGAAGATCCTTTACTGCCATAAGACAAAGGCTGAAAGAGAACCAATTCTCTTACGCAATGCTCTTTCCAGCACACCTTAGAGTCCAACAAGGGGGGGAAAGTCCATTTCTTTCAAACACCTGAGGAGGCCAACTTATTCCTAGATCGAGTAGGATGCCCTGGGCTAAGCACCAACCAAGCACGCACGCAACGAGAAAGAAGTCGCAGAAATCCATCATGATCGACTCAAGGTCAGTGGCACTGAACCCCGAGTACAAAACACAGCAACTGGTCCGATACGACACAGGAGCCTAACGCTCTGAGGCTGTGCAACCTGGGAAGCCCATATCGCCCCTTGCACAGCAAGTTAATTCAACAGTTCATCGTTAAATGGTGGGGAAATATGGGGTGGATCTGCGCTGTTGTGGATTCTACCCCGACCAAAAGAACCAACAGGCGAGTTGGGGGTTGCCTGTGTAAGGAAGGAAGTTTGAGAACAAAGTTGGGAATGCGCCTCAGACCGTCAACCTCCGCTGCCCCTCCTGCCTGACGCGCTCCGTCGGCCCTGCTCCCCCCTCACCCTCGAGACCCCCAGGAGTCGGCCGTCGACGCTGCCAACAACACCAGAGGTTTCCTCAAATCAGGCCTAACAGCAGTATCAATCTACACAATAACCCAACAATTCAAGGTCGCCACCTGGAACATTAGAGGAGGCAACCGCCCCTCAAAAACAAGGAAACTCCTCCAATACTTGAAGAGACACCAGGTAGATGTAGCCATGATCCAAGAGATGCATCTCCTGCCTGAGAGAGAGCACCAATGGGCCCGTGGCTGGGGCTGCCATAGATACTTCTCCTCGTACTACGCCAGAGGTGTAGCGATCTTGATCAACAGGCGATCTGGGTTTCGACTAGTAAACTCCATGAAATATATGGAAGGCAGATATCTTTTGGTAAGAGGAATAGTGGAAGGGAAAGAAATCACTCTGGTCAACTCATTCGGCCCCAACGTGGATGGAGTAAACAACTTTGGCTGGGTGCTCACACACCTTGCAACACAAGCCGCGGGAACAATCATCTGGGGTGGCGATCTCAACACGGCCCTTGACCCAGCAAAAGATAGATCGAATAACACAACCCTGGCGATCTCCAAGGCCGCCCTTCAAATACAAGAGATATGCAAGGCTTATGACCTAGTAGACGCGTGGAGACACAGCAATTCCGAACAATGCGACTACACATTCCACTCGGCAGTACACAACACCAGTTCCAGAATTGACTACCTCTTTATCTCCGCCGGAGGTTCGTTCCAGTGGGGACCCTGCCAAATACTACCCAAAACCTTCTCGGATCACTCCCCTGCAACGCTCATCTGCAATCCAGCTACCCACAAGTCTCGCCTGCTACACTGGCGTTTCAAGACAGGGGCACTACAAGACCAGGTGTTCGCCTCAGAACTACGCGATGAGATCTCAATATTCCTAGAAACCAATGAAGGGTCAGTAACCTCCGCTAGCATGATCTGGGAGGTTCTAAAATGCTTTGTGAGAGGGGTCTGCTTGGCCAAAGAGAATGGCATCCTCAAACTGATCCGTCGTGAGTTAACCTCCAGTGAGGAGCGCCTAAAAACCCTGGAACTTAAACTCGCCGCTGCGGACGACTCTGCCGTTCAGGCCTCTCTTAAAGAAGAACTACAAACGTTCAGGACCACAGCGGAACGAGAAATAAAGTTCCTAGGCCGGAACAGCCAGATCCTACAATACGGCGAAGGCCAAAGACCTGGCGCCCTCCTAGCAAAACTAGTAAATGCTGACAGGAATCCCACAATGGTCGAGAGGATTCGCTCCAGTCAGGGCTTAATAGTACACACAGATGAGGAAATAGCAGATACGTTCCGATCCTTTTATCAAGACCTCTACACCTCAAAATACACCTCAGGCACCGAAGCACTACATGGATACCTGGAAGACACTGAACTATTTTGGGTAGAAAGAGATCTACGAGAACCCCTTAATGAACTCATCACGCCTGATGAAATTGTCGAAGCCATCAAATCCCTCCCAAACACCAAAGCCCCAGGACCAGATGGAATAACCGGGGAATTTTACAAATTCTTTGCAAACACCCTAGCCCCGCTTCTCGCCGAGGTTTTCGGCGAAGCACTGGAATCGGGTTCCTCCCTCAAACCACCCGGGAGGCCAATATTATCCTTCTACACAAATCCGGCAAACCCCCAGAGGAATGTGCGTCGTACAGACCCATCTCCCTACTTAATTTAGACAATAAAATTCTGGCGAAAATACTCACTAAGAGACTACTGCCACTGATGCCGAGTCTTGTACTTGCGGACCAGGCACGCTTTGTGCCGGGCCACAACACAACGTTCGGCATCAGAAGACTGTTCGGGGTAATGGAGGCTCTTAACCCCAATCACCAAGCTGTCGCAGTATTACTTGACGCCGAGAAGGCTTTCGACTCGGTGGAGTGGCCCTTCCTATTCGCGGTACTCACCCGAATGGGCCTAGGAGCCCACTTTATTAAACTTATATCTTTACTTTACAGTAGCCCGCAGGCGTCTATAGTAGTGGGTTCAGCGAGATCAACCCCAATCAAACTACAACGAGGCACCAGGCATGGGTGCCCTCCGTCAGCATTAATATTTGCATTAGTGATGGAACCCCTTGCGTCGTCGCTACGATCCAATCAACTCCACCGGGGACTCTGCATAGGCCCACATAAACTGATCATATCCCTATATGCAGGCGATGTGGCACTCTTTATCCAAGACCCCGCTGAAAACCTCAACCCAATAATGAGAGATGTGATAAAGTTTGGGGCAATCTCCGGGTTAAAAATCAATCATACCAAATCAATCATTTTCCCACTCACTCCAGCTACTAAACCATTTGCCGATGACTACCACTTCACTTGGGAAACCTCGCGAGTACGCTATCTAGGGATACTAATGTCACTGAACTACCATGAAGTCTTCCATGACAACTACGAGTCAATATTAAAAACTCTACAGGAGAAAGTAAACTGTTGGAAATCCCTCCCACTAACCCTGTGGGGTAGAGCCTCCCTGGTTAAAATGCTGATCTTGCCAAAACTACTTTACCTTTTTTATTAACATTCCCATTCTAATTCCACAACCTTTTCTAAAGAAACTTAAGAGTCTTGTCCTTGAACTCCTCTGGTCAGGCAAACCAGCCAGAGTAGCCCTAGAGTAGCCCATTCAACCTTGATACTCCCAGTTTCAATCGGGGGTCTTGCACTCCCGGACCTGGAGAGATACCTTTGGGCGGCGCAGGCCCAGTTCCTTGGCCATTGGTACGCCACTCTATTCGTCAGACCGCATGTGCAAAGCGAGCGGGCCCTGGCGACTCCTAACTTAATGAGGGCAGTCATCATCAGTCAACTCTCAGTACCTTATAACACCATGAATGTAGTCCTCTCGACCTACGGGGTCTGGAAGAGACTTGCACTAAAATACAAGGTCGCGGTAAGATATTCACCCCTCCTTCTGATCAAATTCATCCCATGGTTCCCCCTGACCTCTGAGAAAGTCTTCCACATTTGGGTAGCGAAACTGCAGTTAAACACCCTAGGCAACCTGTTCACTGAAGGCATCTTCATGACACCACAGCAGGCAACAGAGCGAGGAGGCGTTACCGCCCTGGATAAGTTCCTCTATTTCAGAACCCGATATACACTCCAAGCACACTTCTCCACCTTCCCACGAGAACCCTTAACCTGGCAACTATTGCACAACGTGATTCAAACGCAAGGCGAAGGGAAGCTAGTCTCAACTATTTACAGATCCATCCTAACCGATACAACACCTATCAATCCACACATGAAATCTAGATGGGGGGAAAAATCTCTACAAGCTACAATCCCCGAAGAAGAATGGACATATATTTTACGACAAACACAAAAAATAGCGTTAAACTCACGTCTCAAACAAATTCATTTCAACTTCCTTCACCAAACATACTTCACCCCGGCCAAGAAGAGTAGACAACAATCAGACTCACCAGCAAAATGTGAGAGATGTGGATACCTGGCTGCTGATTTTGTTCACCTCGCATTGGATTGCCCCAGGTTGTCACCTTTCTGAACCCAGGTCCTTCAGACCACATCGACAATCATAGGGGAAGTAGTGCAACCTGTCCCGACAGTGGCACTTCTCGGAATGACACATCGACTCTCACCCGCTGTGAGGAAACTAGCAGGGGTACTGCTGACCCTGGCACGCAGAAGAGTCGTCATGACATGGGGTCGAGGACCTGTCCCATCAGTGGCTGACTGGCGGAAAGACATCCTTTACTGCCGAGACGTTGAGTCTGACTTCATTAAAACACTACCACACCATGCATGCCCACCCGACATTTGGGGCCCGCTTGTTGCGTTTCTGCTCATTGAAACAGCAGTTGACACATTGTCCTCGACAGGGGAACCCGAAGCCCAAAGAAGAGACACGCCCCTGGGTCAGGCACGATCCCCGACAATAGACACACACCCATAAGGAGGATGGGTCAATATACAGTGGAGGGGGCAGGCGGGGGGGCGACGGGCGGTGGGGGGGATGGTCGGACACATGGGGTACTCACCTCCTTTGGGGTGCGAATGTTAATGTAACAGTTTTGAAAATGCAAAAATATTGTTTTTTAAAAAAAAGTATTCGCTGCCACCAGCAGGACTAACAATGGGCAGGGCGGATCCATGGAGCTTTTGATAGTTAATAAGGCTGGCCATGGCCGGAGGAAGGTATTGCCCTCCTCTTGAGATGCCTTCCTGCCCTCCTGGCTGTCACGTTCTAACTAAATGGGACAGGGGGGCAGCGCCTGGAGGCTGCGTCCAACCAGAGTACACGGATATATGTGTTTGTTGTGCAGTGAGCATAGGAAAATGTGGCGGATTAGCCTGTAAGGAACTCATGGTGCAACAGTAAAGACAGACACAAGTGATCACAGTTCAAGGGTGTTTATTAAACTGTATGAAGGTTGGAAAAATGCCTATTCTAAGCTTAAATCGAAGATGGGAGCAAGCGTCGACCATCAAATAAAAATAAGGCAGTCCAAGTGGTGTTGTCAAATAAAGGCCTATACGAAGAAACCTATTGCCAAACTTTACAACTAATACAAAACGGGTGTGGGATGGTTTTCAAGAAAAAGAAAAGTGTTCTTAAATAATATGTCAGGATGCGGTAGCTTGGATATCCCTTACCCCCCCCCCTGCACCTCCCAACCCCACTAAGAAAAAAGAGAAAAAAACCCTGTTCTCAATGTGTCCAGGTTGCAAATGCACCAACAGTTAGCTCAATGTCCAAGTTTTTTCAAATGCACAGGTTTCCGCATGTGGAACTTCGGAATGTGTGTCTAACATTTAACATCTACCCAAGCCGGGACATATCAGGTATCCCACATTCCCGCCACCAACTCACCCAAAGGTGTTACTAAACTGTTGCCACTCCATTTTTATAGTAGCACCACCCCCATGGATTGCCTCAGTAATCTTTTCCATCGAGTACAAGTCTCTTGCTGTGCCAGCCCACTCTTTTACGGTAGGGAGTGTCGCCTTCTTCCAATGGCTGGCGCGGCACGCCCTGGCTGCTAGTAGGAGAAAGTGCACCAGTGGAGGGAGAGTACGCCATCCGTCCCCCTGTCTCTCAAGGCCGAAGAGCACCAGCATTGGGTCAAGCACGCACTCCCCACACCCCCCATCCTTAATCCAACCCATGACCTCAGCCCAGTGCACTTGCACTCCGGGACAACCCCACCACATGTGCCAGTAATCTGCCACCTCACCGCAACCATACCAACAGTGTGGATTCACCAGAGGAAACCCCTTGGAAAGGCGTGCCAGGTCGCACTGCCAGCGGTGTAATCATTTCACCCCATGAAGCTTGTACTGGCAAGATATCGATGTCTTAAACGCTCTGACACATCTGCTGCCAGAGATTCTCGTCTAGCTCCCTACCCAGGTCCCTCTCCCACTTCCGGCGAAGTCCCTGGACTGCACCTCCTTTTGATTCTGGTAAGGTGCCATAGAGACGTGAAATAAGTACCTTCTTTTCTGTGTACCCATCCAGAACCCTTTCCACCGGCGTGAGGTCCTTCTGCACCAACACTTTCCATTTCTCGGCTGTAAAAATGCCCTTCAGTCTAAGGTAGAGGGGAACTGATAATTTACCTATGCCCAGGGCCTCTTCCAGTTCTTGAATACTGATGAATTTCCGTCTCTTCCACAGCTGACCCACCCGAGTGAGTCCTCCCTCAAACCATGCCTGTTATCTCCCAACCTCCGGTATAGCATCTCTTACAGGGGTGCCCAGATATGACTCATCAGAGGGGACCAAGTGGGGATCCATCCTGCCTGTTCTCCCCCCCCCATGCACAGCACCCCCAGTAGACCTCTAGAAACCGATGTTCTCGAAGTCTCCCTCTAGGAACCCAGAGCCATTCCCCCACTGTTGCTGGGAGCATATGCTGGTTCTCCGAATAAACCCATTGTTTCCCGGGGTCCTCCCTCAAGTGTGGAACCATCGCCCTAATTTGTGCAGCTCTGTACTATAACATCAGCTCCAGGAGTCCCACTCCCACGCGATCCCTTGGCAGAATTAACATTTCATAGCCCACCCTGGGTTTCTGGTTCTGGCAAAGGAACCTCAGGATCCGTGATTTAGCTTACCTCAGGTATGCTTCGGGGACCTGAACCGGCAACATCTGAAACACATATAGCACTCTTGGGAAAAGGTTCATTTTTATAGCATTAAGCCTTCCCATCCATGACAGCTGGCCCTTACTCCATGTATCCATCTCAGTAAATAATTTATCGAAAAGTGGGGGTTAATTGGCTCCATCCAGGCCGTCTCCTGGTTTTAACAATGGTGATGCCCATGTATTTAATACTGTCGAGCCGCACCTACCACCCCAAGGGCCCGAGCACCTCAACATTCCTAAGGTTTTCTGTGGCAAAGGGAAAGATCACTGACTTCTCTTTATTAACTTTGAAGCCTGAGAATTGACCATAGTCCTCTATTATCAGGGCAGCGGGGACAGAGCTGGTGGGGTTCACCAGTTGCATCAGCACATCGTCCGCATTGAGTCCTAATTTAAACTCCCTGTTACCCACAATGATTCCCTCCACTTGTGGGGCCTTCCTTAATCACTCGCCCAGCACCTCCATTGTTAGTGCAATAGGAGAGGCGAGAGTGGGCAGCCCTGTCTTGTCCCCCTTGCAATTCAAAAGGCCTCGACAGTCACCCATTTACAATCACGTGCACCACCGGGGCTATGTATAGCGCCCTTATCCCTCTCAAGATCCAGGAAACACCAGTCCACCCATTCAAAAGCCTTCTCGGCATCGAGGGCCACCAGGACTGGGTTCCCCTCCTTCCCCGCCAAGGCCTCCATCAGGTGCAATGTCTTGCACAGTGTATCAGCCCCCTGCCTACCCTGGATTTCCCCACCTGGTCTGAGTCGACTAATTTCAGCATAATGCCCTCCATCCGTGTGGCTAGTACTCTGGTAAAGATTTTCTCATCAACGTTAAGTAGTGAAATGGGACGGTAGGACTTACTGCACTCTGGGTCTCTGCCCACTTTTGGTATCACTGTTATCAGCGCCCTCCGAACGAAGGGGGGGCCCTTCCTGTGGTCAGGATATGGTTGAATAATTTCACCAAGTGTTGGGCGAGGTATCCCGCAAAGGTCTTATAAAACCCAACCGTATACCCGTCTTCCCCCGGAGCCTTCCTCGATTTAAGTCAAGCAATTGCCTTCAACACTTCCTCCTGGGTGATGTCCCTTTCCAACTCCACCTTTTCATTGTATTGAAGATTCGGCAGGGACGCCACCCCTCCCCCCAAATATCTACTCAGATCCTCTTCATTGGTCCCCCTCTCTCTTCCATAAAGGCGTTCATAGAACGCAGCAAATTCCTGAGCCACCTCTCCCGCATGGGAATGTAGCTGTCCGTCTGGGTCCCGGACCCCGGCCACCCAACTCTCAGCCTGTTGACCTCAAAGCCTAGCCACCAGTAAGGCATCGGCCTTATCCCCCTTCTCATAGTACCATTGTTTCAGAAATTGCAGGCCGACAATCACCTTCCCTATCTCCAGGTCTTTCAACTCCTGACGATTTTCCCTTGCCAGCTCCAGGTCTTCCTCCTTTTCACTTTCCCCTCTGCCAACTCAAGCTTACGAATCTCACTTCTCAAGTTTTCAGCCTGTAAGGTCCGAATTCTCTTCTCAGCCGCCCCCTCTTGGATAATGAAGCCCTGCCACATAGCATTGGCTACGTCCCATGTCATACCCAACTCCACCTCCCCCGTGTCATTCAACTGGAAGAACTCTTCATCCGCCTCTCTCATTTCTTTCTGAAAGACAGTATCCTTCAATAGGACGCCATTGCACCCCCACAACATTTCCTGGGGCCTCAGTCCTGACAGTGTTATGCCCATAACTACCATATCATGATCTGACCAACTGATGGGTGAGTGATCCCTATTGGTGACCCTACCTGCATGGCGTTGGCATAAAAACCAGTAATCAATCCGTGTTCGGGGTCCGTGAATGGGGGAGAAAAAGTATAGCCCCTCTTAGCCGGGTGACATTCCCTCCATACGTCTACAAGCCCCTGATTGATCCAACATGTAACCCATGAGTCCCCCATCTTGTAGCTTGGTTCCACTACCCCAGGGGTGCAGCCCCCCACTATGATCCACAGCCCGGTCTTCCCACATATTGAAGTCCCCCCACCCCCAGTAGCAGCAAGCCCACTGCCTGACTGAGTATCTCTCCCATGGCTTCCCGTAAAAACTGCATCTGCCCTGTGTTTGGGCCATATACTGCGGCAATGGTCAGCTGCACACCCTCCAAGGACCAGATCAATAATGCTCTCCCATCTATTCTCCTCCAAACCATTGGGTTAACTATTCAGATTCTTCTATCCAAGATAACCACACCCCCTTTCGTGAAAGGCCCGGAGACCCAATAGGCCTGTCCAATATGTGCCTCTGGAATGCGTCTCTCTTCCCTTTGGAGGAACTGTGTCTCTTGCACCAGCAGTACACCTAGGTCCTTAGTCCGGATTTCTCTTCCAAGCAGGGAAAGCTTGGTGGGTGAATTCACAACCTTTAACATTGTGGGTCCCCAGCCTAAGAACCTCAGCCCAGCCTCCTCCATTTGCTCGCACCATCTGAGTGCATACGCTCTTGCCCCAACTGTGCCACTAATCGTAATGTTGAAACCATCAAACATATGTTCACCTTAAACCCCCTGCCAATGGCCTCCAACCCCCCACCACTGTTCCCTCCTTCCCGCAACCCCCAAAACAAACTTCCATCCAAGACGCCCACGTTACGATGGGTCACCAGAAGCGACTGCTTTTCGCATCCGTCATCCCAAATACCTCTACCTCTCCCCCCATTCGCACATCACTCTTCTGACATTAGCCTCTAAGTCTGCCCTGGCCATGTTACCCTCCTCCCCTCAGCCAGACTCTCCGGAGTTCTTCTGCTGAGGGGTATTGAGCTTTTTAAACTTCCTGCCCCCTGGCATCTTCTTTGCACGCAGTGTACACCTCGGCCCACGCTGCTCCACCGATGAAACCAACGATCCCTCCAGTCCATCGGTTGAATCTTTGCCTTTGAGGACCTGGAGTACCAGTTGCGCCTCTTGTTCACTGGTCACGTGATAGTCCACCTCCCCCTTCTCGAATGAGAAAGTGAATGGGAAGGACCAGCAGTATCTAATGCCCCTGTCGATCAACCACTGCATGAGCGGGCGGCAGTCTCCTCAGCGAGCCAAAGTGAATTCCGACAGATCCTGGAACACCCTGATTGTGTCCCCCTCGTATTGGAAACGCCCCAGGCGCTTCGCCTTCTCCAAGACCTCCATTTTCTCTCAGGAAGCGGACCACTATTGATCTTGGGCCTTTGCCCCCTCCACCGCTGCCTTTATGGGACCTTTCTAGCTGCAACTCCTTGCCTCCTCCTAGAGCAAAAAGCTGATTGATCAGTCATTGCACTTTCCTTCCAACCTCTGCCGCCGTTTCTCCCTTTTACTCTGACACCAAGGATGCGTAGGTTGTTCCGACGTTCTCTATTTTCCAAGTTGTCTAGCTTTAAGAGGGTTTCTTCCTCCCTCATCTCCAAGTCTGCCTGGCTTGCTTCATATTTCATGTCCAGGTGGTCTACCTGTAGATGATTGTTCTCCATTCCCTCACTTTTAGCTTCCAATTTGTCTACCCGATCCTTGAGGTCGCAAATGGAGGCATGGATATCAGTCCGGATTGCCTTGATCTCTTGGAAAATGTCTTATAGATCGTCCCTGGATAAAGCCGGTGCTAGTGCACTTCCTCCTGCGGCCATGTTGTTCTGTGTTAAAGAGGTCCCCGTCTGGTCATCCGTCGGACTCCTTCGAAAGCGCTGAAGCAACAGGTCTTCGGTCTGTGCTGCTCCTCCGCAACCAGGCGGCCCCTGGTCCTCTTCCAGTGTGACAACCTCTGACTGACCACCAGGTCTGGGGCTCCAGAAGGCCACACCTTCTACTCTACACCGGCACAAGTTCCTTGCCCCTTCTAGGCCCAAGTGACAGTGTCTATATATGGCCCTGCTATCCGAGCTATTTCCGTGAGGGTCTGTCTTCCAGCTTCTTCCCCTTTTTGTTGGTTAATGCCCCACACTTCAATGCTTCCTCAGCATATCAGGCCTCCAACATGTGCTCCAACTATGCCTAGTTCTCTGTCCCTCTTCCGGTTATGGTGGGGGAGATCCTCCCTGTCTGGCTGAGTCAGTGCACCACTGACTTTATTATAATTATTTTGTATATTGGGAGAGTTCACCACCTTGGATCCTGGTTGCTATGCACTTGTGTCTACCAGTCCTTAACTCTCCTCCACATCTCCTCCTGTATGCCCTCCATCTGTCATGGGGTTCTCGGGTGGTGTATGAACAGGGGAGGGAGGGCGGGCCACTACACCTCCAAATGCTCCTTACCCTGCGCTGAGCCTTAGAGCGGTCTCGGTGCCACACGCGGGTGAAATCCTTCCCGTGCCTCCTTTGCCCTCCCTCTCACCTGGTATTCTGGCGGGTCTGTCTCTTATGGGGGCACCCTTCTCCGCACAGCGTGAATGGCCCTGGCCGCACTGGAAGGCCCAGACCCGAATGGCGCCTCCCATGTTCTTTGCCTCTCCAGGAGCTTCTCCCACGCTCGAAGGCAGTCCGGCAGCGCTGGGCAACTCAGGTGGGCCAGCCCTCGCCGACCACGGGCTCCAGTCCTTTGTCACCTGCACAAACATTCTGCACCACTGGGGGGGTGCCGACATCCTCCGCGGCCCGTCAGCAGGGTCAGGCCTCCAGGATTCTTCGGGCCCCCTGGGATCCGCCGGTGCTCCTCCTCACAAATCACGCCTGAGGCTGCAGCGGCGCACCAACACCCCCTTCCTGGACTCCAGGGGGCCCCAAGCGCTCTGTGTTTGGGCTAGCTCTGCCCCGGGGAGCACTGCAAGCTCCAGTGCGACGGTGTGCAGCGTCACACAGCCATCGTCGTCCTTGCGCCCTGGTGGTACCTTGCCCATGTTTTGAGCACAGGGTAGGATGGGATCTTGGAACACAGTACACACTCGAGCTTTCCCCAGCAAGAGTCAACAGTTCTGTTCCAGTTTATCAGGAGCCTCGATGGCCAAGTATAATTTCTCTTGAAAGTCTCTTGCCTTCGAGGACCTGACGTAAATAACAAACAAAAGTTCTTTCAACAAAAATTAGTTTGTTTCCTGGTTTTACTTCGGGTGAGGATTTTTCACCCCTGGGTCCCCCTCTTCCGGGCACTGACCCCTCTTTACTTTCAGCTTCCATTCTCTGGGTTCACTATGGCTTTTCCTTTGCTCACAAATCTTAATGTCTTTTTTATACCGTTCCAGTGGACATCCCTCGGCCGGGTTCATCTTTGTCAACACACTGTTTCTTGGGACTTTAGACTTGCCCCCTGCTCGTCAGCATCCCTCGGTCGGGTTCACTCTTGCCAACTTCACATTCACAAATGTTTGCGGGATTCACTTCCCTTGCTTTCTCACAGTTCTTGGGTCAAAGGCTTTCGACTGCCTGGGGATTTTGCATGACCTTTCGTATCATCACTTTGACCTAACTTGGAGGCTCTCCTACAACCTTCTGGTATTCGCAGTTTCACTCATACAGGGATCGACCATGGTGGTGGTTTCCTCTGCAGCTGGTGTCCCCTTAACACTTTTTGCAGTTCTTTGAACTTAGTTCAATATGCCATTTTGTGTCTTTCATTCACCACAGCCCGGCTCTTATTGACTCTCCCCTCAACTCACCGGCTATGATAAACCATTTGGCTTTCCTCGTATCTGGAGTCAAGGCCAGTTCCACGGTAGCAGTAATTTCCCTCGCTCCCGCTTATCCGCGTTGACGCACTACGTGTACCGTTTAAATCTGTTGCAGCACATATGGGCTATTGTCCTCGGTCTTACGATTCCCTCTGCGGAGGTTTCGCGGGTCTGCGTCAGAAAAGGCAAGGTTGTGTCTCTCCTTGTCAGCCTCTCGATATTCGCCGCCTTTCTCCTCCTCTTGAACTGCTGGACCTGGATAGCTGTCTCGTTGTGTGGTCTGCCTTGTCCGTACTGTGCTCACTTGCTCCACCTTTATCCCCGCGGGGAAGGGAAAGGGCTGTCTGGTGAGTGTGATTCTGATCAATTGCCTGACTTTGTCTGACCCTTGTATTGGGACATGTCAGGTAAACGGCTCTGGTGTTAGTCCGTTCTCTGGTTTGTCGTGCAGAAGTGTTCGTGTCGGAAAAGGGGGGGGCAGTGGTTTTGAATGTCCTGTGTGGTAGGATGGGGAAAAGGTGTTGAAAGAAGGGGGATGCCGCATCTCACCTGTCAGTGTCCCACTCCCCAAGGACCCCCTATCCAGGTGATCCTCCCTCACTGGTCCGCCCCCAGGAACTGGATCCAATAACAGTGGCCATGACCTGGCCACCTGGATAACAGATCACTGAGGACTAGCTAGGGAGACACCTTCAGGTTTCTCACAAGCCCCATACATTTTCCGAGGTTGATCTCCCATCTTTCAATTTCTTTAAAAAAATCTCAAAAAAGCCCATGCGAGTGCACACCCACCGTGCGGATGGTTGAATTCCTCACATGCCCCCCAGCCTCAACATGAGAACCACCAACCTATTGAGGGTCTGGTTAGTCATCAAGGCGAAAGTACTCGCTGAGGCCATCTGCATTTCCTTGCTGGGAGCCTGGGTTGTGCTGGATGTCCATTTCTAATCCCTGTAGGGATATGGCGCAACACAGAAACATAGGTTTCTCCCCTTGCATTGCCATTAACCATCGAAGAGGCCGGTGGTCTATCTGGATCATAACGTGGGACCCAAAGAGGTAGGGGTTCAACTTCTTTACGGCCCACACGACCGCAAAAACCTCTTTTTCAATGGCGGCCCAGTTCCTTTCCCTTTTTGTCAATCGCCTGCTAATATAGGTGCCAGGATGTTCTACTCCTTGTTATGTTATGTTAAATATTTTCACACCCGAAGGTGTAGCGCAACCAACACCATAGGCACCCTGGCGCTAAGAAAGCTGAAACATGCGATCACAACAACTAGAAGAGTAAGATTTTCAATGCCTTTCTAAATTTCAAATGCGCCTAAACCATGCGCAGGGATACAGGGAGAGCATTCCAAAGGGCAGCAGCACTGACAGAAAAAGAACTTCCCCAAGTTCTAGATCGATTAACCCTGGGGATAGCCAAAAGAAAGCGGCCCCCAGAACGCAATGCACAAACAGGAACATAAGGCTTGAATTTTTGCTGCAGGTATTTTGGGCCAACACCATAAAAAGCCCAATGCACCAAGCAAAGCGACTTAAAGTGGACATTTTTAGCCACCGGAAGCCAATGCCGTGATCTCAAAACCGGGAAAATATGTTCCCGAAACAAGGTGCCTGTGGCAAGGCGTGCGGCCGAGTTCTGAAGAACTTGCAGACGCTGTATCAAATAATCTGGTTGGGCCAAATAAAGAGAATTTCAGTAGTCAATCTTGCTAAGGACGAAAGCAGAGACTACTGGGGAACGCAAATGAATAGGAATAAAAGGAAGTACCTTCTTAAGCATTTTCAATTGGAAATGGCCAGATTGACAAACCGCGCCAATCTGAGGGGCCATAGACAGAGAGGCAGAAATCTTAACCCCCAAGTTCTTCACCACAGAAACAGCAGTGGGAAAAGGGCCAAATGAAGGAGGCCAAAAAGCAGGAAGCCAGAAAGTCGAAACGGAAGATGAACCCACAACCAACACCTCAGTCTTGTCGCCATTTAACTTAAGCCAGTTTTCGGCCATCCTACAACCCACGGCTATTGGACATGCTTGCAGCTGAGAAGCATGGGCTGGAGATGGATATCTAGCCTTACCAAGATCTGCGTATCATCAGCATACGAGTAACCTCTAAAGCCGTGGGTGCGGATAAGGGTGATCAAAGGCCAAAAAATAAATGTTAAAAAGAGTGGGGGACAGGTCAGATCCCTGCGGAAAACCACACGACAAAGCTGTGACTACAGAAAGGAAAGGTTGAAGCAAAAGAAACTGTGACCGATTCAGACCCTTCAGATTTCAGCTGCGCTAACACTACTCCAATCCCAAAATCACAGGAGTCTATCTGGATAATGAACTCCTGACCATAGTCTGGCACTTTCAGAACTGGGGCCCTGCACAATTCATCCTTCAAATCCTGAAAGGAGTTTTTGCAGGCAGTTCTTGGAAGTTACAACATTCATGGGCATGGCAATGGTCCTATACCCCTTGATGAATGACCAGTAGTAACCGGTGAGACCCAATACGGCTCTCACTGGCGTCTTTGTGGTGGGGATGTCCCAATCCTTCACAGCCTGTATATTTTGCTTCAAGAGGTTGTTTCCTACCTCCCCTGACCAGGTGGCCTAGGTAAGTCACTGTGCCTTGTGCTATCTGGCCCTTTGTGGCCTTGATAGTCAGACCTGCATTCTGCAGCGCCTGAAGCACTTGTTTTAGGTGGGATAAGTGATCCTCCCAGGTGTGGCTGAACACAGCAATGTTGTCTAAATAGGCAACACTGAGTTTTTCCAGACCAGACAAAACCTGGTTAACCATCCGCTGAAAAGTGGCAGGGGCATCCTTGAATCCAAAGGTATCCAGTAATTTCATCGAAAACAAAGCAATGAATGCCAAAAGCATTGAAAAAATGCATCGAAAAAAAGCATTGAATGCATTTTTTTCAAAGGTAAAGGTTATATTTGAAGTATAATGGGTTTTAAGGAGTAAAAAAACAGGAGTTAGGGGGGACACCCCATTTTAAAAAAAAATGGAAAAATAAATGCATTCAATGCTTTTTTTTCGTTGCTTTCTTTTAGATGCAAAGGCATTCGAAGCAATCACTATAAACAAATCCAAAGGGCATCACAGTGAACTGATAATGCCCTTCTGCGGTTGAGAATGCCGACCTGATAGTTCCCTGTCATGAGGTCAAAGGTACTCATGTACTTGGCAGCGCCAAGCTTGTCAATGAGCTCATCTGCCTGAGGAATGGGGGGAGCATCTATCTTCGTCTCAGAATTGAGCCCCCTGTAGTCCACACAAAAGCAGACTTCAGTCTTCCCACTACTGGTCTTTTTAGGGACCAGTACCACTGGGCTAGCCCAGGGTCTGTGGGATGGCTCTATCACTCCTATGGGGACAGCGTCTTGGAAACGTCATCCTTGATGGTATCGGATATCTTATCGGACATCCGGTGAATCCTACTCTTCACCTGCTTATTGTCTCCAGTGTCCACATCATGGGTGCACCAATCTGCACAACCTGGAGTCAGAGAAAACGGACTGGCAAACTGTCCCAGTAAATGGCAACACTGTGTCAGTTGCTGTTCTGACAGGTGTGCTGCAAGGTTGACACCTTGAACTGACCCATCTGTGGCTTCAGTGTGCTGGAGGTCTGGGAGGGGGATTGGTCTCCTCCTCAGTCTCTCCATCAGCCACTAATGCCATGACCAAGTCATCCCAGCTATATTGGGGTTTCAGCCGGTTTACGTTAAAGACCCTAAACATCTGTTTAGGTCCTTTCACGTCAATGAGATCATTTACCTCACTGACTTTTTCCAGCACACAGTAAGGCCCAGCCCACTTGTCCTGAAGGGCACTGGGTTTGACAGGCTCCATAATCCGCACCCACTGGCCTGGAGAATAGACTGTCACTGTGGCCTTCTGGCCATGCCAGTGCTTCATCAGTTCCTGACTGGACTGGCCTTTAGGTTTCTCATTGACTGTTCCATGTACTTCGCCATTCTAGACCGTAGGCCAAATACATAGTCCACCACATCTCGCATAGGGGATGAGGGTTTTCTCTCCCATTCCTCTTTCACTAGACTGAGGGATCTCGTACAGGGTGTCCAAACAAAGCTCAAATGGGCTAAACCCTACTCTGTTCTGTAGCACCTCTCTGTAGGGGAACAGTAGGCATGGCAGATGAATATCCCATTTTCACTTCAGGTGTTCTTCCAAGCCACCTATCATGCCTTTCCGGGTCTTGGAAGAACCGCTCAACAAGCCCATTTGTTTGTAGGTGGAAGGATAAAGAGAACCAGTAGGTGACTCCACACTCTTCCCACATAGCCTTCATATATGCTGATATGAAGTTTGATCAGCTGTCAGAAATTACTTCCTTGGGGACTCCAACACAGGACAATATCCCAATCAGAGCTTTTGCAACCACAGGGGCTTTCATGCTCCTCTGAGGGACAGCCTCTGGGTACCTTGTGGCGTGGTCTGCCACCACCAAGATGTATCTGTTCCCTGATCTGGTTTGAGGATCCAAAGGACCCACAATGCCCATGCCTATTCTCTCTAAAGGCCGCCCAACCACGGGTAGTGGAATTAAGGGGGCATTTGTGGCACCACCTGACTTGCCAGAAGCTTGACAAGTTCGGCCGGACCAGACAAATTCCTTAACCTTTACGCCGAACTGCAGCCAGTAAAAGTGCACAGACAACCGGTCTGATGTCTTAGTCAGTCCCAAGTAAACCGCTAAAGGAATTTGGTGAGCCAAATCCAAAAAGAACTTTCTGTGGCACTGGGGAATCGCCAACCTTCTGGAGCCCTCGCCCTCAGAGTCTTTTGGCACACTGTACAGGAGTCCATCCTCCCAGTACACTTTGAACAGGCCTGCTCCTCCGCCTGCTTCTGCAGAACCACCAAAGTGGCACACTCTTTCTCAGACTTGAAAGAAGTCTGTCTGATCTGGGCCCCGAGCTGATGCAAACTTATCCAGCTTGGGTAGGCCCATTAGATCTGCGCTCAACTGGTCCTCCACCTCAGGTTCCTGTGCTGCGCCAGGCAACTCCGAAGTCACTGAGTCCTCTGCTATCAAAGTAGGGTCCTCAGTGACTGCTGGCCCCTCTCCCGCATGAGTAGGCGACTCAGCACTCTGTGGAACTGAACTAGGGGTTACCGGACACGCCGGTTCTTCCAACAAGCCCTCTGGAAGCACTCCAGGCCCTAGGGCTCCGAGTGTTCGATCTGGTGATCTCTTTGGCCCGCGATTGGGTAGCCGCTGTGACTATCTTGAGATCTGGAAGTAGTTACCCAACAGACATGGGACAGCGATGGAGTTGTTCACTGCTACACAGTGCTGGGTCATTTCACCTCGCAAGCTGAACTCTAGTATCGCAAAGGGGCACTTACTCTTTCCATCAAACCCACTGACGCTACAATCAGGCCCATCGATATACTGGCCTGGCTGTACCCACTGCTGGGTGACAGCAGTGACGCTAACTGCGGTGTCTTTGACCGCAGGAGTTTTGTGTCCATTGATATACACGTGTTCTAAAGAGAGTTGAGTATTATTGGGAACTGGGATTTCTTCTGGAGACCCGGTACCATTCTCACTCAGTCTAACCAATCCACATTCGGCCACTATCTGGCCTAGCGGGAAGTCCTCCTCTAGGAGGCCCATGCTAATGACGGCCTCTTCCATGAGTCCAACATTTACTATGGCTTGCTTGGGTAAGCCCTTGCAAGCAGGATCCCCTTTCCTACTGCCCAGCTTCTTACACATGGAACAACTTTTGGGTGGTGAGAATGCAGGTGTCCCAGTGTTGGGGGTGCCTGTGCTCTTCTTTTCAGTGTGTACAGCTGAACCAAAGTTTTGGGATTTCCCTTCATTCTTTTGGGGACCTGACTTCAAAGAGGAGTGGGTTGGACCTTTGCCCTACTCATCCTTGTTTACTGTTTTGTCCGAAGATTTCTCTTCCGCTTTGGGTGTGCTAGCCTGAGCCTTTTTCTGGACTCGAGTACTCACAAACCTGTGGGCAGCCTTTGCAAGCTCCCTAGGGTCTGTGATAGTTTTGTCCACAAGATGCTGGTGTAGGTCAACCTCACAATTCTTCAATACATGCTCACACGCAATCAAATTATACATCCCTTTAAATGTGTCAACTTTGTTACCAGCCACCCACCTGCTCAGATATTTCAACGACAAGTGTGTGAACGCTTCAAAGGTCTGCCCACTTTTCTTTCCGAGCTCTCTGGAGCTCTTGAGATACTGTTCTGTGGTTTTACAGAACTTCCTGAGGAGGGCTTCCTTCATGCTTTTATAAGCGGGCCTTTCCTCAGGAGTTAACTGAAGAATTGCATCAGTCTCTAGTGTCAGTAAGCGACTCATCAGGGCTGCACCCCTCAGTATCTCGTCGACCTCCTGTAGCCGAAAAGACAGCTGGAGCGCTTCAAACCAGTCAAAAATATCCCTCCTAACTTCGTAAGCCTGCACTAAGTCTTTGGGGATGTGTCGCTGGAGCCTTTCCCAGGCACTCTGGTTCGAGCCACTACTGCTGCTTTCGCTAGAGGATCTGTTGACCGCCTTCTTCTCTTCAAGCACCAACTTGCACAGCTCTATTCCGGCCCTGTCCTGAACTATGGTGACCTTGTCCCACTGTTTCTGTTCCTCTAGAGCTAGTTTCCTCTCCTGGAGCAGGAGCTTTCTAGCTGCTACCTCAATTACTGGGCCACTTAAAGATTGTGCTGAGGCTTGGGACCTGCGGGATGCCGCACTAGCCCCTGACCTCATTGACACTCTAGAGTGGTGAGAAGTCACGCTTGCCCCCCGGCGGGATGGTTGTCGAGAAACACTGCTCATGCTGTCTTCCTCACCACCTTCCACTTCCCCCTCCGGAAGGTCTTTTCCGATCAGGTACATGGGACCTAGCCCGTCCCCTGCAGTCTTCTCCCCAACTGCCCTCGCTTCTACTCAAACTTGGAGGCTGGTCAGCAATTAGGTTTATTAACCTTAGTGCTTTGGGGAAGTACCCTCTATTGAGATAGGACGCGCAGGACATCCTTGGTCATGCCTTTTTCAGTCTCCATGTCGGGGAACTCCTCCTAGCTTCTTCAATGGGCTTGTGTCGTCCTTTAAGACGGACGGCCCAAAGCTGAGGAGCGTGTTGCAGGCAACAACCTTGTCCTTTTTTCGGTTCAGAGACTCTCTGGAACTTCCCACCTAGGAAGCCTACTTGCAGAGCCTAGCAGGACACACTGTGTGCTGGCTGGATACCGGTACTGGAGCTGCTAGAGGGTCCTCTAGACTCAGTACCTCCCTCTGTTCCCTGGGAGATGTTTAGGGTAGTGATCATGCTTCCCTCTTGGAAATCCTGGCCTTTCTTCACTGGCAGACTGTAACCTCAGCCAAGGTCAAATGAGTTCTTCTTTCTTGCTTCTGGTAAAGCCTTCAGATGATCTGCCAAAAGAGGGGCTCAACCCACTTTTAAAGATAAATGGGCCCAGTGATTGGTGTAGGCTGTAGGCTAAGCCTACCTTAATGAACCAATCGTGGGTCCCCACCAACAATCTTGTTTCTTTTTTTTTAAAGGTATTTTTATTGACATTTGCATTATCATAACATAAACATCTGCCCCCACCTAACCTCCCCGCCACCTCACCCCCACACAGCTGCTCATCTTTTAATTTTGTCCTACCGCCGCTCCGTCCAATCTTCAAAACAAGTCTAACAAACAGATTCTTTGCGGACACCAGTTCACTCAATACTCTTTATGGAGGAAAATCCAATACCAGGTCCCAGTCTTCCTTAAATGTCCTCTGGTCCCCTTGAACCACATATGTCACCCACTCGGAGACATAATGCCAAATCTTTGCTAGACATTCATGCTATGTGGGGTCCGTCGCCTGTTTCCATTTTTGAGCAATAAGCGAGAGAGCTGTCACACTAAGAATCATATATGCCTTTCTTTGAGGCTTCAATGGTGAAGTGTTTAATGCATCACCCAAGCCCAACATTGTTTCCCCGAAGTGTCTACGTATTTGGGGCTTAAATATAGCTTTCATCGACGTATTAACAGTTTCAAAATTGGGCACGCCCACCAGATATGCCCCCATGTCCCAGTGTCTTTACATCCCCGCCAGCATTCCCCAGACACTTTTGGGTAAAATGTATGTAATTTCTTGGGGGTCAGGTGCCATTGCGCCATTACCTTGACCCACATCTCTCGGGTCTGGAGTGCTCTCGTGAGTTTTGGAATCCCTTGCCAAACCTCCTGCTATTGCTCCTCCGATATTGGGTTGCTTAAGATATTTTCCCAATGTTTCGTATACCCCCAATGCGAATGGAATGAGGTATCCGTGAACAATTTACGGTCTACCAAATTTGTGTTTAGAAACGTTTCAAAGGAGATGAGGTCCCTTATTGTGGACTGTTTTTCCCGAAGCCTGTAGTCAGTGTCTTAGTTGTGTAAATCTAAACCTTTCCTCTTCACGTATAGCAAATAACTGTTTATATTGTTAGAATGTCCTAATCTCCTGGCCCTCCTCCATATCGGCCATTTTAGGACAACAGCATCTTCCCATCGCTTGAAGGATCCCTGCTCTTCCCTTGGTGTAAACTGAAGATTACAAAAAAAGGGGCGTAAACCAGGAAGGAAACGTAGTGATGCCCACCCGTCGTACTGCATCATCCCATACATCGCCTATCATGGCTGTGATTTTACTCCTATACATGTTAGCGAGGCTGTTGGCCTTCTTACACCATAGAACTTCTTCTAGGGGCTTGACAACTACTGCTCTGTCCATCCGATGCCAAATCTTGGAAATGAGCTAGCTAAATCCGTTGCCATGAGAAACAAATCATTTGCGAACACCAACACCTTATGCTCCATTGCTTCAAATTGAATGACTCTAATATTCTTGTCATCCCTGATAGAAATGGCTCCAAACCTATCGCGTATAGAACCAGGGACAACTGGTATCCCTGTTTTGTACCCCGAGACACCTTGATTCCCTGTGATACATAACCATTAATGGCTAACCACAATACCGGTGACTGATAGTTAGCCCTGACCAATACTAGAAATCTCGGCCCAAACCCCATTGCCTCCATAGTGCGAAACAAAAAAGACCACTCCACCCGGTCAAAAGCTTTTTTCCGCGTCCAAGGTTAATACCCCTGCCAGAAAGCCCTGATTTGTTTACCTTTTCGATCAGATGGCACACCCGCCTTGTATTGTCGAATGTTTGCCTTGCTTTGACAAAACCTGACTGATCCGAAGGGATTCGTTTTTTCAATCTAGATGCTAATATTTATTTAGTAAATATTTTTGCATCGAGATTAATAAGGGCTATGGGTTGACATGACCCACATTGAGTTCTATTTTTGTTAGGCTTAGGAAATTAACACTACCTTTGCCTCCTCCATGGTCTGAGTAATACATCCCAAAATAGTAAAGGAGTTAAAAAGAGAAGTCATCACTGAGGTTAGTATATCTTTATACATTTTATAAAACATTGCCAGAAAACCATCTGGTTCTGAGGCCTTATTCATTGTGTGAGAAACCAGAAGGTTTCTCACCCGCTAGTCACCGGGGAGCTGTCATCCAGGTGGCCAGTATACGGCCATCACTTTTGGATCCAGTTCCTGGGGGTGGACTAGTGCGGGAGGATCACCTGGATGGGGGGGGGTCTTCGGGGAGTGGGACACCGGATGGTGAGATGCAGTATCCCCTTCCCAGTAACACCCTTTTGCCATTGTATCAGGTAGGATGCCTAGGAATTCAACCCCCTCCCTTTTCCAACACAAACCCTTTCTCACAAACAGTTGCCACAATGGACTAAGACCAGAGCCGTATACCTGACATGGCCCAACACCATGGACAGGCAAGGTCAGGTAATTACGGATTATTACAGAAAATAACGGAAATAAGCTTCCACACTAGCTAATACCATTGAAACTCATGGGTTCACCTTACGATCCGCTGGCCCTACCCACGCCAAGGGTCGAATGCTTGATTGGCTCGCCGACCATAATTGCCCTATGCGTAGCTCTAATAATAATCCTTGCCCCTGGTCAGATCACAATATTATACTATTCCAAATCAATACCAACGCATGTACCAATTCATCCAAAACGATAGCACCTGCCACTCGAGCTCGAAATATGCGTGAAATTATCCTCCCTGTCATCTCGCAGCTCACCACGCACAAGATAGCCCCCTTAGACCCGGCCTCTACCTACAATCAAGTGATGGAAACAGCATTAGATGTAGTAGCAACACTACGAAACTGCAAAGCTAAACCTAAAGCACATCTAAACCAGTGGGTCAGCCCTGAACTTAAAGACCATTGTAGTAAAAAAAGACCTGCAGAATATACCTGGAGGGAAAACCCATCAGTCCCTAACCAACTTCAATTCACTTATTTAGCCTCTGACTACAAAAAGGCCACTCATCAGGCGAAAAGTAATGCATACAACCTACGTATTGAAAACACTAACTCTAGTTCCAAAGAGCTTTTCTCAGTCCTAAGAGAACTGGAAGCCCCTTCTCAGACCCCTGACCTCTGCATCAAAGACCAAGCCTTGTGCGAAAACATTCAAAAGGCTCTCCTGGATAAAATAGACACTCCAACAAAAAATTAATAACAAAAAGCTAAAACTTAACTCTAATCAACAGCCTACCTTCCAACCCGCTCTGCCCAAATTATTCCCTAAGTTCGAATTCTCTACCATCACGACAGAGGAGACCATCAAAATCATAAAAGGCCTCAAACCCTCACGTTGTCAAGGAGACACATGTCCTGCAACACTAATTAAAGACTGTGCACAGAACTTGGCAACCTTCATCACCTCACTTATAAATAACTTATTTACCTCTAACAAAGTCCCTGACAACTTAAAGGAAGCCTGGGTGATGCCCTTATTAAAAAAAAAAACTACGCTAGACCCTAACGTGCGCACAAACTACCGACCTATCACAACAGTACCGTTTTTATTAAAAATGCTGGACAGGGTAGCCTATGTACTGATTCAAAAATACTTGGAATCACACCATCTGCTGGGTCTTGGGCAATCAGATTTCCGTCCGGGCCATGGCACGAAAACGGCCATAGTTGACCTTAAAGCACAAATGGACCAGATCAGGGATAGAGGTGATGTAGCCATCCTCCTCCTCCTGGACTTCTCAGCGGCATACGATCTTGTAAATCACAACATCCTATGCAGTCACCTAGCCAGTGATGTCCATTTCCCCAATGACGCCATAGCCTTTCCTGTCAAACTGCACAATGAGAGTCTTCTCTTCGGCTGCATCAGCCAATCCCACCGCAGTCATCTGAGGAGTGCCCCAGGGCTCATGCGTGTCAGCAACCATGTACAACACATTTACTAAACCTCTCTTCGACAAACTGGATAATTTGGGTGTCACATACACAAGCTACGCTGATGACACCCAAATACTAATCCCAATGACAGGGGACTACACAACTGACACAAATGTCTTAAATGCTATTTACCTCACAATCCAAGCTTGGGTGGCTCAGAATGAGCTTTGTCTCAATGATAAGACGGAGATCATCATCATGGGCAGCCAAGCCAAACTTCAAAATCTGTCCCCACTATACCAATCCTTTAACATTGATGGAAACATCATAAAAACAGGTAAAGATGTAAAGATGCTAGTCTATCTTGAATCCTCACTCACCTTATCTCGCCAAGTAAACGCTATCACAGCGGCCTCCGCTTACACAGCGAAACTCATCACAGCCTGCAGACCATATCTTACAAAAGAGAACTGCATCACCCTGGCCAGAGCTGTAATTCTCTCCAGGATCGATTATTGCAATGCCATCTTTGCCGGCTTGTCAACAAAAAACATCAAGAAACTCCAAATCGTGCAGAGCAATGCCATAAGAGCTGCTCTAAATATTCCTAAAACAGATCATATCTCCACCGTCAGAAGAAACATGCCCTGGCTACCAGTGAAAGACAGGATAACATTCAAAGTACTAACACTAGCCCATAAATGTCTCTCAAACTCAGCACCACGTTACGTCTCGTGTATAATAACAAAAAACCAAACTGCCAGACCCACACGCATGGCTTATCTAGGCTAACTAACCAAGCCGAGATTCAAAAAACAAAGAGCAAGGGGCGCAAGCTTCCCGGTTATGGCAGCTAACTATTGGAATGCCCTGCCACTAGCTATATGGCCTTCCCTAAAAAATTAAAAACTTGGCTCTTCACATAGGAGACCTAGCCACACTGCACTCACCTGCATGTAACCAAGTAGCACCTACACCAGCCTTCTTTGATTACCTCCATCCAAGAAACCATACTCTTAACCCTGTTTGCAACCAATGTTTACAACTGCAACACTGGGATCACATAGCCACTGTAACTAAAAGCTGAAATATGCATTATATGATATGATAGTTTATTTATATAGCGCCTATACACAATGTGTTTCAAAGCGCTTCAAGGCAAGGAAAGGAACAAGGGAAAATACAACAACATTCTTACAGGCCATGAACAGTAAGGATGTGAAATTAACTATCGTACTCGGCCTGACGACATTTCAGATAGTGCAAGTGCTAAGACATAGATAAGGAAGGGAGGGGGAGAGTGGGAAGGAAATGGAAACAGACAGGTGACTACCGTACTAGGCCTGACGACATTTCTGGTACAGCTGGAGGAAAACAAAAGGTGAGGGAGAGGGGTGCCGAAAGGGAGGAGAGGAACAAAACAAGCGACTATCGTACTAGGCCTGACAATGTTTCAGATAGTGCTGGAGGGAGGGGGGACAACAGTAAGGGGATAGAGGAGCGACAGACAAGGTTGCTATCAAGGGACAATTCTGATAGAGTAAGTGCATAGAAGAAAGTAAGGGGAGGAGATAGGAAAAGGGAGAGGGGAGGGGAGGAGAGAACAGAGAGTAAGCAGTCAAAAAGAGTGGAGAAGCAAGAGAGGAGAGCAAATACAATTGCAGATGTCATTAGTAACACATAATGTTGCAAGCCAGGATACAAGATGAAGATGGAACAGCATGATTCAGGGCCACAATGAGTACAAGATGCAAAGGAAGTCCAGCATGAGAGTTGAGAAAGGGTGACGCACCGTGAATCAATGAAGTCCATAAAAGTAAAATCCAGCATTGGCTACAAGATGGTGATGCTGAAACCAGAATGTATCAGGACAGATTCCTGTGTGCAGCAAGGGTGGGGTGCACAAGGGAACAACACGGGGGGGGACCAGAGAGGGTAGGGATGGCCTTTTGGGACAGAGGGTGTAAACACATGTTGGTGCATGCTTCCCTGCTGTTTTAGCAGGGGGTCGGACCCTGGATCCTCCTGGTCTGAACAGGTCCAAACAGCAATAGCCCTTTTCTTTGACTGCCCTTCTATTTGGACACCCGGGCGAGAGACGCCCTTCATCTAAGAGTTAAAAGCAGGACGGAAGAGGCAGGGCTAAGAAGGTGGGCGGGGCTTAGGCCAGGTGACCTAGATCCACTTACACCTGCTCCCCAGCTGCAAAGGAAAAGAGGCTGGAGGGCTCCTTAAGTGGGGAAAAGAGCGGCAAGCAGGAAGGCACCAGGTGGGCGGGGCTTGCTAAGTGTTGAAAAGGAGCGGCAAGCAGGAAGGCACCAGGTGGGCGGGGCTTGCTAAGTGTTGAAAAGGAGCGGCAAGCAGGAAGGCACCAGGTGGGCGGGGCTTAGGCCAGGTGACCTAGATCCACTTACACCTGCTCCCCAGCTGCAAAGGAAAAGAGGCTGGAGGGCTCCTTAAGTAGGGAAAAGAGCGGCAAGCAGGAAGGCACCAGGTGGGCGGGGCTTGCTAAGTGTTGAAAAGGAGCGGCAAGCAGGGAGGCACCAGGTGGGCGGGGCTTGCTAAGTGGTGAAAAGGAGCGGCAAGCAGGAAGGCACCAGGTGGGCGGGGCTTAGGCCAGGTGACCTAGATCCACTTACACCTGCTCCCCATATGCGAACTGCATAACCTGTAACCAAATTCTTAAGCAGGCACAATACCCAACCTAGATCTTAGACGGCCATATTTTGGCAACCATCTTTACTAAGCCTGCCTGTAACCACAATCTTAAGTATTCTCTTCTTATGATCTGCATTACGTGTCACCAAAGCTCTAAGTGTAACCACTCTGCTTAACTATACACTACCTGTAACCACAATCTTATGCATGCTCTTTTTGTGATCTGCATTACATGTAACCAAATTCTTAAGTGTAACCACTCTGCTTAACCATGTACTACTTGTAACCATATTCTTAAGATGATGCGCCCAGATGCCCACGGGTTAGGTGCACAATACAAATGTAATAATAAATAAATATTACACACACCTGACTTACATCACACTTCCCCCACATGGATAAAAGGCCGAGCACAAAAGCACACTCTGACCGAGGCAAACCACACGAGGAAACAGCAGTTCCAAGATGGCAGTTTAATACAAGCAGAAAAACGCCAAGACCAGAGAGAGTCGCAAGGAGGGAGGTACCCGTGACCTCTAAAGACTGTTACTTTCGTGAGCCTTGGAAAGTAAGAAACCAAAGACCAAGAACTAAGGCTGATCAAACCAGCACAGTGTGTCGGATGTACCCAGGGCTCTCCCACCTCGATAACCAAGGCGGGCCGGAGCGATTGCCGCTGTGGTATTGTCCTTGGCTCCTACAACAAAGCAGCGTCAGAAGTCGCAGCGACTGATACCAAACCAGCTTGTGTTTTGAACCAAGGTTGCAAGCGGCAACATTGTACAAAGAGAACAGTGTGTGGGGCGTTTGCAAAGAGCCAAGTGGATACAATTGGTAACCATTTAACTTTGTGATTGAACTTTGGGAGGCAACCCAAGATACCATTCACAGGGCCTTATCACGAGTTGGGAGGTATCCGGGTGCATTTAACATGGAGCAGTATTTGCGTTAACGCTGGGAGTTGTGGTGCAAACAACGCCCCATCACGGGTCAGCGGGCACCCACACAGAGCCCGGGCATTAACGTTAATACCGTTCGGCAGTAATAGAGGCTGGAAATACAAAAACCGTTCGAACATTGCATTAGCGTCCGCGGCACGTGCTAAGAGCACCGCAGGAAATGCGTTACTGCCGGAACAGGAAACAAAGCAACGGCCATTTTGGAAATCCCAATCCACCTAAAATTGGAGCCCCTGGAAGCCATCCAATCAAAAAAGACATGAAAATGTCCCAAGAGCGTGTGAGAGGCAAGTCTTTGGTGTAAACACACCTTTTTTTACCTATACTAAATTTAAAAAAAATATATACATTTAAAAAAAAATGTATCCTTTTGTTTTTGGTCGAATGCACTCTCACCTTTGGCATTGGATCCTTTTGATTTCATAACTTTAACTGGACACCATTTCCCACCAGGATGAACTATGTGGGCCCCAACAGAAGAAGACAGGGACACTGCGGTGTAACTGGATCTGGGCGGACATCAGTTAGAAGGTCACAGTGGCAGGCCGTGTCCCCATGGATGGGGAGGACTGCCGCAAGAGATTTAATGACCTGCAGGTCCGTGTCCAGGGACTCCTGGCACAGCACAGGAGTGAGATCATGGTGACTGGGGGACGTGCACCACCACCGGAGATGGTACCATGGGAAGAGCAGTGCACCATCCTAGTCGACATGGCCTCCATTGAGGGAGTGGGAGGAGCGGAGGCAGGCACTGGCACCCAGGAGGCTGCAGGTGAGTCAGCCCCTTGCAAATTGCATTGAGAATAGGCCTCCACTCCATCCCCAGTGTGAATACCCAACAGCCGGGCACTGTGAGTGGGTGCAGTGCATGGGAGCGACCACAGGCAACCACGACAGCACCCATGTGCCAGTGCACCTAGGCGACCCCTGTGAGCACACATCCATGGCGAGGGCACAGTATTGTCCCATTGCCAGATGGGAGTGTGTAGTACCAGCCCCCCTCACTGACTACGACATGCCAGCTGTGCATGTGCACCATATGCATGTAATGGCTAGGCCAACAATTCCAAACTGTGTCCCCCCTCAAGTAGCAGGCCCCAGTAATATCAACCCATTGCAAAATTCAAACAGGTCAGGCCCAAGCATGGGTGAAACTGCCCTGTACAACCCCCTCTGTAAGTACTGAAATTCATGAAAAAAATGTGAGGGGCTCCGTCCTCATGCCATGCCCTATGTTCCCTACAGGCACAGAGCCATCATCCGAGGCCAATGTGGATGACGAGGAAGCAGGACCATCCCAACGTGTGCCCAGCCGCATCTCCACCACCACCACCCCATGAAGGGCCCGGAAGGACACGCCAAGGCGGAGGACCCATCCTGCTGCAGCAGTGTTACACCACCTCAGTGCACCCAAGCCACCTTGTCCGCATCAAAAAGCCCGTCCCAAGCCACCATGTCCGCATCAACGAGCCTGTCCCAAGCCACCATGGCTTACCAGAATGTGGAAGTGGTCACGAGTGCAACCACCGCAGAGGAGGGAGCGACATCCGGCAAGGGGCAGCAGGCTGGATCTGCCCTGACACCGATACACAGTCCTGTGCAGCAAATGGTCACTCCAGAAGGGAGCCCCGACCATGTGGAGATGTAGAGCCACAGTCCACAGGTCCGTGCACGCTGCCACTGTGCATGCACACCAGTGGCGGATGAGGACACTGTCGTATGGTCCTCTGCTGGCAGCCCCTCCATCCATGGCAGCCCCAGCAGACAGTCCTGCGCCTCCAGCGACAGCAGCCCCGCAACACAGCGCAACCCTGTCTGGGACAGCAGCCATGCAACACTGCACAGGAACAGGTCCTGCCAGCGGCATCATGGCATGCCTGGATGTTATAGAGGCAGGCCAGAGGAGGATCGAGGGTATGGCCAGCGCACACAACTGCCACATCAAGGCCATCAGCAGTGCTATAGTCCATGGCACGTGACAATGCACACACACACGTAAGGTCGTGGAGGCATGCATTGCGGCCCTCACAGGGTTTAGCCAGCGAGCCTGCGAATTGTGTGAGGGACAATCTGCACATGCAGAACAGATGCGGGAGTCAAACAATCTGCTCCACCAGCAGCTGCAGTTGGCTGCATTGGTGCCAATCACCTCCACCACAGAGGGATCCCTACAGGGGTCACCCAGGCGGAGGTCACTGCGTCATTTGCAATGCCGCTCACCTGATGCTGGTGCACGTGGGAAGTGTCCACATCCCCGTTAGATGGACACTGCACTGTTGGCACATGATCCTATTGGCACTGTGTGGGTGGAGGAGGGTATGTGTGCTGGGGAGTCGGTGGGGGTAGGGGGTATGTGTGCTGGGGAGTTGGTGGGGATAGGGGGGTATGTGTGCTGGGGAGTTGGTGGGTGGAGGGGGTATGTGTGCTGGGGAGTTGGTGGGGAGCGGGGTATGTGTGCTGGGGAGTTGGTGTCAGACACTCAACCTTGCGCGGAGGTAGCACGTACACCTGCCTCCCTGTTGGGTCTTGGTGCCTGGCTTGGCAATAAACTCAGGCTTCCGTAACCCGCCGGGGAAAGAGGGTTAGGGTCCGCTGGATTGGATAGGTAGGGGGAAGTTAGGGTAACCGGGAAGAAGGGATAAGGGAATGGTGGGTAAGGGGGGATAGGAAAAGGCCCGTCTAGCTGTCCCCTTGTGGGGTTCCTGAGATCGATGACACTCCGCCCTTACACTCGCTCATACACTCAGCAAGAACCTCAGAGACCTGTTGGGTCTCACGCTATACACAATGGTGATTGATGCACATAGTACTAGAAGCGTTCCTATCACGCTTCTTGAGCTTCACACTGACACCCCTAGAACAAGTATTACTATACACGGTAATAGAATAACTCAAGAGACTTAGCTTCGTGTGATGCAGCTGAGAGGTATGCGGCTTGCCCCAGTTCTTGCCGTAACACTACGGCACGATACGAGTTCCTGCTGTACACTACAGCGGAGCGCCGCTACAAGAAAACCAAAAACAGGTGTGAGTGTAATGTCAACAACCGTGTTTCCTCACACGGTACAATCACACATTCATTCGTTCCGAGTATAGTCAGGCCGTGTTACTTCACACAAACTAATTGGCACCGGGTGAATGTTCCACCAAGACGGATTTTGGAATCTCTTCCAGTGCTAGGCTTCACCCCACTCCCCACGTGTGCACCCAACGCTGAATCCCAACCAGCTTGTTCCAGACGCACGCTGGAAGTATCTGTTATTCTTCGTAAGCGTTCCGTTAGCGGTCGCTTGTTCGCATTAGTTTAGCCCAAGAAAGGAATGCACTTATCTGTCATGGTGCGCGGGGCCTGCAGTATTCACAGGCGGGATTGGCCCCGCGAGTCGCTGCCTGCAGGAGCCCTCGATCTGCACGTCTTCTCTGGTCAAACTCCTTTAGCACAAGCAGGGATCCTTGCGCGCGTCGTGCGCATGCGCTGGTCCTCGGGCGTTGTCCCGAAGTAGTTCTTTTGCTCGCGAAGGCGCGAGCATGCTGGGTATTGTAGTCTTTCTCGGTCCTGATGCTGAATGCTGCATTCTGCTGCTTCCAGGCTTGCATTCTACAAATAGGGCACAACAAAGTCCTAAAATACAGATGCTTGGACCACTGCCTGTTCTTCCCTAGCCCAGGATGTTGCTCTTTGTGCGTGGTGTGTACCAAATGCCCCAAACCTGCATTAGGCACAGTCGGAATCCTGACAGTACTCCCCCTCCCAACAGGGCCTGCTTTAGAGGGGTTGTTCTTATGAAAAACACGTATCAGCCGGGGTGCATGAACATGTGACGCTGGCTCCCAAGAGCGCTCTTCGGGCCCGTAACCCAGCCAATCTATCAAGTAATACAATTGCCCCAAACGAAAACGTGAATCCAAAATTGCTTTTACTTCGAACTCAGGAACCCCGTGAACAGTGACAGGTGGAGGTTTCTTGGGGCAAATGGACGCTGGGGCGGGTTTTAACAATGCAACATGGAACACAGGGTGAATTTTCATTTGTGTTGGCAAAGTGAGGCGAACTGCTACGGGATTTAAAACCTTTTCCACAGGGAATGGACCCACAAACCTGGGCTGGAACTTACGTGGGCCTAGCAAGTGAAGATTTTGCGTGTTCAGCCACACCATATCCCCGGCCTTGTATGCTGGAGCTTGTCCCCTGTTAGCATCAGCATATCTCTTGTAGTTTGATTTGGCAGTGTTTAGATTAGTGATGATATTGCGCCACACGCCTTCAAGATGTTTTTCATGCTGGGTAACAACCGGAACTTCTGCAAAGCTCACTTGAGGCACCGGTTGGAAACGTGGATGAAAGCCGTAAGTACCATAGAAAGGAGTTACTTTGGTGGATGCATGCACCGAGTTGTTATATGCTAACTCTGCTAGCCAGATGACATCTGCCCAAGATGATTCATTATCATATGTCATACAACGGATGTACTGCTCCAGGGTTTGGTTCACCCTCTCAGTCTTCCCATCCGTTTCTGGATGATAACTAGTGGACAATTTTAGCTGCATACCCACGTTGGCGCAAAAGGCTTGCCAAAAGCGTGACGTAAATTGCGCCCCTCGATCGGATACAACATGAAGGGGGATACCATGAAGGCGCACTATGTTCTGGAGGAAAAGATCAACTAAAGCTTTGGCCGTGGGAACCCCTTTACAAGGGATGAAGTGTGTGAGCTTAGTCAAGGAGTCTACCACCACTAACACAGTGGTGAAACCATGACTCGTTGGTAGGTCCACAATAAAATCTAATGAAATAGTATGCCATGGTACTGGTGGTGTGGGTAAAGGGCGTAACAGCCCAGCTGGTCTTTGATGACCTGCCTTGTTCCGTAAGCAGCATTCACATGTTCGTAGAATTTGTCGAACATCATGTTTCATTCTGGGCCACCAGAAGTGACGCGTCAGTAGTTCGTAAGTCTTGGCTATTCTGGGATGTCCCACGAAGGGCGAGTCATGGCACCACCTGACTGCTTGTTGCCGAATAGCCGTCGTGGGCAGATACAATTTGGTTCCCAAAAAGGGGAGCCCATCCTTAACAGTCTTTTTCTTGCTAGGATCACTCCATTGGGCCAGCTCTTGTGCTGTTAGCGCCTTTCTGATGTTGGTAAACATATCATCCACTACAACACTACCTATGATCCGTGCTGGTGGCACAATGGGTTTTGGTTCCTCTTCTGTATCGTATTTGACCTCAGGTTCTGGATACCGGGACAGGACGTCCGCTTTCTTGTTCTCTACCCCTGGACGGTATGTGACCACAAAATCAAAGTCAGCGAAATACATGGCCCATCGCAGCTGACGGGGACTTAGAGCCTTGGCTGATTTCAGGAACTGCAGATTCCTATGGTCGGTCAATATTGTTATTGTATGTTGGGCTCCCATTAGATAATGACGCCACTCACTGAACGCCGCTTTGATAGCTAGTAATTCCCTATCCGCTATCACGTAGTTACGTTCTGCAGGTAACAAGGTGCGAGAGAAATACGCTACTGGGTGTAGTTGACCAGTGCCATCTCGTTGGGATAGAATAGCACCCAGAGCGTAACTCGAAGCATCCGTTTCTATGACGTAGGGACGAGTGGGATCTGCATGTAACAAAATTGGAGCTGTTGTGAACGCTTTCTTCAGAGTCTGAAAACTTGCCTCTGCCGCCTCATCCCAGTGAAACACTACCCCTTTTTTTCAATAAACGGGTAATCGGCTGTACTTTTTGGGCAAACCCGTCAATGAACCGTCGGTAAAAATTGGCGAAACCTAGGACAGTCTGCACATCCTTAACAGACGTGGGGGAAGGCCATTCTACTATGGCTCTCACCTTGCCTTGGTCCATGGTGACTTCTTCTGGCGAGAGAACAAATCCCAAGAATTCTACTGTGGTTTGGTGAAACACACATTTTTCTAATTTGGCATATAGTTGGTGTTCTCTTAATCGCTGCAAGACAGCCTTAACATGTTCTTGGTGCTCGTCCAGATTCTGGGAATAGATAAGTATGTCATCTATGTAAACGATGGCAAAAAGATCCAAATAACCCCGTAAAACTTCGTCTAGGAAATGTTGAAAGGCAGCGGGTGCATTGCAGAGTCCGAACGGCATGACTTGATACTCATAGAGCCCATACTTGGTCCTAAAAGCAGTCTTCCACTCGTCCCCCTCACGCACCCGCACGAGATGGTAAGCCCCTCGTAAGTCTAGTTTGGTGTAGATTTTAGCATTTCGCACCTGATCTAACAAGGTGGGTATCAATGGAAGCGGGTATCGATTCTTTACGGTTATTCGGTTGATTGCCCTATAATCAATACAAGTTCTTAGGTCTCCGGTCTTCTCAGGGACGAAGAACAAGGGTGACGACACCGGTGACATGGAGTGACGTATAAATCCATTAGCCAAATTCGCGTCTATGTATTCTCGCAGGTGTTTGTTTTCTGATTCGGTCAATGCGTAGATTCGACTACACGGAAGTGCTGCGCCTGGTTCTAAATCTATTCTGCAATCGAATGTACGATGAGGTGGTAGGGTTTCTGCTGCGGCCTTGCTGAAAACATCCCTATAGGCTTGGTAGACTACTGGTAGGGTTTCTGTACTCCCAATCACGTGCCCTTGCCTAGGCGTACCCTGGATTTTAGGGTTTTCCGGAACTCTGGCGGGGTTGCTGAGACAATGTTCCAAGCAGTGGTAAGACGAAAAACGTAAGGTACCCCGAGTCCAGTCCACTTCCGGATTGTGGGTTCCCAACCAAGGCAACCCGAGGATCATTCCGAACTGGGGTGCTGCAATTACATCGAACCTAATGTCTTCATGATGCTGGGAATTACATTCCAAATGTACCCACCTAGTCTGCTTAGTTATGAGGCCAGAAGTGAGTGGTGACCCATCTACTGACTGCACTTCTTCCTTACATTCCTTGTCGTGTAAAGGTATTCCCAATTTACATGCTAGGTCCTGGTCGATGAAATTGCCCGTGGCTCCTGAGTCTATCATCAATGATACTGGAACCCACTTGGCCGCCCAACTGATGTAACCTAAGACTGTCACATGAACCACCTGTACGTGGTGAGTATTAGCCAAGTGCTTCGGGGTGTTTTCTAATTGGCTCGCCCGGACCACCCTTACTGGCGAGCTTTCTCGTTTCCCGGCAGCAGCTCCCCCTTGGGTTTAGCAGGGCATTCTCTTACAAAATGTCCACCTTTACCGCAATACAAACAAAGCTTTTCCCTACGTCTTTTGTCTTTCTCTTCTTTGGTTAACGGCCCACGCACCGTTCCTATCTGCATGGGTTCGTCCACTGGCTTCTCATTCTTACTGGGTTTTGGTTGGTGGTCTAATCTGGCTAGTGGTCTCGAATCCCATTTCCTTCTATCCTGCCTTCTCTCGCTTTGTCTCTGATCCAGACGCAATGCAAGGTCTATCATGGAGGAACAGCTTTCAGGCTGCGGGTCTACTTGCGCTATGAGGTCCTTCATCTCATCCCTCAGCCCTTGGTAAAACAAAGCCAGGCGCTTCTCCTCTGGCCAATCAGTTTCCACCGCTAAGCGATTAAAAGTGGTTACATAAGTAACCAAGTCCTTACCTCCTTGACGCAGGGTAAGTAATTCTCTGTCTTTAATTAGAGTTGCTGCCTTACGGTTAAAGATCCTACCGAATTCCTCTAGAAAAGTATCCCAATGATACAGGATAGCGTCATCCTTTGATACCAGTGGCGTAGCCCATGATGCAGCATCCCCACCCAGGTAAGAGATTACAAATGCTGTACGGGACTGTGCGCTGCGAAATACAGTAGGCTTGGTGATAAAATGCAGCTGACATTGCATGATGAACTGATTGTAACGCTGTGGATCGCCATGATACCTTTCCGGGGCTGATAAGGGCAAGGGCGGTTCAGTAGATACGTGTACCTGAACTGGGGTGGGTGGAACCTGATCTCTGGACAAGGGGGTAGCTTGGGCATTACTCTGCACAGTAAGGGTATGCACTTGACCAGCTAGGTTTACATAATCTTGACGGGTGGCCTGCATCTCGTCTTTCAACTCCCGTAATGCTGCCCAAACCTCCTCCATTGTGTCGTGCTACCCAGGCGCTTAAAAATACTTGGGCTTGTGCTACTGTCAGACACTCAACCTTGCACGGAGGTAGCACGTACACCTGCCTCCCCGTGGGGTCTTGGTGCCTGGCTTGGCAATAAACTCAGGCTTCCGTAACCCGCCGGGGAAAGAGGGTTAGGGTCCGCTGGATTGGATAGGTAGGGGGAAGTTAGGGTAACCGGGAAGAAGGGATAAGGGAATGGTGGGTAAGGGGGGATAGGGAAAGGTCCGTCTTGCTGTCCCCTTGTGGGGTTCCTGAGATCGATGGCACTCCGCCCTTACACTCGCTCATACACTCAGCAAGAACCTCAGAGACCTGTTGGGTCTCACGCTATACACAATGGTGATTGATGCACATAGTACTAGAAGCGTTCCTATCACGCTTCTTGAGCTTCACACTGACACCCCTAGAACAAGTATTACTATACACGGTAATAGAATAACTCAAGAGACTTAGCTTCGTGTGATGCAGCTGAGAGGTATGCGGCTTGCCCCAGTTCTTGCCGTAACACTACGGCGCGATACGAGTTCCTGCTGTACACTACAGCGGAGCGCCGCTCCGCTACAAGAAAACCAAAAACAGGTGTGAGTGTAATGTCAACAACCGTGTTTCCTCACACGGTACAATCACACATTCATTCGTTCCGAGTATAGTCAGGCCGTGTTACTTCACACAAACTAATTGGCACCGGGTGAATGTTCCACCAAGACGGATTTTGGAATCTCTTCCAGTGCTAGGCTTCACCCCACTCCCCACGTGTGCACCCAACGCTGAATCCCAACCAGCGTGTTCCAGACGCACGCTGGAAGTATCTGTTATTCTTTGTAAGCGTTCCGTTAGCGGTCGCTTGTTCGCATTAGTTTAGCCCAAGAAAGGAATGCACTTATCTGTCATGGTGCGCGGGGCCTGCATTATTCACAGACGGGTTTGGCCCCGCGAGTCGCTGCCTGCAGGAGCCCTCGATCTGCACGTCTTCTCTGGTCAAAATCCTTTAGCACAAGCAGGGATCCTTGCGCGCGTCGCGCGCATGCGCTGGTCCTCGGGCGTTGTCCCGAAGTAGTTCTTTTGCTCGCGAAGGCGCGAGCATGCTGGGTATTGTAGTCTTTCTCGGTCCTGATGCTGCATTCTGCTGCTTCCAGACTTGCATTCTACAAATAGGGCACAACAAAGTCCTAAAATACAGATGCTTGGACCACTGCCTGTTCTTCCCTAGCCCAGGATGTTGCTCTTTGTGCGTGGTGTGTACCAAATGCCCCAAACCTGCATTAGGCACAGTCGGAATCCTGACAGTTGGTGGGGAGGGGGTATGTGTGCTGGGGAGGTGGTGGGGGGCGGGGGGTATGTGTGCTGGGGAGTTGGTGGGGGCGGGGGGTATGTGTGCTGGAGAGTTGATGGGGAGGTTAGTTTCACAATCATTAAAGCCCGTTCAAACCTGACATAATGCAAGGACATGTGTGAGAGAAGGGCAAAAACCCTCTTTTTTGAAGGGGGCCTGACTCCAGAGTGTGGAGGCAAAATTATCGGAAGGAGATGGAGTCAAAGGTTACCCTAGTCATTAACGCTCTGGTAGTCTTCTTTTATAAGCAGTGGAGCTAAAATAGCATGTATCATTTAGCTCTTACAAAGAACACAAGGGAGTAGGATTGTTTATAAGCAAAAAACAATGCAGTTTATTTATACACATAAAACTTTCTTTAAAAAAAGGACATATGCCATCCTAGGCACAAGGAATATGCATTGTATACAATTAGCAATTGATTATGCATATAGGTGTGTTAGTACATCTGAGGTGACTGTTATTTCATGTATTGCTGAAAGTGAGGCAATACGCAAACATTGTCGACACACAAAATTCAGGTGTTTCTAGGTCGGTGGATAGATGGAGCGGTCAGCGGTTGAGGAAGTCAAAGCCTGCTGGATGTGGCACTGAGCTGTCTTCAGGACTATGGAATCTTGGAGCACGATGATGCTAAAAGAGTGCCAGGCACCTACAAATAGTGAGACAAGGGGATGGAGTGTTAGGGGTGGGAATTAAAAAGGCAAAACGAATGTTTGCACAGGGGGCACTGCAAAAAGGAAGCCTACCTAAGGTAGTGGGAGTGTCATGGCTAGACAGTATTTGGTGGCCAGGTATCCAGTGTATCGCTGGCGTGAGATTAGTGTCCGTGGACCGGGCAGTAGGTCTCTGAAACAATATAGAGAGATCCAATGTTATTTGAGCGCAGGGATTGCATTGAAGTAAAAATAGAAATGGGATAAGAGTAGCGGGTTACCTGGTCGAGCTGGGGTCCAGGTATGGGGCGATGAGAGGGAATCTCTATCTTGCAACGACAGAGTGGTGCCGTGGTATGCTGTAGGAGAGGGTGCAGGCGTAGTTTTTTAAAATACTCCAGATACAGGCGTGTGTAATAGCATTGGCATGCAAATGCATGGAGATGCGGCAAGGTGAATCAGCCGGTGGCTAAAGTTGCGATCATTTAGCAATTTAGGATTGGAGTCGTGATATTTGACTAGAGAGAACAAAATAATGCGGCCAAGGTGAAACAAAATGGTGGCAAGGAAATTCATGATTGTGTACAAGTGTTCTTTATTTTACCAGTGCTGATCGTGGTATGTGCGCATTCGCCATGTTAAAAAAAAAAATGGCGATGAACGCCTGTCTGGCCAACCTCCCCTTCCTCACCCCATCCCTGTGTGCAAGAACCCCGGCCTCGGCCCCATGCTCATCACTCTCCTCCCTTGGGGGTTGCCTGTCTGCGTCAGGGGGTAGTGACACATTCTTCCGGCAGCAGATGTTGTGCAGCATAGCACAAGTGAGGACAATCTTCCTAACTTTTTCAGGCACATACATTTGTGCCCCTCCAGCACGGTCCAGGCACCTGAATCGTGCCTTCAATAATAGAAATGTCTTTTCTATACAGATGCGTGTTCTACTGTGGGCATGGTTGTATGCTTGCTCTGCAGGTGTTTTGGGATTCCACACAGGGATCATCAGCCAGGTGAGCTGTGGGTATCCTGAGTCACCTGCATGGGATGAAATGAGTACATGAGGCCTAGGTCCCTTCAATGGGTGTGCAAGGACAAAGCATCAATACACTATGCACTGTGGTCCTCCTTGTGTGCAAAAGGGACATGCAATGTAATTGGCTGATTGGTATACATCCATCATGTTTCATGCCATGCCTCATCTGACCCGTACATGCACCATGTGTGGTTGAGTGGGCTGTCCTGTGGCGGCTGACAATTAGCTGAACATGGGATGACTGAAGTCGCGCCACTGGATGCTGCACAATGTGAATGGGTTTGTGTGCGCCACTCCTGCTCATCAAGTACCATCATGTTACCACTTCTACTTGGAATATGGTGTAGTCATGTTCCATGGGTTTGCTCTGCACTGGGCGCCATGGCCCTTGTAGCCCACTTTCCACCTGCACCGCTCCCTGGGTATGATTGGCACAGTGGTGCATCCAGACCATCAGGATGAAGCTATCATCATGACTGGCTGTTCAGGGCGAGTGGTCATTTGTATTTGGATGTGGCTGTCTCAGTGGATGGTGGAGATTTAGCAACATGGCCCCAGTTTTCGTTTTTGGTTATCATGCTTGTAAATGTGCAGTGATGGGTCACTCTCAGGGATGTTCATGTCCGGGTTTGCTCCTGATCATCTACAGTGGTTAAGGGGATGGGGAGTGGATTCCTCTCACTTTGCATTTCTGTGTGGTGCCCTGGGTGGAGTAGATCATGGGTGTTGGGTGTTTTTTGCACAGGCAAGGTGCATTGTGGTTGTCTTGGTCCCACATGCTATGGTGTTTTGAGCGGTGTGTGCCAATTACTTTTTATGGGTTCAGGTGTGGTGGCCATGTGCAGGTGTCGGTTTGTGCTGCCGTACATGGTACTGGTGCTGTGATGGTGCTGGGTCTGGCTCATGGTGGCATGCAAGGCTTCCTGTGGCTATGCCCCCCCTTCATTTCTTGTGCTTTGGCATGCATTTCTGGCAGGGTTTGTACTCACCCACTATCCATGTGCATTGTCCTCTATGCCTCTCCATTTAAGCCGACAGTGTGTTGTTGAGCAGCACCATTGAGTCATGGGCGGATCCAGGGTAGCGAGCGCAGCAGTGGCTGAGGGTGAGGTGTGGGCTACAGGTCATCTGGACATTGATTGAATGGAAATGTTTCCTGTTCCGGTACGCTGCCTCATGGTCCCGGGATGCAACCAGTGCAACATATGTGCAGTCTAGGGCTGCAATCACGTTGGGCACTTGTGCAATCGCATAGAATTGTGCCTTCAGTTCATTCACCTGTGTCAGGGTGGGGGGCAATGCCATATGTTGGTTCATGTGGCGCAGAAGTGCATCCAGCACCTGACCCAGGACTGTACTAAATGTGGACTCGGCCATGCCATGTATCATAGCTAATTAGTGCTTGAAGTTGCCTGTCCCAAGGTATTGCAGGACTGAAACCAGCAAGACGAGTGGGGGCACAGCGGTGCTGATGGCAATCCTGCTCCCAATGTCCCCTTGTGATGGTAGCCCTGTCTAGCCTGTACTCTTCTACCAACTGGCCATCAGTCAGGGCCCAGGTTGATGGCCTGACCCTGGGAATGGCTGCACGCCTTGCTGGGGCTGGTCTCCTCCTCCTCCTCATCCCCCCTCGCCCTCTCCCTGAGCCCTGGGCAGGTTGTCAAGCCTCTGTAGCTCCAGGCGCAGCATGTAGAAATCCATGTCATAACTCCCTCCTCCAAATGGCATCATGGTGTTGAGAAGTGTGTTTGGGGCTTGGGTGGGTCTTTTGTAGTCCTTTGTGTGCATTGTTTACACCTGTGGCTTATTACTCTCACATGGGTTCATTTACGTCCAGCAGGCGGCCAGGGGTATTTCCAGCCAGGGCTGGACTGGGAACCAAAGGTGGCCCTGGAAATTTTGTTCAAAGTGGCCCCATATTTCGCCGAAGGAGCAAGCACAGCCTGTGAGCCCAACCCTTCTATGAGGGGATTGGGAGTATCCCCCAAAATACTGTTGTTAATGCCTGCTGTGAGCACAACAGAAGCATTTGTTGTGATTAAGCAGTTTGACAAGTATGTAACATCTTTATCAATGTAACCTGTGAAAAAACACAAAGGAAGACACACAAAATATACAGGGTATTTGTGTAGTAGTCCGACAACAAAATAATACATTTAAAAGAAATCTAGTGAATGCAAGTTTAAGCAGCATTTTTGTGTTTGGAAATTACTTGTTTTTTTTCCTATGAAAGTGTAAGATGCCAATTTGGAAAACAATATTCTGCCCAGCAGGTAGAAGGCCTACTTTTAGCAGTGATGGGCCTTACACATTTTCGCAATTGGATCTGGTCTTGTGTCCAAGTTGCAGATAAGAGCGGGGTATCTCAGTGGTGGGGCCCTCCACACAGCACTCTTACCCAAGGCAACTAGCAGAATGGAACGGATCCCTTCCAACATATTTTTTTGCCAGAATGTCAGATAATTAAACAGTGCGTGTTGGAGATTCCAGGTCCGGAGGAGGAAAAACAAACGAAGAGAAAGCAGAAAAGGGCGAAAAAAAAGCATTTGCAATGAAATGCCATTACAGCTCTCAATTTAGGGAGCTACCACATGCTGCGAGGCGCCACGAAAAAGGAATCCTATGAGCTTAGGGAGGGGACAGCCAGGGCCCAGGGATAGAGAAAATAGCAACGTTCACCTTTCTCACTTTTGTGTATTTTATCAACGATCAGTGCCTTTCTGGCCACATATTATTTGATCATTTTTATGCTTCCTTGTTCCCGTTTGCAGTTTCAATTGTGTTTCTTGTCACACCTCTCCCCTAGTTCCCTACACTATTCTACCTTTTGTTTTCATCTTTAATACCATGCTTTGGACGATAACAAGCCCCGCCAATTTATCCCACAATCCATCACAGTGTGTGTGTAAAAGACAGGGTAGGGATTACTGGTCTCCCCCTTGCCAAGGATTTCAGATGCTGTCAGCCGGGGGTTGCCATTGTGAGCCCTCTTCACCTATTGTGGGCCTGCCCTTTACCCCACGGCGCTGCTGCAGAGTGAGGCTGAGGCTACGGGAGTGTGACAACAGCACACCCATTGCACACCCAGACTTCAAGAGGCAGATTTCTCTGAGCTCCCCTCCAGCAGGCCCTCGTAACACCTGGCCCACCGAGCAGCAATCTATTTACACCTGACACCATAATACCCCAGTCAGCAGTGTAACAACGAGCACCTTGCTAGCATCCTCAGTTACCATCACTCAACACCCAGTCCTCGTCAGACACAGTGGCGGCTGCTATCATGGGGCGGCCGGGCGCCGCCCCCCCAGAAAAGAAGGAGAAAAGAAAGAGGAAGCTAAAAGAGATTCAATCTGAGAACTTCTCTGATTGAATCTCTTTTAGCTTGCATTTCCTTTGCCAACAGCGCGGGGGCGCTGTGGCAAGGCAACAATGATAAAGGGCCGGGCCCGGCTGTTAACACAGCGGGGCGCGTCCCGTTTTACGCTTTTCTCTTCAATAGTAGAGTGAGTGGAGCTCATAGCTCCACGCACTCTACGTAAGCCCCCTTTAATTAGAAGGCTGGCGGGGCGCTTCAGGGGTGGCCCCGCCAGTCTAAAATGTGCGTAAACAGCGCACTAGGTCCGGGTCGTCCCTCGTCACTGAAATTCCCTCCCCTCCCCTGCATGGACACAGTAATGTCATTGGCTGTTTGCCAGCCAATGACAACCCTTGCATTGGCTGGCAAACAGCCAATGACATTACTGTATCTATGCAGATCTCTGGTGCTGGGGGTGTGTGGGTGTACCTGCGCCACCTTCACACTCTCTTTAGACGACACGACGGCAGGAGTCACGAGTCGCCCAAGCCCAGCTGCCCGGCCCTGAAGACCATCCACCAGCCCAGCAGAGACGGCCTGGACCCTGGCTAGGAGCCGGCGGGTAAGTAGTAGCCAGGTGGTCCCAGCAGATTTGTTTGTGTTTTTGGGCCCGGGCGGGGACGTGGCCCACGGACCACAGCCCCAGTCAGCAACACTGAAAGACGTGTAGGCCAGGCCTACGTCTTTCAGTATTACTGACTGCGGTCAACTTAATGGGGCCTTGTTTTCGAGTCTCCGGCGGGCGGGCCTGGTGGTAGCGGGCCCGGGCCCGCCTACCACCAAGGCGGGGGCCGCCAGGCCTGGGCCTTTACCCCAGGTCTGTGTGCCAAGGCCCAACGGCCTTGGTCCACGCGGACAGCAAGACCCAGGCAGGCGTGCTGCTGCTGCCCAGTGCGGGCCGCGTTACAGAATCTCCAATCCATCCAAAATGTGCCGTTTTATATTTTCGGCATTTTTTGTCGAAAAATGCCGAAAATATAAAACGGCACAATTAGCATGATGCGGAGTGGTCGCTCGCGGGCCGCGGCTGATCAGCTCCACAGTGATGAGATCCCTTCTCAAGCTGGGCGCAATGATTTCCAACTGGATGTCCCAGACTCTGCCTTCTCTGGTGGGGCTGAACGCCACCCGGCTGCCTTCCTCCGACCCTCTGGTAAATCCGGACTTGTCTCTTCCATCGCTGCCAGCGCTGAACCCCTTGCAGCTTTGCTGGAACTCAGCAGTGCCGGTTCGTTCCTGAGGCACGTGTGCAAACTTTCTGACTGCATGTTTCCCTTTTAACAATGACACTGCCCACTGCCATGATGCAGATGCCGGGGAGTTGAGCAGAGCTGTAGGATGCACCCGGGGCAGATGTTCAGGAGCTTAGAGAATTACTCAATATATGTTGCTGACAGGAATATTGCTTTGGAAAGTTTGTCTTCGCCTGACGACGCTGGTGCATTTAATTGACGTTATTGCCGTTTTCTTCTACAACATCAACTGCGCGTAAAACTTTGGGATGTGGTACCCATACTTGCCAGGTGTGTGTGTGTGTTCACGTTTGCCTTGCTACACACGTGACGTCGGGCAACTTCGGGTCGCATTTTAAGGATGTCTTTGGTTTTCCCACTAATTGCTGTGCTTAATGAATGCGCTCATGTATGTGTTTACTTATTTATTGAGGTGGTTGTTTAACACTGCGTGCACATGGCAATGCCATCCTGTGGGTAGAGGCCAGCTTTGCAACTACCTGGCATGCATGCTACATTCTGTACAGCATACCACTTGACGAGCAGACACATTTGTGAATGCAGAGGCGTTTCTCATATTCTAATGATTGTATTTGGTTACCTGTGTTTTTGGTCAGCAAATAACGCTCTTTGGAACAACGGCATCCCCTTTCTCCTCACTAGAAAGACTGAGCAGCACGGTCCTGCGTGAATTGGAGCAGCCCTGCAGAATACACTTTGGACAATGCACACTTCCAAAGGTGTTAATGTTAAAGGGTACTTGTACCGTGCACTATCACCATCTGAATGGTCCCCTGGCGCTCTGGTGGATCTGAAAAAAGTGTGCAGGGAGGAGGGAGGGGGTTAGTAGGGTATAGTGACAATAGGTAGAGCAAAAAGCAGTGAGCAAAGGAATCCCCACTGATGCACAATGTTTTTACCCTTGGGCCAGGAGGTTATGTCTGTGAAGGAGCAACATGTATCCACTGTCTTGAAAGAGAAGTAACTTGCTCTCCCTGTAACAAATGTCACTCTTGGTCATGATGGCTTCAAGAGTTTTTTTCTTAGACATTGTAGTAGTGAACTCTTGTGAGTACCTCAGACGTTAGCCCATTGCTCCATTGAAAGGTTGGGTACACTTTATGTGTGTGGTGCAGAGCAATCTGTTCCTCATCTGGGAGAGAGAGGATCTTTGTTCAAAGTCTTTTTGAAGACTTTGAACATAGCCCTCCAGGTTCCGGTCCTGGCTGGGTAAACCCATGATTTGAGCGTTGTTTCTTTTAGGTGGATTTTCTATGTCCTCTTGCTTTAGGAGCAGTTGTTTGTTGAAGGCTTCGAGGTTCTCGTGGATAACATTGCCAGATCATAGGACTGTTCACATGCAGAATTTTCGAGATCATCCTCACGCCTCTCCACCTCTGCTACCAGCTTGTCCTCGAGATCTTTTGAGAAAGCTCTACCTCTCTCGCATGTATTTCAGTCCTGTAACAGGTTTTGAAAGTTGCATTTTATAGCTGGTGCATTCAGGAGTGGGTCAGGGGTGGGTGGCGTGGGGATCTGGCCCGCTGTACTAACTTCTTGATTTCTTGTCTGGTGTTGCTCCTATTGTCTGAGGATTGTCAACTCTTGGGATGCTTTGTCATCTTGTTCTCCGATGTGGGCCTGTTGTATCGGGCCAGTTGTCAGGGGGCTGAAAATTCAGTTTAAGGCCCACAGCGCCAGGACCTCAAGGCCCAGCTTTAGCTTTGATTTCAAGAGTGATAAGGTGAGGAGAGAATCGCATTAGTTTGCTGAATCAAATCACGGAGCTCTGGCTATGGGCGCAGGCGCTGCAGCAATGGGGGTGAATGGGAATATGCCAGATTTAGTTATTTATTTTATTGGATATTTGTATGGTGCCTATGCAACAATTGGTGCTGCAAGGCGCCACAAGACAAACAAATGGGGGGGGGAACAAGGGAGAAAGATAACAATAACGGTCCTACTAGGCCTTGTGACATTCTGATCGTGCAAGTTCAGTAACAGGAAGTGAGAGGGTCACATTATAACACACTGACCTACGGCAAACAACACACACCCTGCAGAATGTGCAGATGTGTTGACAATGAGTGCTTGGTGCAAATGTTTCCATCATTACTGACTATATAATGAATTTCTTTATGCATACACCATAGTACCAGCTATTCTCAATACAAGCTGCTGTAAAATACACCATCACACTTGCACACGTAAGAAAAACCGAATGCTTTTTTCATATTTCTGTGGGTTTTTTGGACAGTAAATTGCACATTTTGTAGGCCATTTTTCCAAAAATGTCAAGGGGGGGAGAACCCCCCCATACTCCCCCGTAACCCCTTTGGAGGGGTGGGCTCGCACGCTCGCTACTAAATTCGCCCTGGGAAATTTACGCCCCACCAGCTTTCAAACTCACCAGCCGCCACTGGTCAGACAGTCAGAGGAGCACTGAGCCTCAATGGAGTCAGCAGCCAGCAGATCGCCTCGATGCACAGCCTGCACCTGTGCAATGTACCATGTAATGCAAGTGAACCAGCCAGTTACTGCAGCATACAGTACACGACTGCATGGCACGTGCGTTCCCGGCAGTGCCCATCAAAATGCGCAGGTACACCTGCAAGCCTGCCCTGGGCCCGGCTGTCAGCCCCAAGCAGAAAAAGAAAGGCATCAGTCAGTACGATGGGAACTACTTAGGCTGGCCTGGCTGGGTCATTCATGATTTATGGATCCTTCCACCAAGGCAAAGAGGCCCTATCCCTCCAGGCCCACCGGGGAAAGTCCTGGTGGGCCAGTCCAGCACTGTTTCCAGCGCTATTAGGGCCAGTTTTCCAGCGCTATTAGCGCTGGCACTGTACTTATGATAGGTATGTGATAGTGCTGTGTGTTGGCAGCGCTATTACAGCTGGCGCTATTACAGCCGGCTGTAACAGCACCGGTTGTAATAGTGCCTGCTGAATTACAGTTGTGATCCGGCAAAGCGGTATTGGCAGCGCTAATACCGTTACTGTGGGATTTAAGGGCTACCGCCCAACTCGTGATGAGGCCCAGAGTGGTCAGCGCCACGTGGGCGCTCATTCGAAGGTCACTGTTAGGTATCCAACTGATGGTGAGTGTGAGGAAAAGGAATACTGAGATTGAAGTGGTCATGCAACAGGTCTTACTAAATCATGTGCACATTCGAAGGTCTTCGATGGTTTAAAGTACAACGCAATTGGTCCATGCCCGGCTGAGGGGGACTAACTGACCAAAAGAAAGGAATCTGAGCCCGGCTGAGGGTGATCCAGGGTGAACCGTGAGTCACCCGAGAAATATCTGAACATAGTTTGAAAGGGATCTGAGCCCGGAAGAGGGGGATCCAATGTTGAATTTTTTGTTGCAGAAAGGATTTGAGCCCAGCTGAGGGGAATCCAGGGTGAACGCCCAAATTGAATACTGGTAAAAAGGAAAAGAAGCTTTGCATGTTGTTTTTTGTGTGCACCAGGCCCTCTGAGTCAAGAGACTTGCAAGAAGCAAAGAAACTTGGACACAGGAGTTCCTGAACTGTGAAAATAGAACTGTATCCTCATCCCGCAGAAGCCAGAGTGTGTGCTTTGCTCGAGTGAACCACCTTGTCCCATGCAGAAAATGTGGAGAAGGGAGACCAACGGCCCAATAATTCTGACTTATCATTTTGTGAACACTTCTTTCTTTTTCATGAACTTCACCCCACACTATTTGTAAATTAGTAGTAAGGGTTGGCAATAGTTTTCGTTTAGTATAGGCCCCCTTTGATTTGACAAGACTCCACTAGGACTGCATTCTTTATTATTTGATGGTCGTATTTGCTCCCATCTGTAGATTTAGGTTCAGATAGGTGTTTATCCCACCCTTGTGAAAGTACAATATACACCCTTGAAATGTGGTCACTTGTGTCTGTCTTGCTGTTGATACCATGCCTTCCTTACATATGGTGTCAGGTGGCGGCTGTGATTCGATTGAGAGTCCATGCTGATGATTGTCGTACCACCAGAAGGGGGAAATAGAATCAACTCCTTGGCTCTGATTGTGTATCCACTCTTAGAGGCTTTGCTCTCTCAACTACATAACCCAACTAGTCAACAGGAAGTGCTACTAGATGCCCTCCAACTCTCTCATTATAATATCCAATAGTGGGATCGAATACTAATAAAAATCCGACCAGCATATCTTCCACCGAGGGGTGCACGGATGAGGACCTCCTTCGTGTGAGCTCCTCACCCCATGGTCTCAAAAGTGGCTTAAGCCCCCACTCCAAGACCCCCCCCTCCCTGGAAGGAACTGTGAATATAGACTGAGGCATAGCCCCCCCGTACACCGAGCGAAAGAACAGGGAGAATCGGACAAGGGATCACGTTGAACCAGCCTCCCGACTCTGGCGGCAAGCTGAGAGGACCCGGATGAAACCGAAACGGAACCCTGCCCCTGCTTGGTGCGTACTGCAGCGGAACTTCCATTAAACTCGGGCGGGCGTACTGTGAAAATATACGAAATGGGCCTCTGCTCGCCCGACTTGCACAAGATCCCCCGTCGAAAGACTGATGACATGAGCCGAGCGCCCTGGGTGGTTCGGACCCGGGCACTATTTGATGGCCCGAGAGGTGAGGCCCCAGAGAAGGTAGGGGATCCATTGTAACCCCAGCATTGGGATAGTAGTCTGGCGCCTCTCTCGTGGGTACCCGTCCCCGAAGTACCCTGGACTAGATCCTTGATGTCCCCCCGGTGTCACACACTGCAACGTATCCCAGAGGGCAGTGAACCGCCTCGGATACTGCAGATCCCTGCTCCATCGTGGGACCCGGGCCGACGAACGTTCCATCCTCGATAACCGGCGACTCTGGGGCTTCGTCACGCTGACACCCAAGACCTAGAGGAGGAGAGCAAACTGATCCATTAGGAGTAGGAACAGACACACCCCACACCCGACGGCGCAACCGGACGACACCGGGACCCTGCCGGTGCCACTCGCCCATTATTGGACTGGGGCGTACTAACAACCGCATTATGGATACAGGTTGGCCAGCATTTCCGGATCGAACGAGGCCGACATAATAGCATTCTACATGTGATTGGAGAACACAGAGACTACAAGCCCTACACACACGGGCAATCACTGTCTCACATAAGCATTGAACGATCACAGCCAACACTTAGCGAGGAAACGGCAGAGTCATATAGTGCTGCCACAATGTGAAAACCTGTTGAACGGATTGTCCCCTTCACGCTTAATGAGCATTAAGAGCAGTAAGTCCACTGTGACCCGCCACCTGGTGCAGCATAAGGCTGGATCCACACACCAGAGCCTGCCTAGAATGCTAGGGCACGGGTTAAATCTCATACAAGAATCCCATCCAGGAGCGCTGAGAGGAGGCGGACGAGGTCCTGCAACGCTGGTCGGTACCCGGACCATAAAAGATCCATCATAGACATACAATTATTGTTACTACCTGCGATAATAACACCTACGCCCATCTGCCCGTGGTTCCAAGAGGCCTACTGTAGGACCCCAGCTTCACCGAGGGAGACCAGTAAACCCTGGCCCAGCATCCTATCGGATGGGCCTCCCTCAACACATATATGGACCAGCTGATCTCTCCTAAATGACTGCGTTTCTTTCCGGATGCGCTGCACTGCCAGCTGCCTAAGCAGACAGCGGATACGGGGGAACAAAGGGTTGGGGCCCCCATGTAGCAGGGCGTGTGCCCTTCTTCGTGACTCTACGCTCTGAGTCCATTTAATCTACCCTGGACCACCTCAGGGAGGTGCAAACAGGCTGTGAGTACCACGATTTACCACCTACAGAATGGGCAAGGACCCTGTGAAGGCACTGGGGATGTCATTCTAATCAACTCTCGCCCGCACTTAGGCGGATAGGTGCAATTGGATTTACTAATTAGCACAACCAGCTTGGCAGGAGTTGCTGACTGACTGATCTCTCACTTAAGCAGAAGCATCTACCAGGCCCCAGGCATGATGGGCCCGACAGACATGAAGTCGAGTTGAAGACACTCAGGGCACACGACTAAGTACCTACGAATAGGAGCTTGTTTTGCCCTGATACTACCCGACTCTTGCCCACAGAATGTCTACTCCATACAACGCATACCCCGGAGGGCCCTCAAGATTGGCACTGCTAACCAGATACACTTTGCCCTGCGAGGGTTGGGCCCCCATACCTGTCTGGGGCGTGTGCCCTCCTTCGGGGTGTGAAATGATTTAAATACACAGAGGCAAGGCCCCACCCCAAAACACGGGGAGAAATAGCTAGGCCCCCTGCAACACAACAGTGAGCGCAAATCCCTGACGCAGGGTCTGTCACGAAGCCCATGGACATAAGGCTGAAACTGGCAATATACGAATACTCTCCATCTCCCCCAGCATTGGTAACCTCCCAAAGAGCAGTCATGGCAACCTCAGGGGCAGAGGCGGCAGCCACCAAAACCAATGTTGCAGCTCTATTGGATGAAATTAAGAACATGGGGCCAACATTGGAGGAAAAATTGACAATCACGCAACGGATGGACAAGATGGAAGAGAGACTCGAAGGAATCGGGAATAATCAAACCTCGTTAAACACACTGGAGAAACAAATGGACCACAGGATTGCTGAAATAGAATGAGAGGAAGAATTCTGTCTTAAGATGTACGATTTAGAGAATTGCGAGAGGCGAATCAACCTATGCTTTTTTAGCATTAAGGAAAAAGGAGAGTCTGAACAAGACCTCCAAAAAGACACTCTATGACATAATGTAGCTCTTATTTGAGGACGACGTAATCAACGAGCAAAAAACATGGATGGTAAGGCAGACAAGATCCTAGAGGCAAAACAGAAAAGGGACGAGCTCCGACAGCTTGAGGAAGGGCGGGTTGTTCGAAATCTGCAGAAGTTTTTAAAAAAAGAGGTGGAGGACGCGTTGTCAGCTGCCAGACTAAGGGGCCAACGGGCCGAGCAGAAGGTCACAACTGTAGAAGAAGGGTGCAGTCCTCAGAGGGCGGTGGATGGAACTATCCCAGAAGCTTTCGCAACTTTTTACCAGACCTTGTATAAATCGGACGCGGACCCTAGACAATCGGGAACTAATGGTTACCTAGCATCGGTCGAGATGCCAAATCTTACACATGATGAATCTCTCAATCTAGAGGCCCCTATACCGGGAGATGAAATTAAGGGTGCAGTGAAGAGGCTATCGCTAGGGAAAGCCCCGGGTGAAGATGGATACAGTGCTGGGTTTTATAAGTCCTTCCTCTCCTCTCTCCTCACTCCTCCCCTTCATGGTGGAACTCTTTAACGCGATTCTCAATACCGGTGCAGCCCTGACTACTTCAGGGCCGAGACCCCAAACATTGTGGATCGTATCATCCCATATCTTTGTTAAACATAGATGCAAAGATTTATACTAGGGTCCTCGCTGCAAGGTTAGAAATGCTCATGCCCCGTCTGATACATGCCGACCAAGTTGGATTCATACTGGGAAGACAGGGAGCGGATACCATGCGAAAGACCCTACACCTGATTAATGAATCACGAAAAATGACCAACGATCCTGCCCTCCTTTCGGTGGACGCAGAAAAGTCCTTTGACAGGGTCTAATGGCGGTCCCGAGAAAGGTGGGAATTGGTCCAAAATTTAGGAAAGGGATCCAGGCTGTCTACAAGTCCCCCAAAGCCTCAGTTTTCGTGAATGGGGAATACTCCCGCTGGTTTGAAATGGGTAGGGGAACACGACAGGGGTGTCCCCGCTCTGCGATACAGTTCGGCCTCTCCTTAGAGCCCCTACCCCAGAAATTAAGAGACCATCGGCAGATGGAGGGACTCCAGATGGGTGGGAAAGTATACAAGGTGGGCTTATATACAGACGATTTACTCCTACACATTCAGAATCCCACGCCGTCCATACCCAGAGCGGTATAGTTGATCGAAGAATATGGCGAGCTCTCTGGTTTTAAAATAAATAGAGCCAAATCCATTCTATTCCCCCTGCATGAACTCGCACAAGAGGACACAGAAAGGTTCTCCCCGTTGGGTCTTATGATCGGGAAAGGCACTCTGAAATACCTGGGAATAAATATTACTAGCAACCTTAACAAGTTATATGATGCCAATTTCCCCTCCCTCCCCTCGAGATTCCACGCTGATCTGTCAAAGTGGGAGAAACATATGATATCATGGCTAGGGAGACTCAATGCAGTAAAGATGGTATGTCTCCCCCGATTACCCCTTTCAGATGCTCCCGATTTGAATGCTGAGACCTTTCTTTGATGAGGTTAAAAGGGTGATGTTACAGTTCTTGTGGCAGGGGAAGAAGGCAAGGGTAGCCTATGAGACCCTAACACTACCCAAAGATAAGGGTCGGGTAGGCCTACCAGACCTGAGGAAGTATTACGAGGCAGATCAGTTAAGAATCCTGATCCCTCATTTGAGAAACCAAAAAGAACCCCAATGGGTTGAACTAGACAATTACTACCTAGCCCCAGCGACAGTTTCCGAATGGCTTTGGGTCCCGAGGAATAAATTACTAAGGAGATTAAGGGATCATCCAATACTAGGGACCATATGGGACGTATGGAGGGAAAGGATTGGCATGCACAGGATTACTACTTGGCTGTCGCCTCTGAGTCACATATGGGCCCCCGGGATCAGAGAGGACATCCCCAATCTAGAGAGATTTCAGATCTGGCACGAAGCTGGGTTGGAGAGAGTGGGCCACCTCTGGAAGGACGGCTCTTTTTTTTTTTTTTTTTACAATTTCGGAATTGAAAGAGGCTCTGGGGTTGGGTCCAGTCTTTCACTGCCTGCAACTCAAAGGTATTCTCACAAGGGACAAATGGAGGGAAGGGATCCGTAGAGATCTTACTCCATTCGAAAAATTGCTGAACTCTAGAACTGAAATGAAAGGCCTGATCTCTGCCATGTATAGAGAACTAATTGAAGCCGGAAAGGGATCAACTTTTCACTTAAAGGGTAGATGGGAGAGAGACTTTGGAGACGAAATAGACCCTGACATGTGGGAGAAAATGTGCAAAGCGGCCTCTCGGGCCTCGATAGCTAGTCAGTATAAGCTTCACGCCATTAAATTGCTACACAGATGGCAGTATGATCCACTCAGACTGTCCCAGATGTTCCAGTCAATGAGCCCACTCTGCTGGCGTGAATGTGGAGAGAGTGAAAATTACTGGCACATGTGGTGGGGCTGTCCCCGTATTAGAATTTTCTGGAACTAGGTCTTAGGCTGGATCAGATACCTTGATGGGATTCAATGTGTAGCCGACCCCCTCTTAATACTATTTGGGCTTGAAAAGTACAGGGATGAATGCAAGAGGATCACAGGTCTGGCTGCCCCACTTTTGTTGGCGGCACGGGCAGCTCTGGTAATGCAGTGGAAAGCAAATCGGGTGCCGGGGAAGAAACAATGGGTCAATGTGGCCACCAACATTTGTGTAATGGAGAGGATCACTGCAGCCTTACATGGGAAATCCATGCAATTTGATCTCATGTGGGGAGACTCTGTGAATAAATACATGTCCGGTACTTGACAACGTTCAAATGAATGGGATTGAACGTCTGGCCCCACCTACCTGTTTAAAACAGGAAAATTGTCCCACCAGAGGAGACCAATGTGGTTGTTTCAAATGGACCTAATGAGGCGACCATGCTCAATGTTGATTGAAAAATGAGAACAGGGAGTAGATAAACAAGGAGGGTCATATAAAATCAAGGAATGGATACTGACGGAAAGAATAGAAGCCAAAAGATTTGACCGTAAAAGTAGAGAAGAAAGTAAAAGGGAAGAACCTAAAGGAGGCAAACCACTCTGCCCCCCCCCACCCCCTTGTCTGGTTTTCATGTAGAGAAACTGGGCATTTGGCCAGGCTCTGTTTCAAATTTATTTTAAGTAGAACCTATGGAAATAGGCTGCTTAAAGGGAGAAGAGTGGGAAGAACCCGAAGAAGATCTAGAGACCTTCAGCATATGTGTATATCAGTCTTCTGCTGACTTCACATATGAAAAAACTTGGGCGGATGGGAAGCAAGTGAAGGCGTTAATTGACTCAGGGAGCAAGCAAACCTCCATAAGAGCTGACTTGGTCACAACAACGGACCTCGAGAACGCTATCCTAGTTAGTTGCCTGTGTACACCGGGACAATGAAATCTACCCCAAAATACCGGTCTACATTAACATTAGAGGCAAGTCATGTTTAATATCTTCAGCCATCATTCCTGGGCTCCCCGAGGAAGTCATTGTGGGTTGGGATTTTCCACTCTTTTGCAGAACACCCACCTCCCTATAGAGAGTTTTCACCCCAGAACTGCTGGCACTCTAATTACTATTGCCAAAACTCTCCAATATGGGACTGCAAAAAGACGCAATCCCATGAACCTCCCACAAGATATAAAGAACCCATAAAGCCAAAGTCAACCCCTAGAGACTAGTTTGTTGGTTATTTTTGCAAGACCAATAAAACCACCTCTCCTCCACCTACACAGTAAAAAAAAGAAATCAGTGGAATATGCAAGAGTCCTTGGATATATCTCATCCCTCTTCTTTCCCAGGTCTTAACAATGAAGAACCTCGACAAAGACCAGTCATGTCCACCTCACATAGGGGAAGGGTATGTGAGAAACCAGAAGGTGTCTCACCCGCTGTTAGGCAGAATCCTGTGCAGTTCCCTTGGAGAACACTGCAAGAAGATTAAGACTACAGGAGTAAGCAGTAAACCCAATTGGTAGCAGTCTGCACCACCCAGATTTACCTGGTAGCTGTGGCTGATCAGTCAGACTTCTCTCAAGATGAGTAGGGCAGTACACAGAGGATACACAATAGGGCTAAAAACACAGTAGAGCAAGCAAACACTGACCAGAGTTTGGTATCAAAAGTATATAATTATTTATTTAAAACACACTTTAGGAAATACACTAAGCACTATAAATCAAAGCAAGTTCAAACACAGTCAGATAAAGTATACACACCTCCCTTAATAATTATTAGACAAGTCTAGGTTAAAACACCACTATTTGTAAAAACAGATGTGAGCGCGTAACTTAGATGGCACTCCAATAATTAAGTTAAAGGGAGAGAAAAAGGCAGGTCATAAAAATAAAACCGTTCCCAACACTTTTATAAGACCACAGCAAGTTAGTGAAGGCAGAGTCTACTGTAGAGCCAAAGTTCATAGGCCATGCCCCACTTTAAATGGAGCAAGGCAAAATGTGCCCAAGATCACACAGTTTAAAAAGCACTCAAGTCTTTGCATAAATGTTCAAAGGAGGTTGGTTTGATGCGAAAGGTAAAGTTAAAAGGTCTGGGGCCAACCCAGTTGGAAAACCAAGGATTTAAGGGTCACCTTTAGCAATCCACAGAAAGGGAGGCCAGGTGGAACACAGTACCTTAAAGAGTGAGGAAGCTCCAGCGGTGGCATTTGTTCCTGGCAGCGGGTGCAGTTTGTGGTTTCAAGCAGGGGAAGAGAGGATCTCGTCGAGGAGGAAGCGTGGAGTCTTTGCACTGCCCAGGGAAGAGACCTGCCGCGGAGTTCGTCGGTTAAAAGGTGCGTTCCTGTTATTCGCGGTCACAGTGGTGAAGCTTGGATATCCGGCCGCCGGGGTGCTTGGCATGGGCGATTCGACCAAGGGATGTCCTGGAAGGCGAATGGCGAACTGGTTATCCCCACCAGCTCAAAGGGAGAAGACTTTTACAGCAGAAGATATTCTCTTGTTGTCGGGAAAGTGGTGAGGTCGTTGCAGCAGGGATCCACCGGTGGTGTCGTTGTTGCAGCTGGCTCAGCTTCTCCCCTCTTCGGATTTCTTAGGTCCTGTGGCGACTTCTGAAGTTCCAGTCCCAAAAGCCCTGCTTTATGCAGAAAAACCCCCATTCAACAGCCTAGCTGTCACTCATACATGCTAAGTGGTGAGCTGGGCGGCTCACCACTGGGCCAATTAGAACAGAGTGTGACTTGAGTTGCTAAGGCAACGAAGTCCAGGGTGCCAATTCCCCCACCCACACATCCTGTAGAACCCAGACAGAGTGGACCTAGCTGGAGGGCTTCTGTGGAGAAGCCCGCCAAAAGGTGGAACAAAGGTTCCGACATTGGTTAGAGTTACAGAGACGGACACAAAAGCCATTTTAGAAAAGAGTTCTGGCGAAAAGACCCAACTGGTGATTTTATATTAAATAAATAAACCAGCGGTATCTTTAACATTGCACCAAAAAGGGGTGTGTTTAAAACCAATGGGAAAATCCCATAGGAAATATTCTGGTGGAATATTTTGCGTGGTAACCACTGCCACCAGCCAGAAACTCGACAAGGGGGGACTGGACAGTGCCCCCTTGGAAACAGACCCAGGGGCAATCGAATTAACCCCTTCCAGTACTTCCACAATATGATGGTTTGTACTGGTTCTGTTCACAATTTTGGACTAGTAAAGCCAATGGTGACTTTACATGCCTTGGGAGACAGTAGTCAGTCCCAGGGTATGGAGTCTATGTTTGGGGGTCACTATGACTCCCCTGTGTTACTGCACTGACGGTGCTGTGCAACACATACACTAAAACAGATGATACCCTATGGAGTAAAAAGGCCCCATAGCCCATAAGCACACAATAAGTCAAAGACATACCTCAAATCATGCCTAAGAGTGGCAGGAAAAGAGTCTCACTCTTAGCAGGAGAACAAAACAAACCTCAAAAATCCAGCAAAGCTGCTGGGGGACTCACTAGGTTTGGGAAATTAGCCTTATAAGAGAATTCTCCCTAACACCCACTAGTCTCTGGGATGTGTCATCCAGGTGGCCAGGACATGGCCATCTCTTTTGGATGTAGTTTCTGGGGTGGACCAGTGCAGGAGGATCACCTGATGGGGGTCTTTGGGGAGTGGGAGTGGGACACTGGATGGTGAGACGCAGTATCCCATTCCCAATAATACCCGTTCTCCATCCTGCCAGATAGGTGTCATGGCCACTGGTCCAGGGCCATTATCTTTATGCCCTACAGGGTCCCCATGGACCCAGTCCTGGCGCCTTTGGTACCAGGCTCATTTGAAAGTGTGCTCTGCACACAGTGTGCCTAAGGCACGTTCATCTAGGCTGGGCATGGCCTTACAAAAGCATTGGAAGCACATGCAGGAAGTGGTTAGGTGGGGCCACAAGGGGGGGCTTAAGGGGAGTGGCTGGGGCCAGGCTATATTAGCCTGCCCCACCCGCATGCTGGCGATTCGCGTTAGTCTGCTGGAGCAGCGTAACGCTTACCGCTGTCGACAGCTCCTCTGGAGCTCCTTCTTCAGCGCGCACCTACCTGATTCCAACTCTGAAGCTACCGCGTGCATCTTACCCGAGACCAGCCATGCCATTGCTCGAAGCACTGCTTACCTGATTCCAACTGTGCAGCTTCCATGCGCATTTTACCTGTCTCTGCAAATCCAACGCCTGCGGCGCCTCGCATCCTTACCTGTCCCGAACGCCCAGCAACACGGGAGACATCTTCCGGCTCAGCATCCTCACAGAACCATGCATCTGGCTGCCGACAGGTGCTTGGATAACCGCTCCCCATCAAGCGCCGTCTGGCCGAACCTGCAAGGGAGACAGAATGCACAAGGCTAGCAACTGCATAAACTTTTAACGTTTGGCCGCGCAACTTGCAAACCTTGCATACCATCTGGAAACCCAACTTACCTTCTAGTGGGTTCTTCTAAATCCTCTCAGGCACCGTTTGAACTCGCTTCCATCACCGCGACTCTGCAGGGCCATCTTCATACCTATAGGGGAAAGAAGGACATTACGGACAATAATCATTGGGGAAAAAGTCAACACAAAAGACACGGACAATAATCACTGCTACAAAAATCGTACCTTCAAGGTGGATTGGTCGCAGCCGGTCTGGGCCAGCACGCACATGGACCAGTGACGCAACCTGATCCTTCAACGGCGCCCCTGCTGAGAGAAAGCATGACGGAGAGCTCATCGTTACAAAACACCAGGTGAGGTCATATGGGAAAACGCATGCTCATCTCATTCTGGAACGAAGGGTTCGAGGGGAATCGCAATTCCACTGCAGCATTCTCATTGCCTCTTACCTTCTCCAAAGGGCATTACCAGCAACTAGAGCAGTCCATACTACTGCAGCTGAGGGTAAAGCCTGAACCAGAGGAGTCCAGTCCAGGGAGGGCTCCAACGCCCCCGCAGAGACCAGTTGAGCGTAACAGTAGGATACCTAGGAACCTCAAGTTTCCCACCCCCTTTCCAACACAAACACTTTCTCACGGACAGCTTACTGTGACAGGCAAGGCCAGGCAATTACAGATTATTACACACACCTGACTTCCATCACACTTCCCCACATGGATAAAAGGCGGAGCACGAAAGCACACTCTGAGCGAGGCAAACCATACAAGGAAACAGCAGTTCCAAGATGGCAGTTTAATACAAGGAGAAACACGGTAATACCATAGAGAGTCGAACGGAGGGAAGTACCCATGACCTCTAAAGACTGTTACTTTCGTGAGCCTTGGAAAGTAAGAAACCGAAGAACTAAGGCTGATCAAACCTGCACAGTGTGTCAGAGGTACCCAGGCTCTCCTGCGTCGATAACCAAGGCGGGGTGGAGCGATTGCTGCTGTGGTATTGTCCTTGGCTCCTACAACAAAGCGGCATCAGAAAAGACAGCACAGCCAGTGAGTTGGAGAGACTAATACCAAACCAGCTTGTGTTTTGAACCAAGGTTGCAAGCAGCGACATTGTACAAAAAGAACAGTGTGTGAGGTTTTTGCAAAGAGCAACGTGGGTATAATTGGAAAACAAAAGAAGTAATTGAACTTTGTGACTGAACTTTGGGAGGCAACCCAAGATACCATGCACAGGGTGATCCGGCGCCACGTGGGCGCTCATTCGAAGGTCTCTGTTAGGTATCCAACTGATGCTGAGTGTGAGAAAAAGGAATACTGAGATCCAAGTGGTCATGTAACGTGTCTTGCTAAATCCTCTGCACCTTTGAAAGTCTTTGATAGTTTAAAGTACATCGTAATTGGTCTGAGCCTGGTTAAGGGAGATTAATTGACCAAAAGAAAGGTATCTGAGTCTGGCTGAGGGGGATCTGGGGTGAACCGTGAGTCACCTGAGAAAAATCTGAACATAGATTGAAAGGAATCTGGGCCTGAAAGAGGGGGATCCAACATTGAATTTTTCATTGTGGAAAGGATCTGAGCCCGGCTGAGGGGATTCAGGGCAAACGCCCAAATGGAATACTAGTCAAAAGGAAAAGAAAGTTTGCATGTTGTTTTTTGTGTGCACCAGGCCCTCTGAGTCAAGAGACTTGCAAGAAGCAGAGACTTGGACACAGGAGGTCCTCAACTGTGAACGTAGAACTTTATCCTCGTGCCGCAGAAGACAGAGTGTGTACTTTGCTCGATTGAACCGCCTTGTCCCGTGCAGAAAATGTGGGCAAGGGAGGCCAACGGCCCAATGATCCTGACTTATCATTTTGTGAACACTTCTTTCTTTTTCATGAACTTCACCCCACACTATTTGTAAATTAGTAGTAGGGATTGGCAATAGGTTTTTGTAGTATAGGCCCCTTTTGATTTGACAAGACTCCACTAGGACTGCATTCTTTATTATTTGATGGTCGTAGCTTTCTCCCATCTGTATATTTAGGTTTAGATAGGTGTTTATCTCCCCCATGTGAAAGTACAATAAACTTTTATGCTCGCCTGGTCTCTGCGGGGACGTTGGGGCACGGTTGGAGCCCTCCCTGGATTCGGCTCCCCGGGATCGGTTCGCACTCCAAGCTGCTGCCAAGTATACTGTTCTGGATGCTGGTACTGCCCGTGAGGGAACACGAGAGGCAATGAGAATTGTGTGGAGGTATCGTGACTCTCCTCTGACCTTTCGTGCCAAAATGAGGTAAGTAAGCATTTACCCATATAGGCTCACCTGATATATAGTTAGGGCGAGCTCTCTGTCCTGCTTCTCATCAGCAGGTGGTGGCCCAGGCCGGCTGTGACCGAACCACTTTGAAGGTAGGAATCTTTGTGATTATTATTGTTCATATACGTATTAATGTCTTGTCACATGATTTAAGTTTGTACTCTTAATTGTCTCTTTCTCCCTTATAGGTGATGGCAGCCCAGCAGAGCCGTTGCGCCGGTTTAGGACTTCGGAGTGTTCCCAAGAAGATGACCAGTTGGAATCCAAAGGTAAGCGCTAGATACGATGGCGCGCGACCTTAGCAAATGTCTCTATTAGGTTTCTAACCTTATTTGTTATTTTCTCCTACAGGTATAGTCCGGCGGCGCTTGGAGAAGAGTTGCGGTGCGCGACCTTGCGGTGGGTGATGGATGCCTGCGCCTGCGACGAAGCTGGCCATGTAGAACTTCTGAGTTAGTGTCCGAGCTGAAGGTCAGGTAAGGCGTGCAGTCAGTGGTTGTATTCCACGAGCCAGGTAAGTGCGCCCTGGTCGATCGTGGATGGAGTCACTGCGAGCAAGTAAGAGATGCTTCAGCGATGATTCAGCTGATTCTGATGGAGAAAACGGGTAAGTTGCGCCTCTGCGATGGTTTGGCTGGCTATGCAGGTAAGATCCTTCTCTGCGATGGTTTTGCTGGACGACAGGTAAGATGCTTCTCCACAATGGTTTCGCTGGATGACAGGTAAGGTGTTTCTCTGAGATGGTTTGTTGAGAGACAGGTAAGAGGTTTCTCGGAGATGGTTGCACTGGAAAACTGGTAAGATGCTTCTCAGGCGGCGGTGAGCGTTACGCTGCTTAGGCAGAATAACGCAAAGCCTAGACCTGGGGGTGGGGCAGGCTTAAATAGCCTGCTCCCGGCCACGCCCCCTTGCTCTGCTAGATGGATCCACCCTGCCACTCCCAAATGATGCTGCATGTGCAGCTTCATTGATTCCTATGGCCACGCCCAGCCCAGATACATGTGGTTAACTGATGTGAGATGGAATGACAGGTGCCCAAGGTAAAAAGTGTGCAGACCTGGACCTTTTAGGGGATGTGAACTGGGATTCATGTCCAGTGGCCATGACAGCACTCCCCCTCAAGGCCCCTATCACAATTGTTCCCCCTCCTGGCCTTGGTTTGGTGGGATTATTATGATGAAATCGTCCAACTAGCCGTGGGGCATGGACAAATTCACTGGGCTCCCAAGTTCGATCTTGCGGTCCGTAGCCTTTCCAATCAATTAAGTACTACAGTTTGTATCGTACTACCTTAGAATACAAAATGTCCTTGACTTCGTATTCCGGTTCCCCTTCTATGACAGCTGGTTCGGGTGGTGTTTCAATCCGAGTATTTGGCTTCATTGGTTTCAAGAGGGAGACATGGAATACCGGATGGATCTGCATCTTAGTTGGTAAATCTAACTTCATGGCTGCAGGATTGATAATAGCCTTGATGGGATAGGGTCCTAAGTACCTGGGTGGGAAGGCCAAGGCCCCTTTCAATGGGATGTTCTTGGATGCCAACCAAACTTTATCTGTTACGCTCACCTGGTCTCTGCGGGGACGTTGGGGCACGGTTGGAGCCCTCCCTGGAGCTGGCTCCCTCAGGTCGCTTCTCTCTCCCAACTGCTGTCTTTCCGTGGATAAGGAAGGCTGGGCTTCTTCCTGTGATAAGGTGAGAGGCAATAAGGATAGCGTGGTGGAGTCGCAGTTCCCCTCCGCCCTTTCGTGCCAAAATGTAGTGCGTAGAAGTTTACCCATGCAGGCTCACCTGTTTGTATGTAAGGATGAGCTCTCCATCCTGCTTTTCTTCAGCAGGGGCGCTGTGGATGGACCTAGGTGCGTCACTGGTCCAAATTGTGGAGGTCCATACCGGCTGCGACCATTCCATCTTGACAGCAAGTTTTTATAGTAATAGTTGTCATCCGTATTCTTGTAACAATTCTGTTTCAGAGACGATTGTTCGTAATGGTATATTGTTCTCTCTCCCCTGTAGTGATGAAGATGACCCAGGAGCACGTGATGGAAAAAAGAGTCTGCTCCGGATGAACCCACCGATGGTAAGTAGGTAGTTTTTAGGAATTGCACCAAGTTTGTGAGTAGTGCCGCTTTAGCGAGTTAAAGTCTATGTGACCGCTTGCAGGTGCGGCTGATCGGCGATGGCTGGCGAGCGGTGTCCGACTCCTTCTGGCTGCCGGAGACGGAGATCTGCATGGAGACTGCGCCCGAGGAAGGCACCGTGTTGGTGGAATTCGGGACAGGTAAGGATGCTGGGTGGTACCTGCAGAGGAGTCAGGAAGGCAGGTAAGATGGATGCGGCTGTTACGCTCACCTGGTTCCCACAGGGGCGTAGATCGAACCCGGACAACTGCGGCCTCCACCAGCATGAAGCGTAGGGCAAGGATGACCGTCTGGACGGACCCCCTCAGTCTTTTAAGCTTGACTCGTAGAAATATTCTCCTGTAGATGGAGAAAGGTATTTAGCCCCGTGGATGTGAATGCAGACCCTCCTCCCTGCTCCCGTTCTCCCCACTTGCCACCTCCGATATTCCCAGTCAGTGTCCTCACCTTATGTTTTTGATTGGTGAGCTCTCCATCCTGCGTCACATGCAGGGGCGCGTAGATACCAGTTACTTCACTGGTTTTAGGTGTTGGGGTTCTGGACGATTATTGAGTCCGGAGTTTGCCAAGTTTTTAAAGAGTTCAAAATGTCCAAAGTTCACTCTTGCACTCCCCTGTTGATTTGCGGCGTCAAATTCTGTCTGAAGGTTGCTCCTGTATTACCCAAACTATCCTGTAAAGATGCGTGAGATTAGCTCACTGTCTTTTCCTTTTTTCCTGGATGCGGTTTATTGAAGAATAAAGCCTCCGGTGATAATCAGGTAAGTCTTGTAATATAAGTGATTGTCTTTTTAGTCTCTTTAGGCTCACCTTGCTTTTTCTTGTCTTTTCCCCAGGTGTTGAAAATCACTGAAAAAGTAACAGAGGCAACGCCGAGTCGGAGATGCTGTGGGCTGGTGAAAATGGAGGGGCGCTGCAGCTGGGATGCGATGCGTGCCGGAAGAATGTCCCTTCAGGCTCAGAGTGATGCAGGATCCGAAATCAGGTGAGGAATCAGATTAAAGTCTGGAATCTAACCTCTTCTTCTATTTTCCTTTCTCTCCTAGGGACTCCGTGTTCGAGGCGGGCGTGGCAGAAGGCTGGATGCTGGTTTGCAGACACGGTGAGCGTTACGCTGCTAAATGCAGAATAACGCGAAGCGTGTGTTGAAGATCGGGCGTGGTTTAAATAGCTTTGAAAGTAGTCCCAGGTAAGAAATACCTAGAACAACACCCGAATGAAAAGTAGTCCGTGTGGAAAAATAGTCCCTCCAGGTCTCACGTTGGCCTGGATGCATGTGCAGCATGGTCTGCCTGAGGTAAGTGATGACTATGAGCCTGGCGCCTTAGGCGCCAGAACTGATTTCTACTATGAGCCTGGCGCCTAAGGCGCCAGGACTGAACCCAGATAGCCCCTAGCCGGGGCTTCTGAGGTTTAAACAGATGTCCGGATGCCTGCTTCCGGGGCGGATGGGCTTGGTCCAGCTGCCCGGGGGTAGGCATCATGACAGCAGCTGCGGAAGAGTCGGGAGCAGATGATGGCGCTTCCAGAGATGGTGTGGCCTCAGGTAAGTCGTGTGCAGCGACTGCAGAGTGGAAAGCAGATGGCAGAATTCAAGTAAGATGGTTGGGGTATACGGAGACTGGAGATGCGCGTGTTAAACCAGGTAGGTGTTGAAGGGTTCTGAGACTGAAGGCACACATGCTGAATCAGGTAAGAGTCCTCTGAACGGCGGTGAGCATTACGCTGCTCTCAGCAAATTAACGCGAAGCGCCAGTATGCGGGTGGGGCCATCTTATATAGCCTGGCCCCAGCCACTCCCCTTAGACCCTGCCTTGTGGCCCCACCTAGCTCCTCCTGTCTTCTGCACGTGCCTTCCCTGTGATAACAGGGCCCCGCCCGGCCTTGCTGCACATGCCTTTGGTATTCTGTGTGCCATGGACACTTTGAAATGAGCTTGGCGTCATAGGCGCCAAGACTGCGTCCATTGGGACCCTGCATGAAGTGAAACACTGGGCACCTACCCAGTGGCCATGACAGCACTCCCCCTCAAGGCCCCTCTCACGGTGGGTCTTCCCTCCGGTCCTGGCTTGGTGGGGTTGTTCCGGTGGAATTGTCTGAGTCATGGGGCATGGACAAATTCAGCGGGCTCCCAAGTACGATCCTGAGGCCCGTAGCCCTCCCAATAAATGAGATAGTACAGTTTTGAACTTATTTTCTTAGAGTCCAAGATGTTCCTTACTTCATATTGAAGTTCACCGGCGATGATATCCAGTTCTGGTGGTGTTAGAATTTGAGTGTCCTGTTCCACTGGCTTTAGAAGAGAGACGTGAAAAACTGGGTGGATTCGCATGTTGGGCGGTAAATCCAATTTCATGGCCGCAGGATTTATGACAGCCTTAATGGAATATGGTCCCAAATATTGTGGCCGAAAGGCACAATGTCCCTTTAAAGGAATGTTTTTGGACGCCAACCATACTTTATCCCGACAAGATAGTGTGGAGCCTCCCTCCTGTGCCGGTCTGCAAATTTCTTTTGCTGCTCCTTGGCTCGCCTTAAGTTTTCACTGGCTTCTTTTAGAGATTGAGTAATTCTTTTATACAATGACGAAACAGCCGGCATTTCCAACTCGTCCAGGGGGTCAAAGGAAGATGTTATTGGGTGCCGACCGTTCATCGTGTAAAACGGGTCTGTCCAGTGCTGGTATGAATCGAGTTGTTGTAGGCAAACTCACTCAACGAGAGAATGTTTTTCAAGGAGTCCCCTGTTTGTTGTAACATGCATCTTAGATATTGTTCGAGCGTCTGATTCGTCCTCTCCCTTTGACCATCGGTTTGGGGATGGTGACTCGTAGAAAGCCAAAGGTCAATTTGAGCTAGTTTACAACACCTTCTCCAAAAGCCAGAAACGAATTGGGATCCCCTGTCAGAAACCAATATGGAGGGAAAACCATGCAGTCAAACGATCTGTTCCAAAAATACTTTGGCCAAAGTAGCTGCGGTAGGAAGTCCCTTCAGTGGGATAAAGTGTGCCATCTTGGAGAACAGGTCTACCACGACCGGGATTGTATTAAACCCCTCGTAGGGTGGAAGATCAGTGATGAAGTCCATGGATAATGTATGCCACGTTGTTGGTGGCACCTCCAGTGGTCTCAATAGCCCTGCAGGGTTTTGTTTTTGCGATTTATTTTGTGCACAGACACCGCACGTGGTAATGAACTGGGTGAAATCCTTCCTCCAAGAGGGCCTCCAATAGTTCTTATGGACCTTGGCCCTGGTCTTGGCGATCCCTGGGTGTCCTTCTACCAATGACTCATGGTAATTCACTATAATCTTGGTACGTAATTCTTTGTCCTGCACATATAACCTCTCTTGAAAGTACGGCAGATTATTTCTGATGGAGTATTGTTCTCCCTTACTTAACCACTCCTTTTGGGCGGTCGGGTCCATTTGAGCTTGGAGGTCAGTCTTTAGTTCTTCCCAGCAGGTAATAATGGCTATCTGGTGTTGAATTCGCTCTTCGGGGGATTATGGCTATGTGGTCGGAGTGGTTGAAGGCATCCTGGTCCTCTCCCATTCTTGATAGAGCGTCAGATTTTCCGTTGCGCACTCTGGGCCGGTAGGTTATTACAAAATCGAACTCTGCAAAGAATAGCGCCCAGCGGAGTTGCCGTGAGGATTGAGCCTTAGCAGTTTTCAAATATTGCAGATTACGGTGATCGTTAATAACAGTAACCATGTGTTTAGCTCCCAAAAGGTAGTGTCTTTAAGGCTGCTTTGATTGCCAGGAGCTCCTTGTCTGTTATTGCGTAGTTTCGTTCAGGTGCAGAAAACTTGTGGGACCAGAATGCTATAGGATGAAGTTGCCCTGTCTCACGGTCTCTTTGTGATAACACTGCCCCCATGGCAATACTGGAGGCGTCAGTCTCCACTACATAAGGTAGATCAGGCCGAGGGTGTCAAAGTATAGGCGCTCAGGTGAAGGCTTGTTTTAGTTCTTGGAAGGCCTGTTCGGCCTCCGCTGACCAAACAAATTTCTTTTTCTTTTCTAGCAGAGACGTGATTGGATGGACGATTTGCGAGAATTGTGGTATAAATAGTCTATAAAAATTAGCAAAGCCCAGTACACTTTGTACACTTTTGGTAGATGTTGGGGAAGGCCATCGAAGAATAGCTTCAACCTTGCGTGTGTCCATATGAACTCCTCGTGGAGTCAGCATGAAGCCCAAAAACTCGACCTCTGTGACGTGGAAGGAGCATTTTTCTAGTTTAGCGAATAATCGGTGCGGACAGAGTTTTTCCAACACCACTCTTACGTGGCCAACATGTTCTTCCTTGGACTGCGAATAGATTAAGATATTGTGAATGTAAACGAGAACACAGATATCCAGTAGTTCATGGAGCACATTGTTCATAAAGAACTGGAATGCTGCTGGTGCATTGCATAGCCCAGAGGGCATCACCTGATACTCGAAGAGCCCGTATTTGGTCTGGAAGGCTGTTTTCCACTCGTCACCACTTTTAACTCGTACGAGGTGATAGGCGCCCCGTAGATCCAGTTTAGTGTAGACTTGAGCACTCTTTACCTGGTCGAGTAATTCGGGTATCTGTTCTTGACCATTATTTGATTCAATGCCCTGTAGTCGATGCACATTCTGAGGTCACCTTCCTTCTTGGGTACGAAGAAGAGTGCTGAGGAAGCCAGGGACTTAGATTGGCTAATAAACCCATTGGCTAGGTATTGGTCTAGATAGGTTCGTAAGTGTTGATTTTCTTGTTCCGTCAAGGCATATATCCGGCTACACGGGATTTGAGCTCCGGTTATCAGGTCGATCTGGCAGTCATAGGGCCTATGTGGAGGCAGGGTATTTGCCTGTTCTTTCAGAAATGTCTTGATAGTCCAAATATTCCGGGGGCAGGGAACCAGCAAGGGCCAGAAGAGACTTTGCCTTGCTTTTGGATTGTTGCAGATTACAGGTTTTGGTGCACTCTTGCGGAAAGCTCAGCACTCGTGTCTTCCAGTCAATTCTGGGGTTATGGGCCTCTAGCCACGGCATCCCTAAGATCATTTGGAACTGTGGTGCCCCAACAAGATCAAAAGAGTTGTCTTCCCAATGACCATCCTGACATATCAGCATAACCTTTTCAGTGTGATGCGTTACTGGTCCAGATGATAGTTGTGAGCCATCTACTGCAGTTACGTTCTCCGCCAGTGGTATATGCCGAAGAGGGAGGCCTATTTGTGCAGCTAGGGCCTGATCAATATAGTTACCAACTGCTCCACTGTCTATATACGCCTCCAAGGCATGAACCTTTGACGGTTGCTGGTGGTGAACTAGGAGTACTAGATGTGAGGTCTGAACTACTTTCTGGTTTTGCTCGACAAGGGGACCCCTACCCTTGTCGGGCATTGGAGTTTTCTGGAGCCATATCTTGTTCCTTATCGGTATGGTCCGTTGCACCAACAGTTTTCTTGGGAGGTTTAGTGGGGCAATCTCGAAGAAAATGTCCTGCCTTGCCACAGTAGAAGCAGAGTTGTTCCTGCCTCCTTTTCTCTTTTTCCGCCTTAGATATAGGGGTCCGTAATCCTCCAATTTGCATTGGTTCGGTGGTTGCATGGGTCTTGCCTGGATTGTCCCTGGATCTCGGATAGACTGATGTCCCTTCTGCCCTGGTACGGTCCATCTTTCTGTCTTGTAACCTGTGATCCAGTTGCAACATTAGGTTGATGTATTCTGCACAGGCTTCAGGAGGCTTGACCACTTGGGCTAACACATCCTTTAGTTCCCCCACGTAATCCTCGATAAAATAATGCGTTCCTTTTCTCCTCAGGCCAGTTGGTTTGTGCAATCAGGGGATTGAAAGTGGCTATATAAGTCAATAAATCCTGATTCCCCCGTCTTAAGGACAACAGTTCGTTATCCAGGGCCTGTGCCTTGCAAACAACTTCTGCAGTTCCCGTTGGAATTCCCCAAAGTTGTGCAGCACAGGGTCATCCTGGTTGACCAAGGGTATTGACCAGTCTGCTGCACTGCCCCCTAGATACGAAAGTACAAAAGCCACCCTAGAACTATCGTTCGGGAATGCACCTGGGCGGCACAGAAAGTGCAGGTGGCACTGATTCATAAATATGGTAAATTTGTTGGGGTCGCACGTAAACCGTTCCGGTGGAGCCAGCGGTACAGCCCCTGGAAGTACCACATGAACTGGTGTTGAGGGTGGCACAGGGGTTGGTGATATTCCAGGTAGTGGGACCTGCCCTGCGTGAGATTGAAGTACCTGCCTTGCCAACTCGTCAGTTCGTTCACGAGCAGTGATTAAGTCTCTTCTTAAAGAGTTTGTCTCTTGTCTGGAGGCATGCACTTTAGCCCATAAATCCCCCAGCAATTGGGCCAGCTGGTCGGTCTCAGAGGTATTCATAATGCCCAGGCAGAGATTCGGAGAGGCTTCGCGTTCTGTTACGCTCACCTGGTCTCTGCGGGGACGTTGGGGCACGGTTGGAGCCCTCCCTGGACCTGGCTCCCTCAGGTCGCTTCTCTCCCCCAACTGCTGTCTTTCCGTGGATCGGGAAGGCTGGTCTTCTTCCTGTGATAAGGTGAGAGGCAATAAGGATAGCGTGGTGGAGTCGCAGTTCTCCTCTGCCCTTTTGTGCCAAAATGTAGTGCGTAGGAAGTTTTCCCATGCAGGCTCAGCTGTTTGTATGTAAGGATGAGCTCTCTGTCCTGCTTTTCTTCAGCAGGGGCGCTGTGGATGGACCTAGTTGCATCACTGGTCCAAATTGTGGAGGTCCAGACCGACTGCGATTATTCCGTCTTGACGGCAAGTTTTTATAGTAATGGTTGTTGTCCGTATTCTTGTAACAATACTGTTTCAGAGAAGATTGTTTGTAATGGTATATTGTTCTCTCTCTCTCCCCTGTAGTGATGAAGATAACCCAGGAGCGCGTGATGGAGAAAAGAGTCTGCTCCGGATGATCCCACCGATGGTAAGTAGGTAGTTTTTAGGAATTGCACCAAGTTCGTGAGTAGTGTCGCTTTAGCGAGTTAAAGTCTATGTGACCGCTCACCTTGTGCCTTTTATTCCCTTGCAGGTGCGGCAGATCGGTGATGGCTGGTGTAAGGTGTCCGACTCCTGGCTGCCGGAGATGAAGATCCGCATGGAAACTGCGCCCGAGGAAGGCCCCGTGTTGGTGGAATTCGAGACAGGTAAGGATGCTGGGCGGTACCTCCGGAGGAGTCCGAAGGCAGGTAAAATGGATGCGGCTGCGGAAGAGTCCGGAGCAGATGACAGCGCTTCCAGAGATGGTGTGGCCTCAGGTAAATCGTGAGCAGCGACTGCAGAATGGGAAGCGGATGGTGATGCTCCCGGTGATTGTGTGACTTCAGGTAAGGCATGCGCAGCGACTGCAGAGTGGAAAGCAGATGGCAGAATCCAGGTAAGATGGTCGAGGTATCTGGAGACTGGAGATGACCGTGTTGAACCAGATAGGTGTTGAATGGTTCCGGAGACTGAAGGCGCACGTGCTGAATCAGGTAAGAGTCCTCTGAACGGCGGTGAGCATTAAGCTGCTCTCAGCAAACTAACGTGAAGCGCCAGTGGCCATGACATTATCCCCAACTTGGTAATGTGGAGCTTCTTTTCGGTGTCTATCTGCAAACTTTTTCTGTTGTTCTTTATCCCTGGTTAGTGTTTCTGTAGCCCTTTTTAGGGTTCGTTTCGTACAAGGTTTTGACAGCTGGCATTTCCAAATCGTCAGGAGAGTCAAAGACGGATGTTCGAGGGTGGCGACTTTGGACTGTATAAAACGGGGTCTGTCCAGTGCTAGTGTGGACTGAGTTGTTGTAGGCAAATTCCGTTATCCAGAGAAGGTTTTTCCAAGGTTCCTCGGTTTGTTGCAGCATGCACCAGAGGTATTTCTCTAAGGTCTGGGTGGTTCTTTCGGTCTGGCCATCGGTTTGGGGATGGTGACTCGTGGATTGCCAGAGGTCAATCATGGCTATTTGGCAGCCTCTCCTCCAGAGAGCAGAAACAAATTGTGTTCCGCGATCTGAAATTAGCACTGACGGGAAACCGTAGTAAAAATGTAGTTTTACAGCTTGCTCGAAAAACACTGGCGAGTGCGGAAGCAGTTGGAAGCCCCTTCAAAGGAATAAAATGGGCCATCTTGGAGAACAAGTCTACAATAACCAGAATTGTATTGAACCCGTTGCAAGAAGGTAGGTCGGTAATAAAATCCATTGACCGTGTATGCCATGGTGCTGGTGGTACCGCTAAAGGACGTAATAGGACGTAATAGCCCTGTGGGGCTTTGTTTCTGAGATGTATGTTGTGCGCACACCCCACAAGTGGCGATGTATTGAGCAATGTCTTTTCTCCAGGTTGGCCACCAGTAGCCCTTTTGGATCTTGGCCCGATTCTTGGTGATTCCAGGATGCCCTTCCACTAGCGATTCATGGTAATTTGCTATTATCTGCCTTTTCAAGGTTTTGTCTTGAATATATAACCTTTCTCAGAAATAAGGCAAATCGTCCTTAATGGAGTATTGGTTTCCTCGAGCTCGCCATTCCTGTTGTGCAGTTGGAGTCATTCGATATCGAAGATCAGTTTTCACTTCTTCCAAACAGGAGGTTACAGCTATTTGATTCTGAATCCGTACTTTGGATATAATGGCCACAGGTTAGGAGGTTGCAAAGGCTTCCTTGTCTTCTCCCATGTGGGATAGGGCTTCGGCTTTCCCATTGGGCACCCCTGATCTGTATGTAATTACAAAGTCATATTCTGCAAAGAAAAGGGACCAGCTGAGCTGGCGCAAGGATTGGGCCTTGGCTGTCTTTAGATATTGTACATTTCGGCGATCTGTAATAACCGTGACTGTGTTCCTGGCTCCCAAAAGATAGTGTCTCCATGTCTTGAAGGCCCCTTTGTTTGCCAATAGTTCCTTGTCGGTAATTGCATAGTTAAACTCAGATGCAGAGAACTTACGGGACCAGAAGGTTATGGGATGCAGTTGTCCAGTATCCAGATCTCTCTGTGATAAGACAGCTCCCATGGCAATGCTAGAAGCGTCTGTTTCAACTACATATGGCAGGTCAGGACGGGGATGCTGCAGAACTGGTGCTGAAGTGAAGGCCTTTTTCAGTTCCTGGAAGGCCTTTTCTGCCTCATGAGACCAAAGGAATCTTTTATTCTTCTTCAGTAAGGAAGTGCTTGGATGGACTATTCGCGAAAATCCGGGAATGATAATCGGTAAAAGTTAGCAAATCCGAGTACGCTTTACACCCCTTTGATGGATGTTGGTGATGGCCATTGTAGAATTGCGTCCACCTTGCGGGTATCCATATGAACACATCATGGGGTAAGCATGAAGCCCATAAATTCGACTTCAGTGACGTGTTCCAATTTGGCAAATAGCCGGTGTTGATGTAGCTTTTCTAAAACTGCTCTTACATGGGTGATGTGTTCTTCCTTGGATGATGAGTAAATGAGAATGTCATCAATGTTCTCAAGTGCACAAACGTCTAACAATTCGTGAAGTACCTCATTCATGAAGAACTGAAATGCAGCAGGTGCATTGCATAATCCGAAGGGCATGATCTGATACTTGAAAAGCCTGTACTTGGTTCGGAATGGCGTTTTCCATTTGTCCCCCTTTTTTACCCGCACCGGATGGTAGGCCCCTCATAAGTCCAATTTTTAGTGTAGATTTTGGCGTTCTTGACTTGATCGAGCAATTCTGGGATAAGTGGTAAGGGATACCTGTTCTTTACAGTGATTTGGTTCAGTGCTCTATAGTCTATACAAGTTCTCAAATCACCTTCCTTCTTAGGTACGAAGACGAGAGCTGAAGAGGCAGGGGACTTAGACGGGCGGATAAAACCGTTAGCTAGGTACTGGTCCAAGTAATATTTAAGATGCTGATTTTCTTGCTCAGTTAGAGCATAAATTCAACTGCATGGAAATTGTGCCCCCGGCACCAGATCGATTTGGCAGTCGTAAGGCCTGTGAGGAAGAAGAGTATTTGCTTGTTCCTTTTGGAACACGTCCTGATAATCCCGATATTCCAGGGGTAAAGAGCCAGAAAGTCCCAAGATGGATTTGGTTTTGAGTTCTTTGATCTTCTCTTCTTGGTCTAAGCAAACGTTAATGCATTCTGGAGGAAAATGCAGCACTCTTGTTCGCCAGTCGTTCCTTGGGTTATGTGTTTCCAGCCACGGCATTCCTAAGATCTGGGACTGCGGAGCTCCAATAAGGTCAAAGGTAATGTCTTCTTGATGGCCACCCTGACATATCAGCATGACTTTGTCGGTATGTCGCATCACAGGGCCAGATGACAGTTAGGACCCGTCCAACGCTGTGACGTTTTCTGACTTGAGCTTTTGCTGAAGAGGAAGGCCTATTTGTTCGGCCAGATTTTGATCAATATAATTTCCTACAGCGCCACTGTCAATATATGCCTCCAAGGCATGCACCTTTGTGGGTTGCTGATGGGTGACCAAAAGTACCAGGATGACCAGGTGTGAGGTCTGTACAGATTGCTTCTTTTCGCTCGACAAGTGGACCCCTACACTTGCCGGGCGCTGGAGTTTTCCTGATCTTGTTCCTTTTCTTCCTTCCCATTGTCAGTTGCTCCTACACTCCTTTTGAGGGGTTTGATGGGGCACTCTCGAAGGAAATGTCCTGCTTTTCCACAGTATAAACATAGTTGTTGCTGCCTCCTCTTCGCTCACTCTGCCTTGTAGATAGGAGTGCGTATTCCTCCAATCTGCATTGGTTTAACTGGTTCATGGGTTTTGGCTAAATTGTCCCGGGGTCGCATATAGACGGACCTCCCTTCATTCCTTGAGCTATCCATTCTTCGATTCTTCAGCCGGTGATCTAGTTGTACCGTCAAATTTATATACTCTACACACCCTTCAGGAGGATTAACGACTTGGGCTAACACATCCTTTAATTCCACACGCAAACCCCGATAAAAGAGCGTGGTTCTCTTTTCTTCTGGCCAATTTGTCTGCGCCACGAGGCGATTGAAGGTGGCGATATAGGTAAGCAGGTCTTGGCTCCGCTGTCTGAGGGACAACAGTTCAATGTCCAGTGCTTGGCCTTGGGTATGTCTAGCAAACAACTTTTCCATTTCTAGTTGGAAATCCCCAAAGTTTCGGAGCAGAGGATCATCCTGGTTCACCAATGGTATCGACCAGTCTGCTGCGCTTCCTCCTAAATAGGAAAGGACGAAAGCCACTCGAGCACTATCGTTTGGAAAGGCCCCAGGTCAGCACAGAAAGTGAAAACAACATTGATTCATAAATATTGCATATTTGTTTGGATCGCCAGTGAAACGTTCAGGTGGGGCTAGTGGCACTGCCCCCGGAAGCACCACCTGGACTGGTGGTGATGGCTGCGATGTAGGAGGTTGTGACATCCCAGGTAGCAGAACCTGTCCTGCGTGTGTCTTAAGCATTTGCCTTGCCAAATCATCATTTAATTCCCGAGTTACAATTAAGTCCCTTCGCAAGGAACTGGTCTCTTGTCTGGAAGCATGGACTTCAGCACGCAATTTCCCTAATAATTGGGCCAGCTGGCTGGTTTCAGAGGTTTCCATAATGCCCAGGCAGAGATTAAGAGAGGCTTTGCGTTCTGTTACGCTCACCTGGTCTCTGCGGGGACGTTGGGGCACGGTTGGAGCCCTCCCTGGATTCGGCTCCCTGGGATCGGTTCTCACCCCTAGCTGCTGCCAAGTATACTGTTCTGGATGCTGGTATTGCCCCTGCGGGAACACGAGAGGCAATGAGAAGGGTGTGGAGGTATCGTGACTCCCCTCTGACCTTTCGTGCCAAAATGAGTTAAGTAAGCGTTTACCCATATAGGCTCACCTGATATATAGTTAGGGCGAGCTCTCTGTCCTGCTTCTCATCAGCAGGGGCGCTTCAAGAAGACCCAGATGCTTCACTGGTCCACACATGTGGTGGCCCAGGCTGGCTGTGACCGAACCACTTTGAAGATAGGAGTCTTTGTGATGATTATTGTTCATATAAGTATTAATGTCTTGTCACATGATTTAAGTTCATACTCTTAATTATGTCTCTTTCTCCCTTATAGGTGATGGCAGCCCAGCGCAGCCGTTGCACCGGTGGAGGACTTCAAAGTGTTCCCAAGAAGATGACCAGTTAGAATCCAAAGGTAAGCGCTAGATGCGATGGCGTGTGACCTTAGCAAATGTCTCTATTAGGTTTATAACCTTATTTGTTCTTTCTTCCTGCAGATATAGTCTGGCGGCGCTTGGAGAAGAGTTGTGGTGCGCGGACCTGGCGGCGGGTGAAGGATGCCTGCGACCACGACGAAGATGGCTGTGTAGAACTTCTGAGTTGGAGTCCGATCTGAAGGTCAGGTAAGGCGTGCAGTTGGTGGTTGTATTCCACGAGCCAGGTAAGTGCGCCCTGGTCGATCGCGGATGGAGTCACTGCTAGCAGGTAAGAGACGCTTCAGCGATGATTCAGCTGGTTCTGATGGAGAAAACGGGTAAATTGTGCCTCCGTGATGGTTTGGCTGGCTATGCAGGTAAAATGCTTCTCTGCGATGGCTTCGCTGGACGACAGGTAAGGTGTTTCTCCGAGATGGTTTGCTGAGAGACAGGTAAGAGGCTTCTCCGAGATGGTTGCACTGGAAAACAGGTAAGATGCTTCTCAGGCGGCGTTGAGCGTTACGCTGCTTAGGCAGAATAACGTGAAGCCGAGGCTTGCGGGCGGTGCAGGCTTAAATAGCCTGGTCCCGGCCACGCCTCCGCCCCACGCTCTGCTAGGTGGTTCCACCCTGCCACTCCCAAATGAGCAGCTTAATTGATTCCTATGGCCACGCCCAGCCCAGATACACGTGGTTGACTGATGTGAGATGGAATGGCACGTGCCCAAGGGAAAAAGTGTGCAGAGCACACTTTCTTATGAGCCTGGCGCCAACTGGACCCTGTAGGGGATGTGAACTGGAGTTCCTGTCTAGTGGCCATGACAGCAACACCCTTGAACTGTGGTCACTTGTGCCTCTCTTGCTGTTGACACAATGCCTTCCTTACAATTGGTAAAGACATAATAGCTGCTTGTACTTCCTCTGGATTAATTTCCTCTTCCAACCCCTCCCTTTCCACTGGGTCAATTTATTTTTAACTGGCATTGCTTCAAATATGCCACATGAGATTCGTCATCTGGGGACTCGGTAGTATATAGTGCAGAGTAGTACTCCCTTTTTACCTGTATTATATCTTCCAACGAAGAGCTAAAGGTTCCCGGTCCCATTCTGATACGGAGGATAGCCCTTGCTTCCTCCTTCTTCCTCACCTGCTGCGCCAAAATTCGATCTGCCTTGTTTGTCTTAATATAGTAGCACTGTTTTATTAATAATGATGACTTCTCAGCTTGCCTAGTCTGTGGTAGATCCAGTTGTCTCTTGATGTGCCTAAATTCCCTCCTTAGGGTCACCCCCTATCTGTTTTCATTCTACTCATCACCCCCTTCAGTTGCGATTCTAGCTCGCCTCGTATTGAGGTGAGTTGCTTCTCTCGTAGAACCTTCCTTGTGATAAACTCACCCCCTCATGGTCACCTTAAAGGCGTCCCACACCATCTGTTCCTGCATTCCCGTAGTCCTGTTCATTCAAGGAAAGTCCCGATTTTACCCCGTAACTCATTGCTTATGACGGGGTCCCCTAATACATTATTTGCGCATTTCTAGCGTCAAAGCCCAGACCCTCCTAGTTCCTGCTGTATGTCAATTGATATGGGAGTGTGCTCTGATAGACTAATGGGCCCCAGGTCAAATTTGTGTACTTTCCCCAGTAAAGTAGCTGACACCCATACATAATTGATCCGCTAAATTGGCCGATGGACATGAGAATAGAACATGTATCCTTTGATTCCCCTCTGAGTTTCTTTGCAAGAATCTACCATGGCTAAGTGGGTCATACATGCCTGCAGTTTTTGTTTTGGTGGGGCCTCTGTGAGTTGAGTTTACTGTCGCACTTCTCTCTATCAACAGATCCCATGCTACATTGAAATCCCCCATTATTATGATTTGTCCCACCGCAAAGTTTTTGAGGTTGGCCCACACCACCCACAGGAATCTATCTTGCTCCTTATTGGTGCGTATAGGGTGGCTGTCGTGTACCGTAGACTCCCCCAATGGATACGGGCAAAGATATATCTGCCATCTTTGTCCACCTCTAACGCACTTGTATGCAGTCCTACCAATCCCTTAAAAGCTATAAGGACCCCTCCCGTCTTTCCCTGATTGTTAGTTTGCACTATATTGGGGTACTGCTTGATCTTTAATTTGTGGCTATCACTCTTATGTATGTGGGTCTCTTGCAGGATCACAATATCCGGTTTTCCCTGCCTTAAGAAATCAAACACTCTGCTCAGACTCAATCCTAATCCCCCCTACCCATGAAAAAGCCATGGGGGTTAAGTCACACTAAACACCCACAGATAAATTGTGCGAGTCTACTAGGATCCATACCCTCCTCTAATTCCAAGCACCAGGATCACTTCCCACCTTCCTCAGCACCACCCCTCGACCGGTCTACCTCCCTGTGAGTAATTACTCTTCCGTTGGCCAGGCTACTCCAAGTCATACCCTGCACCTCAGGACCCGGGTCATAATGTACCTATGTATACAAGGTCTTTCAACTTCGTTATATGTTTCTTTCTCGTAGTACATGGGTAGAACCCAAGAAGGCAGGCCCTGGGGACTGTACATCCAGTATGACATCTCCCCCAGACATTTTTTGCAATGTCTCCCCAATATTGTCGTACCTTCGGGTAAAACCATAGCATGTGGAGCATCCCCGCATCACTGTCCCCACACTTCAGGCAACTCTGCTTTTCTGACCCTTTAAACTGAGAGACCTTGCAGAGTGTTAAATAGGCCATATGTGTAATGTAAAGCTGTATTAACTGTAACTTAGCATTCCTGGAGACTGTTTTATGATATCCCGAAACCCTGCCCCACGCTGAGTCTGTGCATACCTTCCCCATGTCCGACTCCCATTTCTGTCTAATTGTTAATACCCCTCTCGTGCCCTTAGAGAGCAGTAGCTCATACAGCCGTGACTCCGCATGTCTTCCTTCGGCTCTATCACATATTGTTTCTATTGCCTCTTGTTGCTTCACCTGTTCAGTAAATTCAGGCCACCTGTGTTTGATCCTTCATCTTATTGCGAGGTACAGCAAGAACTGTCCTCCGGCTATGCCCATGTTTTCTACTAGTGTTTTGAAGTCTGTTAACTCATCCCCTTGTATCAGGTCTCCTATTGTCACTACCCTGGCCAGTTCCCAATCTCTTCTAATACATGATTTCCACTGTCTCTTGTCGGCCATTACTGCTACTAGTGGAATTTGCGGTTAAACCGATCTATTATTCCCAATGCTTTACAGGCTCTGTGCCATATCTGGATGTCTATTGTTATCAGTAATGAGTGACATCCAATATACGAGGCGGGTGTCCACAGTATTTTCTTTAAGTACAATTGTTTTATTGCTGGTTGTAATAAGTGTGTGTCTATATTGGGTTTGTCCGCTAACCAGCCGACCACAAATTGTAACTGGCTCGCTATAAACTAAAGTTCAATTTTTCGGTATTTTGATCCCCCCCTTCCTCATATGTTCTTTGGAGAGTACTTAGAGTAATTCTATTGTGTTTGTTTTGCCATAGGAATTTCCTGCACTCCGTGTCCAATTTCTTGAAGTATTTTGGGGTATTATATGGGATGTTTGTGAAATAGTTTAGTAGCCTAGGTAGCACCACCATTTTTAATAATCCCGCCTTCCCCATTCATTTCAGTGGTAGTCTACTCCAGAAATGCATGCAGTTTATGACCCGTTAACTGCCTTTTGCGTTGTTCTACTTATTTCCGTCCGCCAGGTCATGAAATATTTCAGTCCCCAGGTATTGGAAGGAGTCATGGCTCCATTGTAATGTCAGCCTCGGTAGAAGTTCCTTTTTCATGCCCATTAAGCCAGCCAGGGGGAACAGGCAGGATTTTCCCTTATTAATTGTGATGCCAGATAATTCACTGAACTTATCTAGCGTAGCTAGAATTTATTGTAAGTTAACCTCGGGTTGCTGGACGTACAACATATCATCCGCATACAGGGACACCAAATGCCTTATCCCGTCCATCTCTATGCTTGCCTCTTCGAACTCGACTCTTATGTATGCTGCAATTGGTTGCATTGCGAGGATAAACAGTAATGGCGACAATGGGCATCCCTGTCTGGTACCTTTTTGTAATTTGATTGTAGCTGAATACAACCCCCCTGTTAGTATCCTCGCTTTGGGCCAGTGTACAGTAATTTAACCCATCTAATGCACCCATCTCCAGTGCCAACCTTGTCTAGAACTCTATATAGCCATTCCCATTGTACAGAATCAAATGATTTCATTGCGTCTAATGAAGCCACCGCACAGTGCGGCTGGTATAGCCTTGTGTTGTCTATGACATGGTGTAAGCGTCTCAAGTTCCAGGCCATATTCTTCCCTGGCACATAACTGGTTTGGTCTGGGTGTACTAACGTCCCTATTGTGTTCTGTAGTCTATTTGCCAGCATCGCCGCCAATATTTGACTATCCTGGTTTAGCAGGGATAGAGGCCTATATGAGCCACATTCCGTCTTAGGCTTGTTGGGCTTAAGTAATGGGACTATTACCGTCTCAATAAGGCTATTCGGCAATTATCCCTTCTCGTATGCTTCTTAAACATATCTAACATCACTGGTGCTAGATCGTCCCCGTATTCTTTATAGAATTCGCCCGGCAGTCCATCCAATCCCAGTTTCTTCCCAGTAGGAAAGGATCTGATTGTGGCCAGTATTTCCACTACTGTTATGGGGCCATCCACGGTCTCTGCCTCTTCTCCACTGAGGCACTGCAATGGAATTGATTCTAGGGTCTCCTGCAATTTGGGAAGCTGTACTTTGTTTGCATCCGTATAGATGTCAGTGCAATACTCATAGAAGGTCGAATTAACGTCCTCTTGCGTGTTGCAGAGGTGGCTTTGTCTATTACTGACCGAGCAAATGACATCTCGAACCCAATCGCTTTTATATAGCCATGCTAGGAGTCTTCCATGCTGTCTTTCCATATATCGCGCGTAATTTAATTTCCCAAGCCTAGCCCAGCATTTCATTAATTCTTGTTTTAATTCTACTTCCCTGCATCGATCCATACCTTCATTACTATTTAGTTTTTCTAGGTCTACCAGGTCTGTTTCGGCTTTGTCGAGCGCTCGAGTTAGCTCTGCCTGTATACCCCCAGACTTAGTTATGGCTTCGCCCCTGACTACCACCTGAAACGCCTCCCATAACCTACCCGAGGACTTCACGCTACCTTTATTCAAAGTGAAGTATTTGCTGATGCAATCTTTGATTTGCTTTCTAAACGTTACGTCTCAGAGAGCTTCACTTCTGAGCTTCTATGTTGGCACCGGTGGTCTAGGTTGTATCACCTTCCACTTGAGAATCAACAGCGCATGATCTCACAGGACTCGTCCTTTATATATTGTTTCCGTAAATTCCCCCAAGGTTTCTGTTCCCGTAAGAAAGTAATCTAATCTAGTATGCACCTCGTGTGGGGCTGAGTAATGTGAATAGTCTTGCTCGTCTGGGTGGAGGTGCCTCCATATACCTGCCGGTGCAAAGGTGTGTAGTAACGTTCCCAGTACTTTTGCTGGGAGGGACGGTTTCTTAAATTTCGAGTCAGATCTGTCTACCATTGGGTCAAGCGTACAATTATGATCTCCGCCCCATAATATAACACTCTCCCTGTGTGACCATATCCTAGTATACATAAACCTAAAGAAGGTGGGCGTGTCGGGATTTGGTGCACAAGTGTTTACAATGCATATTGATCTATTCTCCAGTATACCCTGTGTTAGTACCATTCTACCCTCTCCGTCTATCTTGGTCTGCACTATTTGAAAGGATAGTTTAGGAGCAATCCAGGTCAATACATCTCTGAAGTATGCTGAGTATGCAGAGCCTATCAAGTGTCCCCTCCTCCCCCCATTTCCTAGGCAATGTTAGATGCTTTAGCAGGGCCACATCTATTTTCTGTCTGTGCAGGTGTTATAACCCTATTCCTTTTGACAAAACTGTTCAATCCTCTCACATTCCATGTCACCAGCAGTGTGCATGTGTTTCATTACCAGAATCTTGAAATTCAAGACATCGATCGCACCATGTTGCTGAACGTTAGTGTACTCCCGTTTCTACTTCAGATCACCGTAATTCGACAATGGCCATAACTCCCACTTAACTTCCACTTCCCCTCTATTCCCCTTCCACAACTCCCCAACTTGAAACTGTTACCCAGCTTTGACCAGCATGCTCAGGCATGCTTGCATATTGCACCCTGTTTCCCGAAACCTCCCCTGTGGCGTCAGTGTACTGCAAGTGGGTGCTCTCAAACTAGCACCCTTGGTTGCTTCCAACAAGGGTTGTGATACCAGAGCCTTTTTTGCCCTGAACAATGTTGCAGTGACCTCTTTTAGTGCTTCCTGCTAAATTGTGCTTCCTTTTCCTAAAAGTGCTTATCAAGCAATAATCCATTATCGTTAGCTCCAAGCATCTGCAATAGCTTAGTTGGGTGCCATTGCAAGCAAGGCTCGAGTCTGTTAATGTAGTTGCATTCTGCTACATCCGCTTGTCCGCTGGGCCCGGGTCTGTCTTTGTGCTCATGACCCCGCTTCTTCTGATGTTGGCGTAATCCTTTCCTTGTGCATCCAATCCTGTGCCTCTCCGGGGCTGTTGAAGAACAGAGAGCGACCATTCCATAGAATTTTTAGTCGAGCCAGGTAGATGAGCATATACTTGAGTCCAGCCTTTCTTTAGTGGCGCCAAACTGGGCCCTACGTCTCTGTACCTGGAATATGTAGTCTGGGTAGACCGCAGGTTTCACTGACGCCCTCTGCATGACACCTCCGATCCTCGAGAATGCAAATATTTTCTCTGTGTCTTTGTAGTTGAGGATTTTTGCTATTATTTGTCGTTGGGGTGCACCCAGAGGGGGCTTCTTATTTAGGGCCCGATGTGCACGCTCTATCGTAAAGCCTTGTGTCCAGTTGCCTGGGCTCACTTTTTGTAATAACAGGTTTTCTACGTATACTGTTGGATCCATCCCTTCCTTTCCTTCCAGCAGTCCCAGCTGTCTGATCTTATTCCTGCAGTCCCTTGCTTCTGCATCTTCAGCTCTATCTTCGAGCAGTTTCACTTGTTGTAATATGTGGACGTCAGTTTACATTGTCTGGATGTTGCCCCTGTTCTCTTCCACCTTTTTCTCCATGTTGCTTGTTTGTTCCAGAAGAGCTTGCACGTCTTGGCGCAGCAAGCTTATATCTATCCCGACAGCATCAATTTTAGCTTCCATTGCAGATTTCAGCACAGCAATGACGGTCAGGATCTGTTGTTCGACTTCTGACTGTGTTGGTTGTGAGTCTAGTCTGTGTACCATATCGCGATTGCTGTCTTCTGGGCACTTAGTAAAGGATTCCAGCGTGGTCTGCTTGCCCTTTCCTTTGTTTGGTTTGCTTGCCCTCTGAGCTTAGGGAAGTGCCTACAGTGTTCCTGTCAATAGTGCTAGTAATAATGCTAGTAAGACTGAGATTCTACTCATCGGCACACCCACTCCCTCCTTCCCTGCAGCTCTCTGGCCAGCCTCTCTTGGGCCTCTTCCTGCTCCTACCTGCAAGGCAAAAAACCTCGGGGTCATCTTTGACTCCACACTCTCCTTCTCCCCTCATATATCTGACGTCTCTAAGAAGTCACACTACCAGCTGCACCTCCTTAGAGGTATTCTTCCCTTCCTCTCCTTCCCCCAGAAGCTCACTGTCTCCCGAGCCCTGGTTCTCTCGAAGCTGGACTACTGTAACAGTCTCTATCTTAATCTGCCTGCCTCCACTCTCCGCCCTCTGCAACTCATCTAGAACAGAACTGCGAGACTTGTCCTTGGCCTCAAGCCCAGGGACCGTATCTCTCCAGGACTGAAATCTCTACACTGGCTCCCAGTGGCTGCGAGGATTAAGTTCAAAACCCTCTGCATTGTCCACAAGGCCTTCTGGGGCCTGGGGCCTAAATACCTGCAACTCTCTCTTCCTAAATATCTTCCTTCCCGAGCCCTTCGCTCATCCGTCTCCAACTCCCTCAGGGTCAGCCGCTTCTCCAAGCAACGAGCTGGGGCTAGATCTCTCTCCGCGGCAGGAGCCTCCCTCTGGAACAGCCTTCCTGCCTCCCTGAAACTTGAGGAGAACCATCTCCGGTTCCGGAAGCACCTCAAAACCTTCCTCTTTGCTTCTGCGTTCTCTCTCCCTCTCCCCTGCTAAATTCTTCACTAAATTCTGCACTGAATCTGACACTTGGCCACTCTCACCGACCTCGATCCTGGGCCCAGCCACTCTCCACTTGCACTGCCTCCCTGGCAACCCCTGCACTGCGGGACTGTCTCTGTATCCCTACAGCCCCCCCTTCCCAGCACTTGTCTGCACTTACCTTGCACTTGCCACCAGCTGGCCCTATTTATTTATTTATCTATTTATTTCTATTCTACTTACCTTGTACTGCACTTTTCCCTTCCCCCTACCCCTGCACTTGCGCGGTCTGAATGACACCTGGCCTAGTAGGATCGTTGTCTGTCCTCCCCCTGTTCCCCCCTCCCTGCCTCGTCACGCCTTGAAACACTATAGGCGCGTTACAAATGCCATATCATATTATATCAATACTATGATTGCTGCGCTTTGTGTTTTGCGGGAAGGAGTGGGCCCTCTCTACTGCGGTCTTTCCTGTTGGGCGTCAGCAGAGTAATAGTCCAGACTTCAGTGCTGCCATCCCCAATCCGTGTTTTTATGCTGACTTCTTGCAGGTGGTGGTGTCAGGGCAGTGCCCGTGCCGCTAAGTTATTTCCTTTGCGCTTCCTGCAACCTAGTTTACTCTACGTATCCCGCTGCGAGGAGAGGTTGGGGGGGAGGAGGTAGCTTGATTTTATAGTCCCCAGTGTGACCTCTCACTGTGGCACTCCCCAGAGGCAGGATTCCTCTGTCGATACCTTCTCATCTTCCTCTTGATGTAGCTGCGTGCCTCTTCAACGAGTAAGCAGCGGCACACTGACGGGTGTCTTTTGCAGTGCTGGAGGGCGGCTTGCCTCCCTCTAGTTTCTCATCTCTGATTCCGCCTGTCCTTTCTGTGCCTACCTCCCAGTGGCAGGCATCCGCAGCCCAGTTCCTTCACCGGACTCAGTGGGCTGCATCTGCTCACCCCAAGCCCCCATTGAGGCACCTGGTCCGCTCTGGGTCCTCTGGGTGCATTGTTGATCTCGTCTCCGTCTGTCCATCCTCACCAACACTGCTTGGGATCTCATGGGCCGAGCCAGGGAAGGCAGTGTGTCTTCCTTCCTCAGCCGCGTTGCACAGCGCTGTCTATCGCCACAGCGACCTCTTCTTCAATGTTACCAGCTGCCGGCTTCTATTTTCCATGCTCCGCAGGTCCCGACACACAACAAAAGGGCTCTGCACCATCGATCTTCGTTGTCTGGGTCTTAATTCTGCACACCCAATACTGTCTGCTTTTTGTAGTGTTTGCTATCATCAAACAGCCACCTTATTCTGTGGATGTTGTTGGATCAAGCAGGAGCTCTCGTTTGACGTCCTCACTGCATGACTGCTGGCCACGCCCCCCACCCACCTTCCTCGTCTCAGTTATCAACAAATCACTCCCTGTTCGATGTTGGGGACTGTATGAAGCAGACATAACAGGAGTTTGAGGGAGAGGGTTCAATATACCATTACGGCATGGGGAAGAGAAGGAGTATCCATGAAAGGAAAAGGGGGATATGTGTCTTCTTCCAATGATGTCTTGTCATCCCCCTTAGGGTTGCCTGCCCCCATGTGGTCCTCCCTCATATAGCCACCCTCAGGGTCAGGATCAGGTAGAGGCGGCCATCCCCTGGCCACATGGGAAGAGGCTATCCCAGGGAAAGGAATTATGACACCATTAGAATCATCACAATAGGCATATCTTAATACAATTAAGTTTAAATAATTTGCGGTGTGACTTTTCTACAACATTTGTTATTCCTTGGGGTCTCTATGAATGTATCCTATTCTCAGAAGTGTTATCCTGTGTCAGACGTTGATATAGGAAACTTGCACCAACAGCCGATTTGCCCTTCCGCTCCTCTGGGCTAGACCTGGGGAAATCACTGAATCGATAATAATCACTCATTCCAAGGGTCTCAGGGTTCCTCTTACCTGGTGACCTGTTTGTGGCTCCCTCAGTGATCACTGAAAAATGTGCATAGCGCCCACATCTGGAAACCAGTGCCTGCTTGCTGCAGAACTATTTCTTTGGTTTGAACGTGTTTCTTTTCTGACTTAGCTTGCCAGTCTTTAATTTGTGTATTTCTTCATCCATAGGCCTTTTTTTGTATTTAAGGAACTCTTGAGGGCTTCTTGCTAATGGTACTCGAAGAGCTGCTCCTAGGGGGGCTTTCACAGTAAGGCAACTCTCTTCCAGCAAAGATGGCCCCTATACCAGTACTGTTCTCTCTTGGTTTCTCCTTGAACTTGCCAGCCTTGATAGGCAAGCCATACCTATTATTGCATTTTTCTTTCTAGATTGCACTCTCTATTGACTCTAAAAAAAACTCTTACTTAAAACTGTATTACTTACCGTAAACATTTGACATCTTACATTTTGTATTGCTTTTTTTTTTTTTTTTAAAATCTCTGCCTTTACTTACATGAAAGATTATATTTTTTGAAAATATAGCATGTGGACATTCTCTTACGTGAAAATAGATGGGATTTTGCAAATCAATGGGGTTTCACAGATTGGAGGGGTACCTCAAGCTTACCTTGACTACCAAGTGGGTTACCACGTTCACAACCCAGGCTTCCATATTCCCCACAAAGATGCTCAAATATTAGTAGACGATTGCCAGACGATCCCTACTGACTTGATCTGTCCCTTACCCTAAGCGGGGGACCTAAAGTCTATGGCCTTATTTAAGTCTCTCCCTCACAGACTTCTTAAGGGATCTAACCGGGTTTTTCCAATTTAGCCGTCTCTTTTCTTACATTGGTTAACTCCACAGATTCTGTTTACTTGCCTGTTTCCTCTCTCTCTTACACTCTTTTCACTTCTGTCACTCTTTTTTATGTCTCCTCCCACCTCTTTCTCTGTTCTGTGCATCCTGGCCTTTCCTTTCGCCCTCTATCTCCCCACTGAGGTGGGTCAGAAGAAGAACACAGGCTCTGATACGCCATTGTACTGTTAGCCTTGTTAAAGAATAAGATCATGCCTATATTTCCCTATGCTATGGGGCGTCGCTACCTAACAAACTGGCTAAGCTGCTCGGCAGTCATCAGTGAATGTCTTAACAGAATCTGTACACCCTCCAACTAACTCTAACTGACCTACCACTAAGATGACTAAGGCCAGGAGAATGACTCCCTTCTCATGGGTGTTTGCTTCTCAAACACCTCTTGCTCAATAGCTGATTTTTCGTCTCTGGTAACTGCTTTGATCAGATCATACAGTTTGCTCAATACTTTACTGTGCTTTTGTTTCTTTTCTTCTTGCTTAATATTCTCTGTAAGTTTACTGTGCACTTGTTTCTTTCTATAGAGAGTATTTCTTCTCTCTTCCCATGGTAAAGTTATCCTATATTTATAACTCACTCCTTTTTGTATTCTTTTCCCTTTTACACAATTCACAATCCTTGATTCCTTTCTGATGTCTGTATTGGGACAGGTACATAGATACAGCCTTATCCTTGGGCTTTTTTAGAAATTATTTTACTCACTTCTTCTGAGGTACTTTCTTTGCCTTGACGGATATGAGTAGGAGTATCCCAATAACGATTCTCATTAGTTTCTCTATGTTTCAATGATGCAATCTCTTTATCTTGACTGGGTGGTCCCATAATGATTCTCATTCACTCTTCTGGCGGAGTTGGAGAGAGATGAGCAGTCTGTGCAGGTGGAGGCCCCTGACTGTTTTTTCAGTGCTTGTTAAAACAGGAGGAGCTGTCCTTGAAAAACCCTCTCCTACTGCGTAGCAGAACAGAGTTGGAGAGAGAGTTGAGCAGTCTGTGAAGTCTGTGCGGGCTGTGTGTCTGTGCGGCATTCCTGCTGATTTGGCTTGATTTGCTGTGGGCTTTCTGCGGTTCCTGATATGCGCTTTTGCTGCTCACGTGACCGAGGTGAGACCATTGAGTGGAAGTGAAAGTGTTGGCTCTGTTCTTCTTGCACAGTAATAACACGTCAAATCAATTGTATTAGCTCCTGGCTTTATTTTTGTGGGTAATGGCAAACGCACATTTTATCAGCACTTCCCAGTGTTAATATAGGCAAAGCAAGGGGGGGAAGCCCTCGCTTGGACTATTTGGTTTGCTGACCTTTTACTTGACTGTATGTTCCCCTAAAGTATCTGCCATAAAGCGTTTTCCCCTGTGTGCGATGGTGCGGTAGAACAGTGACCGCGGGTATTACCACTGTGGTATGTCACCTTCGAGCTGACTCTTTCACTGGTAGGAAACAGAGACCGAAGCAGCGACGTGAAAAGAGCCACGCTGGCTTACACAGTCGACTATTGCAACCGCGCTGAAGAATCAAAGGTGGGGTCGGCTGGCTTGGGGGACCTGAGTACCAACTCTCGAGTGAGCATAGGAGCAACGTAACTTGTGTTTTATTCACGACTGTGTTATTCGTGTCTTGGTGTGGGTGGTGACTGCAGGTTTATGCCCCTGAGCCGCACCGCACCACTTTCTCTAGCTATTTACTGGGATTTGCAATAAAAACCTTGGGAAGACTTTATCCTTACGGGTTTTTATGATTTGGGGTAACTCCCGCTTATGAACAGCTGCAACCCCCAATTGACTGTATAAGTAGTCTATTCTCTATATTTATGTATTGATGGATTTATTGGTTTTATCCTTGTTTTACTTGTGTTTTATTTAGACGTCTCCCTTTTAGATAGTCAGACTGTGATTTCACTGTATTGTTAACAATTTTACACCTGTCGTGGCTGAGGATCTTGATTACCCACTAAAATATTTTTAGTAAAGTGCAGACAGAAAGACAACGAAATGCTGGTGACTGTGGGTCCTTGTGGGTTGATTTGTTGCATTTGGTGTTAGGCTTATTGACCAACTAGGAATACTGTCTAGCTGAGTTTGTTTGATATGGCATCCGGCCTAAAAAGTAAACTTAACTTGGAGGAGCCTGTGATGGGGAAGTCGTCTAAAAAGACTAGTAGTCAGAAGCTATTACCTTTGGCGGAAAAAGGCTCTCTAATAATGGTGACTCAAGTTCACGCCCCCAAAATGCTGATTCATTCACAACAGACGTCAAAGGAAGCCTTTTTTGACTCCATGAGGATAGCCTGTCTTCTCCGCTCTGATGTTGGGGACGAATCTCGGAATTTGCTGTGTGCCTCAACCCCGTTTGCCCTAAGGGATTGCTCTGAGCCCCGAGTTATGCCCTACCCTATATCGGGGGGCAGGGGGGGGGGGGATCAGGCACAGGACTGACTGGGCAGATCCAGGTTTAGTGGATGATCAGACTGGGGTAGCTCAGGGATGTGATAAGTCAAGCGGGTCGAACCTTCCCCAGGAAGAAATTACAGACCTGGAGTTATTAGCCTGTAGCGAATTATCTTTTTCTGGCTGCTTGATTGAAAAGGGGTCTGGTCCGGGCTCCAGTCTGGTGGGGGGGGGTTTAGGACTGGCTGACCTTGACAAAAATTACCCAAACGTGTCCCCAGGCGTGCATGTGGCGAGAGACCCTCTCGGGAAATAACAAATAGGCAATATATGAGAGGGGGAGGAGCGGACATTAAGTCCCATTCTCATTCACTCTTCTGGGTTTGAATATTGTAATCTCTTTATTTTGACTGGGACGAGTATGATTGGTCCCATAATTATTTTTTATTTATTATTGGATATTTGTAAGGCGCCTATACAACAAGTAGTGTTTCAAGGTCTCCTGTTGTCCCTGTTCCCTGTTGCTCTTACGAAGAACATCATTGGAGCTTCAAGTTGCTCTGGTCGGTTCTCTCTTTCGTTCAACTAGCCCCTTTTGTTCCTTCAGGGCTTTTTCTTCTTGCCGTCATATAGGAGGGTCGTATAGGGTTCCATGTCTTCAGTCCTGGAATAGATTCAGTGTTGTTTCTGGGCCCACCAGTCCACCACAAGCTTTTCGTGGTCTGGCCACCACTTTCTGTCTCCCTCCCGCTCTGAGTTGCAGGACGCCATGTGTCCGACGTCGCTACTCTCCTTCTCCCGATTGCAAGATGTAGTGTGTCTAATTCTGCGTCTCTGTCTTCTCTGGTTATAGGATGCTGCACGCCCATCTGTGCTTCTGTACCAGCCTGCAAGCCGTTTTGTACCTCACAGGTTTTCTCTTGTCTCCAGTCTCCTCCCCTCTCATGGGTGACATAGCCATATTCACAGAGATGACTTCACTCTTGGGGATTAAGCACAAGTTGTGTTCAGTGTACCACCCTCAGGCCAACTGAATAGTGGAAAGGCTAAATGGTGTTCTCAAGTCTCGTTTATCAAAAATATGTAGTGATTTGCATAAAGATGTACACTATTGCCTACTAATTGTTCTGTTTTATTTGACGAATAAGCCAGGGAAAAATAACCACCTTAGCCATTATGAGATTGTAACTGTGCGTAGGTTATACACACGGCTCTCACCTGCACACACAGCATCAGATACACGTAAATCAGCAGAGGTCCTGGGTGAGGAGTTTAGGCAGAACCTTATGGCCACAACCAAAAGTGTCAGAATGATATCTTCACAGGTTGGTTCTTCTCACCAACAGTATACAGGAGGAAGCGGCAAAGAATCAGATGATCTGCACAAGCAACAACTGTTTCATGTGGACCATGTTTTCATCTGTACCTTTGCGCAACACTGGAATCTGCAGCATTTCCATGGGTCCCACCACGTTATTTTCACAACTCCAACTGCTGTGAAGGTGGAGGGCTCAAGAGCTGGGTCCACAGCAGTGACATACAAAGGGATTCTGGTGCCCCTGCACTGGCACAGGAGCAAGCTCAAAGTTAAGTATGCCCTGAGGATTTTCAGTACATTCCAGTACAAAAGGGGGAGCGAACAAAAACCAGTAATTGTCATTTTCCAAGAAGAAGCAGAAACTTTGGATTTAAAATGTATATTAGAATGATGGATTATTTGTCTTTTTTCTTTCTCTTGTTATCATGTTTAAAGATGGCAAACAGTATGGATGTGAATGGTTTAAACTGATCTAGTACTGTGAAATTTGATCAAATATTATAGAGGTCACTAAAAAGTGCTTCTGGTGTCCCTATGGTGTTTATCCTAGATGAAATAGAGTTAGCAAAGGCACTGTGTCTAGTGCACCTAACTTTGTGCAGAGTCTGAGGGCAGTTTTAAGGGCAATCAATCACAGCATCAATTTTAACTGCTGACAAAGAATGTTCATCTACAGATCGTAAGCAGCAGAATAATGTGCGTTGTACGCAGAGTCCAGTTGAATTTAAAATGGGTCATCATAAACAGCCAGTGGGAGCAAGGGGTGAAGAGTTGCATAGCTGGAGGGATGAGGGGATTCTCAGAAGAAGGGGTGGCACATGTAAACCAAGAATGTGGAAATGTGTGGCAGAAGTACTTAAGATATCTGACATAGCTCAAGCAGCCAGAAAACCTTGTTAAAATACAGACACGTACACATTATTCTCTGTGTTTTATGGTCAATGGCATGTGCCTGTTGGCACAAATGGGAACTGCAGCTGCACGCTGCCATCGTTGATCTGGATTGATGTGTTTTGGACTTGTGGACAATATGCCTACAGACAATTGCCTCCAGCCTGTTAAGGTGTGTGCAGTTTCACCACACTACATGCGCCTGTCCTTGTTATTCCTAAGGAACATTTAATCCTTGCTTGCCCGATGCTCAAAGCCACATCTGTATCCCCTTTCTGCCCTGTGCCCCCTGTATCATCATTCATGGACACCTCAATGACTTTGCCTGATCGTGGAAAGGAGGGACTATTGTGACGGACCAAGTGGTCGAACTATATCTCAGCGTCATCTTCAAAAGCCCTGATGGTCTTTCCCAAGCAATATCGCTTATTCAGTCAGATGGAGTTGTGTTTCTCCTCCCTCCTGGCACATAGTGTCCAAGCTGCTGTGAACGCAAAGTGGCTCCAGGTGACCGGGTACAAACTCCTGTTATTTGTGAATTCCTCTGAATCAGCTTTCAGTTCCATCAAAGAAGTACTACGGGCCCTGAGGTTAGTTGCCTTGGAGAACAGGTATATATCCTCAGCCTCCTAACAGCTATGGAGGGAGGGGTCTGTCAGAAGCTAGGGAGTACCTGCTGTACATGTGTGCCTCCTAATGATTTAGAGAATGAGACTCTGACACAAACCATCACCATTTACACAAGCTCTGGGTGGTCATGGATCACAAATGACCCTTGGTTGGACTCTTTGTTCTTGGGTGCGGTCTTGGATGAGCCTGTCAAGATTGGAATGCCAATTATTGTCTTTTTCTTTGTTCAGATGATTGTGTGGAGCAGCGGGTAGATTGCAGAAATGGTGGGGGGATGATTTGGGTTTGTTCAGTGAAGGAGTATGCCTATATTGGGACCAATGTGAGGATTTTTCCCTGAGAAGATTGATTGAAAGTTTATTTATATAGCGCCTATACACAATGTGTTTCAAAGCGCTTCAAGGCAGGGTGGGAACAAGGGAGAATACAGTGACATTCTTACAGGTCCTTGATACATTAAGAATGTGAAATTAACTATCGTACTCGGCCTGACGACATTTCAGATAGTGCAAGAGCTTTGACAATGATAAGGAGGAGAGGGGAGTGGGAAGGAGAATGAGAACAGACAAGCGGCTACCGTACTAGGCCTGACAACATTGCTGGTAGTGCCAGAATTTTACAAGAGTTGAGGGGGGCAGGAGGGCATGGAGAAGGAGAAGAACAAAACAAGCAACAATTGTACTAGGCCTGACAACATTTCAGATAGTGCTGGAGGGGGAGAGGGAGGAAAAAACAAGTGAGGGGGGAGGAGACAAACTGCAATTATACGGGTCGGGTGACATTTCTAATAGAGTAAGTGCTAAGGATATAGTGAGGGGGGAGAGGAGAGAGTTGGGGACAGCAAGAAGGAATTAAATAAGCAGACATCTCAAGCACACAACGGAGTGGGCGAAACACAACAGGCAGGCATACAGACATCACAAGAATACTACAGGGGGGATACAACAGGAAAGCATACAGGCCACCAAGTGGGGATAGAGAAAAGGAGAGAAGAGAGGTAAGGATTGGCAATAAAGATGAATACAACTAAGCTAAATGCATGAGAACACAGCCAAATTTGAGACTAAGCTAAATGCATGAGAACACAGCCAATTTTGAGACTAAGCTAAATGCATGAAAACACAGCCACATATGAATAGCAACCAGATAAAGAATCTAGTAGTGGGTGTGAACATGCAGTGTAATCAGAAGTGCGAACATGGGGGACAACAGAGAAGGAAGCTGATGCAAAGAGGGTAGAAACGTTTCCAGAGTGTTATAGAAGTCCAAATGGTTTTAAAGAACAAGAACTTGGTTTATTAGTTAACGTATTAACTAAAGAGGGGAATGTTGGGGTGGTCAGAAAATGCCCCAATGAGAAAGAGGGGTTCATGTTGCGGGCGCCATATTGGTGACAGAGGGAACGGCGACGTTGGCACGATGTTGCAATTTTACATGTATCTAGCGTAGTTAATGCGATAAGTGTTACTTTAGTGTTACCTTGTGTTTAAGTTGAGACATTTAGATTTGCACGCACACAGCAAGATAAATGTCAAAACTGCAGCTGAAATATACATGCAATATAGGTATGGTGCAACTAGAAATTTGACAATGAGGAACTTCCTAATGCGCATGCAGGAAAACTGATTTGGCATGAAGAAACCATTGGCAAGAGGATGCAGTAGTTCTGAACATATATGCACCGACATTCATACATGGGGGTCTTGGAGGAAATGTGTTTTGGTACAGTTGGGGGTACATGGAGAATGTACAAATCTGTATGCCATGCGCTTTTTAATAGTTTGGCCAGGCCCTGCAGCCAGGGTTTGTGAAGTGAACTCTGTGTGACTTGGAAAACTATTTATATGACTTGGCACTCCTGTGGAAAGGAGATGCAATCTTTTTAAATACATGAGTCTTTTACCTATTATTCAGGGTAGCTTGGCCATCTGCTTTTGACCAAACAATAAACCTGGGGTGAAGGGACACCTAAGAGCAGAGTTGACCAATAATGTATGGGTTTCGATAATTTTCTCAGGTTGTGTCCAGATGCCCTGCGTGTTGAATTGGTAGTTATTTAGATTATAGTGAAACAAGGACGCCAGCAAGTTTGGGTGGGTGAGATAGTTATCACCAGTTGAAATTAAACTGTTTATTCTCCCCCTCCCCTTATTGTTTGAAGTGTCCTTGCAAACCATGTGCATCACATCTGGGGTTAGAAGGTCCCAGGCCAGCTGGAACTTGTAATGAATTATGTTTGTGTTCAAATGTGTAACTATGTGATGATGTCATGACCTACCACGGACAAATCCCAAAAAGGGGTGTGCTGTAAATATAAGCTGATGAGGGTAGCTGGATAAATGTGACCAATGAGAACATGGGAATTGGAGAAGAATGGATTTCTTTTGTATAGGTTTGATCAATCGTGTGGGGGGGATGATTTGTAATAAAATATGTAGGAGTGTTTTAACTGTTGTAAAATGTATATAATGTGAAGTGAGTGTGTGGTTTCGGGGAGACTCGGGTTTGTTTGTCTCTACAGCGTCATTTACACTTGCTTTTTAAGTGATGGGTCTATTTTGGGTTAAGGTGATTAGAGGCCCATTCACCACTGGCATTTGTTTGCCTTCAACTTCAAAGGAGTGCAAATGTATTGGAAGAGAATGCCAATGGGGTATGTGCATGCACCAACCGTTTTTTCACAGATTTCATATCAGGATATGCCAGGACTAGTGTTGCCTGGTAACAGTGAGCTAGTGATTTATGTGGATGACCTGCTAGCCTGTTCAAAGACAGAAGAGCTGTATGTCCTAGAAACTGTGCACCTGCTCTCTGCAATGGCTGAGAAGGGCCACAATGCCTCCAAAGCTAAGTTGCAGTTCTGTCAGTCTGAGGTCAAGTACTTGGAGCACATCATGAAGGAAGGTAGCTGAACCATGACCGAGTGAAAGTAATAGCTGCCCTGCCTCCTGCAGTGACCCAGAGCGAATTGAGATCATTCTTGGGATTAGTAGGATATTGCAGAGAGTGGATCTGTGATTATGCCCTGGTAGTGAGACCCTTGCAAGAAGCAGTACTGACTGAAAAACCAGATATTGTTGCGTGGAAACCCGGTCAGAAGTTAGCTTTTGAGAATGTAAAGGCAGCACTCTCTAGCACACCTGCATTAGGTCTCCCAGACTATGATAAAGACTTTGAGGCTCATTACGAGTTTGCCTGTATTCAGATAGTATTTCAGACACAGGCCATTTTTTGCTTCGGACATCTTGATGCATGACAGGCCTTTCGTTTTGGTTGCGGTAGGGAAATACCGCCTAGGTTAGGGACAGTGAGGCATTTTCCAATTCTTTTATTATTTAATAAAAGCTTATGGCAAACACCATTTGTCCTCTGTGTTTGCGTCTCATTCCTGGCTCTTCACGTGAAGTGGGTGCTGAGCACTAATACAGAACACAGGACTCTGCACTTGTTGTTCAGGTCTGCCCAGGCATGCAAGGCCTGCTCCCTTTATTAGTGAAGCCAGAACACATAACAATAATTCATTTATTACAGTCCAGTTGTGACATCACTCCTCAATAAGAAAATGACATCACTATGCAGCTTAATAACTTATTACAGTTGATTTGTAATATCACAATGCTGCATCCTGAGTGAGCACAGATGAGAATTCTGTATGCCAACTTTTCACAGTGGGCTTGAGGTTCACTTCTGCAATGCCAAAACATCTATTGCCTGCGACCCAAAAAGTTGCATATTTGTGTAATTTACATAGTCCCTCCCAACACCCTAGAAGAAAACAGTCCTCTGTGAACCCACAACATTGAGTGAGAATGTCATCAAAATCATAACCAGAGCACATTACCTTTTGTAACAATTTGTAATAAGTCAAATACATGTTTTTGCCCAATTCTTTAGCCAGAATGGGGCAAAGACTGGGAGGAAGCAGATGTGTTTCTCGCTGCTCCCTGGATACACAGGTGCTCTGCTCTCTGGGAAGAGGTAGCCACCTGATATCAGCTGTGCAGCAGTTGCTCCTGCAAAGGTATGTCAGCGATCCTACCACAAGAGCTAGTGGTTCATTGAGAAGAGAACCTAGACACAGGTTCTACCTGCCAAACCGGAGACCGGAAAATTGGCGTGAGGACTGGGTGCTTCCTTAAGGAGCATAAGAAGAACTACTCCTTGCAGGAGGAAGGGAATAAGAGAATATCATCTATCTGAAAGGGACCCTGAACAAAGGAGAGAGATCCCTGAGAGAAACAGGGGGCGTGAAGAAATCTAAGAGAAATGTGAGAGAAAGAGATGTATAGGAGAGACCCAAAAGAATCCTAAAAAAGATCAGAGGTCATGGAGAGCCCTCAGAGAAACAGGAGAGAATCAGAGGGCATGAAAAGACCTATGAAAAGAAAAGAGTGATTTGTTCTGAACAACAAGGGCCTGTTGAGAGTCCTGGAGAACTTGTGTTGACCAGAGAACCTGCACAAGGCCGAGTCAGAACCTGCAGAAGGCAGAGCCATGAGTATCCCCAGGAGATGACAGCTTACGGAAGCATCTGGTATTGGTTTGTTTTGTAGAATAGGGATAGACTTTGAAAGTATAGGTTTAGGAACATTTCTGTTGCTCAAACTTGGAGACCTTTTTGTTGTAGCCTAGGATTAGCCAAGAGGCTAATGTGTCTTTTGTATTTTATCATCAGAGCATTTATTTAGGTGGTAATCGCCCAGGTGGTGAGCCTTACTGGCTGTAAACAGCCGTCCAGTATGAGGAAATGATGCCCCTTGTCCTGGTCCAAGCACTGTTTCCAACCTTCTTGCCAGCCATACATGTTGCTAATGGTTTCCACCCCAAAAAAATAACAATGCTCACAGAGGATCATCCTGTCATGAAAGGAAAACAATCCCAAACAAACATGACTCCCATGGAAACAAGGAAAGGGTGCTAAAAATGAGCTAATTTTCTCTTTCCATGGCAGTAACAATGAATGAAGGAAGCCAGCCATTCATGGATAGTGGAGGTAAGTGTGGGGCTTCAGGGTAGATATTCCTCAAGCCCTGTGGTCATGGTGCTTAGGAGTGTCTTCCTGACTTCGGTACTGCTTGAGATTCCCTCAAGCTCACCAGACTCTCTAAGTGGTAGTTGTGACAGAGCATCCCAAGTCTAATTCTCAGAAGGTGGAGTTGGGTGGTTCACAGGTACAACACGCACAGATACAGAGGGCAGGTGACAAGATAGCAGAGATGCCAGAGTGGCAAGAAAAAACGTGTTTTTGGCACTTTTGAAAGATGGTGTGCCACAGGAAGAAATTGATTGATTGTTTTATTTATTTCTAAAGCGCACCGAACCCAGGGGTATCTGGGCGAATTGGAACATGTTACAAGCATTACACATAAGCAAAATCACAAATTACTGAAATGTACATTTAAAAACTGTGAAAAGAGCAGTAAAATCCAGGAATAAGAGGTGAAAGGAACAACATTAGCAGTACAGAGAGCAGTAGAATGCACTAAGTGATTGAAGTATGATCCTAATCTTGTTGTTGGTCCCTCGCAGTTAGCCAGGTAATGGATTTTCTCCTGAAGTTACAGAAAGACTGGATAGTCTTGAGGGAGGGTGGGCGTGTAGTCCAGAGCTGGGCCATCATTACTGGGAAGCTACTCCCCCCTGATTTTTTTTGTTTGAATCTGGGGACTACCAGACAGGGGGTGTTTGTGGATCTGGTGACATGTGCTGAAGATCTTTTTACCTCTTTCGCCACTGGGATGTTATTCCCATCGTCATTCAGGCAGAGGCCATGGGTGGCCATCCATGCCTGCATGATTAGATAGATTTTATTCACTACCCGTACATCCGTGTCATAATTACCCGTAAGAGGGAGGAGGATCTGGGTGTCATCTGCATAGTTAGTGTAGGTGACACCCAGATGATCGAATAGAGGCTTTGTGAAATATTGTACATAGTCGGTGACATGCAGGACCCTTGAGGGACTCCACGTGTTGTGGGAATTGGGTCAGCTGCTGCCGACGGTGAGAAGACTCTCATGGTCCTATTGTTTAGAAAAGATTGGATCCATGTAATTGCATTCTGAGAGAAGTGAGCTGCTGTGGCGAGGTGATTACATAGTACTTTGTGGTGGACCAGATCAACGTGGCCGAGAGGTCCAACAGTAGCAGCAGTGCAATTTTCCCCTTATCTTTGAGTTCGTCAATCTGGATTTTTAAGTCAATCAGTGCTGTTTCGGTCCTGTGTTGAGGTCTAAAGCCAGATTGCTGAGTCCCTAGAAAAAGGTTGGGCTCTAAGTATTCCTAGATCTGCAAGTATGCAACCCTGTCCAGTATCTTCAGTAGGAACCGGACCCTAGTGATTGGCCTGTAATTAGTGGGAATGGTAGGGTCCAAAGATTGTTTTTTAAGGAGCGGTAGAACCCAGGACTCCTCAAGGTTACTGGGAACAATACCTTAGGTAAAAGAGGCATTGATTAATTTGGATATGAACGGCGCCAGGTCTCTAGCGGCATCTTTAATTATTTGTGCCGGGCAGCTATCTCCTTGGTACCTTGATGGCTTAAGGGATGCAATAATTTTTTGAACCTCCGAGACTGAGACTTTAGAGAATTTGAAGCATTAAGATGGTTTGGTAGAAGGCTTTTGTGTACAAGGGAAGTATCTGAGTTTTGTAGGTTCAAATGTTTGTCAGTAATTTTACTTTGAAGTGAGGCAATTTTGTTGGAAAGAGCATTCTGAATGTTCGTACACCAGAGCTTGTCCTTTAGACAGGGATCTGTGGGAGGAATGGGTGTCTCAATTTCTCTGAGGATAACGAACAGCTCTTTAGTGCTAGAACTAGCTCGATTAATTCTATTGTTGTACGTCTCAAGTTTAGTTCGAAGTATCTCTTCTTTATATTTAGCAGATTTTATCATCAGGTTGGTTTTATTTTCTGCAGAAGGGAGGTGTTTCCATAGGGTTTCTAGTTTTCTTTTTTCACAGCGTAAGGGTTTTAGTTGCAGAGTGAACCATGAGTTTAAGTGAGCTCTTGGTTTGCCTTTGCCCATTTTGAGAGGGGCTATGACGTCCAAGGCTTTAGCCATAGTAGAATTGTAGGCATCTACTAACATATTTGGATCGGTAATGTCCCCTAAGGAGTTCAGGGTAGGGACCACATATGGCCAGATAGAATCCACCGTAATGTTCTGTTTGTTCCTTGTAGGGCATGGAGGCGCTGTTAGGTTGGATTTAGTTTTAAGGATTGCAGTTGAGATCAGCTACCCAATCTAATGTCCTCCCTTTGTCATGAGCAGGCTGGGTAACTCTCTGGTTAAAGCCATGTTGTGTAAGGGTGTTAGGCGCTACTAGTGCTTGGTGATTGTTAGGGTTGTTAAATCCTAAGTCTCCTAGTAGCAGTATTTGGGAGGAGGTTTTGGTATTATCCGATAGTAGTGTCATCATGTCTTCCTCAAAGGTGCCAATGGGCCCTGGATGTCTGTATATTAGATGTATAGTTAGGGTGCGGGAATAAGATACTGGTATTTTAGCTGTGAGTAATTCGCAGGATGAAAATGTTGGCGCAGGGACTAATCTTAAGGCTAGGGTGGACTTTGCAATGATGGCAATGCTGCCACCTCTAGAATCAGCCCTGTCAGCTCTTATGATAGAGTAGTTATCAGGTACAGGCAGTAGGATTGAGGGGCCTGCTTTTGCATGCAGCCAGGATTCTGTTATAGCCAAGAAGTCAAGGTTTTCAGCTGTGATTAGTTCAGCGATATCTGTCGCATGAGCCACCATTGATCTGGCATTAATTAATGCACCCTTAATGGTTTGTGTGGTAGCGTTAGTAGAAGTGGCACTTAATTTATCCTGTTTCAGTATTTTATTGTAGTTGTTCGAGGTTTTGGTCAAGTTTTTACTATGTGCAACTGAGTTTTTGGGAAAGGTCAGGCTATGCTTGTTCTTAGTAAGTAGTGGATTTTTAAAGGAGGTGTTAAACAAGGCTCATGAAGAGTTGGGAGTCTTGAGCGGAGTCTGTTATTTCTATTTTTGGTAGAACAAGGTTTGAAGGCTGTCAATTGGATGAGAGGGCAGTTGGTGTCCTGGTTAGGTAGAGGCAGAGGGAGGTTTCCACCACTCGTAAGAGATATGTTAGGAGGCTTAGATTCTAGACAAAGCTTAGGTAAAATCTTGGTAGGCCTTATGGATGAGTCCAGGTGATTGTATATAAGCGAGGGTAGGAAGAGTGTAGCCTCAATCCCTTGTAGGTAGTTAGTATTGTTCATGGTTAGATAGTGGTAGTACAGACGTGGTGGGTGTATGGTTGAACTGAGTTGGTTTGAATCTAGGAATAGGCTTATCAGAGGTAACAGTAACGATAGCAGGGCATGCATGTTATAAGTAAGCAGCTGGTGCGTGTTGGAACACGTGTCTATGTCTAGTCAGATAGAGTACAGTATCACTGGCATGGAGCAGCATAGAGCAATAACAGATGCAATATAAGTCTAGGTATGAACAATGCAGCCTGTGAACAGTCTGAACTCTAGTGCAGCTAAGCAGTATTAAGGCAATATAACTCTTGTGCGCTAGGCAGTAGTTACGCTACGGGACTTGTGGGGCTGGCTAAATAATCATGTGAGCAATATGCATCCTAAAGTAGTCTAGGCGACATCAGTACGGTTAGGTCAGCATACAGTTAAGTCAGTATTAGGGTAACATGGCTTCTCGAGTGAACTCAGCATTGATGAGGGTACGTAAGAGCTAGTGCACACTAGACAGCATAAGGACAGGTACAATTTGAACCATATTACGACATATGGTGACAATTTAGGCATCAATAAAGATAGTCTTGATGCAAACATAATTGTGCGGCAAGTGACAAATAAAAATGTAGTAACAACACGTTAGTGATAGATGTGAGGCCGTAGATATTAAGTCTGAGGCTCGTGAATAGGCTACTCAACATCAAACAACAATGCACAGAGACCATACAATGATGAAATGCAATGTGAATTCAATTGATCTGTTATAGTTGGGGGCCGACTAACGATCTCTGTGGTACGAATGCAAGGGCATGCTAGGCATGATAATTGAAAGGATAGGTGTGTGCATGGGCTACACCAGGTGAAACAAGCGGTAGAGTGTAGGGCAGGCTCTTTGTCTCCTTCGGCAGGCGAGCGGAAGAGTACGAGGAGGACAGGTTTTCAGGTTTTAGACATATAGAACCGTGGTTTAACGTGCAAGTTATCAGTACTTCTTAACTTGGTGGTGGTGGGCACGGTGAACAAGGTGGCTGGGTCCTCGGCTCCTCCGGCAACAACAGGCAAAGACAGGAGTTGGCCTTGTGTCGGGGGCCTTATGGAGGAAGGCCGGCTCTCATCATCCGGTGAGGTTCATCGGATAAAGTTGGTCACAAGGGCCTATCATGGCGTATAAAGGCAGATTCAAGCGTTGCCTAGCAATGTGTAAACAATGTGCCGGCGGGCATTTTCTGGCAGCAAAATCACGGCAAATTCAGAAAATTCTTCTATAATTCGTCGGCGAGGCGGTAAAAGCTGCTAAAAAGGTTTCTTTCTTGTTAGGAGCAGCAGTGCATCATCATGAACTAACCTACTGCAGAGAGATGTATGAACTATACAAAAAGAGAGGGCTTGCTGGGGAAGAGCACTATAAGCAAGTCAAGAGACAGGTGGTGTCTAAGCAGAAAGGTGACACTTCACCTTCAGAGCCTCCTGAGGAGGAGCAGGGAGAAAGGCCTATGGGGTCTCCTTCTCAGTACCAGCCAACATATGCTAAGTTGAGAAAAACAATGAGTGCAATGTTGGAGGCTGAGTCTGGGTACACTCATTCTAATTTTGAATAGGATTATGGCCAAGTCCCAGTAGTGTCAGCTCACATAAAAATGTGTTGATGTAAAAATATTTTGGAAGCGTGGAGACTCACAAGAGGTCTGGGATTTGATTGACACCAGGCGGAGGCCTCGTTGATTCATGGGAATCCTTTGAGATTTAAAGGTAGACACTTTACCACTCCTGGACTGGGTGGAAAGGAGACACCCGCAGTACAGACAGGAGTGGAAATGAAAATAGGTAATTTGAAAAAACAGAAATATGAAGTATTGACTGTCCCGATACCCGAGTACATAATTCAATTTGACATTTTGGAAGGGTTGACTTTAGGGTTGGGAGATAAAACATATCAATTTGGAGTAAATTCAAAGACTTGTATGCCAGTTATTGTGGGTAAATTCCCTCTGGTGCACGTGCCATTAGCCACAACATGTGTGTCAATGAAACAATACTGCATTCCCAGGGGGGCACAAGGAAATTTCAGACACCATTAAAGGATATGTAGAGGTTGGAGTATTGAGGCCAGTCTCTACTGCTTGTAACAATCCCACCTGGCCTCTTAAAAAGGGGGATGGAAGCTGGAGAATGACTGTGGACTACGTAGAGTTAAATAAACACACTCTTCCTTTAATTCCTGCAGTGCCAGATACTGTTACCTTGATTGAGAACATACAGACATTTGAGGGAATCTGGTATGCTGTGTTAGATTTGGCAAATGCATTTTTCACAGTGGCAATTGCCGAAGAGTGCCAGGAGCAGTTCTCATTTTCTTGGGGCGGGCATCAGTACAACTTCACAAGATTGCCTATGGGGTACTTGCATAGTCCCACCCTCTGTCGCTGGCTGGTGGCAGAACATTTAGACAAGATACCTAAGACATACAGATCTCACATTACATTGATGATATTCTGAGTCAGGGCAAAGATGAGCGCAGTGTGCAAAATCAATTGAAAGCAATCACAGCGGGATTGAAAAAGGAAGGCTGGGAAATTAATAAAAAAAAGATTCAAGGACCAACTGAGACTGTGATATTTATGGCCATTCAATGGTGCGATGAGCACCAAGAGATAGTACCAAAAGCCAAGCAAAAGATACTTGAATTTACCACTCCAGTGTACAAGAAGCAAGCTCAGCATTTCATAGGGCTGTTTTGGTTTTGGAGACAGCATATACTACATTTAGGGCAAATCTTGACCCCACTTTACAAAGTGACATGAATGAAATATGAATTTTTTATTTTATTTTCAAGTTCTCTTTATTGGCAAGAAGTAGCAGCCGGTACAGTGCAAGTTAAAACAGTGACACACATTAGATGTTGAAGCTTGAATAATGAATTATAAATTCTACAGAAGGTCAGACACAGTTTCGACAGAGGTTAATTACAATAGAGCCATGCATCGCGTAGAATGATCCGCCCCCTGATCAGGAGAGGGAGGGGATGATGAGAGCTTCAAGTCCACCTTGCTGTTCAAGTAGCTACAAAACTCTGTCCATATGTATTTAGGGCGAGCATTAACAGGCAGCATGTTAATGTAATCTTCTTCGCAGGATTGCGTCCAGATGAGGGCCTTCAGCCACATTTCCAGGGAAGGGGGGGATCTGCGCTTCCAGCATTGCAGAATGCACCTCTTGGCCACAATCGCCGCCACATTCGAAAACTTCGCTTCCCGTTTCGCCTCAGCCCCCTCCCAGAGCCCAAACAGAAGAGATAGGGGTTCGGGATCTACACAGAACCCCACTATTTCGGAGAGGGTTTCAAGCACCGCATTCCAGAACGGGGCCAATGCCCCACAGGACCAGAACATGTGTGCGTGGTCCGCATCAATAGATCTACATCTTTGACACGGGTGGGGTTGATCCCGGGCAAATTTCCCAATCGCGTAAGGGGTGTAGTACAGGCGATTGAGTAGCTTGTATTGAATACATCTAACTCTAGAATTAAGAGAAACCTTGCGAGTGTGCCTGCACATTTTGGACAACATATCATCTGTGAAGTCTAATCCCAGATCCCGGCTCCAGGCGTCGCGAACTGTGTGGGGGGGGTTCAACAGCACGCGCCATCAACATTTTATACAAGGAGGATATGATAACCCTTCCGCCAGCGGAATTGGCTATATAGCAGACCTCGGGGGACTCGGGGGGTTCGTTTGGGTACGAAGACCACATGTCCTGGACTGCCGCCCTAATACGGAAGTATTGCAGCAGCTCAAGTGGGGATCCGGAATGCCCCAGCCTCCACGTATCTGGGGTGATGAATTTCCCATTCGGGAACAGGTCGGAGAATGATCTATATCCCAGTTCTGACCAGTGACGTATGAGGAGCTTATCCTGTGTGGGGGTGAGGCCCGGGAAAGACCAGAGAGGAAGCCATTTGTAGTACGGGGGGAACCAGAACCAGACGTCAGAATCCGCCGCCACGCTCTAATAGTAGAGGCCACTGGGTCAGCAGGGGCCTGCGTTCAATATGAGTGAAACAGGATCAAGGACATGACATTCACCTCCTCGGTCGCTAGGATTTCGAGTTTAACATGCGGGGCGGCGGGGGTTCCTGGTGGTGGTACCAATATGTAGCATGCAGGGCCTGGGTGGCTATCCAATACTGGGCGAGGTCAGGCGCGCTGAAGCCACCCCTCTGGTAAGGTAGGGTCATATGCTGCCACTTTCTGCGCACGGCCCCTGAATGCCAAAGAAAACGGGCGAACTCCGAGTGCAGGTCCGCAAAGTATTGTTTACCGGGCCAAAGCGGAACGTTAGCGAATACGTACAGGAGTTTAGGAACAATAATCATTTTTATTAGGGACAGTCTCACTGAAAGTGATAGGGGGAGGTTTCGCCATCTTTCCATCCTGGTATGGGCGTATTGTGCGGCAGCCCCATAGTTGTCAGACAATAAAGAGGATTTTGAGAGGGACACCTGGACCCCTAAGTATTTGATGCCCTCGGAGCCCATTTGAGAGGGAATTCGCATGCAGGTTGGGAGGTTGCAGGAGTAAGGGGAAAGATTTCTGATTTAGAGTAATTTATGGTGAAACCCGGGAATGTGCCAATTTTAATAATTTCACGCATGATCGGGTCGAGGTGGACTGAGGGGTCCCTAATATATAAAAGCACCTCATCGGCGTATAGTGATATAATTTGCGGGAGTATCCCGCAGGCGAATCCCTTTGCGCACGTGGTTGTTTCGTACACTATCGGCCATGGGTTCTATGGCCATCGCAAATAGCAAGGGAGAGAAAGGGCACCTCTGTCGTGTCCCCCTGTGGAGGGAGAAGGGAGCTGATAGGTGAGAGTTAACCAGGACTCTGGCCACAGGGTCAGTGTATAACAGTTTGATGCAGGACATCATGTATGGGCCAATCCCCATCCTCTCCAGCACCGCCCACAGATATTGCCACGAGACCATGTCGAGCGCTTTTTGGGCGTCTAATGTCACGGCCACCGCATTGGCTTTGGGGTCAATTCTAGAGATGACATTGAATAGTCGCCGAATGTTTAAGGCAGTGGACCGAGCAGGGACAAATCCGCTCTGGTCTGGGTGAATCAGATATTTCATGATGGGGAGGAACCTGTTTGCTATGATTTTGGCGAAGATCTTGGCATCGGTATTGATAAGGGATAGAGGTCTGTAAGAGCCGCGCTCATCCGGAGGCTTACCCGGTTTAGGAAGCACGGTGATGACCGCCTCACGGAGGGACCGGGGGAGGGTGGAGAGGCGCAGTGACTCCTCCCAAACCTTGTGAAGGCGCGGGGCAAGAAGAGCAACATGTTCTTGATAGAAGTCGGCGGTCAGGCCATCTGGACCGGGGGCTTTCCCTTTGGGGAGGGCTGAAATTACAGCGGTGATCTCGTCAAGGGTGAAGGGAGCATCTAGTTGTTCTTTAGTGGCGAGGGATACAAGGGACATTGGAATGCGGTCTAGGAGGTCATCAAGATCCTGCGGGCTGTGCTCTGGTTGCTGGGCATAAAGGGTTGCATAGAAGTCTGCAAAGGTCTCAAGAATGGGCCGGTCGGCCCAATGTCGCACTCCGTTGCTGTCAATGATACTCTCAATTCGAGCTCTGCCCCCCTCGGCCCGGGCGAGGCGGGCAAGAGTACGGCCTGGTCTCTCTCCTTCACCATACTTTCGGGCTGCAATGGGGCGGGCAAGGTATCTTATCTCGCTGTGGGCGAAGGCCTCGAACGTGTCTAGTTCAGTTCTAATCTGTGCCAGTTTGGGCGGAGAGGGGGTGGCCGCATACTCACGCTCTAGCTCCCCAAGTCTGGACTCAGAACGGCGCAGGGAGTTTCTAATATCTTTCAGGACCCCAGCCTCCCTGGAGATGCACATGCCCCTGATGAAAACCTTGAAGGCCTCCCATCTCACCCCATCCGTTGTGTCATGGCGTTTGTTACTCTCAAAAAACGAGGTGATATCTGCAAGGATGTCAGCCTTGAAGACTATGTCGTGTAATGCATCGGATTTAAACCTCCAGTTAGAATGCTTAGGGAGGGTCAGGTTCAAGGCGATGTCTAACGTGATATGGGAGTGATCGGAGAGTGTGCGAGGGAGAATCTGTGAAGTGAGTGTTTTGCCCATGAGCCCCGCAGAGAGAAAGAAAAGATCAATCCTGGAATGACTGTCGTGGACGGAGGAGTAAAATGTAAACTCTTTCGACGTTTGGTGGAGTACCCTCCAGGCAGCCACCAAGCCGGCAGTAAGCATGTGTGTATGGAGGCGGCGAGCGGCCCTGCACAAAGTCCTAGGTGCAACACCGGATCTGTCCAAGTCGGAGTCGAGGATGAGATTCATGTCCCCCCCCCCCATATGATGGGAACCCCAACATAGCCCAGGAGGATGTCAAGGATGTGGTCAAAGAAATAGGGTGCATCAGTGCATGGGGCATATGTGTTGACCAGAAGGCACTCTGCATTAGCGAGGAAACAGTGTAGGATCACATATCTACCCTGGACATCCATATGGCTGGTACGAAGGGAGAACGCCAAGGACTTGTGAATCAAGGTGAGGACACCTCTGGATTGTGAGGAGAACACAGTGTGATATTTGTTGGGGCCCCATGACGGGGCAAGAGAGGACGATAATTGTGCGAGGGCATGGGTTTCCTGTAAGAAAAGTATTTTGACCCCGTGCCTCTGGACGTAGGCCGTGAGCCTGCGTGCCTTCGTATAGTTGCTGAGCCCTCTGACATTCCAAGACATTAGCCTAATGGCCATTCAGTAGCAATTTAGGGGGGATCCGAGTAATGTGTGTCATATATTGTCGAACAGGTGCTGGCCACTTGTACAGCGGCCAGATGTGTCATACCCAAAGCTACCACTGTCTCACCATTTTTGTTATTATAACTTCCCCCGATAACACCTCCCCCCTCCCTCACTGCCACCCCCAACATAGCAGCGCCCAAAAACCCACCCGAAGTCTCATGGCTTTTATGCCAGGCCCAACGGGGCTGGACGAACTCCCAAACCAAACAGGGGAGCAGCCAGTGAACTAAACAAGCCAAATTCGGCATTGCAACTGCAGCAGAGGTAGCTGCTGCCGTGAGCCCGCTTACAATGATTGAGTTGTGGAACACTCCAAATAACATACAACGGCAACTAAGTTGGTTGTTAGAGAAGACACCTTAGTAGAGTGCGATATGCATAGGGTATAGAAGTACAGGATCCTAGTGCAGGTGCAGTATACCGAAGATTATACAACTGTGACCCATGTTGCGCTACATGAAACTTCACAACAAGTTACAAGTAAATGAATGCATAAAGAAGGATACATGAGATTACAAGGAAAATGCAAATGACCAGCATGGTAATGGTACAACAACTGATTCAAGGAAAGGGTGTATGGTAGGCAGGCTCAGCCCTCGTCCACAGGGTCGCCCTCCGACCCCGGGACGGGAATATGGGCCTCTATAAATTTCACTGCCTCCTCTGGGACTGTAAAAAAGTACAGTTTATTACGGTGGGTGAGCTTCAGTCTTGCAGGGAACAACATGGCGTATTCCACCTTCCTCTCTCTGAGCAATTTTTTCACACCATTAAATTGCCTGCGCTCCATTTGAACGTTCACTGAGAAGTCAGGAAAAATACGGATAGTCTGGGCTTCAAATTTCAATTCGCCCCTTTCGCGAGCCAACCGGAGAATGTGGTCTCTGTCCCTGAAGCTGAGAACCTTGGCAATGATTGGTCTGGGGAAGTCACCCGGCTTGGGGCGCGGGGCCAGTGAACGATGGGCGCGCTCAATAGTGAAAAACGGGGAGAGTGGAGGGTCACCCAGGAGGTTTCTCAAGAGAGTCTCGACCGCAAGCTCCATTTTGCCCTTGAGGGCCGCCTCCGGGACCCCCACAATACGGATATTGTTCCTGCGGGATCTGGACTCTAAGTCATCACATTTCGCTTTAACTTGTTTCATGTCTAGCACCAAGTCAGAGACCGTGCTCTGAAGCACGTGTACCTCATCTTCAGTGGCCCCAATCCTAGTCTCGGCCTCAACCAGTCTAGCGCCATGCTGATCCAGTTTGGTGCGTAGTGAGGCTACATTGGCATTTATGTCGTCCAATTTTTCGTGAAATGACGCAAAGTTTTTGGCCATGGTCTCCATGAGTGTCGTAAGGTCTGGCTGAGGAGAGCAAGAGGATGCATCCTGGTCGTCGTGAAGGAGGGCCGCCCCACCTTGGTCCTGTTTCGCAAGTGTTTTGGCAAACTTGTCCATTGCTCCAGCTCTATTGGCCCCACGTGCCTTGCCGGACATATTTGGGGGCACAATGAGATCAGCGGGGTATATAATGCAGTAAGTCAGCAATGGGGGCCCCGGGGATTTATGTAGGGACTCCGGCGCTCACTCAGGAAAGGGCCAGCAGCTGCCTCAGGGGCAGGAGCAAGGAGAACTCCCAGCCAGCATGTTCCAGGGCACTGGGTCCCCTCCGGGGGGAGACGAGGTGTCCGACATGGTGGTATAGCCTGGAAGGGAAAGTGACAGGTGGCGCTTGCCCCAAAATCAGGAGGGGCTGCAGCAGGTAAGATGGGGTTGCCTGTTGATCTCAGGGCATAGGCGCGTAGATACAAAGGAGGGAGATGCCCAGAGGCACACCAGCGCGAGGGGGATGGTCCCGGGGATGTCTGGTATGTGTAGGGGCCCCTGCGCCACGAGTGGTAGGAAAGGCGCAGCCCGTGGACCAGGCGGTCTGAGAGGGCGCAGTGCACAGTGAGCCGAACCCCAACCTCCTTACCTTAGGTGATCCCAAGGCCAACAAGGGACGCGGGGGGTAGAGGGAGCAATGCCAGGGAGGAACAGCAGGAGACAGGCCGTCCCAAGAAGATCAAAGGGCGAGTTCAGTCCAGAATGCTCAACGCAGGGGAGCTCCAGCCACCCCCGCGCAGCTGCAGGGAGAATTCGGCCACCGCTGGCCGAAGGCAATGCCGCAGCCCCAACAGCAGGGGCCTATGGTTGGAAGTGCCGCTCCAGCAGCACGCAAGGCCCAACGAGGGCCGGGGAGGCGAAGGATGTGCTTGTCGCTGCCCGCGGGGCCCAGCAGGCTGCTAGGCAAAGCTATGTAGCAGCCTCCTCCAGTGCGGGGACCCGGCAGCCGAAGGACGAAGGGGGGTCGGGGCCGCGGCCAAGCACAGGAGCGGAGTCGCCGAAACTCCCCAGAGACAGGTCCCCAAGCAGAGGAGCCGCCACGGAAGGCCCGCGGTGCGGTGGGAGACCGCCAGCCGCAGAATCGTTGCCGCTGTCCCCGATGCTCCAGGAGGCGGCGGATCAAGGAGCCAGGCAGGCAGGTAGTAGTGTGGAGCCGCAGGTACAGCGGGGGCTGGGGAGGATGACGCCGCCCAGCAGGAGATGAGGACCTGGCTTCAATGCGGGACGGGCGGGGAGGCGGCACGGTCCGCCGCACCAGTTCGCAGCACAAGGAGTCCAGGCCCGGAAGCCAGTCTGCACCGGACACAGGGGAAGTCGGGGGCCGCAGCTGGGAAACACGGCCCCGAAGGCCTAGACCACCGGGCGCCAAGGGCAAATCAGTCCCGGAGCCACAGATTTTAGCCGGACCTGGATCAAAATGTCGAGGAGTCCATGAGCCGTGTGATGAGCAGGGTCACAGCCTCGGATGGAGCAGAGATCCGCTGATTCAGACGGATAATCGGCAAACGGGGCACGGAGCAAGAGAGCTAGGCAGCCATCATACAGGCTGCTCAACAGCGCCCCCATGAAATATGAATTTGAATGGGGCCAAGAGCAACAGAGAGCATTTGACTTGGCAAAGGACAAAGTGCAACGTGTGCTTTATTTGTGGCCTATGAACTTAAGAGAAGTAGAGCTAAATATATCTATGCAGGAAAATTATGATAACTGGAGTCTGTGACAGAAGCAAGACAATAAGCGAGTCCCTTAAGGAATTTGTAGTAAAAAAGTACTTGAGGCAGCTGATAAGTACACTTAATTTAAGGACCAACTGCTAGCATGTTATTGGGCTCTTATTGATACAGAACAATTGACAGTGGGTCATGATGTACTGATTAGACCCGAGATCCCAATTATGCAATGGGTGTTGAGTTCTCCTAAGACACAAGAATAGGACACGCTCAAGAGGCAAGTGTAATCAAATGGAAATGGTACATTCAAGACAGAGCCAAATCAGGAAAGGGTGAAGTTGCAAAATTACATGAACAAGTGGCCAATATACCACTCATAGATTACATACCACAGGAAGTGACTGAAGTACATGAGTCCCCAGTGAAATGGGGAATACCTTATGGAGACCTGATGGTGGAGCAGACAGAGCATACTTGTTTTACTGATGGCTCTGCTCGATATGTGGGGACTGAGCGCTACTAGAAAGCAGTGTCAAATAATCCCAAGACAAAAAAGATCTTAACAACATCAGGAAAAGGGAAGAACAGTCAGTTTGCAGAACACTATTCAGTCTATCAAGCTTTGAAACGAGAGACACTTGGTCAATGTCATTTGTACACAGATTCATGATCAGTGGCCAATGGGCTAGCTATGTGTCTGCCAACATGGCAAAAGAATGGGTAGAGAATACATTCAAGAGAATTGTGGGGAAAGGAACTGTGGTAGGATATCTGGGAAATGTTATCAGAAAGTGAAGTAACAGTGTATCATGTGGATACACACTTTACTACTGGCTCATTAGAACGCTGGTTTAATTCTGTTGCAGATGAACACACCAAGATTGCATCTGTTGATGCAGAGGCTCAGCAGGACGATTTGGAGGGTCTGGCCAAGTGGGCTCACCAGAAATGTCGGCACCCTGGAGAAAAAGCTACTAGCAGGTGGGCACAAGCTCGAGGGATCAATATCCCTTTAGAGGTAGTGAAAACAATAATTTTGCAATGTCCGGTGTGTCAACATCAACAGCATAGACCCATCCCTCATATTGCTAAGAGGCAAGTTACAAGGTCAAATCTGGCAGATCGATTATATTGGTCCTATGCCAATCAGTAAAGGCTGTCAATGTGTAAGCACCATTGTGGATACCTTTTCAGGATATTTGATGGTGTTGCCATGCAAGAGAGCCACACAATTGAACACCGTTAAGTTGTTAGACCAGATTATATTCCATTATGAAGTGCCCTTGCAAATTCAGAGTGACAATGGCACACATTTCAAAGGCAAGCTAATTCAGGAGTATTGTCAAGAGACCAATGTTGAATGGTGGTGTCCAGTCAAAGGCTCGAAGCAAAAGGGTCGAATGCAAAAGGGTTGAGTGCATTCGACCGAAAACCAAAGGATCTACATTTATTTTTTTAGATATTTTTTTTTTCCTCTCTAGTGTAGCTTTAAAAGGGATTCTTCACCCCAAAATCCAAAATTTGATCCTTTTTTCGGTCGAATTGACTGGACCCTTTTGTCATTCGACCCTTTTTTTTCGAGCCTTTGACCTATAACCTTGAATGGCTCTACCATGTCCCTTACCACCCACCCGTAAGGGGCGGCCCTGATTGAGAGAATGACTGGACTGTTGAAAGAACAATTGCATAAATCAGTGAATGGTAGCCTGGTAGCTTGGCGTGAGCGTGTGCTTGATGTGGTCACTGTGTTGAATAATCATCTGGTGGCTGAGTGTGAGACTCCCTTGACACGCCTGCTGACGCCTATGGTGCAAATGCAACCTCAGTTAGCTAAAGAAACATTGTTCTACTGGGAGATTATGTCAGGTGCTTTAGCTCCTTACCGAGCAACTCCAGAATCTGCAGGAGTAGACTTCCATGCTCAGAGAGAACTCAGAATAGAACCCAGAAATCTGATTGTCATGGAGACTGGGATTGGAGTACACATTCCCTCAGAACATATGGGATGGATTGCCCCTAGATCTGGAATAGCCTTGAAGGGCATTCAAGTGCTGGAAGGAGTGATAGATGCTGCCTATCAAGGAGAACTAAAAGTAATTTTAATGAACAGTGAATATCAGAATTTGCCTATTGAAAGCAAGCGTCCCAAAAAGGCATTACCCTCCCCACAAAGAGAGGCAGTAAAGGACACACCCCAGGAGGGAATGAGACCAAGACCAAGTGCGGGTGAAAGTAAAAGGTTTTTTATCTAGTAAAATAGGGCATGCAAAGGACTCTGCAAGCTCCAAGAGCGCTCTGTCTGCCAATAGCAGACAGTCTTATTTATTACAAAACCATGTCATCAGTCCTACACAATATAGGAGGCACATAGTCTTGGGGATTGGGTGCCGTCGACTAACTATAGGCGCAGCAGTGATGTGCAGCTCCAGGATTGGTGGACATCAGCGTGGTGCCAACGTGGGGCTGATGGGTCAGCTTGGCTCTTCAGGGTGGGGCTGCCAGGCCAGGCGCGGTCAGTGTTGTTCATAGATGGTTGCCCTAACATTCTGCCCTTGTGGCCACACACACAAACACTCACCCGTTTAGACGATTCCAGTTGTCTGCAAATCCTGCAATATGTTACTATAAGGGGTAATAGGATACTGGAGAAACACATGCAATGTGAAGCTTTACCAATACATCAGGGCACTGTTACTTCTGACCTGTTGACCGGGTGTCATAAACTTGGGTGTCTGGTCTAAGGGCATGAGGTGAACTGCCCTGTCATTCTGGTCTTGTTAGATGTAGTGAAGAATTACTTTATGATATGTTAGTACAGGGTTGCACATCTGCTCTCCAAGGCCCATTAACTTGGGGTGAGCCGGAGTACTACTGGATCAATGAAGGTGCACCTTTGGCCCCTTGAGGTGGTGGGGTTTAGGACCAGGTTGTAAATACCTCATTTGGCCGAACGTGGCGGCCTCGGATATGGGAGAGGTGAATACTTGAAGCGGGTCCAACGTAATGAGGGGAAGTGAGGCTGTGTGCCCGCGCACCAGCTAGTCCTGGCGGACCTTGGAGGAGGGGGAGATGGCCTTGTGTGTGTGTGTGAGCAATTATCTGTGCCTGGGCTGCACACTATGCAGAATGCAGAGACGGTTAATAAAGTTAGTGGTTACACATTTCTAATGTCTATACATTCATGTATTATTTCATATACGACTATGAAAGTTTGGCAGTGTTTCATACATCACTGAATATTGGAAGACTACATTTTAGCAATCACACACGGTAGCAGTTGGAATACACATGAGGTAGCATTAGGTTTGGTGGTGTACTCAGGAGCATAAAAGCAATACGTTTAAAGGTGGTAGTACATTTACATTCTTGGTCATGCATTTAAACGTGCCCCACTGCACGACACACACATATTCTCGGTAATGCTTTTTCCGCCTTCCTTTGTATTTTGCAGCATTTATTAGTTAGCACTAGGTGGACTGTATCAAGCCCTTTCATTGAGTCTTCTAGGCACATGGTATCTTACACAGGCTGAGGTCATTTTTACATTACCAATACTATGAACTTTTATCCCTTCCCCAACACAGTGTTTATAATTAACATAGTAACCCTATGAATCGTTAGACTTTGGTGTGTGGTTGACACTTCATTTGGGGAACATCGACAGGGGTTCACACGAGGAGGGTATTGACCCCATGTATTTCACATGTTAGGGGTTAGATGCGGGGTCGAGGCCTGTTCTATTAGGATGGTTCTTTGTTATTTTCCAGACTTGAACCGCAAGTCAGGTCACTTCGGGGACAGTGATGTACTGCGGAAGGTAAATGATACAGTGTTTGTTCTGATACCTGTTGGTGTCTGGTTGCTCGTGAGTACGGGCCTTCAGCGGATCTACCATGGAGTGGAGGCGCCGGGGGAGGGCATGGCTCCCTGTGCACAGTGAGTGGGGGCCAAGCTGCAGCATTCGCAGGCAGGCTGTCTCATTCGGGTTCAGGTCGCTATTATCTAAAATGGAGTCCTGATGCTTCCAAAATGGAGTCTATTGTTACGCTCACCTGATTCCCACGGGGGTGTCGATCTGGACTGGCCCGCTGTTGCTTCCACCAGAGTAACACGTAGAGCCGAGATGACAGACTGGACAGACCCACTTAGCTTTGTTTGCTGGATTCGTACTAATATCTTTCTGCAATGGAGAAAGGGAATTAACCTCCCGTAATCTGAGCGTTAACCCGCCTTCCCACTCCTGAAGTTCCCTCTAAATCTCACCTGAAGATTTGGAAAGATGAGCTCTCCATCCTGCGTCGAGCGCAGGGGCGCGTAGACGACCAGTTACTTCACTGGCGTGGAGGAATTGGTGAGTTCCAGTATTGACTCCAAGTCCAATTGTTCGTAAGAGTTCAAAAGTCTGATCTTCACTCTGCCAGATTCCTAGCAGGTTGCGGATTTAAACCACCAGAAGAGTTCCAAGTGGCAATTGGTAAGATCCTGGTAAGTCTATTGTGGTTCTCCCCTTTGGGACCGGGGTACAGCGATGATGCAGAATTAACTGCGCCGACCCGAAATGAGGTGAGTACCCCCTGTGGTAAATCAGGTAAGTCTTCGGGGGTAGGTTGTATTGTCCTTGTTTTTTCCCCTTAGGGGCCAGGGTGCGGCAGTGATGCAGAATTGACTACGCCGACCCGAGATGAGGTGAGTACCCCCCTGTGGTAAATCAGGTAAGTCTTTGGGGGTGGTTTGTATTGCCCTTGCTCACCTATCTGTTCTTGTCTCCCCCAGATGTTGAAGAATGGCCTGGAGATGCTCGATTTGCGATGGAGTTAAGGAATGCAGCCCTGGTTGGTGAGTTCAGCGCGGCTCTGCGAGGTGCGTGGCAATACACCTGAGAAGGCTTCTCTCTTCCAGATCGACGATGTGCTGGATCAAGGATTCAGGTAAGGGTTTTGTTCTGACCTCTTCTCCTTCTCCTTTTCTTGTTCCAGGCGTTCCAGGGCTGAAGCGGGCGTGGCTGAAGACTGGAGCTGCTGAAGACACGGTGAGCGTTACCCTGCAGCAAGCAGAATAACGCGAAGCACGTGTGGCTGTCCTGGTGTGGCTTAAACAGCCTTGGAAGAAGTCCCAGGTAAGTATTCTTCCACAGCCCCACCCGAGAGGAAAGGAGTCCCTGAGGTAAAGTAGTCCCTTTAAGCCTCATTTGGCTTGTGGCTTCGTGCAGCATGGTCTGCATCAGGTAGGTATGCAGCATGGTCTGCAACAGGTAAGATTTCTGTAATGAGCCTGGCGCCCATGGCGCCAGGACTGACTTTATTCTTATGAGCCTGGCGCCATAGGCGCCAGGACTGTAGCCAAAGAGCCCCTAACTGGGGTTTTTGGGCATGCTTCAAGTGGCATGATTCCTGCTTCCGGGGTTGCTGGGCCTGGTCTGGCTTTCCAGGGGCAGGCATCGTGACATCTATTGTCTGTTACAGTACAACATGATTGGCCCTGTGTGTCGATCAGCAGCCACCCCGCTACCTGGGCCCTGGTAACAGGGGGCCCCTGACGAGCCACAAACCTCACATGGGAGGGCTATGTCGGGGAGGGGGTCTTATAGACCTTTCCTCCCATACATTTCCCCCCTTTTGTTACTTAAGTAACGAATACTGTAACTTGCCCAACCTCTCGTGCTCTTTTTCATTTGCAACAGCCTCATCCCATGCCGGTGTACCTTTTATTGGCATCCAGGCTCTACTGTCACGACTCGCTCCCTTTGCTCCCGTTCCCGCCACTTGGGGGCATGTTTTGGGGCTTATTCCTTGCTGGACATTTCCTCCGAACCTAATGCCACAGTGCTGTAATGAATTGGGAGCGCTAAATCCCTATTTTCCAAACTACTTCCCTTCCGGATCCCTTCCAGGTTTTTGGCAGCCAGCATGCTTCTTTAACCAAATGACTGTGCTTCCCAGAATGCCTGGCCCACTGCTCCACCTCCACCCTTGCAGGACAAGGTTGGGTGGAGGATAGGCAACACCTGTGGCTGCAGGTGCAGCAGTCAGCACACGTGAGGCGTGTCCTCGTTAAACAGCTTTAAAAGCCTCAGTCTCACTTCAGTCCAGCGCTGGTCATCGTTTGCAGTGTTCCTGTTTTTGACTAGTCCCTGGTTCCTGGTTCTTTGCCTTTGTACCTACTTCCTTGTTCCTGTTTTCTTGTTTCCTCCGCCCTGAATTTCGGATTCATGCGCTAATTGATTTCTGCTCCCTTGATTTCCCTATTTGTCTTCCCCTGTTTGCAGGCAGCAATTCTCAGTGCTTTCCCCTTTTAGATGCAGCCCAGTTTGTCTGTGTTCTATATTTCTTTGACTCTGTCCTTTGCTGCTGTTACCCATTTGCCTTAGCCTTCCTCTTAGTTTAGTTTCCTGTCTTTTCCTTGGAGGGGTAGGGAGAAGTTTGCATAGGTTATTTCGTTTTTCCCTGCTCCTGATCCTTACTTTCTAGAGGATCCATTCCATGTTTTCCATTGCACTTCTGCATCCATTTCCCATTTGATCATTAGGTGTGGTGTGCGGTGGTAGCTAGCTCCTGTGTGAATGCTTATGTTTTTCCCACTAATTTGTAATCCCTATTCCAACTTAGGTATTTAGTTTTCTGCAGCGGATCTCACTCCACTGCCTTCCAGTCTCCGCCCTTGCCCTGCCGGGCTCTCCACATTGCAGCGGATCTCGCTCTGCTGCCTTCCAGTCTCCGCCCTTGTCCTGTCGGGCTCTCCACATTGCAGCGGATCTCGCTCTGCTGCCTTCCAGCCTCCGCCCTTGCCCTGCGGGCTCTCCACATAGCAGCGGATCTCGCTCTGCTGATTCCCAGCCTCAGCCCTTGTCCTCTGGACCTCCCTACTTCTCCCATTGCTGTTATAGCCTTTCTGGGTCCCAGATTCATCAACAGGATTCGTGGGCTAGCTGACATTCAAGAGGTGTATTTCGTCCTCGTGAGTACAGTTCCTAAGTTCCCTTATGTAATACCATCAAGAGTGTTAGTACACAGATCCTGTCATTGCTGGCCCTCCACGTGGGTTTAGCGCTGTCAGTACCTGTAGCAGCAATTGGGGGTAAGGTGCTTGCCGACTTTCCTCGCGGTCAGGTGCTTACCCCACATCCCTTTTTCATATATTGGTTTTGATGTCACACTCTATTTGCACTCCTGGGTTCTAGCATCCCTGAGTCGTAGTTCCTGGGTGCACATTTCCCTTGCCATATTCGCTGCCTTTGTACTCGCCTGACTAATCCTGACAGTATGACCAGCCCAAAATTCCCATTGAATATGGCAAGTTTAAGAAAGAAAGGCAGCAAGGCCTCTAACAAGCTTGTACAGAAAGCTTCCCCTACATTTACCTGTGACAAACCAATCACTAGTCCTGACCCCTATGAACTCCTTGTCACGAATGGGCATTTACGTGCAAAGTGTTTTTCCCATAGGATGGCACATCCTACATGGCCTGATCCTAGTTCTATCTTTGGTTTTGATCCCGATTCTATGTCAGCACAAGCCTTAGCCGCAGAAAACAACACACTGTTAGACTTATTATACGAGAGTACCTCTGTTGTTGAACCCCATGATTCCAGTTGTGCTTCACCTCGGATAGAACAGTTTCATGATACCAACATAAAGAATGGAGGGGTTTCTTGCATAACTTCTGTTTTCTACCCTCAGTCTAACGCATACTCTGTTGCACAGGTACAGACTGTAGTCCCTAATGCCAAGAGGTCTAAAGTCAATAGTTTGTTTAAGGGAAACACAGACCAAGTTGGAAAGATAAACTATAAATCACAGAACCTGCAAGCAGTAGAGGACAATGTACAATCGATGCATATTCAGATTGCTAGTGCAGGATCCAGCCCTGATGCCACTATGCTTCCCCCTGTGCCTACTGATAGTGATGTACAGTTAATGCAGGGCATGCTAAGAGCTAAACTTGAGGAGTTAAGACAAAAACTCATTTCGGCACGAGAGGAAAATAAAACCTTACACTCTTTACTGATTACACCTCAGACTTTATCTGTTGATGTGGAGGAAGTGAACTCTGTTCAGCCCCTGAGTGTAGAGACTTTGGTAAACCATGATATTTGTCATAATTCTGAGCTAGCACACATACAAGCTTCTGATTTCCAAACACAATCCACAATGGTGGCATACACAAATTCAGTCACTACCCTAGGCTTAGGCCCTGCTCTTGATACAGCTGCTGAGACTGAAGTAGATGTTAAAGCTGATGTGGAAGACAATGTTACCTCTGGGTTCACTCTTCCTGCTGCCACTTCTGATCAATACGAACAGTCAGAGACAGTACAGATTTCATGTTCTGATGGACTCATCCCACAGTATACTGAACCAAAGAACCGTCAGGCGGTTCCTGAACTGTTGTTTGATAATCTGCCTCTTTCAGAAGCTAAAACAGAGGAATGGACAATAGACGAAATCCTGATTAACAGAGACTTTACTATGGTGATTCCACTGGTTGATTTTGACTTCCACAAAGAAAGAGACTCTGTGTCACCCACTAAAGAAAAGGACTGCAAGGGTACAGTTCAGTCCTTGGTTACTGGAGCCAAGGAGTCTAATGCCCTAAAGGTGCCCTCCATTCCTGAGCCACTAATGTGTCTATCAACTTCTGAGACTTCTGTGTGTCCTCCTACAACCATTGACTCTTCTATGATCCAATCCACAGCCCTGCAGTCATCTTTGGTACACGTGTCTTCAATCAATGAACCGCTGCCATGTCTGCCATTTAATCAAGAGCCTCCACCATGCACGGGGTTAGTCCCAAAGACCCTGACATGTTTGGATTCAGCTACCGAGATGGCTCCAACTCGCATGCCTTCAGCTTCACAGTTTCCTCTGGCCTGCCTGTCTTCAGCTACAGTGACTCATCCAGAAGATCATCCTTCAGCCAGAGAGCCTCCGGTAGTCCATCATATGTGCATGTCTTCAGTTCCAGAGTTTATTGCTTGTTTGCCTTCAGTTCATGATACACCGGTATCCTGCTTAGCTTCGCTTCCAACATCAGAGGTATACCTGTCTACACCATCAGATCCTGCTATATTTTCTACTGCTCCAGACAGTCCTCCTGAATCCCAAACATTTACTGTCGATGAACGTTTAGATTGCCTTTCTTTTGCTTCAGGAGGAGCACCAGAATGCCTGCCTTTTCCACAAGACAATTCTCCCAACTGCTTCACTTTAGCATCAGAGCCTCCTAAAAATGCAGCATCAGAGTTTGAGACTTTTGCCAGCTCCCGCTTCAGAGTCATCAAGCTGGACCAAGTGGTGAGTCAGAACCACTCACCTGGGTGTGCACAGGGGGTGGTGCAGACCGGCGTATTACCTACAGAACTTGTGCAACAGAATTCCGCCAAGAAGCACCAGTTGGGTGCTAGTAGCCAAAGGAAGGGAATGACTGCTGCAGTTCAAGATGTGTCTGTTATTGCTCCTTCTGCGAGTGTGCCTGAAATACCAAGTACTGTGTCTATCACTCCTATCAGTATGCCAAACGTCCCTGCTGTTGTATCCAACGTGCAACAAAGTGGCTACACGACTGTCACCAGGAGTACCAGCCTCGTACAACCCATGGGACTTCCAGGCATCCAAGGCGTAGAATATGTGCAGTCAAACCTTAATCATTTTCAACCACAAGCCTTTTCCCAGATGGATGACAGAAAAAGATCTGAACCTCTACCTCAGCCGCCACCTTCTCTAATGGCTGAACATGAACATTTCCTGAAGCCAGCAACTTCCTCACCTCCCGCATGTCCGCTCTCGGCGGAAAGGCTAACAGAACTTCTACCATCGTCTAAGGCAAGTTGCACCAGCCTGCCTCCCTCCTCAAAGACTTACAAGGGTCCACTCTCAGTGACTGAGTTTCCTGGACCTTCCAACTCTGCTCCAGGTCCTGCAAGTTCTTCATGCCTTTCTTCGAACCATGAGTCTCTTCCTCACCAGAAGTCACCGTTTCCATCAGTATCACCTCCAAAGACAACACACTCCTATCATGGAAGCCCATCTGCCTTTGCCCACAAGCCACCATTTCCATCAGTGCCACCTCCAAAGAAAAAGCACTCCCATCATGGAAAGAAGAAGTCTCGTACGGGTGGCGGGCACCCGAAGAGGGCCGTAGGAGGGGGTATACTGTCACGACTCGCTCCCTTCGCTCCCGTTCCCGCCACTTGGGGGCATGTTTTGGGGCTTATTCCTTGCTGGACATTTCCTCCGAACCTAATGCCACAGTGCTGTAATGAATTGGGAGCGCTAAATCCCTATTTTCCAAACTACTTCCCTTCCGGATCCATTCCAGGTTTTTGGCAGCCAGCATGCTTCTTTAACCAAATGACTGTGCTTCCCAGAATGCCTGGCCCACTGCTCCACCTCCACCCTTGCAGGACAAGGTTGGGTGGAGGATAGGCAACACCTGTGGCTGCAGGTGCAGCAGTCAGCACACGTGAGGCGTGTGCTCGTTAAACAGCTTTAAAAGCCTCAGTCTCACTTCAGTCCAGCGCTGGTCATCGTTTGCAGTGTTCCTGTTTTTGACTAGTCCCTGGTTCCTGGTTCTTTGCCTTTGTACCTACTTCCTTGTTCCTGTTTTCTTGTTTCCTCCGCCCTGAATTTCGGATTCATGCGCTAATTGATTTCTGCTCCCTTGATTTCCCTATTTGTCTTCCCCTGTTTGCAGGCAGCAATTCTCAGTGCTTTCCCCTTTTAGATGCAGCCCAGTTTGTCTGTGTTCTATATTTCTTTGACTCTGTCCTTTGCTGCTGTTACCCATTTGCCTTAGCCTTTCTCTTAGTTTAGTTTCCTGTCTTTTCCTTGGAGGGGTAGGGAGAAGTTTGCATAGGTTATTTCGTTTTTCCCTGCTCCTGATCCTTACTTTCTAGAGGATCCATTCCATGTTTTCCATTGCACTTCTGCATCCATTTCCCATTTGATCATTAGGTGTGGTGTGCGGTGGTAGCTAGCTCCTGTGTGAATGCTTATGTTTTTCCCACTAATTTGTAATCCCTATTCCAACTTAGGTATTTAGTTTTCTGCAGCGGATCTCGCTCCACTGCCTTCCAGTCTCCGCCCTTGCCCTGCCGGGCTCTCCACATTGCAGCGGATCTCGCTCTGCTGCCTTCCAGTCTCCGCCCTTGTCCTGTCGGGCTCTCCACATTGCAGCGGATCTCGCTCTGCTGCCTTCCAGCCTCCGCCCTTGCCCTGCGGGCTCTCCACATAGCAGCGGATCTCGCTCTGCTGATTCCCAGCCTCAGCCCTTGTCCTCTGGACCTCCCTACTTCTCCCATTGCTGTTATAGCCTTTCTGGGTCCCAGATTCATCAACAGGATTCGTGGGCTAGCTGACATTCAAGAGGTGTATTTCGTCCTCGTGAGTACAGTTCCTAAGTTCCCTTATGTAATACCATCAAGAGTGTTAGTACACAGATCCTGTCATTGCTGGCCCTCCACGTGGGTTTAGCGCTGTCAGTACCTGTAACAGCAATTGGGGGTAAGGTGCTTGCCGACTTTCCTCGCGGTCAGGTGCTTACCCCACATCCCTTTTTCATATATTGGTTTTGATGTCACACTCTATTTGCACTCCTGGGTTCTAGCATCCCTGAGTCGTAGTTCCTGGGTGCACATTTCCCTTGCCATATTCGCTGCCTTTGTACTCGCCTGACTAATCCTGACATCTACACACTCCCCGAAGGCTCTCCCCCCTCCTTGCATATTCATCTGGTGGCCAGGTCATATATATAAATCCACTATCTCCTTCCAAGTCCACCCATACCTCTGTATACCACTCACGTTCTTGGGGTTCTTTTATTGTGGTGTGATATAACCTATCTACTATGTCCCCATCATAGTATAATGGCACCATTCTGTACTTTGGCTCAGGGTCCTCACCTGTTTGTATTTGAGCTTCTTGCATGATCTGTGCCATTCCTCTAGTGTTGCCCATTGTCACCATCATCATTGCGCCATTAGGCACTGCATTTGCAAAACATCAAAGACCCAGCTGGCACACACAAAAAATCAAAAGTAAAAATACCACGACAGGCATCAGCATTTTGACCGTCAGTCCAAGCGATGATGGTACCCAAGAAAAGAGGTTGTCCAACCAGGTGCTGGCGTCTGCTCCACCTTCGTTTTTCATTTGTTCCCCCAGGTTGTGCACTGCTGCGATAACATGTGACAGTGTACCATTGTCTGCGTCTTCAGAAGATACAAATGTGCAAAACGCGCTCCCGATTTTTCGACAAACGCCGCCGTCCATCGCCGTTAAAAGGTCTAGGACATACCTGTTTTGCATGGTCATTAACCGCAGGGCTCTTAGCTCCACCTTGATCACGTTAAACCCTTCTTCAGTGTCATTAGCTAGCTGGAGCAGCTCCCAGCGTGTGATTTGGAGCCATTTTGCGTTTGCCCGTGCCTGGATGCTTGGAACGAGTGAGGCGAAGAACGTTTCTGCAGAATTGAACAATCGATACTTGTTTGGAATCTGCGCCAATAATTCTGAGGAGGCTTTGGATATGTAGTTGGATGATCTTCGCTGCCTTGATAATACCACTTGCATATTTCCGGGGGACCGGGCATACAGTTGTGGCTCTTCTGTTGGCTGGGTGTTTTGCTCACAGGGGGCATCTGGCACTCTTTTTCCCCCATTGATATGGCTCTCCGGAATCACCATCAAGGCTGAATGCAACATTGCCAAGGAGCATGTGCCCCTCCAGGATTGCGGGAGGTGCAAATACGTCTGTTTGCCGCAGACCCAGTAAGTGTCCATAAGTCCCGCTATTCCTTTCTTCATGTCTGGGATAGTGAGTGTCCGGTTACAGTTCTTATTTACACCCATTGAGTTTTTCCCTTTGCCCTGGAAACACAGATCATATGATATTTCTTTCTGCAGTTTGAACGGCTTTTCTATGGCGGTCACCCAGGACAGTTTCATGATGTGCTCCTTCCAAACTGGTGTGCACGTTTTCTCGATCCACTGTAGTTTTTCACCCGCCAGTCCTCGCAGTGCTTCAGCTTTGCATGATATTTCTTCGTCTTTCCATTTATTGTCCAAAAACAATGTCCCTTTAATCACGAAAAAAGGTTATTTCAAACGTATCACTCCTTCGCCTCTTAAGTAACACGTTTTCTCATTTTGCAGCATTTCAAAAGATACTTTGTGTGCCTGAAAGGTGTTCTTAATTCTGCACAAAGTGAGATGAAGTAGACATTGGGCATCTGCAAGAGGCAATTCTTTAGGCAGCAGAACTTTAGGTTTACCCGAGGCGTGGGGGATCAGGGAACAGACATAACAACTTTCGTTAGTTGTCTGTTTTGTGGTGGAACTCATGTCTGCATACCATTTGTTTGACTGGTGCGGATGTCTGGGGTCTTCTATTGTGCCTAGACCCAGGCCAGAATATTTGTCATATTTTCTCCTCCCCACCTCCCTCTTCCTCCTACTGCTTCTAAGGTAGCTCTTTGCTTCTCAGGCTATATGTGATATTGGCCCCCCTTTCCCTGTGCCCCCCTTTTCCCATTCATCATATAGAGACAGAAACCTCTCTGCCGTTTCTTCATTCTCTTCCTTTCTCCCTTTAGGTGGTCTAGTTTCCGCTGTTGGGGTAACTTCTGGTGAGGGTAGTGTGGCAGTAGTATCGTATAACCATGATATGACAGAAGGGTTATGATCGTTTAGACTGTAAACATTATATTCTGATACATTTGAGAGTGGAGTTGGATTTATACTCGGGCTGCTATTGATGTTATTTGAGGGCTGTGCGTTGGGCGGGACTGTACCATAGCCCAATACAAGCTGGAATCTGTTCCATATTAAATAATCGTCCTCTTTGGCCACCTTGGTTCCATTTCCCATGTTGGTTCCATTCCCTCCCCCCTCATTCATCTCAATAGAGATGAATGAAATGAACCAATAAGTAATAAATCCATATATCATTGTAAAGAATAAAACAGCACACACAAACAGGCCACATTCATACTAATATCTACGTTCATTGCCATGGTTACTCCTATATGTTATAACATAAAAGTGCATTAAGCATACTAAAACAGTTGAATTCTTCATTTTATTATATGATAAAGAGAGAGAAAGAGAGAGAGAGATTTCATAATTGCAATTCAACCTTATTTACATTTTAATTTTTACTAATCATTTGGCCCCGATTAATTTCGTTAATGTATATTTTCTTGGTATCATTCTTTTACTCTGTACCCGTTTTAATGTTAATCATTGCGCTTTTTATTTTACTGTGATATCTCTGCTGTTGTCTGTGCTTCTCCTTCTCGTTCCTTTCTGACACTGTCATATGCTTTGCGTACGTCGGTCAAATGTATCCAATACCTCAAGCCCTTTACCTTTACTGCAGTCGGGGTGCAAAATATCACCTCATAAGGGCCATGAAATCTTGGGGCATTCCACCTTCGTATGAAACTTCATACAAAAATCATATCTCCTGGTAATAACTGCCCTTGTGGGTTTTCCTCAACAAATGTTACTGCCTCATTCCCTTCTTCTCGAGTAAATGGTGGTGCAAGCTGCCTTGATATCATGCGGGCTGCTCTGGTGAGTTTTGTCAGATAGTCATTAAATTCTTCTCCTAGTATCGTGGCGCTTTTGTGCGCATCTGAATGTGTGCGGAGCGGGGAGTGTGCTGTGTGCATGCGTCTTCCAGCCACGATCTTGTGCGGTGACAAATGGTGGTCCTTGCTGGGCTGATTTCTCAGCTCGAACAAAGCCAGAGGCAAACAATGAACCCAGTTCTTTTTAAGGGAAAAACACAATTTTGACAGCCTGCCCTTCAGAAGGCCGTTGATCTTCTCAACCACGCCATTGCTTTGCGGATGATAAATCGAGCATAGCTTATGCTTGATTCCTAATAGAGCTGTTACTTCTTTAAAAAGTTCATTAACAAAATGTGTGCCATTATCTGAGCGAATCACGTCGCAAATTCCCCAGCGTAGGAATACTTCACTCACTAAGAATTTTGCAGCGCTTTTGGCATCAGGTTGTGCACATGGCCCTGCTTCAACCCATCTGGAGAATGGACAAACGACCACTATCATGTAACATGCACCATTACACCTTTCTCTCATATCTGCCTAATCAATATGTAGTTCCCTGAAGGGCCCTACTGGTTTAGGTATTGTTCCTCGCAGTGTCCTTAGCGTCATTCCTGAATTGTATATTTGACATGTTGTGCATTCCATTGCTAGTTTTGATATATGTTCCTGGAGGCCTGGTACAAACCAGTCCTCTTGAATCTTTGCTGCTATGTGTTGTTTAGCATTGTGGGCTGGGAAGTGTAGTTGCTGGAACACTATTTCTAGGAGTTTGAGTGGCATTACCACCTTCCCGGTGTTGTTTTGATGCCACAAAAGATCTGTTGCTGATTGGCTGCAACCTCTCTTTTCCCACAGTCCTTTTTCTTCCTCACTTGGCCCTTCTTGTAACTCCAGTATTTGTGACACGGGCATGGTGTTGTATCCGTCTGGGGGCTCTTCCCCTACATTTTGCTGCATTAGGTACTCACCTGTTAGTTCTTTCACTAAGTAGGCGGCTTCCTAGGCTGCAGCGTCCGCTGCTGCGTTTCCCAAAGAAATAACGTCCGTATTGGACGTATGGGCCTGGCACTTCACTATGGCTACCACGGTAGGTTCTTTCAATGCCCCAATAAGTTCTTTCAAGAGCTCTGCGTGTTGTACTGGTGACCCGTCTGCTCTGTTGAACCCTCTCCGTCCCCACCTTGCCAACCCGCCGTGTACTGTAGTGGTCATGTAAGCTGAGTCTGTGTAAATAGTGACTACGCACCCTTTCGCTGCACGTAATGCTTCAATGAGTGCTATAAGCTCTGCTGCTTGGGCTGAGTAATGGGATGGCAGGCGATGTTGTACTATCACTTCGTACTCACCTTCTTCCAATCTCACAACTGCCACCCCCACATGTTTTCCCCCGTGTCTGAGTTTATTGATGCTGACCCATCTATGAAGAAAACTTCTCCTTCGTTTAGGGCATTTTCGCTTACCACCGGGCCTTCCCTGTTTTCCCCCTTGTATGTGGTACAGTCGTGTTCCTGCATGTCTTCTAATGTGCATGGTTCTGTAATGAATCTTGCTGGATTTACTGTTTTACATCGGACGATGTGTATGTTTGCACTAGACAAGATTATTTCATAAGCAGTTGCTCTTTGAGTGTCAGTGTGCTCTTTGATCTTTCTAATATAGCGAATAGGGAGTGTTCCACAAACATTGTCACAGAGCAGCCCATCACTATTGTCGCACTTTTCTCAATGGCGAACGCTGCGGCTGCGAGAGATTGCTCGCAAGCGAAATGCCCTTGCATTACTGCGTCTAATGTGCCACTGTAGTAAGCAAGTGGCTTGTGCCCCAGGGATGTTTTTTGTGTCAGTACTGCTGTCATGAGGATCCCCTTGCAGTGGGAGAACAGGTAAAACTCACGTTCATAATCAGGATTCGCGAGCACTGGCGCGCTCAAGATCAATTCCTTGAGGGAGGTAAATGCGTCACCCATTTCTGCCGACCATTGAATTTCTTAGTTCTCTCGTTGGGCCTCTTTGAGTGCCTGCAATAACGGTCTTGTGTATGCTGCATAATCTAATATCCATGCTCAGCAGTAGTTACACATTCCTAGGAATTTTTGCATATCTTTCACTGTGTTGGGCCGTCTTACTGCTGTAATGGCAGCTACCTTGTCTGGTATTATCTTCTTGCCATCTTGTGAGATTAGCTGTCCCAGGTACAACACTTCTCGTTGGCAGTGTTGTAGTTTTCCCCTGTCGACCTTGTAGACTTTGTGGGCCAGCAATGTCAAGAGAGCAATAGAGTCTTTTCTACATTCTTCCTCATTCTTTGCGCAGATGAGTAAATCATCTACATATTGAATAATTGTGCTCTCTGCTGTTATGTTCCCTAGATCTTCACAGAGTTTGCGGTTGAATATGCTGGGGCTCTCACAGTACCTCTGGGGTAACCTGCAATGTTCGTATCTCTTTCCTCCCAGTGTAAATGCTGTTAAATACCTGCACTCCTCTGCCAATGGGATGGAGAAGAAGGCATTTTTCAAATCAACTACTGTGAAGTGTGATGCATTCTTGGGGATGCCGCACAGTATGGATGCAGGATTAGGGACCAAAGGGAACTCTTTTTGAATGACGTCATTAAGGGGGCGTAGGTCTTGGATCATCCTCCATGCCCCTCCTTTTGCTTTTTTGATTGGGTAAATGCAAGTGTTACTTGGCGAATTTGAAGGTACTATTATTCCTTGCGTCAGCAATGCGCTTATTAGGCCTCATTACGACCCTGGCGCTAATGCGTTAATGGCGCCGTAAAAGGTTGCGGCGCCTTTAACCCATTAGCGCCTTACTACGAGGTCCCTTTGTGGGACCCGACCTGAACAGCTGGTCTAGACCAGCCATTAAAGTAGGGACCCGCAAAGGGACCTTGGTGCTAAGTACGGTACCGCAATTTGCGGTACCGTACTTAGCGCCTTCCCCAGTCCCATTGAGCCCTATGGAGCAAAAATGGGAATGGGGAAGGGCCAATGTTCAATGGGGAATTACCGCCCCGCCAACCTTGGAATGGGGTGGTAATTCCCCATTGAACATTGGCGGACTCATTACGATACCAGCACCAACCATGGTGCTGATAGTGCCATGGTTTATCGCCAGTATCGTAATGAGGGCCATTGTCTCTTTTATACCTTCTTCTGCTCTCGGGACAGGGGGGTACTGTTTTACCCTTGGCAAAATAGCTCCAGGTTTGAGTTTTATTTTAACTGGGGTGACTCCATGTAATAATCCCACGTGATGGGGGACTGTGGTCCACAAATTACTGGGCACTAATTTCATATCATCATCATCAAAGAAAAAAGGCGTTGCCCCCACCACTGCCATCAGCTGTACTCGCACCTGCCTCTCTTGTATCATGATGTCACAGGGTATTGCTATCTCCATTATTATTTCACCATCACTTTCTGAATCTGAGAAAAGATCTTCATCTGACAGGTCTCGCAATGCAATGTCGGCATTGATGCACAACACTGTGCGCCACTCACAGCATTGTATATCCATTGCAATGATGGCTATTCGTTTAGTTGAGATTTGAACTGCATGCAAATCTAAGGACATCACTGTCCCTGGCACAATCTCTGGGCGTGCTATTGGTCAGAAGATGAACTCTGCGGGTACCCGCCATTCTAGCTTTTTTACCTCAGGGACTACCCGTGCCAATGTTTTCAGTCCTTGAATAAACACATCAGGATCTACCGGTATGCTGCGCACTTATGGTGCTGTTGCTCGCGCATGCACCACCAGCATTACGCGCATTCCCTGGCGTCGAACAAACTATCCCTCTCTCTGTGAAGGAGATAGTCATATTAAGTTTACTGAGAAAGTCCCTTCCAAGCAAGTTAATTGGGGACTGTTCGTAATACAATAGGGGTGCCCTCACTGTTTTACCCCCCACTGTGAAATCTAAATCTTCTGTGTAAGGAACTTCGACAACAGCCCCAGAGAACCCCTGTGTCTCCAATTTACGATTAGATAGCGGAAACCGGCCTTCACGTAAACATGATTTTTCAGCTCCCGAGTCCACCATAAACATGAACTGATTATTCCCTATCTGCGCCCCTATCAATGGTTCCTCTGCTGCATTGTAGGTCGTAGATAGAACTGGACACGCAAGTGCTCCCTGTGGGCTGTCCTATGCTGGATGTCTCATGTTCCCCACTTGACTGAAGACATACCCTGATACCACCGCCACTCCGCCATACGGGGCAGGTGCCCCGTTAGCGGTCGTGGCGAAGGGGTTACCTTGTGTGTATTACATATGATCGCGACTTTGTGGATGCTGTTGTGCATTGTGAGGAGGTTCTCTTCGCTGCTCTACATACCCCTGCTCTGGCTGCCCTTGTGCCCCTCCCATGAGTAATCCATATGGGCTCCCCGGGTGAGGATGACCACATGGTTGATCGTCTTGATATACATTATTTCGTCTGCTTCTGCATTCTCGTGAGAAATGTCCCCACCTCCCACAATTCCAACAGTTCCCTTGTCCCTCCCTAGAACCTTGTCCTCCATACCCGCCATTTCCCCCGCATCCTTGACCACCCCCTCTGCGGCCCCTGTACCCACCTCCTCCTCCGCGGGGGGCCCACGCTTTCCACTGCGGACCTCCGTATTGCTCCTGTCCATTCCACTGTGGCTGCCCGTTGCCTGTCCAATTTGCTGCCATCCTCCCTTGTATCACTACCAGCCCTTCCTCCTCTTCCCCCTCCCTGTCTTGGGGGAGTGCTGCTACAGCTGCAGCGACCTTCACCAGTTTCGTTTGAACTAACTTAGCCTCATCCGCCAACCTTTTTTGGGCAATTTCTTTCTCCCTTTCTTTTATTCTTTTGCAGTGGTGCACTATAATGCTTTGTATTTCTGGCCACCCATTTGCTTCGATCCCTGCTATTTTGTTGAGTGCTTTCTGTACCTCTTTTGGGAGCCCTCTCTTTATTATAAAGTAAAATAGAGATGTTGACTGATACCAGGGCGTGCCCGTTTCGGCTCTCCACAACTCCTGCACCCGAAAAATGTAATCCATAGCATCCTCCCCATCATTCATTTTGCACTGCATTACTGACTGTAAATCTGGTGTGTCTGGAAAGGTTTCCCTTAGTGCAGCCCATACCCTTGCGTGCACTGTGTTAAAGGATGCTCCATCATGGCGATCACAATCCAATGTTACTCCCGGGAAACCAGCTTTTGCCCACACTCTATCTGCCTGATCACCTACTGCCGATACTAGCAAGCTTTTAACATCCCCTACCGCCAATGGCACTCCCGCGGTATGTTTCTCAAATGCATATATCCACTTACTTGCCTCCCTTGATAGCGGGGCAATGATTTTAACAAATTGGCTTTATCCATTTGGGCCCAGGGTATGTAATTTGGTCTCCCACCTCCCCTATGTATCAATGGGAGTTGTAGTTTACTCTTTGTCGTTCTGCCAGTACTCACCTTCAATCCTTTCTTTCCGAACAGTGCCATTCTCCCCATTCTATTCCTTAACCTTCCTGTCCATTCCTCTAACATTGTCCTTCCCAGAGGTGTTTCCTCTCCTCTACCTGATCTCCCTCCCATTGCCACACCCAACCTTCCACTTTCCTGTTCTTCGTCCTCAATATCGCACCACAGTTCTTCCATTCCCCCGTTAACCATTCCCTCCTCACCTGTGTTTTCTTCCATCTCCTGTGGCCCCAGTTCTATTATTCGAGTTTAGGCTTCCTGGATCTGGAACAATATTTCCCCTTTCTTCCATCCTTCTTCAGATGACCTGTCGAGTGCCTGTGCTCTAAACGTTTGCTCAGTTCTAGCAACACTTGTTCCACTCTGCTCACATATATTTCTTATCCTAGATAGCTCATTTCTTGCCATTGAGAGCCTAGAATCTAGGTCCTCTGTTAACTTCTCAATATCTACTGCAGGGGTGCTTACCTGTCCACGCTGTCTGGGGCACTCATATGATGGTGGTGCAGTTGGTTGTGGGGTGGTCGTGGGGGCTGTGGTGGGCACATATGTGGGATCACTATATCCTTCTGCTGGCACTGGTTTGTTTAGGACGAGGTACAATCGTGTTTCCTCTATTGATCCCTCTTTTCCTGTATCCTCCCTTTCATTTTCATGTACTGTTAGGGGAGTGTCAACAGTGGAGGGCATGTTCGGTACTGATTCTTTCTTTTTTAGTGGGGGCACTTCTTCGAATAGCCTCCACAAATCTAATATTTCTCTTCTGTTTTGAAACTGCTTCCCCTTATATTTCATGAATATACATTTGGCTACCATATCCAGGACACTTTTATTGAATGATCCGCCTTCTGGCCATACCTGGGGTAATTCTTCTCCTTTTAATTCTGTCACCCACTGATCGTGGTACTTTTTTATACGTTTTGCATAACCAGGTAGATTTTTACAAATGTGGGCCAGGGGTGTCTCTGCCTCCATATTATACTCTCAGTGTTTATCTTCCTGTACTATTTTGTGTCTAACACTGTGGATTATAGGTGCGTATGTGTGTGTGTGTGCGACCTTTATCTTAAACAATTCATGAACATATACGAAAGCACTTGTTCACAATATTACTACCTTCAGATTTTACCGGTTCACACTTACAATGACCATACCACAGAACTACGCAATGTCTTCAATTCAACCTTATCTTTTTACAACTCACTGAAACATTAACTTAGCAGGTGCAGCATGGGACAAACGTTTAACATACTTTTAACATACAACACATAACATTTACCCCTCCCCTTTTTCCTTGCCCTGTACTTCTTTCCCTGATAAGGTCCCCTTACCCTAGATCATCACTTGCCCCCGATCCTTTTAAAAAATGTTATCTTTTGTTCACCACTGAGGTACCCCGACTGAAGTAGAAGAAGAAAGGAAATAACAGTTTCTAACGTATACACTGTGTCTCCCAATTCTCAGACAACTTTATTTTATTATCCACTTTTCACTTATTCCCAGCACTAGTTAAGATAGCACTATGCAACGCTGCCTTCTAACACCTTGCAGAGCTAGGTTCCCGTCCTTATCTTCTCTTATATCACCTTTTTTGTCCTAATGGCCATATGCAGAGAAAGTAAAGTAAATACAAATAGCATTAATAGTTGAAAGTACCCCTTAAATAACCTCGTGTAATCTGGCTCCCTTCCCCTTCTCCTTTTATAATCACTCGCACTTAATACTCACATGCCCGTCTTGATTCGAGACTCTCCGGACTGGGTCCGTCCAGGCGGCGCTGCCTCACACTCAATGGCCGCCCCCGGCTCCGGCGAGCGGTACTAAAGGTTTTTTTTTGGAGCGGGACCCCATACCCTTTGTCCTATTCCGTGCGCATGTCTAAGCGTACCAGTTGCCGTAGGCGGACCGCTCTCTTGAGCGGGCGCACCGTGCGTCTCCATTGCCGCCCGGAATTTCTCGTGCCAGAGGGGACGATGAAAAGAGAAAACATTAAAAATGTAATCACGTCAGGGTCACCACTGAAAGCAACCGTCCCCAAAAGGCATTACCCTCCCCACAAGACCAAGTGCGGGTGAAAGTAAAAGGTTTTTTATCCAGTAAAATAGGGCATGCAAAGGACTCTGCAAGCTCCAAGAGCGCTCGGTCTGACAATAGCAAAGATAGTCATATTTATTACAAAACCATGTCATGAGTCCTACACACTATATGGGGCACATAGTCTTGGGGATTGGGTGGCGTCGACTAACTATAGGCGCAGCCGTGATGAGCAGCTCCAGGATTGGTGGACATCAGCGTGGTGCCAACGTGGGGCGGATGGGTCAACTGGGCTCGTCGGGGTGGGGCTGCCAGGCCAGGCGCGGTCAAGGGTCGTTGATAGATGGTTGCCCTAACATTCTGCCCTTGTGGCCACACACACAAACACTCATCCATTTAGACGATTCCAGTTGTCCTGCAAATCCTGCAATATGTTACTCTAAGGGGTAATAGGATACTTGAGAAACACATGCAATGTGAAGCTTTACCAATACATCAGGGCACTGTTACTTCTGACCTGTTGACCGGGTGTCATAAACTTGGGTGTCTGGTTTAAGGGCATGAGGTGAACTGCCCTGTCATGCTGGTCTTGTTAGATATAGTGAAGAATTACTTTATGATATGTTAGTACAGGGTTGCATATCTGCTCTCCAAGGCCCATTAACTTGGGGTGAGCCGGAGTACTACTGGATAAATGAAGGTGCACCTTTGGCCCCTTGAGGCGGTGGGGTTTAGGACCAGGTTGTAAATACTTCATTTGGCCGACCGTGGCGGCCTCGGATATGGGAGAGGTGAATACTTGAAGCGGGTCCAACGGAATGAGGGTAGGTGAGGCTGTGCTGCCCGCGCACCAGCTAGTCCTGGCGGACCTTGGCGGGAGGAGGGGGAGATGGCCTTGTGTGTGTGTGTGAGCAATTCTCTGTGCCTGGGCTGCACACTATGCAGAATGCGGAGATGGTTAATAAAGTTAGTGGTTACACATTTCTAATGTCTATACATTCATGTATTATTTCATATACGACTATGAAAGTTTGGCAGTGTTTCATACATCACTGAATATTGGAAGACTACATTTTAGCAATCACACACGGTAGCAGTTGGATAACACATGAGGTAGCATTAGGTTTGGTGGTGTACTCGGGAGCATAAAAGCAATACCTTCAAAGGTGGTAGTACATTTACATTCTTGGTCATGCATTTAAACGTGCCCCACTGCACGACACACACATATTCTCGGTAATGCTTTTTCCGCCTTCCTTTGTATTTAGCAGCATTCGTTAGTTAGCACTAGGTGGGCTGTATCAAGCCCTTTCATTGAGTCTTCTAGGCACATGGTATCTTACATGGGCTGAGGTCATTCTTACTTTACCAATACTATGAACTTTTATCCCTTCCCCAACACGGGTGTTTATAATTAACATAGTAACCCTATGAATCGTTAGACTTTGGTGTGTGGTTGACACTTCATTTGGGGAACATCGACAGGGATTCACACGAGGAGGGTATTGACACCATATATTTTACATGTTAGGGGTTAGATGCGGGGTTGAGGCTATTAGGATGGTTTTTTGTTATTTTCCAGACTTGAACTGCGAGTCAGGTCACTTCGGGGACAGTGATGCACTGCGGAAGGTAAATGATACAGTGTTTGCTTTGATACTTGTTTGTGTCTGGTTGCTCGTGAGAACGGGCCTTCAGCGGATCTACCATGGAGTGGAGGCACCGGGGGAGGGCATGGCTCCCTGTGCACAGTGAGTGGGGGCCAAGCTGCAGCATTCGCAGGCAGGCTGTCTCATTCGGGTTCAGGTCGCTATTATCTAAAATGGAGTCCTGATGCTTCCAAAATGGAGTCTATTGTCTGTTACAGTACAACATGATTGGCCCTGTGTGTCGATCAACAGCCACCCCGCTACCTGGGCCCTGGTAACAGGGGGTCCCTGACGAGCCACAAACCTCACATGGCAGGGATATGTCAGGGAGGGGGTCTTATAGACCTATCCTCCCATACACTATCCATGTAGGAGATAGGATAGCCCAATTGATTGTCATACCTTTTAAACTGTCCATGAACAAAAAGGGAGAGCTCCGTAGAGTGTTACAGACTTGGGGGGACCGTAGTTTTGGTTCATCAGACCACATGGTACTGGGTGAAAAAGTCTGGGTAGAAAAGACTAGTGGCCCACCTGTACCCGCAGACATAATAGCATCAGGCAGAGACCAAGTGGTTCTGGGCATGGAGCCTGGCAAGACAAAATGGAACTATGTTACAGCTGAAAAATGTTACTTAAGAGAATAATTATCAACACTGGTATGCCTTTTTCTGGTTATTTTTAGAGATTTGTATCTGATGTGCCTGGCTGGTGTAAGTGCACATATCTCCTTTTGGAAGAATCAGATCAAATAATGGTGAAGCCAATTCAAAATGCCACATTTGGGCAAATGATCAATGTGAATGTGACGAGAATGGAGAATTTGATTAATAAATCACTTGATCTCGACGCCAAAATACCAGCCCCAGCAGGCATGAAGAAACGGATTCGCAAAGCTTTAAGGAGTACACAAATACAAACTGCTCAAATGGAAACTATCTGGAAATATTAGGCTAAAGAGATACTAAACATCTCCTATGTCTGCCTATTGGATGCGCATAATGGAATGGACCTACTGACAACATCTCTGGTAGCGGTGCCAACACCGGGTACAACTTTGAAACAAATCTTCAGAGTGATACATAATTACTCTTCAGTGGAGGAGAATGATATACGTCAATCATTTTCGGTATATGACTAATTTGTCAGGAAACCAATGGCAAGTGGAAAAACCAAACTAAAGTCTACATCATAATATTGCTAAAGGAGATATTTGCTTTCTTATGACTTGTCAGCCAGAGGAGGTTGGCAAGTGTGAACAATTGAAATTGAATAAAGGAATCAACCAGACTGTTTTTGAAAAAAGACTATGGGCATGTGCCCCAAGCACATGCACCAACGTGACCAATACTATGACTTGTAATTATACAATTGTGGATAGTCATATACAACATGTTAAACTTCCAGCAGGATGGATATTTTCGTGTGGGAAAACTACCTTTACCTACATTCCTGCTAACATCTTTGGAGGTTCATGTGCATTTACACGATTAGCACTAACCATGTTTCTTTTGCATGCAGCGTTACCTAGAGTAAAGAGATTGATTGTTGAATCTATAGGGCTACACCCAGATTGCGATTAAAATGTAAAATTATTGTCTGAAGCTGAAGTATTAGCTCTTGCTTACTCTTTGGTGGCAGTCTGGGGATTAGCTGCTGGAGGCTATAAATCCCTAATTAAATTAGCATGCTTACTAGTGAAAGGGTTGAATCATGCCTCTCAGACCTTAAAAGAATTGCTTTTAGATAGCAAAGTTATGTGAAAACCAGTTTTGCAAAATAGAGCTGCTATTGATTACTTATTTTTGAAGCATAATTTAGGGTGTACTGCTTTTAAAGGAATGTGTTGCTTTAACTTAAGTGACCATTCTCAGTCTGGGCAAAACTATATTCAGAAATTAAAAGATCTGACAAAGGAGGTTACAGTTTATCATTCTGGAAATTGGTGGGATTGGCTATTTTCATGGATCCCAAATATTAGTGAGATCCTACGTTATGCCCAGCTTATATTTTTATTATTTTGAAGATCTTGATTTTGTTTTGTTGTGGTTTGCAATGCATTTCTAGCTTAGCTATGATGCCTCGTAGATTTAAAAAAAATAAATGTGGTGCCATTAGGCTATGGAAGTTAATTGTCCAAGGGTGGAATGTAATACATTTAAAAAATGCAATATCTTTGACTGAAAGATGGAGTCTATTGAAATTCATTCTGGGCGCTGAACACCATTTTCATTTGCTGAAACAAGAGAACAACAGCTTGTTTTTCCGTTCATGCAAGGTTTGTTTTCCAGTCCACAAGCAGCCGAAGAGAAAGTTCTTTCAGCTCCCACGCGAAACAGAGGGTGTTTACGTGTCAGTGGAATTCTGCAGCCTACACCGGCCAGGTAGTTGTGGAAGTGCATTGGTAGTCGACCTCTCTGGAAAAGTAACAAGTTGTAATTGTGTACATTAGAGTGGGCAATATCAGACAAGGCTGGAAAAAGAAAGAGTAACTTTTGCTTCTGCTGGATTCAAAGCTAGGTGTTCGTGTGGTGAGTGTCTCTTTGTCAACTTGGGGTTCCAGTGAAGTCTTGGTAAAATATGAAGTGGAACAAACAAAGGCTAAAAGTGATGTAATCCTTTCTTTTATTCTGTCACATTTCTTTGTGTTAATAAACGGCCAGATAGGCGCCAGTTTTATGATCTAATTGAGAGAGTAAGTGAGTTCTTGTGTTCTAAAAAGCACACTGCCTTCCTGTTTTTTTGTGCATTCAGGAAACCCATAAGCAAAATATATATATATATATATATATATATATATATATATATATATATATATATATATATATATATATATATATATATATAAAAATATATATATATATATATATATATATATGCACTGAGACTTGGGAGAGCAAACCACCTGGGTCGGTTCACCTTCCCCAGATTCAAAGCAGGATTTTCACTCAAAAGTTCAAATAAGCAATTGTCTTCTTGTAGCCACGTTTGTATCATAAAGTTCTTCTTGCTCCAAAAGTCATCCACTTGGACTGTAACCAACAGTTCAGTTATACAAGTTTTTATCGCTCTACTTATAATAGAAAGTTCTATGTAATTTCTGCTGCTTGAGAAACGCAACACTTTTATAATTCTTCTGTATCAACAGTCAAGTTTTGTCAGAATGATTCCTCAACAATTCATGAAAACTTTAGTGACCTTGCCACTTCTTCTTCTCCACAACCTTCAACCACAATATAGTACTTCAATAATTTCTTCCTGGTCCACTAACCTGCTAGGACCACCACTAAAATGTCCCAGGCCTGGTATACTCGTGTGCCAGGACAGAAACGCTCCTAACACTACTACCTTTTAAAAAACAGTCTTTAACTTTCAAGAACATCAAAATTCACAACTTGTTCTGGGAAGACATGATACACATTTGTGCTGTTTATTCCACTGTTGTATTTGCCACAGGCAATGCAAGTTACGCATCTCTCCTCTTTGATACACTCTATCAGGAGAGTGTCCCTCCTGCCACTCTTGTTTTTCCACTTTTACATCAGGTAACTGCTGACAATGTTTCCTTAGCACACTTGCCCTTCTTTGGCTTCTTGGCTTTGGCAATACTTGTTGATGTCTTGTTCAGCTATTGCCTTTTCCTCAATCTGGCAACAATGGTTACAATCCCTATGTAACAATGCTCTCTCGTTGTTTAGCCAATATGATCTATATGTTGTTTGAAATATTACCTCCTCTTTACTTTGGAAATGGTAGTTGCAATGAACTGGTTTCAGTATTGCCCCTTCATTACTTTGGCTATGGCTTTTATAGTTAGCCTTCTGAAGATTTGCCCCCTCCTTGTCTTGGCAATAGTATTGGCTTAGAGAGCAATGATTGCAACTTTTCCTTGTCTATTGAACAAGTTCTGCTTATGCCACTGTGTCTTCCTTATATTAGTTCGGTATTAAAAATGACTCTCAGTGGCCAGCGGTCAATCACGGAGCGTACCGGGACTACCTATCATTGGTAAACTCACTGGTGTCTGCCAACAAGTCTGCCCGATCCGCCACCACACTTCGTTCTGCTTCTTCTGTTGCCTTTCACACAGCAGACTGCTGCATTCAAAGCAGCAATTCGGAGAGCCTCTCTCTCCAGGAGGAAAGATTGCTACCACACCGTTTCCCGATGCGCAGCCGCTGCATTCAAAGCCCTCAGCTGTGGAGACCCTCTCAGGATCGACATTCGCATTCACAATTGCGGCGGCTCCCTTATTCCTCCACTTCAAATGCTGCTGGCGACCTCTGCAACTACTCCCCCCTCCTTGCTGTGCCAATGGCCAGCACCTGAGTGGACATTATTTATTCAAAGGTCCCGCTGAGGTGTCGGTCATTAGAACCACTAGACTGCATCTTGCAATTTAGAGCCTTTTCCTCGTCCCAGTACTTAGGGCATTGTGGGACTTGAAGTCCGCAATTTTCTGATTACCTATTCTTTTAAAGGTTTAAATTCCACAAAAGGCCATTAAAACTGTAGGGTCTCTAGGGTAGGGAAGTTAGTAAAGGGGTTCTCCCAGTTTTCCTGACCTCATTGTCGTCAACCCATGTGATCCTCTCGCAGAACACCACCTCCAGGGTCAGGATCAGGAAGCGTCTGGCCAGGGTTTCTAAGGGAATCACCTCTGATTCATCACGCTCCCTTCCCCTTACTAATTTCTAGCGCCACTATAAGTGCCACTAATTCCGCCACTTGCACAGAGTAATGTGAATGCAATGTGAATGCAACCGTTTCTTCACTCTGACCTGGTATTTCCCATCCACAAGGCTCACCGTGGCTGCACCTGCATGCCTCTGCAGTGTCCTGATTGAATGTGGAGGACCCGTCAACAAACCTCCCTCCAAGGCATCCTCCTTAACACTTGTCCTCTCTTCCTCTTCTCCCTCATACGTTGCACAATCATGGACAATATCATTAGGTTTTACTGGCTCGGCTACAAATGGTCTGGTTGGACCTCATCAGTAGGGAGGAGCTGTGCCTCTTTAAGAATAGTGAGCAAGGGGTCCACGTCTGGATTCACCTAGTAACTTAGGGTGAGACCCAACCAGACCAAAACACGTGTATGGGGTTGCTGTTGGTACTCTTGTTCAGAGGAGAATTGCCTAGCATTTCGGTGCTGGACTGCCCCAGGGCAGGACAAAGGGCCTCATTCCGACTCAGGCGTTAAGGGGTTTACGGCGCTGTAAACGGCGCCGACCCTTAACGCCTGATTACAAGGTTCCCTTTGCGGGATGGCTGTTTAACGCCTGCTTTTTGCACGCGTTAAAAGCCATGCTGCAAAGGGACCTTGGCGATAATTACGGCACCGTAATTTACGGTGCCGTAATTATCGCCTTTCCCCATTCCCATTATGCCCTATGGGGCAAAAATGGGAATGGGGAAGGGGCCATTGGTGAATGGGGAATTACCGCCCCACTCACCTTGGAATGGGGCGGTAATTCCGCCATCCACCATGGCGGAATTGCAACCTTAGCGGCATGGACCATGGTGCTAATAGCACCATGGTCCTCCGCCAAGGTTGTAATGAGGCACAAAGACTGATATGTTTTGGATATTTCTCCTCTGTGAAAGATAGTGAGCTTAAGACTCTGGGTAAGTCTCTCGGTACCAGGACTAATGTCTGGCAGAGGGACTCCCAGGACCCCCCTTGTTAATTTGCATATTTAAGTAACTTTGGGTCTCACCCTAAGTTGCTAGGGGAATCCAGACATGGACCCCTTGCTCACTATTCTTAGAGAGGCACAGCTTCACCCTACTGATGAGGTCCAACCAGACCGAAACACGTGTCTGGGGTTGCTGTTGGTAATCTTGCTCAGAGGAGAATTGCCTAGCATTTCGGTGATGGACTGCCCCAGGGCAGGACAAAGACTGATATGTTTTGGATATTTCTCCTCTGTGAAAGATAGTGAGCTTAAGACTCTGGGTAAGTTTCTCGTAACCAGGACTAATGTCTGACAGAGGGACTCCCAGGACCCCCCTTGTTAATTTGCATATTTAAGTAGCTTTGGGTCTCACCCTAAATTACTAGGGGAATCCAGACGTGGACCCCTTGCTCACTATTCTTAGAGAGGCACAGCTTCACCCTACTGATGAGGTCCAACTAGACTGAAACATGTGTCTGGGGTTGCTGTTGGTACTCTTGTTCAGAGGAGACTTGCCTAGCATTTCGGTGCTGGACTGCCTCAGGGCAGGACAAAGACTGATATGTTTTGGATATTTCTCCTCTGTGAAAGATAGTGAGCTAAAGACTCTGGGTAAGTCTCTCGTAACCAAGACTAATGTCTGGCAGAGGGACTCCCAGGACCCTCCTTGTTAATTTGCTAAAGGTTTATGGCCTAGCGATGTTTGCTGGGCCAGGACCGCTGTCTTTTCTTGCCCGTTCGAGTGAGAAAACAGATGACATTTTTTTGTAATTCGGGATCACCAAGACCAGAGCATTGCTGATAGTGGCCTTGAGCTCCCGAAAACAAGTCACCATCTCTTCGGACCATTCTTTCGGATCTTTTGCGCTCCATTATGCCCCTGCAGTAAGGGCCTTGTGTAACTAGCATAGTCAAAAATCCATGATCTACAATAGTTACAGGGACCCAAAAACTGCTGCGTTTGTTTCACTGTGACTGACTGGGGCGTATTCTGAACTGCGGTGGCTCTCTCTGGCATTAGCTTCCTTCCTGCGGCCGATATCACTTGCCCCAAATATACTACCTCTGTCTGGCAATATTGCAATTTTTCTTTGTCCACTTTGTACCCCTTGTCTGCAAGCAGCTTGAGGAGCATTATTGAATCCCCTCGACACTGCCCTTCTGAAGTGCTACAAACTAGTAAGTCGTCCACGTACTGAGTTACTGTTGTACAAGAGGGCGGACCGACCTCTGAACGGGCCCATGAGATTCATAGCTCACCCTCCAGTACCTTAAGTCGAGATAGCTGCACCTTGAGGAGGATGGGGTGCAGGATTCTCTTACTTCAATACCAATTAATAAGGACAACTAAATGGTTTGGCAAAGGCAAGTCCTTTTAATGACAAGTACAAAAAACGGGGAAATAAATGGAAATCAACAGTGATGCGATCGCCCGTCTCGCTTCAACTTTCAAATTCTTCATTCAGACAGCAATAGTTATAGTACATTCTCGTCATCATTGACGTGTAACACTCCAAAGTTTGTCATGCAATTCTATTGGTTGAAAAAGGTAACTTAAGTATAGGTGCTATATCTGTATATGGTAACAGGGTGTGAGGATTGGATAATTCTTATCGGGTGGGCGTATACGCCCATCCTTCTACATCACTCGTGCTAGACGTCGCTAAAAGTACGACGTCTCATTGGTTCTACTAGCTATAGGACCCTAGATAATTTGGTCCATTGTGATTGGGTCGGTTACACCCCTAGACATAAATCTCCACTTTAATTAGCAGCATGCAGAATGGACACCCAGATGCGGAGTGCCCCAAGATTCACCCTGACTCCCTTCCATCAATCAGCACTTTAGGGCTATGTGTCAATTAGTTGGCTGAGGATGGCCTCGAAACTGTACCTTCTTATCAGGGAAAGTTATGGCATCCTCGGGTTCTGGGTGACATCAGACGTTGGTACTGCTCCGCGCCTGGCTGGTCACGTGTCCGTACACCGTGAATCTGCTTCACAATTTCCCTCTATTTGTGTATTAGATTCTTTGTTCAGCCTCGCCACCTGCCTTATCTCGACCTTCACGGGGCAGTTAAGTTTCGATTCTTCAGAGTTGCTGCTCTCCTCCCTTCCTTAGGTTGACCTCGAATTCCCAGGCATGAGCTGTTTCTTGCTCAGTTTCGATTCGGTCGTTCTTTGACCCCTAGCAGCCTGGGCTTAATTCTGCACTTGTATAATGAGCTTCGTTGAGGTAGATATATAGTTGGCGCTTGCCGCTCTTTCCTTCTACTAAGCATTGCAAGCAGTACCGTTTTCTTAGCTTCTTGCGTTCCAAGCCTATTTACAGGCATTTAGCCAGTTGCATATTTCAATCCTGCTTTGTGGTTACGTCCCTTTACATTTCAATATCATCTCTTCTTCTATGTCCATTACATCATTATTCATAACATTTCGTCTTTGTGTGACATCCTTTGATCAGCGTTTCGTTCATCTGGACGTCTGCCCGGGCCCTGTGTTGTTCACCATTTGCCTTCGATTAAGGCCCTTTGGGTCTCTTTGGGGACAGTTTGTAAACAGTCTTCATTTCGTGTCAGCTGCTGGTACGGTTGTCTCAATGGGTACCGTGCTGCCCATGGTTGTCTGGTTATTGGCACTTCAATAGGTATTGCTCTTCTGATGGGCACTGGACAGAGCCCTAGTGTGGCTCTCTGTTGGTTTATTTGCTCCTCGTTCATCACATATTTTGGCATGTATGGTCCTGGTACTTTAAAATGGGTGGCTGGGGTGCAGGCCCCATCTGGGACCTCCTCTACACTCCCCCCTCTGGTCGGTTCATCAACCACTTCTGCCCCCTCTTGTGGATTCAATTTGCTTGGTTCTTCTGTATCCAATTCTTCATCTTCTGGGTTTGTACATGATGGTGTGAACATGTGTTTCTTTGGAGTCCATGTTTTTATCACTCCTTTCAAATTTCCTGCTGTTTTTACATGTTCGTCTTTGTTCCAGGTCATTAGCTGACACTGTCCATTTGGGCTGCAATAGATCCATTTTCCTTTATAATGTCTTTGTTTCCTGGGGTACAGGAACCTTGTTCCTTCTGGCGCATATTCGCTGGCCTTCACAAAGTCTCTTATTTCTTCATCAGTCAGGTCTCTTGGTTTCCATCCTGGTTTGACATTGATCATGATCTTCATTCCTATGGCTTTCTTTGCAGTTTTCTGGCACTGTGTGATGATTATCTTGATAACACAAAATCCTAGTAGTATCATCAGTAGCAGGGCTCCCAGGAACTTGAATGTCTGCCATCCATTGTAGGACCCATGAAAGTAGTGTTCCAAACCAGCTGTCATCATCCACTTCGTCAGTTTCATTGATCATGTAGTTCTGTAGATTTATCAGCATACTGATGGCTTCTGTTAGAGTTCCATTTTCTTCGTCATGCGATGGTATAAATGTGCAACATGATTCTCTGATTTTTGCGCAAACACCTCCATCCATCGCTGTGATCATGTCAAGTACATATCTGTTCTGGAGAGTCATCAATCGGATTGCTCTAAGTTCCCCTTTAATCGCATTGAACCCTTTTATGGTGGTGTTGATGGTCTGTAATAATTCCCATCTGGTTATCTGCAACCATTTAGTATTTACTCCAACTTGGATTCTTGGCATGAAGATCGTTGGGAACACTGATGAAGTGAGGCTAAACAGCCTGTGTTCATATGGGATTGCATGAAATGCTTCTTCTGATTTGGCAGAAAAGTAATTTTCTCTCTTCATTCGGGATATCAGCTCTACAGATCTCATTTTCCTCAGGTGAGCATCTGCTTCGGGAAACTGTCAATATTCAGGTCACTTTTCGAGATCACTAGTGCTGGAACGTGGACGTTCACTATTGTGCATATGCCTCCCCAGTTTCTCGGAAGCCTTATGTATGCTTTGGATCCACACGCCCAGTAATGATGCATAATTAGTGCGGATCCGCGAGTCATACCTGGAGCTTCAAAGATTCGTCCGCAGTTCTGATTCTCTCCCATCTTCCTCGTGCCATTGTTTCTGAAGCATAATTTTGGGCTTTCCAGTGGCACTATCTGCAAGGGTCCTCCTCTTTCCTCGACCCATGTTGGTAACTTTGCACAACCTCTATGAGTTTTCTATTGCTTCCTTGCAGGCTCCAAGGACCATCCATGCTCGCCAGATCACCACTCCTTCTTCCCATCCGTCTGGTGAAAGCACTGTGTTTAGCTTTTTAGGGCGAAAGTCTTTGCTTACAATCTATTTGAGTCTCGTTCTCACCAACGCTTCAGTGTGACTGATTTACAAGTTTGTGTCAACAAAACGTTTTGTGGCTTAGATGCGCAATTGTTTTCTTCACCCTACAACTGAGATGCATAGAGTGTCCGTTATGTCCTTATCCCCTTTTTTGCTTTAGAGGAATTGTCCAGTTCAAGCCACAACTTGCAAACGGGTTCTTTGTCTTGGCTTTGCTGCTCATGCATCCTCCTTCCTCGTCATGGATCTCGTCTGCACGTGCTGGGGTTCTTCCCCGTAGTCTGTAATTTCTTTGCAGTGGGGTGCAGCTTGAGGGCTTTCTCTGATATAGGGCTTAATGTCATTCAGAAAAATCCATGCTTTCCTGCCCTGCAGTTTTACCGCTGATGGAGTGCAGTCCTCTACAATGAAAGGGCCATTGAATCTTGGCTCGTCCCACCTTTTTCTCGTGTGGTTTTTTACCAACAGGGAGTCTCCAGGGAAGATGAGTAGCGTACGTAAACCTTGAATTGCGTCTGTTTCAGCATCTCCTGCTGCGTTTTGGGCTGTGCTGCACCCTTGTTGTCGTCGCTGTAGTTGGTCTGAAATTACAATAAGGCTGGATGTCATACAATTCAGGTATTTTGACAATTTGGTTCCCAGGACCTCTCGGGTTGGCTGGGCATCACATCTAGCTCTGTCTCGTGGGGTGAGGGGAGTATTCATTCTTCTTCCAGTGACTATCTCGTGCGGCGTAAGATGATGGTCGGAGCCTGGTTGGTTCCGAGGAGCATACAATGCCAATGGAAGGCAGTGCAGCATCCCCTCTTTAGAGTAAGCTTCAACTTGGCTATCCTCTCCTTTTAACAAGCCGTTGAGCCTCTCGCATATGCCATTACCTTCCGGATGATACGCTGACAAGAGCTTGTGCTTTATTCCAAGCAACAAGCTGATCTGCTCAAAGACTGAGTTAACAAAATGAGCCCCGTTGTCTGATCCCATCACCTCACACACCCCCCCCATCTAGGGAACACTTCCCTCACCAGGAATTTGGTTGCACGGGTTAAGTCTGGGTGTGTACAAGGACCTGCTTTTATCCATCTAGAGAATGGACACACCACTACAATTAAGTACCTGTACCCGTTACACACTTGGATCATGTTGACATAGTCGATATGTAAGTGCTGAAAAGGCCCATTTGGCCGGAGGATGATTCCTCTCAGTACTTTTAATGTGTGCCCAGCGGCGAATTGCAGACAGATTATGCAGTTCACCATAAAGAATGCAACATTCTCAGCTACATTCGGTATGAACCAGTCTTCCGCGGGTGTTGCTGCTAAATTTTCTTTTGACATGTGTATGGGGTAATGCAATTGCTCCAATGCTATTTTTAGTAGGGCTACAGGCATTACTGGTTTACCAGTGCTGTCTTGCCGCCACAATCCTTCAGAGGGGTTTAAGGAACACCCTCGATGTTTCCAAAGGTTCTTCTCATCTTACGGTGCCTCCCCTTGAAGCTCCATGAGTTGTGTCCGTCCCATATTGCTATAGGCTTCTTGTGTGGTTCGTGCTACCATCATTCTTTCCTGAGTGCACGCCACTTCCAATTCCATGACGTCTCACTTTTGGATGCCATACGCTTGGCTTCCGTGTCTGCTGCGTGATTTCCGCACAACACAAAATCTGTCCCATGGGTATGGGCAGCGCATTTTGCGACCGCTATGCCCACTGGGAGCTGTAGTGCCTTAATAAGCCTGTCCAATAAGGCTGCATGCTGCACTGGTGTGCCGTCCGCTCGAAGGTAGCCCCTCCTTTTCCAGCTCGCTAGGCCTGTGTGCACTGTGGATGTCACATAGGCGGAGTCACTGTACACTGTTACTTCCTGGTCTGCGTGATTCTCAATGGCGAGTATCAACGCAAATAACTCTGCAGCCTGTAATGAGATGGTATTCGTGCACTGACGAGTACTCGGAATTCTCTGTTTGCTATGTGTTTCATCACAGCAACACCTGTGTAACTGTGTCCGTCTTCTTGGTCGATTCTCGAAGAACCATCAATGAAAACGATCTCACCTCCTGCCAGGGCATTTTCTTCCATCCTGGGGATTTCATCATAGAATTCTTCATAGTTTGCACAGTCACATATCGGCTCTCCTACAGTGACTGGCTCAGCTATGAACTTAGCTGGGTTTACTGTTTTACATCGAACTATTTTGATCGATGGATTAGATATGATCACCTCATAGGCAGAGGCTCTTTGAGATGTCAACGTACCCTTTGGTTTCTCTAAGATGGTAAATAAGAAGTGCTCAGGGTATAACGTCATGGAACATCCCATTACGATGGTTGTCGCTTTCTCTATGGTGAACGCTGCGGCGGCTAAGCTTTGCTCGCATGGGAACTGGCCTCTCATTACTGGGTCCAGATTCCCACTGTAATACACCAGGGGCTTGTACCGCAACGAGGTCCTTTGAGCAAGCACTGCCGTCATAACCCTGCCATTCGTGTGCGAAAACAGGTAGAATTCCTCTGCATAATTAGGAAACCCGAGAACTGGAGCCGTACAAATCGCTCTCTTGAGTTCTGTAAACCCTTTTTCCATTATTTCAGTCCATTCAATATTTTCCTTTGTCGCCTGGGCCTTCTTTAGGACCTGGAGCAAGGGCTTGGTATACGAGCTGTAATCGAAGACACATGCTCTAACATAATTGCATAGGCCTAGAAAGCTCTGCATTTGCTTTACCGTGAGTGGCTTTGCCGTGTTCATGATAGCTTCAGCCCATTCTGGGGTTACCTTTTTCCCCTCATGCGAAATTAACTGACCTATGTACAGCACCTCCTGCAGTTTCTCCTTGTCAACCTTATAGCCTTTCTCAGCCAATATAGTCAGTAACTGAACAGAATCGCGCCTGCATTGTTCTTCTGTTGTGCTGCAGATTAGAATGTCATCTACATACTGCAAGACGACACTTTCTACTGCAATATTGCTCAGGTCCATCTGAAGGACTCTGTTGAAGATGGACGGGGACTCACAGTACCCCTGTGGCAACCTCGTGCTTTTCAGACGCATTTGCCTGAATGTGAACAACATCAGATCTTGAGAGTCACGGTGCAATGGGATTGAGAAAAAGGCATTTTTCAGTTCAATCACCGTGAAATATTTTGCCTTAATGGGTATGTTACATGGGATTGTAGATGGATTAGGGACTAGAGGGAACTCGGCTTCAACAATATCGTTTAGTGCTCTTAAATCTTGGATTGAGCGCCAAGACCCTCCCTTTGACTTCTTGACAGGATAAATCACTGTGTTACATGGTGACTCTGACGTCACTAGGATGCCCTGGTCCATCATGGCGGAAATTGTCTTCACGATTCCTTCATCCACCTCCCTGGACATGAGATATTGTCGCGCTCTTGGTAAAATTGCTCCTAGTTTCAGCTTAATTCTCACTTCTCCCAGCCCCTTCAGGAAGGCCCACATCATAAGGTCCTGTGGTCCATACTGAGACAGGCACCTGGACCATGTCGTCATCAAAGTATTCCGGACGTATCAGTGCCAACATCATCCTCTGAGGCACTTCTCTTTTGATCATTTTTACCCAAAATATGAGACTCACGTCCACTCTCGTCTCTTCTGACTCTGGTTGTTCTTCAAACAGATCGTCATCGGTGACGTCAGTCACTCGATACCCTTCTTCAATGGCGATAATCGTGCACCATTGTCTACCTTCATCATCGTTGCCTTCGACCAATGCTACCTTTCCTCGCACTGCTGCGGTATATATTATCAAGGGAAATACTTGTCCCTCCTCTTCGTGCATAGGTATTCTTGGTCTGAATAGAAACTCATCAGGAGTTCTCATAGTTCTATCTGCGAGGCCTGGCAGTCCTACCATAAGCACACGCATGCCATATGCGAAAACTTCTGGTTCTAATGGTATAGCTCTCATGGCTATGTGTCCCGAGTATGCTCTGATCATTTTGCATACCGTTGAATAATGCATTCCTGGAGTGGGATATACTATGCCCTCCTCCGTGAACGAGATTGTCATGTTCAATTTTGTCATTAAGTCTCGGCCCAAAATGTTTACTGGGGTCTAACGCGAATACAACAAAGGTACATTCATCTCGCACTCTCCTACGGAGACTGGGAGTGCGTCTGTAAAGGGAACTCGACTGTGAGCTCCTGTAAAACTCTGAGTGTCTATGGCCTCACCGGACAAGGAAAACGTGCCTTCACGTATGTACGAGTGTGTTGCACCCGTGTCAACTAAGAAAAAATATTCTTTACCCCCTATGACGACATTCACCCTAGGTTCCTTATTAGGGTCTGGTGTCACTGATAGGATAGAGCACATCAGGGTTCCCAGTGAGTTGTCCTATTTCATGTATAAGTTCAGCTCACTGTACACACGTGGATTTTCTCCATTCCCAGGGTTGCCTCCCCTTCCGGAGCTAGTGCCCTGAGAAATGTTCAGTGGTGCCTGTTGGAATTGCCCTTGCGGCAAGTTCCCCATGTTCGGGGGTTGGACCCCTTGTTGTGCATCTTGCTGCAAGCCTGGTGCTTGCTGCTGCACTGTGTGATTCTGTGCACCGCCCTGTTGCGGGATTGCAGGCGGATTCACCGTGCCCGTTCCCATTCCTTGGCCATTTTGCCACGCGCTTTGGCTTCTGCACGAGAGCGCCAAATGCCCTGTCCTTCCACACGGCCAACATATTGGCGGTGGTCTGACCATTTGTCCATTTGACATATCTGGATTGCCCATCTGCATATTTTGAAAGCCTCCTTGATTATTTTGGAACCCTCCCTGATTACTCTGCCATCCTCTTCCCCTGAATCCCCTTCCCCTCTGATACAATCCCACGTTACCCTGGTTGTTCTGCTGTGGGTTAGCTACCTGTGGTATGTTCTGCTCAGCTGGGCTTGTCAGCATGGCTCCTTCGAGAGCATACTTTGATAATTTCTTTTGCACCAGCTTTGCTTCCTCACCCTTACGAGTTACCTCCTTTTTTTCGATTCTTTTCTTGCAACAATCTACAGTAATGTGCAATAGTCAACTGTATTTCAGCCCAAGGTTTAGCCTCTACCCCTACCAATTTCTTGAGCTGCTTCTGCACCGACTCTGGTAATCCTTGGCATAATATGTGGTAAAATACAGGTATAGATTTCGTCCAAGATTCATGCGTTTCAAGCACCCACGCATCTTGGAAATTCTGGATATAAATCAACGGATCTTCTGACTCCTTCATTTTTCGGGTCATTATAGCTCCCATATCGGAAGTGTCTGCGTAAAGCACTCATAGAGCTTTCCATACTGCTGCTCTGCAATTATTAAATGGTGCTCCGTCGTGGGTAGTGTTCATTATGGTTACACCGGGGAACCCGGCCCGCTTCCACACATCGCCTGCTCTCTCACCGAGTATGGCGATCAGGAGACCTTTAATGTCCCCTATAGCTAATGTGACACCCCCTGTCATTTTTTCTAACTCGTGTATTCACTTCCCAGCTCCCGATGTCAGCATTGGAAGCTTGTTTTTCAAGTCCTCTCGATCCATGTGTGGCCATGGAATATATTGCGGTCTTGCTCCCCCCTTTTCTAGAAGCAGAAATTGGAACGCGCAGACTCCCTTCTCTTTCCCGTAGCTCTACTGTCTACTGCTGGGGTAACATTCCTGCATCGCTGTCTGCCTGGCAATTTCCTCAACCTATCTACGTAGGCGGGCGCTGACACCCCCCTCTGACCATGGGGTGTTCCTTCATGTTGGTCAGACTGTGATGTAGATTCTGATGCCCTTGGTGCGGACTCGCTAGCGTCTGACCATCTCACCCCATTGTCCCTTGGGAGCCGCTTTTCACACCGTCTCCCTTCTTCATCTGTCTCGCACTCCGTATCCTCTCCGGATTCGGACCCTGATCATTCACAATTCACGCAACTCCTTGCGTCATTGTCGTTTCTACTAATTTCTAGTCTGTCCAAAGACAGTCTCCTGCTCCCACTGCTTCGGGTGACGTCCTCCGCGTAGTATAGTTGAGTGCTTTCCAAGCGCTCGTCTTCCCCCTCTCCTTGAGATATTTGTTCTAACCCCATCTCACCATATATCATATCGATCGTTTCCCTGATACTTCTGGTGTCGAAGTCATCTTCAATATTTGCCTCATTCGTGCCTGGTACTGAATTGTACGCAGGGAAGAATTCTTCAATGTCTTCCCATTCCACAATGGGACCGGGTTTTTTAACTTCCCACTCCAGATATTCGAGGTCGCGCGCCCTCTGTCTACACTTACGTTCAATGTCCTCTTCAAATTCTTTGCGCTTCCTCGCCGCTTCTCTGACCTTATCTTCTTCCCTTCTCCTTTCATTTCTACGTTCATCTGCCCTTCGAATTTCCTCATCTTTTTGTCTCTTTATTCTTTTCTCATGTACTCTTTGCTCTTCTTCCAACTTTATCTGTTTCTGTCTGTGCTGGTCATAGGCTGCTTTCTGTTCGCGATCGAGCTGCTTTTCTTGCTCCTCGCGATATAGCTGTTCTCGCCTCAGCCTATCTCTCCTTTTTATCCTTTCATCCCGTGTTTCCCTTTCCTTCTCTTTCTCCCTTCTCTGTGCCTCATCAGACTTCTCTTTAGGTCTCACATCATCACTTCCTTTTCCATCGAGTTTCAACAATATCTGTCCTCCCATCCATTCGTCTTTTGCAAATGCTATCTCACTAGTTCTGTCGTCACTTCCTTTCCATTTCCTTACCTCTCTCTCCTTATCGAGAGGTGCACTTGTCTGTGCCTGATCCTTCCTCTCATCATCGCGTCTCTCCTTGTCCTTTGGGACTACGGAGGTAAGATTCTTATCCTGATCCTTCCCCTTATTGTCGTCACTACTGTACGTAGGTGACTCATATGCGGGGTTACTGTACCCCGTAGCTGCCTTGAGCTCTCTTAATGGGTAGAGTCCCTCTGACTTACTTCCCTCGGTTTCTGTTACAGGCGGGGCAGGTGGCGCGGTAGGCGTCTCACCCTCCTCCGTGCATACATTTAATATCCAGTTTGCGGGTGGCTCTTCCTCTTTCAACTATTCAAACATTTTCCAAAGTTCTAGAACAGCGAGGAGTTTCTCTAGTTTTTTGCCTGTATATGTGGCATGCAAATAAGTCGTCATATGTTGTAAGACAGCTTTAGATAAGGACCCGTTCTGTGGCCACTGCATAAACATCTCGTGGGCGGTACCCTTAACCCACTCTGTACTGTATTTCTTAAGCTTGGGTGCATGTTTAGGCAATTGTTTACATAAGTGTGCTAGCGGAGTAATATCTTCCATGCTTAAATCTGTTCTAGCAATACCTTCATGCGACTTCACCACACCCAACAATATGAATAAGCACCAAATTTCGCAAGCTCCAATCCAATCTTTTCCCGCCAAATTTTCTCACCAATTTCCTCAGGGACATCAATTCATGTGTGATTCCCTCTCAACTATAGAATCGTGTAAAACCTCTAATCAATTTCAAACATCAAGGAGACAAATTTCCTTGCATGTGGCACATCAACAGAACATGTATGACAAACGTTAGAAAAAGTTGCAACTGTGCCTGCACTTATTTGCGCCAAGATAAATTACTGGTGTACTTCCTTTTGCTATGAATGACAAATCCAAAAGTTCCGTTGTATTTGGTAAAGTTTTTTATTTTGAATTGTCAGCCCCTCTTGGAGGACTATTGCAAATTACTCCAAGAGGGGCTGAAAATTCAAAATAAAAAACTTTATTAAATACAACAGAACCTTTGGATTTGTCATTCATAGCAAAAGGAAATACACCAGTAATTTATCTTGGCGCAAATAAGTGCAGGCACAGTTGCAACTTTTCCTACAGTTTACAAACGGAGTAGAGGAACTCAGTGTCTCCGTAGTGACCTACCCTCATGCGACAAAGAACCAACCACAAAAGACAAAAACCCTAAAAAGGCTAATAATCACCAAGCAACCCCGATTTGGTCGCAAAGGTACAGGCCTATGATATCTCAAAAAAGTTCCTCAATGTTAGAAAACCTATGACAAACGTTAAACAGACTAGACAGACACCAACTGGACACAGATATCTCTGCCTTCTAATCAATACCCCAACATGGAGTTTAAACAAACTCTTTTTACGACGTCTTTAATCGTCGTAGTAGCCTAGTCTTTCCCTATCATGTGGGACTATGAGTTCACGTTTCTTCTGACCGCTATATTAAAGCGCAGGAACAAGGCGTATCTCTCTTTTTGGGTTTCCCCCCGGTATCCTCTCTCTTTTCTCTCGGATGTCTACCCCGGTATCCTCTCCCTTTTATCTCAGGTGTCCGCCCAGCTATACTCTCTTTTTATTCAGTTATTCTAGAGTCATTATCCCCTTATATATATATATATATACAGTCTTCTCTACTTCTAACTATTTTGTTTTTCTCCACCTCCCTCCGTTACCTTTTCCCTTACTTGTTCTAATGCCTAAGGACATTTGCCAAAGCATTATATTTGTGTTCCACTCACGCTCGCATCGTTCCTCTCTAAATCCTCGGGATCACCTCCTCCTTTGGTCTTTTCGTCCGATCGGCTGCCCGTAGGAATTGGAAGGGTTATGCTTTGTAAGGCAGTTCCTTCAGACCCACTGCAGTGTTTAGATGGATTTACACTATCATTGTCCACAGGAAGCTTCAAGTCCACTCAGCCGAATGGCGAAGGTCTCGTGATATTGCCGAAGACCTAGAGTTACTTCGTGTCGACGGTCAATAGGTGTCTTATTTTGGTCAATAATTAATAATCAATGATTGATGGTCACAGCCATCCTCTGCTACCAAATGTACAGGAGGGCAGAGTGACCTCTGAACGGGCCCATGAGATTCAGAGCTCACCCTCCAGTACCTTAAGTCGAGATAGCTGCACCTTGAGGAGGATGGGGTGCAGGATTCTCTTACTCCAATACCAATCAATAAGGACAACTAAATGGTTTGGCAAAGGGAAGTCTGTTTAATGACAAGTACAAAAAACGGGGAAACAAATGGAAATCAACAGTGATGCGATCGCCCGTCTCGCTTCAACTTCCAAATTCTTCATTCAGACAGCAATAGTTATAGTACATTCTTGTCATCATTGACGTGTAACACTCCAAAGTTTGTCATGCAATTCTATTGGTTGGAAAAGGTAACTAAGGATAGGTGCTATATCTGTATATGGTAACAGGGTGTGAGGATTGGATAACTCTTATCGGGTGGGCGTCTAAGCCCATCCCTCTACATCACTCGTGCTAGACGTCACTAAAAGTACAACGTCTCATTGGTTCTACTAGCTATAGAACCCTAGATTATTTGGTCCATTGTGATTGGGTTGGTTACACCCCTAGACACCCAGATGCAGAATGGACACCCAGATGCAGAGTGCCCCAAGATTCACCCTGCCTCCCTTCCATCAATCAGCACTTTAGGGCTATGTGTCAATTAGTTGGCTGAGGATGGCCTTTGAAACTGTAGCTTCTTATCAGGGAAAGTTATGGCATCCTCGGGTTCTGGCTGACATCAGACGTTGGTACCTCTTCGCGTCTGGCTGGTCACGTGTCCGTACACCGTGAATCTGCTTCAATTTCCCTCTATTTGTGTATTAGATTCTTTGTTCAGCCTCACCACCTGCCTCGGCCTCCTTATCTCGACCTTCACGAGGCAGTTAAGTTTCGATTCTTCGTAGTTGCTGCTCTCCTCCCTTCCTTAGGTTGACATTGAATTCCCAGGCATGAGCTGTTTCTTGCTCAGTTTCGATACCGTCGTTCTTTCTAGCTTTAGCTGGAATATGAATCTTGGCCTGTTTGACCCCTAGCAGCCTGGGCTTAATTCTGCTTTTGTAAAATGGCATCGCACTTGTATAATGAGCTTTGTTGAGGTAGATATATAGTTGGCGCTTGCCACTCTATCCTTCTACTAAGCATTGCAAGCAGTACCGTTTTCTTAGCTTCTTGCGTTCCAAGCCTATTTACAGGCATTTAGCCAGTTGCATATTTCAATCCTGCTTTGTGGTTACGTCCCTTTACATTTCAATATCGTCTCTTCTTCTATGTCCATTACCTCATTATTCATAACATTTAGTCTTTGCGTGACATCCTTTGATCAGCGTTTCGTTCGTCTGGACGTCTGTCCGGGCCTTTGTGTTCACCATTTGCCTTCGATTAAGGCCCTTTGGGTCTCTTCGGGGACAGTTTGTAAACAGTCTTCATTTCGTGTCAGCTGCTGGTACGGTTGTCTCAATGGGTACCGTGCTGCCCATGGTTGTCTGGTTATTGGCACTTCAATAGGGATTGCTCTTCTGATGGGCTCTGGACAGAGCCCTAGTGTGGCTCTCGGTTGGTTTATTTGCTCCTCGTACGTCACATATTTTGGCATGTACGTTCCTGGTACTTTAAAATGGGTGGCTGGGGTGCAGGCCCTATCTGGGACCTCCTCTACACTGTACTGTACACATGTGAATTCCCCAAATCTATTTCAACCACCCTGTTGAAAATACTCAGAGATTCACAGTTCCCCTGGGGCAACCTCATGCTGTTGAATCTCTGACCATGATACAAAAACTCTGTGAGGTACTGAGAATCGAGGTGTAAGGGGACTAAGAAGAATGCATTATTCAAATCAATCACCATGAAGTGGGTCGACCCAGTAGGGATATTACAGAGAATGGTAGCAGGATTTGGTGCAACCGGGAATTCTGCCTCAACAATATTATTGAGAGGGCCCAAATCCTGGACCATGCTCCAACTGGACCCCTTCGCTTTCTTCACAAGGTAGATGGCCATGTTGTATGGGGACACAGAAGGTTGTATTATGCTTTGCTTCAACAACAACATAATGGTCTATAAATCCCTTCATCTGCATCTCTAGAAATGGGGTACTGCTTAACCTGTGATAATATCACACCAGGTTTCAATTTTATCCATGCCGCTCCAACACTCTTTAACAGACCCACATCATGAGGATTACTGGTCCATAAATGGTCCGGTACTTTCTCCAAATACTCCTTCCAATATGATGATGTATTTCTCATAATGTGCATGGTCTGTGGTACCTCCCTTTGCTCTATCGCTATCTGGCAAGGCACCCCAATCTCAAAAAACCTTCTCTCCTGTGTCTTCGAACAACTGCTTGTCGGACACGTCCCTTAGCGATAAGGTTGGATCGATGCACAGAACTGTGCGCCACTCTCTGCCTTCCTTGTCAGTGTCTGAGAGACCCACTGTGCTCTTCCTAATGACTACTGATTCTAGGAGAACCGTAAAAATGGTTTCTGGTGTTACCTCATGCGACACAATTCAATTGGTACCCGCCATGTCTGATCTCTGAATCCCGTGACCCAACTCAACAAAATCATTAACCCTTAGCAAAATAGTTAACCCATAAAGAAACAACGTCAAATGTACAGGTACCCCCCTTATCATGCTATCACTACAGTATGCATGCAAACACAGTGCTTCTCTTATTGGATACAAATCTGGATTTGAGCATACTATACCTTCCTCTGTGAAAGCGATCTACATGTCGAATCAACTGAGGAGATTGCTGCCCAAGAGATTCGCTGGGGTTTCTGTGCAATAATACCAAGGAGCAGATACATTTTGTGTGCCTACCTTAATACGAAGATCTTCAATATAAGGAACCGACAGGATAGCCCCAGAGAATCCCTGTGTGTCCAATGTTTGCCTGACAAGGGGACCTCGCTGTCCTTGATACAAGATTTCATAGCCCCTGTATCGACCATGCATGAAAACGTTTGGTCCCCTACCTGCGCACCTATTCAGGGTTCCTCCTCTGGATCAGCGGTAATGGACAGGATTGGGCACATCAGAGATCCCTGTGGGCTGTCCTAATCATGGTACATATTAGCACCGGGGAGCGGAAAAGGATTCTCTTCAAAAACCCTTGCTCCAGTGTAATGAGTGACCATTCCTTGGTGTAAAGAATCTTTCTCCCATGTCTGAACAGTGCCTGTGCTGGCATGGCCAATTGAATCACATAGGTCTGTGCAGCCCCAGTCACTAGGTTCTGTTTATCCAGTGCCTGCTGCGATTGCATAGCCTGGGGCATATGGCATAGTCAGGGATTGCATTAAGTGAGCTCCTACATTAAAATAGTGTGTCCTGCATGAGCAACACTGAACCCCATACAACCCTCCATAGATATTTTGCAATGGCCTTTTAAACCGGGACCCCATTCCTCTGACCCCGCCAAATTACCAATTTTCTAGTGAAGATCCTTCCCTACCCCTCGGAAACCCTCTCATTTGTCTTGGACTGGGAGCACACACGTCCATCCAACCTTGTGTCATACCTGATTCACTATATCACTGTTTTCTCAATTGTCCCTGCTGTCCCTCAGTGGAGCTGGTAATCACTGGTCCTTCCAAACAGTTTTTCAATAGCTTCTTCTGAACGAGCTTGGCCTCTGCCTTTTGTGCCTGCTCTATACCCTCCTTTTCCTTTTCTTACCTCCTTTTACAAAAATGCACAATATGTGCCTGAATTTCCAGCCAACTCTTGGCCTCCATCCCTACTACTTTGTCTAGATCATGCTGGACTTCCTTAGGAAGTTCCTTTTTTAGCATGTGGTAATAAAAAGCCACATTCTTATCCCACGCTTCTCCTGTATCTGCCCTCCACATCTCCTGAATTAACTGGATGTGTGCAGCAGGATATTCGCCTAACTTCATTGTTTTGGCCAAGATAGAATTTATATTGGGCGTACGGGGATACCTAACCTTCAAGGGACCCCATACATGTGCCCTATAATTATTAAATGCTGCTCCATTGTGGGTGTTTGTATCCACTGAACTCCCGGATACCCCGCTTGTCTCCAAAGCTCACCTGGCCATAACTCCATTAGAGCCGTGAATACGCTTTTCATGTCCCATATGGCCAACATGACAACGGCAGTATGTTTCTCTAATGCATAAATCCACTTCCCCTGCCACTGCAGTGAGCGAAGGAAGCCTCTTCATCAAATTATTCTGGTCCATATGTGACCATGGGACATAATACACCCTTCGCTGATCCTTCTGGATTTACAGCTGAGTTACACCTGCTTTTACTGGAGTTTCCCCCTCATCTATCGCCCACTACTCACTACAGCCATTCAAGTAACCCGGTGCGTCCTAAGACCCCATGGTGTACTCTGTCAGTGCTACTGGAATGGGAGGTGGAGCTTCTACACCCTGCTCTCCCTGCTCAACATCTGACTCCCATTCACCTTCGTCTCCTACTCCTGTTATCACCCCCCTGATCCTTCTATAGGCACAGAAGCATAATCATCACTACCGTAGGGTGCTGGTTCCCGTTCTCCATGCTCAAATCCTGTACCCATAGCAATACTTTTGTCCTCCAGGTCCACGTTGATCTCCTTTATAACTGGCTTGACCAACCTAACAAGAACTTGTCCATGCCTCTCCCTTCCTTCCTCTACGTCCTTTGCCTGCTATTCATTTCTTGCCGCTGTTCACTTCTCTGTTGTCATAACAGCACTACCTATTGTTTCGCTAGCCTCACCCCTTCTTCCAATCTTTTTCACTCATGCGTCTCTACTGCCATTCACAGCCTATCCTCTATCCAAGCGGCAGAAGGCATAGTTCCCCTTTTTCACTCATTCCCAATCCTTCATCTATTCTTCTGGTGCCGTTCTACCTCTCTCTCGCTCCTCCACCCTTAATCCCTCTGCTAACGTGGCATTTGGGGGAGTAATTCCCCATCAGTTCTCTTCTCTCAACCTTTCTGCAGCCCTAACCAATAAAGAAGTTATTCTTCCACTTTTATCAATATCCCACTGTTAGGAATTGTAGCTGATGGAGGCATTATCTGTGTTTGTCTCGCAATCACTGGAGTGCTTGCTGGTGAAAATGGAGGTTCGAACTCAGGGTCTGTATACCCCTCTGCGGGTGATAAAGGATATATGACAGCATCATGAAGCAAGACACAGACAACAGATTAAAAGTTCAAACTAAAATGATTTATTAACTCAAATGTCAGGATGGTTGAAGGTCTAAATTGCCCTATGCTAAAGCAGCATTTCCCTACCTGAACAAAACTAAAGTCTGAGTCAAAAAGTTCAACTTAAACGTCTGTCTGTGTCCAAAACCTATCCTTGCCCTCATAACTAAAACTGAACAATGTGTAGGGATGTCAGTAATAAACAAAATGGTGATCAAACAAATGTTCTGAGCTTCTTCCAGCTCCTAGCTTCCTTTTCAGCTGCCTTGACCCAGGTTCAAGAAAGTTCCACAAAAGTCTCTAGATTGCTGTTCTTAAATTCAAAACAGTTCCACAAATCCTTGGGGTTCCCTTCCCCACGTTCACGGCAATACAGTTCTACAGATCCTCTGGGTTCCCTTCCCCAGGTTGAAGGCAGCACAGTTCCACAGAAATGGGTCTTGAGGGTCCCGTCCTTAAGACAACATTAAAGTTCATCAAGCCTCAGGATTGCCTTCCCCAGAACTTTAACTTGCCAACCTCTGTTTGGCCTCCGTATCTTAATTTTCAAAACAACTAAAAAAATCAACGTAACTTTCCTTGTGGATAAACTTCTTTATTCAGTCAGCTTACTCTGTCTTGGTTTGCTTTAACAAGGTCTCTGGCTTCCACAATTGAGGGTTCCCTGGTCTAGGTGCAGTTCTAAGACCACACAGTCCATCCATTACGGGTCGTGCAACCAGGAACCTTTGACCCACACAGGTTCTTCTGCCTTTGCTCCTGTGTGGATGTTTCACACTCAGTTGGCTTTTCTTTGTCAGCTTCTTGGCTTTGCCATACTGTGTCACACAACCTAAACCAGTCCTTGGCCTTGCCACACTGTATTCAGTCACAAAATTCACTTAGTGGTTATCTTACTCTTTTTTCACCTTGCCGCTTACTTTGCTTTCAAACAAACAATGTTTGTATTTCATATTCATTTGTCATCTTGTCGTAACTTTACACATAAAGGTTTCATTCAGTTCAGTGTGCCGCTCAAGTTTCACCCAACCCGCGGCCTCTGGTTTGTTTAATTAATTTCATGCTGTTTCACTTGTTCGGTGTTCGTCTTGCTTCCCCACGGACTCCATGAGCGCCCCGGTTCGAGTGACTGTCTCCCTTCACTCACTGGTCCTTGGCGTTCCCTCCGGGCAGCTCCGCTGCTTGTTTCTGCTCCGCCCGCTAACTTTCCTTCACTCGCGAGCCCCGCTCGCACCTCTGATGCTTTTCAGTCCTCGCCTGCAGCTTCGCTATGCTTCCGTGGATGCTGGCGGCTGCCGTTCTTCTTTTCCTTTGGTCGCAGCTCTGACTGTGTTTCTCCGACCATGGATTCTCCCACACTTGTGGTTTCCTTATCGCCCGCCTACTGAGCTCCCCAATTCCTCAGGATTGTCTTCCGTCATCCTGGCTTCTCTGCCGACCCACCACGGCTGCCTCCTCTCAAACAGAACTCCCTGCTGGTCTGAGTATTGCTGGTTTCCTCCCTTCTTATACACCTGCAACCACTTGAAAGGTTGCAGGTATGAGTTCCCAATTGGACCTGCATGACCTTCACAATACTCTGCAGGCATCTTCCTTGTCTCAGTACTAGAGTGGTGAAATAGGTTACTAGTGTTCACTACTCCTAGTAGCCTCTTCCTCATCCCAGTACTGTAGTAGGTTGAATGAGGGAAATTGAGTGGTTTTACAATAGCCAATAAAGGCCAGAGGAGGGTTGGGTTGGTTCTCATAGGGGAAAGGGGGATACCATGTCTCGCCTGCTACACCCTTAAACCTTCTCTTCTTCACCTTCTTCCTGATGTTTCTATACTGGTGATATCCCTTGGTGTTTTCTTGGTCAGTGGGACAGAGGTAGCAATATCCCATAACTGCGGCTGGGATTGATGGTTCCCCCTGAAGTGGAAATGAGGGATACTGCGTCTCACCCAAGGGCATCTCGTCCCCAATCCCTAAGGACACTCTAACTAGGTGATCCTCCCTTGCTTCTCCACCCCCAGGCACATGATCCAAAAGCGATGGCCTTTCCCTGGCCACCTGAGAAGAGGACCCAAGGGGAGAAGATGTGAGGACAGCTGCAGGTTTCTCACAGATAGCACCCATTTGGGGGCGTGCAGAAGGAATTCCCACACCCTCCTGTTTCGGCCCTTCCTCTGAGATTTTAAAACGAGGCCCACCTTTCTCATACATCTTCCATCCCTCTCTCTCACTTCGAACCCTTGTGCCTTGAAACAAAATAAAGTATGCAGTTTTTTCAATAGCTTCTTATCATAGGTCCCCTCAGTAGGCCAAGAATTAAGCATTTTACCCTTAGTTTCCCGCAGTCATTCACAATGGTACTTTAAAATCTTTACCTTATAGCCAGGAAGTACCTGACCCAAATGATTCAGCAGAGTCTCAATACTACAACCCAATCTAACCGAAACAATTTCACTTTAAAATAAATTACTTAAAACACTGAAGCCAAATTTGAGGCACAGAATTTCAACCCAAGGAATCTTCATTTTTTGTCAGCTGCTGGTACGGTTGTCTCAATGGGTACCATGCTGCCCATGGCTGTCTGGTTATTGGCACTTCAACAGGTATTGCTCTTCTGATGGGCATTGGGCAGAGCCCTAGTGCTGCTCTCTGTTGGTTTATTTGCTGGTCATACGTCACATATCTCGGTGAGTATGTTCCTGGTATTTCAAAATGGGTGGCTGGAGTGCAGGCCATATCTGGGACCTCCTCTACACTCCCCCCTCTGGTCGGTTCATCAACCACTTCTGCTTCCTCCTTTGGATTCGTCTTGCTTGGTTCTTTTGTATCCATTTCTTCGTCTTCCGGATTTGTACATGATGGTGTGAAGGAGTGTCTCTTTGGGGTCCCAATTTGTATCACTCCTTTCAAACTTCCTGCTGTTTTTACATGTTCGTCTTTGTTCCAGGTCATTAGCTGGCACTGTCCATTCGGGCTGCAATAGATCCATTTTCCTTCATACTTTCTTTTTTTTCTGGGATACACAAACTTTGTTCCCTCTGGCGCATATTCGCTGGCCTTCACAAAGTCTCTTATTTCTTCATCAGTCAGGTCTCTAGGCTTCCATCCTGGTTTGACATCGATCATGATCTTCATCCCTATGGCTTCCTTAGCAGTTTTCTGGCACTGTGAGATGATTATCTTGATAACACAAAATCCTAGTAGTATCATCAGTAGCTGGGCTCCCAGGAACTTGAATGTCTGCCATCCATTGTAGGACCCATGAAAGTAGTGTTCCAAACCAGCTGTCATCATCCACTTCGTCAGTTTCATTGATCATGTAGTTCTGTAGATTTATCAGCATACTGATGGCTTCTGTTAGAGTTCCATTTTCTTCGTCATGCGATGGTATAAATGTGCAACATGATTCTCCGATTTTTGCGCAAACACCTCCATCCATTTCTGTGATCATGTCAAGTACATATCTGTTCTGCAGAGTCATCAATCGGATTGCTCTTAGTTCTTCTTTAATCGCGTTGAATCCTTTTATGGTGGTGTTGATGGTCTGTAATAATTCCCATCTGGTTATCTGCAACCATTTGGTATTTACTCCAACTTGGATTCTTGGCATGAAGATCGTTGTGAATACTGATGAGGTGAGGCTGAAAAGCCTGTGCTCATATGGGATTGCATGGAATGCTTCTTCTGATTTGGCAGAAAAGTAGTTTTCTCTCTTCATTTGGGATACCAGCTCTACAGATCTCCTTTTTCTCAGGTGGGCATCTGCTTTTGGGAATCTGTCCATATTCAGGTCACTTTTCGGGATCACTAGTGCAGGAACGTGGATGTTCACTGTTGTGCATATGCCTCCCCAATTTTTCGGCAGTCTTATGTATGCTTTGGATCCACACTCCCAGTAATGATCCATAATTACTGTGGTTCCATGACTCATTCCTGGAGCTTCAAAGATTCGTCCGCAGTTCTGATTCTCTCCCATCTTCCTTGTGCCATTATTCCTGAAACAAAATTTTGGGCTTTCCAGCAGCACTATCTTTTGTGAGTTTTGGCCATAAAGGTTTGCACAGTTTTTGTGAGTTTTCTATTGCTTCATTGCAGGCTCCAAGGACCATCCAAGCATGGCAGATCGCCACTCCTTCTTCCCATCCGTTTGGGGAAACCATTGATCCCCAAATCTGCATTTGGCCTCTGTTTTTCCAAATTTGAGCCTCTTCTGGGGTTTTTCCCTAAACATTCAGTCTCAGATTTTTTTCCCATCTTATTTCTGTTCCTTTAACTTCAGGCTTTTCATACCTGATCACGTGATTCCTAGTATGCGCTCTATTTCTTGTCTTAATGTCTTGGACATAACCATCTTCAACGGGGTAATCCGTTTCAGTTGCCCATATCAATGAGGCGTCTCTCCCCATAAACTGTCCTCTGATGTTGCACATTGCTACGTGTGACGGACAGTGTGCTGTCGGGGCATCAATTTCTACTGCCATGAAGATCTTGGATTTCCCCATGCTGTACGGCAGGAGTGCACAAACGAAACATTCTCCTTCTTCCAACTTCTTCCAACTTCTTTCATGTTATGGTACCAATTGTTGTTTCCTAGATGTGCTGTGCTGTCCAGGTAGTCGTTCAGTTCATTGTTGTCTTCATGTGGGCTTCTCTTGATTCTCTTGATTCTAAGTGTCTTCCTGTAGTTAGCTATAACTACATCTCTAAACGGGCATGCTGGTTGGTGGAGCAAGTTTCTTTATCTGCATCGATGTGGTAGGTGGAGGTTTTGCAATTCTCCTCTTGCATTCTTTTCCTGCCCTCTATAAGTGCCTTTATCAACCACCAGCCTGTCACCGGCCCAGTGTATGGCTGCATCATGGGCCTGGTACTTGCTCCTTGTGTTGGAACTTGTGTGCTTGTCAGTACAGTCTCTGCGGTTTTATTTTTCAGTTCCTCCTGCCGTTTTTTCGCTTTAGCCATAAACGGGAATAAATGATCTATCAACATTTGTGTCCTTGCAGTGAATTCTCCCGTAGCCGCTTCTGTCTTCTTGAGGGCTTTTGCTATGTCTGCTTTAGTTGGCCTTTCACTTGATTCTTTTCGGTTTCTTTCATTATTTACTGGGACTGATTGTTCGGTAGGCAGTATTGTGCTCTCTGTTGCCTTTGCTTGAGGTTCTGTGGCCAGTGATACTTGCCCTGGTTTGTGTGCATTCAGTGTGTGGGTGCATGTAGTTGTCAGTGCTATGTTTTCCTTCATTCCGTGCTGACCCTGTCTCCAGCCTTTTTCTTCATTTGTTACCACAAGTGTGTATGTATCACTGCTAATTACATTCATTTTCAGTTAATTTGCTTTACCATTAGATTTCCTCGGGACTGGGATGACTATATAGGGTCTGGGTGCTTTTGTGGGACTCATGTGTACACCATCAGGTGGATGTACTGAAATTGGAACGCTTCGTGTACCAATAAAAAATGCAATTCTGATCGTTAAAGATAGCAAAATGATGATAAACACAATGCATAAATACATTATAGTGCGGTAGGTTACACGGCAGCATTTCCTTCCAGAGAAGCAAGGGCACCCCTCTGCTTGTGGGAGGACCAGGTTACTGTTCTGGGCCCCCATCTCAATCCTTTACTCAATGTCAATGTTATTGTTTTCCCTCACTTCGATATTGTTCTCGACCAGTTTGTGTCATAAAGTGCCTAGTGCTTCACAATAGTCTGCCCTCTTGCAGGTGACGATTGTCTCTGGATACAGGATACAGTTCTCTTGCTATACTATGGAAAAACAGATTAGACTAATGTTTTGGTGAGTCACCTTTACTGTGCATGCTCAAAGTATCTGAGTTCCCAGTCCACCCCCCGAATCTGCTTCAGTCCTGAGGACATGCTGGACACTGTTCATTGTGAAGAAATGAACAAAAAGGCAATCAAAACAAATAAGGGCGAAGTTCTTGTCTCTGCTCCCATGATCTGTCCCTCGGCAGAAAGATGAAGTGCCTGTCTCGGCTTCCTCGATCTGTCCCTCGGCGGAAAGGTGAAGTGCCTGTCTCGGCTTCCTCGATCCGTCCCTCGGCGGAAGGTTTCACTGGAATCTCCTCATATAATTTCTCTGAAAGTTGGACAGCTCCACTTGCAGCATGATGCCATGGAGGAGCGTTCCCATCTGAGCAACGTTAGCTGGGTCTCTGATGAATGTGAGGACGTCAACCTCGATAGGTCTCCCCACTATTTCTGGAAAGTCAGTGACTAGGCGAAAGAGGACGTTGTGCGCCAGTCGGCTGTCCTCGGGTGACAGGGACATTTGTCCTGCCCTGCTGGGTTCTGGATCACAGGCCCTTCCCTTGACGTGAGCAGTCCTTGCACTTTCCTGATGCGTGGATTGCAAATATGTAACTGAGTTTATTCCACAGCTGGCTCAAATGTTCAGAGTTTGCTGGATCTCGAATAAACGTTAGAGTGTCTGTGGTTCTCCCGACAATAGCTGGGCACTGTTCTATGATGCGAAAGAAAAGCGTATTGTTCATCTATAATCGCCTGTGGTGGAAGCATTTGTGTCCTTCTCACTGTACTCAGGCAGTACACTGAAGGCTTCCGCGATGACGGTAAGTAGCTGCCAGATTATCTTCTTGTTGGCAGGATCTTGGATAAAGTCTGTGACACTGGTGACCCCCCTACTAGTGATGGATATGATACCAGTACTAACTGAAAATAGGTGAGCACGTCTCTTGTGATGTTTCTGCTGGGGGACACCATAAGTGCTCTCAAACAAAGTCTTGATATTTGGTGATTCAGGATACTGTGTTTAGCTCTTAAGGTAAAAGTCCTTCATCACAGTCTATTAGAGTCTTGTTTCTCAACACACTTAAGTGTGGTTTGATTTATAAGTTTGTGTCAACAAACATGTTGTGGCTTAAATGCGCAATTTTCTTCTTCACCCTGCAACTAGGATGCACAGAGTGTCCGTTTATGTCCTTATCCCCTTTTGCTTAGAGGAAATGTCCAGTTTAAGCCACAACTTGCACACAGGTTCTTTCTGTCTTGGCTTTGCTGCTCATGCGTCCTTCTTCCTCGTCATGGATCTCGTCTGCACGTGCTGTGGTTCTTCCACGTTGATTGTGGTTTCTTTGCGGTGGGGTGCAGCTAGAGGGCTTTCTCCGATGTAGGGCTTAATGTCATTGAGAAAAATCCATGCTCTCCTGCCCTGCAGTTTCACAGCTGGAGGAGTGCAATCCTCCATGATAAAAGGACCATTGAATCTCGGTTCGTCCCACTTTTTCCTGGTATGGTTTCTCACCAACACAGCGTCTCCAGTGAAGATGAGTGGAACAAGTAGACCTTGAACTGCCTCTGTTTCAGTGTCTCCTGCTGTGTTCTGTGCAGCGCTGCACCCGTTTTGTCGTTGCTGCAGTTGGTTTGAAATTACAGTAAGGCCGGATGTCATGCAGTTCAGATATTCTTGCATTTCGGTTCCCAGGACCTCTCGGGTTGTCTGGGCATCACATCTAGCTCTGTCTCGAGGGTTCGGGGGGGTATTCATTCTTCTTCCTGTGACTATCTCGTGTGGCGTAAGATGATGGCCGGAGCCTGGTTGGTTCCGAAGAGCATACAATGCCAATGGAAGGCAGTGCAACCATCCCCTCTTTAGAGTAAGCATCAACTTGGCTATCCTATCCTTTCCTTTATCAAGCCGTTGAGCCTCTCACAAATACCATTACCTTCCAGATGATACGCCGACGAAAACTTGTGCTTTATACCAAGCAACAAGCTAATCTGTTCAAAGACTGTATTGACAAAATGAGCCCCATTGTTGTCATGACTACTGGGTTCCCCCTCAAAAGAATTTCCAACATTTCCTGGGTGGCCGCTTACAATTCCTGGTCTAAGGATAGGTAGGCTTTGGGCTATGCTACAAGGGCACTTCCTCATCAACCAACATGGCCGCCTGGTGTTGCAACCCCTAGATTGGGCAAGCGGTCTAGTTTTCTGTCACCCTGGAGTACTTAAGCCCCTCCCCTTTGTTCAACGGCACTTCGCGTCTTCAGCTGTGTGTCATGACCACTGCTTTCAAGGAGTCAGGACCTACCCAACATCCTTGGGAGCAGGCTCATAACATGTCTTATCGGCACCAGCAAGTCCCAATAGGGACCTTTTGGACCTTGTCCTGGCACCGGTGGTGCCAGGCTCATAGTAAGGATCCGTCCCGGCACAGGAAGCGCCGGGCTCATATCAAGTGTAAAGGTGCTTGGGTGAACCTACCTGGAGCAGACCATGCTGCTTACTTACCAGCAAGATGAGGCTTTACTCTCTTCTGGCAGGGACTACTTTTCCTTCTGGGTGGGGCAGGCACCACTCCCTGGATCATTGCTGCTGGAACCCTTCTGGAAGCAGGAACTCTTTTACCTGGGCGAGGCTGCTGTGGAAGAAGAAACCTAAGCACTCCTATGGGCTATTTAAACCACACCCGATTGGTACCACATGCTTCGCGTTATTCTGCATCTGCAGCAGGACGCTCACTGTGTCAGCTCCAGCGAATCTTCAGCTCCGGACCCTGTAATTACGAAAATTACCTGCTGGGAACCAATCTTCAATCTTCAGCGGCTCCTGCAAAACAAAAGGCACAGGTTAGACAAAGGCAAAGTTAGCACTTCGACTCACCCGATCCATCAGCAGCATCCAAGACGTTATTTCTGCATTTCTCGTCCGGCATCAGGCCTGCAAAGACAAAGAACATTGGTTAGTAATGCTTGGTTACAAAACTGCTTACCTGTGTTGCGCTTGCTCCAACCTTGCTCGCACTGTATTCCGGCACCTGTAGAGACAAAAGGGGACATTAAGGTGCATTCTACGGCCCCAAAACAGCCTTCCTACTTACGTGCCTTCGAATTCATCATCTTCTTGTTACGCTCTCTGCCACGAATCGGGGAGAGCATCTTCTTTGGCATCGACAGCATCTGAAAAGTAAAAGACATAGACATTAGGGGAAAAGACATTTGAAGAGAGCAATCTAAAGAGAACTTTAATACTTACAAGTCACGCTCGTGCAGCAAACGGCGGATTCGCTCTCAACTACCCTCTGCAATCAAGAGGCGGAACTCACATCCAGTGAAGTAACTGGATCCAGCGCCCCTGCACAAGACGCAGGATGGAGAGCTCAGCATTCACTTACTTAAGGTGAGCACAACAATCACCTGAGTACCACGGGAAGAGAGGGAGAGAGGGGCTAAGAACTTCTCCCAGTCTTCCAGCCACTAATACCTTGATTTTCCACTTGCAGACACCTCACACTGCAGGTCAAGCTTTCGGTGAGGAAGGGGTCAAATCCGGGAGCCAAACGAATCCTACGCCTAACGCTGAAGACGTTCTCACCACCCAGTCAAGACCAGCGCCTCCGAGGGAACCAGGTGAGCGTTACACTGTGTTCAGCGGACGCTTACCATGGTTCATCCCTCTGACAAGAATTCCTCAGCCCCCTTGTAATTTATAGATACCCCCTCACGTCCTCCCCGTTAACATTCCTGTCTCTCCCCCTCTATTGTGCCATGGTCATTTGTTTTTCCCGTGCCATCCCCGCAACTACTTTTTTCGTGTGCTCTGTGAGGTGTTGGCGTTTGTCAGTGAGGAGTTGTCGGGAGACGCATTCCTTTTTGGCGTTCGCCTGTGAGGAGTCTTCGAGACACGCATCCCTGTTCTGTCTCCTATCCACAGCAAGTATCATTTACCTCAGTAGCTTTCTCCACTCATTATCCGTTCCTAATGGTGAGTGCTCTGCTTGCATTTTCTTCAGGGGCAAGTGTATGTTTAACCGCCTAGTAATTGTATTAGCGTTACGGAGCCCGTGGGTTTAGTGAGGAACACAAGCGTTCCTTTTTCTGTCACAGTTAGGTACCCGAATACTAGACATTAAGGTGCTTTAAATGTTAAATGTTGGCGCAAGTTTAGTTTTGACACAGTTTTTCATGTGAGGAATTCGTTGGCAATATTATCTCTGGCCAGGAATAGTCAGAAATAGCACTCTTGAGGTAGTTACAGGAGAGCGGGAGAATAAACTCACCTTACCCTCATACTTTGTGGCATTTTAACCATGTTGGTACCTTGCTCCAGGTTTGGAGTTAGCACACTTTGTTACCTTCACTTGCCTCAGTTCTTCTGTGTTCTCTCCTGAGTACCTCTCCAGTCACAGTTGTGTTTGTTGGAAAGGGTTGAAAATGTTTTCACCTCACCATTAGGCATCTTCTCAACACCCTACATTCCATATAGGGCTGTCCTTCTCCCCTTGTTTTTCCATGCCTAATCTAGCCCTTCTTCAGAACATGCACCCCTGCGCAGAAGCAGGATGGAGAGCTAACCAAATCACAAACTAAGAAAGAAGGTCCAGTAGGGGTATGGAACAACAGATAACAGCGCACCCTGAGAAGTTTCGTAATATCACGTGGTGTCCCCGAGGAGTCTAAGGTAAGCGTTACAATTGTCTGATCTCATCACTTCACACACACCCCATCTAGGGAACACTTCCCTCACCAGGAATTTAGCCGCACAGGTAGAGTCTGGGTGTGACCTTGGACCTGCTTCTATCCATCTAGAGAATGGACACACCACAACAATTACGTATCAGTACCCGTTACACACTTGGATCATGTCGACATAGTCAATATGTAAGTGCTGAAAAGGCCCATTTGGCCGAGGGATGATTCCTCTCACTACTTTTAATGTGTGCCCAGTGGTGAATTGCTGGCAGATAATGCAGTTCACCATTAAGAATGCAACATGCTCTGCTAAATTCGGTATAAACCAGTCTTCCGCAAGCGTTGCTGCTAGATTTTCTTTCGACATGTGTAATTGATAATGCAATTGCTCCAATACTATTTTTAGTAGGGCTACAGGCATTACCGGTTTACCGGTGCTGATTTGCCTCCACAATCCGTCCGAGGGGTTTAAAGAACACCCTCGACGTTTCCATAGGTTCTTCTCGTCCTGTGGTGCCTCCCCTTGAAGTTCCATTAGTTGTGTCTGCCCCATATTGCTATAGGCTTCGGATGTGGTACGTGCCACCATCATTCTCTCATGGGTACATGCCACTTCCACTTCCATGACCGTCTCACTTTTGGAGGCCATACGCTTGGCTTCCGTGTCTGCTGGGTGGTTTCCGCGTGACACGAAATCGGTCCCTTTGGTGTGGGCGGTGCACTTCACGACTGCTATGCCCACTGGGAGCTGTAGTGCCTTAATCAGCCTGTCCAATAAGGCTGCATGCTGCACTGGCGTGCCGACTGCTCGGAGGTAGCCCCTCCTTTTTCCAGCGTGCTAGTCCTGCGTGCCCCGTGGACGTCACATAGGCGGAGGCACTGTACACCGTAACTTCCTGGTCTGCTTGATTCTCAATGGCGAGTATCAACGCCAATAACTGCGCTGAATAATGAGATGGTATTCGTGCACTGACGAGTACTCAACATTCTTCATTTGCTATGTGTTTCATTACGGCAACGCCTGTATATCTTTGTCTGTCTTCTTGGTCGATTCTCGAAGATCCATCAATAAAAATGAACTCTCCTCCCGCTAGGGCATTTTCTTTTACCCTGGGGATTTCATCATAGAATTCTTCATAGTTTGCACAATCGTGTATCGGCTCTCCTTCAGTGACTGGCTCCGCTATGAATGTAGCTGGGTTCACTGTTTTACATCGAACTATTTTGATCGAAGGATTAGATATAATCACTTCATAGGCAGAAGCTCTTTGAGATGTTAACGTACCCTTTGGTTTGTCCAAAATGGCGAATAATGAGTGCTCGACGTATAACGTCATAGGACATCCCATCGCAATGGTTGTCGCCTTCTCTATGGCGAACGCTGCGGCAGCTAAGCTTTGTTTGCATGGGAAGTGGCCTCTCATTACTGGGTCCGGGTTCCCACTGTAACATGCCAGAGGCTTGTACCCCAACAAGGTCCATTGAGCGAGCACTGCCGACATAACGCTGCCATCTGTATGTGAGAACAGGAAGAATTCCTCTGCATAATTAGGGATCCTGAGGACTGGAGCCGTGCAAATCACTCTCTTGAGTTCTGCAAACCCCTTTTCCATTGCCTTGGTCCATTCAATCTTTTCCTTGGTCACCTGCGCCTTCTTCAGGGCCTGGAGCAAGGGCTTGGTATACGAGCTGTAATCGAATAGCCATATTCTAACATAATTGCAAAGGCCTAGAAAGCTCTGCATTTGTTTTATCGTGAGTGGCTTAGCCGTGTGAATGATGGCTTCTGCCCTTTCTTGGGTCACCTTTTTACCTTCATGTGAAATTAGCTGACCTATGTACAGCACCTACTGTTTACAGTATTGTAGCTTTTCCTTGTCAACCTTATATCCTTTCTCAGCCAGTATAGTCAGTAGCTGAACAGAATCGCGCCTGCATTGTTCTTCTATGGTGCTGCAGATCAAGATGTCGTCCACGTACTGCAAGATGACACTTTCTAGTGCAATATTGCTTAGGTCCATCTGTAGGACTCTGTTGAAAATGGACAGGGACTCACAGTACCCCTGTGGCAACCTCGTGCTTTTCAGACGCATTTGTCTGAATGTAAATGACGTCAGATCTTGAGAATCTCGGTGCAACAGGATTGAGAAAAGGGCATTTTTCAAGTCAATCACTGTGAAATATTTTGCCTCGATGGGTATGTTACATACGATTGTAGATGGATTAGGGACTAGAGGGAACTCGGCTTCAACAATATCATTTAATGCTCTTAAATCTTGGATTAAACGCCAAGACCCTCCCTTTGATTTCTTGACAGGATAAATCACCGTATTACAAGGTGACTCTGACGTCACTAAGATGCCCTGGTCCATCATGGCGGATATTGTCTTCGCAAATTCCTTCATCCGCCTCTCTGGACATGGGATATTGTCGGGCTTTTGGTAAAATTGCTCCTGGTTTTTGTTTCATTTTCACTTCTTCCACCCCCTTGAGGAGGCCTACGTCATAGGGTAATGTAGGCCATACTGAGACAGGCACCTGGGCCATGTCGTCGTCAAAGTATTCTGGACGTATCAGCACCAACATCATTCTCTGAGGCACTTCTCTTTTGATCATTTTTACCCAAAATATGAGACTCACTTCCACCCTTGTCTCTTCTGAGTTTGGTTGTTCTTCAAACAGATCGTCATTGATGACGTCAGTCACTCAATACCCTTCTTCAATGACGATAATCGCACACCATTGTCTGCCTTTATCATCGTAGCCTTCAACCAGTGCTACTTTCCCTCGCACGGCTGCAGCATTTATCATCAAGGGAAATACTTGTCCCTCCTCTTCATGCATAGGTATTCTTGGTCTGAATAAAAAATCATCAGGGGTCCTCATAACCTTGTCTGCAAGGCCTGGCAATCCCGCCATAAGTACACGCATGCCATATGCGAAAACGTCTGGCTCCAGTGGTATAGCTCTCATGGCTATGTGTCCTGAGTATGCCCTGATCATTTCACACACGTTTGCATAATGCATTCCTGGAGTGGAGCATACTATGCCCTCCTCTGTGAACGAGATCGCCATGTTCAATCTTGTCATTAAGTCTCGACCCAAAATGTTTACTGGGTCTGACGTAAATATAATAAAGGTACATTTATCTCGCACTCTCCTACGGAGACTGGGAGTGCATCTGTAAAGGGAACTTGACTGTGTGCTCCTGTAAAACTCTGAGTATCTATGGCCTCGCCGGACAAGGAAAACTTGCCTTCACGTATGCACGAGCGTGTTGCACCCGTGTCAACTAGGAAGGAATATTCTTTACCCCCTATGATGACATTCACCCTAGGTTCCCTATTAGGGTCTGGTGTCACTGATAAGATAGAGCACATCAGGGTTCCCAGTGAGCTGTCCTAGTTCATATATAAGTTCGGTCCACTGTACACTTGTGGATTCTCTCCATTCCCGGGGTTGCCTTCCCGTCCGGAGTTTGTGCCCTAAGACATTTGTGGTGGTGCCTGTTGAAATTGCCCTTGTGGCAAATTCTCCATGTTCGGGGGTTGAACCCCTTGTTGCGCACCCTGCTGCATGCCGAGTGCTTGCTGCTGCACTGTGTGATTCTGTGAACCACCCTGTTGTGAGATTGCAGGCGGATTCGCCGTGCCTGCTCCCATTCCTTGGCCATTTTGCCACGCTCCTTGACTTCTGCACGTGCGTGCTAAGTGGCCCATCATTCCGCACAGCCAACATACTGGCGGTGGTCGGATTATATGTCCGTTTGACTTATCTGGGCTGCCCGTTTGCATGTTTTGAAAAATGTCTTGATTGCCTTGGAACCCTCCTTTATTAATCTGCCATCCTCTCCCTCTAAATCCTCTTCCCCTTTGGTACTGTCCTACGTAACCTTTGTTATTCTGCTGTGGGTTAGCCACTTGTTGTAAGTTCTGTTCAGCTGGGCTAGTTAGCATGGCTGCTTCAAGAGCATACTTTGATCATTTCTTTTGCACCAGCTTCGCTTCCTCACCCTTTCGTGCTGCCTCCTTTTTCCGATTCTTTTCTTGCAAAAATCTACAGTAATGTGCGATAGTTGACTGTATTTCTGCCCAAGGTTTAGCCTCTACCCCTACCAATTTCTTGAGCTGTTTCTACACTGGTTCTGGCAACCCTTGGCACAATATGTGGTAAAACACCGGTATAGATTTCGTCCAAGATTCATGCGTTTCGAGCACCCACGCGTCTTGGAAATTCTGGATATAGATCAACAGATCTTCTGACTCCTTCATTTTTCGAGTCATTGTAGCTCCCATATCAGAAGTGTCCGGGTACAGCACTTGCAGCGCTTTCCATACTGCTGCTCTGCAATTATTAAATGGCGCTCCGTCGTGTGCAGTGTTAATTATGGTTATACCAGGGTACCCTGCCCGTGTCCACACATCATCTGCTCTCTCACCGTGTATGGCGATCAGGAGACCTTTAATGTCCCCTATAGCTAACGTGACACCTCCTGTCATTTTTTCTAACTCATGTATCCACTTCCCGGGTCCCGATGTCAGCATTGGAAACTTGTTTTTCAGGTTCTCTCGATCCATGTGTGGCCCTGGAATATATTGCGGTCTTGCTCCCCCCTTTTCTAATAGCGGAAATTGGAATGCGCAGCCTTCTTTCTCTTCCCCCATAGCTCCCCTGTCTATCGCTGGGGCAACATTCCCACATCGCCATCTGCCTGGCAATGTCCTCAACCTGTCTACATAGGCGGGAGCTGACACCCCCCTCTGACCATGGGGTGTTCCTTCGTGCCGATCAGACTGCGCAGCAGACTCTGATGTCCTCGGTGCGGACTCGCTAGCGTCTGACCATAGTACTCCTTTGTCCCTTGGGAGCCGCTTTTCGCGCTGTCTCCCATCCTTATTTGTCTCGCACTCCGTTTCCTCTCCGGAGTCGGACGTTGATTGTTCCCAATTCACACAACTCCTTGTGTCATAATCGTTTTTACTGATTTCTAGTCTGTCCAGGGACAGTCTCCTGCTCCCACTACTTCGAGTGACATCCTCAGTGTCATACAGCTCAGTGTCATACAGCTGAGTGCTTTCCAAGCGTTCGTCTTCCCTCTCCCTTTGGGACATTTGTTCTAGCCCCATTTCATCATATATTTTATTGTTCGTTTCCCCGATGCTTCTGGTGTCAAAGTCATCTTCAATATTTGCCCCAATCGTGCCTGGTACTGAGTCATACGCAGGAAAGGATTCTTCAATGTCTTACCATTCTACAACAGGATCAGGTTTTTTAACTACCCGCTCCAGATATTCGAGATCGCGTGCCCTCTGTCTACGCTTACATTCAATATCCTCACCAAATTCTTTGCGTTTCCTCGCCGCTTCTCTGACCTTATCTTCCTCCCTTCTCTTTTCATTTCTACGTTCATCTGCCCTTCGAACTTCCTCATCTTTTTGCCTCTTTATCCTTTTTTCACATACTCTTTGCTCTTCTTCCAACCTTAGCTGTCTCTGTCTGTACTGGTCATAGGCTGCTTTCTGTTTGAGATCGAGCTGCTTTTCTTGCTCCTCACGATATAGTTATTCTCGCCTTAGCCTATCTTTCCTTCTTATCCTTTCATCTCTTAACTCCTTTTCCTTCTCCTTCTCACTTCTCTGTACCTCGTCTGACCTTTCCTTAGGTCTCACATCATCACTTCCTTTTCCATCGAGTTTCAACAAAATTTGCATTCCCATCCATTCGTCTTTTGTGAATGCTATCTCATCAGTTCTGCTTTCACCTACTTTCCATTTCTCTCCCTCTCTCTCTTTATCGAGAGATGCACTAATCTGTGCCTGGTCCTTCCTCTCATCATCGCGTCTCTCCTTGTCCCTCGGGACTGCGGAGGTGAGATTCTTATCCTGATCCTTCCCTTTAGTGTTGTCACTACTGTACGTAGGTGACTCATATGCAGGGTTGCCATACCCCGTGGCTGCCTTAAGCTCTCTTACTGGATAGAGTCCCTCAAGCATACTTCCCTCGGTTTCTGTTTCAGGCGGGGCAGGTGGCGCAGTAAGCGTCTCACCCCCCTCCGTGCATACGTTTAATGTCGAGTCTGCCGGTAGCTCTTCTTCCTTTAACTGTTCAAACATTTTCCAAAGTTCTAGAACAGCAAGGTGTTTCTCTAGTTTCTTGCCTGTATATGTGGCATGCAAGTAAGTTGTCATAAGCTGCAAAACGGCTTTAGATAAAAACCCATTTTGTGGCCACGGCATAAACATCTTGTGGGCATTACCCTTAACCCACTCAGTGCGATATTTGTTAAGCTTGGGTGCATGTTTCGGCAGTTGTTTACATAAGTGTGCTAATGGTGTAATGTCCTCCATGCTTAAATCTGTTTCTAACAATACTTTTATGCAACTTCAACACTCCCAACAATATGAGCGAGCACCAAATACTGCAAGCTCCAATCCACTCTTTTCTGCCAGAACTTTTGTATTACCAATTTACTTCAAGAACATCAATTCGTGTGCAATTCCTTCTTAACTATAGAATCGCGTAAAAACTCTACTTGATTTCAAACAACAAGGAGACAAATGTCCTTACATGTGACATACGATAGAACACGTACAACAGAAATTTGACAGACTAGACAGACACCAGCTGGACACAAATATCTCTGCCTCTAATTTGTACCCCGACATGGAGTTTAAACTAACCCCTTTCATGACGTCTTTAAACGTGGTAGTAGTCTAGTCGACCCCTATTATGTGGGCTCTGAGTTCATGTTTCTTCTGACCGCTATGTTAAAGCACAGGAAATAAGGCATATCCTCTCTATCTCAGGTGTCCGCCCTGGTATCCTCTCTCTTCTCGGGTGTCTACCCCGGTATTCTCTCTTTTCTCGGGTGTCTACCCCGGTATTCTCTCTTTTTATTCCATTATTCTCGAGTCATTATCCCTTATATATATATATATATATATATACAGTCTTCTCTACCTCGGACTATTTTGTTTTCTCCACCTCCCTCTGTTACCTTTTCCCTTACTTGTTCTAATGCCTATGACTTTTGCCAAAGCATTCAATTTTTTGTTTCACTCACCGCTTACATGGTTCCTCTCTGGATCCTGGGGATCACCGCCTCCGTTGCCGCCTTCTTTAGTCTTTGGCCTGTTCTGCTGCCCGTAGGAATGGAAGGGTTTATGTTTTTAAAACGGGTCCCTTCAGGCCCACTGCAGTTTTGGATATATTTAAACTATCATTCACAGTCTACTCGGCCAAATGGCGAAGGACTTGTGATATTGACGAAGACCTAGAGTTACTTAGTGTCGACGGTAAATAGGTGTCTTATTTTAATCAATAATTGATGGTCAAAACCATCCTCTCCGCTACCAAGTGTACAGGAGGGCGGAGCAACCTCTGACGGGCCCATGGGATCAGAGCTCATCCTCGAGTACTTTAAGACGAGATAGCTGCACCTTGAGGGGGATGGGGTGCGGGATTCTCTTACTCCAACACCAATCAATAAGGACAACTCAATGGTTTGGGGACAGTTTGTAAGTAATCTTCATTTCGTGTCAGTAGCTGGTACGGTTGTCTCAATGGGTACCATGCTGCCCATGACTGTCTGGTTATTGGCACTTCAAAAGGTATTGCTCTTCTGATGGGCATTGGGCAGAGCCCTAGTGCTGCTCTCTGTTGGTTTATTTGCTCCTCATACGTCACATATCTCGGTGAGTATGTTCCTGGTATTTCAAAATGGGTGGCTGGAGCGCAGGCCATATCTGGGACCTCCTCTACATGCTAAGAAAGATTGAAGTTTGCAACAATATATCGCAAGTGAAGGCTACACACGTGTGGATGAGACGCAAGGAAAGGTAGACCTGTGAATGAACTTTAAGATAAAGACAGCTGTGGAATCGGCGATACTGAGTAACGGAGTGGTCCTGCGAAAAGGAGTAGCCCACTCGAAAGTCTCTGGGAAATGTGCATTGTTTGAGGTGATAAAAGTGAATGAATTGTAAAGCGAAAGTGAAAAAAGTTAACGCGGAGAAAAGGGGAGAGGGAAAGCTGAACATTGAATTCTGAGTCAAAGTGGTCCTGCGGGTGTCTGTAAAGGAAGCCCCGCACATTCGAAAGTCTTTGACATCCGAGAAGCGGTCTGAACCCGGCAAAGGGAGACCCGAAGTGTAAAAGGCTTGGGGGAGGGAGCCCTGGCAAGTGTTGTTGAACTGTGAAAGGTCTGAGCCCGGCAGAGGGGGACCAACGTTGAACTGTGCAAGGTCTGAGCCCGGCAGAGGGAGACGCTGTGAACGTTTTGTTTCGTTATTTAAGGAAGACTGGAACAAGAGCCTTTAACGTAGAAGGCCAGGCGGGCCTCAATCCACGTTCCGAACTGTTTCAGTGTTAAAGCCTGAACCAGAGTGTGTCATCCTGCCTATAGAGACTGCCTTGTTCCGTGCTGTCTAAACGTGGAGAGGAGAGCTGATTCAGCCACATTTATCCTTTGTCGAACACTGATTTTCCTTTTATATACATACTTCCTTTATACCTTTTTTGTACAAGAGATAGGGCAGGCATTAGGTTTTGTTAGCATAGGCCATTTTGATTTGACCGACACGACTAAGACTGTTTTCTTTATTATTTGATGGTCGAGACAACTCCCATCCTAGTTTTTTTTTTAAAACAATTTTTATTGCATATTCAAACAAACAAAACCAATACAAACCAAACACGCAGTGCAAATTTCAACAGTTCAATTGTTCATTGCATCATTTCAGGCACTGCTCCCCCTATCCCTCCCTCCCTTACGAGCCTATTTGTTCCACGCACTCTGTATCTGCCACGCGTGGTGGGGTCTAATTTTCCGTGGATTCTGTCAGAACTTGTATCGTTCCAAACAATTCCGCTATTAATGATTTCCATGCCATTAGGGTTCCCGCCTCTTCCTCTCCCCCTATGTTGCTTGCCTCTTGCTATACCATGGTCTCCGCCTCCGCCCACTTCTGCAACTCTTTCCACCACACCTCCACCGGTGGTCTATGGCATGTCTTCCATCCCATGGCAATCCTTCTTTTTGCAAGCACATATGCTAGATCTTTCAATTTATTGACATGCTTAGGTTTCTGCGATCTGGGGAACCCCCCTAGCAAGCAGGCCCAGGTTGAATCTATAGTAATCGTGACCCCCTTTTCTGCTAGTTTCCGCGCTACTTCACCCCAGAAACGCTCAATCACTGGGCATGACCAGAACATGTGTACCATGTCAGCCTTTTCTTCATCGCATTTGGGACATGTTTGTCGTCCGGCATTTTCAAACCTCGATATCCTCTGAGGTGTCATGTATGCCCTGTGCGTAATATATAGTTGTATCTGTTTTAGTCTCACATTCCTTGACACCTTCTTATGGTACCCCAGGGAGCGTTCCCATATCCCATCCTCTATCGGGGCCCCCACTTCCGCTTCCCAGTCTAGTCTCAATTGCGTTAATTCTTTCCCAACCTTAGACATCATCATCTCGTACAATCTAGAGATCTCATGCCCTCCCTCCGCTATATCATATATCATGTCTATAGTAGCAACTGGTTCTTCTTCCAGTACTGTTCCGGGCCATGTTTTCGTAATTCTCTGCACCATTCTGTGATATGTGATATACTGCCCCACGTGTAACCCTGTTTCCTCTCCCAGCACTTCAAAATGTATGATAGTCCCCTCCCGCCAGACATCTCCCACCGTTACCAACCCCACCGATTCCCAGTGGTTCCTAATTATCATCCGTAGCTGCTCATCCCTCCCTGCCAATGCAGTCAGCGGTATCTGCGGGGAGCATGGGAATGGGTTTTCCATCATCTGGCATGCCCAGTGCCACATCTTCCACCCAAGCATCATCATTTTAGGGTGCTCTTTCATTTCTGTCTTGGGCAGCCAGATAATTTCCTTTAAATAGAATGGAGCACAATCTTGTCCAAACAACCTGGATTCAGGGGTCGCCTGATCTGAGAGCCATTTGGCGATATATTGCAGTTGGCTCGCTATGTAATAGACCTCGTAATTAGGCAGTTTTATTACCCCTTTTTCATAAAAGTTCTGCAGCTTCCATAGTGCCACCCAATTCTGGGTGCCATGCCACAGGAACTCCCTGCACATGCTGTTCAGTTTGGTGAAAAACTTCTTGGGTGTCAGGTATGGAATGTTTCCAAAATAATGCAAGAGCCTGGGTAAGACCACCATTGCCCCTCGTCCCATCATTGCTAGAGGCAACTTCACCCAGAATTTCATGCACTTCTCAATTTTCTCTATGGCTACCTCGGTATTGTGCCTGTGCTCTTCTTCCACCGTGTGCTACAATCTATCCCAAGGTACCGAAAAGTATCAACAGCACAAGGTGTTTGCAGCACCGGTAGCCGTCTAACAGGGATGCCCTTATAACTACCTAGCGGGAAAATACTAGATTTTTGAGGATTCACCGCTATGCCAGACAGCCCCGCATACCTCTCCATCACCTCCAGGATGTACTGGAGATTTTCTTCTGGGGGCCTCAGGTACAGCAGCAAATCATCCGCATACAAGGAGATGAAGTGTCGCTCCCCTCCCACCTCGATGCCTATAGTATCGTACTGTTGTCTGAGGTATATCGCCAAAGGTTCTAAAGCTAATATGTACAACATAGGGGACCATGGGCACCCCTGTCTGGTGCCTCTGCCTAGTTGCCACCTTTCGGATATCATCGATCCTGTTTTGACTCTGGCCAGCGGTTCACTATATAGCATCTTTGCCCATCTTATGTATCCAGGCCCCATACCATAGCCCGCCATGGCCACTTGACAGAATCAAAGGCCTTCACCGCGTCCAAGGACACAATTGCCATTTCGCCCTCTTTCCTGCTCCCCCATTCCACAACCCGATGGAGTGGTCTATGATTATGAGTTATGTTCCTATTCGGGACATAGCCCGTCTGGTCGGGGTGTATTAGTTTGCCAATAATTCTTCGCAGTATGCTTGACAAGACAGCCGTCAATATCTTGCTGTCCTGGTTCAGCATTGACAATGGTCTATAGGAGCCACAGCTATGCCCAGGCTTGTTGGGTTTGGGGGGCGGTATTATGATCGCTTCTGTAAGTGACTCTGGCAGCCGTCCCACCTCAAACGCTTCATTTAACATATCCAACATTGGGGGGAGCACTTCTTCCTTGTGCACTTTATAAAATTCACTTGGAAACCCATCCGCTCCCGGGGTCTTACTAGTAGGTAGCTGCCTCACCACTTCTTCTAACTCCTCTGAAGTAATCGGTGCGTCCAGTTCCTCTCTTTCTTCAGCACTTATTGTAGGCAGACCTATGTCTTCCAGTGTTTCTATTATTTCTTCATAACTGCTTCCCTCCTCATCCCTATATAGTTCCCTGTAGTAATCTGCAAACTCTTGATTAACTCCCTCTTGGGTGTCAGCTACACTGCCATCTTCTCTCGTTATTGTCCTGATGGTGGGTCTAGGGATCTCGCTCTTGTATAACCATGCCAAAAGCCTCCCTGTTTTATCTCCTCCCGCATGCTGTCTTTCTATATATTTTTTATAGTTAAGGTTGCACAGTCTGTCCCATTGCTCCGCACATATCTGCTGCAATTTAAGTATCAGCTCCATGTCTCTTTCAGTGTCATCCCTCCCCCTCAGTGCCTTTTCCAATTCCCTTTCAGTTTCTTGTAGATCGGCCGGGATCCCGCCTGGTAGGCCTTTAGATTTTGCTATGGCTACGCCCCGCCTCACCACCTTGAAAGCTTCCCATAGCGTGCTCGCCGAGTCCACGCTACCCGTATTCACCTCAAAGTAGTTTATAATCTCCTCTCTTATATCTTCTCTAAAAAAGGGATCTTTAAGCACCACTGTCCGGAGATGCCATGTCGGGCTTCCGTGCTCTCGGGGGGCAATATTGTCAGCCAATAACCAGGGGTGAGTGGTCCGAAAGGACCCTCACCTTATATTCTGCCTGCGTAATCTCTGTCATTACCTCCGACGTAGCAAAGACATAGTCGAGCCTCGTATGCAACTGCTGCGGGGCGGAATAGTGCGAGTATTGCCTTTCTTGGGGGTATCTCGTTCTCCACACATCCGTCAGACCAAAGTCGTCTAGCAGTGTCTGCAGCGCTTTGGCTGCTGGGGCGGGTCTATCAATCTTCCGATCTGATCTATCCACCCTAGGGTTTAGTACACAGTTAAAGTCCCCACGCCAGATCACTGCACTCCCCATACACATGCTAAGATTAGTACTCAGAGTTCTAAAATATGCTGCTGTATTCTGATTGGGGGCGTATGTATTTACAATGCTAATCTCCCTATTCTCCACCAATCCCCTCAATATAACCATCCTCCCATCGGCTTCCGCAGTTTCCTGCAACAAGTGAAATGGGACATGCGGCGCCACCCAGATGAGCACTCCTCTAGCATAGGCAGAATATGTCGAGCCCGCCACGACCCCTTTCCATTTCTTCACAACAGTCCCCAACTTTTCTCGTGTCAGGTGAGTCTCCTGCAGCAGTGCAATATCTATCTTTTGTCTGCGCAGGTACAACATAACCTTATTCCTCTTTAGATAACTATTAAGTCCCCTGACAATCCATGTAATCATTTTAAGGTCCCCCATGGCCCGTTAGAATCCCCATTCCCCCCCCATCGGTGCAGTCCAGATCCCCTTTACATATCGGTCTAAATAGTCTTGTTCCCCAGTTTAAACTACCCTTAACTACAAACAGCCCAAACGCACTTCCCCCTCTCCCTCCCGCCACCCTTCCCTTCCCCAACTTTACCCCCCCCCAACAGTTGCCCAGCTCCATCCCTGGATCTCAGGCACCCCCGCATCTAGCACTTTCTGGCAATAGCCTGTACTCGAAGATCAGCAGGGTGAGGTAGCCCTAATGGCTATCCTGCTACTTCTACTACTATTTGGGGGCCAAGGTGCCTGTGTTCTGCCGCTCCTATTTGCTGCAATTCAGCCACATACTAGTATCCGATTTGTTTATATAATCAAAGCTCTATATTCCAGTCCAATGCAACTCAGTAAAATCAGGGTTATCCTAACCTAGCATCCGCGCCACCCATCCCTACTCATCTATTAATGTCTCTATCAAGTCTCCACTGGAATACCTCACAGTGTGATGCACCAGTATGCATAAAGTGTCTTGGTCACTTATCTTATTCTCCTTGGGCCCATTCAGCATCTTGTTCCGGGCAGCCCTGTAGGTCCAGCCACGCAGCACCTTCCTCTGGGTTATCAAAGAAGAACATTCGACTCTTGTGCAACACTTTCAATCTTGCAGGGCACAGAAGCATATATTTGATGCCAGCCGTGCACAGCCTTCTCTTCACCGCTACATAGGTATACCTCTGCCTCTGGACCAGCACTGTATAGTCTGGATAAGCTGTGATGGTAGCCTAGGCTCTATCTATCATTCCCCCTTTCCTGAAATAGTCCAAAATCTTCTCACGATCTTTATAATTCAAAATCTTGGCAATTATTGCGCGGGGAGGGGCTCCAGGCTTCGGTTTCCTCATGAGGGCTCTATGCGCTCGCTCCACTGTGAATCCTTGTGAGAGTTTTCAGCTCCTATTTCCTGCAGGATCATATTCTCCACATAGTCTGTAGGATCCTGGCCTTCTTCTCCTTCCGGCAAACCAACCACTCGAATGTTGTTCCTTCTCGCTCTCCCTTCAGCCTCCTCCGCATAGTTCTCCAGGTTAGCCACCTGCTGCTTTAGTATGAGGACTTCCTTTGCATTATCAGTGCTGGTGGTCGTGTTAGTTTTGACCGCACTTTCCAGGCTGCTCGTTCTGTCTGCCAGCGCCCTGAGATCTTGTCGCAGCAAGTTGACATCTATCCCCACCGCGTCTATCTTGGCCTCCAAGGAGGTCCTTAAGTCCACCATCGCCATCCCCCAAGAATCTCTTAGTTCCGTTATGGCTGCCAATATCTGGTGGTTTTCAGTCCCAGGGGAGCTCTCCGTGGGCCCACATGCGCCCGCCTGCGCCGGCGCAATTGGGGACTGCTGTGTTTTAGCAAACGCATCCATCGTGGGTTGCTTGCTCTTGCCTTTGATCACTTTCTCCGCCATCTTGTGATCTAGGATAAGTGTCCCACGCCGCTCCGTCCGTGGCACAGCAATTCTGTTGCTCTATTTCGCCGTGATGTCCGCGGGTCACTACTAGTCCTGGCAGTTGTTTCGGGGTGTCCCGCATGGATTTCTGTGCGCCGAGCAATGTGCTCGAGTGGGTTCTGTCCTCCCACGTTCCAGTTGACTTATCAGCCACACAGCGCAATTTCGTACTTTGCGCTTTCCAGTATCTGCTCTTGATGCACAGCCCTTGCGTTTTGCGGGCTATCTGCCTCCATCCGGCGCCTCGGGGATCGCGTGGTGCAGAAGCCACGCAGTTGTGCTCCAGACGGAGCAAGAAGGCCTCCTCTTCTCCTCTGCCTCCCACACTTTCATCCAATGAGCACAGTGGCGCAATCCATCTATATTAGGCGCTCCATGGGCACCTCTCATGTCCAATGGCTGCTACAGTTAGTGTCCGGCCCCAGACTCCAGGTCTCCACTATGCCTATGCCAGGGATAGCTCCCCCTTACTTGTCAGCAGCACTTCGCTCCAGGTGTTTCCCTTTCAGTTTGCTCGTCGTGTGGGAGAAGTGTCCGGCAAGCAACGCCGGTTCCTCTCTTCATTCGGTCCAAGTACTGCTGATTATCAGAGGCAGCAAGCCCCTGTACCTCACTCTCACACGTGCGGGTGCTTCCACTGCATAATGGTGGCGCTTCGTTTCAGGATGGTGACGTCAGCCCCTCCCTTCATCCACCGCGCAGAAGATACAAAGGAAATGTCTCCAGAGGAGCTGCGCAGCTCCTCCATTCCAGTTGTTCCGGCTCCCAGAGAATCAATGGACTCAGCGAGTCCTGGCACCGTAGTTCCGCACCCACGGGTGCTCTTATGTATTTATGAGGGCCCGACACACACACACTTGACCTCCGCTCCCGGCGCCCGTAACACACAGCAGCTGTTCTCTGCCCGGGCCATCAGCCGCACCTCTGCTCTTGTGTGCGGCACCCACACATTCAACTTGTTAACACTCGCGGGCGGCAGAAGCCGCTCGCACAATATTCTCATGCTGTTGGGGGGGGCCGCGCAGGCTTCAGTCACCGGCCCCCGTCTTCTCTGCATACGGCCACCGCGCACACAGTCTGGGCTCTTCCGCACCTTCGATCCTCTCACGGTAGCGCAACCTCGTCGCAAGTCGCCGCTCACCGTTCCATCGGCAGGGGTCCAATCGAACTCCAGGCAACAATGTATTCTTGTGCACGCCTCGCTAGGGTCTATTTTGCTGATCCTGCGTTCGCGGCCGCTCGCCCATTGTTGTCCGCCATTTTAGATACTTTGTCTCAGGGCCACTGAACGTTGCAAAGTCAGTTTCACTGCTGCTGCTCTCACGATCTGCTCAATATTTCCAGTAGTGGCAGGGCATCTGTTCACGCGCCCGCGTTTCCATTATTAGAGTGGGTTGTCTATTTTCAGTATGTGTAATTTCGGATCGATGTCGGATCTCCGGAGCAGCTTCCATCAGGCACGTCTTGTTACATGGCCAGTTAGCCACGCCCCCCTCAACTCCCATCCTAGTTAAGGAGCAAAGTAGGAGTTTTTACAAACGCCAACAAGTTAATAAAGGTTTTACAAATTGTATCTTTTGTGTCAGTGTCATATTTGTGATACCATGCCTCCCCTACACCTATTGGCCTCCTTGCTTTACCCACCAAAAGTGCAATCACGTGAACCCGATGTGCTCTGAAGTGGTGCTCCTTCAATTTGCCCTGCACAGCTGCACCATGGTACCACATCTGTCTCTGGGGAACAGACAGGCTGCTAACCAATATGGTGCTTGTGGACCTCTCCTTCTATTGTGCACAAAAGACGTGTTCCTTCAGAGAAGTGCCACAGCCGAGTTGTGAGGACAGAAAACCCCAACGTCTCGAAACTGCCTGGCCTCCTATATGGCTCACCAAATGTTCGGATGGGCCTCTAATCACCTTAACCCAAAATATGCCCACCACTTAAGTAAGTGAACGTTTTTCCAAAAGCACGTTTATTGTACAATCAGCCGGGAGCAGCTAGATAACGCTGTAAAGTCAAACTAACCTGAATCTCCCTGAACCACACAAACACTTCACATTATATACATTTTACAATAGTTAAAACACTCCCACATATTTTATTACAAATCATCCCCCACACATGATTGGTCAAACCTATACAAAAGAAATCTCTAGTAAGGTCATGACATCATCACATAGTTGCACATTTAAAAACAAACAATTCATAACAAGTCAGCTGGCCTGGGACCTTCTAACCCCAGACTGTAACGCTCACCTTGTATCCACAGGGATGCCACCCGACTGGACTGGAGTGCTTCTGGGTTGGATTCACCTCCCCCGGGGACTCGCGCTCCCGTGGGTCTATTCTGGAAGACAGGAGTTCAGTTTTAGCCACAATCACTTTCTCTCGGTGCCCGCCTCCCAAGTGTTCCCCTAGCAACCCCCTTAGAGCCTTCCTCACCTTGTATTTCGATATGTTGCACTCTCCGTCCTGCTATTCCTGTGCAGGGGCGCGTCGTGGCTGGGCACCTTTCAGCCAAGTTACTTCACTGGCGTGGGCCCGGGAGTCCGGCCGTCTGCGACTCCACTCTTGAGGTAAGTCTTTAGTTCTAAAAGAATGTGTGTCCGCAATAGTTATTGCCCTGTTAACCTTCTCCTTCTCTCAGATGCAGAAGGGATGATGAAGACGTCGAGCTGATGGGGAGGGCGGTGCTTGAGAAGGTAATAAGAGAATTCGCGAAGCGCAATGCTATGAGCGTCCTTTCAATAAGGCTAACCTGTGCTATTCTTCCTTGCAGGTCGCCGAGAAGTTCCTTGAAGAAATGCGGCCAGATGGAAGCGGAGCGTAGTGTGGAAGATGTCCGGACCGTTGATGAATTCCAGGAGAGCTTCGGTAGGTAAGCGGAGTCTGAAGACGATGGAATCGGAAGACGAATGCTTACTGAATGCTGAATGTCCTCTTCTTGTCTCTCCTCTCTAGGATGTTGCTTGCAGAAGAAGACGAACTCCAGGGAAGACTCCAGAGCGATTGAGGAGCTGGATACTAAACAGGTAAGGAGGAATAATGGTGTTGTTCTTCTCCCTGTAGATGCAGGCCAAGGATGCTGCGAGCAGGTCTTGGTGAATGTCACTCTGCGAGTGCAGAACAACGCAAAGCGCGTGCCTCAGCTTGGCCGTGGCTTAAATAGCCAGCAGGTATCCCAGGTGCCTCCAGGGTGGACCACGCCCTAGATGCTGGACTGCATGATGCAGTTCCACGTCGAACCTTGTGGCGGCAGCCATGTTGGTCCATTCCACAATGGAAACTCCACCTGCCATATGAGCCTGGCGCCAAAGGCTCCAGGACAGCCGAGGGGGGCATGATTGGGCCCTTGGGGCCTTGCAGGAACACTGTGGCGAGGGCCAGAGACCCTGAGTTCCCAGGCCAGGGGCTATGATCCTAAAACTGACGTAATGCACACAGTTTGCAAGGACACTTCGAACAACATGGGATGGGAGAAAAAAGACGTTTCCTTTTTCCTTTGAACAGGTGATTACTATCTCACCCACCCAGACTTGCTGGCATCCTTGTTTCACTATGATCTAAATGACTACCTATTTCAATACCCAATAAAGTATTGGTCAACTCTGCCCTTAGATGTCCCTTCACCCCAGGTTTATTGTTTGGTCAAAAAAAGATGACTCCCATGTCCATGTACTTAAAAACATTGCATCTCCGTTCCGCAGTAGCGCCAACCCAGCCTGGCTGTAACTGACCATATGATAACGTCACAGCTACTCATTGCCTTCCCTCAGTGTCCAACCCTGCAAAACCAGTTTTCTCAGTCACCTAGAGTTCACCTTGCAAACCCTGGCTGTAAGGCATGTCCAAACTATGAAAAAGCACATGGCATACAGATTTGTACATTCCCCATGTACCCTCAACTGTCCCCAAAACACAATTCCCTCAAGATCCCCATGTAGGAATGTCGGTGCATATATATTAAAAACTACTGCATCCTCTTCCCATTGGTTTCTTCATGACACATCTCCTTTCTCGCATGCACATTATGAAGCTCCTCGTTCAGTTTGCAGGCGCTTCATGGCACACCATACCTATATTGCACTTATATTTCATCTGCAATTTTGACATTTACCTTGCTGTGCCCATGCAAATCTAAATGTATTAACTTAAACACAAGGTAACACTAAAAGTAACACATATCCCATTCTCAATAACTACGCTACATACATGTAAAATTGCAACATCGCACCAACTTTGCCGTTCCCCCAGTCACCAATATGGCGCGTGCAATGTGAACCTCTCTTTCTCATTTGGACTTTTCCTGACCACCCCAACACCAGGAATCAGGATGCAGGGGGGTGCTGAAAAGGGCACTAGACAGGTCCACCACACTGAACCAAGTAGGATCAGTGGGTATGGATGGCATGGATGGCATTATCGTGGCAGGGTTAGGAGTTACGGAGCTAGGGCCTCAGCAATGGCATAAGATCCTGCACCAGGCGGTACACATTAGAGTGGGGTTTCTGGACAGCCATGATATGTGGCGACAAGAAATGAAGATATTGACCAAGTGGTGCCATAATGGTTGCTATAGACGTTTATTAAATGATAAATCAAACCTGTCTATCCCTAACTCTAAGGAACGATTGAAAGAAGAAGAGGCGAAAAGGAAAGATAGACAAACACGGGAGCAGTTATATCAAGATGAACAATTGAAGAAGCAGGAAGCAGACGAACAAAGAAAATGAGATAACCAACAAAGCGCAATCGATGACCGGGAAAGGTTAGAAAGAAAGAGAATAGAAGAGGAGGAACAGAAGTTAAGGGCTAAAATAATACAAAGATTGACGGATGAGGAGATACGAAGGGCAAAAAAAGAAGGGATATGAAGAAAAAAGATGAAGACAGGGTGAGAGTGGAAACAAAGCGTAGAGAGCTTGATGATATAGAACAAAAAAGAAGGCAAAGAGCACGCGATCTCCATCGCCTGGAGAAGGAGGTAAGGAATCCCGATCCAGAAGTAGGCTGGGAGGACATAGAGGAGTTCTTCCCAGAATACGAGTCATTACCAGGCCCATCTAGAGTAAATCTAGAGGACGAGTTTAACTGTAGAAGCATTGGGGAAGCGGTGGATAAAGTTTATCATGACATGAGAGCCCAGAAAGAATTAAAGGGAAGGGAAAAAATTATCGACTCGAGAGTATGATACAGAGGGAGACTCATGTAGTACGAGGCCCAAGGAGTTGTCTTTAGATAGACTGACTCTAAACAGAGATGAAGAGGAGAGAAGTTATACGAGTTGGGCACAGGAGATTTCAGATGAAGACAGAGACACCTTCTGTGGAGAAGAAAGAGCTGACGTATGTGGTCCTGAGGGATGTTTTACAATGGATAAAGAAGTGAGATGGTCAGATTTAGACGTACCTATACCTCGTCATTGATGCAGTTAGACCAACCTAAGGGGCAACCCCATGGTGGGAGGGGGCGTCGCCACCTTATGTGAGCAGATTAAGGTTGCTGCCAGGAAGAAGGCGGTGCAGAAATGTTGTCCCTGCCTTGAGTAGACAGACGATGGGAGATGAGTGAGTTTGGGGTTTCACAATTTCCCTTGCTATAGAAAGGGGGAGCCAGACCACAGTATATACCTTGGTCCCAGATGGACAAGGATAACTTAAGGTGTAAACTTCTGAGTTTAACTTCTGGCACTGGGAAATGGATACATGAATTAGAAAAGATGACAGATGGCTAGAGGGGAATTTAAGGGTATCCTGATTGCCATCCTTGGAGAGAGAGCTGATGATCTTTGGTCCAGAGCAGGCTATGCTGGTGTTACTATGGTTAACCCTGCTTATGACAGAGCACAGTTCAATAACTGCAGAGCGGCAGTCTGGAAAGCGCTTAGAGTACTGTATCCAGACATGTCTGATATGGGAGCTATAATGACGAAAAGGATGCAGGAAGGGGAAGACCTGCTCGTTTACATTCAGAATTTCCAAGAGCAATGGGCCTTGGAGACACACGAGGCTTCGGGAAATCTATACCTGTGCTCTATCATATACTATGCTAAGGGCTGCCAGACCTGATACAGAAGCAGCTCAAGATGTTAGTGGGTATGGAGGCAAAACCGTGATCAGAAATTCAGCTGACCATCCCACATTGTTGCAGACTCTTGCAAGAAAAGAATTGCAAAAAAGATGATATCAGGAAAGGCAAAGCGGCAAAGTTAGTGCAGAAGAAGTTATCTAAGTACGCTATTGAAGGGACGATGATAACTAGTGGAGACGGATCGAATTCACAGTAGGTACAAACATGCCGCAGGTGAATAATGAAAGGCAGTTTGATCAGGGCAATAATGGATTTGCTCCACGAAGAAGAGGAGGATTCGAGGTGGACATTTTCAAAATAAACAAGGGAATTGGCAGAATAATCAGGGAAACTTTCAGAGCAATCAAGGTAGGTTTAAAAATATACAGAATGACAATCAAGATATGCAGGATGGGCAGAATAGATCTTCTGCCTCCTGTATGTTGCGCATGTGGAATGACGGGGCATTTTTCTTGTGTGTGTAGAAGTCAAGGATTTGTGCAGAATGGTCAATTTTCAAGAGGGGGGGGACTTCAAACCTGCCTGGGTATTCACAGTAGAATGGAGATGGGTTTGCTCAGAGTCAAACAGTACAACAGGCACAAGCGCCAAGAATACAGCAAGGTTTGTAAGCACAGCAAGCAGCAGTGAATCTGCTGCAAGGACAGTTGCAGCATTCACCTATGCAGGTACAGCAAAGTACAAGCACGGGGCAGTTAATAACTGCTAGGATAGGGGGTGTCACTGTAGATGGAGGGAATCCTTTTACAGGTACAGGAATGAGGCTGTATCCACAATAGGACAGCTCACTGGGAGACTTGATGTGTCAATACTATCTGTGCGCCCAAACCTCACGAGGAACTGAGGGTAGACATCAGTATAGGAGGCAAAGGTTTTTCATTTTTAGTAGACATGGGTGCAACATGCTTGTGTATATGAGAGGGAAAATGTTCAATGTCTGGCAATGCCATGAATACTCAAGGTTTCACAGGAGCTACAAGCAGAGTGCCTTTTATTGAAGAATTATCAGTCTCTATAGGAGAATGTGACATGTCGGTGCCATTGCTATATTCAAGGCAGACGCCTGTCAATATCTTAGATCGAGATCTAATGACCAAGTTGAAGTTGACACATTTTGTTTACTGATGAAGCTATAGTGTGTTCAACACCAGGAATGCATTATTTAAACGTGAGTGAATTTATTATGGCGTTTGAAGGACAAGTGACCATACGAGCAGTACCATTGGAACCTGAAGTATTTCATTATGGGGTACGCATTTTGTTGACATGGTTACCAAGCCTAGTGGGCAGAACTGTGAGAATACCTGATGAGTTTCTATTAGACCAAGGATACCTATGCTTGAAGAAGAGGGACGAGTTTTTCCCTTAGAATTACAAGCAGCTACAGTGCGAGGAGAGTTAGCTATGCTTGATGGAGTTGATAATGAAGGCAGACGATGGTGCACACTAATCGCCATCGGGGGGATACAGATTAACTGACATCACTGATGAAGATCTGTTTAGAGATCGCCCATCTGATGACAAGGTAGTGTTTGAAATGAGCATTACTTATTTGGTACGAGCCATCAAACGAGAGGTTCCTCAAAAAATGATGATAGCACAAAAGCGTCCCGAACATTTTGATGAAGACATGGCAAAGGTGCCAGTCTCATTGTGGACTACAGGCCCTTATGACGTAGGCTTTTTGAAGGGGGTTGGAGAAGTAAAGATTAAATTGAAGCCAGGAGCAATTTTACCTCGAGCACGACAGTATCCTATGTCTCGAGAGGCAGATGAAGGTATTTTTAAGACAATTTCCACCATGATGGATCAAGGCATCTTGGTGACCTCAGAGTCACTGTGTAATACGGCGGTGTACCCCCATTAAGAAATCTAAGGGGGAGTCATAGAGGCTAATTCAAGACCTATGCCAAATTAACCAGATTGTAGAGGCCGAGTTCCCTCTAGTTCCTATTCCTGCTACAATCTTATGTAACATACCTGTTTAAGCACAATATTTTACTGTGATTGATTTGAAAAATGCGTTTTTCTCAATCCCCTTATACAAAGACTTGCAGGATATGACGTCATTTACGTTCAGACACAATAAGTTAAAAAGCACGAGATTACCTGAAGGGTATTGTGAGTTCATCGATTTTCAATAGTTCTCCAGATGGATTTGAGCAATATTAATCTAGAAAGTGTTGTGTTGCAATACGTAGATGATATTTTAGTTTGCAGCACTTCAGAGGAAGAGTGCAGGCGTGATTCTATTCAGTTGATGATTACGCTTGCTGATAAAGGATATAAAGTTGACAAGGAGAAGTTACAGTTTTCTCAACAAGAAGTGTTGTATATGGGTCAGTTGATGTCACATGAAAGAAAAAAGGTTACTCCTGAAAGAGCTGAGTCTATCTTGAAAACCACAAAGCCACACACAATAAAGCACATGCAAAGATTTCCTCGACTATGTAACTATGTAAGAGCATGGGTCTTTGACTACAGCTCATACATAAGGCCTTTATTACAAGCTCTAAAGAAAGCACAGGCAACGCAAGAGAAAATTGTTTGGGCTGAGGAGATGGAAGAAGGGTTTGAAAAATTGAAAAAGGCAATTTGTACAGCTCCAGTTTTAGGGATTCCTAATTATGTTGAGGAATTATTTTTATTCTCGCATACGGATGGTACTGTTATGACAGCTGTACTCACGCAGAGAACCACTTTGGGGTACAAGCCCCTTACATATTACAGTGGGATTTTGGACCCAGTAATGAGGGGTAATTTTCCGTGTGAACAATCTTTGGCAGCCGCCACCTTCGCCATTGATAAGTCTGCAAGTATAGTGATGGGATGCTCTATGACGTTATTTGTTGAGCATGCATTATTTGCCATCTTGGAGAAACCAAAAGGAACGTTGAATTTTCAAAGGGCTTCTGCCTAGGAGGTAGTCATATAAAATCTGGCGATTAAAATAGTTTGATGCAAAATAGTGAATCCTGCCATGTTTGTAGCTGAACCACTGGCAGAGGATGAGCATGCGCATGACTGTTCGAACTATCAAGAGTTCTATGATGAAATCCCTAGGATAAAAGAAATGCTTTGGCAGGGGGAGAAATTGTTTCTATTGACGGTTCTTCAAGGATCGATCAAAATGATGGACAGAGATATACAAGTGCCGCTGTGGTAAAGTACACGGCCAATGGGGAGTTTAAAAAATTGGTGAGTGCATGACTACCGTCTCACTATTCAGCCCAGGCTGCAGTGTTAGTGGCGCTGATAGTCACGCTCGAGAATCATGCAGACCAGGAAGTAACGGTGTACAATGACTCCGCCTACGTGATGTCGACAGTACACGCAGGATTAGCATGTTGGAAAAGGAGAGGCTACTTCCGAGCAGATGGCACTCCAGTGCAGCATGCTGCTTTATTGGACAGGCTTAATAAAGCACTACAACTCCCAGCAGCCATCGCAGTTGTTAAATGCGCAGCTCACACTTAAAAGGCAGACTTTATCTCATGTGGAAATCAAGCCGCAGATGATGAAGCCAAACACGCTGCATGTTCAGAAATTATCATGTCATTTGAAACGTCTAATGTAAATGAAAAAATGATGGTAATGATGAGTGTGTCTAAATCCTATAGTAATCTTTCGAAGACACAACTAATAGAGGTCCAGGGAGAAGCACCTCAAGATGAGAAGGATCTCTGGACGGAAAGAGGGTGTTCTTTAAACCCCTCTGAAGCATTGTGGCGTCAACACAGCACCAGTGATGCCTGTAGCCTTATTAAGGGTGCCGCTGAAACAGCTACACTACCCTGCGCACACAACTAGAGAAAACCTTGCTGCAACTATTGCAGAGAAGTGGTTTGTACCAAATTTGTTAGAACACATTGCATTCTATGTAGTGAATTACATCGTTTGTCAAACATTCACCGCTGGGCACACACTGCACACAGTTAGAGGAGTTATCCCGAGACCTAATGGCCCAATCAGCAAATGCTGCAGGTATGTAATGGATATATATACATGATTGTAGTGGTCTTTCCCTTTTCATGATGGATTGAAGCTAGTCCGTGTACACACCCAGATTCCACCTGTGCAGCAAAATTCTTAGTGCGAAAAGTATTTCCTAGATGGGTAATATGTGAAGTATTAAAATCAGATAATGGTCCTCATTTTGTGAATCAAATTTTTGAACAGATCAGCTTGTTGCTTGGTATAAAGCACATGTTTTCTTCGGCTTATCATCCACGAGGAAATTAGATCTGTGGGAGGCTCAACGGCTTGCTTAAAGAAAGAATAGCCAAGTTGAAGCTTACCTTGAGGAAAGGGTGGTTGTATTGCCTACCACTGGCATTATATGCATTGAGGAACCAACCAGGTTCAGACCACCATCTTACACCCCATGAAATAGTGACAGGGAGGCGAATGAGGACACCCCTCACACCTCCATCCAGAGTTAGTAGTGATGCCCAGCCAACGTCAGAACTGTTAGGAATGGAGTTACATGACTACCTTACTTGTATGACTTCAAGTATCTCTGTCATTTCAGATCAGCTATGGTGAAAAGGGTGTGGGGCAGTACAGAACACAGAAGGAGATGCTTCAACAAGTGGATTTCAAGAACTTTGTATTCCTAAAGTGTTCCCCAAAGATGCGGTTCTAATCCGCAACTTTACGAGAAAGAAGTGGGACGAACCCCGCTTCAACGGTCCTTTTATCATAGAGGATGTCACTCCGTCTGCAGTCAAAGTGCAGGGCAGACGTGCTTGGACTTTTCTGGGAGACGTAAAGATCTATGCTGGAGGGACCCCTTCAGCCCCGCACCCTTTGGAAGCAAGCATCGGGGAAGAACTTCAGCACGTGCACACTAGGTCTATGACGAGGAAGGAGGACGCAGAAGCTGTCGAGTAAAGACAAAGAGTTCATTGGACTTTGGCTTATTTTTCTAACACTCTTTTTCAGTCATTTGGGAAAGAGTCAAGGGAAGATATTTATCGTTGAGCCACAGGAGTTTGTTGATATTGGACTGAGGCATGCTTAAACCTTGATAAGACGAAAAATATGCAAGATCTTGAGTTTGTTTTTGACAGTTGGAAGAGGGTACAGTACCGATTCATTTCTCACTGAGTTCCTGTTTGGATTTGCCCATGGTTGCACCCAATGACAAAGTTTCACAGATCATATTTGAAGTTTTTCTTTTTGTGTTGTGCACATGGTCCTGCAATTGTGGGGAGAACTACTAGCGTTCACGTTTTCCTGCAAGATCCTAAGAATGGTCCGATCGTAAGGAGATTGCTCTCAGCGATTATTAAGCAAGTTCTGCAGCTTCCTGAGTACAGTGGGAAAAGTGCAAATGCCCCTATCAGCTGATAGCGAGCACAGACTGGTCGGTCTAGTTTTTTACTATCTGATTGAAGAATGCCCACAGCTTGTTAACAGACACACAGATGTCCGCATTTTCCTAAGGGACCCGAGTAGTAATGCAGCATTGACTGATATTTTGAGAGACATTATAGTACAAGTAAATACTTATTCCGAGAGAACTCTGAGATCGGAGTGAGAATTTCCTTCGAGGGACAGATTGAGGGATTGCTGGCTAGAAAGAACTTTTGTTTCATGCTGAAAGAAAATCATCACGTTGTCTGGTGAAAGGACGATTTGTGGGATCCACTGGGAATGTATGTTCATCCTCCAGTAAGCAGTCAGCTGATCAAAGAAGTTTATCGAGTGAGATCAGCAGTTTCCAGAAACAGTACATAATGTTGCCATATTAAAGTTTTATTTTTTCCTTCCTTAGACAATAAAAATGGGCAGCATTAGTAGCCATATCAGCATGCCAGATCCAGAGAGACGTCCACGTTGTGTAAAAAAATGAGGCTGCAAGTTCTCATACCTCTGCATTATTTATGCTTGCATTCTGTTCATAATAATATTGCTTTCACTCACTGTGCGTACATCATATTATATAGTTGTAAATGGAGCAAAGACTCCTGAGAATCTTCCTAAGCAGAACGAAGGTATAAACGTGGCAACTACTAGGCAATCAAGACCCTATGTAGTTATCCCTGTTCCAAAGAATGATGAAGAATCACCTAAGTCTAAGGTAAATGTTACTGACAGTCATTTACATGGAAACAGTGTTTTAGAGATTATTTTTGGAAACCAGAGACCGGCTTTACAAGAGAGACAAAAGAAATGGGTGTTAAAAGGTGAACCTACACTGTTTATTCATGCATACACACCTACTCCACTGACGAGTGTTCCTATGATGGGTCCAGTTAGATGTTATGCTCGCCTGGTCTCCACAGGGGCGCCGAACGAAGCTGAGCAGTGACTGTCTCCACCAGTGTCACACGAAGTGGAGTGGTGAATGGCTGCACGTGTACTCTCTGTTTTTAACCTTCCGTCATGAGTGAAGGTTTCCCTGGAATGTTGAAACAAAATGTCAACTAGCCGTTAGGGGGAGACCCAACTCCCCCCTCCGTGACCTCCTTGTGTACCCCTCTGCTATGTCTCACCTTAGCTTTATTAATGGCAGACTCTCCGTCCTGCGACTGTATGCAGGGGCGTGTTACTGTTCATAGGATCTAGTTGCGTCACTGATCCTACGGGCTGCTGTAGAGTTTTGAACAACTGTGACTCTGTAGGTAAGTCTCTATGCCAATAGATTCTTGGTATAGTTTTGCTTAGAGTTCTTGTTGCCAAAGTCCTCACTACTGTGCTTGTTTCTTTGCAAATGCGGTTCCAGTGTGCTACGTGAAAGAGTGCCTACTCTCCACTATGATGAGCAGAATTCCTAAAGGTACGTTTAGCGCTAACATGGTGTGAAAATATCTCAATACGGTTCTTGTCCCCTGCACGACTAACCTGCTGTTCCTTTACTGTTATGCAGGTGTGGTGACTCCGGAGCGGCGATCGCGTGGAGACGCCTCAATGGATCGCAAGAGAGTTCAGGCTCCGGGTGAGTATTAGCGCTAGCGCAATGTTGTAATGTCTTTAATATGGCCTTTTTCCCTGCACGGCTGACCTGATGTTTCTTTACTATTCGGCAGGTGCGGTGACTCCGGAGCGACTGAAGAGGAAGCCTTGCAGATGGAGCTTCTGATAAGGACTTAACTGCTGTCTTTGTTCTTGTTCTCTCTCTCTCTCCTTCCTTTCTTTCTCCACGGGTGATGGTTCGTGATTCCCAAGTCGGCATGGCTGAAGACCGGGTTGACTGGAGCTAGCAGACATGGTGAGCGTTACGCTGCAGGGGTGCAGAATAACGCAAAGCGTGTTCTGTCCTCAGGGTGTGGTTTATATAGTCTCACAAAAGTAGTCCCAAGCGAAGTAGTCCCTCCAGCCACACCCTGCACAAGTAGTCCCAGTTAAAGTAGTCCCTGCAGCCATGCCTCAGGCTGGACTGAATGTGATTCCTTCTCCCCTGCAACCTGACTTACTTGAAAGAATATTATGGGGCTGGCGCCAATGAAAGTCTTGAGGCAACGCTTTGGGGCCTTAAAGGTCCCCATAGGTGCTAGTGACTGGGGTAGGCTGGTCTGCTCCTGATGTCTGGGTGCATGCACCGTGACATTAGAAGAAACTATGCTGATATACTTCATGAAATTATGGTAGAAGGTCACAAGAGAAGAATGAGACCTAAGAGAGATACCAGGGAGGATGACTTTGAGCTGAATGATTACTTGGATAGTACAGCACACTTGGGAAACAGCATATGAGAGAAGTAGGAAGAAGAACCTCAAAGGAGGAATGCTTTGTATGTGCACTGCTGCCTTATAGTATGGGGAAGTCTAAGACCTTCATAGCTATTGATATAGACGTCCAGACAGCACACTGTCTTTCCCACATAGCACTTCGCCGAACAAGAGGCCAGTTTATGGGCCGAGAGGCCTATCTCAAATGGGCAATTGAATGGACAGATCCAGATGAAGATGATTACATGCAAGATTCTAAAACAAGAAACAGAGAGCACACCAAGAATCATGTGATCAGGTACGAGAAGCCTGGAGTAAAAGGAGCTGGAATTAGATGGGAAGTAAACAAAAGATGGGAGAGTCCAGGAAAATCTACAGAAGAAATTCGTAGATGGAAGAACAGAGGCCAAATGCAAATCTGGGGATCAGTACTATCACCAGGTGGATGGGAAGAAGGAGTGGTGATTTGCAGAGCCTGGGTGGTCATTGGTTGTTATCAACCAACCATTGACATAGTGCAGAATGGCCGCAAACCTCTATGGCCAAGACTTGCTAAGCTACTGACCTGGGTCGAAGATAGAGGAGGGCCCTTGCAGATAGTGCCTTTGGAGAGTGCAAAGCTGTGCTTCAGAAATAATGGCACAAGAAAAGTTGGAGAGAATCAGAACTATAGTCAAATCTTTGAACTACCAGGAATGACACTTGGAACAGCAGTAATCATGGATCACTATTGGCCCTGTGGTTACAGAGAGTATATGAGGATACCCGAGGATTGGGGAGGACGATGCTCACTAGTGAATGTTCATGTTCCAGCATTGGTGATTCTGAAAAGTGACTTAAATCTTGACAGTTTTCCAAAAGCAGATGCTCACCTGAGAAAGAAGAGATCTGTGGAGCTGATAAGTAGAATGAAGAGAGAGAACTATTTCTCAGCAAAATTCATAGAAGCTTTTGATGCTATTCCCTATGAGCACAGACTATTTAGCCAGACAGCTTCAGTGTTGTCATTGATCTTCATGCCGAGTGTCCAGGTTGGAGCAAATACCAAATGGCTACAGATCACAAGATGGGAATTGCTACAGACAATCAACACGACTATAAAGGGATTCAATGCAATCAGAGAGAAGAGATGAGAGCCATACGACTGATGACTCTCCAGAACAGATATGTCTTGGACATGATCACAGCAATGGATGGAGGTGTTTGTGAAATAATTGGAGAATCATGTTGCACATCCATACCTTCTCATTATGACGGGAATGGAACCTTGACGGAGGCCATAGGTATGCTGACAAAGCTCCACAGCCAGATGGAAGAGTAGGACTAGGAGTAATGAGGATTACCGGTAAGTAATCCGAGCATTACCTCCACGTCCCAGTACTTACATTTGAGTCATACCAAAGCTGAAACAGGAAGGATACCCATGCACACCACAAAAGACACAAACACTAAGGTTAATGCAAAACCAACCCAACACCAATTTATTCAAGGAACAGAAGAAAAAAGCAGGAACACCAAGACCCCTGCCACCGTCTCAACCAGAAACAGTCCCCAGAACCCCCACACCAAAGGAAGTGGAACGGGGCCCCTCCACGTTGAGCCCGTAATGATGAATGAAGGGGATAGGTGTAGCCCAGGTGACCGCCTGGCAAATGCCCAGCAAGGGCATCCCTCACAGGTTAGCCCAGGAGGAGGCCAGCCCCCTACTGGACCAACCCTGGACCTGCCCCGCCGGGTAGGGGCCCGCAGTAGGCCTGGAGAATCAAGGACTTAATCCACCGGCTGACAGTAGAAGTGGAAGCCCGGCAGCCACAGCCCGCCACCCCAAAGGTGTTCAAGAGATGGTCAGTGAGATGAAAGGACTCCGTCCGGGAAAGATAGTGAAAGACCAACCACTTGACATCCAAGCACTGCCAAGCCTCCTCCTCAGGAGAGGACAGATCAGGGAAGAAGGCAGGAAGGACCACCTCCTGAGACCGATGGATCCAAGAGGAGACCTTAGGCACAAAGGAAGGGTCACACCACAGAACCAAGGCATCCTGATGGTCCACTAGAAATGGAGACTGACACTGGAGAGCCCGATTTCCCCCAGATGATGAGCAGAAGTAACTGCAACCAAAAAGGTAGCCTTCAGCATCAACCACTTCATCTCGATATCCTCCAGCGGCTCAAAGGGAGGCTTCTGCAACATAGCCAGGACCAAAGGAAGGTCCAAAGGAGGAACCTCAACAGGGCCCAAAGGATGAGAGTCCACCACCCCCTTCAACAGCCTAGAGACCAGAGCCCCCCCCAGCCAGAGGGGACCATGAAACCCAAAAGGCCTAAATGGCTGCCCATTGAGAATGGAGAGTAGAGACAGCCAACCTCTTCTCAGACCCCTCATGGAGAAATTGTAAAATGTCAGGAAACCTACAGACTAGTGCCAGAACACCCCTCGGGGACACCAAGGCAGAAAATTGGCCCAATGGCGGCGGTAAGATTTAAGCATAGAGGACCTACGCGCCCTATGGATCGTCTCAGCAACAGTGGCCGAAAGGCATAACGCCTGCAGACCCCTCCTCTCAGTTTCCAGACCCCCCAACCGATGAGAGAGGAGAAGGGGGGCCGCCCACCCTCAAGGGAGATGGCCAACTGGGAAACAACCACGGAGGAGCCAAGTGCATCTCCAGAAGACACAGGACCCACCCCCTCGGAGGCCAGTAAGGGACCACCAGGATAAACACCCCCAGAGACACTCTGATCCTGCTGATGACCCTCGGAACCAGGGGGATCGGAAGAAAGGAATAACATAACGCACCAAAGGTCTCAAATGCAGCTGTGTCCAGGGAACCAGTAAGACACAGAAATCCATGTGACCCTGGAGACACAAAGTGTCCCTGACCGAAGCCCAAGACCTGCAACAGAGAACCATCAGGAGTGACTGGAGCCGGGAGGCCCTGTCCAGCGGGAGCCGAAACCAACCCCTCCTGGGTGCAGAACTGGGCACCGATGAATTGAAGAGTCTGCAAGGGAGACAAGTGGGACTTTGGAAGAATGAGCAAAAAACCCCACCGGAGCAGGGCACAACACACACGACAAAGATGGGCCACCACTCAGAGCCGGGAACTGTCTCAGATCAACTAATAGTCCAAGTAGAGGATGTGAGGAACCTGAGGGCATCCTCCTATCTACTCCCCTTGGGTCTTCCTCTCAGGTGGCCAGGGAAAGGCCATCACTTTTGGATCCCGACACTGCGAGTGGATATGTGAGGCAGGATCACTTGGGTGGAGGGAACTTGGAGAGTGGGGAGCGGATGTCTTCAGGATGTGGCATGGTATCCCCCTTTCCATTGTCAGAATACACCCAACCCTCCCCCTGCCTTTGTAGGTTATTATCAGTCTTTCCCTCTTTTACACACACCAACTTTCTCACATGTATATTCCTTTAAGACTGGGGCGAGGAAGAGGCAACTGGGAGTAATGCACACTTCCATTTGTGCACACGACTTTGGTAGTGAGACGAGGAATAGGAAAGTGGAGCACCACTACAATGGTCAGGCATGTCCCACTAATAATTTTAATTATGGTCAGGCAAAGGACTTGCACCTGCAGCCAATTGAGAGGCTACAGGTGCATATAAGGAGAGTCAGGCGAGAGGAAAGGGGAAACCCGCCTGGGTAGAAGGACGCAGCAACTCGATGCAGAGCAGGCTGGAGAGGGGCCGGTGAAAAGGACGCTGAGTGCTACAGGGGAACAAGAAAGACGCTGAGGCCAGAACGGCCTGCGAGAGGTTGGAGAGCCCTGCAGACCTCTGTGTCGTGTGTCCACAGCCGGAGCTGTGGGACACAGAAGACTCCAGTACGCTACAGACCGCAGCACCAATTTTTGGAAGAGGCGAGCGCTGCTCACTGCAGTTCCTGACAATTGAAAGGAGAGCGACAGGAAGCCAGAGCAGCCGTGTACCAATGAGTGACAGAGAGGGAACACTCATGCCGGGGAGCTCCAGGGGCTGGATTTTGGCAGAGGAAGATGATGATCAAATGAAAACTTGTAATGAATGGATGGGTCTGGAGACCAAATAAAAGGATATTCAATACCGAACAAGCTGCAAAGTACTTTATGAATTAATGCAAAGTATATGAAAATACTGCACAAGTGAAAAGAAAGTGATGTACATTTATGAACACAGTGAAAACAAGTAAAAAGCATTGCTGGACAATGTGAAAGTATGAGCCAAGTGAAAGCCATTGATGAGAGCTTGTGAACCCAGTGAAATGTAAATGATAAGCACTATGGGTAGTGTGAAAGCAAGGTGGTGACAAGGAATAAACACCACAAACTGAGTTGTGTGAAAGTCCCGTTGTGGCAGAGTCAAGACACTGCCAAGGAGAAACAGAATTGCATATGAACTAATGACACAAGCTCAGAGAGGAAGCCTGTGTTGGCAAGGAAGACCAATCAGAACAAGTGAACATCACAAAGTGCCAAGGGGTATCGGTTGAGTGACCTGTAACGGGTGGATCGTGTGGTTCGACAAATGCACCTAGACTGAGTAACCCCTACTTGGAGAGAACCAAGCAATGTCAAGATACTGATGCTGTTTTGCCTAACAAGTGTTCAAGTGATTATAGAAAGGAGTAAGATATGTAAATTGTTGAAAAGCCTGAAAGGTTACAACGTTGATTTGGAATCATTATTGGAAGCTGAGAGAATTGAACTTGAAATTTGAAGCTACAAGAGCTGCCTTCTTGGGGAAGGTAACCCAGAGACTTTGTGAACTGTGTTGAACTTGGGGAAGGGAACCCTGTGGTCTTTTTGTGGAACTGTTTAGAACTTGGGAAAGGGGAAGCTGAAAACCAAGACAGGAGCTGAAAGAAGCTTGGAACTTTATTTTGAACTCTGTTTCTTTGGTTGCCGGCATCCCTACAAGTTGTAATATCTTTAGTTGTGAGAGCAGATGGTTGTAGGACACAGATGGACTTTTGAGTTGAACCTAATGATACAGACGATCCTTAGTTTCTTTAGGTAGGGGAATCCCACCTTACTGTAGGGCAGGCTAGGCCTTACTCCATCCTGACATTTAAGAAATAAACCATTTTATTTGAGAAAAGAGAACATGTTGTCTGTGTCTTGAAAAAGTGGCTCACAGTTGCAAATGGCAATTCATTCCTTTTGCCACAGACTGTTTGAGTAATACCCAACGGGGAGTTTTTTTTAATGTAGTTTTATTGGCAGTTGTCACATAATACAAAAATACATATCACGTGCATATTTTCACATTCTCCAGCATGGGGTCTGGCATGGATTCACATGCTCATGACTATTCCCCGTCGTCAGGCTGGGAATCCTTGGTAAAAGAAAAAACAGTTTCATTTCGTTTATAAACTGTCTTTCTCCTATAAACCAATCACTGAGCTCTGGGTCATACTGCCCCAGCCAATGACTGCCCTCTCCCTAAGCCCCTCCTCTGGCAACCATCTTGAGATTTTTACCGCACGTTCAAGTGTTGGGAGTCCTCGTGTTTCGCTCTTAGAGATTTCTGCATTTTTCGTGCTTTTTTGGTTAGGAAAACTCTGTTTTTGTTCAATCGAGCCCATGTGCTCCATCGTTTCTTCTTCGATTAACAGGGACCCGTTTTTCTGCATCTTTTATCACCCCTCAAGGGCAAAATCATATAGTGTTTTCTACTTGGAAGTTTCCAGGAGGCCATCAGGCCTACACTGCGCCGGATCATGTCGGAGGAGAAGAAGGACGGGGCTTCCCTCTTCAAGCTCTGCACCAGCTGCGGTCTGAGGAATGTTTTCACGGATGACAAACATTCCCAGTGCCTGTAGTGTCTTTACCCGACGCACAAGGAAGAAGATTGCAAGATCTGCCGTGGTGTCAGGATTAGTCAGGCGAGTACTAAGGCAGCGAATATGGCAAGGGAAATGTGCACCCAGGAACAACGACTCAGGTATGCTAGAACCCAGGAGTGCAAAATAGAGTGTGACATCAAAACCAATATATGAAAAGGGATGTGGGGTAAGCACCTGACCGCGAGGAAAGTCGGCAAGCACCTTACCCCCAATTGCTGTTACAGGTACTGACAGCGCTAAACCCACGTGGAGGGCCAGCAATGACAGGATCTGTGTACTAACACTCTTGATGGTATTACATAAGGGAACTTAGGAACTGTACTCACGAGGACGAGATACACCTCTTGAATGTCAGCTAGCCCACGAATCCTGTTGATGAATCTGGGACCCAGAAAGGCTATAACAGCAATGGGAGAAGTAGGGAGGTCCAGAGGACAAGGGCTGAAGGCAGCCGGAATGAGGCAGGCTGCCGGGCAGGGAGCCCAGAGGACAAGGGCTGAGGCTGGGAATCAGCAGAGCGAGATCCGCTGCTATGTGGAGAGCCCGCAGGGCAAGGGCGGAGGCTGGAAGGCAGCAGAGCGAGATCCGCTGCAATGTGGAGAGCCCGGCAGGACAAGGGCGGAGACTGGAAGGCAGCGGAGCGTGATCCGCTGCAGAAACTAAATACCTAAGTTGGAATAGGGATAACAAACTAGTGGGGAAAACATAAGCATTCACACAGGAGCTAGCTACCACCACACACCACACCTAATGATCAAATGGGAAATGGATGCAGAAGTGCAATGGAAAACATGGAATGGATCCTCTAGAAAGTAAGGATCAGGAGCAGGGAAAAACGAAATTACCTATGCAAACTCTCCCTACCCCTCCAAGGAAAAGACAGGAAACTAAACTAAGAGGAAGGCTAAGGCAAATGGGTAACAGCAGCAAAGGACAGAGTCAAAGAAATATAGAACACAGACAAACTGGGCTGCATCTAAAAGGGGAAAGCACTGAGAATTGCTGCCTGCAAACAGGGGAAGACAAAAAGGGAAATCAAGGGAGCAGAAATCAATTAGCGCATGAATCCGAAATTCAGGGCGGAGGAAACAAGAAAACAGAAACAAGGAAGTAGGTACAAAGGCAAGGAACCAGGAACCAGGGACTAGTCAAAAACAGGAACACTGCAAACGATGACCAGCGCTGGACTGAAGTGAGACTGAGGCTTTTAATGCTGTTTAACGAGCACACGCCTCAGGTGTGCTGACTGCTGCACCTGCAGCCACAGGTGTTGCCTATCCTCCACCCAACCTTGTCCTGCAAGGGTGGAGGTGGAGCAGTGGGCCAGGCATTCTGGGAAGCACAGTCATTTGGTTAAAGAAGCATGCTGGCTGCCAAAAACCTGGAATGGATCCGGAAGGGAAGTAGTTTGGAAAATAGGGATTTAGCGCTCCCAATTCATTACAGCACTGTGGCATTAGGTTCGGAGGAAATGTCCAGCAAGGAATAAGCCCCAAAACATGCCCCCAAGTGGCGGGAACGGGAGCGAAGGGAGCGAGTCGTGACACGTGGATTCTCCAAGCGCATTATGAAGGATCGACGCGTCCGACTGGCGACGTGGCTCAAAGCCAAGGCCTCTACCTCGTATGCCTCATCCGGATGCAGCCAGATTCTAATTCATTCGAGGGCGCAAGACAAGGCCAAGCACCGCAAGTCTGCTTCCGTCGGGGTCACTGCAAAAGCCACAAGCAGGTTCCGCGATGATCAGGGTGCGTTCATCGTCTCCATCAGCCTCAATCTCAAGCCATCGATCCAACTCTTCATCAGAGAGAAAGTCAGCTACCCCGGGGAAGCTGAGAGAAAAGCCGGAGAAGGCCAGTTAAGGCCCAGGTGACCCAGACCAAATCATCCTCGTCTATTGAGCTGGTTGCTGCTGCCCTCTTGAAGGCAAAAGGGGCTGACCCGGTCGAGGGTACCCCAGTGGCGGTGAGGGTGGCTCTTCCTGCCAAGCGGGAGACTTTGGCCAAGCCAGTGGAGAAGACTCCGGAAAAGAGTATGCCAGATCTCAGCCCGAGGCCGACCCCTCAGGACCCAAAGCAGGGGGGGCGGGGCATGGAGGAGCTCCAGGGCACAGATAGTTCTTTGTCCGACGATTAAGACATAGTTTCTGTGTACACCATCCCGGAGGAGGGTGGTGACAACGGCGATGACAACAAGAACATTGAGGGGATTCCCGCCAGAAACAGAGGCAGCGACATTGATTATGACGACATCGGCAGGGACGACAACATAGGCGCTGGGTCCAGCGACCCTGTTCCCCAGGCACCTCCCAAAGATCTGTTGCAGAATATTCACTCGACACTCCACACACTGGTGTCAGAGATTCACAAGAGGATGCTGATGGCACCACCAGCGACACTACCAGCGACAGCCTTGTTGGCACTGGGCCACCACCGCAGAAGAAAAGGAGGAGACACCCTAAGCCTCCACTCTAACCGTAACTGCCCTCCCCCTATGGACAAGGGGACAGACACAGCGACGATGGACACTGTCAATGACAGCAGAATCTCTCCGCCACCAAGGGCTTCTCCGCCGGACGGAGTGGGTTCTTTCCACTCCATGATCGCCCGTGCATCGGAACTCTTCCAGCTCACCCCAGAAAAGAAGAAGAAAGAAGGTTTCCTGTATCAGCACCGGGAGGTGAAAAGGAAGACCATTCTGTCGGTATCGCTTCTGGACGATGTCTGGGATGAGGGGCTGGCGCTGCTGAAAACCCTGCCCCAGCCCTGGCGAAGAGGAACCGGCTAGAGAAAAAATTCCGGGTGCCGGAATCTGCACCCAAGTGTCTGTGGTCACAACCATCGCCGGACTCGGTGGTCTCGGCCGCGGTTAGGAAGAAATCAGCCAACCCGTCGTCGCCAACCTCTGTCCCCCCAGGACACTGTGGGACGGAAGAACATTTACTCAGCGGCAACGACGGTCAAGTGGGCCAACGCCTTAGCGATCTTGGCCAGGTATGACCGGGAGCTATGGTAAAAGATGGCTCTGATTCTGGATTTCCTCCCTGAGGACAAGCGGGTAGAGGCAATGGTGATCCTTCAGGAAGGCGAGGTGGTTTTGGACCACGCCATCACCGTGGCCCTGGACATTGCGGACACAGAGGTCCGCCAGATAGAAAACAGGGTTTGCCTCAGTCGTCGTGGCTGGCTGAAGGCCACCAACTTCAGACAAGAGGTCCCGATGAGGGTCCTGGGCATGCCGTTCAACTGAGACAATCTTTTCGGAAAGGTCGTCGATTAATCTCTTCAGGCCATCAAGACCAACACAGAGATGGTCCGTGCCCTGGGCACACTGCAACAGCACCGTCCGTTCTTTCGTCCCTCAGGAGGGAAGTAGGGTAGATCCTCAAAGAGTTTCGGCAGTGGATCGTTCTCTCACCGCCAACCCTCCCATTCCACGACCCAGGAAGCCTACAGGGATCGTTCCAAGGCCTTCAGAGGTGGCCGCCGTCATCGTCAAGGCTATCAAGGCTGTGCACCAGTGTCATGTCCGCGCCGCTGGCGCACGCATTGGCAACCATCATGGACTACTTGGTACTCATTTATCCTCCGAATACTCCTTGAACAACTCCTTTTCACGCCTTGGTCTTTTATTTCCATTTGCTCAACTTTGGTTCTTTCTTATTTTATTCAATTAACTACACTTACCATAATGCACCTGGCTGCAGTCCTCAATTCCTGGCTATTCTCATTCATTGTTATTGGGACCACAATCCCCAGAAGCCCTAGCGGCCAGTGCTGCTTCCACCTGCTCAGGACCAGAGAGGGAGGAGGCAGATTGTCTTCAGGTGTGCTGCTACAGGTGCTGTCAATTAGCCTGCCTCAGAACAGGGCAGGGCTGTATATAAGCATCTGCCTGCAGGAGCACAGGGTCTTGCATCTTGAGATCTCCCCGCTCCTGTTTGCCTTGACCCTCTACTTTGTTTGCTGTTCCTGTTGCTGCTTTTCCCTGTTTTGGTTCCAGTGCCCTGCCGGGCTCTCTACTTTGCAGCTGATCACACTCTGCTGCCTTCCAGCCTCCGCCCTTGCCCTGCCGGGCTCTCTACTTTGCAGCTGATCATGCTCTGCTGCCTTCCAGCCTCCGCCCTTGCCCTGCCGGGCTCCCTACATTGCAGCTGATCACGCTCTGCTGTTTTCCAGCCCCCGCCTGTGCCTTTCGGGGTTTCCTACCTTGCAGCCGTTCATGCTCCGTTGCTTTCTACCTACCTTTCTCCGCTGGGTTCTCAGCCTGGCAGCCTACTACAGTCCTCTGCAGCCCTCTACAGTCAGTGACCCTGCTCCTCTGGGCTTCCTGCCTTGCAGCCTACTACAGTCCTCTGCAGCCCTCTACAGTCAGTGGCCCTGCTCCTCTGGGCTCACTCCCTGCGGCCCTGCTCTTCAGGGCTCCCTGCCTTGCAGCCGATCACGCTCCGCTGCCTTCTACCTACAGCCCTTGTCCTCTGGACTCCCTGCCTTGCGGCTTGCTACACTCATCTGCCTTACAGCCTGATTTACACTTAGCTGTCTACAGCCCTGCTCCTCTGGGCTCCCTACCTCGCTGCCCTATTCTTTTGGGCTCTCTGTCTGTCGCCTACTACTAATCTCTCTCTGTCCTGTTCTTCTGGACTCCCTGCCTTGCAGCCTACTACAGTCCTCCGCAGTCCACTACAGTTTGCCTGTACCTAGTGCCACTCTTGACTGCAGACCTGCTTCCTACTTTGCAGCCCCTCTGTTTTCCTGACTGCTGCTCCCTTGTTTTCTTCCTTGAGTCCTCTGTACTCCACCTTAGGTTATCTACTTCAGTCTAACTGCCTTTCCTTCATTTCCCTCTGCTAGATTGCTCATTGACTTCCTTTTCGCTGGATATTTCTGTTCTTGTCTTCTTATGTGTCTTATGTAATCCCTTTGTACAGAGCTTGCCCGTTGGTTTCCGGCAGGCAACCTCTGCCCTTTCCCTTGTCGCGTTTTCAGTGTTACAGACACCCACTGCTGTTGTTCCCAGCCATGAGCATACAGCGCGGGCCTCTGTTATAGCAATCTGTGCAGAAGGCTGGAGTTTCCTAAGGTTCATGGAACACTCTTTCCCATTTCAGCATACACCCCAAGAGGGAATCCAGTTTGTTTGTACCTTTGTATCTTTTGCCCCTTTTGGCTCCCAGCTATAGTTTCCTACTCTTCTTTCTTGTTGAACTTCCTGCTGTGTGTGCTTATCTGCTACCTTACTTCAGCACAGCCACCCAAACCCTACCGGGGTGCCCTGTGCCACTCTTGACAGAGTGCCATTCCTGACAGAATGCAAGACCCAAAAGATTCCTGTTCCATAGGCAGGAAAAGCACACACTGACCAAAGATGCCTTCTTTTCGGTTCAAGAAACCTCTACAAAGATCTAAAGTTTTTCTAAGGACAGCAAACAAGATCCCTAGTTTAAAAGACAGACTCGTCCTAGTAAACAAAGGTTTACAAGCACAGTACTACACTCACTGGCTCTCTGACGCTTCTATGCATAACTACTATGACATTTGCAACTATGATCCACAGTCTCTATCTGTAGAAGAACTACAGCTAGAAAACGAACTCTTGCAGATTTTGTTAGCCCAACCAGTGGAAGACACTCGTGCGCGTTCTGGCATTTCTTTTGACACTGCTTCAACCAAAGATGTTGCACTCATTGTGGCAAACTCTCAACCAGAGTACGCTGTTGCCAAAGTGATATGCTCAAGATCAGCTTGGCAAGCTACACAACCTCCCCTTACTGCTGTAAACACTCATTTAACCGGACAAGGCATTCAGTATCCTGAGGTTAGTGCAGCTGGTCCTGGGTACAAAAGACCAATACTGACCATCGGTTGTCTTAATGCTTCCCCAGTAACTACTAACCATGATAACTCTAAGGTCAGTCTTCCAATTGCAACACCCGAATTTTCTGCTGCACCAGATTCTGAAGCTGTAGAACAGGCTAATGGAACATACCTGTTACAAGAACAACTCTTAAGCCTTAAAAGACAAACTGAAGACCTCTATGATGAATTTGTCTATCTGCATTATAAGAATCTATCTAAGGGACACAATTTACCAGACCATCTGACACTATGTCCAACACCCGACATTCTGTCTTTAGAGTTTAACAGATTAAGGCCTGTACTGGTAACACAGAAGAGGATGCAGACTTATACAGAGCAGCTGGAAGACCTGAACCTGGCATATACATACCAGTTAAAGCTTGACACCGCTCATTCACTTACTAGCCACAGTAACACAAGCTGTCGTTCAGATAGTGAAGAATGGACTCCTCCAGTGGGCCAGATCGCTCACACGGCCATTACACCAAAGATCAAGTGTAATCATCTGACTGGACATTCCGCTGAGTCAAAGGATTGTTCCATTCTTGCCCTTGATGTCAGTCCTTTACTCCCACTTACAGACTCTACTGAAGTGACCAGATCTGAGATGTATTCTGCTTCTATGAACATTGGCACTCCTGACCATGAGTCAGATCCTGAAACATACCCAGTACCTGTCTGGAATCCAACTTTGCCTACGGTCAATACCCCAGATCCATGTATCAACTTGGGCACACAAGACTTTGCAGGCCAGCCTTCGGAAGGCTTACCCTTTCCTGGTCCTACATCCACCGTGCTACTTGTTAAAAGATCTGCTAGCCCAATCTCTGCTGCTCCCCCTGCCAGTACTCCTGAATCTGCTACTGATGCATCATCTCAGATCACTCCTACTGCAGTCGAAGCACCCCCTTCCTCTCTGCCTGCAAGGACAGTACCTGTTGCAAGGCCAGTTAAAAGTTCTCCTATTAAGGCTACAGCTCCGGTAGATCCTGTTGGTGCCTCTGTAGCACCTAAACTACCAGTCTCAGTTGAGTCCCTGTCGGCTGGTGCTCCTGTGACACCTATACTTCCAGCTGTTACAGCATCTGAACTTCCTACTGCCATTGCTGATCTTCCTGCAACTCATGGTGTTCCTGCAACATTTGTTACTCCTGAAGTCTCTGTCGCAAATCTTCATGTTGCCATTGCTGCTTCTGACTATTTGGACGACCGTCCTAGAGCAAACAATTCAGCTGAATCTCTGGTTCCACCTTTCAGCACTGTACCATTGCCAGTCCTAAGGAAGACCACTTCTTTCAAAGCAATAAATGCCATGGAGTCTGCAGCACATCTCCACAGTTCCTCAGTTCATGAACGCACGGTTGCGTTTTTGGTCCCTAAGAAGTTGCCTTTTCTGAATTATACCTCAAAGGTTCGAAACATTGGTAATGTCTCCTCCCTTCAAGACTCTCACCTTGCAGCATTAAACAGTTTTTGGTGCTTCATGATGTGCCTTTTTGGTATAAGACTCTCTCGCGGTGTGACAGGCCTTGGACGTGCTCTTCTTGTTGGTCAGTCTTCAGGGGTCCTGGAGAGGGGCATGGAGAGGGGCATACTGTCATGCCCGCGCCGCTGGCGCACGCATTGGCATCCATCATGGACTACTTGGTACTCATTTATCCTCCGAATACTCCTTGAACAACTCCTTTTCACGCTTTGGTCTTTTATTTCCATTTGCTCAACTTTGGTTCTTTCTTATTTTATTTAATTAACTACACTTACCATAATGCACCTGGCTGCAGTCCTCAATTCCTGGCTATTCTCATTCATTGTTATTGGGACCACAATCCCCAGAAGCCCTAGCGGCCAGTGCTGCTTCCACCTGCTCAGGACTAGAGAGGGAGGAGGCAGATTGTCTTCAGGTCTGCTGCTACAGGTGCTGTCAATTAGCCTGCCTCAGAACAGGGCAGGGCTGTATATAAGCAGCTGCCTGCAGGAGCACAGGGTCTTGCATCTTGAGATCTCCCCGCTCCTGTTTGCCTTGACCCTCTACTTTGTTTGCTGTTCCTGTTGCTGCTTTTCCCTGTTTTGGTTCCAGTGCCCTGCCGGGCTCTCTACTTTGCAGCTGATCACGCTCTGCTGCCTTCCAGCCTCCGCCCTTGCCCTGCCGGGCTCTCTACTTTGCAGCTGATCACGCTCTGCTGCCTTCCAGCCTCCGCCCTTGCCCTGCCGGGCTCCCTACATTGCAGCTGATCACGCTCTGCTGTTTTCCAGCCCCCGCCTGTGCCTTTCGGGGTTTCCTACCTTGCAGCCGTTCACGCTCCGCTGCTTTCTACCTACCTTTCTCTGCTGGGTTCTCAGCCTGGCAGCCTACTACAGTCCTCTGCAGCCCTCTACAGTCAGTGACCCTGCTCCTCTGGGCTTCCTGCCTTGCAGCCTACTACAGTCCTCTGCCGCCCTCTACAGTCAGTGGCCCTGCTCCTCTGGGCTCACTCCCTGCGGCCCTGCTCTTCAGGGCTCCCTGCCTTGCAGCCGATCACGCTCCGCTGCCTTCTACCTACAGCCCTTGTCCTCTGGGCTCCCTGCAATGCGGCTTGCTACACTCCTCTGCCTTACAGCCTAATTTACACTTAGCTGTCTACAGCCCTGCTCCTCTGGGCTCCCTACCTCGCTGCCCTATTCTTTTGGGCTCTCTATCTGTCGCCTACTACTAATCTCTCTCTGTCCTGTTCTTCTGGACTCCCTGCCTTGCAGCCTACTACAGTCCTCCGCAGTCCACTACAGTTTGCCTGTACCTAGTGCCACTCTTGACTGCAGACCTGATTCCTACTTTGCAGCCCCTCTGTTTTCCTGACTGCTGCTCCCTTGTTTTCTTCCTTGAGTCCTCTGTACTCCACCTTAGGTTATCTACTTCAGTCTAACTGCCTTTCCTTCATTTCCTTCTGCTAGATTGGTCATTGACTTCCTTTTCGCCGGATATTTCTGTTCTTGTCTTCTTATGTGTCTTATGTAATCCCTTTGTACAGAGCTTGCCCGTTGGTTTCCGGCAGGCAACCTCTGCCCCTTCCCTTGTCGCGTTTTCAGTGTTACAGACACCCACTGCTGTTGTTCCCAGCCATGAGCATACAGCGTGGGCCTCTGTTATAGCAATCTGTACAGAAGGCTGGAGTTTCCTAAGGTTCGTGGAACACTCTTTCCCATTTCAGCATACACCCCAAGAGGGAATCCAGTTTGTTTGTACCTTTGTATCTTTTGCCCCTTTTGGCTCCCAGCTATAGTTTCCTACTCTTTTTTCTTGTTGAACTTCCTGCTGTGTGTGCTTATCTGCTACCTTACTTCAGCACAGCCACCCAAACCCTACCGGGGTGCCCTGTGCCACTCTTGACAGAGTGCCATTCCTGACAACCGGCCTCCAAGCAGGAATGAACCAGCCGTGGCATCAGGCCCCCACTCATGCACCCCAGTGGGAGGCCGGCTGGCAAACTTCGTCAGCGTGTGGGAAAACATCTCCACCGATTGATGGGTGCTGGACGCTCTCACCCATGGACACACTTTGGAGTTTCAGCGAAAGTGTCCGCGAATACCACCGGTGGCCCGGCAGGAACAACACATCCTTCAGCTGCTGCTGGAGGTTCGGGCCATGTTAAGGAAAGGGGCGATAGAGCTGGTTCCAAAGCGACTCTGGGGCTCTGGAGTTTACTCAAGATACTTTCTAGTAAGAAAGAAGACAGGGGGCTGGATGCCCATTCTCGATCTACGACGACTCAACAAGTTCATCAAGTCCCGGAAGTTCAGTATGGTCACGTTGCAGCATGGGCTCATCCAACTGGAGGAGAGACACTTTCTGTCGTCGTTGGATGTAGAGGACGCCTACTTCCACGTCCCCATTCACGCAAAACATTGCAAGTTCCTGCGCTTCGCCGTACAAGGGAAGCACTACCAGTTCAAGGCTCTCCCCTTCGGACTGAAGTCGGCACCCAGAGTCTTTACGAAGTGCCTGGCTTCGGTGGTGGCCCTTCTGCGACTACAGGGAATTCATGTGTACCCGTACCTCGACGACTGGCTCATCCGGGCCAAGTCAAAGGACATCGCTGTCGATCACACAGAGAGAACCATCCGGCTGCTGATGGATCTGGGGTTCTCGGTGAACTATGCAAAATATTGCTTGACTCCATCGCAGAACGCGCTGTTCCTGGGGTCCAAGCTCAACACGGTATCCTGCATGGCGGCTCCGTCGGAGGAGAGGATAGTGGCCATTTTGGGCAAGGTGCAATGGCTGTTGGCACTGAAGATCACCACAGTGAGGACCATCAAGTCACTGCTCAGCATGATGTCGTCATGTATCTACTTGGTCCAGCTCTGCAGGTTGCAAATGCGACCGCTCCAAGAATTCCTGTACTACCGTTGGATCCAGGTGTCTGGAAACTTCAAGGACAGGATCGTGCTCGACGAGGAGTTCTATCAGGTGTTAAGGTGGTGTGGTATGTGCTCCAACATCGCCCGGGGCACAGACTTCCAGAGCCCTCCACACCAGGAGACAGTCATGACGGACGCTTCCTTGGAAGGGTGGGGAGCAAAAACCGGACATCTCCACACCAGAGGCCTGTGGCTGCCAGAGGAGAAGGTGCTACACATCAATGTCCAGGAACTACGGGCTGTGTTTTGGGCCCTCACGTCATTTCTTCTGTCCCTCAAGGGCCAAGTGGTGAGGCTCTTCACGGACAATACCACCATGATGTTTTACATCCAGAAGCAGATGGCATCAGATCCACAGGGCTCTCCAGAGAGGCGCAGGGGTTGTGGCACTGGCCCATCGCCCAGGGGACGTTCCTCATTCCATTCCACCTGGCGGGAGTCAAGAACACTGTCGCTGACTCCCTCAGCAGGGAGCTGCGCTCTTGCCACTAGTGGCAGGATCAAGTGGACAACCTCTTTCTCAGATGGGGCAGTCCCCAGATTGATCTGTTTGCGACGGCGATGAACACCAAGTGCTGGAGGTTCGCCAGCAGGTTTCCCCAGCCGGGGAGCATGGGGGACGCATTCTCCTTCCCTTGGGAAGGCCTGTTCCTTTACACATTCCTTTACTCCTTTGCCGCTGCTACTATGGGTCATCAGTCAACTCAGACGGTGCCAGTTCATGATCCTTGTCGCGCCAGCATGGCGAGGCAAATCTGCTACCTGGACATTCTCAGCATGTCAGCGTCCCCTCCAGTCAAGCTACCAGTGGTCGCAGATCTTCTCGCCAGGGAAGGAGGCGCAATCCTGCACCACGACCCAGGATCACTCAACCTGAAGGCCTGGCTCCTGCACCGTTAGAGTTCGGTGGTTACGAGCTGCCTGCGGACTGCAGGGAGGTCCTCGCCAAGGCCAGGGCATCGTCGATTCTGAAGTGCTACAGACACAAATGGAAGCGTTTCGTGACTTGGTACAGGTTGCAGAAGATTAGCCCTCTGAGAGTCATTGCTCCCCAAGTTCTTCCGTACTTATTGTCTTTGGCTAAGTTGTAGCTGGTGCACGCCTCCATCAAGTTGCATTTGGCAGCTATCTCCCGCTACACAAGGTCTCCGGGACGGTCTTCTCTTTGGTCGCACTGTCTGGTGAAGGCTCCTGCCCCAGTGTGGGAACTCAACGTGGTGCTGACTAGGTTCACGGGGGCCCCATTCGAGCTGATGCATCAGGCTCCGCTCAAGTTCCTGTCTTGGAAGACAGCTTTCCTTGTGGCCATCACCTCTGCCAGGAGAGTAGGTGAGATCCAGGCCCTGTCTTGCAAGCGGCCTTGCTTGACTTTCCACGAGACGATGTTCTGTCGGAATTTCATCTCAACAAGTGCTTGGTGTTACCTGTGTTTTTTCTGACGCCTTCATCGCCGGCTGAAAGGAATTTGCACTCGCTGGATGTAGCTCGAGTGCTGACGTTTTATGTGGCCAGCACGAAGAGTTTCCGGAAGACTTCTCAGCTTTTTGTGAACTTTGGTCCTGTGAAACATAGGAAGGCCTTGTCCAAGGCTTCCATCTCCAGGTGGCTCTCTGGCTGCATCACCCATTGTCACTGGTTGGAAAACTGACTGCTGCCTGGCCGTCCAAGAGCCCATTCTACCAGAGCGATCGCTGCTATGACGGCGTTCCGGTCTGGTGTGCCCCTGCTGGACATCTGCAGGGCTGCTACGTGGAGGTCTACGCACACCTTCACAAAATTCTACTGCGTTGAGTTGGCCAACCAGTGCTACGGAACCTGTTTGCTTGAAGGTGAGCCTGGTGAGGATGTTAGAGTAATTGCTTCTGTTGATCCTTGCCACTTCCCATGGTTGTGTGTGTATGTACTGCTATGTATTCTTTTCTTCATTCATGAACATGTGAATCCATGCCAGACCCCATGCTGGAGAAGGAACAAGTTGCTTACCTGTAACTGTTGTTCTCCAGCATTGGTCTGGCATGTATTCACATGCGAACCCTCCCTCCTGCCCCTCTGCGGCTCTTCTTGGTCATACTGCCACTTTACGTGGTACCAAATCTGAAGATGGCTGCCAGGGGAGGGGCTTAGAGAGAGGGCAGTCGTTGGCTGGGGCAGTATGACCCAGAGCTCAGTGATTGGTTTATAGGAGAAAGACAGTTTATAAACGAAAGTGAAACAGTTTTTTCTTTTACCGCGGATTCCCAGCCTGATGACGGAGAATATTCAGGAGCATGTGAATCCATGCCAGACCCATGCTGGAGAACAACAGTTACAGGTAAGTAACTTGTTCCTTCTGTCAACTTGCCCTTTTTACTTTTTCTTCCCCCAACAAAATGGCAGAAACATGTTCTATGCGGTCCAGAGTTTTCCTTATTGCATCAGTCCCCTGCCTTCCTGCTATAAAACCCACCTGGTCCCAGTGTATAAACTGAGGCATCATTACTTATAAATGAGTGGCCAATATTTTTTCATCAACATTAAACAGCGATATGGGTCGGTGGGAGGGGCACTGCATCGGGTCCCTCCCCTCCTTATGTATCATTGTGATCAGCACATTACTAAATGATGCTGGGGCAGCCCCAGTGTCAAGTATATTATTATACACCTTAGTCATTTGCGCCACAAGAACCCCTGAAAATCGTTTATAAAACCCTGTCGTGTAACAATCCTCACCCGGGGCCGCCAGATCACCTCCAGCACTTCCTCCGCCGCTATGGGGGCTCCGGGAGTTCGAGCTCAGTGCTAGTGAGTGCCACTATGTCCACGCCTTGGAGATATTCTTCAGATCGCATCCCTGCCTCTGCACACTCTGTATAATATAGGCCTTCATAATAGCATGCAAAGCTTTCAGGTATCCCCTCGGGCGTGTCCTCCACTGAGCCCTCCTTGTCCTCCAACGCTACAACCCATCTCTCAGCCCTCTGAGCCTCTTGGCCAATAGTGCGTCCGGCTTATCTCCCTTCTTGTAAAATGTTTGCTTGAGATACTTGAGTTTGCATACAGTATCCCACAGTTGAATTCTCTTCAGCTCTGCCCTCTTCTTCCCTATGGAGTCCATTAGCTCCCCACCATACTCCCCTTCCAAGATTTCCACTCTGAGCAACTCCTCTCGTAGTCCTCGTTCCCTATTCCTACATGCAGGGGCGTTGCTAGGGTGGGCTAAGGGGGCTATAGCTCCTGATCTTTTGGTTGTAGCCCCGGATAGAATCTCAGGAGCTACAGCAAAAAGACTAGCTAGCCCCCAGTCCCAACAGTTCCGACATCAGCATAGCCCCGGGTCTTTTCCAGACCTAGCAACTCCCCTGCCTACATGTCCCCTCCGCATCAGGAACCCCTCCAAGTAGCCTTCCCCGCATGTCAGACAACAGTAACATCAACCTCCCCTGTGGCACTAATCGCAAAGTACATTGAAATATCCTCCCTCAACTTCTCAGCAAAAAGCGGGTCCCGCCACAGGGTCTCATTACACTGCCTCCTACTTCCTGCCCAGTTAAGCCCTCCTACATCCAATCTCATTTCAACCATGTCGTGATCTAACCACCCCTCCGGTCGAATGGCACTGCTAAGCACCCCCCAGCCCCACCTGGTCCCTGTTCATAAGAGGGTAATCAATCCTAGTAGATGTGGAGTGGTGGTTGGAGAAGAAGGTATTCCCCTCCGTCCCTGGGTGCATCATTCTCTACACATCCATCAACCCGAATGGCGCGACCCAGGTGCCCGTCATGTTGCTCCCTCCCAGAAAGAGGGGGGTCCCTTGCCGACCTTCTGTCCCACAGTTCGTCCACCCATGAGTTAAAGTCCCCTCCCAAAATATACATGTCTCCCCTGGTGGCCGTTATTGCATCCAGGCCCCCTGTATGAATGCCGCTTGGCCTTGGTTAGGAGAATAAAGTGCCGCCAGCACAACCCGCACCCCTTCCAGAACACCATGCAAGCGCCCCTCCATCAGTTTCACTGTTACACAATTCTCCATCCGTCGCTGCTTATGCAATATATTTCCCACCCCTCCCTGCTTTTTTGGCCAAGATGCCAATGCACCCGCCCAATAGCAGCACCTCGCAACCGCCTCTCCTGCCCCTCTACCGGTTGGGTTTCTTGCAAAAACAGCACATCTAGGGCTGCATTCCAAAACTCACGCACTACCAGGGACCTCTTTGTGGGCAAATTCAGCCCTTTTACATTCAGGGTCCCCATTGTCAGACTCCTCCCTCCAACATTAGTCCCCATCATTAGTTCCCATCAGCTTGTCTTCCAACCTACACCATCCATCCCATGTACAAGACTAGCGCTCCCCTATTGCTTTGCCACATACACATGGTGCCTCTTTCGTGAAAGTTCCCTGCTAACCCTTGCTGCCCAAAAAACTCCCCCCTCACCCAAAACCTTATCTGTAAAAGCTGCATTAACTATGTTGGGAAGGAAATGAGCCTTTCCCACCCCCTAGGCGCTTTAGAGTGAGGTGAGTCCCATAGATAGACGTGCAATGTACCGGGGGAAAGGGCCATGCTATGAAACCCGGCACGAACACAAGATTGCAAGAATTATAGATGCAGCCTTAGTGCACACATATAAAGAGATGCCATTTTTTAGTTATGGTAGACACATCCAGTCCTGCATGGCTTTGCGGTAAACGTAGGCCCGGCGGAGAAACATGAACAGGCCCAAACGCTGAGGGCAGATGAACCTGTGCTGCTAATTTCCTTAGAGCCTTCCCTTTGTTACTTAATTGGGTATGCATTGATAAAATCGCGGAATAAATGTCGCCTGTACTAAAAATCGCTGCAGACCCGTTAAAGGTGTACCCCATTACACCATTTAAGGGGAGCTGGGGTTGCGGGGATGTTCCCCGCCCCCCTAAATGGTATAATGGGTCCGGGGGCAGCAGGGGTGTCCCCCGCATCCTTTACATGGATTGCGGCGGCAAAACCACAGCCTTTTTGCTGCAATATTTTGTGTCTGCGATTTTAACACATGGAACCCTTAACTGTTGCACTTACTTGTTATCCCAGGGAGGAATGCGCCCTGCAAGGCCATGAGAGAGAACCAGGCTCCTCGCGGCGCACATCCATCACAGCCAGGCCAACAGCAGACCTCCAAGCACCACCCAGCCCACCAGGAGTAATGGCACCCACCACTGACCCTGTCCAAGAACCCCTGCACTCAACGATAGTGGATGACCTCCGACCATCAGCAATAAAATCAATGGCCATAAAAGATCTAAAGTAAATGAACATGACCATTTCACCTTATCCCATAAATACACCCTTTGTAGTACCAGGTACAGGGATGAATAAATGATAGCACAAAACGAGGGTGGAAGCCTTAGGTGCGTAGAGTGCGATATGAACCAAGCAGAGAATGTGTCAGCATGACCGTGTTCCTCCCACTGTGCCAGGCACCAAGTTTCAAAGGTACATGCCATAATGATGTAGTAGTGTTATCATACGACAGTAACCCTAGAACAGCAACATGTGAAAAGCCTGACTTTCAGTCCCTGGAGAGACAAGCCCATTAAGAGGAGACAAGCGGACGAGACTGGAGTCAATCATAGGCTGGCATCCCCTATGGAGCAGGCCCATGCATAGGGTCCCACCAACCAGCCATGCGAGTTTCAACTATATATAATGATGTCACTGATGATGCTGTATACCCTTACATTGGGCCTCATTATGAGTCAGGGGGTCCGTAAATAACGGTGGCGGTAAACCCGCCGCCATTGTTGTTTCCGGACCGCCTGATGTCGAGTTCTGCTGGCGGGAGGTGTCATTCCCGCCAGGTCTGACCTGGCAGGTTTAACACCACCCGCCTGCAGGCAGACGTGGAAACACCGGCACCATCACGAGATGGTACCGGTGTTTCCACTTCCTCATTCCCATGGAGTCCCATGGGACTCCATGGGAATGGGGATTTACCACATTCCGCCTACGGAATTACCCGGTCACCGGGGTTGTAATGGCCTGGTGATTCTGGGAATCACGGAGGCAGAATGGTAATACGTGTCCGTCGGTAAACTGCCAGTTTTTCCGGGTCGGTTACCGCTGGACTCGTAATGAGGCCCATTGTGTTGCTCATGCAGACTCTGGCAGAACGTTCTTGAGCAGCAGAGTCCTTTGCTTGCACCTATACTTTGTGTACGATTAAAACTTGTTATCCTTGCAACCAATCTCTGGGCCCTTTTCCGTAGCGGGTTGTATTCCATCTGGCATGAGCGTACAGGGATGTGCCTTCAATTGGTGACCCTGATGTGATCTCAGCCTCCGCAGGCGTAGCTCGACTAAGCAATCACACGGGAGACACAACCATGGGGGGAGAGATGCCCATATAGTACAGGTGCAAGGCTGTTGTACTGCGACAGGATCAAGAAGTATCACAACCAATGAGTGACTGAGACTAGGCGAGAGGGGATGCCCCGCTCGTGGCTAGTGTTAGGAAAGATTTATGGGTAATTTTCCCTCCAGTTGTGAAACCCCCCCCCCCAACTTTTTGCTTTTGTATGACCATCCTAGCCTGACTTTTACCAGTAGAGCCCAGCCTTCTACTTGTTAGGGAGAATTCTCATTCTATGGCTAATTTCCTTACCTACAGAGTCCCCCAGCAGCTTTGCTGGATTTGAAGGGTTTGTTTTTTTCTCCTGCTAAGGGTGAGACTCTTTTTCCCACTCTTAGACATTTTTGCTATGTGTGTTCTAGGCTATTTTTGTTTTTAATGTCTATGGGGTTTCCCTCACCTCCATAGAACCATCTTTATTCACATGTGTTACACAGCACCCTCCGTGCAGTGACACAGGGATGTCGTAGCAACCCCCAAACATATACTCCATACCCTGGGACTGACTACTGTCTCCCAGGGTATATAAAGTCCCCATTGACTTTACTAGTCAATTTTTGTGAACTAAACCAGTACAACCCATCTTACTATGGAGATACTGGGAAGGGTTAATAGTTTTTCCCTTATGTTCATTTTTGAGAGGGTACCGTACGGTCCATCTCTCAAATGTTTCTGGCTGGTGGCCGTGGTTACTACCGTAAATATTCGACCGCAAATATTTTCCTATGGGATTTTCCCATTGTTCGAGGCTACCACATTTGCTGACAGCCTCTAACATACCGCCGGTGTATTTTAATATTAACTTTACTCTGGTAGGTTTTATTTGCCAGAACTTTAATATGACTTCTTTCTTGTGTCTTTCTCTAAACTCCTAACCCAAGTCGGGGATCCTTTGTTCGTCCTTTTAGCAGGCTTCTGTCAAGAAGCCCTCCTTTTGGCACTACTGAGTCTGGGGTGGGTCCATTGTGTGGGAGGGGGAGTAGGACCCCTGGACAGGGTTGCCTCAGCAACCCATGTCGCACTCTATCCTGATAGGCTGGAGGGTCTCCCGCCAAGATGACCACTCCACTGTGTGAGTGACAGCTAGGCTGTATGAATGGGGCTCTTTTTGCATAAAAGCCGGATCATGAGGACTGGAAGAGCAAGACGTTGCCACTGGAAGTAAGAAGCCTTAGAGGAGAGAAGCCAAAGACAGCTGCAATGACTGAACCACCGGAGAAGCCCTGCTGCAGCGTCTCACCACTTTTCTCCACACGACGAGAGAAGATCTTCATCTGAAAGAGCCTTCTTCCCTTGAGCTGGTGGGGCCACCCAGTTTGCCAATCGCCTTCCTGGACCTGCCCTGGTCGAATTGCCAGTACCCTGTACTTGGAGACCGGATAGCCAGGAACCGATCCACCCGGACCGCGATTTAAAGGAGCGTACCTTTTATTCGTCGGGCAGCACCGCGGCTGGTTTCATCCCTGGGTAGTGCAGTAACTCGAACCTTCTTCCACGACGAGAGCCTCGCTTCCTCTGCTGGATTCCCCGAACTGCAGGAACTACCAGGAACAACCGCCACCGCAGGAGCCACTTCTTCATTTTAAAGGTACATTGTTCCGCCAGGCCGCCCTTTCTGCGTGGTAGAGCTAAAGGTGTTTTAAATCCTTTACCTACCTGTTGGGTTGGCCGCCCCTCTCTCTTAACATTGTCTTTCACCTTCTGCATCCACCTATTCAAAATAGTTAACCAAAAGCTTGACTGCAGCTACAAGAACATTTTGCTCCTGGGCCCTTGCCCTGTACCACTGACTCTGGCACAGGCCCACTGACTCTGGCTACATTTGTTAGAACTGTCTTCACTAGATTGCTTCTCAACTAGAACTGTGTTGGTGCACCTACTTCTTATAAACACCCCTTCCTTCCCACTTTTAAATCTTGTGAAGTGCCATTTTGCTCAGTTTTCATTTAAGTATTTGCTATACTGATGTACTGCCTTGCCTAAACTGGTTCACAAACTCATGGGAAGTCTTGCTGGGGCCTGTAAGAAGATATTTCTATATGACTTGTGTTTTCCCTCCCTTGTAAGAAATTGCTAGAGTGCCATTTGTGTTTGGTTTCCACTGTACCGTTTTGCTCAGTTTTCGTCTCTTGCTCAAACTTGTCTACAATTTAACTAGGGAGTTGTGTATACTTTCTTTGACTGAATTTAACTTGCTTAAGAACTGTGATAAATGTGTTTTACTAGAAGTGTATAAAATAAATATATATTCCTTTTTAATACAAAGCTTTGGTCAGTTTTTCCTTGTTCCAAGGTACTGAAGGCCTATTGTGTAAACCCTGAATACTGCTCATCTCCCTCTTGAGATAAGTCTGACTGCTCAGCCACAGCTACCAACTAAATCTTTATGGTACAGACTGATACCAAAGGGGATTTATTGCTCTCACCTATAGTACTAATCTTCTGTAGTGCTTGCTGAGGGAACTGCACAGGATTCTGCCTAACACTGGTGTACAGTGGTGAGGATAAAAGTATTGGATTTACATTTTAGAGTTCTGCTAGTACCTTGGTTCAAATAACCACAAGGCTAACTATCACAATAAGTTTATTTTAAACAAAGTCAAAAATATGGAAAGTCACAGCGAGGAGACCCTCCTTACTAATACTGCTCATTATTTAAGGGATCTGTGTAGACAGAACGGTCTTCCTGTCAAAGGCAAGAAATTAGAAATGATTGATAGACTGTTAGAGAAACAAAGTCTGGATAGTGGTGCTGTAGTGCCCACTACCCCAGCAAATGTAGCAAACCTTGAGGAGGATAATGTTGAAAATGTTATTGCTGAAACAGATGAGGAAGAGGAGGATAACAATGTCACCCCCTCTGGCCCTTTAGCTGCTCAAAGGCCTCAACCTGTGGCTACTGGACCTTTACCAGGTCCCACATTAAGTCCTGAATGTATCTCTCTAGAAAAAATGAGACTTGAACTAGAATTCAAAAGAATGAGTGCCCAAACTGAACAGAGACATCAATAACTAAGGCTCAAAGAAATGGAGCTCAATCATGAGCTTGAGATGAAGAAATTGTCTTTGGAAAATGCTTCTCTCCCCGAATCCTCTAGATCTTCCAGTCCAAAAAGACCCTGGATACCTAAAGAGATTGTGGGTATGTATGAACCTAAGTTGGATGTATTAGATTGGCTAGCTATGTTTGAAGACAATCATGGGCTCCAGGATATCACAGGGAATCAGTTGATCCCCTGGTTATTCTCTAGGCTCCCCCCTGTTGCATCTGATGTGGTAATGGAGTTGGGGGAGTTGGCTAGGATGGATTATGAATGTGTAAAGCTAGCTTTGATAGCTAGATTTGGGATGACTCCTTCCCAGTACCTTAAGAGGTTTAAGACCCTCAAAAAGCGTGATAGTACCCCTTGGGCTTGAAGAAATTAGAGGGATGGATTAAGGGTTATAGAGTTAACACTTATGAAGGAATGAGGAATCTTGTAATGTTGGAGTCTATCTATGATGCCTTCTCTCCTGAGCTCAGACAGTACTTGGCTGATTCAAAAGAACTAGATTCTAAGAAGCAAGCTAAAGCTGCTGACTTGTGGGTTGCCAACAGGGCTACTCACAAGGATTCAGGGGTAACTCAGAAAAAGGATGGGGGAAAGCAGCCCAAGAAAGACAACAAAGAGGATTCAAATAATTCCAATTCCAAAGAGGCCCCCAAACAAAATTCTAAGGGTAAGCCACAAGGGAAACCTAATCAGGCTAGTGCACCTTCTGGTCCCAGACCAGAGAGAGGTCAGAACAAGCCACCATTCATAAAGACATTTGCAAAATGTTATGTTTGTGGCTCAACTGATCATGTGAAAGGGGATCCCAGATGTAAGGGTAAACCTTCAGGGGTCCACACTGTCTCCTTATCCTTCGTTCCAGAGGAGGAAGTTCATATGCCCAGTGGAAACTTTCAACTACTAGCTGAAGACCCAATTGGAGTCTCAGCTAGTGTATCTTTAGTATCCCTAGGGTTGTGGGAACAACAGAATTTAGATGTGTATAATTCTATCCCTCCTAATACTAAAGAGTATTATAAAGACAGTGTCCTAGTCAATGGTCATGAGACCACTGCTATAAGAGACACTGGGGCCAGCATAACTGTGGTGGACAAATCCTTTTTCAAGGTGGAGGATGTTGCTAAGGCACCCAAACGCCTCACCAAGTTAGCTGGAGGGCCTATGCAGATGCTTCCCCAATTACCAGCTCTCATCCAGTGCAATGAAATGACTGTCAGGATACCTGTGAGTGTACAATCTGAAGTACCAGGAAGGGTGCTGTTGAGCAATGATCTGAAAGACCTGGGAGTAGTGTCAAGTACTCCCAGACCTCCTAGTAAGAGATTACAGGAGCTTACCAGACCTGCAAGGGAGAGGACCTTGAGGGGCTCTCCTGAGGAGATGATAGAAAAAGAAATCACTCCTACTCCACTGGAGTTACTAACTGCTATTTCCAAGCAACCAGAAGCAAAGGGGAAACCCAAGACTTCCAAGAAGAAACCAGCAGAAGGCACTCCAGTGCTGCCAACCAGGAAATCTCCTAGGTTGTCAAAAATCACACCTGTGATTCCTCCTCCAGCTGAGGCTGAGAGTGAGGTAAAACCCTGTGTGGTTGAACTAGAGCCTGAAGATTCGGATCTAGTAGGAGGCCAGGAACTCATTGGAGATCTTGACCTTGTGGACCATCCTGAGCTGCAGTCTTTACTGGCAGAAGGTGGCCCCAACAGGGCAGACTTCAGTAGGGGACAAAGAAAATGTCCAACTCTGGAAGGTCTTCGCCACCAGACAGCTTCTCAGCTTGAAGGGCAAAAGCCTGGGAAGTATAGGTTACACTGGGAAGATGGCCTCTTCTATAGTGAAGTATAGGTTACACTGGGAAGATGGCCTCTTCTATAGTGAACCAACAGAGCCAATCCCTGGAGACTACAAGAAACTTGTAGTGCCCCAAGAAAACAGACTCCAATTCTTGCAACTAGCCCATGAGATACCTTTGGCTGGTCACTTGAGTTTCAAGAAGACCAAGGAAAGGCTCTCTCTCTACTTTTATTGGCCTAAAATGGGGGCTGAGGTAGATAAGTATTGCAAGTGTTGCCACACTTGCCAAACATCTGGTAAAAGTGGCTCCAAGAACGTGGCACCTTTAGTGCTTCTCCCTGTGGTGGGAGTACCATTTGAGAGGGTAGGAATCGACATTGTTGGTCCCCTTGATCCTACAACCTATTCAGGCAACAGGTTTATCCCTGTTATAGTAGACCATGCTACTAGGTACCCTGAAGCAATTCCTATGAGGACTGTTACAGCTGAGGCTGTGGCTAAGGCCCTCCTTGGTATTTTTTTTGACCAGGGTTGGGTTTCCTAAGGAGGTAATATCCGACAGGGTGTCAAATTTTATGTCCCACTACATGAAGGCCATGTGGAAAAACTGTGGAGTTACCTACAAGTTCTCAACAGCATACCACCCTCAGACAAATGGGTTGGTCGAAAGGTTTAACAGAACCATGAAGAGCATGATAGGAGCTTTAGAGGATCCCCTTAAGAAAAAGTGGGCTCTCCTACTGCCATGCCTTCTCTTTGCATATAGAGAAGTCCCTCAGGAGGGAGTGGGTTACAGTCCCTTTGAACTTCTATATGGCCATCTGGTCAGAGGTCCATTGGCCCTGATCAAAGAGGGGTTGGAGAGTGCTCCTTCCCCCATGCCAGTTGGAGTCACTGACTATGTGATAGGACTCTGGAAGAGAATGTCACACATAATGGCTGAGGCAAGTGATAACTTGGAAGCAGGTCAGGCTCTGGTTAAGCATTTGCATGACCAGAAGGCCAACATGGTTGAGTTCGCTCAAGACCAGTTAGTTCTTGTTATGGTCCCAACAAGGCAGAGGGTTTTGCAGGACAAATGGATGGGACCCTTCAAGGTTGTGGGAAAACTTGGAGAGGTGAACTATCTGGTGGATTTAGGCAATCCTAAGGAGGCTCCTAGAGTCTTTCACACCAACCGTCTAAAAGCGTATGTCTCGAGACCAGAACTGGGAGCTTTGCTTCTAGCTTCAGCTCAAGAGGAGGAGGAGAGTTAACCTCTACCTGACCTCCTCAGAGGCAAACCTTTAGATGAGAAAATAGTAGGAGTTAATCTCTCTTCTAATCTGACACCTGAGCAACAGGAGGAGTGCAAAGTTTTGTTAAATCAATTTGCCCCTCTGTTTTCTCTAGCACCAGGCTTGACCCCTTGGGGCCAGCATGATATCAATACTGGTGACTGTTTACCTGTCAAAAGCAGGGGTTACAGGATGTCAGCAAATGTAAGAACCCACATCAAAGGAGAGGTCAACAAGATGCTTGATCTCGGGGTAATAGCACCCTCTACTAGTTCATGGTCTAGCACAGTTGTGTTAGTACCAAAGGCAGGATCCAAGGAGTTGGAATTCTGTGTGGACTATAGAGCTCTAAATGCAGTCACTAAGACTGATGCCCATCCTTTGCCAAGGACAGATGAGCTGGTGGATAGACTTGGTTCAGCCAAATTACTCAGCACATTTGATCTCATGTCAGGCTATTGGCAAATACCACTGACTGACCATGCCAAGGAGAAAACTGCATTCTCCACCCCAGTTGGCTTATACCAGTTTAAGGTTATGCCTTTTGGATTAAAAATGCACCTGCTACTTTCCAAAGGATGGTTAATCAGGTTCTGAATGGGATGGAGAACTTCTGCATGGCATACTTGGATGACATTGCAGTGTTCAGCCCTACTTGGAAAGAACATGTTGACCACCTAGGATATGTTTTGCAGGCTCTTGAACAGGCCCGTCTGACCATAAAAGCAAGTAAATGCCAAATTGGTCAGAGTAAAGTGGTATACCTTGGGCATGAGGTAGGAGGTGGTGAAATAAGGCCTTTGCTCAGCAAGATTGAAGCTGTGCAAAATTGGACAACCCCTTCTACTCAAACCCAAGTGAGAGCCTTCCTAGGCCTCACTGGGTATTACAGGAATTTCATTGAGAACTATGGATCCATAGCTTCTCCAATGAATGTAATCTCTTCTCCTAAGTTCCCTGAAAAGATCAAATGGAATGAGGAGTGCAATCAGGCCTTTGAAAGCCTGAGGAAAGCCCTTTTTCAAGCTCCAGTTCTCAGAGCTCCTGACTACCACCAACCCTTCATTGTACAAACAGATGCTTCCAATATAGGTATAGGAGCAGTACTCAGTCAACTGGATGAGAAAGGTAGAGAGCACCCCATTTGCTTCATCAGTAGGAAGCTGAAGGAACCTGAAACAAGGTGGGCAACTATTGAGAGAGAATGTTTTGCCATTGTGTGGGCTTTGAAGAAGTTTATACCATACTTGTATGGATCTACTTTCATCATTCAAACAGACCACCAACCCTTGAGATGGGTGATGCAAATGTAAGGGGAAAACCCAAAACTGCTAAAATGGTCAATCTGCCTCCAAGGGTTTGATTTTACCATTGAACACAGGTCAGGATGTCACCACCAAAATGCTGATGGTCTCTCTAGGATGTTTATAACCGACTAGAGGTAAGAGACCCATCCAGGAGTGGATTAGATCCTCCTGTCCCTTAGTCTAGGGGATGGGGGGGGGGCGAGTGTTAGGGAGAATTCTCATTCTATGGCTAGTTTCCCTTACCTATAGAGTCCCCCAGCAGCTTTGCTGGATTTGAAGGGTTTGTTTTTTTCTCCTGCTAAGAGTGAGACTCTTTTTCTCTTTTTCCCACTCTTAGACATTTTTGCTATGTGTGTTCTAGGCTATTTTTGTGTTTAATGCCTATGGGGTTTCTCTCACCTCTGTAGGAACCATCTTTATTCACATGTGTTACACAGCACCCTCCGTGCAGTGACACAGGGATGTCGTAGCGACCCCCAAACATAGACTCTATACCCTGGGACTGACTACTGTCTCCCAGGGTATGTAAAGTCCCCATTGACATTGATAGTCATTTTTTGTGAACTAAACCAGTACAACCCATCTTACTATGGAGGTACTGCGAAGGGTTGATAGTTTTTCCCTTATGTTCATTTTCGAGAGGGTACCGTACAGTCCCTCTCTCAAATGTTTCTGGCTGGTGGCAGTGGTTACTACCGTAAATATTCGACCGCAAACATTTTCCTATGGGATTTTCCCATTGTTCGAGGCTACCACATTTTCTGACAGCCTCTAACATACCGCTGGTGTATTTTAATATTAACTTTACTCCGGTAGGTTTTATTTTCCAGAACTTTAATATAACTTCTTTCTCGTGTCTTTCTCTAAACTCCTAACCTAGGTCGGGGATCCTTTGTTCGTCCTTTTGGCGGGCTTCTGCCAAGAAGCCCTCCTTTCGGTGCCACTGAGTCTGGGGTGGGTCCATTGTGTGGGAGGGGGAGTAGGACCCCTGGACAGGGTTTCATCAGCAACCCATGTCGCACTCTATCCCGATAGGCTGGAAGGTCTCCCGCCAAGATGACCACTCCACTGTGTGAGTGACAGCTAGGCTGTAAGAATGGGGCTCTTTTTGCATAAAAGCAGGGTCATGAGGACTGGAAGAGCAAGACGTTGCCACTCAAACTAAGAAGCCGAAGAGGAGAGAAGCCAAAGACAGCTGCAACGACTGAACCACCGGTGAAGCCCTGCTGCAGCGTCTCACCACTATTCTCCACACGACGAGATAAGATCTTCATCTGGAAGAGCCTTCTTCCCTTAAGCTGGTGGGGCCAACCAGTTTGCCAATCACCTTCCTGGACTTGCCCTGGTCGAATCGGCAGTACCCTGTACTTGGAGACCGGATAGCCAGGCACCCGTCCACCCGGTCCATGATTTAAAGGAGCGTACCTTTTATTCGTCGGGCAGCACCGCGGCTGGTTTCCTCCCTGGGTAGTGCAGTAACTCAAACCTTCCTCCACGATGAGAGCCTCTCTTCCTCTGCTGGATCCCCCGAACTGCAGGAACTACCAGGAGCAACCGCCACCGCAGGAGCCACTTCTTCATTTTAAAGGTACATTGTTCCACCAGGCCGCCCCTTCTGCGTAGTAGAGCTAAAGGTGTTTTAAATCCTTTACCTACCTGTTGGGTTGGCCGCCCCTCTCTCTTAACATTGTCTTTTACCTTCTGCATCCACCTTTTCAAAATCGTTAACCAAAGACTTGACTGCAGCTACAAGAACATTTTGCTCCTGGGCCCTTGCCCTGTACCACTGACTCTGGCACAGGCCCACTGACTCTGGCTACATTTGTTAGAACTGCCTTCACTAGATTGCTTCTCAACTAGAACTGTGTTTGTGCACCTACTTCTTATAACCACCCCTTCCTTCCCACTTTTAAATCTTGTGAAGTGCAATTTTGCTCAGTTTTCATTTAAGTATTTGCTATACTGATGTACTGCCTTGCCTAAACTGGTTCACAAACTCATGGGAAGTCTTGCTGGGGCCTGTAAGAAGATATTTCTATATGACTTGTGTTTTCCCTCCCTTGTAAGATATTGCTAGAGTGCCATTTGTGTTTGGTTTCCACTGTGCCGTTTTGCTGTTTTCACTCTTGCTCAAACTTGTCTACAATTTAACTAGGGAGTTGTGTATACTTTCTTTTAACTAGGGAGTTGTGTATACTTTCTTTGACTTGCTTAAGAACTGTGATAAATGTGTTTTACAAGAAGTGTATAAAATAAATATATATTCCTTTTAATACAAAGCTTTGGTCAGTGTTTCCTTGTTCCAAGGTACTGAAGGCCTATTGTGTAAACCCTGAATACTGCTCATCTCCCTCTTGAGATAAGTCTGACTGCTCAGCGACAGCTACCAACTAAATCTTTGTGGTACAGACTGATACCAAAGGGGATTTATTGCTCTCACCTGCAGTCCTAATCTTCTGTAGTGCTCCCTAAGGGAACTGCGCAGGATTCTGCCTAACACTGCTGCACTCCGCTGGGCTTTTGCTCATCTTGTTATGGGGAAACTGACATGCCCTTCAGAGTGTCAGTACTGGGAGACTTTGTTTCCCTTAGTCTTTCAATCTGTTGCCATTTGTTGGTGACATTTTATCAGTGCACAATGTACCTTCCAGAAGAGTGCGCTGGGGTCTCTTTTTCATTTTTAAGGCGCTAGACACCCTCGAATGATTTTTGGTGAATGTACAAGTGTGCCCAGGACAGAGCTAGTGGCAGCAGTTACTTTTAAGAGCATTTTTGACTCTTTTCTATGGTCCTAACCACGTTTACCGCGTTGCGCCCAGGACAGTGGCCAGTGCCTAAAATGGCCATGCCACGGAGCCCTTTGTTCTGTCCTATGGCCATTTTGTCCCTTTGTCTTCCCCAGGTCGAGTAGATCGGGAAATTCCTTATTTGGTCATGCAGACCCCAGCACAAACCAAAGCTTTAGTTGTCAAACTCTGGTCTGCTCAGTGTCCGAAATATTTACATCCAGAACCCCCTCCTCCTCACCTGTATCTTCCGAAGAGGATTTATGTCTTCGTCCCTTTCTCCTTGACGATTTCTTTTTTGTGTAGAGAAATGGTCTTCCGCGAGTAGAAGCCACCCTGCCAACCTGGTGAAACAGGAAAGCAAAGGACCTCCTCCCGCAGAAACCAATGAGAGAGGAAAAAAGCAGATGCTAAAAAAAAGCTCTTTTTGATATTGATTCTTGAGTGATGAGTTAGGTGGTTAGAGAATGTCCAGGTATAGTAGTAAAGAGGAAGGTCCGGATCCCTGGTCACGTGATGATAACAGAGTTGAGGCAATCCTTTCCGGGAAGCACCCAGGGAATATTGGAGTCCTTGACTGAAGGAAGAGGACCGCAATACAAGGAAAGCGGCAGCTGGTTACCAGTTGGAAGTAAGTAGAAACTTCGGAAAGGGAGAGGAGACAGCAAGAGAAAAGAAAGCAAGAGAGAGGGACCACTAGACAAGGTACGAATAGTAGACCAAGGAAAGGCGGAAAACAGAATAACGAGGAGCAAAAAGAGGGAGGGGCAGTGAAGCGATGAAACGAAGGAAAAGTACAGCCGGAGGCGAAAGGAAAATTACAAAGAGGAACAACGGGCAAAAAAAAACAGGAGAGAGGAAAGGCAGGAAAAAAGGGTGGAAAGGTGGAGCGCTGAAGGAGAGAGGGAAAGCAGGAACGAAGGGGAAAGGACCGAATAAAGTCAGTCACAGCAAAAACAGCAAAATGCTAGAAAAACACAGCGCGAGTATCCGGAGCGAAATGCAAAGTGTTGCAACGCGCCGACCAAAACAAATGGGCGTGGTTAAATACGGAACTCGAAGAAACCGAGGACAGAAGGACTAGAGCGGGCAGACAGGAAGTGTTAGAAAAAGGTGGAACATCCTAATGGCGGCATAGGTGCCAATGTTCCCATAGGCGCCAAGGAAACCTGCGTGAGCGATGCATGACATTAGTGGACTTTTGCATGCCTTGTGTGTGTGCACCCAGGATGTGGGCTGGAGCTGTCTAGTTCAATACACATCCTGGGTGCCAGGACATATGGTGTGCTAGGATGACTGGGACCACCGTTGTCCATGATTGGTCCACGTCTGGAATGGTTGAATGTGAGCAGATCTCCTATTGGTTTCTCTTTGTTTTGGCGCTATGGAGATTCTGTATAAGAGAAGGCACTCTAAACCTATTCCAGGTCGATCTTCTGAGTTCACACCGAACTTAATAAAGGAGCCAAGTATGCTGAACTGACAAAGCAGATCTGTGGAACCGCTGGTGACCCGCTGGAAGGTTTGGCACCCTGACCCTGCTGTTGTCCCGTCAAAGTCCCTGTTTCTCATCGATTATAGAAGGCCTGCAAGGGCGATTCGACCCGTTGGAGTAGTGGGACTAACTACTCTCTGCACCTCCAGCTTAACCTGCAAATGTGCATTTTCGGAAGTGTTCCTGGACCGCCCAGTGAACTGACCAGCTCATACAGGACCTTTGCCTTGGAAACGCCACCGTCTCGAGTTTCGACTTGAGACTTTGGGAACCATAAACTCTTGGTAGAAGGCACTGACCCGCTGAGTTTCGTACACCTAGCATTCCAAGGTCTGGAATTAGGAGAGTTTGCCTGAACCCGAGCCTACGGGGTACCTGTGTCGCCCTGCTGTGGTGACGAGCTTTGTCGGTGCATTGCTGATGTGACCCACTGTGCCCTAAGATGAGCTGCAGTGGAACTGGCCTGATCCCTTCACCAGAAGCGGATACATCGCCACTATCCCGCCACGGACTGAGGTGCCGGAACGCAGCCCATGAAAGCCGGAAGGATGTGCAAATGATGGACTCGAACCTGCAAGCGAACTGGACTTGACTGGCGAAGTTTGGTTCGGAGTGCATCAAAGGTCAGTGAGTACTTGCATCACTTACTGGTGCCCCCTGGCGCATCGATAGACTTTTACGAATGAGTGTCCCCCAAGGGCCACTCTCCTTTGTTAGGGTAGCCTGTGCTACCATCCTATTCCCGATTCCTGGGAATCACTCTGCCCTTTTGTGGAGACCCTCCTTGAAACTCTATTCTTCATCGTCTTACCCCCTTCCTGTGACACTACAGCCCCTTGAAGAGACCCCTTGTGTACTTTAACGCATGATCAAGTGCTGCACCCTAACCGCCTATCTTAGAGCATGGAAGCAATAACTAACATAACTTTGAATGCTTTCAAATCAGAGACACTGAGAATGTTGTGTACGGGGAGAGGCTTATCCGCACAAGGTACCAAAGGTGAAATGATCCAAAGGATCACAGATTTGAAAGAGGCTCTGCTCGATGCCATTACCTCAGAGGATAGTGCAGAATGTGGTGGGGTTGCTCTCACTGACTGCTCTATCAGAGCTGTCATTGCCCTCATCCATGGGGTCCATGAAGAAAGGGATGATGAAGCGTCCCAAGTTTTGTCTGTTGGCTCTGATGCTGAAGCCATGCTTGAATTCGAGAAACACGAGCTGCTGTTTAAACAGAAAGAGCTAAAGTTCAACATGGCAAAGCTGCGATTTGAGCAAGCAGAAAAACAAAAGGACAGGTATCACCAGTTGGAACTGGCCAAGATTCAGGATTCAACTGGCTCCTCCAAGGGATATGAAAATGGGTCTGGGTCCTCCTCTCATCCACGGTTTCCTAAAGATCTGCTCACTATGCATGATGAAAGGAATGACATAATGGACTGTTAACTGCATTTGAGTATGCATGTGAAGTACAAGAGGTTGTGGATGCTGACAAGATTGCATGGTTGCTCAGTCGACTACCCCATTCTAGCTGCAGTGCCATTATGGAAATGTCAAAGGCTGACAGAAAAGACTTTGTAAGATTGAAGCAAACTGTGATCTTAAAGTTTGAGAAGACTCCTGCTCAATACTTGAACAGATTTAGAGAGTACAAAAAGAAAGAATGTAACACTTGGGTGTCCCATGTTACTGATTCCTTGAAAAACTTGACTAGTTGGGTTGAAGGTTATAAGGTCCCACCTTTGAGGGTATGATATGTTTAGTCATGCTTGAACATATTTTTGCATCTTGTTCCCCTGAGCTTAAGCAGCACTTGGCTGATTCAAATGAGATAGATCCTAAGAATCTAGCCAGTGCAGCAGATTTGTGGGTGTCACACAGAGTGTCCCATAGAGACAAGACTACACATGGCAAGCAGGAGGAGGGGGGAAAAGAACAAAGATAAGGAGGGTGGAGGATCTGATAAAGCTTCCTCCCAAAAGAGCCACAAAAAGAAAAACAAGGGTAAGTCCCAAGAGAATGTTCAGGGTAGTAGGAGTTATACTGCGAGGCAGAACTCTGGTTACAGTAAGCCTCCCTATGTCCCAAGACCCAGTAGATCTTGTGTTACTTGTGGAGCAAATTACCATGTGAAGGGGGACCCCAGATGTAAGGTCACACCCTCGGGGGTCAACTCTGTGAGTCTTGCCTTCCCCTCCTATGAGGAGGAATAGATCACAGGGGCATCCTTTTCCTCGGACTCCTTCCCCAGTGGGATAGAATCTGAGATAGTCCTAGTTTCCTTGGGTTCCTGGGAGCCTAAAGTCTCAGAGGCTTATGCTAGCCTTTCAGACAACACCGAGCACTACTTTAAAGACAGTGGGCCTAATTACGAGAAGTGTGCTAAAAACAGGGTCATTAACGGCATGGAGGAAGTAGCGGGTCCGTGCTCCTTTGACGCCGCTAATAGCGGCTGATTACGAGTGCGCGAGCACACGCGAACCCCCATGCCGGTAATGGCCATACCGCCATGCCACTAAAGGCCCTCCAACCACCCGATAGCAGCATCATGGGACCCCCCAATACCGCCTCCGCCTAGGAGGCACCCCTTAATACTGACCCGGTAATAACACCATGTAAATAGCGGGCTCGTTATACCGGACCCGGAAGTAACATCATCGCGTCGGAACGGGAAATGCGCCGGCGGCCATCTTTAAAAACACAATCCATTGCAATCCTCCCAAACCACCCAGTGTTGCATAGGAGAGACCAGGGCCACCGAAAAGAACATGTCTAAGGCAACCCGAAAAACCAACCCCCGCCTGCGCAAGAAGCGTTTCTCTGATGAGGAATTGAACATGTTGGCAGACACCCTTGCTGCACATGCTGATGAGATCAACACCCATAACCTCAAAAGGGAGGCACAGCAGAGAAAGAAGGAGATATGGGAGGAGGTAGCCTAAAAGGTGTCTGCAGTCGGCACCACCCCACGCACAGTTAAAGACTGCAAGAAAAGGTGGGATGACCTTTGCCTCAGGGTACGCAACATCCTGGCCAGCAATCGTCGGGAGGCCACGGCCACAGGCGGGGGTGCCCACTCCCCGGTCAAACTAATGCGCTGGGAGGAGACATGCAGCGCTACCATCCAGATGGAGTTGATCGAGGGCTTCGGGGAGATGGAGACATGTGCCGCAACATCTGGAGATGGAGGTGAGTGACCCTGCAAAACCCAGTAGGGCAAACCATGACGTAGCACAAGTGATGTGGAATAGAGCCTAGGCAAGGCAATGCATGTCCCATCACACACACATCAACATATCCATGTCCAGATGGAGGCCCAAACCCTGCCACAATGAAATGCATGCTGAGTGCCAATCCCATTACCAACAGACAGCCAACACACAGGGACCATTCCCATGTCATACATCACACAAACCCCAATACAACAGCATGCCACCTGGCATGCAGCATTGCCGAATTGAGACGTCATGGCTAATGCCAAAATGCCCCCTTCAAACTACCTTGTGTGACACACCTGTAAGATATGAATGCATGAGAAATGAAAAACTCCACAGCACCATCTCATGCATCTTGCATGTAACACCATCACTGATGCCCTGCTTCTCTTCTACCCCCCAGGCACCGATGGAGAAGATGGCTGTCAAGACCCAGCCACAAGGCCATCCACCTCCCGGGCCAAACCACCTGGCACTGGCAAAACCACCTCCGGGGCAGCATCGCGGCCCACAGTACAAGCCAGGGCAAGTGCACAGGCCATGCCGGCAGATGAGGGCCCCACAGCAGCGGATGAGACTGCAAGCACAGAGCTGTCAACAACAGTGGAAGGGGAGGCCAGTGGCACCCATTCTGCTGCAACAAGTTCCGTGGGTGAGGCAGCCGCCACAGCCCCACTGAGTGACATTGACATAGGAGCAGAGGAGTATGTGGACCAAGAAGGCGCAATCCATGTGGCATATCCACAGACCCCAAGCCCCCCGTATACCACCCAACCCCACACTCAGGCCACACTCTCCAGCCCCATTGCGGATCGTGCACTGCACAGTTCTGACCGCAGTACCACCCCGAGGCCAGCCCTGCAATTGCACGCCCAGCCGCAGCACCCTCAACCTCTGCTGCTCCCACTGACTTTGAGGCACGGCTGTCAAGGGTGGATGCAAGGCAGGACTCCATGCTTGAACTTGTTCGCCAATATGTGGCTGACGGAGAGGACACAAGGAGAGAGATAGCTCAGGCCATTGCAGGGAACACTGCCACCATAAATGCCTCTGCAGTCATGATGCGTGACAGTTTGGGGGCCATCACGCAGGTACTGACCGGCATACTGCAACACATGCAGCAACAACAACCTGCGCCAGCCGTCCCAATCCCTACGGCATCCACCCCATCCTCCACACCTGCATCCTCTGCACCCTCCAGCCCTGTGCGACTGACAAGGCGGAGTGTGAGGCAGTCTGAAATGCTGCCCCCGGACACAAAGAAAGCACGCAAATAGTGTGGGACAACAATGGGAGTGGGGGAGGTGGTGTCGGTGGTGTATAGGAGAATAAGGGGGTGTTCATTGGGGGAATGGGGAGTTCATTGGGGGTATGGGGAGTTCATTGGGGGTGTGGGGAGTTCATTGGGGAATATGGGGGAGGGAGGAGGGCATGTGAGGGGTGGGGGGATGAGGCACTTTTCTGTAGTTTTCATTAAAACACCCGTTGTGTAAACAATCATTTAATGCCTGGACATTGTTCATTTCGTGTGTATTCATTTTATTCATGACAGTGCACAGTGCCCAACTCCCCACATACCCTGTGTGCATTTCCACATGGACCCAGTGCTCAGTGTAGCACTGACACATATCCATCAACGTCCCTGTGGTTCAGATGTATTCGTCAATCAATGATTGACGTACAGCACGGCCATCTTGTGCATCACGTACTGGCAGGGGTGCTGCTTCTCCTCCATCTTCATCCTCATCATCCTCACCCGATGCATGCATGTCAATGTCAGGTGGCAGTGGTACATTTCTCCGGATGCACATGTTGCGCAGCATGACACAGGCCATGGTGATATTTGCCACCTTCTCAGGCCTATAAAGGAGTGCTCCACCAGACCTGCTTAGGCAGCGGAACCGCGCCTTCAACAGGCCAAGGTCTGCTCAATCACGACACGGGCACGGGTATGAACCCGATTGTACTCCTCTTCATGGCTGTTCCGCGGGTTCCGCACAGGGGTGAGTAGCCACGGCTTCAAGGGATATCGTCCATCACCTGCATGGGAGTACAAAGAGGTCTGTGTGAGTCATTCTGAGCTGCCACCTTCAGGATTCACAGCCATGGCCGCAGCTATTTGCTGTTGACATGCACATGTCCCTGTACGTATGCACAAAGATTATTTGGATGCATTGTGTACTGTAATATGGTCTGCTAGTCTGGATGGCGTTGTACAGATGATGCAGGGTGTTAACTTGTATGCTGATGCGGATGTACTGTGGATGCGGAACAATGCCTTTCCTCCCATGATTGCAGTGTATGCTACTCTGTACCTAATCACACTAGCCACATTGGCACAGTTGTAATCATGTTTAGTCATGCATCGCTTCACATACCCATGGTGGCCTGGTTGTGCCTCTTACATGTTGTCATTGATGTATGGCATTGGTCCAATGTTTGGCAGTGATGTGTCATGTTAGGCTGCGAGGTTCAGGTCAGAAGTGTTTACCTCTGAGTGCATTGTCCACTCACCGCCCATTCCCACCCAGGTGGAGTATGCATCCCCCCCCATCACAACCCCGATGCACTGCCATGGGCCAGTCAGACAACTCACCAAGCAGCCAGGCACGTCGTCCAGCATGTCGCTTCATGTGACGGGGTAGCGTGGAGTTACACAGCACCATGGAATCATGTGTCGATCCGAGATATCGGGCAAAACAATGTGTGATGATCTTGCTGGAGTCACATACCATCTGCACATTGATGGAGTGGTATTGCTTGCGATTGCGGTACACCGCCTCTATGGCATGAGGGACTACCAATTCGACATGGGTGCAGTCGAGGGCACCGACGCAATTGTGCATGCCTGCCAGTGCATGGAAGCCTACTTTGGTGTCGGCAATCTCCTGGGCAGTCCGTGGTAGGGATATGTGGGTGCTAGCGTGCTTCAGGAGGGCATCCAGCATGCGTGAAAAGATTGGTTGTGATATACCATGCAGCTGGCCCACTGTTTGCTGGTAGGTGCCTGTGGCCAGGAAGTGGAGCACAGACACCACCTTTAGTAGCGGGGGGATGGCAGTGCGTATTTCAATGAGGCTGACGATGTCGTCATGTATTCACTGCAGGTTGCTATTTACGGGTGGTCCGCGATGCCTCTGTTGGCGCCGTCGTGCAGGCCCTATTTACCGCCTTCGGGATGCCGGTAAGTGAATGCCCGCGTAACTTGTGATGTCCTCCTATTACCGGCATCCCGGTATTTCCTCCGCGAAGGGGCGCGTGTGCGCGCACAAGCCGGTATGAAGCCGGTATGAAGGGGCACGGTACGGGCGGTGGCGGTATTGGCGGGTTGTCGAGTCGTAATGGCCTTCCTATTTTCATTACCTCCATTCTCGTAATGAGGCCCAGTGTGTTAATCAATGGAGTAGATACTCCTACCCTTAGAGATAGTGGGGTCAGCAGAACTGTGGTGGATTCCACTTTCATAAACTCAGAGGAGCTTGCCAGAGCACTCCTGATGCCCACCAAGTTAGCTGATGGTCCCCCTCTCAAGTTCCCATTAATGCCTGCAAATATTACTATCAATGGTACAATGGTCAGGATTCCAGTGAGCATGCAGAGGCAAGTCCCAGGTAAAGTCCTGTTGGAGAATGATCTCAGAGACTTAGGTCTTGTGGGTGACACAGCAGAGAGTCCATGCACAAGGTCACAAACAAGGGCTGCCTTAGCCACGACCAAGGCAAAGCCCAAGCCAAAGGGGAAACCCAAGGCTAAAGGAGTCAAGAAAGACAAGAGAGGGAAAGAAAACATTCCCCCTAACTCACCTACCACTGAGGTGGAGGTAGTTGGCCAAACACCTGAACCTAATGAGGAAGAGGTGTTGCCTGAAAGTCTCAATCCACATGACCATCCTGAACTCCAAAGTTTGTTGGTTGAATGTGGTTGTGACAGGGCTGAGTTTAGTAAGGGCCAACGCGAGTGCCCATCTTTGAAAGGCTTTAGGAGACAGGCGTGCTCCCAGCTTGAGGGTGAACCTCGTGGGATGCATAGGATCTATTGGGAAGGTGGGCTCCTGTACAGTGAGCCCACAGAGTCTAAAGAAGGAGGCTATAGGAGGTTGATTGTTCCCCTTCATGTAAGACCCTTCCTCTTGCAGCTGGCACATGAAGTCCCCCTTGCTGGTCACCTTGGCATTAAGAGAATCAAGCAAAGGTAATTTGTTGTGCACTTCTACTGGCCCAAGATGGGGGTCCAGGTAGAAAATCACTGCTGGAGTTGTGCCACCTGCCAGTTATCTGGAAAAAGTGGCACAACAATCCAGACTCCCTTGGTACCACTTCTAGTTGTGGGGGGTACCATTTGAGAGGGTAGGGATTGACATTTTTGGTCCCCTTGAACCTAAGACATCCTCAGGCAATAGGTTTATCTTGGTGCTGGTCGACCATGCCAGCAGATATCCTGAGGCCATCCCATTAAAAACAGTAACTGCCAAGTTACCCAAGCTACCCATTAACGACCCAGCTGCATTCATCACCCCTGCCCTCGGCCTGCTATACATTCCGAAGATGCAGTGCCACACACACACACACACACACACACACACACACACACACACACACAGCACTCTCACAAGGTCACCTACCTCAGGCATAAGCAAGCAGCCAACTCAACTGACCTCACATTACACCTGCATACACCACATGGCGTGCATAGCCCGCCGCACCCACCACACCAGCAAATCAGCAGCTTTAATCTCTAATCTATGCCCTCAAACAGTCTGCAACTCTCCCCTATTTACTACCATTATCATTAATGAAAGAAACACTAGACTGAGGCTGCGCACCAGTTCAACCACCACTGACCTGCCTCCTGTCTGCACAAATACAAAAGCCGACAACACTAGCGCCAACACATATACCTCGACGGCCTCAACAGCTTCTCACGTGCTCTACCACGGCCCTCTCAATCTAGCCAGGCCTCTCCCTAATCCCCAGTGCCGCCACACACTATCTAATAACATGGTCACCGCCAACATTACCACACCACAGGAACTACTAGCACCCTGCACAGGCCCAGCCCGCCTACTGAGACTCTGCTCCAGAATCCCCACATCCCCCCTCCAAGAACCTAAACAAGACTGGTTCAAGATGACAAAAACTCCTCAAATTACACCCCCCTAACAACTCCACTAGTCCTCCCACCCCCCCTAGCCCACCTTCTCCCCACTCCCCCTCCTATCAGATTCGCCTGTGCTCTAACCAACACGCGCTCCATCTGCGCACATGCCCCTGACATCCATGACTGCCTACTAGCTAATAATCTAGACCTACTAGCCTTATCTGAAACCTAGCTACATGATGCAGCCGGCCCCCTCCTCTCTTTCGCCATTCCCGTTGGCTATTCCATCCTACGAGTCAAACGCCAAGACGGCCTAGGAGGTGGAGTTGCTTTCATCCACAAATCTACCCTCCCCATCACAGCCTCCCCTCTGTAGCAGATACCAGGTTATGAAATCCTATTGGCCAAACTTGAATCCTCCCCCCAGACAACCATCAATTTACTCCTCCTCTACCACCAACCCTCCCACACTGGCAACCCTGAAACCGACATCCCCCTCCTCATCTCTCTGCTCCTCAATACTAAATGTATCCTCTTAGGAGATTTCAATCTGGGCTACAAATACCCCTCTGACCACAAGGCTTCCGCCTTCCCAGCCACCCTTGAAGAAATTAACTTCACCCAACTGGTCCTTGCACCTACCCACGAAAAAGTGAGAACATTTGACTGGATTCTCCCTTGCAACACTCCCCTCTAGATATCCTCCACCTTCCTTGGTCTGATCACTCCCTGATCCTATTCTCCTTCAACACTACCACCAAAAACACCCCTAGTATCAGTGAACCCCTTCCCATCACTACCAGACACACCCGCAAGCTCACAGCCGAACTTCTGACTCCCACCATCCTAGCCACACTAATATCAGCCCCAGACAATTTTACCCCTGAAGTCTTACTAGCATCCTACAACCATACACTGCTCACTGCACTTGATGAACATGCCCCCCTTAAAATCATCTCCCGGAAAAAATGGAACCCCCAAAATTGGTAAATTGACGACCTAGCCTCCCCCTGGAAAAAGAAACAGGCCCTCGAAGATCTCTGGAGGAAGAACCCTACCCCTACCAAAAAAACAGCCTTCCAGTGCTCAGCTGACCATTATAAAACTGCTATCATTGCTACCAAAGCCAATATTTTCAACTCTAGAATCTCTAATGCAAGCTCAAATACCAAAGAGCTCTTCAAAATGTTTAGAGAACTTGAAACCCCCGCACCTCCATCCGACAAGTTCTCAAAGAACTAAAAATAGTGTACACTCATCCATACACTCCATGGACACCAAAACACAGAAATTAAGAGACAAGGGGCCTCATTACACGGTAGGCGGTAAGGGTTTACCGGTACCGGTATTTTACCGGTACCGGTAAATCCTTACCGCCTTACTACGAGGTCCCTTTGCGGGTTGGGGATTTTAACGCCTGCTTTTTGCAGCCGTTAAAAATCCAACCCGCAAAGGGACCAGGGTACTAATTACGGTACCGCAATTTGCGGTACCGTAATTAGCGCCTTCCCCATTCCCATTATGCCCTATGGGGCAGAAATGGGAATGGGGAAGGGAAATGGGGGAAGGGGGAATTACCGCACCGCCAACCTTGGAATAGGGCGGTAATTCTCCTTTCCTCCAAGGCGGTACCAGTAAATTACCGGCATGAACCATGGCGCTAATAGAGCCATGGTTTACCGCCTACCGTGTAATGAGGCCCAAAGCCATGCTAAAAAAAATCCCTACTTCCACTCTTGCCACCTTACCCCCCTAGTCATCACCCCCACGACTGCCACCCATCCCCCACAGTTCCAATTCTCCATGCCATCTCCCCCATTCAAGTCCTCACAATCCTCAAGCACCTGGAAGCATCCAATTGTGTTGGCGACATATGCCCAGCTCATATTGTCAAAATGTGTGCCGAACCGTGGGCTCCCACTATAGCCAACTTCATTAATGCATCTTTTAAATCCAACTCAATTCCAACGACCATCAAAGAAGCTTGGGTTACGCCCCTCCTGAAGAAACCCACTTTAGACCCCACCATCCCCACAAACTACCGCCCTATCACCACAGTTCCATATCTCCTCAAAATCCTGGACCGCAATGCCTACACGCAACTCCAATTACACCTTGAAAGCCACAATTTGCTAGGTACCCGCCAATCAGGCTTTAGATCCAAACTGTTATGCTCACCTGGTCTCTGCGGAGGCGTTGGGGCACAGTCGCAGCCCTCCCAGGGGTGAAACTCCTCTTGTCTGTTCCTCCCTCTGCGTCTGTGTGGGGAACTGTGGTGATGAGCAGTGCGGTTCCTGCATGAATATAAGGGGGGGTCGAAAGAGTATACAGCCTGTGGTCCCTGACCCCTTCTCCAGATCTCTTCTCCCTGGATGTGGCTTCCCTGGGGTTGCACTGCTCTTGAGGCTCACCTGCTGAATGATGATGATGATGAGCTCTCCGTCCTGCTGCTTCTGGCAGGGGCGCTTGTTGAAGGGAACCAAGATCCTTCACTGGTCCCTTGTCGTGGACGTCCAGGCCAGCTGCGACTAGTCCACTTCTCTTGTAGGTAAGTGTTTCCCTTGTTTACACTTGCCTGCTTGTCTTCCGACTGTTGTAATTGTATTTGTAAAGTTCGTTCTCTGTCCTTTGTATGTAATGTCTCTTTTCTCTGCTCTCTCCCCTTGCAGGTGGTGTAGCGGTGCCGGCGGTAGCTGCGGTAGAAGAAGCGGAGCCGGCAGTATGGAGGAGCGGGGCTGAGATGGTCCGACAGCTGGTAAGTAGCATTTAATGGTGCCTTAGGGTGCATGTTGGGTTTTAAATGCGGAGCGACCCTGGGTTGGGTGTTTTCGGGAGTTCTAACCTTGTCTTGTCTTCTTTTCTCGTTTCAGGACTTCGGCTTTGTGGGACAGAGAGTGCAGGTGCTGCGGCGTCGATTCGGGGTCTGCAAAGAAGATGGAGCGTTGCTGTGAGATGGGAGCCAGGGTCCAGGTAAGGATGCTGTTGATGCAGGATCATGAGGTAAGTAGCTGGTCCAGGCGGCGATGAGCATCACATTGCACGGAGGTGCAAAGTAACGCGAAGCGTTTGCTTGAGGGATCGGAGGGTTTATATAGTCTTGTTCCTAGCCACGCCCAGTAGCGCTGGGCTGCCTACTGCCATGCCCTGCCACACCCGATGAGTCAGCACCTGAAGACCAGGCCTAGGGAGCCACGCCCAATGAATCAGCACATGGGGATGTTCTCTGGAATAAAGGCTTTCAGCACCTGGAAAGTTCTTGTAAAATAAAAGCACTCCTGCACTGAAATAAAGTGTACACTGAAATAAAATAAAAGCACTCATGCACTGAAATAAAGTGTTCCTGCTCACAACTCTATATGAGCCTGGCGCCAAAGGCCAGCCAGGGCCCCTGTGTTTATGATTCCCAAAGGGACATAAGTGAGTCAAGTGACCCATTGCCCCATCACTAGATGGTGTGGTTTTTGTGTTCTGGGGCCTGTGGTCATGACAGCACTCTCCCTCAAGGCCCCTCTCAAGGGGGGGTTCCCCCCTGGCCCTGGTTTAGTGGGGTTATTGCGGTGGAACTGCCTGATTAATCGTGGAGCGTGGACATGTTCACTAGGTTCCCAGGTCCGATCTTGGGGTCCATAACCTTTCCAGTCTATAAGTGAATAGCTTGGACCGGACCATCTTAGAGTCTAGGATCCTTTAAACTTCGTATTCAGGTTCTCCTTCAACTATTTCGGGATCTGGTGGAGTATCGATCCGCGTACCTGGTCTCAATGGTTTTAGGAGGGAGACATGAAACACGGGTGGATCCGCATGTGGGCCGCTAAATCTAGTTTCACGGCCGCAGGGTTGATCCTGGCTTTAATTGAATAGGGTCCTAGGCAGTGGTTGAAGTGTACGAAAAGAAGTAGTGGAGCTATGTTCTCTGCTGGTCTGCCCCACTCCCCACAAACCCCATCCCTGCGCCCCCTCCCAAACGCAATCCAAACCCCCCAAAGAAACACACCTGCTATTTATGCGAATGTCCAGTGCAATGCACTGAAATGCAAGCTTCAACTTCTTCCTACACTTTTATTTTAAAACTAAGCCATTCTGGAACGGTATCTTTTTAAAATAAAAGTATAGGAACAGTGAAACTTAAAAATAAAAAAGTATGGGAGCACCGCTCCCGACCGCTCCCGTACACTTCGACCACTGGTCCTAGGTACCTGGGATGAAAGATTCATGGCCCCTTCAGAGAAATGTTTTTGGAAGCTAACCAACCCTTGTCCCCGACCTGATAATTTGGAGCCTCCTTTCGGTGTCGGTCTGCAAACTGTTTCTGCTTTTCTTTGGCTCTGGTCAAATGTTCTGCTGCCTGCTTAAGGACTCAAGTGATGGTTTCATGTAAGGTCGTTACCGCTGGCATCTCCAATGCTTCAAGCGAATCAAAAACAGATGTTCGTGGATGTCGACCATATACTGTGTAGAATGGCGTTTGTCCTGTCCTAGTGTGGATGCATATTTGGCCAACCAGAGTATGCGTTTCCAGGTATCTTCGGTTTGTTGCAACATGCACCTTAAGTACTGCTTTAGAGTTTGATTGGTCCATTCGGTCTGGCCATTGGTTTGGGGATGATGACTTGTGGACAACGAAGTTCGATTTTGACGATTCTGCATCATCTCCTCCAGAGAGCTGAGACAAACTGAGTTCCGCGGTCTGATATCAATATTGATGGGAATCCGTGTTCCAAAATGATAGTGGCCAGAGTAGAGGCCGTCGGGACCCGTTTTAGAGGAATGAAATGGGCCATTTTAGAGAACAGATCCACGATGACCAGGATGGTGTTGTATCCGTTGCACAGGGGAAGATCAGTAATAAAATCCATAGACAACATATGCCAAGGCACCGGGGGCAACCGTCAAAGGACATAGAAGACCTGCAGGACTTTGTTTTTGAGACTTGTGCTGAGCGCAAACACCACAGGTTGCGAAGAACTGGGCAATATCTTTTCACCAAGTGGGCCACCAGTCATTTTTCTTTATCTTAGCTTGAGTTTTAGCCATTCCTGGATGTCCTTCTATTAAAGAGTCATGGTAGTTTGCTATAATTTGTTTTTGCAGGTCTTTATCCGGAACGTACAGTCTCATTTGAAAGTGTGGTAGATTGTTCACGATAGTGTATTGGTTTCTTCTCAACAGCCATTCCTGCTGTTCTGATTGGTTCATCAAGTGTTGAAGGTCAATTTTTAGGTCGTCCAAAGTGGCAGTTGCTGCAATCGTGTTCAGGATTCGTTCTTCAGGAATGATTGCCACGGGGTCTGGTGTGGTGAACGCCTTTTCGTCTTCGCTCATTCGTGATAGGGCGTCCGCTTTTCCATTGCGTACTCCGGGTCTGTAGGTAATGACAAAGTCATATTCTGCAAAAAAGAGAGGCCAGCGGAGTTGACGTGATGATTGTGCTTTTGCCGTTTTCAGATATTGTAGGATACGATGGTCCGTAATGACGGTGACTGTGTGCTAGGCTCCAAGAAGGTAATGCCTCCATGCCTTGAATGACGCTTTTATTGCCAACAGTTCTTTATCTGTGATCACATAGTTCAATTCGGAAGCGGGGAATTTACGAGACCAGAAAGCCACGTGATGTAATTGTCCTGTTTCGGGATCTAGCTGAGACAAAACCGCTCCCATTGCTACGTTGGAAGCATCGGTTTCAACGGCGTATGGCAATTCGGGTCGGGTATGCCGTAAAATAAGTGCTGATGTGAATGCTTGTTTTAGGGTCTGGAAGGCTTCTTCTGCTTCTGTGGTCCACTGAAATCGTTTGTTCTTTCGCAGCAGGGATGTGATGGGGTGAACAATCTGGGAGAATCCTGGGATGAACCGACGATAAAAATTGGCGAACCCGAGCACACTTTGTACACCTTTGGTGGAAGTTGGTGAGGGCCATTGGAGGATGGTATCTACTTTGTGCGTTTCCATGTCCAGGGAGGGCTGCACGACATGGCCCCCACTCCATTTTGGGAGGGTGGCAGAGGGCCACCACCCCTTCCCACTACAAAATTCCCCAGCACTTTGGGGTGCCAAACAGCCCCCCCCCCAAAATGCTGTCTAACATTTTCACTTTTTTGCTTTGTTTACCCAACTCCCCTTGGCGCAGATGGGCACAATAGTCCATTTGGGGTGGGGGGGAGAGGGCCACCAGAAAATGTGGACCAAGCCCCCCAGTGGGTGGAGCAGTAAGGTCCCGGCACCCTGAGGGCAGATTGGCACACCAATGTGCCCATCTGCACCAAGGCAAGTTTGGTACACAAAGAAAAAATGAAAATGGTACACTGCACTTTAGGGGGGCTGAGGGGCACCCTAAACCACCAGATAATTTTCTAATGTAATGTGGGGTGACCCTCTCCCCCCACACCAAATGCAGCGGGGGCATCTCATTCAGCCTTCGCTGGGGGCAGATAAGAGGGGGGTTCTCATGCAGCCCTCCCTGGGGTTACATGCCCCTTCCTAAGAGCAGCTAACTGCCCCCAGGGAGGGCTGTATGACATGACCCCAAGTCCATTTTCGGTGGGGGGGGACAACCCCTTTCCATAAAAAAAATTCCATGGGGCTCTAGTCGGGGGGCACTCCCCCAACACCAGCCATGACCTTTACTTTTCTTTTTTTTCTTTGCCCCATTCCCTAGGGTTAGATGGGCCCTACCCTGCAGGCCCCATCATTTCAGGGGCCTGCTCACACTTTCCTGGTGGCCCTCTCTCCCCCCCAATAGATGGGGGCCTCCTCATGTACTCTTCCCTGGCATTAGAAATCTGCCCCCCCCAGGGAGGGAGGGCGACAAGGGGTCCCCCCCTTTCCACTTGGGGTGGGAGGGGGAGGGCCACCACCCTTTCATGTCATAAAAGAAATCTGTGGTGGCTAGTGGTCACCAACCCCCTCGCCCCTTCCCATTGCGTTCAATTTTTTTTTTTATATGCCCCCACCCCTGGGGGCAGAAGGTCACCCATCTGCCCCCATGGGTCTCCATACATGTGGCCCCATACTTTGGGGCCTTGGCGGGGGAGAGGGCCGCTTTCCTAGAAAGCAGCCCCCTCCCTCGCTTCTAAAAGGGATCCCTGGTGGTCTAGTGGCCATTGCTAGTAACGGATCGAGCGCTCTGTGCCCAATCCGAGGCCAGCAATGCTGTCACACAAGGTATCGTTGGAAAGGGGAGATTCTCCCCTTTCCAACGACACCATCCAAACAAAAATCCATGGTGGCTAGGGTCCCCAACCCCCTCCTCCCTTCCCATTGCGTTGGATTTTCTTTTTTTTTTTATTCATATGCCCCCAGGGGTCTCCATACATGTGGCCCCATGCTCTGGGGCCTCGGTGCGGGGGGCGCTTACCTAGTAAGCAGCCCCCCTGCCCCGCTTAAAAAAAGGGATCCCTGGTGGTCTAGTGGCCATTGCTAGCAACAGATCGAGCGATCTGCACCCGATCCGTGACCAGCAATGCTTTCACACAAGGTGTGGTTGGAAAGGGGAGCATCTCCCCTTTCCAACGACACCTGCCTCAATCTCTGGCTTGAAATACAGCCGGGGATCGAGGCAGTGCAAAGTGGAGATTCACCTTGTGTTTTCACCGCGGCAGCCGAAAATGGGTTCCGCAGTGAAAATACTTTCACTTTCATGTCGGCGTGCATTACGCACGCCGACGTGAAACTGAAGGTAATCCAGCCTCCGGGCAGTGAGGGGGGACCTCCCCCTCACATAACCCAGGGGTTGGATTACAGTTTTGAGTGATCCCTGCTTTACAGGGATCACACAAAACAATGTACCTAAAGGGACGAGCTATCTCGTTCTTGGCAACCTGGAGGTAATGTCAAGGACGAGATACCTCGCCCTTGGCACTTAAGGGGTTAAAACAAAACCCCTGTAATACTTTTCCAAATTTGGATATCCAAACCCCCCTTCCTTAATGTCCCATTGCAAAATATATTTTGGAATTTTAGGAGCCTTCTTCTCGCCCCAAAGAAAATCCTGGAACACCCGATCAATTTCCTTAAGTAATTTTTTAGAAAAACTAAGAGGAATTGACTGCATAACATATAAGATCCTAGGTAGAAGTGACATTTTAACCGTATTAATCTTTGCCCAGATCCCCAAATCTAATCTTGACCGTTTTCTAATATCCCTCCTAAGTGTGTCCAATAATTTAGTTACATTAAACTGAACCATTTTCCGCACATCTTTTATCAGAAAGACGCCCCAAATATTTCACATACCTCTCAGACCACCTACAATTCCACTCCGCAAAATCCTCTCTTCTGACTGCATTTGAGAGTGGGAAGACCTCTGTTTTATCCCAATTGATTTAATAACCTGAAAACGTACCCCCTTTTCAAGAATCGCCTTAAGAACCATACTTCCCCTCTCAGGATCTGAGAGCACCACTACTATATCATATGCATAAGAGAGTGCTTTAACTTCTTTTGTCCCAAAGTTCAGACCATGTATTTCCTGTTCGTTGCGTATCAATGCTACCAAGGGCTCCAGAGCAATATTAAATAAAAAAGGCGACAAAGGACATCCCTGTCTCGTACCTCTACTGAGATTAAATGCTTCAGACATTTCACTATTGACGCAAACACGCGCCATTGCCAATCTCTGAAGACAACAAACCATCTCTCTGAACCTATTTCCAAATCCCATTTTCTCCATAGTAAAGTCTAGAAAGTCCCAATTCACTCTTTCAAATGCCTTCTCAGCATCCATGAAGACCAAGGCAGCATTGACCTGTTCATTACCATAGAGACTTATTATATCTATCAATGCCCTTATGTCATCATAACCTGATCTACCCCTCATGAATCCTACCTCGGACTCATGGATAATTTTCCCAAAACAACCACCCAATCTATTTGCCAATATTTTTGTGAAAAGTTTGACATCCACATTTAACAGAGAGATAGGTCTATAGTTCTTACATGTTTTACTATCTCTTATCTTCTTTTGTTATCACCGTAATCATGGCCTCAGTCATTAACTGACATAAACGTTCCCCTTTTAAAAAAGAATTAAACAAATCACATAATTTCAGAGCCAGAAAAGTATCAAATTTCCTATATAACTCAATGGGTAGCCCATCCAAACCCAGAGATTTCCATAACTGCATTTGCCCAATTGCCAAAAGAACCTCATCAATTTCAGTGTTCGCTTCCAACATATTATTATCCTCAAGTGACCATTTTTTAATAGGAATATTTTCAAATAGACTTTCCAACTCTTCTTTGGCTATTGATACTTCTTCCGTATATAACGTTTTGTAGTATTCTTTGAAACTTGAACAAATATCCATATTCTTCCACAACAATTGTTCGTTCTCATCTTTAATCCCCTGAACGAAAGTTCCTCCTTGCATACCCTTCAGTCTATTCGCCAGTAACCTACCAATTCTGTCACCAGCCTCCCAATATTTTTGTCTTGAAAAAAAAGACCCCTTCCCGCCAATAAACTGTTTGCATTTGCCAATTTTTCCTGAATCTGATTAATTTCAGCCCTATCCTCCATCCTCCCATGTCAGGCATATCTGACGGGAAGTCCAATCAATCATAAATCCCCTATTCGTCGCCTTAAAACTATCCCATACAACCCCTTTACCAGCAGAACCCTCATTTATTTAAAAGAAATTGGTCATACGTAACAGCAAGTCCATTACCACCTCCTTTTCCTCTAATATACCCGTGTTCAACCTCCACTTTCTAAAAATGGAACTACCACATCCATCTGTAGACAAAGATCTACTGGTGCATGATCAGAAATGTCTCTCTCCCTGATATTAACAAACCATTTTTTATCCAACAAAGCCTTGGTGATCAAGGTATAATCTAATCTGGTGAAAGAATCGTGCACCGGAGAAAAGAATGTAAACTCTTTCTTCAAAGGATGCAATTCTCTCCATATATCAATCAAACCAAACTTATCAAGAAAGTGATCAAATTCCCTACAAGTATTCACATTAGTATACCTACATGAACTGATTCTATCTAGCTTGAAATCCAGAATGCAGTTGAAATCACCCCCCAGAATGATTGTTTCACCATGCATTCCATTCAAAATCTCTGGAATATTCTCAAAAAAGCCTTTGACAGAAGTCCAAGGTCCATAAATACAGCCCAAGGTAACTACCTTTTCCCTATAAATTATATCAGCAAAATCATACATCCATCCATATCCATCGCTACCTTCTCCACTTTATATTGTAGTCCCTTCCTGAACAAAATACTCACTCCTCTAGAATTAGTTGAGTAACAATTCGATAAGTCCTTGTTATATTTGGAATTGATCAGCCATTGCCTTGTTTCATCTATTAAGTGTGTTTCCTGTAGAAAAACAATGTCAGCCTTAGACCTCCATAATCGTGCCATAACTTTCCTCCTTTTCCTTGGACATTTCAATCCTTTTACATTCCATGTCGTAATCGTTAGATTATCTACTCCCATCCTGCTAACTTTAAGTAAGCTCTATTAGACTTTCATTCCTTTCTCCTATTACAAGATGCATGATGGTCTCCACTCCATTTCTATCCATTGATGTAACATGTTTCCTCCTGTTTATTTACTGTCCAAAAACTAAAAACCAAACAGGATGTCTGGACATACAAGTTACACAAAACAATTACAAAAACAACATGACCACAAGACACTACACAAAAACATAAAACAAATAATAAAAAAACTAACCTTGAGGAGATCCTCTAGGTAATAATAAATAATACATTTCTGCAAACAAGCAGAATTCCAACCTTATTTCGTCAAAGTTGTACCTGCCATCATACACTATACATTTTGAATAACTTAGTCTCCCTTGCTCTAGAACCAAAATAATATATAAACTACAATAACATACATATCATCTGTCTAAATTCACACAAACTATGTCCAAGTATACAAATCATAACAAATCTATAAATCCGTGTCAGAACCTTGAAGCTATGTCTCACCTTTCTCTACTTCCTATTATAAAACCCTCTGCCATGCCTTCTCTACAGATCTAATGTGCACACAAGACCACTCCACCCCTAGATGATCCTCATAGAGGTAGTAATATGTGTATCCAAGCATGTATCCATCCATCCATCATTCAAGTGAGGATTGAAGCAAATTTAAATATTTTACACATAGGCAGGAAGTAATTTCACAAAACATTGTAACTGTTACATTCTGGCCCATATGAGACAAAATAAAGGTAACCAAATGTGAAAAAAACAGTCATTAGGCGACATCAAACGCCACTCTATACAAATGACCATATAAATATAATATGGTATAATATATCTTACATTTGTGTGCAGATTACTCTCTTGCCAGTTAATAATAACACATAGAAACATCTTATGATTACATTCATTGTAGATTAGAGGTCATCCTTACAGCTTCAACCCAAAAATACCCATAATTACCTCTCTGTGCTTTAATCTCCCGGATTGATTCATGCAACATATATATCCATTTTAAGAAGAGAAGGTATTTTGCATGTGTATTTAATACACCTATTTGTTGCACTATCAATTCGTAGCACGAGCCATCATCACTCTAAAAAAGGGCCTAACATCTGATGTCCCAAAGCCAATGCAGATAAAATAGATGCCACCCGCCGCCCCCACCCAGAGCACTTCGAAGTTCGCCATCTATTAAATTCCAAAACAATCCCAGCAGCACCACAAGGTCCCCACGCGGTGCTCCACGACATGGCAACACCTATATTCAAATACCCTAATCTGCTGCACTCCATACCAGCCCCGCATGATCCACATTATGGTGGCCTGGACAAATTATTATTTTGCCAGTAACATTACCAGAACTGCTCTTCTGCTGGGTTATTTTGCCTGTTTTAATGATTAACTAGTGCGAGGCAAAAATGCTTACCGCTTACACGGATTGACCGCATTTCCCGATCTATAAAATCACCACTGACGGGATCCCAAAGTACCATCACAGCCCTGTATATATAACCCCCGCACGCTACTATGATGATACAGTGTTAGCACTCAAACAATAGGCAATCCCCCCATCGCGCCCACACACCAACCCGCAGAAACTCACACCAACGGTACTCATGCACAACCACGCATCTGTGTCCCAATCTGTATCCTTGAGGCCACTCAAGCAACCACCATCCACAAAAACTATGACAATGCCAGTTCACTGTCCACCGAAAGCCCCCAACATCTCCAGGCCCATCCACATTAAACAGCCATTCTATTTCGGGTGCCACTGGTGGCTCCCCTCCCCCCCACGGACCACCTCAGCATGCCGAGCACTAACTGAGGCCACCTCCACTATGTTACATCCTGCCCTACAGCCTCACCTTTCAGAAACAATGTAGGGAATACCTTAACCACACCTCATTGGGCTATGTACAGGGTGGGGGAGCATGGATAAGGGGAGTGGGACTGAACAAAAGCCATTTTCTAGTTGCAACACACCCAGAATAGTTTCCATATTCAAGCGCTCACACACTTTGCTAAAGATGCAGGCCTAAAATGAATCATCTCTCTTAAATATCACACAGAGCACACACATCTGCTGAGAGTGTTTTGCGACTTACAGATCTGAGAAAGGAGATGTTCCAAATTACAATCTGGGGAATGCTGCCACTTTTAATGCAGTATTTCAATTATATCATTGCTAACAGGGCAGAGAGCTATCGGACAATTAAATGTTTTAAGCACGGGCCTGAGGAGAAATATTGTTAGATGTCATGGAAGTTGCTTAGAATGACTGAACTTTTACCATCGTAAAGTGAAGTGCCAGAGGAAGTTACAAAGCGATTCAACCAAAGGTCTGTTTGACTGTGTTGAGTCACCTGTCAACAGACCGTCCACATTGCACTGCACTTTCTCATCCCTCCTGGCACCCATACCAGTGTGCAACTTCCCCTCCCACCTGACACCCACTCATACTCCTCCCAGTGATGTGGCAATGCACGCGAAACCTCGCTGATTATGCAAGTGGGCAGAGAGTGGAGCATGGGCTTCCAGCACACGCCTGTACATAAGATAGTAAATAAAACAGCCTCGTTAAATGAAACCTCAGCATGTGAATGTACTACCTGACCGACCTGAAACCTCAGCATGTGAATGTACTACCTGACCGACCTCTCCTCCCTTGTATGAGTCTGTCAAATAGGAACCACAGCACAGTACAATCAAAGTAAAATCCTATGGCTTAGGACTAATCAAACTGCATGGAAATCAAAAACAGAATACCACATTTCCCTTTAGAACAAGCAGTGTATGGTATGTTTGACATTAGCTGCGCAGATGATTGAGCCCTCTGGTGCCATCTGTGCAATGTTACAGGACAAATATAAAACAGTCTCCTCAGTCAAAATGATACGTAGATACAGGTTCATCACAATTCGATGTGCTCCCTAGCCAATGCGGTATCAGGATGGAGATGGCAGATTCCAGGAGCAGGGGTTGATGGTCGGAACATAAATACAGTAATACCTTTGATTAAACATGCGCATATTCCTGATGACTCTGTACCTTCATTGTTCAGCCGCATGACGGTCCTCTATATCCGGAAATGAAGGACTGAAGGCCACGTTTAGTCACGTCACACTAGGTTCTCTCCTCTGATCCTCACCAGCAATACCCCATGTGTTTAAAGCAAAACAAAAATACGCGCACCATTTAAATGGAAGAAAAAACGAATTCAACGGCAACAACCACTTTTAACCATTTTGATAATGAAACAAACTTTAAACCATGAATTAAACTAAAAAGAATTAAAACCAAAGCATAAATACATTAAAAAATCATCTCTTTTTCTTCAAAAATGACCCTGAATTTTCCACAGGATCCTCTTCCATGGGTTTTTGATCCAAATCCACATCAGAGAGAAATTCCTCTGCCTCTTTATGATCCATGAAGGAGTGCACTGTTCTATTAAGCACTACCCTCGATATTGCTGGGTAAATCATATAGTATTTTAGGTGCTTCTGTCTTGCCTTATCCTTGGCAGCATTAAAAGCCTTCCTTCTTTCCAGGATGTCATGGCTTAAATCCCCATAAATCATGATCTTATGTGATCCCCATAGCAAATCACCTTTCTCTCTTGCCTTTCTCAGGAACAATTCTCTCACTGGGAATCTCAAAAATGTAATGATGAAATGCCAGGGTCTTTGTCCTGGTTTAGGGCCCAAGGATCTATGAGGCCTCTCAATCTCCAAGGGGGTCTTAGGATCAAGATTAAGCAGTTTAAATAAAGCTCTTTCCAAAAAGGCTGCAGGAGAGCCCTGCTCAATATTCTCTGGAAAGCCAGCCCCCCGAATGTTATTTCTCCTAGAGAAGTTCTCTTGCTCAAAGCACTTAAGAGTCAGGTTTTCCACCTGGGTTTGTAAATCCTTTATCTGGATAGACATTCTCTGGGAATCATCACTTATTACAGTCAGATGACTTTCCATGTTCTTAAATTTCCCTGACAGTTCATTGTATCTCTCTTCAGAAGCCACAGGAGAAGCTTTGATAATATCAGCAATGTCTGCAGTCATTTTAGTCATCATTTCAATCAGCTTATCCTCTCTCCTTTCAGAGCTGGTCTCATCCCCTTTCTGTCTTTTAGACGGTTGTGTGGTTCCTGAAATTTGCTCAGTCATTGTAGTAAGTTCATGGAGATGAAGGCAGGTACAGGAGCTCAGCCTTCAGGCAGCCATCCCCTTGAGCTGCAGGTGTGATTTTAATATTGCGGAGCGATTCTGTTTGCAGAGAAAGGGCAGAGTCCACCCTCGCAAGTTGAAGGATTTCATCGAGGGTTCTGCTTTTCTGTAACAGTTTTTCAGTTTTTCCCAGAACTCAGGTGATTCACACCCTGCGATGGCCTGAGATTGTAAGGCCTCCTCCGTAGAGTATCTGTCAAAATCACAATATTTCCCCTTTTCCGCAATCTCATGACAAAATTGTCCATGTTCTCTCCCTTTTCCTGTGTGGATGTATGGAAAATATTTCGTTCATAGTCCACGTTCTTCAGTGGCGCAAAATAATTATTCAGCAAGTCAATCATGCCTTGAAATGTGTCAGTCCCGTTTTCTGGCATTTCAAATACAATGGGCCTCATTACAAATCAGGCGGTCTGGAAATAACGGTGGCGGTAAACCCGCCGCCACTGTTGTTTTCCGGACAGCCTGATCCCGATTCCTGCAGGCGGGAGGTGATGTTCCCGCCAGGTTTGACCTGGCGGGTTTAACACCGCCCGCCTGCAGGCGGACGAGGAAACACCGGCAGCATTACGAGATGCTGCCGGTGTTTCCATGATCCCCATTCCCATTGAGTCCCATAGGACTCAATGGGAATGGGGTTTTACACCATTCCGCCTCCGTGATTCCAGGAAAACCGGGGTTGTAATGCCCCGGTAATTCCGGGAATCACGGAGGCGGAATGGTAATACGAGTCCGGGGGTAACCAGGCGGTTTTACCGCCTCGGTTACCGCCGGACTCGTAATGAGGCCCAATGTCTTTCACTATTGGGCCTAGTGAGTGCAATAATATGCCTCTAAAACAGCGCTCTTCCCTGACACCCGTTGCATCAATATAAATGTGTCATTCCTTGAGCCACACAGACCATCTTGGCGCCAGACTGCTGGTGTCCGAGATATCGAAATGTTGCATGGCTTGCAGCTGCAATGATTCATGGCCTCCCTCTGCCCTACGTGTGGGATTGCGAGGGGTTGAATGTGACTGCGGGCTCTGTGAGCTACTGCCCACTTAATGTTCAGATATAATGGCTTGGGCACGTGGAGTTGCAAAAGCTCACCTTTGTGCTCTGTTGAGCTTCCTGTGGGTGCTTGGTATGCAGTTGCAGTCTGGATGAAACAATATAAGCAGGAGATCCCCCCCAGACCATGTGTACCCCTGTGCCTGGTGTCTGAGGTGTAAATAAGTTGTTATTTGTATACACATTGTGCTGTTGAGACTGGCTCTCCTCATGAGATTTTCTCCATGACAGTGAAACGTTGGAGCTAATTTAAAGCTCTTCTGGTACAGTGCATACCACGTGTTGCAAGCGCGTGTGATGTTTTCATTTCCTCTGTGGCTGTGAATTGTTCGCAGGCTGCGGGCTCATGGGCCGTGTCTCTCAGGCACACTGCGCGGTCTTGAAATACTGCGTGGAGGATGGGCCGGAGTGTAAGCGTAGCTTGCTCCGACTCCGTGATGAGACAGGAGACAGCTGGTGATATTGCGGCAGTGCGGACCCAAGGGGGGACCGCTGGGGAAGGCTTGCGTGGCACTCCGTGAGAAAAGACCTTGTTGCCAGTGTAATATGCAGGCTTGTAATGCTGGCAATCAAATACAACGACTAACAATCATGTAGATTAAATAAAGCGCTGAGGCGTTGCAGTGGTTGTCACTTCTTAAATAAGCGCAAACTGGCGCACCGGTGGGTGCTCCGCACACAACACGTGGGTTGCAAACCACAACATGATAACAGAAAGGGGACTGGGTTAACTCTTCCCAAACAAGAATGAAAAGGGGACGTTACAGGGCAGTTAGGAGAGAGCTTGATACGGCTGGCAGAGGTGCTGCGGCTCTCTCGTTGCAAATAAATTACTTACTTCCACAACTGCCTCTCTGTGTCGTCCCTCAACATATCAACTTTCCCTCAGTAGCTGCTGCAATAGGTTTAATAATGATACTGGAACTATTTACAAGGAGCGCAGTTACTTCAATGCTCTAATGTTCATTTAAATGGTAATTCAGGTAGTCTCTGATAGCCTTTGGTGTGCAAAATCTCTCTCACACTGGAGGAGTGCCGAGAGGATGCTCCAGCCTCAGCTCGTTCTGCCAGCTGTGCAGCAGTGTTGCCAGATCTGCTTATTATAAGCGACTTTGGGCTCGTTTTTGCCCAAAGTCGCTTAGAATATTTAGAGGTTGCTTGTCGCGGTTTTTGTCCGCTTGTTGGACCATCTGTGCGGGTGTAATTGAGCTTGTTTACATTGCAGTTAAGCTCCTTAGACGTCGCACAGAGCGTCCTGCAGTGGGCTGCTGCCAGCACTTTAGGATAGGCAATTGCTCCTTTGTCTTGCTACCGGGTGCTCCCTGTATTTTGCATATGCTTAGGCGTTTGGCACTGATGGGAACGGTATCTGCCCAATAGGTGGCCCATCAATGCCAAATGCCTAAACATATGCAAAAAGAAAGCTTGTTTTAAAAGTTTAGTCATGCTGAAAGACACGTTGACATGTAAAGAAGCAATTGTTTTAGTTTAGCAAATGTCACTCTATAGAAATAGTATCCTGGTGATTTCCCTAGTGCTGCCGCATTATCCACTAAAATCCTCTCTTTTTTTTGTATTTATTTTTGTGCAAGACTGGGTTAGAGGATCATTGGAATCTTTTTACAACATCTTCTCAGAGAGATGCATTCAGGACGGCATTGTTTCTTTTCAGCTTCCAATTGGCCATGTTACAATGTATTTAAAATTCTTCTAATTCGGTTCATGTTGTTGGTTATCCTGTTCACCTCCCCCACAATATGCACACTCCCTTCTGAAATTGTCAATCTGTAGGAGTGCTGGTCGTCCATCGTCCCCACTACAATTGGCATATGTGGCAAACAGATGACCAAAGCCATGTTGAGCTTAATCAGTAACACATATATGTAAAACCAATAGATGTTTTCTTAACAAGCAGTAGTGGAGACCCAAGTCAATCCTGTGGGCAACCAATTAAAACCAAGTTTTAAACTTTGTATGCCCCATTTAGCTGTCTATGGTGATCAATTTCAACATAGATATAATTTGCGATCATATACTTTGCGATCAGGAGCCAGGATTACTAGTTTTTGAAACAGCTGTGTGCCACAGGTTCCTGTCCAGTAACAACCCGGAGACAGCGAACGCTCTATACCCAAACATTGTCTGCTCTACCGCCAAAATGGATTGTTTTGTATTGAACATAGCCAGCCAGATGTTTATGATATCCATTCTTTAGCCAAGTTATGTTGCTACACAACGTTTATTAACCAATCTCAAAGTTAATAAAATATAGCATAGCTCTCAACTCACACGCTTTTGGCAGGTGTCACCCGCCTTGTAAAGGGCTGACTCACCCGCAAAGCCTCCTGCACGCCCATTCATTCCAATGGGCGTCGCACCCGCCAAAAACAAAATCGGGTGATTTCACCAGCCTTTGCAAAACAAATAGTTGAGAGATATGAAACACAGTAGTGTAAAAAATATATATTTCAGGCCTGCATCATTTTGCAATCTAGGACTTGTAGTCTCCATTCAATAAAATATTGTTGTTCTAACACACTATGTCAGTGTTCTGTCTATATGTTTTTCTTGTGTTATGTTTCTTACTTTTGAGACCTTTCCACAACCCTTTAGGTGCACGCTTGTTTTATCAGCTTATTTGAATGGGAGTCAGCTTGTTTTGGGCTTGTTTTGGAAGGGCATTCAGTTTATTTTTTCCTTCTGACCTGGCAACACTGCTGCACAGAATCCTAATACTTTGCCTCCGTGTCTTTGATTGAATCATGCACGAGTGTTGCTAGGTCTGGAAAAGATCTGGGGCAGTGCTAATGTCGGGTTTGTCAGGATTCTGGAATAGCTAGCCTTTTAGTTGTAGCCCGAGCTTCTATCGGGGGCTGCAACCAAAAGACCGGGGGCAATAGACGCCCAAATCCCACTAGCGACGCGACTGGAATCCTGACTTTCCTTAACATTAGTTTTCAAAATCTATATTAGCGACAGCGCCTGCTTCATAAATGCGCGGACTGTAGCAGGGCCTCAGGCTCTGTAACACCATGTATTATAGGCATATAAAAGATTGATACATTCAATCTATTGTTCGGCCATTGTGATATATATATAACATAATTAGATTTTAAAGCCATTGGGGGGGGGTTACTGTCGATCAGAGAAAAGAAGTTATAAGAGCAGACAGAAACAGTAATCATAGGGGCGCTAGGCACAGCAGAAAGACTTGCAATTTAAGAAAATTACACATCCAAGATGGACTACGTGAACGTCGTAAACATTTGTCATCTCGCCGTTTCTAAGACTGGGATTTCTTTGACACACTAGACCCAATAGGGAATGAGAGCCTTTGATTGGCAGATGTTAACCGCCAATAAATAGCGAATGTATGTACATCATGATTGACAGACGTATTACTTAATCAGTTGTGTGGTGTGGAGGGGCGGCAGCAAACAGTAGCCAATGACAGTAGAGAGCTGGGTGGGTCTGACCGCCGAGGCTCTCTGGCGTCAGTTACTGTCTGTATCGAGTGGGGAAGCGTGAGTCGAGGGACTGTGCAGTGTGTGGGGTGCCTGAGACTCTGGGACATTTTTTGCTTAGGTGTGAGAGACATGTTGTGGAGAGAGAATTGATGAGGGTTCGGTTGTCTTTGCTGGGTGTGGCTGAGATGAGTGGGAAGGCTTTGCTGGGAGGTGACGGGGTGAGAGGCAGGAGGAGGAGCAGTGTGTTGTTGGATTTTGTGAGACAGACGGGGCGGTAGGAGGAGTTGTGAGTTTATGTGGGCTATGTGTTGATTGGTGGGTTGGTGCACATCATCCTATTGGATGGGGAAGCGCCTGCATGGGTCCGCCCACGCATTCAGTAATTAAGAAGAAGAAGAAGGTTTCAGTGCGTTTGTTACAAGGAAATACGTTTCACGTGGGAGGGGTTGGAGACTATTGAACGCGTGTAGTTTTACGCCAACAAGCGTTGATGAATTCTCTTTGTGGAGCTGCCAGTTGTAGTCTTGCGGGAGGTTTGCTGCGGATGACAGTAGGGAAGGGCGCTGCAACTAGAGACACTGAGACAGGTTGACAAATCGAGGATCTTTCATGGCCCAGTGACTTGCTTCGAAGAGGAAGTGTAAAACTCATAATGAGGATAGGAGCGAGTCTCTGTTGCTAGGGTGAGGTAAGCTCATTGTCACCGATTCCAGAGACACGTGAAGGCACTGGCCAGGAACAGTCCATAGAACGGTGGGTGCCTGAAAATCAAGGCGGGAACCCGTACGCTTGTGTCTTGCAGCTCGGCAATGTTGCGAGCTAGGGTGAACTAGACCGATAGAACTCAAGTGTGGGTGCAACAACCTGACATTGGCTTGTTTAGGTAAACCACTTTATTACCCATGGAGTGACGGATACCCCACGCTGCTAATGGCCTGAGCGGCACATTCTTAAATCCTCAACTAACCGTTTCAGCCACGAAGAGTAGATCTGATGTCTGATACCCAGGAGTTGGTTTTAACTCTTGCTAATTAAATCTTAATTTCGAATCCTGGGTTCTCGTTTTTAGATGGACGGACTGGTACTCTTTTATTGTGCAATATGTGCTTATTCGCAAACCTCTATGGGGAAGGGTACAAATTGAACAAGCGAGGGTCCCTGGCTGCTTAACCTCAAAGCATCGAGGATATGTTGATAATACAAATATTGCGAAGTGCTTACATTCGAGTCAGTGGTCTGTGAACTGCACCGCTCTGACAATACCTAATCCCCCGCACTATCGTGAGTGGGGGTTTAGATTCTATTAAAGACAAGGAGGCGAGTATTACTACTGGCATAAATAGCAGCAAGAAAAAACATTTTGTTCAACATTTTTCATTTAATAAAAGAAAAACACAAATTTCATAAAACACAGTGAAATAACCCAGTCCAAGATGGAGGCTAGTCAACAGTCCATTATCCAATCAGGATGAACCCACACCCATAAATGTCCTTTACTCGAACAGCAACTCCTCTTCTGAAGCTGCAATGACGCTTGAACAATAAACATAACACGACCAAGTCCAACCAAAGAACAATCCAGGCATCATCCAGGCGTAGACTCCAAAGATCCTCCGCCGATGAAATCTCCCAAGGTAATCAACCCGAAGCTGAAAAAAGGAGACAGATGTTAAAAACCGGGTGGGTGGGCGGGATAATACTCGCCTCCTTGTCTTTAATAGAATCTAAACCCCCACTCACGATACTGCGGGGGATTAGGTATTCTATGGCACGACAAGGAGGCTCATATTATGCAAGTTTAAAGCCCTTGCATCACATTGAAAACCACATGATCAATCCGTTTATGATAAAACGTCTTAAAAGTAGATTCCCTGGACCAGTCAGCTGCTTTAAGGATGTGCTCCAACCCTCCCCCAAGGAGAGCAGCCTTAGAGGCCATGGTGCCCCTAACTGAATGAGCTCCGAAGGAAGATGTGTCAATACCAGACTCCTGCATCACCCATCTAACCCGCCTAGCCAGGGTAGCTGAGGACACTGCCTTATAAGGCCTACTATAGGAAATAAGCAGCTGAGAGGTACCTGGGGGACGAAAATCCACAGTTCTATCTTCAAAACATTTCAAACAATGGACCACACATAACTTATCATTTTCAGGAAATGCCGGATATGAAACAGAATAAATCACACATTTAGATCTCCTAGTAATAAAAAAGGTTACTCCTTGTGGCGAGAAGATCTTATTGTCCACATCCAGCGCTCTAATATCAGATACTCTCTTAATAGAGACCAGGCACAAAAGCATTGTCAACTTTGAAAAAAGCTGTTGTAGGGATAATTCCTGATTATGAGGCCACGATACAAACAAGTTCAGAACCTTCTTAACATCCCACAAAACTGAATATTTAGGTTTAGGGGGAACCTTAACCCTAATTGATTTGAGAACTTTCCTGACCAGGAAATGTTTACCCACTGGTTCTCCCTTAACCAGAACATGGCCAGCTGAAATCGCCGACCTAAACCCATTAATTGTACTTTAGTGTCATGTGCCCCTTTTTCATCAGACATTGGGACACATGGAAAATGAGCCGCCATTAACTGTGCCGTCACGTTTGATACGCTCGGAAACAGCGGTCTAGTCTTTTTCCAATATGGCTGCCCACTGTTTATCTGTGCACAGTAGCCGCCGGCTCCTCGCGTTTCAACTGTGAGTTTGCTCTCTCCCTTTGTTGCTACGCTTCTGTTATTTCCCTTGGCTTTCTAAGCCCTGCTTTCTTCCGTCTCCTTCCCCCTTTCCTCCCTGCTTTCTTGTCTTCCGCTCTGCCTCCTGTCCGCATCATTGATCCCTGGTTCACCTACCTCTCCTCTCTTGGTTCTCCTTTGGCTTCTTTACTTGTTCGGAGCCCCGTCGGATACCTTCCAGGATTCTCCGCTCCGATCGACTTTCCATCTGGATCTTCAGTGTCCGTTCCGAGGATCCTTCCGTGGCCGGAGGATTCGGGTTTTTTTGCCCGGGTGGCTTTTTCCCCTTTTTTGGCTCTCACGGTCCTGGGGCCCTTGGTTCCCGGAATACTTCCGCAACCAGGGTGGCGTCATTCCGTGGCAGACCATATCTACTAAAAAAGAAATCGTTAATCAAGGAAAGAAGAAAGAAGTCCTCCAGGATATTATCTTCAGGTGAGGAGGAAGGGGAGGAAACTGAAGTCGAAAGTGATTTGGACATTTCTGACAAACCAGCAATTTGTGACAGTTTGAAACACCCAACACCTACCGAGATGGCCACACCGGAACAACTGCAAGAATTGGTTTCTACAGTTCAAACCTTGAATGCAGAGGTCCGAAATCTCAATCAAGAGATGCAGAACCTTAAAACTGAGAATAATATACTCAGGCAATTGGTGTCCAATCGAGAGACTCGCCCTGATCTCCCTTCGCTTCCCCTGTCTGTGGGAAGATTCGATGGCACACCCCAGTTACTCAAGGAATTCATAGAAGCCTGTAATGTATACTTTGCCTTTCGACCCACAGCCTTTTCTACAGATTTGAACAAGGTGGGATTTGCAGTGTCTAATATGACTGGAAACGCTCTGGCCTGGGCTAATCCTTTGGTCACTGGGAATGATCCGGCAATGCAAGATTGGAATGCATTCCTTACCAAATTGAGGCAAACATTTGAGAGACCTGAGGTAACCTATTTGGCCTGCGAGGAATTTTTGGAAGTACACCAGGGTCAGATGGATCTTTTGTCTTACATCACGAAATTTAAATGACTAGCTGTCGAATCTACTTGGTCAGAACAAGCACAATTTACTATTTTTCGCAAAGGTCTCAAAGAGGAACTGAAAGATGAGCTGGCCAGAGTACCACGACCTGCCTCGTTGTCCGAACTTCTTTCAGTGGTACTTCAAATTGAACATAGAATGAACGAGCGCAGACAAGAAAGAAAGAGAGGGAAGGGAACATCAAGCTATCCTACCCCTATTCCTCCTCACTCACCTTCTCCAAGTACCTTGAATAAGGAAGAACCAATGCAAGTTGGATCCATGAGAGCCCCACTAACGCAAGAGGAACGGAAGAGACGCAGAGACTCCGTTCTTTGTATGTATTGCGGAGCTTCTTCACATCTACTCAGAAATTGTCCCGATGTGCCTCCAAGACGGTCGAGAAATGAGACACCTCGAACCTAAGGGGGACAATGGTTTGAGGTAGTGCCGATAGTCCCTATGTCTCATTATCCATCACACCATCCTCGCAGTCGGAAGATACTCGCTTGATGGTAGTAACCATACAATTGGATTGGAGAGACAAATCAGTAGAAACCCTCGCTCTCATTGATTGTGGAGCAGCGGGCAATTTCGTTGACACCCTGTGCGCGGAAAAGATGGGAATTCGTCGCATTCTCAATCAGGAGAATCTCAAGGTGGAGGGAGTGGATGGAACTCCCCTTTGCTCAGGTCCCATTACACACTCTACGGAAACCATCAACTTTACCATCCAACAACAAAAAGAGGACATAGCTTTCAAGATTATTCGAGCAGCACATTTTCACATCATTTTGGGAATCGCTTGGCTGCGCTTACACAACCCCACCATCGACTGGTCAAAGAACACTCTCAGTTTTCTGTCTACTCATTGTCAACAGTCCTGTCTGCAATCTGCCAGTTACCTTCCAGCGATCCTTCAGTCAGTAGACTCTCAACCATGAGCCATACATCTGATACCTCCTCAGTTCCAAGAATATGGTCAAGTCTTCCTAGAAAAGGTCGATCACGACCTCCCTCCACATCGTCCAGAAGATTGTGCCATCAATCTGATGCCGGAGGCCTTAGTGCCCTTTGGCAGAATGTTTTCACTTTCTCTGAAAGAAAGGGAAGTACTGCGGAAATATTTGGACGCCAACCTGATCAATGGTCTCAATGCTGTAACGATTTGGGATCGGTACCCTATGCCTTTGATTGCTGATATAATAGAGGCCGTGAGAGGGGCCACCGTTTTTTCCAAACTTGACTTAAGAAATGCTTATCATCTGTTGCGCATTAGAAACGGCAATGAGTGGAAAACAGCATTTCGGACACCTTGTGGTCTGTATGAATATATGGTCATGCCTTTCGGGTTGGTTAATGCACCCGCAATTTTTCAACGATTCATGCATCGTACATTCTCTGATGTGCTATTTCATTCGGTGATCGTCTATTTGGATGATATTCTCGTGTTTTCCAAGACCTATCAAGAACACATCAGCCATCTCCACCATGTTTTTCGACGCCTTCAAGAAAATCATCTTTTGGTTAAACCCAGCAAATGCGAATTCCTGGTGTCCTCTGTCCATTATTTAGGATTCATACTTTATAAAGAAGGAATAAGGATGGACAATAAGAAGGTATCCGCCATCCTGGATTGGTCATCTCCCAAGAACATAAAAGAGGTACAAATTTCTGGGGTTCACCAACTTCTACAGAAAATTCATTCAGAACTTCTCCGCTACAGAAGCTCCCATTACCGCTCTGTTGAAAAAGAAAACCGACCTTTTACTTGGTCCTCGGCAGCCGAGGAAGCTTTCTTGACTCTCAAAAGTAAGTTCAGTTCTGCGCCCATCTTAGTCCGACCCGATCAATCCAAGAGGTTTGTTGTAGAAGCAATGCTTCCACCAATGCAGTGGGAGCCGTCCTTCTACAGGAAATGGAGGGAGAAGAACACCCCATTGCATACCTTTCCAAGACACTCACCTTCAGCCAACGCAACTACTCAGTTATAGAACGGGAGCTTCTAGCCATAAAATTGGCATGTGAAGAGTGGAGGCATCTGTTACAAGGAGGAGGTCAGCCTTTTCTCATCAGGACCGACCACAAGAATCTTTTTTCATTACAAAACCTGGAATGTGTCAACACACGCCAAGCCAGATGGGCGCATTTTTTTGCTTATTTCGACTTTGAAATCACTTATGTACCTGGAACCCTAAATGTGATTGCAGATGCTCTTTCCCGTAGAGACACCGCAGAAGATACATCACAGAGCTACAAGGAAAGTCTGTTTCCCAATCGAGTGTTTATTGGCTCCGTCTCATCATTTCTTTCTCAAGTAAGGTCCGCTACCTCCAAGAACTCATTGCCATTCGGTTCTTCACCCCGTGTCCAGGTGGACCTTAGAGACGGCTTATGCTTTATTAACAAACGATTGTTTGTACCTCTGGTCAGTCTGCAGCAGAAGGTTATCTCCTGGTGTCACGATCACCCTACTGCAGGGCATAGGGGTATAAAGAACACTACAGCTCTTGTTTAGAGATCTTTCTTCTGGCAGAAGATGTCTTCGGACATTAAGAAGTATGTCCAGGCGTTTGCACAATGTCACCGGAACAAGAATTGTTCTCGAAAACCCATAGGACTCTTGGAGCAAATCCCTCTACCTAGGACCCCTTAGGAACAGATTTCTACGGATTTCATGGTCGATCTACCAGAGTCTCGAGGTCATACTTGTATCATGGTTACCGTCGATACCCTCACCAAACTGGCTCACTTCTCTCCTTTCCCAGGGATTCCTTCGGCCCCCCTGATGGCCGAGGTATTCATACAAGATATATTCCGCCTTCACGGTTTGCCAACTAAGGTCATTTCTGATCGAGCAAGCCAATATACCTCGAAATTCTGGGCTGCTCTTTGTCGAAGATTGTGCATTGAACGGGCAATGTCCTCGGGGTTCCACCCCTAGACTAACGGTCAGACCGAGCGTCTGAATGGAACTCTGGAGCAATACCTGCGGTGTTACATTAATGATGCTCAAGACAACTGGTACGATCTATTACCAACAGCGGAATTTGCTTATAGTAACAGTGTCCATTCTGCTACGGGTCTAAGTCCTTTTTTCTCTACCTTTTGGCCTTCATCCACGAAGTATCTTACCGGTCTTGGAATCGAATGCAGTAAGTCCTACCATTGAAGACCCCTTGCAATGGATTACTGCAGCCCATAAAACAGCCAAGGCTGCTCTGGTTCAGGCTCGCAACCGGTACAAACTCTCTGCGGATCAAGGACGATCTGATCTTCCCGCTATCAAGGTCGGATCGAGGGTCTGGTTGTCCACCAGATTTCTCCCAAGATGGATTCGTCCATCGAAGTTGTCACCCAGATTTGTGGGCCCCTATACTGTGACCTCTCGGATCAATCCGGTGGCCTTCAGACTGCAACTGCCTACTCGCATGAAAAGAATTCATCCGTTGTTTCATTCTTCCCAGTTGCGACCAGCTTTGACTGACGGTGCCACTGCCCCTCTGGGTTCTTTTGTGGAAGACCAAGATCCGGTTGAAGAAGAATATGAAGTGGCCAAGATCAAGGATTCTCGTTATCACCGGGGACGATTGGAGTTTTTGGTCTCTTGGAAAAACAACTCGCCGTCCGAAGACTCCTGGGAACCTTGTTCCAATGTTCATGCTTCACGTTTGACAGGGAGGGGAGTAAAACTCTATCTGAAACCCCCGAACCGTCTGTAACACTCAAGGATCTGCCGTGAGATTTTTCCAATGATGAAGAAATCGTACCAATCTGCCCCCCAAACCTTTGTGGGAAGAAACCCTTACGATACAAGATGATACCTGGAGCAGATCTCCCTCTACTTGAACCTCTGCCATTCTGACCTCTCCATTGATTTCCTCTCTGGGGATAGAAGGTCGTCTGCGCTCCTCGAGCAGTAGAAGAACGATGGGCCCCTCTAGAGGCGTATTGTTGAGGTCTGGCAGAGCCCCTGAATGAGGAACGGCCAGAGGAGCAGGCTCTTCCTCTTCCGACCCTATCAAAAATTCGGGGTGCAAAAACCTTTCTGATATTTGTCTGGGCCTTGTCTAAGGCCGTGAATGTATTGACTTAAGCTGATAGGTCCTTTATAAATGTATCACCAAAAAGGTTCCCTTGAGCTTTGGGACCAGCCTCCCCCTCCGCCATATCTTGAAGTTTGGGATCAATGCGCCTTAGAAGTGCCTTGCGCCTTTAATTGGAAATACTGGAGTTAGCATTGCCGAGCACCCAGCCTCTGAGCGCTTCCACATCAATTTGCGACTCATGCATAGCCGCCTCTTCTGCCAATTCAAAAATTTGGGTCAAGGGCCCTAATATGTCCAGAAGTTTATCCTGAGAGGTCTTAAGAGCCCCATCCACACCCTTCTTAGGATCTTAACCCCCCTGGGACAAAAAGGCCACCATGGACTGATCAATGCTGGGGGTCACAGCCACCTTGTCCGGGATAACAGGACGGGGGCATTCTGAACGAAGCTTACTCCTATCTTCATTGGGGAGAGCCCTCCGAATCCAATGGTGAAGAAAAGATGACAATGCCTCAGAGGGACGCCACTCCGCCGACCTTGGGTGCTGAATAAGGGAAGGGTCAAAAAACGGGGCCCCACTACCATCAACCAATTGTTCTTGCTTTTCCTCCTTTTAGGAAGAGATTCGGAATCCTCTGAGGACTCAGGGGATGATAACGGGGTAGAAGTCACCCTAATAGGGGCGGAAGATTGGGAGACCCCCTCACCAAACTTATGTTTTAGGGACCTAACCGGGGAGTCTGGGAAAGAGGGTGAACTTAAAACTGGGCTGATTTGCCCTTGTAAATGTTTAGTTTTTGTAGTGCACGTTTCTGTGGGCCAGTGACGGTCCCTGAATAGGACCTGGATGGAAATCCGAAATTTTATTAATGAGCCTATCAAAGGCTGAGGAGAGGGTAGAGTTTAAATTCCCCAGAGCCAAATCCATGGAATCCTTTATTGCCCTTGAGACTGAGGGGGGCGGAACCGCAGAAGCCTCCCCAAACCCCTCATTACACCATCCTCACTGGGCCTGTCTGTTTTCTTTGAAGCCACCCTAACCCGGGTACTGGCATCTACAGAAGGAACCCCCTCAGACCCTTTATTAGACTGCATTATCAAAAGAAAATACAAGAAAAAACACACACACCCCCAAGTGCACTGTGACTAAAGGGAAAGCCAAGCAGGCTTGACACAAATTCCACCTAAATTCTGTGGAAACGTTAGAATGTGTGCAAACACATATACATAAATAAGCGGCCGGTTAAGTGAAACCAGGGTAGAATCAGGCACCACTCAGAGAGACTAAAATGCTCTCACAATCTCACGTGTGCAACGTGGGATAGGGTCTATGTGTAAGCCTGAGGCAGAAGAAAAAAATGAGCGGCGCCGAGCAGGCGAACGCTGCGGTCCTAAAACAGCCTCCCTCACACGAGGCGTGACTGCGGCACTCTTCCGAACGGTTGGAAGCGAGTGAAAGGAATTATATTCCAAAACAACACACGCGCCGAGCAGGCGCGAATAATAACCGCTGGGGGGGGGGGAGTGTGAGCAGCGCTGCCGTGCCACACCCCTCGCGGAGCAGACAAGGAACAATGGGGAGAGAAGGGGTAGGAGGCGGGAAGAGTGGCCGACTTGAGGCGTGACCAAGGCGGAGTAAAACGCCTCACGCCGACCAGCCGCCACAAGAAACAGATAATAAAGAAACGTTCGAACGAGTGAACGCTACCAGCAAATTTATCCTAACAAACAATGGTAACACCAGCCACAATGTAACACTAAAGCCCTTCACATAAAGAAAGGACGAACGTACAACAAAGGACTTATCTTGTGCGTCAGCAGCAAAGAAAGAGGAGTTGCTGTTCGAGTAAAGGACATTTATGGGTGTGGGTTCATCCTGATTGGATAATGGACTGTTGACTAGCCTCCATCTTGGATTGGGTTATTTGACTGTGTTTTATGAAATGTGTGTTTTTCTTCTGTTAAATGAAAAAGTTAATGTCGAACAAAAAATGTTTTCTTGCTGCTATTTATGTCAGTAGTAAAGATTGTTGGCATAATATGAGCCTCCTTGTCGTGCCATAGAATTCCTTAACCAGTCGTGCAGAAAAAAGGTATCCTTTTGCATCGGTGTACTGTCTATGGTTCAGCAGGCTAGAATGAGCAATTGACCACACTTGGGTTAGCAACAAAATGTATATGGCACAACGCGATACCAAAAGGATACACGGGATAAATAGGCTTTTAGTTTGGGACCTTTTGGTACTGCCATGGCTCTAGAGAGCAAGATAAACGTTTAATGTTCTGAGAAGATGCATCCTCAGCTCCTTGCCGAAAGCATCTCAAAATGTATTGTATTTTTTTGGAATGTGTCAAGGCGCCTTAATATTCAGAGACGGGACACAAATCAACGAACATGGTAGCGGGGAACCTAATTATTCATGAAGCACAGGTTATGAAGAAATAATAGAGCAATTAATAATAATAAGAAGACACATCAGTGGATCATGAAGCGGTTAAAGAAGATACAAGCTGAGCCTTTAAGCGGGTATGCAGGGTTCCATGTGTTCATATCCCTGCAAAAATATTGCCATACAAAAACATTGCCATATTTTTGTGGCGATATTAAGCCATGGAACCTGCGGTGGATACCCCTACAAACCCATCATTTTTTTGTAATGGCGCGGGGACACCCTCACAACCCCCGGTCCTAATAACCCCATACATTATCTCCACTAATAATATTGCCTATGGCCTTACCCCACTACCATATATATGGCGATATTATTGGTGGGCAGTGCTGGTCATTGGGCCGTCTCTCGCCAGATCCGAGATCTGGCACCAGATGTGAAGCCGGATCTCGGGATCCGGCCAGAGTCAGCCGCCCAAACACCAAACCCATGCTCTCCATCTAGGTTTCAAGGGGAGAAAAAAAAAAACTCCCGCAATGGCATGGCGTAGGGGGGCGGAGCAGCTCATTGCCGCCATGAGCACTCTTCTGGCTCCGTCCCCCTACGCGTACACAACAGCAGTACTCTGGAACAGGCCTTCTTAAAGAAGGCTGTCCTGCACTGTCACTATGACTTCTTCATGCAGGTACTACAGCCACGCAGACTACACAGCTGGACAGTGAAGGTGGGGGCTGTGCTGCTTGGAGCAGTCTGCTCCGAGTAGCCCAGCCCCCACCCTCGTGGGCCCGTCAGATCTAATCTGCGCCTGGGTAAAGACAGTGCACACAGAGTAGATTACTCTTTGTGCTCAGTGTTCGCTCAGGGCATTGCTTTTAATGCAAAATTCAGGGTTCCTATGCATTTATTTTAAAATGAAACCGCTCTGGAGCGGTTTCATTTTAAAATAGTGTAGGATGAAGTTGAAACTTGCACTTTCAGTGCACTGAACGTTTCCCTTAACAGCAGGAACATGTGTTTTGGGGTTTGTATTGGGAGGGGGTGCAGTGGCATTTGTGGGGGGGTGGTGCAGGCCAGTAGGGGAACATAGTTCCACTACTTATTTCCATACACTTTCACCACTGAATGCTGAGTGGTTTTACGTTCTGCTAATACTAATGTTAGCCAGGCAGTAAAAAAAGCAAACAAAATAAAGCTTTTGTAATTGCAGGCAGTGTTGTATTCCAGCCTTATGATTGTCTCCTGTGCGCTCCTTAGCACTGGCTCCACTGGAGTTAGTGGGAACAGGGCACTTTGCTTACCAGTGCAGGGAAGCAATTGCCAACAGCGGGGCTTCTTCTGTTTGTCCCCAGTGATCCTTCTCTCAGCCCCTTAGGATGGTCCAGGGGCATGGCAGACTTTCCTCATGTAACGGTGTCTGTCTGGTGCATACACCACCATGGGTTGTCAACTCCCTAACCGTGACCTCTACTTTTTTTGCCTGGCACCAATTTTTCCAATAGCCCGGGACATGGCATCAGTGGGTCAAGGTAGGTGATGTCTGTGGCTAGCCTCCTCCTTTTAGGAAGAGAATCGGAATCCTCTGAGGACTCAGGGGATGATAACGGGGTAGAAGTCACCCTAATAGGGGCGGAAGATTGGGAGACCCCCTCACCAAACTTATGTTTTAGGGACCTAACCGGGGAGTCTGGGAAAGAGGGTGAACTTAAAACTGGGCTGATTTGCCCTTGTAAATGTTTAGTTTTTGTAGTGCACTTTCTGTGGGCCAGTGACGGTCCCTGAATAGGACCCGGATGGAAATCCGAAATTTTATTAATGAGCCTATCAAAGGCTGAGGAGAGGGTAGAGTTTAAATTCCCCAGAGCCAAATCCATGGAATCCTTTATTGCCCTTGAGACTGAGGGGGGCGGAACCGCAGAAGCCTCCCCAACCCCTTCATTACACCATCCTCACTGGGCCTGTCTGTTTTCTTTGAAGCCACCCTAACCCGGGTACTGGCATCTACAGAAGGAACCCCCTCAGACCCTTTATTAGACTGCATTATCAAAAGAAAATACAAGAAAAAACACACACACCCCCAAGTGCACTGTGACTAAAGGGAAAGCCAAGCAGGCTTGACACAAATTCCACCTAAATTCTGTGGAAACGTTAGAATGTGTGCAAACACATATACATAAATAAGCGGCCGGTTAAGTGAAACCAGGGTAGAATCAGGCACCACTCAGAGAGACTAAAATGCTCTCACAATCTCACGTGTGCAACGTGGGATAGGGTCTATGTGTAAGCCTGAGGCAGAAGAAAAAAATGAGCGGCGCCGAGCAGGCGAACGCTGCGGTCCTAAAACAGCCTCCCTCACACGAGGCGTGACTGCGGCACTCTTCCGAACGTTTGGAAGCGAGTGAAAGGAATTATATTCCAAAACAACACACGCGCCGAGCAGGCGCGAATAATAACCGCTGGGGGGGGGGAGTGTGAGCAGTGCTGCCGTGCCACACCCCTCGCGGAGCAGACAAGGAACAATGGGGAGAGAAGGGGTAGGAGGCGGGAAGAGGGGCCGACTTGAGGCGTGACCAAGGCGGAGTAAAACGCCTCACGCCGACCAGCCGCCACAAGAAACAGATAATAAAGAAACGTTCGAACGAGTGAACGCTACCAGCAAATTTATCCTAACAAACAATGGTAACACCAGCCACAATGTAACACTAAAGCCCTTCACATAAAGAAAGGACGAACGTACAACAAAGGACTTATCTTGTGCGTCAGCAGCAAAGAAAGAGGAGTTGCTGTTCGAGTAAAGGACATTTATGGGTGTGGGTTCATCCTGATTGGATAATGGACTGTTGACTAGCCTCCATCTTGGATTGGGTTATTTGACTGTGTTTTATGAAATGTGTGTTTTTCTTCTGTTAAATGAAAAAGTTAATGTCGAACAAAAAATGTTTTCTTGCTGCTATTTATGTCAGTAGTAAAGATTGTTGGCATAATATGAGCCTCCTTGTCGTGCCATAGAATTCCTTAACCAGTGGTGCAGAAAAAAGGTATCCTTTTGCATCGGTGTACTGTCTATGGTTCAGCAGGCTAGAATGAGCAATTGACCACACTTGGGTTAGCAACAAAATGTATATGGCACAACGCGATACCAAAAGGATACACGGGATAAATAGGCTTTTAGTTTGGGACCTTTTGGTACTGCCATGGCTCTAGAGAGCAAGATAAACGTTTAATGTTCTGAGTAGATGCATCCTCAGCTCCTTGCCGAAAGCATCTCAAAATGTATTGTATTTTTTTGGAATGTGTCAAGGCGCCTTAATATTCAGAGACGGGACACAAATCAACGAACATGGTAGCGGGGAACCTAATTATTCATGAAGCACAGGTTATGAAGAAATAATACAGCAATTAATAATAATAAGAAGACACATCAGTGGATCATGAAGCGGTTAAAGAAGATACAAGATGAGCCTTTAAGCGGGTATGCAGGGTTCCATGTGTTCATATCCCTGCAAAAATATTGCCATACAAAAACATTGCCATATTTTTGTGGCGATATTAAGCCATGGAACCTGCGGTGGATACCCCTACAAACCCATCATTTTTTTGTAATGGCGCGGGGACACCCTCACAACCCCCGGTCCTAATAACCCCATACATTATCTCCACTAATAATATTGCCTATGGCCTTACCCCACTACCATATATATGGCAATATTATTGGTGGGCAGTGCTGGTCATTGGGCCGTCTCTCGCCAGATCCGAGATCTGGCACCAGATGTGAAGCCGGATCTCGGGATCCGGCCAGAGTCAGCCGCCCAAACACCAAACCCATGCTCTCCATCTAGGTTTCAAGGGGAGAAAAAAAAAAACTCCCGCAATGGCATGGCGTAGGGGGGCGGAGCAGCTCATTGCCGCCATGAGCACTCTTCTGGCTCCGTCCCCCTACGCGTACACAACAGCAGTACTCTGGAACAGGCCTTCTTAAAGAAGGCTGTCCTGCACTGTCACTATGACTTCTTCATGCAGGTACTACAGCCACGCAGACTACACAGCTGGACAGTGAAGGTGGGGCTGTGCTGCTTGGAGCAGTCTGCTCCGAGTAGCCCAGCCCCCACCCTCGTGGGCCCGTCAGATCTAATCTGCGCCTGGGTAAAGACAGTGCACACAGAGTAGCTTACTCTTTGTGCTCAGTGTTCGCTCAGGGCATTGCTTTTAATGCAAAATTCAGGGTTCCTATGCATTTATTTTAAAATGAAACCGCTCTGGAGCGGTTTCATTTTAAAATAGTGTAGGATGAAGTTGAAACTTGCACTTTCAGTGCACTGAACGTTTCCCTTAACAGCAGGAACATGTGTTTTGGGGTTTGTATTGGGAGGGGGTGCAGTGGCATTTGTGGGGGGGTGGTGCAGGCCAGTAGGGGAACATAGTTCCACTACTTATTTCCATACACTTTCACCACTGAATGCTGAGTGGTTTTACGTTCTGCTAATACTAATGTTAGCCAGGCAGTAAAAAAAGCAAACAAAATAAAGCTTTTGTAATTGCAGGCAGTGTTGTATTCCAGCCTTATGATTGTCTCCTGTGCGCTCCTTAGCACTGGCTCCACTGGAGTTAGTGGGAACAGGGCACTTTGCTTACCAGTGCAGGGAAGCAATTGCCAACAGCGGGGCTTCTTCTGTTTGTCCCCAGTGATCCTTCTCTCAGCCCCTTAGGATGGTCCAGGGGCATGGCAGACTTTCCTCATGTAACGGTGTCTGTCTGGTGCATACACCACCATGGGTTGTCAACTCCCTAACCGTGACCTCTACTTTTTTTGCCTGGCACCAATTTTTCCAATAGCCCGCGACATGGCATCAGTGGGTCAAGGTAGGTGATGTCTGTGGCTAGCCTTCACATAGGTATAGTGGCAGGGCCTTTCAATTATTTTAGTTGAAAGGGTTTGCAAAGCTCAGTGGGCCTCCGTCCTTAAAGGATAGTTCCGGGACTTTTTTTTTATTGTCCCTACGGTTCGGCCATGTGTTTTTAAGCATAAATCGGTAGATCGTAGAAAACTTTCCTATGGACCTTACCCGACTTTTCGTCCATTAACGCACTTGAAATCAGCCGCCATTTTGTGATAATCCTATCATTTCCCCCCATCGACCTGGCTCACCTGCGTTTGCGGCACTAAATCATACCCCCCGCCCCTGAAACAGACTTTATCAAAACATTCATATTCCCCGCCTCTATCCATGACGTGACTGTGCTGCGTAGGCAAACGCGCCCAGGCGTCTTCTACGCGACTCCACACAGAACCCGGAAACCAACACAGATCAGCTCACAACACAGCGTGCCACAATTCGGAATATGAAACTGTACTTTTAAATCAAACCGCAAGATTGTAAATTTGGTAAAGTACATTTATTTGACATCAAATGTTTAGAGAATATTCAGCGATTTGCATTTTTCTTTGCTCTCGATCCAAAATAGTTCGTCTTGAGGCAAGCGATGTTCGTGTGCAGTACACAGGGTGTTGGTTTACGATAAAATAAGCTCTTCGGTCGCACTGATAATCGCATGGCTGTTCCAACAACGAGGCACTAGGCCACCACAACGGTATGTATGTTGCATCTAGCCATTAGTACCGCGTAAGGGCATACTTGTACTTGGCGATCGTCCCATAAAATGGTCAGGGTGGTAACGTTGTTCACGCGGAGAAGCAACTGGCGGTTGTAAAAGCCATCCGCCGGTGTCTGGTACTCGTGACACATACAATAATGAAGGATGTACCTGTTTTAAAAACATAAAAAATTAAATTAGTCTCACCATCAGATCTTTATTAAAATTATTCATTTTATATATTAGGTCGGGAAATTATTTCATAGCTAGGACAGTGCAACTGGGTATTATACGTCATTTCCAGTAACCCACCCCCTCTCCTCTGCCTTTTTCAGAGCCGCCTGAGCGCCAGTGGACCACTTCGTCACTGATATGATATAATATGGCATTTGCAACGCGCCTATACACAAGTGTTTCAAGGTGTGGCGAGGCAGGGAGGGGGGGGGAATAAGGAGAAGACAGACAACGATCCTACTAGGCCAGGTGTCATTCAGATCGCGCAAGTGCAGGGGTAGGGGGAAGGTAAAAGTGCAAGGGGAAGGGGAGGGGGGAAGTGGAGTACAAGGTAAGTAGCATAAAATAATAAATACATAGGGCCAGCTGGTGGCGAGTGCAAGGTAAGTGCAGAACAAGTGCTGGGAAGGGGGGGCTGTAGGATACTGAGACAGTCCCCCAGTGCAGGGGTTGACAGGGAGGCAGTGCAGGTGGAGAGTGGAAGGGCCCAGGACCGAGGTCGCAGACAGTGGACCAGTTGTAGCAGGGGAGAGGGAGAGAGAAAGCAGAAGCAAAGAGGAAGGTTTTGAGGTGCTTCCGTAAAAGGAGATGGTTCTCCTCAAGATAGTGCGCGGTACAAAACAATATGCCACATAGAACGAACAAGTACAACTTAACCCGTCTTTAAAGCTACTCTATAGTAATTAAATTGCGGTATAAACTCATCTAAAGAGTTACTTACATTATATTTGCATTTTCCATTGTGTCTGTGCGTAGGGCAGCCCCGAAATACCACTCCTTCTATGCCGATGTTATTTCTTCTAATGAATGAACATTAAATGGCTTTCGTTTCTGAAATTATATTCATTATCGTTTCTTACGTTATTGCACCACACCCCCAAAAAGAAGTCTTTCGGGATGGTCCCGGCCTGTCAAGGTCAAATAACAATAGAACCTTATACTGAGTCGTGGGCCATTCCGGCACCCGAGCAAAAAATCAAAGCAGCTGACCTTCACTTTGAACGAGCACACATTCCTAGTTAGCTACATTCAGTGTAAGGCCATCTCACAGGACTTGAAATTTACACTCCATCTTTGCATTTTGTCTGCGTGCATTTGCAGCCCCAGAGAACCATAAATACGGAGACATTCTATATTTTTTAAAAAATGATTTATATTACTGTTTGGTTTAATTTAATGCGCAAATGAACAAGGTTGGATAGACACATTGCATGTACACTGAGCAATCACTTTTATTTACACAATACATAGCTACACATATTCAATGGGCCTGCGACATGAGGAGACTCCAGAGCAAAGTCACAGGTGACACCCGGGTGGTTCGCACTACTGCACGGTGAAGGGAGGGGCAAGGGTGGAGAGACACATTGCATGTACACTGAGCAATCACTTTTATTTACACATTACATAGATACACATATTCAATGGGCCTGCAACATGAGGAGACTCGAGAGAACAGACAATCAAATTACAATCATTTAAACCGTGATGTGTATTTCTCAATGAGCTCTGCTTTAGGTGGACATGGAACAGAGGCAATGTTGGGTGGCAATGCAGTTGTCCCCTGCACAGGTTCGTTCACAACTCCATGTATGTGCCTATCTAGGACATCAACAATAAGTCTCTCAATAAACTCATATTGCATATCCTCAAACACTGGTTTGATCACCCATTGTTTACTTCTTTTAGTGAAGGCCTTATTGTAGCAAAGCGTCCCTAAAGTTCCGGTCGTCCTACTTTGTTGACGGCCAACATTATGGTTATGTGCCAAGACCGCTAGAAGAGTCCGATTTATCATGCCCTCCATGCCAAAATGCAATCGTTTTGGCCTGTGCTTTAGGCACATATTGTGGAACACCTCCAAATCTCCTGTGTGGCAGAATTCCGTGAGTCCCCTCAAATCTCTTGTTATAGTTTTATCAAATACAATCTTTTCAATGGCTTTGTGAGAGGGTGATGAAGGAATCAACCACTTCTTCTTCCGTGGCTCCTCTGTGGACAAATGGCCATGTTCACAATTGTGGAAATGTTGGTTTGTGGTCCAGCGGTGAACGTTGCTACAGTGTAGCATTACTGACCGCCATTTTTCCAGTAGAATTTCCAACGACCCTCCACATGTTTTTGAGCTCCACCAAAGATGGTTGCTGATTGACTTGGACCACTGTGAAATACCTTGCATATCTTTTTTTTTACCTGCAGCCGACATTTTTTTATTGATTGTTTTTGCAAGATGCCATACGTCAAATTGGTGATTTATATTTTTGTACTCTTCTCTCATTGTCTTGGCAATTGAAACGTGTCTGTCCGTGGCTATCAGGTCAATCACCATTCCCCGCGATTGTAGTTCTTGCAATGATGCTACAAAGCCAACTTTCTCCATGGCCACTGAGGATGTACTTTGTGACACCTGCACGACCACCGAACTCACAATTTTCTTACTTTCCATGTCCTGAAAGTGGTAGGTGCAGTACTTGGCTGAAAATCCTGGGCTGTCGCACTGTCCATCACCGGCTAGCCAGAACCGTTTGCCCGCGAATGTACTATCAATAGACATTTTTTCCATTCTCCAAGCTTCGCTAATGGCTGGAAATAGATAATCGGTTTGGTATTTGTAGAACTGAGTTTTCGCAATGAAATGGATTCCCACAAACTGAAAGAAATACTCTAACTTTTCAAAACTTGAACCACTAAAAAGTGCGGCCGCTGCACAAAGTAGATTGCCTGCTGGCAGTTGCCCCAGCATGGGTTGTGCAGACCATGAGAAAGGATGATATTTTGTACAGGTGGCATGTATTTTGAGGTTAGTGCCTCGAATTGCACAAGTCACATTAATCAATGGCTCCCCACATACTTCCCCACCAACCGAATGCCCACATTTCATCCTAATAATAATATCAATCAAACAACTATCGAATACAATGAATTTGGCCTCTTTCCTTATACTGTCACTCTGCATCCCAGCTGGTTCGGCCTGTAACGTTAAGGACATGTCACTCACATGAAAGGTAGAATCTCTGATATCGTCTTCCGCTATGTTCAGTGATATTGATGGTGTTTCATTGTCGTCCACTTCATTCTCTTCCATTGCAACATCTGTTCCTTCTCCGGCGATGGGTGAATAAAACAATTTCTTCAACTTTCTCGCAGTCTTAGTTTTTGCGGGTGTGGATTCTGTGAATTGATCTCCGACTGCATCCGAACTACCAGGAGGACATTCACTATCAATGGCTGGTGGTGGTATAGCTCCGTTGTCAATCACTTCATATTCTTCCCATTGGCACGATGCATCTCCAGTCTCAAGTCCCTGCCAAAAGGTTTGACAAGCAACATCTCTCGTTCGCTTCACTGTCTGTGTAGATCTAGTTCGTACACCCACTCGCAACTAGAGGACAGATTGGAAAAGGGATGTTCAGTTTAAACACAACTTATAGTATTGAACTATTAACAGTGAAAAACAACATAATATAGTGACCAGGACACTAACCTTCCTTTGCTTTCTTTTCTTTGAAACTTTCTTGCCTCGAACTTCAACATCAGGACGCTGTTGCTCCGACTCGTGTGTGCATGTCTCCACTTCCTCTTGCGCTGCAACGACTATATTTTCATGATAAGCACATCCATCACGCACTGACGCTCCATCGACTCCCTGAAACATAGAACTTTCATTAGTATATATAATAATATTGAAAACACAAAATGTACTTGGGGACCAATACCCACGTACATCTCAATAGCAAAACACGAATGAACGCTTTGTGTAGAACATTCAAACGACAATTATTCACGCATTGTTGATCTAGTTAGATGGAACTGTCAAGATCCATACCTCGGGCTCCGCATAGACTTACATTGATGATATTATTGAAGATGACGCTTCAGCAACTCCCTGAAACACAGTAATTGCATTAGTATGGTTTTCTATTTTGTTAAAAAGAACATAAACTTTGTGCAGGCGTCAACGGCTCATCTAAATAGACCTGCACAAATGATCAGTTGTCTAAAATAAATAATGGATATCTGTCATGATCTCTGCTTCCAAAAGGTCAGGGTTTTCCCAACTCCCTTGGAAGCAGATCCATAACCCAGGTTCCGAGTGCCAACCTGTCCCAATTGGGACCTTTTGGACCCAGTCCTGGCGCCAGTGGCACCAGGCTCATAAATATGCCCAGTCCCAGTGCTGGAAGCGCCGGGCTCATAATGCTTGGGTGGACTTACCTTCAGCAGACCATGCTGCTTACTTGCCTGCCAGTTGAGCCTCTGATCCTCTTCTGTTTGGAACTACTTTTCCTGTTGGGTGGGGCTGGAGCCACTCCCTAGATTCAGAACACTGGAACTCTTCTGGAAGGCAGGAACTCTTTTCTTACCAGGAACTCTTTTCTTACTTGGGCGTGGCTGTGGAAGGAGACACCTAAGCACTACAGGAGGCTATTTAAACCACACCCGGTGGATGAATTTTGCTTTGCGTTATTATGCAACCTCTGCAGCAGAACGCTCATCGTGTCTTCTGCATCCGGTCCTGGGCCTAAGGAAAAAGGCTTACCATCCTGAATCCAGTCTTCAGCAACGCCTATAAAGACAAGAAAGAACAGGTTAGCATTCCGGCATCTGAAAGGCAAAGGCTTACCATCCTGAATCCAGTCTTCAGCAACACCTATAAAGACAAGAAAGAACAGGTTAGCATTCCGGCATCTGAAAGGCAAAGGCTTACCTACTCTTCGTGCGCTCCGGAGGTCTTCACACTGCATTCCGGCATCTGAAAGACAAAAGTTTACCAACTCTTCGCACGCTCCGGAGGCCTTCGGCGCTGCATCCCGCATCTGAAAGACAAAACAAGGTGCGTTTAAAGACATTGGGGAACTTTAATACTCACGTGCCATTACTCCTTTCCACATCTAATCCAGTGGGTATTCCGGCACCCTGCAGCCGCTCCGAACTCGTACCTGCAAAATAAAAAGACAGTTAGAGCGCATAGTGAAGCAGGCAACAAGCGCTTACTTACGTGCTTCCAGGCGCTTCTATTCATCACACGGGCTCCATCTTCAACTCACTTCAGCCCGTCATCCGCCATCGCCGGAACCCTGCAAAACAAGAGACATCATTACTAAAGACTTTAAAGACATTTGAATGACTCGAAACTTACCGTTCGTGCAGTAAACGACGGACAGCAGTCCTCTGAAGTCAAGAGGCCTGCGCTACCTATCCAGTGAAGAAACTGGTTACAGCACCCTGCCCTGAGGCAGATGGAGAGCTCGGCATTCACTTACCTAAAGTGAGAGCGTTAACCTTTGGGGGTCTACAGGAGAGGAGAAGAGGAAAGAGATAGGGACACCCCAATAACCCCAGTTCATTAACCCCATATTTTCTATCTGCAGACATCTTACTCTACACGTCAGGCATACAGTGCACAGAGGTCCAGCCCAAAGAGCCAACCGGGTGCTACACATCACCTTTGAAGATACGGTAGTCGCCCAGTCAAGACCGGCGCCTCTGCGAGAATCAGGTGAGCGTTACAGAACGCAAAGCCTACCGCAAAACTCTCGCCCAGGCGCTATGGAAACCTCGGATACTGACCCCCTAGCCCGGTTACTTGGGGAACTAAGGGCAGAAGTGCATGCAGCTCGTCAGGAAACGAATGCTCTAAGAAGGGAACTAATTATTTCCAAGGAGAGAACAGACAATCTTGCTAGACAAGTGCTACAGTCACAAGCCGGACAGACCCCGTTACCCGCATCAGGGGCAAATCTTCCTTCAACATCCTCTATGAATCCAGTGCAGATCAACCTACCTGGGAATGTACCTCTGGCTCCGCCCGAACGATTTTCTGGTGACCCAAAGAGGTTTGCAGTATTTATCAATCAGTGCCGGTTGCACTTCTTATGCCGGCCAGCAGCCTTTCCAACTGATCAAGCAAAAGTAGCTTTTGTACTTTCGTACCTTAGTGGCAATGCGGCAGACTGGTCGATCCCTCTAGTTAATCAAGATGATCCGGTTCTCCATGATTTTCAAGCCTTTCAGCTAAGTATGAAAAAACTGTTCGCAAGACATTCACTGGGGCAGGCCTTGGACAATGAGCTTCTTTCGTTGCGACAGGGTAATCAAGACCTTTTGGCTTATATTGCATCTTTCAATAGACTAATAGTGGAAACTCAATGGCCTGAGGACAAAAGGATTACGCTGTTTTATAGAGGTCTACGTGGAGAGCTCAAAGACGTTTTAGCCCAAGTAGTGAATCCCCCACAAGACTGTTCGGATTATATAGACTTGGTCGTTCAAATAGATCACAGGCTGCAGAACAGGAAGGCCGATCGTTCCAAGTTTGATGCTCGAGTATTTTCCAAACCGCCAACTCCTTCCAAAGGAGTAGACTCCGGGGAACCCATGCAAATAGGGGGTCTGAAAGGTCCTCTAACACAAAGGGAGCGGGAAAGGAGGAAACAGCTGCAATTATGCCTATATTGCGGAAACTCAGGGCACTTTCATCGAGACTGTCCGGTGAAACCTGCCAAGAAGGCAGTAGGAGCTGCAGTTACCAAAGTTACAAACTCTGAGCAGGGAAACGACCTCGCCCGACAAGAATAGAGGTCCTCTTGCCGAGCGTGAAAACCAGTTCCGTGACCTCGCATTTCGTGATACCTATGGTCCTCATTAGCCCTGATAATCCGGATCGATTACATGCAATTGAAGCTTACGTCGACAGCGGTGCCATCGGCAATTATGTGGATCATGAAATGGTTTTGAGGATGAATCTAACTCTTTGTCCCAAGGCTGTAAAGGACGTCATTACTACGGTGGATGGTACGGAGATAGCCTCCGGGCCAGTAACGCATACCACTCAAGAGGTGACGCTAGTAAGTCAAGATGGACACCATGAGAAGATCGTGTTCGATGTGATCAAGGCCCCTCAGTTTCAGATTATTCTAGGAATACCTTGGTTAGAGAAACACAATCCTCTGATCGATTGGCGAGCAAGAACGGTCCAGTTTCCAGAATGTGTCTCTACTTGTCACCCTCCACCTGGTGTTGCACTGGCCGCAATTTCTTCAGAGACTCCCCAGTTACCTCCCGAATACCTAGAATACCAAGATGTTTTCCGGAAGGATCAGGCTAACTCTCTACCTCCTCATAGGTCTTATGACTGCCAGATAGACCTGATACCTGGATCTACTCCTCCTTGTAGTAGAATTTATGCCCTCACCGAGCCTGAGAACCTTCAGCTTCGACAATACCTGGATCAATACCTGGCAAATGGGTTTATTCGTCCTTCCAAGTCCCCTGCTTCTTCAGCTTTGTTCTTCGTTCCAAAAAAGGAAGGAGACCTTAGAACTTGTATCGATTATCGCTCCCTGAACCAGATCACCGTTAAGAATAGATATCCGTTACCTTTGATCCCTGAACTCCTGGACCAAGTCAGAAAAGCATGCATATATACAAAGCTGGATCTTAGAGGAGCTTACCACTTGGTACGAGTAAAAGAGGGCGATGAATGGAGGACGGCCTTCCGCACCAAGTATGGGCTATTTGAATATCAGGTCATGCCCTTCGGACTTTGCAATGCCCCGGCCGCCTTTCAATATTTTATGAACGATGTCCTCAGAGAGCTCATAGATGTATGTGTTGTTGTTTACATTGACGACATCCTCGTTTATTCTTCATCGGAATCTGAACATCGGAAACACGTGAAAATGGTCCTCGAAAGATTGCGTCAACACAAACTTTTCGCTAAGTTGGAAAAATGTGTTTTCAACGTGACTGAAGTTGAATTCTTGGGATTCATATTATCACCTGGCGGAGTTTTGAATGGTCTACCGAGGCGGAACAAGCTTTCCAGGATTTGAAGACTAAATTTATCTCTGCACCAATCTTAAAACACCCTCGCCCCGAACTCCCCTACATCGTGGAAACTGATGCTTCAAGCCTTGCCATGGGGGCAGTTCTATCACAAAAGGACCCGGTAACCAATCAGTTGCATCCCGTGGCATTTTGGTCCCGCAAATTCTCGCCTCCTGAAATCAATTACACGATTACTGACAAGGAACTTCTGGCTATCAAGTCTGCCTTTAAGGCTTGGCGGCATTATCTGCTGGGGGCCCGACACACTGTTACTGTGATTACGGATCACCGAAACCTGCAATATTTGAAGACCGCAAAAGCCCAATCCTCTAGACAACTCCGTTGGGCATTATTCTTTGCCGAGTTTGACTTCATAATTACCTATCGACCTGGTACAAAGAACAGTAAAGCCGATGCCCTTTCTCGGATGGGAGTGGAAGAACACTTGGTCAACCCTAAACCTGTACCAATCATTCCCGAACAAAGAATTCTGGGTGTAATCGCCACAGAATCCATAGAGGAAGTTAAGGATAAAGCCAGGCAACTTGTAACTCCAGCAGACATACAGAATTGGCATCTGCAGGGAAAGGACTTTGCAGTAAAGGACAACTTATTGTATTTCCAAGAACCATTATACCTACCCAGCACAGATTTACAGAAAAAAGTAATCTCTTGTTATCACGACTCTTTAATGGAAGGTCATCCCGGTATAGCCAAGACCTCAGAAAAGATCAAGCGCTACTTCTGGTGGCCGTCTTGGAAAAAAGATATCAGAGACTTTATAATGTCCTGTGGAGTATGCGCCCAAAACAAGAGTCAAAAGGAAAGACCAGCAGGCCTCTTACGCCCTATTGACATCCCACCTCGCCCTTGGCATACGCTTTCTATGGACTTCATCACCGATCTACCTCCATGCTCCGGATACAATACGATTCTAGTAATCGTGGACTTATTCTCCAAGATGGCGCATTTCATTCCGCTCAAAGGCTTGCCAACAGCAGCAACTCTGGCCCGAGAATTTCTCGAAAACATCGTCCGACTGCACGGTTTTCCTTCGGTTCTAATTTCGGATCGAGGTAGTCAATTTATTTCTCATTTTTGGCGAAGTTGCTGTCGGTCGGCTCAAATTGATGTGAGACTATCGACCAGTCACCACCCTCAGACCGACGGACAAACCGAGAGGACCAATCAAACTCTGGAACAGTATTTACGCTGCATGCTGCAACAAACTGAAAAAACTTGGAAAGATATCCTTTGGATAGCCGAGTATGCCTACAATAACTCTGTCCATTCGGGAACTGGGAAAACCCCGTTTTTTCTTTTGTACGGCAGTCACCCTCGAACCTCGGAGTTGGATCCCCTCCAAGATCTTGAAACACCAGCAGTAGACTACCTGCATTCTACAATCACCCAAGCCTTTAAGGAAGCTGTTTCTCACCTTCAAAGGGCTAAAGAACAATACAAGAAAGGAGCAGATCAACATCGGAAGGAAGCCCCTCACTATCAAGTAGGGGATCAAGTCTGGTTATCCACCAAATATCTATCTCTAAAAGGGCCACGCACATTCAACCCAAGATACCTTGGTCCCTATTCCATCACTACCATAGTAAACCCAGTAGCGGTCAAGTTGGACTTGCCCCTGCACATGAAGATACATCCGGTCTTCCACGTCTCTCTATTAAAACCCGTGCAACCTCAAACCCGACTAACCAAATCTCCAAAACCTATCCTAGTGGATGGAGAACTCGAGTTTGAAGTCAAAAGCATTCTGGACTCCAAGATCTCCAAATCTAAACTATTCTACCTAATTGACTGGAAAGGCTACGGCCCCCAAGAGAGATCCTGGGAACCTGCTGAATATGTCCACGCTCCTCGCCTAATCAAAAGATTTCACCGAACATTTCCTGACAAGCCAAAACCCCCGGAGAAGCCCGGTTTGGGAGGGGCCTTGAGGGGGGGTACTGTCATGATCTCTGCTTCCAAAAGGTCAGGGTTTTCCCAACTCCCTTGGAAGCAGATCCATAACCCAGGTTCCGAGTGCCAACCTGTCCCAATTGGGACCTTTTGGACCCAGTCCTGGCGCCAGTGGCACCAGGCTCATAAATATGCCCAGTCCCAGCGCTGGAAGCGCCGGGCTCATAATGCTTGGGTGGACTTACCTTCAGCAGACCATGCTGCTTACTTGCCTGCCAGTTGAGCCTCTGATCCTCTTCTGTTTGGAACTACTTTTCCTGTTGGGTGGGGCTGGAGCCACTCCCTAGATTCAGAACACTGGAACTCTTCTGGAAGGCAGGAACTCTTTTCTTACCAGGAACTCTTTTCTTACTTGGGCGTGGCTGTGGAAGGAGACACCTAAGCACTACAGGAGGCTATTTAAACCACACCCGGTGGATGAATCTTGCTTTGCGTTATTCTGCAACCTCTGCAGCAGAACGCTCATCGTGTCTTCTGCATCCGGTCCTGGGCCTAAGGAAAAAGGCTTACCATCCTGAATCCAGTCTTCAGCAACACCTATAAAGACAAGAAAGAACAGGTTAGCATTCCGGCATCTGAAAGGCAAAGGCTTACCATCCTGAATCCAGTCTTCAGCAACACCTATAAAGACAAGAAAGAACAGGTTAGCATTCCGGCATCTGAAAGGCAAAGGCTTACCTACTCTTCGTGCGCTCCGGAGGTCTTCACACTGCATTCCGGCATCTGAAAGACAAAAGTTTACCAACTCTTCGCACGCTCCGGAGGCCTTCGGCGCTGCATCCCGCATCTGAAAGACAAAACAAGGTGCGTTTAAAGACATTGGGGAACTTTAATACTCACGTGCCATTACTCCTTTCCACATCTAATCCAGTGGGTATTCCGGCACCCTGCAGCCGCTCCGAACTCGTACCTGCAAAATAAAAAGACAGTTAGAGCGCATAGTGAAGCAGGCAACAAGCGCTTACTTACGTGCTTCCAGGCGCTTCTATTCATCACACGGGCTCCATCTTCAACTCACTTCAGCCCGTCATCCGCCATCGCCGGAACCCTGCAAAACAAGAGACATCATTACTAAAGACTTTAAAGACATTTGAATGACTCGAAACTTACCGTTCGTGCAGTAAACGACGGACAGCAGTCCTCTGAAGTCAAGAGGCCTGCGCTACCTATCCAGTGAAGAAACTGGTTACAGCAACCTGCCCTGAGGCAGATGGAGAGCTCGGCATTCACTTACCTAAGGTGAGAGCGTTAACCTTTGGGGGTCTACAGGAGAGGAGAAGAGGAAAGAGATAGGGACACCCCAATAACCCCAGTTCATTAACCCCATATTTTCTATCTGCAGACATCTTACTCTACACGTCAGGCATACAGTGCACAGAGGTCCAGCCCAAAGAGCCAACCGGGTGCTACACATCACCTTTGAAGATACGGTAGTCGCCCAGTCAAGACCGGCGCCTCTGTGAGAATCAGGTGAGCGTTACAATATCTAAATATGATTCGATTTGCTCGATCGTTGGAAGTGTCACCACCCAGAGATCTGCATCAACTACTAGGGGTGATGTTCTTGTAGAAGAAGCTCCGTCATCTCCCTGAAACATAGTACTTGCGTTAATAAAGAAGGAAGTATAGCGGATGTAATCACGTCATATGATCTCGCTTGATCGAACTGTCAGTATCCATACCTCGAAATGCCTAAGAACATCAAGGGACGCTGTAACTGCGGTGCACACTTCTGCAAGCTGTTGCGCCGACCCGTAACTGCATGCTCCCCCTTCTTCTTGGACTAATGCTCCATCGACTCCCTGAAACATAGGACTTTCATTAGTAATGAACACAATATTGAAAAAAGAAGACACATAGGAGGGCGACGACAGAAGGACATATCAATGGCTAAAAACGAAAGAAACATTGTGTGTAACAATCACGCTACAAGAATGCAAGATCTGATGATCTCCATCGATGGAACTGTCCGGAAACGTACCTCGAGCATCTGAGTGACATCAACGGTTGTCGTCAATGCATTGGACTCCTCAGCATCTCCCTGAAAGACAGTACTTGCATTATTTTGGATAACAATAATTATAACTGAAAACAAAGACTAGAGGACGAGTACTAGGGTGTACCATTAGGTAAAATAATTACACGATAAATTAAAACTATTGATTTACATGCCTAAAACAAGTCAGTGGCAGAATAGCTAAGTAAGATTACCCGATAGGCGCTTGAAGTGGCTGATGACTGCAATAACGACACGGATGGAGAATCTTCCGCCTTCATATTGAGTGGATACATAAATGGGGAAATTATTGTTAGCTAATGCTACACACTACCGCAAGGCCGAGAGCTAAATCCGTAAACTTGACTCACCAGTGGAGGGATGTGGACGAATAGAGTGGGAATAGCGGTTGAGAGCAATTTTCGCTTCGCTCGCGGTGTGTTCTTCTTTATTAGCAATGATGTGGAGTACATGTCTGAGCTAAAGTGCCTGCTGCAGATGCGGTATCGATCACCCCTCTTGTCCGCAAAGACTTCTAGGACTCTATTTTCAAGCTCAGACGGTGGATATCTGCAATATCGGACCCATTCTCTTATCTGATCTATTGTCTTAGGGAAAACATGCATTATAGTACCTTCAGATTTTTTATGGGTCTTCGAAGGGCAACCGCCAATGGAACAGGCAGGCATTGTGGAAAGTTCTGAAAAGTAAAGATCAACAATTCTCTATGAATACCAATGTGTTAAAAAATTAAATGACACATAAAAGGTTCAATGCAAGGTTCGTTTTGGTTCTTGGAACTATACACGTTATTCACATGCGGATAAGTATTTGAATAACTTTAAAAAAATAGAAAAATAATTTGACTAAACTCAGAACATGTGACTAGTTCCTTGCATGTACTGTCTTGAACGAAAAGAAAACATGGATGCAATTTGATGACTACTAGCAAAGCAAATAGATATAAATTAAAAAATTGGACGCAAAATGATTATGGTACATGGCCTTACCTTGACGAACAAACAGTTAGATGCAGGGATCAGAGTCGTTTCTTGTCGTAGAACAGGGAGCAGTTCACAGGTTGCAAACTGACGAGTTTGCTCGAAGTGGTCACGGAAGTTCACAGAGACGAAGAGCAGATAACCAGCACCTTCACGGGTTGACTAGCAAAGCGCAAAGAAGTTCTCATTAGAAATATGAAGTGGGTTATAAAGAATTCGAAACAGGGGTGTGTTTGTGAATGAATGACGTGTATATGTCGTGGCATTATGCGGTTTGCAGGGGGGCGTCCAGCGTGAGGGGGGATGCTTGGCAGGAGACACGGGGTCTGGAGGTAGACATGGGAACAACAACCCATGCTCTATAGACCACTTTGAAGTGTACATGGTCTTTGGCACCTCTTGGCCTTTATCGCTCCCTGACAACTCCACTTGCCAGCACAAGTACCCCGGTGCGAACTGCCTTTGATAGGGCGGGGGGTGGATTGGGGCGGTGGTCGTGCAGACAAGACACAGGAAGACTCGTGAATGGAGACACACTTATGTGGATTGCAGGGGGGCGTCCAGCGTGAGGGGGGATGCTTGGCAGGAGACACGGGGTCTGGAGGTAGACATGGGAACAACAACCCATGCTCTATAGACCACTTTGAAGTGTACATGGTCTTTGGCACCTCTTGGCCTTTATCGCTCCCTGACAGCTCCACTTGCCAGCGCAAGTACCCCGGTGCGAACTGCCTTTGATAGGGCGGGGGGTGGATTGGGGCGGTGGTCGTGCAGACAAGACTCGTTTGCCGCAGGGCCTCACCAAGGAGAGGCCATCTAACTGCATGTAAGAGGCAGGCTGCAGGATCTAGTACATGGAAGTTAGTCAGCAGCAGGCTGGCCTGTGGTGGCAAGGCGGCACGGGCCAGAGGGGGTCATCTCTGTACCCGGTGCCCAAAAGGATGATTTATTATGATCAACCATATTGATTATTTACCTATAACCATGTTTTGTATCAATAAAATCCAACGGCCTTTTATTGCCAACGCTTGAACAAAGTGGTGTGGTAAGTATTTTTGGGGGAGGAGGCAAGGCCGGGAGGCTTGATGCCAACCCGCAAAATAACATATGTATGTCTGCTGCATATGGGTTCAACGGTTATGTGGATTGAAGGTGGGCGGCCAGCGTGAGGGAGGATGCTGGCCGGAGACATGTGGTGTGACAAGACAAGGCACAGGAAGACTATTCAATGGAGACACACTAGATTCATTTAAAAAATCAAAACAACCATTGTTAAAATATATGTTGGGTTTTATTTTAGATCTTAATTTCAATTGAACATAAATAATAAACATTACACATTGTAAAGTTCCGGTTGCAGCACATCCAGGGAAAATCCGCGGTATTGTCCACTGTCGCTGGGGAAATGTTGTCTAATGGCAAGTACCGCACAGGCAGGTATTACTCTCCGAATGCGGTGTCCGAGCCTCCCGTGAAGCCACCAAGTGAAGCAACGATAGGCCACCAGCCTGTACCACCTGTGAAAAAGAAAGATGCAAACTGTATTAAAATGACAAAACTTTCTTATCAATGTCGATTCAGGTAAAAAATGTCATTCTGCTTTGAAAAAAATTCTATCTAGAAAATGCACAATATGGAACCAATTTACATGCGTTCGAATGATATGTAGATGTAATTTTATATGTGGGAGACGACCATGAAATAGTAGTGGCATCACTGACATCACAACCAGAGTATACTTACTCGTTACTCGGATTACGCGGACGAACAGTGCCGCGAAGTTCGTGCATAAGCACCATCATCATCCTCAACACGGTCCGTGAGAGGCAGGCTTCCCTGAACTCTGGCAGCTCGGTGATGCATTGCGGACTTGGCTCGCCTTCCGAAATGTAGGCCAAGCACCCGGAATTTTCACGGCAGCAGCAGTTCTCCTCCTCAGTTGGCATTAGCTCGCACCGATTGCACGTGCACCAGGTGGAGACGCCGTCCATGCGACATGGTCCAGGCTCTTCATCCGTTGACTGGTCCTCCCAACTGCCGTCCGAATCCCCATCGTTTTCGCGTGCTTGCCTTTCCAGTAGTTCCTCCTCGGTGTACTCGGGCTCGTACATATACGGCATTATTGTAGCCATTGTGTGGTAAAGAAAGTAAAATAATTTACAGAGATGGTACAGGTGTTCACAAGGCCTAGAAGCGGTGAAGGTAGCTGACCAGAGCACAGAAACGAGTCACAGAATACTCAAAGTAACACAGAGAGAGTAATGGAATCGAAAATCTGCTGCTGTGTGTTATTGAGGAAAGAGGCGTCCTGCCCTTTCCATGGCGACACTTCATTAGCTGAGGCGCAGCGATTGTTGACACGAAACGTGCTTTGGCGTTGGGAAATGGGCGGTACGCGTCTGCTGATGTCAGGCTCAGGGGCGGGGGATTTGATTTAGTGCCGCAAACGCAGGAGAGCCAGGTCGATGGGGGGAAATGATAGGATTATCACAAAATGGCGGCTGATTTCGAGTGCGTTAATGGACGAAAAGTCGGGTAAGGTCCATAGGAAAGTTTACTACGATCTACCGATTTATGCTTAAAAACACATGGCCGAACCGTAGGGACAATAAAAAAAAAGTCCCGGAACTATCCTTTAATCCTGACTGCAAGCCCTACCCCAGCGCTTGAAGCTCGCCTTCACACCTCATCAGATGATGGGACCCCAAGCGGTTTTCAAGTGGTAATGATATCATATTTTGGGTGCACCAGTGCCATGGAAGTGGTTTAAAGTGGAATTGATCTATAGCTTGAAAAAGAAGCAGCATGAAAGAAATTGTGCTATTTTAAACTGTTATTTTGGACATTTCCTTTGATCGCAGGTCACCTGCCAGCTCCACCCCCTCTAAACCCCGCCTCCTCAGACACCACCCACCCTCAAAACCCCGTCCCCAGCCAGGGCCTTGTGGGATCCCCCACCAGATTTTTTCCATTTCTACCACTGTTGGTGGGGATAATATTTCCTGATACCGTATGCAGGAGATAAGTTGGGGAAGAACAAATGGAAAGAGGAAGCGAGTTTCAATGCAGAGGAGCAAGGAGAGAAAAGGAGCAAAAGCGTGGGAAAAACATACTGGGGGAACCCTCTCATCCTTGGAGGGATGGGGCTGATGGGTGTGGTCCCAGGCCCAGTCAAACAATACAGTATTTCTCTATAGAACCCAATCCTTGTAATTTGCATAAAAGCAAAGGGCATTTTGGGAAATATAAGTATGTCCCGAAAAATGTGAAACAAGTCTTATTGTGATTCAGTAAGAAACACTTTTGAGCGAATACTATACGTTGGGCTCTTCAGTTTTAATTGGTCACACTACCCACCCTAAAAAAATAAAAAAATAAAGAAATCTACATTGCCGGACATATATACCAGTAGGGACAGCTAAAAGAAGTACGTGATGCTTTGATTGTTTCCGTATTCCGTTGCCCATGCCGAGTCTACTGAAAGTGTCTGTTTAAATGTGGATTGCTTGTGCATGTGATCTCGGCTTAAGGACAGATCTCGGTGGGCGTATCCTGTTCTGAAGCCAAGTTGTCGCACGCACAAGCAACTCACGCTACAGTGAGCAGACTACTTTCAGAAGACAGGTAGTGCTGCAGAGTCTTATCAAAGATGCATGGGTGTATTTGTTGTGGGCAAGTCCCTGGGTATGGGAACAGGCAGCAGTGTCTAGCCCATTTCCTACGCTGCCCATGACACGAACATTTGCGTCTTTAGGCAGGTCAAGCCCTTTCTGATTCTCACCGGAAAGGTGCTCTAGCAGAGTCTTAAACACTGTTTTGCTTAACAGGAGTCCAAATGAAACACCGAACACATGTCTGTAGCCTCTGGCACTCCAGATGTTTTGGACTGACTTTCACGATCACTCCCCTTTGACTACCCAAGTCAAAAAGGAAGATCTTCCTGGAATCATTCTTGAGTCATCCGGTGACTCCATCCTAGAGTCACCCATGGCTAGTTCAGGGAGATCATCTGAAACCATCCTTAAGTATGTGTATAGGCTGAAATATTCAAATGAGATGACCAGTGATGCTCTTGTATTACTCCAGGATGACCCCCATGACAACTTCAGGATGGTGCGGATTACTCCAGGATGACTTCAGGGATGGGTGGGGATTACTCCAGGATGACCCTGTGACAACTTTAGGATGGGTTTGAAATTGTGAACGATTATTGCAGACAACTTCAGGAGGATGTTGCTTTCCAACGATTTAGGAAAAGGGTTTTGATTCCTTGTGTGTAAGATGGGAGGTATTACTATAGGGTTAAACTTATGGATAGTGTACTGGAAAACATGGAATTTGCAACCGTTACCTGCCATCTTTGCTAGAGCATTCGAATGTCATTAACTAAGGTTTGCTGATTTAGTATACAAAACTACAAATCCACCCCACGTCACAAACCAACCTCTAAACTACCTCATTTCATATCTCACCTCTAGCTACCCTGGCATCACACCCAATAAACTCCCACAATTACAAATCACTGCACTAAAATAAACACTTTCAGTGACCTAAACAGAAGGTCTACCTGCATGACAAGACTGTCGATCACTTCACCCAATATCACTGAGCAGCGAGCAATTAGTTTGATCATTCACCACACCCAAGAAAACATTAGCTGACCCCCAATAGCACAAAAACATGTACCATTTACAAGTTGACACCAACCTGCAAATTCACCAGTTCAACTATAATAGTTCTACACACAAGACACTTGCATCTTCAGTTTTATAGAGAAGCATGTGAGCTACAATTACATTGTAGATTAGTAGCAGTGGCTGACGGAGCAACCAAACTCGGTTGTGGGTATGTTCCAATTCCATTGTTTTTTTTTAAACCGTAATCTGAAAGATTGCACAGCTGTGTGTTAACGTGTAGGTGTCACTTCATGGTCCAAACAGGCATGACCATCATACTGTAACAAGAACACACTGTTAAGAAGACGTGGTGATAGAGTTGAGCTTATCAAATTAGATCTGTCCGACAAAACATTTATAGCAGACAATTGACGGGTTACTTTACTTTATAGTCCAATATTTTGCAGTTGTTGCACAGCTACATCTCTGGGAGCTGCAACATTACACATACATCTGCCGATTTAATGTTGTCTGTCAATTGTCCAGGTGAAGTATAGGCAGGTTCTGAGGAAGGAATGAAGAACACTAGCCATCCCTGCCAAAAAGGTTTTCAAGCTTTTGTGAACAGCCATTAATACATTTTGGAATAGCCAGTTTTCACCCATCAGCTTTTACAATATAACTCTCTTGTTTTTTTCACTGCATCTTCTTTTTCCAGATTCCACCAGTAGCTGCCTTCTCTCCTCTACCTTTCTTTTTAATGCCTCAATTATCGCTTTTCGTTATTTCATCAAATGTTTCCTGTGTCTTAATACTGTTTCTTGGCTGCGGGTATGAAAAAGGCAAGTTGAAACTTCATAATGTGACTACCAATACAACAAACATTTTGCCTGAGCTGTACACTGCGGTGACTCCCCTTAAGCGTGACCCTATCTGCCCCCTTGGAGTTTTGCTTATTCTTGCTCTCCTTGGCGCTTTCCCTCCCTCCCCATGCAGCTACCCACAACTCAGTGTAGCTGCACACATAACAATGTGTATGGGTACATACCGTTGGGAGTGCGCCGTGACCACTATAATTTATAAGTAGTGGCAAGCTTCATCACCAGTTCCACAAGGTCTATGCATAAAGACCTTGAATGAATAGGACAGAAAACGGATTGGTATTTGCAAATTGCGCTCTACCTTGGACATCCTAGATTAGTTCCCCAACACGAGGACTACATTTTCAGGATTGCATCTAAGGTGTAAAAAAAAATTTCAAAAATCAAAAAAGATAATTTAGGAATTTCGATTTGGGGAACCAATCCACGATGTCCAAGCACCACTAAAGACTTTTAGCACAACGCGCCAGCCTTTGACAGGTCTCTCGGGACTCAACCCTGTAATCATCAAGTACTATCAGAAAATTGTTTCAAGATATTTTCACAATCAACTTCCAAACCTGGTCACCATACCAAGTGTTCAATTTCAAGGCCTTGAAGAAGGTTAAGGTCAAAACATGTGTCGGCTAACTTTATGGGAATAAATTCACCTACACGTGAATACCCCGATGATATTGTTTTCCTTTCATTCTAAAAGACTGTATACCTAACTTTACGGAGGTAGAGTGCGATTCGCCAATAGCAATCCATTGTTTGTCCTAGCTGCACACATACTCTGACCTGGACTACGGTCCCCGAGGGCGTTCAATCCATAGCGCTTTGTCAATAACATAAGAGAAATCAGTAGACCATCTATAGTTACTCTAGAGGAAAGAGATGCTGTAAATGAGGTGGGCATTGTGTAGCATTCATCTGTATGTGTGAAAAAGGGGAACGACTCCACATAGGGACGTCAGATGTACCCTCCTCCCCCAAAATTCAAATAGGTGAACAAAAAAAACACATTGCTTACCTAACTAGAAAAGCATGACTCATTGAAATCCTTTTCTTCACATATTTCTCTTCTACTTTCATCAATACCCTCTATCAGCAATTTCCAATTAATTTCACCAGGAATTGCAAAGGCTCAAATTCCCCACCCTTTCAAATGCACAGAGAATTGTCTGAATCAAAGAGTGCCATGATGATTTGAGTTATTGTCTAAAAGAAGAAATAAAATATGTAAATTTAGCATGTGCCAAGTATTTGTGAACCAGGTCTGTACCCAAAACCATTAATTTATAGTGGGCTTGCTATGGATGTTCCTGCCTGATGTGTCCCGATTTATGAGTGAAGCGTCTCTTGGTGCTTGATTAACTTCCACCAAGACTTCCTCCCATTGTGGCTTTAACTAGTTGCATCTGTTCGCAAATCTAGAGGTGTGTGTTCTGGAGAGGCAATATGTTCTTAACTGCAGAGCTCTTGTACCTAAAATGCTGCAGTCATTGTGTGTGTGTCCTTTAAAAGACAAACACATGTTTCAGTTTCTTAAATGTAAATATCAACCATAGAGAGCCCCACCTTGCAGACCGCAACATGTACAGAAAATAGGAGGGTATGCAGTGACAGAACCCATGACCAAAGTGATCTTTACTGGGGGAACAAAAAGTAAATTTTACACCTTAGCAGGAAGGCCTTTGCTAATATGAGCCAGGCACTATCCTCCAGAAAGGTCAAAAGTCCCCCACCCCTCCAAGCATCGCTAATGTGCAATAAATGATGCACTACAGCTGAACTAGTGCAGTGCTCATAGCAGTGGAAAAATCCTGCAAAACAAGTAAACCAAGCCATGGGTAAACTTTACAGAGGCATGGTTTCTCACACATGCACCATGGCTGGATACATGTAGATAACCTATTACGTAGAGGGTTGGGTGCACCTATCTGAGGAAAGCATGGACTATTTATGTGGAACATGGTGGGGGCATTGGAGCAGCAACAGCATTAAAGCCAGATAGGGGCAGCCAGTAGGAGCATATATCCCCTACTTGGCAACGGTTTGAAAGCAATCAGCCTAATCCGTATAACAGTCATTGTGTGGAACTGGGAAGGAGTCGCCCCACCCACGAAAAGGCGGCGTCTGTATGCTGAACACCTAGGGTGTCTTATGGCAGATGCCTTCAAACTGGCGGGCCCAAAGGATGCCAGTTGGTTGGGGGCTTGAAGGATTATGGTGACTTTTAATAGAAAATATAAGAATTTATGGCGGGGGGCCGAAATTATTTTACTCAAGGGGGTGCTCTGCATAAAAAGGCTTTAAGACCACTGCCTTAATGGAATAAAGTGACCCCCCACTTTCAAATAGCAAAGCAATTCACAGCACTCCTTTCACACCCAGGTCAGAAAATTCCTGCTACCGCGCCAGTCCTGATACACAAGGCTGCTGAAAAATCCAGACAAGCAAGAAAATAGCTCAACATCCTCTAACAAGAATGAACTGGTCCCATCATCACATACAAAGAAAAACCATAAAAAAGCATTCACCCCAGATCATCATAAACAATGATCAAAAAAGATATTTTCAAAATTAATGACAGGGATCACTATCCCTAGCAAGCATTCATTTACAGGCAAACTATCTTCAATTTACTGCTGAGGTCAAGTGGTTGGAAAAAAAAAAAAGCATTGAAGGGGCAATAAAATCCCTCCGGAAACCTCCTCAACCTATATAGAGAATGTGACATAAGTATAACTAGAACATGCAGTAATCCAGAGTCCCTGAAACTTACATTTGTATATATTAAATCATGTAGCAATTTCCCCTAAGTGTTGAGCAAACTAAACATAGATGAGTAGAGCATGAGTCATGAGGGGAATTAGAACACGGTCCCCTGCGCATAAAGGCTGGCACAACGAGCCCTACTGTGAACCGCAAAGGCAATGGAAAACGGGGTTGAACAAGCCATCTATGTGCACTTTAAAATAAATGGCGTAAAAAGCTCTGCCTCGCGGGTATAGCATCTGTAACTTCCAGCAGTGAAAAAATAATATTCAAAAGCATTACAATATAAAATGTGTCTTTGAATGCCAGACAGTTTGCTTTTTATGGGGGGCAGCTTTACAGAACCTCTTTAGGGGTGCTTTGACCTTGAACTTCACAGAGTACCTGCCCTGTACACTTTTCACATTACACAAATCTCAACAATGTTCCCCAATTTGAAACAGGGGGAGGGGAGGGGACGTGGGGAGCGTTGAAACCCTCCTTTAATGCAAATTCAGTTGCTGGACAATTATTTTTTTTTGTTGTTGGTGTTTAATGGCCTAGGTGAAAGCAATGATTAGGTTGGAAGCATTGCTAAGAGAAATAAATAGATGGGGGGCATCTGTCCACTGTTGGTTGGAGGAGTCTTTTTCTCTCCCTTCTTCATGAGAGCTTGGATGGCCAGTATCTGCAACCATTCTCTGTGCGCCGAAGCACAACAGGAAATCTAAGCCCAAAGCACCATGTACCACCAGAAGGAGGAACACATGAATCAAAGAACTCATTGATCAGGGCGTTTCAACCATCCCCAGCCTGAGACTACACCTGGCGGTGTGTGCAGCACACCCTGTACCAAACAGCGGCTCAAACAGTATGCCACACACTTCAAAACGTAGCCAGCCTTCATTCTAGCCAAACAAAACGCTATCACTCGGCACCCTGCTTCAGAATTAAGCAATATTAAAGATGATGCGAAAGTCACACATGCTTCGCACAAGCCACACATCAACAATCCCCACACAAGGGAAATATATGACAGCGGGTGTCTGTGCACTGGCATGCAGCCGTCTGGGCAACCTCTTGAAAATTACAAGCATTGTGCCCTCTATATACAAGAGACACATTCTCACAGGGGCTATGCGACACTCAGCCCTCTAGATAAGCTGCGTATTGTGCCTTTTTACGCGTGCAATTATGGCCAATACAGAGGATTTCATTTCCTACTGCGTACCATGTACGCTTTATTTATTCATTAAAAAACATACTTTTCACCATTAGATGGTACTGTAGTGTTTCTTTTGTCATCAGCAGCATAGCAAGCTGCATCCAAATATTTTAGTTGGTTTCTGCTTCTCAAGTCAAGTGTCACAGTTCCTTCTACCCTGCCGCACTCCACGCACAGGAGCTCTCTGCATGTGACAGCTGCACTCACTATGCCTCAGCCTGCCCTGCTCTGTAGAGAGGAGCTCCCTGCAATATGCCCTGCATACAGCCCATGGGCAGGAGCACCTTGCACTATGTAGCGCCTACGCCCCACGGATAGACGCTCTTGCATTAGACTGCTCTCCACGGGCCTGAGCATTGTGCATTAGACTGCTCCGTCAGACTGTTCTGCTCTATAAACAGGAACGCTTGCATTAGACCTCTCTGTGTGCCTGAGCGTTGTGCATTAGACTGCCTTGGTCTGTAGACAGGAGCTCTCTCAACTATCTAGTGCGTACAACCCACGGACAGGAGCTTATACATTAGATTGCTCTTTGTGGGCCTGAGCTTTGTGCATTAGACTGCTCCATTAAACTGCATCCCTCTAGAGACAGAAACTCTCTGCACCATGTAGTGCCTACATCCCATTGAACAGGAACTACTGCGTTAGACTCGTTTAGTCCTGAGCTTTGTGCATTCAACTTCCCTGCTCTAAAGCAGGTTCTCCCTGCATTATATAGCGCCTACACCTCATGGGCTGGAGCTCTTGCACTAGGCTTCTCTATATGGGCCTGAGCTTTGGCATTAGACCGTTCTGTTCTATAGACAGGAGCTCTCTTCACTAGACTGCCCCTGCTCTGTACCCAGGGGCTCTCTCCATTAGACTGCACATTATACAGGCATCAACCCACACCCACAATTCTTTTCAAATGCAACACATCCAAACGTCCCTCGTGCCAAATCGACAGCACCAGAAAGGCTTCTGCGCCAAAAGGGGTGCGCCGAACTGGCTGCTGCACCAAATCGGTTGTAGCAAACTGGCCTGCGCACAAAAAGGGGTGTACCGTAGCAAGCAAGCAACACAATAAAGCATGCACCCTTACCTACCCTAAGTAATGTCTTTCGCATTGTATGTAACCCTTCGTCTCGGACTAATTTACGCTTTTTTTCTGTCCCCTTCATACTTGGCTTCCTATCCACCCCACCACAACCTTGCAACCATTGAAGTTATTAGCGCCTCCGAAATGTTGTTGTTCTATTTCAGTTTCATTCAAAAGACTTCACTCTGGACAACGTCCACATGCTGGCACTGCCCATCCGTTCCCACCCACCCGTTTCTCACAGAGACAAACTGGAAATGTACTTGAAAGAAATAGTTGACATTTCCTAAATTTGCAGCTTGACTTGAAAATCAAACTTCGTAGACTTCTTAGAACACGTTTACTATCCTTTATGTTTGTGTTAGATGGCTACGCTTCCTCAAATGGATTTTATGATTTGGTGGTAGGGTGACAACATTTTCAAGATATAAAACCCAGGGCAGGCCACCAACATAAAAGTAGCACTGCAAGTTGACAGTGGCTGTCATGACAGAACTTTATCAGTTGGGTGAGGAATACAACACATTCCGCTGGATGTAAATTCTGCTGATTTGTTGTGACAAGCATGTTAAAAACAAAGGAACTTTTGATTTGATTGCTATAAAACCAATTCTTAAGCAGCCTCTGTGGCACAATCAGTTAATTCATGTGACAGGTGTTCGAGCTCACAATGGGACGTAAGAGACCTAGTTTAAGTGTTCATTTTAATGTAAAACTAGCAAGCTATTCTAATGTTTATTTAATTTTGAACTCTTATGTGGACTTGTTGGTAAATGAGCATTGTGCATCGAGATGTGAAGATTTACTCTTCCAGCAGTGACAGCTGGGATGCTGCCAGTGGTCATCCCCACCAAAACCAGTATAGGTCTATTAAACAATAATGAAAACGAGCTTGTGGGGCAGATTGTCCAATTCCGGGACGTCTGGTCACCCTACTTGAGGGTGGGCACACCACAGCTGTATATGTGTTGGATACGTTTTACTCTCTTGCAGAGGAGGACACTCATTTTTACTCTTTTGAAATTGCATTTACTCTCTAATCTGAAAAAGCATGTGTAAAATACTCCCACCTCAAAATCTTATCTGGAGCACTGGCGACACTGCAATGTTCTTAAGCAGACAACAAGAGTCAAATCTTGAGTATCGCTGGGTCCGTGCAACTCTTTCCTTCCCAGTAAAGCACCAGAATGATTTTGCTTCTACCCACTGAAGGTGCGGTCATGTGTACGAGTTGTATATGCACCGTACCGGACACATAGCAACATCGCACACAAGGGCACAGCAAGCACGTGGATACTGGACCACTTTAAAGCAACCGGGGATTTTGCAAAGGTTTGTTTAGTACATTAAGCTTCTGCCGTTTAAGCCCACACATGCACTGTCCCCTAGGGACCAGGGAGGATAAGTGCTCATCCAAACTAGCAATCAAAATGTATGTTAACATATAGTGGTGCCAGCAAGATAACAATTAGGTTTCTTGCCTTTTTAAAAAAAAAAAACATTTTCTTGATAACAAGATAGTAACTCTACAGGCAGTGGTCTTGTGGTCTTCAAACTTATTTGACCCCCAAGCCCTCCCTAAGAAAAAGGTACCTGGACTCCATGTTCATCTGATGTAGAATGGTGCCAAATGGAGGTGTGGTGCCAAACAACATTCTTTCAAAATCATTGCTTGCAATAACTCAAATTAATTAGAGGGCAAATATTTGCAAACACAGCATTCTGAATTTTTTGCTACAGGGGACGTGACTAAAAGTAGGATTGGATATTTATTTCAAAGAGTAACTTAGGACATACTTAAGTACAAAAACTTGATTACTATCAATGCAGTCACTTGCAAGTTGGACAGTGGCATACTGGAGAGCTAGTGTGAAGGGTGGGCCTCCCTTTCAGCAGCCAGCCATCAGTATTGGGTTCAATTTTGCAATAACCCTGTGGTTGGCTTTCTTTCAGCTTTGACCGATATTTAGTCTTATGGGCTGCAAAAGTTGAAAATCCAATCTTGCAAAGGAACGAGGTGCTGAAAGGTAACAGTACATTGACTGCATTCGGATAAAAGGAGGAAACTGCATTTTGCCAAAATCCACCAAGGACAATTTTTTTCATTGACTCCCCAGTAGGCGGACACTTTGAAGTTCCATTAGTTCCTCCTGGGTGTGTATTGGGAGGCGGACGGGCCCCTACGTCCGATAGGAAAGGCTGAACCAATCAGTCATTGATGCTACAATTGTCCTCTGGAAAGTACTTTTGATAGTGGTTCTGAGATGGTATCCCATTAGTTCAGCAACACATGAAAAGATCATACTCCAACTCCTCAAGAGCATCTGCTAATAATGAAACGTGTCGGAATGCAGACATTAACCCTCCTCCTCCAAAGCTCCAACTTCTTCTTAAATGCTGACATTTTTGCATTCATAGCCAATGATGTGGTTTCTTTTCTGTGCCTTGCAGGGAGAGGTTTAGAAAATGTAGCTTTTCAAAGAGGTCACCATAGTAAGCTAACAGTACAAGCCAGTGTGAATCACACAGAGGCTCTTCTTTCGTCTGGTCTAAACCCAGGAGAAAGCGTCTCACTTTGTTCCAGAGTTCCTAAACACAATATAAAACCTTTCCCCCTGGAGAGCAACCTGACCTCCGTGTGAAACAAAGCATCATGTTCAGCTCCCATTTCTGCACATAATGTGGCAAACAGATGGGCTCTTGTGTGGTGCATCTTAATAAAATGCACAATCTTTACAAAAAAAAAAAAACAGCACCTCTAAGAGTCCATACCCCATATTGCGCACAGGCAAAGCTTCCCGGGGATCACACAGTGTGTGTGTCCACAATATATGTGAAGCTACAATCAATACTTTTGCTTTTAACCCAGTTCTAGCACCAGACATTGAAGGAGCACCATCCAAGCAAATACCAACACACGCCTCCCGCTTTAGGCAGTGGGAAGTTAGGAAGTAGTTAACAATGTCAATGACTATAGATGCAGTTGCTATGCCCTCAATTGGTTTACAAAATATTTCTCCAATATTTCAAGCACGATATCAATTCTGTACTGATAGAAGAGGACAGGTCAGTGATGTGGCGGAAAATTGTGGTGTCAGACAAAGATACTTTTGCATTTCTCTGCTGCCCCGTCACTAAGCAATACCCGGTTGAAAGTGGGAATTGTTGGCAGAATTACTCTCAGCATCTGCAGAGGGCTTTTTCCCCCCAGATAATGTGGTAAGAAGCTTCCAAAGCATTTGCAGGTACTGAGGCCACATTTTAACAGTGTCTTTTGCTTGTGTATGCCTTGTAGCTGCCGTACAAACAAATCCATGGTCTTTTTTGCTAAGGTTTTGTTTCCAAATGTGCCTCAAGTGTGGCTTCAGGCTTGCTAATGTAGCGCCACAAACCACACACTGCAGATTAACGTGTCAGCAACTGTGATCCATGTGAACCCAAAACGCAAAAGAGACATATTTCCATGTTTTTGCATTTCTCGTGTCCGTTTCCACCTCTCCTTCCGCTTTTCGTTTGAGATTCCTACCATCTTTGGGCACTAGGAAACTATCCAGTTCTATGTGTTATTTCTGCATTTTAAAGCCTGAACACAAAAAAGACTGTTTTTTTCCCGGCCGTTTTTGTATTGACTTTAAAGTGCAGAATTCACATACTGCCCCCCTTCTTCCCCACCGGCTCATTAACCCGTCAATCAGGGGGGGACCCCTGAACCCTCAATTTCCCTCCCCCAACACACGCATTTTACCCACATGTGCACACACAGTCCAAAACACACCTCTGCCTCCTGTGACAACTCTGCTGGGTCTCACAGCGCCTGTCGGCCCCTGCACGCACTCATGTGTGACAGGGGTTTGACAAGTTTGATTGTTCGATTTAGAAAGACCGCTCTGAGCGGTCACAGAGCGGTCTTTCTAAATCGACCCCCCCCCCCCAAATCGGTACAGTGAAAAAGATATTTTCTTCACTTAGTACCAATGATCCATCTAAAAAAGGAGCCTGACTCTGAAAACATTGCAAACCCCCACCTTAATTTGTCACGTTATTTTTTAAAAACCATTTAAAGTTTTCAAAAATTAAAAACACTTTAAAAGATTTAAATTAACAAAACACCACATAAGATTTAAAACTAACCACGTGAAAAGGCTGGGGGAGTGAAAAACAACGCCATGTGAACAGCTTGGGGAAAAAACAAACTCAGCAATAATGGGTCAGAAATGCTGCTTGGATTTAAAAACACCACATTGATACAAGTCTCAGAAGACTCCCTGTTCAGATCGTGAAGTTCTAGCTTGAATTTTTTGTTGAAGTGTGGTCCTGGACTAGGCCACAGGGTGGTGAAAACCACACCTAGATGCACATTGCACAGGGCCGATATAAACCTTCAGCACTTCTACGCAACCAATATTACATAGGGAGAAGAAATCCTTACTTGCCTGCGTGACTGAGTGAAGTGCTTCATTGGATTCTGCTTGCTGGGACACAGGTGGTTAGGTTGACACACATACGCGTGGAGCGATGCTGCTGCAATGAAAACAGTCAAGGATACATGGGTCTACCTGAGACTTCAAAAATTAGCAGGGGTTAAAACCAGCTCTTGGGTGTTATGCATCAACTAGTAAGCAGGACGTAACGCTAGGAGAGAGTACACAGTGCATTGTAAATGCAACTCCCACATGAGATTTGAACTTTCAGTACCCCCCCAAACTGGACATGAGAAAGGAACAGCCTCAAAAATAGGTTTGAAATCCCCGATTGTGACTCCTACTATACCTTTAAAATTACCCCACCATCACCCACAGCAAAATACACTTGTTTTAAAAGAAGACATTCTTACCGTTGGAAACTCCTAATACAGATGTCAGGATTTTTTATGGTGCCATTGCTGCTCGGGACTTTGCTGTCCAAGATGGGATGATTAAGCCAATTTGTGTTCCTGCAATTGAAAAAGTACAATAAAAAAAAAATAGTATAAACGCACACAAAAGGGACCTAGGGTGCATGGTCCAACCGGGAAATCTCCAAAATGTCCCTATAGTCAAGTCCACCCCAGCTGGTAGAGAGAGCAGTCAAAAGCACATACCTGAAAACGTGACTCATACTCAGTCACAGAGACAAAACAAAATAATAGAGCGAGCGAGAGAAAGAACATCAGCTTGTTATAGGTTACCCTTAACAGTTGTGAAGTCCAGCCTGCTAGCATTAAAATCATTAATCTACATATCTTACATAGAACACGACACAGTAGTTCTTAACTCACCGAGCCAACATTTGGAAACATAGAGTAATAGCCATGTAGCTTATACTGCAGTTAGGTGACAGCGCTGACATAGCAGCAGACTGCTGCGGCTGCTATGCCAGACACGAGGGCCCCTGGCTTCTCTGCAACATATGGTGCCAAATGCAGGCGAAGGCCTGGCACCCACAGCAGGATGATATGCATGAATTCCACTTTAAATCACTTCTATGGCAGCGGTACGACCAATGTACTGTTGGTAATGCAGTGATTTTAGTATATGATGGGATGCATAGACTTGCTCTATAGTAGATGGCTCCCAGGGTAGCTCAGCAGGTTGACAGCCCATTGCTGAGACTTTGTTTAAGGTTGAATTTAACCAAAACAATAAAAACAAAAAAAATATGCAAAACTTGTTATCGATGGGGGGTTTACAATTACATATAAAAAAAAGGAAGTGCTATAAAATGTGTTTGGCCAAGGGATGGGTTGGGGTATTTCTCCCTCCGTTTGGCACCCATGAACGCAGTTTAATTTCCTAATAACTGTTGTCAGCACAATGGAAGCATTTATTTGTAAACATAACATCTTTATGAATATAACCTGTGATAAAACACAAAGCAAGGGGCACACAAATTGTATTGGTGTGGTGCTCAGAGAAACAAAAAAAAAACCTACATCTCAAAGAAAACTAGTGAACGCAAGTTTCAGCAGCGTTTTTGATTTGGAAATTACTTTTTTCCTTTGAATGTGTAAAATACACATTTGAACAATAATGTGTCCAGCATGTAGAATGCCTGCTTTCAACAGTGACCACACCCCTCCCCGCCACAGTGATGTTCATGGCCCATTAATTTCCGTGGTGTCCCTTTCAGGACAGAAAAAACAAAACGGGATGAGCAAACAGGGCCAGGAAATACGCAAGTGACGGCTGGGGAAAGGAGCTCTGCTTAGATTAGGTCACCAAGCCCCCAGCTTCCCTCTGCAAAGCTGGGGGCTTGATAAAGCCTGGTCATGGCTGAGGCAGGCCAGGTCCCGAGATCCGGCCAGCGCTGTCCCATGGACCAGAGGGGTGACGAGGCAGAAGGACAGCCAAAGCAGGGGGGGACCGGTGTTGTACGATATCTGGCTACCCCATCGCAGATTGCTGGAGAGCCCAGCAATCTGCTGTGGGGGAGCTGGATATCGTACAACACTGGCAATGCGTGCTTCTGTCGCCGCTCACCTCTTCTTCCCCCATGGCCAAGCAAGGTGGGGGCACAGAGGGAGAGGGCTCCAGGGGGAACCAGCATTGCAGTGATCCAGCCCCCCTGCTCACCTTTCCCCATGCGTTAGTCTTTGTATGTCGAAAGGGGGAGAGGCAAGCATTTATTTCCTGCGCCCTCATCACGTTGCACTGACTGAGCATGTATTTTCTCTTTTCACGCTCTCCTGGATCACACGCCCCACAGATTGAAGACGTCTGCCTACAGTATGGCTATTTTTTAGGGCTAAATACTCATGGTTATCTTGCTGGCAAGACTACATAGGAGTTTGCATTTTCACTGTATACTAGCAAAGCAACATGTAGGCACCTAGTCAGTGAGACAACGCAGGTAAATCAAGGAAGTTGCAAGGAAATGAAGGAAATCGGTCCTAGAGGTCTGGCAGCACTGAGCGGTAACGTCAGGCACATCTCCCTGCAATGTTCATAACCCCTCACCTCTTAAAGGCAGTAAAGTTACAGAAATCATACCAAGGGAACTACATGCCGTCGTAGTAAGCTCATTGCTGTTATAACAGTGAAAGCCGTGTTGTGCAGATAACGGCAGCACTGGTCATTGGGCCGGCTCTCGTCGAATCCGAGACCCAGCACCAGATGTGTAGCCGGATTGCGGGATCCGGCCTGAGTCAGCCGCCGCAAACCCCAAACCCATGCTCTGGGTTAGTTTGGGAAAAAAAAGAAAGCGCCCGCAGAGGCACAGAGTGGGGGGGCGGAGCAGCTCATTGCCGCCATGAGCTCTCCGATGGCTCTGCCCCCCTTCGTGTACACAGCAGGACTTTGATACAGGTCACAGCTGCAGGAAAAGCAAACTAACTTCCTCTGGTGACCCCGTGCAGGGTGCACAGGGCCACCATAGGAAGTTAAAGTCCTCAGCCACGACCCAGTTTATTTATGCAATGTTTGTCGCATACACGGACCCGGATTATTCATTTATTTATGTAATGTTTGTCGGATACTTGTATCTGACAAACATTGCATAAAAAATTAAATATACAGGTAGCGTCAAACATTGCATGAATAAATAAATACCCCTATTAAAATTGAAACTATCCCACACGATGCAGCCACCCAACTGCTTGCAGAGGGGAGCTGCAGGAGCTTTGCCGGGTGTGGTTCAAGTAAAAGGAAACGTTGCTTATGGTGAACAGAAATCAGCAGGTTTTAAGAATGAAGTTGCAGGACAATCTGTCGGTTTAAACCAGGATTTCCCCACAGATTATCTGCTCTTTCACCATTAGCTAGAGTAATTGCTCTTTTTAATGATTCTTTAAGTCTTCTTAAAATAATCCTCTGTATGAGCTCAGATCACAGTGTAGACTAACATTGCTGTTGGTAGTTTAGGTGCACAGATGGATGGTACGGTTTGCTCCCTTGTACAAGTGCAGGTCGGACTGGGCCATAAAATTGTCTTGGGCACCAATGAAAAAGTTGCCCATAGTTGTAAACGGCAATTCATTCCTTTTTGGACAATGTTTGAATAATACCCAAGGGGGGTGTTTTTTCTTATAAAATGGAATGCAAATTGTGCATTTTAAAGGATATTTACTCAGCAACACTGGTCAAAACTATTATCTGCATAGTGAAGTAACTCATTACCAGTGCCTTGGAAGTGGTTTAAAGTGGAATTGATATATAGTTTGGAAAAGAAGCAGCATGAAAGAAATTTCAGCGTTTTAAACTATTATTTTGGACATTTCCTTTGATCGGAGGTCAACTGCCAGCTCCACCTGCCCAAACCCCGCCTCTTTGGGCACCGCCCCTTCAACTCCGCCCCCACCTGTCCCTTGTGGGACCCCCCACCAAATGTTTTCCATTTCCACCACTGGATAAGGGTGAAGATGACGGCAGCCGAATCTGCCCTGAAATTCCCTCGGCCCGAGGATGGGAATACCAGCCAAGAAGACACAGAAAGATCTGCTGTTGGTGCAACTAAAATCAAAATAGGAAAAACAAACCCATCAGTGTTTTGTTCTCCCCCGTTCCCCTCCCTTGCCGTGCTGTGAAACACCTGTGTATGAGCTCGATGTAAATAAAAATATCCTTATCATTAAATATACCTGGCACTTCTCCGAGATGAATACGCGCACTATAAATACGTAATAAAGAATAAAAATGGCAGTCGGAAGCGGCTGTGTGTTCTCGTGTTCTGTGAGACACTCTACAGTGCGGCTTGACTCGTCGTTTCCCTGCTCCTAGGTCCTTTCCTCTAGTGTGTATGAGGAACGAGAACGAGGGACGAGAAGTGAGATACTGTGGAACTCAAGAGCTGTAAAATCGAAAGAAAGCCTTGGCACCTTTTTTTTTTTTTTTTAGGCCTTTAAAGTCCCTTGAGGAGTGCTGGGCAGAGACTGCTGCCAGGCCTTGCCCTGCCTAGCCAGCTGAGCAGAGAAATCCTGCATACGCTCCGTATGGGGCTGTAAGGCTGCAAGGCTGTTTGCTGCTGAGGCAGCGACCAATGCGGTGAGGAGGGTGCCCAAGAGAAAGTTTGGTGCACTAAGGGGTCTGCTGCTGTGCTTCTGTCGCCAAGTTGCTCACGTGGCCCAAACCCTGAAGTAGATGCAGACGTAGCTTGGATATGTCAGCATAATCACATGTGTTTTCCTCATTTGACTTGTTGTATCCAGTGATTATCAGCGCTTATTACTGATAGGCATTTTGGTTGGGCACGGTGAAGTCTGGATTATCACAGTAACCTAAACTCTAAAGAGACCTGACATTCAGGAGTTGGACGCAGGTTGATTTTTATCCAATCTGTTCGAGCTTTCTCGCCACACTCGCATACCATCTCCCTCATCCATCGTAGTGCTGCTGTGCCGCCTGGCCTCCTGCTGTGCTCCTCACAGCGCCAGCCCCCTGCAGAGACTGCTGCGAGTCCCTATCATCTTGCCCAGCTGTGGCAACAAACCCTGAGGCAACTCTGAGCCCCTCGCCAAGCGTTGTGTTTGGGAGACTGTGGGGGCTCGCCCCTTTGATCCTAAACAACGCGTGACTCCCACTCCAATCATCTTTAGTGCTTGTGTGCCTTGCTGAGCCTGACTTTACCACTACCTCTGAGCACTGCGCAAGAGTGACCCATGTGTTTAGCTTTGCGTCCAGGAGACTGCAGGGGCTTGCCCCTTTGACCCTGACCGACGCGTGACTCATACCCCCCCACCCCCCACTTCTTACTTGCTTAAGACTATCTTTCAACTTGTGCTACACATACTGAATTCGCATATAATCAAAGATCCCTAATTGAGAACGCTAGTCGGAAACCAGCTTGGCCAGGGAAACTCTGAGGTTCTCCCGCCCCCCCTGAGCCCGTACGTCGTAACTCTCTGAACTGTTCTATATCCCGACAGAATACATTGGCGAAACTTCATTGAAATATTGTCTCTGAAAGTAATTACCAAGATGACATCTTGGATAAACTCGTCCTTTACTGGGCAAGAATTCACTCCTACAAACAAACCCAGTCCTAGAACCAGACAACGAGGGAAACGCGATAAAAAAAACCTCCCAATTGTGTCTGATTCCTCTTTTCAATCTACGATAGAGCAAGCTCCTTCCAAGTTCTCTTGCAAAAAGGAAGATCTGCAAGTGAACATCCAACAGCCTACACAACAGCTGCCCATAATAGACGAGATGACTACTCCCACTTCAAAAATACTAACTCCACCGAGACCGGATCTCACTCAAGAAACGGAAGATATTACTTCTCACCTTCTCCAAATCGACGGCCCTGAACCTTTGAACAGTGAACTCGAGGTCTCTGAAGCAGTGAGACAGAAGATCTCCCCGCATGGAAATGATGATCTGAACCGAGTTGCTCCCCCTCTGCTCAGTGCCATAAACTCTGTAGACTCTCAGAGGAACTCTGTGAATCTTACCACTGCTGATTCCCCCCCTCTCCGAATGCCGACGCCACAACAACAGATGAGACATAAAAATATGAGGAGATTCGGCAATAGAGCTGCCGTCCAAGACTTCACAAGGCACTCAACAGACAGAGCAGGCTACAGAATCTAACCCAGCCCTTTTATCTAAGACAATAACCGTCAAAGCTCTAAAAGACAAAAAAATTGAAGGCTACAAGAGCCAACGCTTGGAACAGTCTAAAAAAGAAAAAGCCAAATAAGCCAAACTGAGATGGCTCAAGTCCTACTCTATGAGAAGCCCTCAAAAAACCACGAAGCCAAGCGGTGTATATCAATCCAACACTAGGGCGGCGCGACTATCTCTAGATATCACTGAAATTGAGTCACTCATGAGCAATATTGAAAAAAGGAAGGAAATATTTGGAGACTTACACTTCAATCGATTAAATGACCTTCCATCTACATTGACGCCGGCCCTAAGAATTCCCCATCCCCTTGCCAAGTATCCATCAAATAAAGCCTTGAATGAACAGTCATCATTTAAACCCAGGGAGCCAACAATAAAGAAATTCAAGTTTGAGCATGAAGAAGACGACCCCTCTTGCTCCACTCACCCTGAGAGTAACAAGAGAAAGACAGTCTCCTCGAACCATACAGAGGATCAACTTACAATCAATAAATGTCAATGCGAAACCCCTGATGAACAACACCAACAAAGGATCCCAACCACCATGGTCAAGCTCCAAAATATACTCCTAGCAATTACCACGCAAACCATGATCCCGTTCTGTAAGTTATATGAAGCTGCCAACGAAAATATCAAAGACCAAGCAACTCTTTTGGCATTAATCCATACCAAACAGATGTATTTTGAGACCTTCCTTGCCACAATAGAAAATCGTTTGGGTCGTTAAGCAGAGCTCTCCCATCAACGGCAAATGAGATTGTTTGACATGGCAGTAGCAGACAGGGCAGAAAAAGCCCGCCTCACTTCAACAATGATGTCTTTGATGAAGGCACATCCCCTGCCATTAGCCAAGCCCCACATGACATCACCAGCGAAGCTGAAGGACTATGAAATGCCTTCTACTGCGACTAGACCACAGAACCCTAATACTATTACTGCCCCCTTGCCTGATCAACCACAATCTCCCAGTGTGTCATCCGCAGAAACATACCCATTACGAAACCTACTGATATTTTCCACATTTTATCAAATAACAAAACACACAACGAAATGCCACTTGCCAAACAGTTCTCTAAACCTAAAAACAAAAGAAAAACGGGCACTAAACAAATGGGAGCTCGAGCCTTTCTAATAAATCTAAATATGACAATACGTCCTGACACAAATAAGCCCTCCAAACCCCCTAGCACAACCGGGAAAAAAAGATAGAGAACCGAAAATAGTGTCTAGTACCACGCATTTCCATCCACCATGCCCGACCCAAAGCTGTTCAAAATTGCCAGAACTTCAAAAGAAGATCTCCCCAATCTTACAATACACATGTATCCCCCAGAGACCCCTGAGAATCCACCTCCCAATGAAGAAGTACTGATAATACTGGATGAATGTTTTGATCCACCGGAGGGGTCCAACAGGCCAAACCTTTCCTGTGAAAGTATCTCAGACTCGCCTTCCTTTTACTCAGGCGACATCACAACAATGTCAGACGCACCGTCAAACTATTCCAGCGACACAATAAGAAAGTTAGAAAATTCTGAAAGGACTTCAGAAAACAAGATCACAATCACAGATCCACCAACTCACCCGCTATCCGGCGGAAAACACCGGCGAGAGGGCGACACACAGAAGCCTTATATTTCTGATGTATACAGATTACCTCAGTTTGTGGACCCATGGCAGAAAAAACAGATCTACACCCTCCAGGACAGAAGAGATCCTGTCACTCTCAACAGGACTAACCTTCTAAGATTGTTACATGCAATACCGCAATTGAAATCAATACAATCGCAAGAAATCAAGACGGTACTCTTTCTGGACGATAAATCGCTAGACAAGATTCAGATCGAACTATACACGAAAGATACAATGAATCGAATTACACAGATGACTGCACCGTTACCATCACTGGGCTTTGCATGCTCACCTACATTAGGGAAAACAGAAGATCCTCAGGATTTGAAGTTGCCAGCTATGTTACCTGCAGCGGCTCTTGACGATCGCAGACGGACAGAACATGATAGATTGCTGAGAACAATGAACAACAGGAACTCTTTAGATAGAGACCGAGTAACCTCTAGACCGAATGTTCATCGTTCTGACAGCCAGATATACTCTGAGTCACCTTTTTGGCGAGAGTATGAAGATGATTTTCTATCCCAACTTAACGAGCCGGTATACCACTCATAACCATCAGCCTCATTAAGGACCCATAGTTGGATACTGTGCTCATGGAACACGAGAGGCCACTCCCATCTGTTTGACTCACCAGCTCCTAAACCTGAATCCTGTCAAGTTTTATGCCTCCAAGAGACATGGCTCACCAAACCGCAGACCTGCGACGGGTTCATAACTGTGCTCAACCCTGCCCTGCAAAGCTCCTGGGGTTGTGCGTCCTCTGGTCTACTGGCGCTGATTAAAATCACCCCAACATGGAACCTTCTTGAAACAGAAAATATCAACCCATGGACACAACTCAGATTGATCAAGATTTGTAAACCTACCAAAATGGCTCATCAAATCCAACTGAACAGCCCGATTCCCAGATTGATTGCAATCATAAATGTGTATTGGAATCCAGCGGCAATAAATGATAACTTCCTGGACGGTGTTTTTCTGACCATTGATAGACTTAGTGTGAAAATTCCTAACATCGATTTCATCATCTGTGGGGACCTTAACATCCATCTCTATGCTTCCAACGGTCTCCACAGACCACCTGATTATCTGACAATCAGAGCTCTCCGCTGGTCTAAAGAAACAACCATGAGAAACTTTATTCTAACAAGCCACCCCTGTGATGAACACAAATCGCTGATTCCCACCTGGTTTTGTAGAAACACAACGGCAATCATCAATTATAATTATTTATTTCCATCATTGAACAACCTGATACTCGAATATAAAATCCTCCCCGCTATCAAGAGCGATCATTCTATGCTTGTGCTGCGTGGTGCTGGAATGTGCGAGCAGAACACGATAATTCCAGCTCCACCGCTGGAATTTACAGGAACAACTACCACTCAGACTCAACCTAAAACATCAAGCCTTCCTGCCGCAGATATTCTCCCAAACAAACATTCCAGACGAAGAAAAGATAAACTACGACTGGATATTGATCCCTTTCCAGATCACTGGCACCACAGCAGAAAAGTCGGCCCATCTGCATTACTATAATCCAGAGCTGGCAAATGCAAAGAAAACTCTTCAGCAAAGCCTCCGAAATTGGAGGAAGAATTTCACCCCTGAAAATCTGCAAAAGATGAAAAAAGCAAAACAAGCTTTCAGAAATTGCAAATAAATCCATGCGATGACTCTGCAACAAACAGATGCCGAAACTATGCTTTCAAGGCTCAAAAATAAGAACTTGAGGAATTTGTGGCATCTGCTAAACCACAACGCCAGAACAATTGATGGTTTCCAATGTCTCGGAACAAAAATGGATTTCACATTTCTTTAACCTGTACAAATCCCGCTGCCCAGAAGAAAACTCATCAGAAACATCGATCTCAAATCAATGGACCATTCTTTGGGACAAATATCTTTTCTTGGAGATGATTAAAAAATTAAATGCCTCTCGAGCTCCTGCCCTGACGGCCTGTCCAACGCCATCATGAAACAGGCTCCGGAGACTTGGGCAAACTTAATGGACCTTATTCTGACTCTAATCAACAAACTAAAATCGATTCCTGCTACTTGGACTAGAGCAGTGCTGATCCCGATCTACAAGCAAGGAGATAGAGACGATCCAGCCAATTTTAGACCTATTGCTCTCCTAGATCCCTTGCGCAAATTGTTTGCGACATACCTTCTTCAAAAACGGACTGCTTGGGCCAAAGAAACAAATTGCTTCGATACCCGACAAACAGACTTCACGCCAAATGTGGGCACAAATGTGAACCTCCTGATACTTAATCTAATAAAGCACGATGCCCTAAGAAACAACTCGGTGTGCAGTCATTTTTTCGAAAACAGAGGGCCTCATTACACGGTAGGCGTGAGCCATGGCGCTATTAGCGCCATGGCTCATGCCGGTAAAATACCGGCACCGCCTTGGGGGAAAGGGGATTTACCGCCCCATTCCAAGGTTGGAGGGGCGGTAAATCCCCCTTCCGCCATTGCCCTTCCCCATTCCCATTTCTGCCCCATAGGGCTCTATGGGGAAGGCGCTAATTACGGCACCGCAATTTTGCGGTGCCGTAATTAGCTCCGAGGTCCCTTAGCGGGTTGGATTTTAACGCCTGTAAAAAGCAGGCGTTAAATCCCCCAACCCGCAAAGGGACCTCGTAGTAAGGCAGTAGGGATTTACCGGTACCGGTATTTTACCGGTACCGGTAAATCCCTACCGCCATCCGTGTAATGAGGCCCATAATGTCGAAAGACAATAATGTCGAAAAAAAAATATCGAAAAAAAAAAGTAAAATTCTATTTTTTTATTATATATTTATTTTGGGGTCCGGGAATAAAAAAAAAGGGGGTAAAATAAAGAAAAAATAGAAAAAAGGAGGTTTGGGGGGAACCCCCCATTTCGACAAAAAAACGTATTGAAAAAGAAATTCGACTTTTTAATTCGCCATTTTTTTTTCGAAAAAATGACTTTCGACATTTTTGTTTTTGAAAAAATGACTAGGAACCAAACAACTCCCAAGTATATGCCGCTTTGATAGATCTCCATGTGGCATTTGATGCCATAAATAGGAACAAACTTTGGCAAAAACTTGCAAAATGGAAATATCCCCTGGAGATCAGCGAACCCATCAAGCTGCTCTACTCCAACATCTCTGTCAAGATTACATTAACAAAAGAAGGAATCACCACAGATAAAATAAGAACAGTTAACGGCCTAAAACGGGGACGCCCCCTCGCTGCAACCTTGTATAACCTCTACACTCACTACCTCACCTATATCAAACACGATGCACTTAATTTGCCAAAAATCAATTCCCGTCCGATTGCATACCTCATGTATGCAGACGACATTGTATTACTGGATAAAACTCCCATCAGGTCTTCAAGAAAACTTGTGTATGACAGAGACATACATGAGTGTCAATGATTGCCAGATCAATGTAAAAAAAAACAAAATCATGACGCTAACCAAGCATCAAAGTACAAATACCCGACTCATACTCACGAACTTCAGCCTTGAGGATCAATTACTTGAAGTAGTCACAACTTTCAAATACCTTGGTGTACTAATTAATCAGCAGAAAGCTGAAACAGCTTGGGTGACTTCGCTGGAAGGCAAGATTCTAAGGCTAGCCAGACAAGGAGTGATGCTACATATGGAAAATTCTCTTTAAAACCTATCCTGGCGTTCTATCGTCAAAAGGTTATCCCCATCATCACTCACGGGAGCGATGCGATGATCACAGCAACCCAGATAAACTGGCAAACTATTGAAACTGCCTTCTGGCAGAAGATTCTGAATCTCCCAAAAAGATATCCCATGGTCAGAATACGGTTTGAAGTGGCACTACAATCTCTTTCCTCAATTGTATTGTGGAAGCAGATGGACTTCCTGCGCAAGCTGATGAACACATTTCCAATACCTGCAATTCAAATTTTATGAGAGCCCCCGTACGCCATGAATAACACTCTGCTGAAAATGTGGAAAGTCGCCATATTCCAACAAATGGCAAATGAAGACATCACTATAGAAATGCTCACCAACCGCCCTCAACGCGGTAAGGTAAAAATACAGCAAAACAATTGGGCTAAACATCAGAAGAAAAACAAAGATACTCCATGAACCTACAATGCTCACTTGACATTCGAACAATTCATGAACTCCCGCAATATTTGGTACTTTTCCCAGACCCAATCATTCGTACTGCCTTCATGAAAATCTGTCTAAACATTTTTCCAACTAGAGAGAGTAGCAAATATTAGACAAATACTCACGACGGAACAATTTTGTCGATTCTGTATGGATAAAAAAAACACCTGAAACATCTTATCATGATCTGCCCTGCCCTCAATGACAATAGACTCCTATTTGGAGATCTATTCAAGATGTCTGATCAACAAGAAGGAGGAGACTCTAGATGGCTGAAGATCTTAAGAGGCCAGGACAAGAAATTGATACACACAGTCGTCCAATTTCTTGCGGACATTCTGGACTATTCAAAAGATCCAAACCCCATAAATGTTGGATTGTAGAAAATTGCCTTTTTTTCAATGTTACTATGTTTGCGAAACTGTTAAGAATGAGACATATATTCTTTATGAAATCAAATGAACAGTTTGTTTAAACTAAATCATTTTAAATAAAAAAATATTTTTAAAAATATATACCTGCCCATGTACGGCGTGGAGCGCTCCTGCCTCCAGGATCCTCTTCCTAAGCACGTAGACGTCCCATGTGAAAACGTCACGATGATGTAACAGATACACGTCAAAATAAGCCGTAAAGGCATTTCATAAAGTATCGGCAAACTTTAAAACAAACACACAATGCTAGCGGGTCCCATAGGGACTTTAAATGTGTGATTGATAATGAAAGCAATACAAGGCCTCCGTTTAGCCTTCTCTTCCACACATTGCAAAGGGGTAAATGAACAACCCACTCCCCGGGGAATGCCAAATCGCCCCCCCCCCCACCACCCCCTGCAGGAGAAATAAATAACTCAACAGTTATGCTGGAAATTGGTACCCCTATGCGTCTGCCTGCATAAGACACATATCCCCATCTGCTGCACATACGAAATCCAACGGGGAGGATAACTGTTGGCTGTACTGTTCACTGGTACACTGGAAGTCCCATTGGGACGGGAGAAACGCACTGTGCCCAGCCCCACTCTATAAAACACACGTCGCACATCTGCATGAGAAAACCCCAAAACAAACTCAATCCACCTTTACTTTAAGTAAATCTCAACCCCCAAAATACACAATACCCCTCCCCAATATTGCCTCACCCCTGTGATGCACGTTACATATCCCAAAAATACACGGAAATAACGAAAACAAAACTGAATCCGCCTGTACTTAAAGTAAATCTCACCCCTGATGCACATTATAAACCACCAAAATACACAGAAATACCCCCTCCCCAATATTGACAATCAACAGGAGATAATTTTAAGACTTACCAGAAACCAAATAACAATCAACTATACGAAATGGGTAGAGACTAGTTCCCATCCGAGAAAAGGACCATAGCAATGGCCCGCCCCCTCTTCTTCACGTGACCTCTGATATCATCTGTGTGATTTCCGCAGCAGTGAAGCGCTTCCGGAACACGTTCAGTGAGCGGGCCGGTGCTGAGCGGGCATTCTGAACGCTCTGCCTGCCGGTGCAAGTGCAATGGGACCCTGCCATCCTTTGACTTGCAGCGTTTGGGGTGGGCATTTTCATTGGGAGGACGGGAACGTTTCTATGAGACCCTGAAGCGTCCTGCCCAGCAAGGCTCTGGCTGCCAGGTTGTAGGAACAGCAGCAACCCGTGTGCTCTTGGCTGGCTGTAAAAACAATTGGCATTTTCTTCCGGATACCGTGAACATTCCTACAAGATGATTTCGATAGGGCAGCAGGAAATTACATTAACTCTAAAAATCATGCTCAGCTAGTCAACATGAAAGGTATGGAGGGCTAAGAAAAGGAACAGGGAGAAAGTGTATGATGTTGCTTAACTGATCAACGGGGGCTAATAGAGTGATTTAATGTTTTATGAGGGTGTGATTATTAGGATGGGCGCTTTTAGAGGGGGTTGGCTGGGGCTATCTGCGTGTGATTCGGGATTGGCACACAGGCATCTGTTGCAAGGGGGAAGGGGCATCCTGCTATTTGGAGAGAGGGTCCGGCATTATGCAATTGGACTAGAGGGAGGGACTGGGCATCTTGGTGGGGTCTGAATGGTTGGATAGGGGCATGCTGGTGTGGGTCTGGCGGGATGGTGCACATGTCTGTGAATCTGGAGAAAGGGGGCACATTGGTGTGGGTCTGCGGGAGGGATAGGGACAGTGGGGTGGGCTTGGGGGCAGGGTTGGGGTACATTGGTGTGGGTCTGGGGAGGGATGGTGCACATGGGTGTGTTTCTGGAGGGAGAGATGAGGCACAGCGGGTCTGGTGGGTCCCATGGGAAGCATGGGTCATCTAGGTGTGGGTTAGAAAGTTGGACAGGGCATCTTGGTGTGGCTCTGGAGGGAGGTGGTGGGGGCACATGGCTGTAGATCTGGGCAGAGGGATGGTGCACATGGGTGTGTTTCTGGAGGGTGAGATGGGGCACAGTGGGTCTGGAGTGTGCCGTGGGTTATCCAGGTGTGTGTTGGGAAGTTCAAAGGGGCACATTGGTGTGGCTCTGGAAGGAGGTGGTGGGGGCACATTGGTGTGGCTCTGGAGGGAGGTGGTGGGGGCACATTGGTGTGGCTCTGGAGGGAGGTGGTGTGGGCACATTGGTGTGGATCTAGGCAGATGGATTGTGCACATAGGTGTGTTTCTTGAGGGAGAGATGGGGCACAGTGGGTCGGGATGGCGGCATGGGTCATCTAGGTGTGGGTTGGGAAGTTGGACGGGGCATCTTGGTGTGGCTCTGTAGGGAGGTGGTGGGGGCACATGGCTCTGGAGGGAGGTGGTGGGGGCACATTGGTGTGGACATGGGTGGAGGGATGGTGCACATGGGTGTTTCTCGAAGGGAGAGATGCGGCACAGTGGGTCTGGAGGGTGGCATGAGTCATCTAGGTGTGGGTTGGGAAGTGGGACGGGGCATCTTGGTGTGGCACTGGAGGGAGGTGGTGGGGGCACATTGGTGTGGATCTGGGTGGAGGGATGGTGCACATGGGTGTGTTTCTGGAGGGAGAGATGGGGCACAGTGGGTCTGGAGGGCGGTATGGGTCATCTAAGTGTGGGTTGGGAAGTTTCACGGGGCATCTTGGTGTGGCTCTGTAGGGAGGTGGTGGGGGCACATGGCTCTGGAGGGAGGTGGGGGGGCACATTGGTGTGGACCTGGGCGGAGGGATGGTGCACATGTGTTTCTCTCGAGGGAGAGATGGGGCACAGTGCGTCTGGAGGGTGGCATGGGTCATCTAGGTGTGGGTTGGGAAGTGGACGGGCCATCTTGGTGTGGCTCTGGAGGGAGGTGGTGGGGGGACATTGGTGTGGATCTGGGCGGAGGGATGGTGCAAATGGGTGTGTTTCTGGAGGGAGAGATGGGGCACAGTGGGTCTGGGTCTAGAGGGTAGAATGGGTTATCTAGGTGTGGGTTGGGAGGTTGGACGGGTCATCTTGGTGTGGCTCTGTAGGGAGGTGGTGGGGGCACATTGGTGTGGCTCTGGAGGGAGGTGGTGGGGGCACCTTGGTGTGGACTCGGGCGGAGGGATGGTGCACACGGGTGTGTTTCTCGAGGGAGAGATGGGGCACAGTGGTACTGGAGGGCGGCATGGGTCATCTAGGTGTGGGTTGGGAAGGGGGACGGGGCATCTTGGTGTGGCTCTGGAGGGATGGTGCACATTGGTGTGTTTCTGGAGGGAGAGATGGGGCACAGTGGGTCTGGAGGGTGGCATGGGTCATCTAGGTGTGGGTTGGGAAGTGGGACGGGGCATCTTGGTGTGGCTCTGGAGGGAGATGGTGGGGGCACATCGGTGTGGCTCTAGAGGGAAGTGGTGGGGCACATTGGTGTGGATCTGGGCGGAGGGATGGTGCACATGGGTGTGTTTCTGGAGGGAGAGATGGGGCACAGTGGGTCTGGAGGGTGGCATGGGTCATCTAAGTGTGGGTTGGGAAGTTGGACTGGGCATCTTGGTGTGGCTCTGGAGGGAGGTGGTGTGGGGGCACATTCGTGTGGATCTGGGCAGAGGGATGGTGCACATGGGTGTGTTTCTGGAGGGAGAGATGGGGCACAGTGGGTCTGGAGGGTGGCATGGGTCATCTAGGTTTGGGTTGGGAAGTTGGAAGGGGCATCTTGGTGTGGCTCTGGAGGGAAGTAGTGGGGACACATTGGTGTTGGTTTGATGGGAGGGATGGGGACATTGGTCTGGGGAGGGATGGCTGCATATTGGTGTGGGTCTGGAAGGAGGGGATGGGGCACATTGGTGTGGGTCTGGGCGGATGGGGGCATACTAGGATGGGTGGTTTTAGAGTGGGTTGGCTGGGGCTATCTGCATGTGATTCAGGATCGTCACATGGGCACCTGATGCAAGGGGAAGGGGCATCTTGCTATGTGGAGGGAAGATGGGGCATTATGGTATTGGTCTAGAGGGAGGGATGGGGCATCTTGGTGTGGTTCTGAGAGGCAGGGATGGGGCATATTGGTTTGGGTCTGAGAGGAAGGGATGGTGCACATGGGTGTGGGTCTGGAGGGGAGGGATGGGGACAGTGCTGTGGGTATGAAGGGAGGCATAGGACACATTGGTGTGCATCTGGAGGGAGGGATGGGGCACAATGGTGTGGGTCTGGAGGGAGGGATTGGGGCTCATTGGTCGGAGGACGGATAGGGGCATGTTTCTGTGTGGAGGGAGCTTGGGTCATCATGGTATGGGTCTTGAGGAAGGGATTGGGTATCTTGAAGTCTGGATCGAAAGGGGCCTTATTGATCTGGAATGGAGGGACAGGGCCTATGATGGGGGCATGTCAGGGAATGGTGGAGCATGTGGGTCAGGGCTGGAGCACTCTGGTGGGAAGGAAGGGGGCATCTGGGTGTGAATGGAGGGATGGGGTATGTTTGTCTGGAGAGAAGGATGTGGGTTTATCGGAGTGGTGGGAGCATGTGTGTGTCGAAGGGATGGGGTAATCGGGTGTGGGTATTGAGAGAGGGCCAATGGCGCCATCAGAGTGTAAGTATGGAGGTAGAGGTGAAGCATATGGGTGTGGAGCTTCTTGGTGTAGGTATGGAGGGACGGATGTTGGTGTCTGTGTGGGTTCGGATGGTGGCATGTAGGTCAGGAGGGTGGTGGCATTTGAATCTGGAACGTGTGTTTGGAAGGAGAATGTGGGTGGGGGCATGAAGGATCCCAGACGTGCACACCCACAGCCCGGGACACCTCTCGCAGAGCGGTCCGGTGCGCGTGGTCAACCAGGCGGAGAGGGGTCCGCGAACCAGCAGATGGCCAGGGATGCCTGGCAGGGTTGGGTTAACCTGCTGGGGATGTCCCCAACCACACACCGGAAAGAGAGCCCTGCTCAGCCCCCTCCCCCCACTGAGCCCGCCTCTGCGCTGGCCGGGGGCGCGCACTCCTCTCTCTGACCTGCCAGCAGGTGGGCATTGTTGGGCACACCCCGGTCAGCAGGGAAGCCCCGAATGGGGGCTGCCGGGAGCCGAGGGAAACCTGACTGCTCTCGAGGGGCGCCTCCCCAGGCAGACAGGGGCCTGGGACGCCAGGCATGAGCCCTGAGCCATGGTGCAGCTGGCTTACTTGACGGTGGGCGCCAAGGTTCCAGCCTCCCACATCTGTGGGTGAGTGATGGCCAGGCCCACTGGCACAGTGGGTGACCTTCCCTCTTGCCCAGGTACCTGGAGCTGGGCCCTATGCGCCGGGCTGGGGTTTGAAGTCTCTAGCGGTCCCACCCGACCCCCTGTCTGTGCTGTCTCTGGCTGCCTCACTCTCTGTCTCCCAGACCCCCCACCCCCCAAAAAGGGAAGCAGAAGGGGTCGGGGAAGGATGAGTGGAACGGGCTGGGTGGGCAGGTGGCGGAGCGGCCTACCTCCATCCCCCTGGGAAGCGCTGTGCTGCTGCAGGTGGCGGTCAGGCTGAGCACCTGGATTTTGTTTTTTTTTAAAACACAATGGTTTCGGCCGAGCTAGACAGGGCGCTGGGCTGTCCTGCCACAGGCGGCGCTGCCTCCCCCAACCTCTCCTGCACCAGCAGGGTCAGGCCGACGTCTGGAACAAAAAAAAGTTGCCTGTGACTCTTGGCGGTGGATCACTCCACTCGTGCATCGATGAAGAACGCAGCTAGCTGCGAGAATTAGTGTGAATTGCAGGACACATTGATCAACACGTGGAACGCACCATGTGGCCCTGGGTTTTCCTGGGGCTACGCCTGTCTTGAGGGTCGCTTGTACATCAATCACCCCAGGGTTCCCTCCCGGGGGTGTGGCTGGGGCTGCGCAGGGACCCCATTCCATTCATCCCCCTAAGGTCAGACCCCGGTCAGCACAGTCGCTGGATCCTTGGATCTGGCGCGCAAGCTCATTGCTGATGCGTCCTGGCCTCCCAATTTTCCCCGCCTCATGCTGGTTTCGGGAGGGCCAGGTGGCCGACGCTCCTGGACGTGGTGGCGGCGGCAGCAGGCTTTAAAAAAGACTCGCGCTGTCTTTGGTGTCCCACGGCTGCCGGTGCAGGATGACCATGGAGCGCGGACCTTGTGACCATGTGGGCTTCGGTCGCAGATTGGGACAGAGCACACTCTCCTGCGCCAGAGGCACAGGGCTCGGTCAACCCCCCATACGGGCCTGAGGCCAACTGCCCTGAGCTTTGTGCTCCCCAGCTGCCCTGAGCTTTGTGCTTCCCGACCACGGCCTCAGATCAGACGTGGTGACCTGCTGAATTTAAGCATATTACTAAGCAGAGGAAAAGAAACTAACCAGGATTCCCTCAGTAACAGCCAGTGAAAAGGGAAGAGTCCAGGGCCGAATCCCCATTCAGCTACAGGCGTGGTAAATGTGGCGTACAGAAGACCGACTCCCCGGCATCGCTCGGGGGTTCAAGTCCTTCTGATCGAGTCTCACCACGTGGATGGTGTTAGGCCGATAGCGGCCTCTTGCACACCGGGATCAGGTCTTCTTGGAATCAGGTTGCTTGGGAATGCAGCCCAAAGCATGTGGTAAACTCTGTCTAAGGCTAAATACGGGTGCGAGAGTGGTGGCCAACAAGTACCGTAAGGGAAAGTTGAAAGAAGTTTGAAGAGAGTTCAAGAGGGTATGAAACGGTTGAGTGGTAAACTGGTGGGGTCTGTGCAGTCCGCCCACAGGATTCAACACGGCAGGCAGGTTGGTCACCTGGAACGGTGGAGGCCCTTGCGGGTCTGCGGCCCGGACACATCCAGCCCCAGTAGGCCCCATTTCCTCTGTAACAGTGCACCACGACCGGCTGGGAAGGCCCCAGGGGGCAGGTGGCTGTCTGCTCCAGCAGAGAGTGTTACAGCCCCTGACAGCAGTTTTGCTGTGTCCACAGGGCTGAGGGAGATAGACCGCCACCGCGCCCTTATCCGGCAACCGTCCTGGCCCCTCGTGGGGGTCGCTAGAGTGGCGACAGGAGACGGGACTCCCGATGTGACTGTGGTGGACTGCCCTCAATACACCCCGACCACGTCGTGATGCCGGGTGGAGAAGCCCACAAAGGGCGCCAGGGGTCTGAGGTGATGTCGGTTAACCACCCGACCTGTCTGGAAACACTGACCAAGGAGTATAACACGTGCCCGAGTCAGAGGGCCGAATGAAACCCTGTGATGTAATGATGTTGAGGGCCGGTTCTCGCCGATTGCAGTGGCATCCTGTCACGGTGGGCCCTCCACCGACCCGTCTCGCCCGCTCTGTCAGAGAGATGATGCATGAGCGTGTGTGATAGGACCCGAAAGATGGTGAACTCGGCCTGGTGGAGGTCCATAGCAGTCCTGATGTTTAAATCGGTCATCCGACCTGAGTATAGGGGCAAAAGACTAATCAAACAATATAGTAACTGGTTCTCTCCGAAGTTGCCCTCAGGATAGCTGGCGCACGGAAACCCCAGTTTTATCTAGTAAAGCGAAGGATTAGAGGTCTTGGGGCCAAAAGTATCTCAACCTACTCTCAAATTTTAAATGGGTATGAAGCCCGGCTCGCTGGCATGGAGCCGGGTATTGTATGGAAGTGCTCAGCGGGCAACTTTTGGTAAGCAGAACTGGAGCTGCAGGATGAACCGCACCCTGGGTTAAGGCGCATGATGCAGATGCTCATCAGACCACAGAAACGGTGTTGGTTGATATAGACAGCAGGATGGTGGCCATGGAAGTTGGAATCAGCTAAGGAGTGTGTAACAACTCACCTGCCGAATCAACTAGCCCTGAAAATGGATGGCGCTGGAGCGTCAGGCCCATACCCAGCCGGCACTGAGAGCTGCGGCGGCTAAGTCAGGCGAGCAGGAGGGCTGTTGCGGTACGCACATAAGCCCGGGGCGAGGGCCTGGTGGAGCCGCCGCAGGTGCAGATCTTGGTTGTAGTAGCAAATATTCAAACGAGAACTTTGAAGGATGAAGTGGAGAAGGGTTCCATGTGAACAGAAGTTGAACATGGGTCAGTCGGTCCTAAGAGATGGGCGAGCACCATTCGGAAGGGATGGGCTATGGCCTCCGTTGCCCTCAGCCGATCGACAGGGAGTTGGGTTCAGATCCCCGAACCCAGAGTGGCAGAGATGGTCACCCTTGCGGCGTCCAGTGCAGTAACACAAATGATTCCAGAGAAGCTGGCGGGAGACGCACAGAGAGTTCTTTTCTTTGTGAAGGGCGGGGCACCCTGGAATGGGTTTGCCCCAAGAAAGGGGCCTGAGCCTTGGAAAGCGTTGCGGTTCCGGTAGCGTCCGGTGAGCTCTCGCTGGTCCTTGAAACTCTGGGTGAGATGTTGTAAATCTCGTGCCAGGCCGTACCCATATCCGCAGCATGTCTCCAAGGTGGACAACCTCTGGCATGTCATAACAATGTAGGTACGGAAAGTCGGCAAGTTAGATCCGTAACTTCGGGATAAGGATTGGCTCTAAGGGCTGGGGCGCGAAGCAGGGCTGGGTGTGCACCATGGCTGGATGAGACGTCTCCCCCCCACCCCCCAGGGGGGCGGCTCTGCCTCTGGATGCGAGAGCCGGGCCCTTCCTGGGGATCACCCCAGCTGCAGTGTTCGCCTCTCTCGTTCCCCCTCCGGGGGTTCAGAGCCGGCATTCTGCCTCGGCCGACACCAAGCAGCTGACTTGGAACTAGTGCGGACCAGGGGAATCTGACTGTTTAATTAAAACAAAGCATTGCAAAGGCCCATGGAGGGTGTTGACGCAATGTGATTTCTGCCAAGTGCTCTGAATATCAAAGTGAAGAAATTCAATGAAGCGTGGGTAAACGGCTGGGGTAACTATGACCTTTAAGGTAGCCAAATGCCTCGTCATCTAATTAGTGATGTTCATGAATGGATGAATGAGATTCCCGCTGTCCCTACCTACTATCTAGCGAAACCACAGCCAAAGGAACAAGCTTGGCAGAATCATATGCGAAAGAAGACCCAGTTGCGTTTGACTCTAGTCTGGCACTGTGAAGAGACATGAGAGGTAGGATAAGTGGGAGGCCCTCTGGCCTCTGGTGAAATACCACTACTCTTATTGTTTTTCCACTTACCCGGTGAGGCGGGGACGAGCCCTGTGGGGCTCTTGCTTCTGGCTCCAAACGCCTGGTACCGGCCGGGCACGACCCACTCCGGGACAGTGGCAGGTGGGGAGTTTGACTGGGGTGGTACACGTGTCAAAGGATAACGCGGGTGTCCTAAGGCGAACACAGGGAGGACAGAAACCTCCCGCGGAGCAGAAGGGCAAAAGCTAGCTTGATCTCGATTTTTCAGTATGAATACAGACCGTGAAAGCGGGGCTTCACGATCCTGCTGACTTTTTGGGTTTCAAGCAGGAGGTGTCAGAAAAGTTACCATGGGGATAACTGGCTTGCGGCGGGCAAGCCATCATAGCGACGTCGCTTTTTGATCCTTCGATGTCGACTCTTCCTATCATTGTGAAACAGAATTCACCAAGCATCGGATTGTTCACCCACTAATGGGGAACGTGACGTGGATTTAGACCTTTGTGAGACAGGTTAGTTTTACCCTACTGATGATGTGTTGTTGCAATTGTAATCCCGCTCAGTACGAGTGGAACCGCAGGTTCAGACATTTGGTGTGCATGCTTGGCTAAGGAGCCAATGGGGTGAAGCTACCATCTGTGGGATTATGACTTAACGCCTCTAAGTCAGAAATCCGCCTTCCCCCATCGCCCCCGGCCCCAGACCGTGATACCGCAGCACTGTCGAGCATCGTTTGGCTTAGGATAGTCGGCCTCAGGGCCGGTGTGTAGAGCTGCTCGCCTTGGGACTTGAGTGTGGACAGAAGGGGGCCACCTCTCTCACCCGTAGTGCACTGCATGTTTGTGGTGAATCTGGAGCTAAATCATTCATAGGAAACCTGATTCTGGTTCAGGGTTTTGTAAGTAGCAGAGCAGCTACCTCGCTGCGATCTATTGGAAGTCATTCTCTGAGCCAAGCTTAAGTCGCAAGGCGGCACTTCCGCCAAGGTTCTTCATCCTTCCTCCTGGGGCCCGCGGGGCGCACAGGACAATACCACCCACCCTAAGGGCGCACCCGCGGGGGTGTGTGGGCTGGGCGGGGAGCACTCTTCTCACCTTTCCTGGTCAGCCTGGCAGACCAGATGGCCTTGGGCCCAGCCCTTCGAGGTGTTGCCTTAAACCCCCGGACAGGGCAGGGGAAGAGAGGGTGCAAGCCACCCCAGGGCGCAGGGGTGGTACCTAAAGCCTGTGCCCCTGGACGGTGGGGTTGGGGCAGGCCCGGCCGGCCACTGGGCCAACTGGCCTGGTAGTAGGCCCAGATGGCCCAAGTTGTGGCTGGCGGACCAGATGGCCCGAGTTGCGGCTGACTTCTGCATATGTCTCCGGTTGGGTTCCGTTAGCTTAATAGACGGCGTGGAAGTGTCTCCCCGGCCCGGGTGCGCGGAGGTGGTGCCTTAAGCCCAGGGCGGGGAAGAGAGGCAGCAGCTTAAGCACCCACCCCAGAGCATGGGGGTGGTACCCTTAATCTTGTGCCAACTGGCCCGGGGAGTAGGCCCAGATGGCCCGAGTTGTGGTTGCCAAGGCTGACTCCTGCATTTGTCTACGGTTGGCATAAAAGTGCCACCGTGTGGCCTCTAGGGCGGCTGTGGCGCAATTACCGGCTTTAGTTCAATGGTGTTCGTGGGTTGCTCCCGGTCCTCGGGCAAGTATCAACTACGTGTGGTCAAACGAGGTGCATGTGGCAAGGGGCGCCCTGAGCGGGTCCCTTTCCTCCGCGTGGAGATAAATGCGCTCATAGTGGCCGGCCCTGAGTTCCACAGTGTTTGTGGGTTAGTCCTGGAGGGAAAGGCTCTAATGTGGTGGAAGGAGCTCTGAGGGGGTCCCGGCCGGAGCTCCAGGGTGAAAGCCCTCGAACCCAGTGGTAGTCGCAGGGAGCCCTGGTGGGGTTCCCATCGCTCCACACAGGGAAACGCTCTAAAGGGGCCCTGCTAAAGCTCCAGGGTGGCTGCCGAGGGGCGGGGGGGGTATCCTGGCCTTGGGCGCCTGTCTCACGTCTGGGTTGACTGTCCCCAACCCCAGTGGTGATCGTAGGGAGCCCTGTCCCTCTCTGGAGGGTAAAGCTCTAATGTGGCGGGAGAAGCTCTAAGGCGGCCCGGGTCAGAGCTCTAGGGTGGCCGGGGCTGCTGCCCCAACTGGCCCTGGGTGCCAGCCTTGTGCATGTGGGTCGAGTCCCCAAGCCTTGCGGCAGTCGCGGGGAGCCCTGGAGGGAGAAGCTCTAAAGGGGCCCTGCTAAAGCTCCAGGATGGCTGCGGGGTGCTGGTCCCCCCGCAAGCACCCAGCCTTGGGTAACTGTCTCAGATGTGGGTCGACTGTACCTGCCCGGAGGGATAAGCTCCAAGGTGGATCAAAAACCTCTTATGTGGGGGGGGGACTCTAAGGTGGCCTGGCCAGAGCTCGAGGATGACGATTGGTGCTGCATTGGCCAGAGGAATGTCTGCAAGGACCAGACGGCTGGGCTGCTCTGGAAGTCCCGCTGGGCGTCTGTTCGAAGTTTCTCTCCAGTTGGGTCTATAAGGAGCCCAACGCTTTTGCCGAGAGGTCCCACTCTGTCACTCTGGATACACAGATGTCAAAACTTAGTCACCTTCCTCCGGATTACTATAGACTGGGTGAGAGGGACCTGTCTGCAGTCCTCTTGGTTCTCGCTGCCCAACCCGGGCTCCACGGTGAAACCCCAGGCCGGCCGGGGAGCGTGCCCCACGCAATGCCCCAACAGAGACTGACCTGCTGGGGGTGCTCTTCCGAGCACTCCATGGGATCGATTTGGTGCACTTGGTCCATCTAGGGTTGAACTGCTTGGCCAGCGATTTGCTTGCACCCGCCTTGGGACCGTGTCAAGGGTGTGCTTCCCTCGGGGAGGGCCCCCTCATGTGGGCGGCTCTAGAGCGAAGGCCGAGCAGCCCAGCAACTCCCCAGTGGTCAAATCAGATGGGATTCCCCCGCAAGCCACGACGCGGCCCCTCCTCCACCAAGCACGTTTCTCCAGCAGTTTGGAACACACGTTGACTGCTGACCCTCTCTGTCGCCATACCAGTGGCAGTGTGCTGGCATACCCCCATACCGGTTCAAGTTGGGCCTGGGCCTGGCCTCTGCCTCCCACCCACCCTGTGGCATGGCAGAGCCTGTGTCCGGGTATGCTGCGGGTTTCCTGCCATAGGGGGGGTCCCCTTCCAATTGTAGGTTATGGTGCGCTGGGGCAGATGCTTTCATAAACCTCCATGTCCGTTGTTTGGGAGGGGAGCGTCTTGCGTGCGCCTGCTTCATTGCTGCCAACTCCCTTAATTATGCCTACTTACCCTGTGCCAGCTGGGACGCATCACAGCTCATGGGGGCCCTGAGCTGCGTGGATCCGGGCTTGCTGTATGGGGCAGAGGCAGGCTCAGGATTTCAGGGGAATACTACCATCTCCCTCTCATTTGTAGCTGGGTGTCCAGGCTGCACCGGCTCTGCTGTATTGCCAGGGGATCCGCGGTGGTCTGCTCACACTCCCCAGTCTAGTCTATGTTGCCTTGGTTGAATGGTCACCCTGCGTCTTCTGCACCACCCGCGTGGGTTCTCTGATCTTCTCCGGCTCAACTGCCAGTCCCCACGCAGGCATTGCTGCTGGCGGTCTCAGGTCCACTCACTCTGCCTCCAAACGCTCCAGTTGGAGTTTTCTTGGGGACCGCTTGCTTCACGGGTCGTCACCTTTGCTTTTGCTGCCCTGGGGTGTTGTAACGCCGCTTATTGCTCCTTTTTCGGTGGCCGGGGGGGCGCGCGCTCCTCACGGTGGGGTAGTCACTGGGGCCATTTTGGAATCTTCTTATGAAGCTTTTTGAAGCCTTCGTCTTCCCTTTCTTGAGTAATCTTTCTTCCACACTTCTCAATCCATTTTTCGTCCAGGATGTGGCACAGAGGGGGTGCTGGTCTCCAACGTTGACGATGTGGTTTGGCTGCACGACTCGGGCAGCGTCGGTGCTTATTACTTGACTTATCGGCCGCCTTTGATACCGTTGACCATGCCGCCTTGCTCGTCTGGGCCGGCCTTCCTGGTGCTGTTCCTGCCTGGTTTTCTTTGTTTCTCTCTAACCGAACAGTCAATTTCCATCCCCCCTTTTCACTCTGTACAGTCTGCCTTGAGATGTGGAGTCCCTCAGGTTTCCTCCATCTTCCAGGTTTTGCTTACCATGTACATGTAACCTCTTACCAAGGTTATTTGCTCTCACGGCTTCCACTGTTCTTTTTAACAGATGACACAGATCCTGGTCCGTTTAGATCTCTGTCGAGGTCTTGTCTCGAAGCTGTGGGTGCATGGATGTGTAATAGCTGGTTTAGGGGGGAAAAATTAGGTGTTGGTGGTGGGCCCTCCTTCCTCTACTGCCTTTTGGACCCCCTCTTTTTGGCCATCTTTAGGGGTAAATATGTTATCTGAGATTCCGCAGATAGAAAAACAAAGTCCAGTATGTCAAAGGGGCCATCTTCAACTGAAAACCCCATAGTAAGGTTCTTTCTTTGCTCCTTTCTCAGTTACGTGCTCATGTGGTGTCCTTACTTGATATGTCCTCCATGGACCACTGCAATGCCCTATTTCTGGCACAACCTGTATACTACTTATGGCGCCTTCAGATCCTGCAGAACTCTGCAGCCAGAGTAGCCACTTAAACACCTAGTTGTGCTCACGTTACTCCATGTGTACACCATCTTCATTGGCTACCCATGGCCAAGCCCATTCAGGTCAAGGGCTAATGTCTAGTTTATCATGCCTTTTATGGAAATGGGGCAGAATATCTACAGGCCAAATTCTGTTTGTACATTCCTGCTCGGCAAATGCCTGATATTAAATACTGACAAAACTACCTTGTACATATAAATCCATTATACATCCATATAAAAGTGTTGTGTGCAAAATGCATCATAAAGTCAAAGTCAAAGCAGAACCATATAACTTCAAGGCAAATCGTAACTATTGGAAATGTCTGACTAAACTGCAAAGAGTATAACGGATTCAACAAGTGCTGAGTGCGCTTGAGAAAAGTGTCAGTGTTTCTGAGTTCTTTCCACTCTAATCGCATTTTTAATTTTAGGCAGTGTGAGTTGCTTTTCATTTTATTTTAACTATATAAATCCTTATTTTGAGTGACATTTTTAACTTGGAAATGTTCTGAGACCTTTAGTTACTTGTTCACACTACAGCACCATTATGAAAAGCAAATCATTTATAGATCGATAATTGTGTTACAAACCTCCGGCACTGTGTATCAGCTTGAAGGTGTGAAGTCGTAATATCTGTTGAGCCCTTAGAGGAAATATTGTGACAAAAGATTGTGAATATTTGCAATAATAAAGTTTACTTTTTTTCTGTTATCCAATTCTTGCAGCGATGCATGTGCAGTTAGGAGAACTGTTTTTCCATAAATGTTTCACTATTCGGCTTCTTTTTCTTTCAATCGCCCAGGTAAAGCAGGTTCACTCCATATGGCTCCACCAATTTGATCTTTGGTTACACATGTATATGTATATGTATTATTTGTTACTTTACAGTGTAAGCACTTGTCATAATAAAAACACTTCAATTACCCAATTGTCTGTTTATTTACGCTAATGTGTTATTTGTTTTTAACCCCTTAACTGCCAAGCCCTTTTTTGGTAGTACCAGTATGTCGCCATTCAATCTCTTGTAACTTTTTGTTTACATGTGATATCTCGCTCAAATTAGGCCCCCTTTCTTCCCACATGCAGGTGATCATAACGCCACATAGGAATCCTAGTTTGCTGTATGGGGGGTGAGAGAAAATAACCGAAAAGGGAGCACATTTTGTGTTTTTTCAGAAAATGCCAATAAAATGATGTACAAAGAAGCCTGTGGTTGTTTCCTTGTAAGAGCTAGGAACAAATAGTTTGCTGTGCTGAATTTGCCATTTTGCAGGCTTTCAGTGAGAGCTATGCGAGTTTACCCCTCTTTCCCCCCAATAATCCATGCATGGACAGAATGGAAGAGGAGGGTAGGAAAGCTGAAAGGGAAGACCAAGGCATACATTTCTGAAAAGTAGACAAAATTCCAAGTTTAGGAAAGGGTGATTTGCGCAGGTCAGGCATCAGGCAACATCTATGTAGGGAAAATGCCCATAGTTTGGGGAAAGATTTGAAAAATGACAGTTAAAAAAGGTATGTGCTGGACATGGTTGGACCTGTAAGGTAATGGCTTCTGTGAATGAGAAAAGCACATTCCCCTGACTTTTCCAGTTAGGAAATCGCATATACCACAAGCCAAAAACGGAGCCATAGTACACAGGAATTTTATGCTGACGGCCTAAACAGACATACTTAGCATGTGTAAATAAGGAAAATTAATGTGAGGAATGGCAAGCATACAATTTTTGAAAGAGCACAGGCAGACCTTTTGAAGGGTAGGTGACTTGAGCAGGTTACAAAAGCATACAGTGCCTAAATCAGCAACTAAATGTATTTCACATTTGGCAAAGTAAAGGGTTGTGTAACAAAGTGCAGTAGCAAATGTATGAACATGTTAAACCAAGAGAAAACAACAAATGTCCTACCATCCCACATTCCCACACGTGTCCTGACTTAAACTGTACTTCATGTGTCGGTGCACCTACCTGGGTGCACATGGAAAAGGCTAAACTACTGGTAACCCAAGTGTTTCAGGAGAGCAGACTCCCGTAGGGACCCACAGAGGTCTGACTTGCGCAAATTGCCCTAGAATGTATTACCCAAAAGCCTAGCAAAGTCTGAAACTTAGGGAAAATAAACACAATTTTTAGACATTTCCAACCTGGAAACTACTGAAACATACCGCCAACAACACATGGCCTACCTTCCCACAGGTGTCTGGATGAAAACAGTACGTACAGTAAGTGTTGACCATCCCCAAGTTCAACAGCAGTCCCAAGGAGCACCAGCAGGGTCTCCATCCGTTCCCTGGGGGGAAATTATGTAATGCTGCCTATCCAGAGCTCCAGGATGGTCGGGGGTGATGTCCCCTGCCTTGGATGACTCTACCATGTGGTTCCACCATCCCAAAGTGCAGCACCACTCCCAGGGAGCCCCCGCAGGGCCCCAACCTTTCCCAGAGGGAGAAGCTGTAACACAGGCCAGCCAGAGCTCCAGGATAGATTGTTCCTGGGCTTGGGCAGCTGTCTCCCATATGAAGTGACCATCTCCAAGTGCAGCGGCTGTCCCAGAGAGCCCTGACAGGGTCACCTTCCCTGAGGGAACCGCTGCTGGGCTGTGGGACGGTCAACCACCATGGGAGACAGCCGCCCAAGGCCGGGCACTTTACCTCCAACCATTTTGGAGCTCTGGCTGGCCTCTGTTACAGCTTTCCCACACCGCAGAGCCCCAGCAGTGTGCCAATACCTCCACGAAGGGAAAATCTGTAATGTAGTCCAGCCAAAACTCAAGGACGGCTGGAGGTGATGTCCCAGGGGGCCTGGCAGGGTCCCCCTCGCGGAGAGAAATTGTATAATGCAGGTCAGCCCAGAGCTCCAGGATGGTCAGTGGTGCTGTCCCTGGCGTTAGGTGGCTATCCCTCGTGTGGTTTGACTGTCCACAAACCCAGCAACGGTTCCAGGGAGCCTCCACAGGGTCCACGTCCTTTCCAGAGGGTGAAGCTGCAACGAAACCCAGCCAGAGCTCCAGCATGTTTGGGGGTGCTGTCCCTGGCCTTGGGCATTCGTTTCCCATTTGGGTCTACCGTCTTCAAGCACAGCGGCTGTCCCAGGGAGCCCTGGCAGGGTCCCTTCCCGGAGGGAGAAGCTGTAATGCAGGCCAGCCAGAGGTCCTGGAAGGTGGTGGTGATGCCCCTGGCCTTGGGTGGCTGTCTCCCATCTGGGTTGACCGTCCCCAAGTCCAGCTGCAGTTCTGGGTAGCCCTGGCAGTGTCTCCATTCCTCCTCCGAGGCGAAGGGTCCCCATTCTTCCGCGGAGGTGAAATCTGTAACACAACACAGCCAGAGGTGCAGCCTGGGCTTGCAGACAGTCATACCACATGGGAGACAGCCGCTCCCAGGGAAACACCAATGTTTTGCTGACATGGTGGGAATTTGTGGCCTGACCCTGCATTTGTGTCCCAGCCAACCAAAATACCTCCCCAGACTACCCAATCCTGTAGAATAAAAAAACAACTTGCATAACGTTGCAGCTCCTTGCGTGAAGAAACCTGTAAACAGAACAAAAAACATTCATTACCTATGTTCAGCCCAGCAAAAACAAATCATAACTATCATGCTTTGATCACCGTCCCCCCATTCTAGCCATCCCTGGTGGTCTAGTGACCCTCATACCCCAGTAAAAACACATTTGCCCCTTCCTAGGGGCGGATTTATATTAAGACTATTAGTGACCATAACACCATTTAACAGTATAATTATAGGTTTATGGATTTTGTCGACCCGTCCACCCCCCACACCCAAACTGGTTGAAAATCCCCTGCCCCGTCCCCTCAATTTCTTTACATTTTTTATACCACTGATGGTAGATGGAGGGTTGGGGTCAGGCCATATTGGATTGTGTAAGGGGTTGGAGAGGGTGGGTGGTGGTGGGGCGACCTATCCCAAAATCTGACATTTAAAATAATTAGGTACAAAACATTTGGAAAAAATTCAACTACTTCAGGTTCAATTTCAACACATAGATCCATAATTATGTCAACGGCTAAGATATTTCACACTTTGGTCCAATTAAATGGTTATAATGAATCTTGAATATGCTAAATATGTAAGAACCATGAACTGATAACTCGAGTAATATAATACATGAAAATAAGGCCTACTTTAACAATATAAATACTTTCATGGAATATAAATGACTGAAAATATGAAATTGTAAATGAAAAGAATTACATATTGAGTACAACAATGAACTGAGTGACATCATAAAAAAAGGAGAGAACTGTGACCATGTTTCTAGGTGGACATATGGGAATGGAGCTACGAGACCCTGGGGGGCCTGTACCTCCAGAAAGACAATAGCCAGTATATAAGGTATTCCCAAGGTGTCTACCCTATCCACTTTATCCTTTGCCAGGTACCAGTCTGTAATTCAAGACCTGGCAGAGTTTTGAAGAATGAACAACTCTGCTGGCGTAGTTCCTGGATCCAGCGCAGAAGCAGCACAAACTCCTTCCTCCCCTTAGCAGTTTTGGGGCCTGGGACTTGATGCACACAGGACAGCGCAACCACCACGGGGAAAGAGGGTTAGGGTCCTCGGATTGGATGGGTACAGGGGTTGTAGGATCACCGGGTAGAGGTTAAGATAGAGGTTATGGATGGGTAGGGGGCTTGCAGGGTAAACATGCTCCTGGTCTCTTGAAGGTGTTTGGTTGTTATGTGAACACCTTTTGAGGAGTCCTTTCATACATGCACTCCACACTCACACACACTTAGTTACTCCACTAAGTTTTTAGGTGGATGCTTAGCTTCTTGACACTGATTCAAAAGCTAGCACCCTTCATAGCTAGCTTCACACTTGCTTCAGTGTCGGACCAAATAGTGTTCTACAGTACCTCGTACATAACTCTGAATTCTCTACACATTAGGCATAGATGCAGGATAGAACCCACACACACTACGTGGCTAGCATTAGTACACAATTGTTTTAGTTTTGTAGAGGCCCCAGCACCTGACTGTCAATAACACGTTACAGATCTTGTGCCAATAGAACTGTAAAAATAAACTTAGCTTCGGTACTTGTCCGTGGTCCGGATTGTCTGTGCCCCCAGTGGTGCCTGGAAACCATGAGCTGCGTCTGTCAAATGAAAAGGTATTAGAACGCTGTTCTCTAATACGTGCGTTTCACCAAAGATCACTCACGCACCACTGTTCAGAACGCCGTTCTCTGATACGTGGGTTTCACTAAAGATTAAATCGCACACAACTGTTCATGCGCTTAGAGTTCCTGTTGTCAAATACGCCCTATGGCTTTGCTTTAACCACGGGTGCCTCCCGAGACTCACTCCCCTCGTGCCGTCATGCAGTTAGTAGTTCGGGGATTGAGAAATCTAGTCTACGTTCCGTGCAGGGACGTTAAAAGCACTTAGCTTTTGAGCCGCGGGGCTGTGGTGAATGGATCTGGGCAAGGGATGGCCCCGCGCAGGAGTTTTGCCTCTCGGAGCTCTGGAAAGCGCGTCCGTCCGTGAAAAGGTCGAGCGCAAACAAAGCCTTTGGTCTCTGCGCATGCGCGATCCCGTTTCGCGCATGCGCGGTTGCTGGGGCGTTGTCCATGTGGGCTACAGGCCCCGTGTGCTCGTTCCTGGACGTGCTGCTCCCGGGGGGCGCTGGGAAATGTAGTCTGGAGCTGTTTCTTGCTCCGGATGCAGCCTTAGTCCAGCAGATGCCATTCGTCCCCATCTGAGATTTCTACAAGTGGGACAGAAATGGCATCTGCTGGATGAATAAGTTCCCACACTGGTGGCTGCCACGCTATGCCCCTGTTGGGCTCTGACAGTACATCCCCTCTCTGCAGAAGGCCCTGGTTTATTTGGGTAGTTACGGTGGTACAACCGCAAGAGACGAGGAGCATCTATGTTTGAAGCTGGTTCCAAGGATCTTTCTTCGGGCCCATATCCAACCCAATCAATGAAGTAGTACAATTTGCCCCTTCTTCTACGGGAATTGAGAATAGCTTTCACCTCATACTCTGGGTACCCTTCTACTAGGATCGGGGGAGGTCTTACCATTCGGGTATGGGGCGCTGTGGGTTTCAGAAGGGCAACATGGAACACCGGGTGCACTCTCATATGAGCGGGCAACTGTAACTTCATGGGCACAGGGTTTATCACTTGTGTAATACGAAAAGGGCCAATGAAACGGGGCTTAAGCTTCCGCGACCCAGGTAATTTCAAGTGGTGGGTTGAGAGCCCTACCTTATCCCCAATCTTATAGATGGGACATGCTCGCCTCTTAGTATCAGCATATCTTTTACTTGCTTCCTTTGCTGTGAGCAGGTGTTGATGCACCTTTTTCCAGGTCTGTGTTAGTAAATCCAACCGTGCTTGGACTGATGGCAAAGCACCTGAAACATCTTGAGGGATGGTGGGCTGAACGTGTGGGTTATATCCGTAGGTAGTGTGGAAGGGGGAGAGCCCTGTTGAGGTATGGCGTGAGTTGTTGTATGCTATTTCGGCCATCCAAAGGACCTCCACCCAGACGCCTTCCGTACTGTGTGTGTAACACCTAAGATACTGTTCCAGAGTCTGGTTCAAGCGCTCTGTCTGCCCATCAGTCTCGGGGTGGTAACTACTAGACATTTGTAGCGTAACTCCTACCTATTGACAAAACAGCCTCCAGAACTGAGAAGTGAATTGCGCCCCCCCTTCAAGCACAATGTGTTGGGGTATTCCATGTAAGCGAACTATGTTCTGTAGGAATAAGTCTACTAGTTCACTTGCAGTTGGAAGTCTTTTACAAGGAACAAAGTGAGCCAGTTTGGAAAAAGAGTCTACCACCACCAGTATGACTGTGTAACCTTGGTCGGGGGGCAACTCTACTATAAAATCCATCGAGATGGTATGCCAAGGTTGTGTAGGCGTGGACAAAGGTCGCAGAAGTCCCATTGGTTTTCGATGATCAGTCTTACTTCGAGCGCAGGCTTCACATTGTTGTACATATTTCTGGGTTTCTTTTAGAAGACTTGGCCACCAATAATGTCGTTGTAGCAACTCTTGAGTTTTATTTACACCAGGATGTCCGGCCAAAGGGGAATCATGACACCACTTTAGAGCTTGCGCTCGCAGAGCAGCAGAGGGTAAATACGCGGAGTTTCCATGATAGGGTATCCCATCCCGTAGATACTGTTCTTTTTTCGGGTCCTCCCACTGCAGTAATTCCTGTGCCGACATTGCTTCTCTGACCTGCTTGAACAATTCGTTTGTGACACTTGCGACAACTTTTTCAGGTGGTATTATAGGTTTTGCTTGTTCTTCTGGACTCCTCTTCGTGGGAACCTCAGGGTATGTGGACAGTATATCAGCCTTTTTGTTTTCTTGTCCTGATCGGTAGGTTACTACGAAATCATAATCCGCAAAGTACATCACCCATCGTAGCTGGCGTGGGGTTAGGGCACATGCCGACTTGAGAAATTGGAGGTTGCGGTTATCCGTTAATACCGTGATGGTGTGTCGTGCTCCAAGGAGATAATGCCTCCATTCTGCGAATGCGGCTCGAATGGTGGTCGGTCAAAAAAACAAAAAAAAAATCTCGAATTGCAAAAATCTCGAATTGAAAATCTCGGAAAAAAAAATCTCGAATTATTTATTTATTTATTTATATGTATTTGTGGGTTCAGGTAAGTATAAAAAAAGGGTAAAATAAAAAAAAAATGAAAAAAGGGGGGTTGGGGGGAACCCCCCCATTTCGAAATAAAAACGTATTAAAAAAAAATTTGAGATTTTTTTTTCGAGATTTTTGATTCGATATTTTTTTTTTCGAGATTTTTTTATTCGGTTTTTTTACTATAAACCGGCTCGAATGGCTTGTAGTTCCCGGTCTGCTATGGTGTAGTTTTGTTCTGCTGGGTTTAATTTCCTAGATTAGTAGGCCACCGGATGCAAATGACCCTTTTGATCCCGTTGGGATAAGATAGCTCCCAAAGCATAACTGGAAGCGTCTGTTTCCACATTGAAAGTTTGCGTGGGGTCAGGATGCAGTAAAATGGGCGCAGATGTGAATGCCTTCTTTAACTGGTTAAAACTATGATCGGCTTCTGTTCCCCAAACAAACGGTGTCCCTTTTTTCAGCAGTTTGGTAATATTTAACACTTTTTTTGCAAAGTCCTGAATAAAGCGCCGATAAAAATTTGCAAACCCCAAAACTGCTTGGACTTCCTTAACACTTTTAGGGGCTGGCCAATCCAAGATGGCTTGTACTTTCCTGCTATCCATTTTCACCCCGTCTGGAGATAGGATGAATCCTAAAAACTCTACTGTAGTACTGTGAAAACTACATTTCTCTAGCTTAGCATACAAGTTGTGCTCCCTTAGGCGTTGTAGGAATGTTTTAACGTGTCGCACGTGTTCCTCCACGGTAGATGAATAAATCAGGATGTCATCTATATATACCACCACATACCGGTCGAGCAGACCACGAAGGGCTTCATCCAGAAAGTGCTGGAAGGCGGCGGGTGCGTTACAGAGACTGAATGGCATGACCTGGTACTCATACAATCCAAATTTCGTTCTAAACGCGGTCTTCCATTCGTCCCCTTCACGCACCCGGACCAGATGATATGCCCCTCTAAGATCCAGCTTGGTGTAGATAGCCGCTCCTCGTACTTGATCCAGTAAGACTGGGATGAGAGGCAGAGGGTAGCGGTTCTTTATTGTGATCCTGTTTACTGCGCGATAGTCTATACAAGTTCTAAGTTCTCCACCTTTCTTGGGCACGAAAAATAGTGGCGACGAGACGGGGGGAGGTGGAGTGCCTTATGAAACCACTCCGTAGATTGGTGTTAATGTATTCTTCCAGATGCTTGTTCTCTGCTTCAGTTAGAGCGTAGATTCGGCTACACAGAAGCGTTGCTCTGGGTTCTAGGTCGATTCTACAATCAAAGGAGCGGTGTGGAGGTAGTGTCTCCGCTGCTGTCTTGCTAAAGACGTCCCTGAACTCTGCATATGTCGAGGGAAGCCCCACCAACTCTTCTTGGTCTGATTGTCGTGTAGCACCCAACACCCGCACTGGCCTCCCTCCATCTCCAACACAACGCCGAGCACAGTGTTCAGAGACAAATGCAACCGTTCCGCGTGTCCAATCAATAGCCGGATTATGTAGAGCCAACCATGGCAAACCTAAGATAAATCCAAACTGGGGGGCTGCAATTACATCGAAAGTAAGGATTTCACTATGACCTTGTATGTCCAATACGACCTCTTCGGTACGCTGGGTCACAGGTCTGGACTTCAATGGCGAACCGTCTACTGCGCAGACCGGTTCCTGATTCTCTTTCTGACATAAAGGTATATCTAAGGTTTGCACGTACGTTGCATCTACAAAATTTCCTGTGGCTCCCGAGTCCAACATTAAGGTAATCACCTGGTTCTTTTGGCGAGTCTTCAGGAGTCCGGTCATGGTAATGTGGGGGTTGCGAGTATGGGTTGTTACGTTAGCTAATACGTGAGAAGGGGCGTCAAAAGGACTTGGGCTCGACAGTCCACCCCGTTCACTGGCGAGCGCTGGCGTTTCCCTGCAGTGTACTTCCCTTTGGTTTAGCTCCACATTCTTTAACGAAATGCCCTTATTTACCGCAGTACATGCAGAGATTCTCCCATCTCTGCTTTTCCCTTTCTTCCTTAGTAATGGGCCCCCTAATGGTACCTATCTGCATGGGTTCGGGTTCCGATGTTTTATCACTTTTTCCCACTGTTGGGGGCTTCTGATAGTCTAGCCAGAGTGGGATACCTTGTTTGCTCTCCCATCTTTTCTTCTCTTGACGTCTCTCTCCCTGTCTGTGATCCAGACGAAGTGCTAAGTCTATCATTCCAGTACAAGTGTCTGGCTGGGGGTCGACCAGTGCTATAAGGTCCTTTAGGTCCTCTCTTAAACCTTGATAAAAAAGGGCTAACCTTTTTTCATGCGGCCACTCAGCTTCCACCACTAATCGATTGAAAGTAGTTACATAGGTGATCAGTTCTTTGCTGCCTTGTCGTAGCATCAACAACTCCTTGTCTCTGATTAGAGAGGCTGCCTTGCGGTCGAAGATCTTACTAAATTCCTCCTGAAAACCCCTCCAATTGTATAAAATCCCATCGTCCTTCTGGACCAAAGGCGTGGCCCAGGCCGCTGCATCCCCGGTGAGATATGAGATCACAAAGGCTGTCCTGGACCGATCAGAACGAAACACTGCAGCCTTGGTTAGAAAGTGTAACTGACATTGTGTGATGAAGGTTGTATATCTCTGTGGGTCCCCCCCATAACGCTCAGGGGGAGCCAAAGGTACTGGTGCTTCTGTGGTGACATGTACCTTTACGGGAGCAGGGGCTCCATCTGGCAGAGGGACCCCCTAGGCGGTTAGGCCCTGCACCTGGGTGGCTAGGTTTACATAGTCCTGGCGAGTGGCAGCTAATTCAGCCTCAAGTTCGTGCAAAGCTTGGGCTATTTCCTCCATAGTGGTGGCAGAGTTCGTGCTGCCTGGGCGCTTACAATACTTGGTTTCGCGCTTCTGTCGTAGTTCCTGGATCCAGCGCAGAAGCAGCACAAACTCTTTCCTCCCCTTAGCAGTTTTGGGGCCTGGGACTTGATGCACACAGGACACCGCAACCACCACAGGGAAAGAGGGTTAGGGTCCTCGGATTGGATGGGTACGGGGGTTGTAGGATCACCGGGTAGAGGTTAAGGTAGAGGTTATGGATGGGTAGGGGGCTTGCAGGGTAAACATGCTCCTGGTCTCTTGAAGGTGCTTGGTTGTTATGTGAACACCTTTTGAGGAGTCCTTTCATACATGCACTCCACACTCACACACACTTAGTTACTGCACTAAGTTTCTAGGTGGATGCTTAGCTTCTTGACACTGATTCAAAAGCTAGCACCCTTCATAGCTAGCTTCACACTTGCTTCAGTGTCGGACCAAATAGTGTTCTACAGTATCTCGTACATAACTCTGAATTCTCTACACATTAGGCACAGATGCAGGCTAGAACCCACACACACTATGTAGCTAGCATTAGTACAAAATTGTTTTGGTTTTGTACAGGCCCCAGCACCTGACTGTCAATAACATGTTACAGATCTTGTGCCAATAGAACTGTAAAAATAAACTTAGCTTCGATACTTGTCCGTGGTCCGGATTGTCTGTGCCCCCAGTGGTGCCTGGAAACCGTGAGCTGCGTCTGTCAAATGAAAAGGTATTAGAACGCTGTTCTCTAATACGTGCGTTTCACCAAAGATCACTCACGCACCACTGTTCAGAATGCCGTTCTCTGATACGTGGGTTTCACCAAAGATTAACTCGCACACAACTGTTCATGCGGTTAGTGCGCCCGTTGTCCAAATACGCCCTATGGCTTTGCTTTAACCACGGGTGCCTCCCGAGACTCACTCCCCCCTTGCCGTCATGCAGTTAGTAGTTCGGGGATTGAGAAATCTAGTCTACGTTCCGTGCAGGGACGTTAAAAGTACTTAGCTTTTGAGCCGCGGGGCTGCGGTGAATGGATCTGGGCAAGGGATGGCCCCGCGCAGGAGTTTTGCCTCTCAGAGATCTGGAAAGCGCGTCCGTCCGTGAAAAGGTCGAGCGCAAACAAAGCCTTTGGTCTCTGCGCATGCGCGATCCCGTTTCGTGCATGCGCGGTTGCTGGGGCGTTGTCCATGTGGGCTGCAGGCCCCGTGTGCTCGTTCCTGGACGTGCTGCTCCCGGGGGGCACTGGGAAATGTAGTCTGGAGCTGTTTCTTGCTCCGGATGCTGCCTTAGTCCAGCAGATGCCATTCGTCCCCATCTGAGATTTCTACAAGTGGGACAGAAATGGCATCTGCTGGATGAATAAGTTCCCACACTGGTGGCTGCCACGCTATGCCCCTGTTGGGCTCTGACATCTGCATTAGAAGGCCAAAAGATCTGTGGGTATCGTCTTTGATCCCACTAAAAGTGCATTTGAATACCTAGTCTGCAGAATGGACTGTGGAAAAGACCTACTTGAGCTTGGGTATGCAATGAAGTTGGCAGATGAGGAGGTTCAAGGTTGGCAGAGTTATTGTGCAGCTGCCTGCAGGAGGCACCATGGTGGGGTCAGGCAGCTACCATGACAGCGCTGCTTGACTTCAAGTTGGCAGCTGACAATTTATAACTGATACCAATCACTAGATCTGAAGATGGTGAGTTACTCAGAAGAGCCAATCACGTTGTCAAGTACACACAAGGAGTTGGGCACATTAATTAACACCCTTCCTTTTCCAGTATCAAAAGGGACAGTTCTATACAGGGAGGCTTTGGTAGAAGGCCTAGTATGGTAGTTTGGAAACAAAGCGTTGCAGTAAAGAGCAGAGTAAAAGAGGAAGAAGGAAGGCAAAGGGGGTTGAAGGAGATTAAGACTTGAGGTGGATGGGAGAGGAAAGTGAAGATGTGTCAAAAGAAGGGAGAGGTGAGAGCAGCGTGAAGAGGGGGAAACTAGCAATGGGGAAAAGGAGAGATGGAAGGTGAGACACAAGAGAAAGGATGAAATTACTTGGAGAACAGTTTAAAAGGTACAGACAAAATCGGTGTAGGAAGATGAGGGCCACCGATGGAGGAACATTTTTGGAAAGGTACTGAGGAAGAAAAGGAAGGTGGAGGAAGGAAGAAGTGCAGAAGGTGGACCCTGGAAATAAGGTAAATTCTGTGGACGAAGGCCTGTGTCCATTAAGTAGTATGCTAGCTGGTGCCTGGTTGTATATCTTAACCTAATAACTATCCCATCAAAAGTAGAGAGGAGTATTGGAAAGACGAGGAGGAGTGCCGTACCCTGGGTAAACCAAGTTGACCCTGGTTTAACTCTCAACACCAAGCTGAGTGGGCCAATGCATCACATCATCAGTTTCTGGCCCCTGGAAGGGCCTATCTTTGTCTTCAAGCCCAGGACAGACAAATGGTCTTTCTTGCCAGGAGAGCAAACAAATCTTCATGGCCAATAGGGCCAATGCGTCGTCAATCTGAGGAGGGTCAACCCATGCTCATATAGAGCACTAGAAGGGGACTATCTGAACCATTCCCACTTGGCAATACAACTCTAGTTGAGTAATATTAGAATACGGAAAGTGGCCATGGGAATAAAGTCCTCTAGAAGAAAGGGGGACTTCTTCCAGTGTTAGGAATGTCAGCAGAGGGAATGGTATGGGTGTGGAATGTGAACAGAGAACACTAGAAGAGAATGCAAGGCAAGTTGTATGGTGGTTGGTGTAAGGGTGAGGACAAAGAGAGTTGTTACAGCATAAAGATGAACTTAAAAGAAATTAAGTCACACATACTGGCTGTGTTCTGGTTCACTTCCTTAACTGGTGATGAGTTGCGGCAATGGCAAAGAGCTTGCACTTGCCATTGATTGTGGTTGCCCTCGCTGATCAGGTACAGGGTTAGTTGCACAGTCGAATGGTGGCTCAGTGGGACTCTCCAGGCATGTATTGGGGATTATCTGGGCTGTGCGTGAGCCTCTGAGGACACAGGAAGCCCTGTAGCAGCATAGCTGTGCATGCAGACGACAGAACACGTGATCAAAGTACGCATCGTCCGGTGTTGCAAGTTGTTACCTGGCAATTTTAGACATGATAAGAAGTTGACATGTCTGTTGCTTAGCTATGTAACAAGCTGAAGGCCTTCATTGAGGGCACTGCGCTCCGTGCTGTGCCCATCCCACATGCACTGTAGCGACCAAAAGAAACACTTGCATACATAAAGAAGGGAGTATGGCGTAGCACAATTGGCTATTACTCTGAGAGATTTTTTTCATTGCACCTTAAAAGGGAGATTACAGACATTTGTCCCTGTGAACAAGGTGACATACCAAGAGCACGAAAATAGGGAAGCAACAGAAACAAATTCAAAGATTATGGCAAATATACCAGGCACTGGGTTATTCCTAGGTTATTAAATCGAAAGAAAGATTCCAGAAGTATATGTTACCAGTATATGTCCTAATTACTTGAGTAAAAATAAAGAGACACTGTTTCTTTGTCGAGATCAGGCTGGACAACAATTTCTTAAAACTAGCAGAATGCATCAAGATTGGCAACCAGTTTGATATATGCATAGCCAAGATGGACAAGCATTACGAGGTGAAGGGTTATAACATTTTGGCGTGTTATCAATTTGCCATCAGACAACAGAAATATTGTGAGACCATTGAGGAGTTTGTTACAGCACTGTGAGGGTTGGCTATAAAGTGTTGTTTTGAACATTATCAGAAAGAGTACATTTGGGACAGGTTGATGATCAACAGGAGATCAAGCGGTCCCCTCGTCTAATGGGAACTAGCCCAATCACACTGAAGCAGCTATTTCCCATTAGAGAAACGGCTCTCCGACCTTGAGAGGCAGAAAAGTCGGAGGGCCGTTTCTCTAATGGGAAATAGCTGCTTCAGTGTGAGTGGGCTAGTTCTCATTAGTCGAGAGGACCTTTCTGCCTCTCCAGGTCGGAGGGTCGTTTCTCTAATGGGAAATAGCTGCTTCAGTGTGAATGGGCTAGTTCCCATTATAATGCAGGACTTGGCCATTAGGGGCAAAAAGGGCAATTTTTCTTATGGAAACTAGCCTTCTCAGTGTGAGTAGGCTAGTTCCCATTATTATGCAGAAGTTGGCTACTAGGGGAGCAAAAAAGGCAATTTCTCTAATGGGAACTAGCCTTGTCAGTGTGAGTGGGCTAGTTCCCATTATTATGCAGGACTTGGTCGCTAGGGGCAAAACGGGCCATTTCTCTAATGGGAACTAGTCTTCTCAGTGTGAGTAGGTTAGTTCCCATTATTATGCAGGACTTGGCCACTAGGGGCAAAACGAGCCATTTCTCTAATGGGAACTAGCCTTCTCAGTGTGAGTGGGCTAGTTCCCATTATTATGCAGGACTTGGCCACTAGGAGAGCACAATGGGCCATTTCTCTAATGGGAACTAGTCTTCTCTGTGTGAGAGAGCTAGTCCCATTATTATGCAGGACTTGGCCACTAGGGCCATTTCTCTAATGCGAAATAGCAGGACTTGGCCACTGGGGGCAAAACGTGCAAATTCTCTAATGGGAACTAGCCTTCTCAGTATGAGTGGGCTTGTTCCCATTATTATGCAGGACTTGGCCACTAGGGGAGCAAAAGGGCCATTTGTCTAATGGGAACTAGCCTTCTCAGAAGGAGTGGGCTAGTTCCCATTATTATGCAGGACCTGGCCACTAGGGGAGCAAAAGGGCCATTTCTCTAATGGTAACTATCGTTCTCTGTGTGAGTGGGCTAGTTGCCATTATTATGCAGGACTTGGCCACTAGGGGGCAAAAAGGGCAATTTCTGTAATGGGAACTAGCTCACTCACACTGAAGCAGCTATTTCCCATCTGAGAAACGGCCCTAAAAACCGACAGTTCGTTTCTCGGATGGGAACCAGTATCAATCGTACGAAATGTGCTTTGCAACAGCGGAATCGCTCCCACAACGCCTTTTTCCCAGCTCCTGCAAAACTGATGATGACATGTACGTTGAAACCCACGTGATGCAGATCAGCCCACGTGATGAAGTGGTCGTTGCAGAGCAGCCCACGTGATGAAGCGGACGTTGAAACCCACGTGACGCATAGCAGCCCACGTGAAGAATTGGAGTGGAGGGTTGCTATTGTCCGTTTCTCGAAAGGGAACTAGAAAACTACCCTTTACGAAACGCTCGTGTCCCGTTTCTAGGCAGCATCAGGTGAGTGTATGCGATCCAGCTCTTGTAGTGAATTTTATATACATTTATTTTAGCACCCATCAACTTAGACGTTCTTATCCCTCTGTTCTTATATTGTTAAGGGGAGCCCTTTTGAAACCTCTAGGAGTGCACGTTGAAGCTGTAATTCCTTGTGTTGCACTTATCACTTGTTGAAATTAAATATTGTAAGTACGTGATTTTCTAAACTACTGGTTTTGAAATTACACGGGACAGCCTGTTGGTATAGACACAGTAGCTGCTCCGAAGCTCATTTACTATACGGTTCAGGCTCTGCAATGCCTGCAGAGGCAGCAACTGCTGTAGAGCTAATAGACAGACCCTGTACATATATAATAGTACCTGCACAGGCTAAGGGTCGCAGACGCAGTAACTGCTTTGCAGCTCCTACACAGACCACGCTCTGGTGTAAATGACTACATATCTAATAATACCTGCACAGGCTAAGGCTTGCAGAGGCAGTGCCTGCTGTGCAGCTGCTACACAGACCCTGCTCTGGTGTAAGTGACTACAAATGTAATAATACCTGCGCCGGCTAATGCTCGCAGACGCAGTAACTGCTGTGCAGCTACTACACAGACCCTGTACATGTATAATAATACCTGTGCAGGCCAATGCTCGCATACGCAGTAGCTGCTGTGCAGCTACTACACAGACAGTGCTCTGGTGTAAGTGACTACGTATATGATACCTGCGCAGGTTAAGGCTCGCAGATGCAGTAACTGCTGTGCAGCTACTACACAGACCCTGTACATATATAATAGTACCAGTGCAGGCTAATGCTCGCTGCTGCAGTAACTGCTGTGCAGCTACTGCACAGACCCTGCTCTGGTGTAAGTGACTACATATATAATCAAAACCTGCGCGGGCTATTGTTCGCAGACGCAGTAACTGCTGTGCAGCTACTACACAGACCCTGTACATGTATAATAATGCCTGCGCAGGCTAATGCTCGCGGATGCAGTAACTGCTGTGCAGCTACTGCACAGACCCTGCTCTGGTGTAAGTGACTACATATATAATAATACCTGCACGGGCTAATGCTCGCAGACGTGGTAACTGCTGTGCAGCTACTACACAGACCCTGCTCTGGGTGTAAGTTACTATATATATATATAATACCTGTGCCAGATAATGCTCGCAGACACAGTAACTATTGTGCAGCTACTGCACAGACCCTGCTCTGGTGTAAGTGACTACATATCTAATAATACCTGCAGAGGCAGTGACTGCTATGCAGCTGCTACACAGACCCTGCTCTGGTGTAAGTGACTTTCACAAAGTGTTTGTGTAGGGGTGATGGAGTTCTTTCTATGAATTGTTTGCTGATTCTTGTGGCGTAGTCGGTTATTTTTTTGTTTATTTTTTTCTGGTTGAGTCTTTTGGGTGGGGTGGTTCTTTGTTGGTCAGTCTCTCTGTCGAGTAGACCGATAAGGTTTATGGCTGGGTTGGTTCATTTCTGGGTGGTAAATAGGGTCGCTACCCCTCTGTTGTTCCAGTCTTGGTGATAAGGGGGTGTAGAGTGAGTGTGATGGTTTCCAATTTGTTCCTTGTTCTGGTTGGGGTATTGTCCATGGTGGAGACCGGGTTGGGATGGTTTATTAGTTGTCATCCGTTTGGTGTCCTAGTTGGGTCTGTATTCGTGAAGCTTGTCGGCTGTCGGTTCATTGTTGCTGTACTGTTTTTGTTTACCACGTTGTCGTATATAGACAGGTGGCGAGCATTGTAGTCTGTCTTTGCTCTGTTATTTGTATGTCTCCTTGGGCCATCTCAGATGTTTGTCGAGATTTTTGGGGTTGTGGTATCATGCTGGTCCGTGCCTTCCTGAGTGGTTTGGGATTTCTTATTATTTCTATTGTCTTTTCTGGCTTCTTTGTCTTTCTTGTGGCGAGGCATGATGCATGGGTTGTGTTCCTTAGTGGGCGTCCTCTTTCGATTGTTTTTCATGGTCTTTTGGGTTTAGTCTTTGCTGTTTGGTTTGTTGTTGCTTGTATTTGGTAGGTTGTGGGTAGTTACTGGGATTTTGTGGTTCTGTTTGTTTATTGCTTCTTTCTTTTTTGGATCCTTTTCTTTTTATTTTTTATCCTGGAGCTACTTTTCGTTATGGTTGTTGATTATTGGATTTTGTGCAAAGCAAGCATGACTATTGTGTGAAGGAGTGCATGGGAATACTGGCATATATTGGTGCAGTCTTGTTAAGGATAATTCTCATTTCTGTTCTAATTCCCTTCAACCTTAGAGACCCCCAGCCCTTTTGCTGGTCTGTAGGACTTTTTAATTTGAACCCTGGTGTGAGTGAGACCCTTTTCCCACTGCATCATGTGTTTTGACCTTTGGATTATGTGTTTTCACTGTTTTGGGAGTCTGACAAACTCCATATGCATCTACTTGTGTATGGTGACACACATCAACTTCAGTGCAGTGTCACTGACAAATCCTTTAGATTTCTCACAAGGTTTAAAATACCCTTTCTTGTGTGAACTATTGTTCCCCAGAATATTAAAGTGAAAATTACTTTACTTATCTTTTCTCTTTGTGGGTCCAGCACACACCATTTTATGGGAGTGCTGGGGGGTTACATAGTAGCCCCTTATCCTACATTCTCATGTAACATTTGTATGTTGCCCTCCCTACTTTTAAATGACTAGTGGCAGTGGTTTAATTTTTCCTACCATTGTTTTTCTACCGCAGGCTGAACCCTCAGCTGCAGTATAGCACCCAGGGGTGACCATTTTATCACAACGGCCCCGTCTTCTTTTTTTTCCATTTTCTGTTTGTGAGGTCTTTCTTGGGTTTTACTCTGTGTGTCAAATAGATTGAAGCCCTTTGTTTGTCTTGCTGTTGGCGCACTTCAGCCCTGAGTCCCGCCTCTGGCTCCAGTGTGTCTGGAAGGACAGGATGTGAGGGAGGGTACCGAAACTCCCCTGTCCTTTGTCTCTAGGAATATCTGAATGCAACCAGTCCTGAATGGCTGACTGGCTGTCCTTTCAGGGCAGCGACCCTGATGTGTGATTGACATCCTCGGCTGTGCATGAATGAGATAAACCTGCTTAAAAGTCAAGGGTTTTGGGACTAGAGACAGAGTCGACCACTGGGAGAAACACTTGACGAAGAAACCGTGAACGAAGCTTGCTGCATCCTCCTGGACCTTTCAATTGCCCGCTGAAGCCCTGCTGTTGTGCTGAAACTCCCTTTTCAGATAGAGAAGCTCCGGAATGGACTTCTCCCCTTGGGTTAGTGGGACCAACTAACCCAGAGGCGAACTCTACTCGACCATCTTCCCTGTCTGGCTGTACTTCTTCATTGCTGCAAGAACCAAGTGGCAGGGGTCGAGTAATCCGTAGTCGAGTGACATGTCTGAAATCCGGCTAGAAGCTCCAGGAGTCTCCTAAGGACCCTCCAGAAGCAGGACGACCAGAGCTAGAGCCCCCTCACCAGACCCAAGGAGTGAAGGAAGCCCAACCGGTACCAGAGATCCGCAACAGTGCTGTTTACTAAGCGCTGAAACCCACAAAGTGCCGCTGAACCGAAAAGAGCCCGTAACCGCCAACGACCTCCGGTACCACTGCAGGAGCCCTACAGATGTCCTCCCTCTTGTCCCCACGACTAAGGCACAGGAATACGGGATCTGCAACGCTGTAGCAGGACAGAAGCCAGCTGAACACTTCTTCAAACCAGAGGTACTGTTTAGACTGGGGTACTTACCTCACTGTCTTGTAGTCTTGCTTTTCTCGGTTGGGAATTGCAGTGGCTTACTTTTAGAGTTGATTCCAATTCTGTTTTCACAGCTTGCGACCCTACAAGTGATTTTCTAACAAACTCTCTAACTTTGTGCAAGACATTTTGATTCTAAGAAGTGACTCGGCTCCATAGACTGTTTCAAATTGACTTTTGCTGTCCTGGGTCCGTGCAGACTCTTCTAGCCCACTGACTTTGATATGGTTTGTCCCTCATTGGTGGTAACTTGTTTTAGACTGTTACTGCTGGGAAAGGCTTGTCTAGATTTCATTGGAAGATTTATCTGTCCTCCCATATACTGAGAACCTGTTTAACCTTTTTCCTTCCTTAAACCTTTCCTTTCTGCAACCTCAGAAACTGCAAGTGTGATATATAAATGCCATTACTGTCCTTGTGATTGAAGTCACCCCATGGTGTAGCAATTGTGTATGAAGCATATCCAGATTATCCACTAACTTGCTCTGATTCTGAAAAGTAATTTAAAAGTATATTTACATTGTTACATGAATTGCCTTTCTAAAGAACGTGTATTTAAAAAAAAAAAAAAGTTAATTAAATAAATAACTATTTATAACTGAAACGTTGAGTGTAAGTGTTACTTGGCTACTTGTATTTGCAGATTACATTTGTACAGCTCTACAGCTCAGTTATCCCTCGGTGCATGCTATGTTTAGGCCTCTTTCTTCCACTTTGGCCCAACATGGTCTCAGGCTTTAGCCATGCCACATTGGGGATTGTGAGGGTAATGGGTGCCTGCTTTTGACTGGGATGGCAAAGGATTCTCACGTGTGCATGCTATGTTTAGGCCTCTGGCTTCTACTTTGGCCCAACATAGTCTCAAGCTTTACACTTGCCACAGTGGGGTATCATTCAGCATAAGTGCAACTAAGCAAAAGCAGAATGACAATCTGTATTGGTCCGCATATCATCCTACAAACTCTGATGTTCTGAAGTAATCAGTAAGTCATCCCCAAATCATCAAGAACAAACATGTTTCATGGCAATGCTCTTGAAGTAATCGGCAGGTCATCCCAGAATCATCCCCCAATCATCAGGGACAAACGTACAATCTCTTGAAGTGATCGGTAGGTCATCCTAAAAGCATGAGGAACAAAGAGTTTTCTAAAACGGGGATAATGTTAGCATATTCATTAAGTCATCCTAAACTCATCCCCAAATCATCGTCCACCATTCTGAGATATTTGCTGATGACTTTCACAGCGTGATGACGTCTGATGATGTGGGAATGACTTCTAGTGTAGTTCGATGATCATCATATGACCCCAGGATGGTCTCTAAAGTCATCCTTTTAGACCAGGGTATGCACGCTCGGGCTGAAGGGGGTGTGCAAAATATCTGGCGAGGCAAAGGTTTCCCCCACCAATCTCTGCAAGTAAAATGAACAGGCCTGCTTTGAAGGGAAATGTAAAGTATATAGTTTATTTTTAAACGTGGAAGTAATTGGCAGCAGTGCCTTTTAGAACATTAACAGAATAGCTGCAAAAAGAGCCATACAGTTGACTCCTGGTGGCTTCAGTCGTTCTCACTGCCTTGCATGGTGGCATGGGTACTGTTTTCAAAAGTATTAATACGACTCCAATGATAACTGAAGGCCTGTGGCTGCTGTTTCAACGTACAATGGAATTAACTACACAAACTATTTTTCGACTTTGAAGTGATGTACATCTGAAATTTAAAGGTTTGATGCTGTTGGTCAACTTTCAAAATCTGATGAAATCCAAGTTTTGAAACAGTTTATTGGATTATTGGAAAATATGCTGATCTGGTACAACGCAAGGGCTTTCCAAGTCCTATAGACTTAATCAGAGGATGGTCACAGAAGGAAACAAATAATGAAAATAAATATGCTCGACATTTCTTTCACACAGAATAAAATAGATGATATTCAGTTTAAACTCAATTTGATGCAGGAAGAGTGCCTGGAATGTGTTCATTGGGCAGCTACATTATCTGCCTAGAAATACATCCACGAGGAGGAAAGGCACACAGAGGTACTCTTTGAAAACAATGTGCAATTCTGGCAGTGTTGGCTATTAGGTTTTACGATGACACGTGTATGTGTTGCATGTAATGCTACCAAAACTAGGTACCAGTAATCGGTGGGATCCGAGATGCAGGAGCTGAGCGTGCGTGCTGGCAGTAGAGCAGAAATACTTGAAGGAATACGGCTGCAGAGATCCTGGAGTTTCAGTACTGTGGCAGGCACACGAACGAGTGCTTTGCCAGCCACACATGCTCGCTCCTATTATCTCTGTAAGGTTGCATGCTTAGTCATCTGTCTGGCCACGGAGCTGCTGGCTGGCCAATACGATGGGGAAAATGGACCGTATGTGTTCTGTCTGCATTGTCGGGGCTTTATAGTGATTGGACTACAGTCTGTGCTTGCTGTTTTGCATATTTAACGAAGCCAATATAAAATTGTTCCCAAAGTTTTAATGGTGAAAAGTCCACTGTTATCTCTGTGTGCCTCGCGCTTGATAATGGCTTACTGGCTTACATACAGTGTGAAAAATGCAAACTGTACTTCCACTGTTCTTTCAGGTGCCTCATGCCCACTCGTGGCTGCCATCGCTTTAGGATTAGACACGTGAGTGTTGCTGTTAATGTCTTGTGTGCTTAAAAATACTGTCTCAGGTGTTGGTGTGAGGTGGTGCTTGCAAGTTGTCTTCTGGTGCTGTTGAAGTGACTGCCTTTATAAAGAAAAAGTAGTCTGTAGTAATATGCTGTGCGTGCTGGATGATGTCGGGCCAGTTTGTCTGTGCATAGTTTTGTTGTTTTGGCCCTGTATTAAAGGGATTGGTTTAGGTGTCTGGGCCGTTGTAGTGTTTCTATGTCGAGTCATGTGGTCCTATTCCCCTAGGCTTAGATTGTCCCCTGGCTTTTTAACATGTTCTCTGTAGAGGATTTGGACATGTGGGTGCAGGGATGATGCATTGTGGTTATGGACATTGCCTGTGTTTTTCGTTCACGGGTGTTCGTGTTGTACCACAAGAAGGTCTGGACTAGGTTTTGCCTTTGGCGTGTCTTAGGGGGACACTATTTAAAATAAAAATGGGAAACTAGCCTCATGCAGGCGTCGTTTGCACGTTTTTCGTGTATGTGATGTATTGATTTGCCGTTAAGTGCAGGAGGTGCCGAGCATGATGGAGTGTGGGTTTTCCGTTATTTTAAGTACATGGCATGTGTGCAGCATTGTATTTGGAAGTTTTTAGGAGTTACGAGCTCCTAATTTCACATGATGTAGGCGTGTATGGTGGTGCAGTTGAAGAGTTTTCGTACCCTGAATGCATGATTTGCTTGGCGAAGGCTGTGTTGTGCATGTGTTTTGAGGGGTAGTGCGTTACTAGGTTAACGGTACATGTGCTGCGTGTGTTTCGGGGGAGTTGGTTGTGTGTTGTGAGGTGGAGTATCATTGAACTTGGCTCATTGTGTTGTATCTTGGCAGAATGCCGGGCGTATCTGTTTTTCAGGCGTGAACGTTAGTTCAGTCCAGTGTTTTGGATTATGTTGGTTACATTTGTTTTTTGGTGGAATGCAGGATGTATTTCTATAGCTTTTGTGGCAGTGTTTGACAGGGCAGAGTGGCCGGGCGGGTTCTGTTTCCCTGGGTTCGCTGTTGGCTCAGTGAACTTGTTTTAGTTTATGTGCTGGTTGCAGGCGTTCTCCTATGAAATATGCAATTACCCAATTTGTTCGTTCACTTTTGTTTGTTAGGTCTTTTTGACCTAAATATTGTTGTACCTTTTTAACCTTCTTCCCTTTTGACCTACTTACCTGAACATGAGGAGCGGGGTTGTCCCCCGCATCTGTAACATTGGAGGTGGGGGACAAAAATTGCTCTGGCTCTATTTTCAATGAACGCTCAACACAGGGTTCAACAGTTTAATGTTGGCAGTCTGCCCACGAATAAAATATTTGCGAGCACATCGTATACATCTTGGGGGGAGTTCCGTAGTTTTTGTGGCTGTTGGTTACAGTATTGTGGTTGAGTATATTACCGGGATTTCGGGTTCTGGAACGTTGGTGTGACTGCGTTTACAGTCAATGTGTGTTGGTGATGTTGAGCGGGTTTTCTAGGGCGTTATTGTGTGGTGCAAGAAATGCATGGCTTTGTGTTGCCACGTGGCAGAATTGCTGGGCGGGTTCTGCCGGGGCCATTTGTGCACATGTTGTGTTGGACGCTGAGAAGATCTCTTCAAGGGCGTTCTTGTGGGACGTTGGTTTTTAACTTATCCCAGTAGTTTAGTTTGATAATGCCAAGGTGCTAGAGACTTTTGGGTTCAGGATTATGTTAATGCTGGAATTGCAGATTTTTGTTTTTGGGGTCAATGTCTGGAGTTATAGTAGGTTGAATTTCCGACAGGATTGATTGTTATGTTGTTTGCAGCTATGCGAGCATGGTCAGTGCTCGGGTGTGGCAGGCCTGTGGCTCTGGGGGGCAGCCCAGAGTGGAAGGAGTATCTTTTTTTTTTCAGGGCCAGGCTAGTAGGGTAGTTAGTATGTTCTTTTTGAAGATGGTTTGTGCTCGGGTATGGCAGGCCTGAGGTACTGGGGGGGGGGGGGCAGCCCAGGGCGGGCAGTTTGCATTTTTTTGTTTTTTGGTCCTTCTTGTGTGGTGTTCCTGTCGGTCGGTTTGGAGCAGTGGGCGTTAGTGTGTTCTTTTTCTACTTTGGTGGCATTTCGTCCAGTTTCTGCGGTGTGTAAGGAGGGAGTGGAGTGTTGGTTTGATCATGGTTTTGTTGACCGCATTAGATTTATTGTGACCCATTGTATTTCTGCACCCTTGCTAAGGGGTGTTGGCTCCTGGTATTTTTGTGGGGTCTAGGTTTTGGTTGTTGTTGGTCATTTGTGTTCTCTCCTTTTGGGCTTCGGTATGTTTTCTGACATCTTGGCGGCATGTTAGACCTCTTGGGTGTGTATGGCGTGCGTGGTATGAGGTGTCAGGTTGTGCTGGTCATTACTCCATTTCGTTCCTGTTGTGTAGTATTTGCTAACGGAGGAAGAAGTGTAATAATGTGCTGTGCGTGTGTGCGTTCTGGATGATGTGGGAGCTTCTGGGGGAATGTGTCCTGGGTTCCTGGGGTGACCGTTTGGAGTTGACCGAAGGGAGCTGGCAGCGTGGGTGTGCGGGATCCAGTGTCTGACTACATGTCGTCTTTGTGTACCTGCCTTTCCTGCTTCCTTCGTGCCCTCCAAGTGTTGGAGCAACCAAAAGACATTAAAGCTGTGCATACTTATCTGAACGGTCCGGCTCCCGTTATTTCATAGTCCGTTTTTGGATCATAAATCATATATCTGTCTTTAGACCTCTGTTTTGTTCGTTGGGTATCTTCATGTACTTCCACGTTTTGTTTTATGTATAAATGTTGATGTTTCCTTCACTGTGTTCATTTACTTTCCTTTTGTGACCTGTTGGGCTGGTTTTGATCTTCAGAACCGGCAACCTAGGGAGGAGGAGCAGCAGGGCAAAATACCCCTTCTACCCATGCCCCTCATGACAGCTGCTCCGCATAAGTCTGTGTATTGTTTCAAATGCTCCATTTGTAAATAAGTCAATTTATTTTATGTGCTTCCGATGGACCGAAGTATCGATGTTGCAATATATTTTAAGTAGGGTTGTTTACGTGGATTCAGTGGGAGTACTGGACCCTTTCCATCATAAACGAAATTTGAATGAGACCCAATGTTTGTAAGAATTGCAGTGTTTTTGTTTTAGTGTTAACATGTTGCCTTCTGTTTGCAGACAATGCATTTCCAGATATGGACATGGTTTAGGCCATTGCAGTAAATTGAGCAGACGTGTACTTCAGGGTCTGTGCTATGGTTCCAGGACATAGGCATGTTATGTGGGCTAGTTGGGTGGATGATGCTTCTCACATTACCGTTTGTTGAATTTGTACTTTCCAGCTGACTTCTTTACCCTTGTCCAGACAAGAGTGTAGTGATTGCCAAATGTCTTTACATTTTGCTGTAGCTTGTTCTACGGTGCAGGGGGATTGGGGGTGGGGGTCTGCCTGGTTTAATGAACGTTACAGCTACACTCTCCAACAGTAAAACTATTTTAGTGTGTTTCATTGTAGATTCTGATGCTGTGTCGCGCTGCTATTGCCCGCTTTTGGTTAATCTGCATGGCCAGCCTGTAGTTGGACTCCTAAAATGGTAAACCACGATGTCTCCTACATTGGTACAATCTTTTTAGGTTGCTTTTTTCCAACATTTGGTTGAAAGTTTCAGAGCATGTCAAAATTACTAAGATTATACTTCAAAAGAAGTAATCGGTCTGCAGTTTCAGGAGTTTTTGTTTGCTTGGGTGATAACATTGCAGTTCACATGATAATGACAAACATTTGTTATCATGGTTTACTTTGTTGGGTGTTGTTTCAGTTCTGTTTGGGTTGAAGTCAGATGTACCGGCCTCTACTACGAATGGGGATGTCCACATGCTGCCACGTCTTTCCATTGGCTTTCCTTACTGTCTTGACATCAGTACTTTTGCATCCCCTGTTTCTTATCAGTGAGTCTATTTACTGCTGTTGGGAGCTCTGTTAGAAGGGGCAGGGTGGGGCTCACTCCTTCACCCCCATCTTGCTAGGCTCAGCCTTCTCTTGCGTTGAATGGACGAGCTCCTTTGTCCCCCATCTTACATATCCTCTCCCTTTGTCGTCATCCCCTGCTCTCTGCAGGTTTTCCCATCCCTTTAGTCACCCTTGACCTGTAAGGTATGCCTTGATATGAGCACCTATGCCAGCTTCTACCGTAGCCACACAATGCATTTTTTGTGGAATGCACAGCATTGAAGAGGTTTGGTTTAGTCTGCGGTTTGAGTACGCACTTGTCAGAGTTGAAAGAGCCCACACTTCTGGGAGTATTTTGAAACTACAACCAGCGATAAATGATATAAAAAGAATGAATGGAATGTTTCAGGGAATTTCTGACGCAGAGGCAAACTTACCTCAAAAAAGCAGTCCTCTGGACGGGTGCCTAGACTGCCTTGACTAAGGGACTCTGAGGAGCAGTTTCACAGGGCAGCCTCTTCCTCCTTAGGAATCAAGCGAGACACCACCCACTTTTTACAGGGTTACATATGCACCAGTAAAGATGTGTAGGGCGGGGGAGGGCAGGGCGGGGCAGAAAGGGTTGCAGCTCCAAGTGCTCCTCTCACGCTACCAAAAAAGGCATGCAAATGAACAACTTCCCGCACATGTAGCTCGTCCTGTCCCATTGATTCTTAACTTAAATTCAAAACGAGCTTTATTCGGTTGTTAAAACCATCAACACACTCATTATGAATTATGCATTATTCATAAGTTTAAAAATATAGACTATAAATAGCAGATGAAACATTAAGAGGTAAAAAAGCTAAATATCACTGGAGGTTACTTTTATCAATTTCATTAAACTCTCGTTCTCCTTAGCCATTCCCTTTACAGACACTTGGCCACATTTTGTACCACACGAGGCTCACTAGGTATTGTGCAGAAATGTAGTACGTCCACTACCCTGCTTATGTCATTTAATCTGAACATGGGTGGTAGGTATCTGGATCTTAGTCTGTCATACCGAGGGCACAGCAACATAACATGGGAAACTCTCATTTAGGGCCCCACATATCAAACAGAAGTGTTATTTGTGGTCCAATTGTCATCATAAGCAGCAATTTTCAGCTTCCAAGCTCTCGGGTTCAGAAAAAGTGACCGTACTTAAAAAGGTTGTATTGAATCAAGTTGTCCTTGCGGCTTAAATTCTGGGGACCACAGGAGAGTTTGAGGCAGGATACTACCATGGTCTTCTGTACACTCGCTTTCTTGACCAGGTCCGAACATCCTTTTGTCGTAGCCAGTGGCCGTTCCCACAGATTAGCCAGATACAATGTTCGTGGCTAGAATTTAACATGTTTAAGCAGAGCTGAACCACTGCATTCCAACGATATACAATCTATCCACATTGATCTATAATCTGATCAGGCTGTAGAGGTCCACACACGTATACAGAATAGCAGTGGTTTGAGAGATGTCTTCAATGGGCTGGAGGTCGCATTCCAAGTATAGGATTGTGTCAGGAGCTCTGTTTGGCTGGATGAGCAAGCATTTAAAAAAGTTATTTTCCGTCACTCCCAAAGAGGTCGAATTAGCATATCCCAGATTTCTGTCCCACACTGTGTTGCTTGCACAGCCTGCAGCCTATATAGGTGCAGTGCTGGGGACAGTGCACCCCCACCCTGGGATGATGAAAAGTTTCCAATGCCCCCTCCATATTTTTCCAGCTTTAGGTTCGCTTTTGACACGTGCTCTGTCCAGAGACCAGTCTCAGCAAACCAGAGGCCCAATTAGTCATATGCCGCCACTTGCTCCAACTTTTCGCCAATAACCTTTTATGTGGATGTTAGATATCCTAGATCATATATGCCTAAAGATCCAAGTGTTTTAGTTTTGGGTAAATTTATTTCCAGGCACACTTTCCCCTTCAGCAAATTCAGACTAACTGAACAGGCATTGGAGACTTTCCTTGATAAAAAAGGATACAGGCATAGTGGGTTTTGCACTCCTATAAAAGAAAATCGTGCAGACTCAGAACCCTGAAATGTCTCGCAAACCATCAGATGAGTTCTGAACGACACACGCCTGCAAGTGAATTTACAGAAGGTATTCGCCTCTAGCTTCTGAGTGGGTCAGGCTTAATCAGTCAGTTACAAACACTAGTGTTGGCAGCACTGTTGATGATCCCTGAACTTACAGGTGTTGTCCAAAGAATGGGAGTAGCAGGCTTAAACAAAAGTACACAAGTTCTTACTTTACCTATACCGTTTGCTTAATTTTCAGGAGTTCATGAAAAAATTGGAGGATTCACTTCTACCACTTTCCTTGCTGCTTCAGTAGGTACAGCCCTCAACTGATCCAGGTGATCGTAATGTGGAGGCTTTGCTAAAACTTAGGCAACCTATTTGAGTGGAGGCTACCGGCTGCAATATTCGGGGGGGGCAGGGGGTGCCCTTTCAGAGGATTTCTGTTTCCTTTGGCCCTCAACAATGGAGGCGTTTGAGACTTGATTGCTCTGGCGAATCCGGTCCAGTTCCTGTCTGACATTTCATGCAACATGTTGAGCATTTCGTCTGCCTCAACTGTGGATACTTGAAACACTATTTGATGTGTTTCTGGAGGTGAGCCAGCACAAAAGGCTTCCCTTTGAGCCTTCCTTTGCGGGAGCAAAAGCTCTATGACCCTCAACTTGGGAATTTAATGAATAAAAAGGCAGGCAGCAGCCTATCTCTTGTATTACATCTGCTGCCTCCTGGTAGCCCCGCCCCCCGTCTAAACCTATGAAATGTCAGACATCCATTCCACAGTTCAGAGGTAAAGCTTGATGTCAGGAAGGCTGTAGCCAGGCTTTCACAGTCCATGGCCTGGCTTGGTAACCAATCGGTGTGTTCTTAATGCATTTTGCCTAGGGTATGCTATTTCGTTCTCACAGCACCTAAGAAGGTTAAGCTTCAAGGAGAAAGGTCTTACCGTTGTGATCAAGATCTTTTGGAAAACAAGTCCCGAAAAAGGGTGATGTTTCTAAAGTGTTATTGGCGGAAATGACCAATGCGGTTTATACAAGTCTCTTTCTGGTCAAGAAGGTTTAAGTTTGGTTTTGGCTGATACTAGACAAAAGGAGTTGAAGTATGTCATGAAACTATAGGGTGATCTCCTTTAGAGACTTTATTCTGATGCTAGTCTTCAAAGGTTTGCTAACCTCAATTGACCTTCAATAATGCCCTTTTCACAACACTATCCATCCATCGGTTTTAAAGGTCCTTCATTTTGTTGTGAATGGGAAGCACTACCATTTTGATCGGACCTTGCTCATGAGTGTCCATGAAAGTGTTGGCTATAATTGTGGCACTGCTAAACTCTGAAGGTAATAGAGTCCATTGGTACTTGTATGACTGGCTAATCCATGCAAGCTGGTTGTGCAAGTCCCTCATGCAACATATGTGGATCATTGTTGGGGAGATTTTCCTTAAGCAGGTACCAGTGACGCCCCCACCCCCTCAAGTTTCACCAACTCTCTGTGGTAGTGTGGCAAAGCAGCCCAAGTGTACCTCCTTAGGAAGTGAGTGGGTTGGTTAACTGGTAAATACTTGTGTTAAATAAGAGAATGTTCACACTATTGTAAGGTAGACCCAAAAACCTCAACAAGTAAAAATTAATCCAAAGAGCAAAAATGAGTACATGATGTTGCAAGAATAACAAAAGTGAATTACATAGGGCCTTTTACAAGGGCCCTTTTCAAAGGTGGCAACCTTCTCCACATTGCCACTCTAAATGCTCGCTCTGCCATCAAGCACTCCTCTGATATCTGTCGCCTTCTTGAGGAACTGGACCTGGACGTCCTCGGTCTCACTGAGACATGGTTCACAGCCAGCTCTGCCACCAGCTTCGACACACTCCTACCTGACGGTTACAAGATCCTCTCCGTGCCCAGGCCCAACCGTTCAGGGGCTGGTGTTGCCCTTATCTTCCCTGAGTGGATTCCTGCCACTGTCACTCCTACGCAGACCTACTCCTCTTTTGAATGCCTTGTCTGCCGACTCTCTCTCTCTCCTAGCCATTCCCTTACCGTGGCTACTATCTATCGGCCACCTGGTCAAATTTCCTCCTTCCTCTCTGAATGGGCTGACCTCTCCTCCTCACTCCTGTCCTCAACCACCCAACTCCTCTTTCTCGGTGACTTCAACATCCACCTCGATGCCTCCTGCCCCCCCACTGGTCTCTTTCGCGAACTCTGTAACTCTCTCTCACTCTCTATTCTCCCGTCTGGGCCTACTCACTCTGCAGGGCACACTCTTGATGCTCTGATCTCTTCTGACCTTCCCCTCTCCCTTCCTCTCTCCACTCCTCTCTCTTGGAGTGATCACTTTCTCCTATCCTCCCACCTCTCCCTCCCTACCCCACAGGCAAAGCCACCCTCTTCACTGCCACCCACCTTCTCGGTCATCCGACCCATGAAGCGCGTGTCAGTTGAGGCTTTTGCTGCTACCTTCTCGCCCCCTCCTCCCCCCTCGGCTGACTCCCACCCTGACACAGCCCTCTCCATGCTCTATTCCTCTATATCTGATACTCTCGATATCCTTGCCCCTGTCATGAGAATCCGCCTGAAGCCCAAAGCCAAATGTAACTCCTGGTATGACTCGGATCTCGTCACCCTAAAACGCAAGTGTAGGGTGGCAGAGAGGAAATGGCGTGCTTCATGTTCATCCTCTGACAAACTGGCCTGTCGCCTGCTCCAAAGGCAATACCGGCTCTCCGTTCTCACCAAGAAGAGAGCCCTTATCCAAGCCCGCATCTCTGAGGCATCAAACAACTCGGCCGAACTCTTTAAAATCTGCAAGGAGCTGGCCAACCCTGCTGCAGTCTCTACCTCTCCTGTCCCCTCCCAGGCCCTCTGCACTGCACTGGCCTCGCACTTCACCTCAAAAACTCAGGACATCCTGTCCTCGCTCTCCTCCTCTCTCCTCCCTCCCTCTCTTCCCAGCTCTTCCTCTCGCTCTCTTGCAGCCACCCCTCCACCCTCCTTCTCTGCTTTCCCACCTTTTTCTGCTGATGAGGTCTCCAGACAAGTCCGATCTATGAAAGCCTCGTCTAAACAGGTTCACCCCTGTTCCTCCAAAACCATCAAGGACCACATCGACTCCCTGGCTCCTGTCCTGGCTGACTTCTGCAACCACTCATTCGCCTCTGGAGTCTTCCCATCCCCCCTCAAGCACTCCCTTGTGCACCCCCTCCTCAAGAAACCCTCTGCCGACCCCTCCTGCCCGGCCAATTATCGCCCAATCTCCATTACTCCCTTCCTGGGTAAGCTCCTGGAGAAACTGGCCATCTCCCAGCTTAACCCCCATGCTGACTCTGTTGGTAATCTTCATGACCATCAATCTGGCTTCAGAGCTGCCAGAAGCACGGAAACTGCTCTCCTGAACATCCGTGAGGACCTGCTCCTGAACCTCGATACCAACACTCCCTGTGTTCTCATTCTGCTCGATCTCTCCTCTGCCTTTGACACTGTCAACCATGCCATCCTGCTCAACTGTCTCCGTGATAACCTGGGTATCACTGGTCAGGCTCTGGCCTGGCTGACTTCTTTCCTCTCCGATCGACCCTCCCAGGTCCAAATGGGCTCCTTCCTCTCTGACATCTTTTTCTCCACCTGTGGTGTCCCCCAGGGATCCAACCTCTCTCCCTGGCTTTTCAACCAGTATCTGGCACTCCTTGCCCACCGCATCGCCGCTCTCTGCCCCCACTTCCAGTGCTATGCAGACGATACCCAGCTCATTTTCAGGCTACCCTCAGCCTCCTCCTCTCCTTCCCTCATCTCCGACTGTCTGTCTGCTATCCATGAATGGTGCGCCGCCAATGACCTCTGCCTCAACGCCAGTAAGACTGAGATTCTACTCATCGGCACACCCACTCCCTCCTTCCCTGCAGCTCTCTGGCCGGCCTCCCTTGGCCCCCTTCCTGCCCCTACCTGCAAGGCTAAAAACCTCGGGGTCATCTTCGACTCCACACTCTCCTTCTCTCCTCATATATCTGACGTCTCTAAGAAGTCACACTACCAGCTGCACCTCCTCAGAGGTATTCTTCCCTTCCTCTCCTTCCCCCAGAAGCTCACTGTCTCTCGAGCCCTGGTTCTCTCAAGGCTGGACTACTGTAACAGCCTCTATCTTAATCTGCCTGCCTCCACTCTCCGCCCTCTGCAACTTATCCAGAACAGAACTGCGAGACTTGTCCTTGGCCTCAAGCCCAGGGACCGTATCTCTCCAGGACTGAAATCTCTTCACTGGCTCCCAGTGGCTGCGAGGATTAAGTTCAAAACCCTCTGCATTGTCCACAAGGCCTTCTGGGGCCTGGGACCTAAATACCTCCAACTCTCTCTTCCTAAATATCTTCCTTCACGAGCCCTTCGCTCATCCGTCTCCAACTCCCTCATGGTCAGCCGCTTCTCGAAGCAACGAGCTGGGGGTATATCTCTCTCCGCAGCTGGGGCCTCCCTCTGGAACAGCCTTCCTGCCTCCCTGAAACTTGAGGAGAACCATCTCCGGTTCCGGAAGCACCTCAAAACCTTCCTCTTCGCTTCTGCCTTCTCTCTCCCTCTCCCCTGCTAATCCTGCTTAACTCCCCACTGAATTCAGCACTAAACCTGCATCTGGGCCACTCTCAGCAACCTCGGTCCAGGGCCCAGCCACTCTCCACTTGCACTGCCTCCCCGGCTCCCCCTGCACTGTGGGACTGTCACTGTATCCCTACAGCCCCTTTCCCAGCACTTGCTCTGCACTTACCTCGCACTTGCCACCAGCTGGCCCTTTCTATTTATTATTTATTATTATTTTCTACGCTACTTACCTTGTACTGCACTTCCCCCCCACCTCCTCCCCCCTGCACTTCCTCCTTTTCCCCTTACCTCTGCACTTGCGCGATCTGAATGACACCTGGCCTAGTAGGATCGTTTGTCTGTTTTCCCCTTGTTTCCCTCCCTCCCTGCCTCGTCGCGCCTTGAAACACTTGTGTATAGGCGCGTTACAAATACCATATCATATCATACAGTTTTGGCCCGGAATAAAAGATGAGCTTTATTGAGGCATCATTTAAATGGCGATATATATGAAAGAAGACATTACATTATTTTGACTTAGTTTCAACCACATGTAAATCCTTGTGCATTGATTGGTTCACAATTTAAATCCCCTACATAAGTCTATACATCAAAACTTGCCCTTGTGACCAGACCAGTACATCCCTCTAATCATGACTTGGTGTCCAAAGTAAGTCAAATCCCATGTTTTTATTGGTTGACTCTGGTGATACAATGTGTTACTTGCAAACCCCTTTTCCATTGGTTGTGGTGTCTTATCGTGTGCTTCACCCCTTATTCTTGACCAATCTCAGTGAGGTGCTGACAGTGTGACATTTAAGAAATGAATACCTCATCCTTTTGCCATGCGACCAGAATGTTGACATCCCCTGATGGTTCTCATCCTTACTGTACAACTAAGTTATGCGACTTCTCATTGGACACATGTTGCACTGTCTTCTTTCTTCCCATGGGAATCGATGACCTCATGATGAACATTACTCAACATGGCTTGTTCAGAGAATATGTTCTTTGTGTGTGCTTTTAGTTTGCTTTTGGATTTTCTCGGCAGCATTAATTGGGGGGGCAGGAGTGTGTCTCCCCACCTCTTTGTACCCCATTATTTAATCCCCTTTCCTTGCTCATGTACCTATTTACTTCTGCAATCATATTTTCTAGTTTCACTGTTTATTTGTTAACCAGATTCCAAACTGCCTGCCTCCATTTTCCACCAGTGGGCAGTGTGTTCATAAGCAGATCTTTTCTCCCTGGCCCCATTTCATCATTACCATGTTCTCACCAACCTGCGTCCTTCCCCCCCCCTGCTTAAAACTTCGCTATAAATTGCTATATTTAATAGTATTATTGTTCCTCGCTAGAGGCCTGAGAACTAGCTGTGCCTTTCCTTCCTGACCTATCCCAGCACAGCTCTACACCCTGTCTTCCAAAGGCACTGGCCTTGTTCGGGCACCGCCTAAAATGGACGTGAATTAAGTGCATTTTACTATGCGGAAAAACCATGTGCTGCTTTTTTTTTTTTATTTTGTTTTGTTGCAACTTTCTTTGTTTCTGTTGTTCTGTGAAATGCCAATAATCAACCAGAAAACCATCCCATCCCACCCCTCCCCCCCGGCACACACATGAGGGCTATACACAAGAACCAGAAGCAATCTGGGCAACACGGATGGCGCACCCCCAGCAGTTCTCTCAGTCCAGCCTCTGCGCTGATAACGTCCCACAGTGCAGAATGCCAATCCCTGGATGCAGTCCTAAGTAGTCAGCAAGGATCGCCCCCCACCCCCTGGGCTCGGCCGGGCAGAAGAACCCAACCCATCCGAAGATCCATGACACTTCCCCCCCCCCCCCCTCCCCCAGGATGGCCAAGGAGGTATGTCGTATATGCAACCCACATCCGACTCTCACCCTGACACTCCCCCCCCCCCCCCCACCCCCCAGCACCTCCCATCTTGTTTCCATATCATTGCAATATAATTCTTTTGACCATTGGGCAACAGTCACAATTGGGTTACTTCCCCACCCCATGGCCACACAGCGTTTTGCCAAAATCAAAAGAAGATTTACCAGTTTCTGAGTTCCTTTGGGTATCTGTTCAGTGTATCCTAGTAAGGCCATCACAGGATCCGGCACTAGCTGTTGTCCCACAATATCCCCAATCACCTCCAACACCTGCTGCCAGAAATGCACCAATTCTCCACAATCCCAGGCCACATGGAGAAACCCTGCCATCTCTTGTCCGCAACGGAGACAAGCCCCTGACCTCTGGGGGAAATAATCTTTTAATTGGGCTGGAGAATAGTAGCACTGGTGCAGAAACTTAAAATGGATCAGTTTAAAGTTCGAGTTAACAGCCCACTTCCTGGTCACCTCACAGCAGTACCTCTGTGTATTCGTCAGTATTTCCCTTCCCAGTGACCTCTCCCATAGCCCCTGGAAGACCTCCTCAAAACTGGCCTTGTCTTCAGAGCCAACCTGTACAAACCGGAGAGAACCCGCCGTCCAATATTTGCCCCCCCCCCGAGCACCTTACTAAGCAGTTCAGCCACTGCGGGCAGCCTCGGAAAGGAAGGAAACAGTCGCCGCAGTGTCACCCTCAACCTGTAATACAGAAATACATCTAACGCTGACAGATCTCCCCTGTCCCTCAACTGATCTATAGAGATAAATTCCCCGTTCAGAAACGGGTCTCCCACCGAGCGACACCCAACCGCTTCATAGTAGCCACATAACGCGTCTCGCTTGTCAGAGGAACACCAGGAATATATATCGGCGGAATATCCGGCGAGTAGAGTACATCCCCCTTCAGATGCACGCCCCAAGTAGGACCAGGCCCAACAGGTAAGCTCCACCAGATTACGCGGACATCTCGCACGGCTGGGAGCCGTCAGGATAACCGACCGTAAGAACGCCGGTGATGCAATCGACCTCTCTATTTCTACATGCCTATGCTCCGCTGCCATCCCATACCAGTACCTAAGGTAGCTGGCCTGCGCCACAATGTAATATAACTCGAAATCAAGGAGCGCAAGACCCCCCCCCCTCTTGAACTGGCGCCGTGAGTTGCCCCCAAGAGACACGAGCCCTCTTACCTGCCCAAATCAAATGAAGTGTGATATTGCAGAGCGAAGATCCCGGAAGTATTTCTGAGGGACCTTTTATAGGCACATTCAGAAACACATAAAGAAATTTAGGAAGGATAGACATTTTAACTACTGCCGTACAGATTAAGAGGGAGTGAGGCCCAACCTGCCATTGACATTTTGACCGATTCTAAAACCTCCACGTAGTTTGCCGTGTACACCACCACCTTCTCACTTGCTACCGTGACCCCCAAATATCAAGTACTCTGTAAATCGCACCGAAATCCCCAAGTATCTCGAAACTGAGAAGCCCTGTTCGTCAACAGGAAGATAACAGATTTGTTAGCATTTATTTTAAGCCCCGATAGGTCACCAAACCGCTGGAGGTCGATCATAATCGGGTCCAGGTTGATCTCAGGATGACAGAGGAACAGGACCATATCGTCCACGTATAACGAAATTATGACTTTATGGCTATGCAACTGGACTCCCCTGTGGAGATGAAACTCCCTAACCCACTCAGCCCAAGGTTCTATCGCCAAGGCAAAGAGCAGGGGAGATAGCGGGCAGCCCTGATGAGTCCCCCTCGCAAGCGGTAGTGCCCTGGTAGTTTGCCTGTTTACCCTCACCCTAGCCACTGGGTCGGTGTATAGAAGTGATACCAAGGAAACGAAAAAGTTGCCCAAGCCCATCCTGCGTAATACGGTGAATAAAAACACCCATTCCACCGAATCAAATGCCTTGGTGGCGTCCAATAGAACTGCCACCACTGGATCATCCTCCGGCAGCGCCGCCATCAAGCCAAACATCCTCCGCACCCCAAACGAGGTCGAACGACCCGGAATAAACCCTGCCTGGTCAGCCCTCACCATGGTTGACATTAACGGCGCTAGACGCGTCGCCACAGCTTTCGCTAAGATCTTATCTAGATTAATAAGTGAGATCGGGCGATATGACGAACAATCACCTTTCGGCTTTCCTGGCTTCAGCAGTATCACCATCACTGCTTCTCTAAGGGAGTCAGGTAATCGGCCATGGGACACCGCCTCCTGATACACCCGCAACAGATAGGGCGCTAACCTTTCAGCATAGCAATTATAAAATTCGGCTGTAAAGCCGTCGGGACCCGGGGACTTCCCACCTGGCAAAGATTTAATGGCGTCCAGCACCTCCGCCTGCGAAACCGGCCTATTCAAACATTGCCTCTGCTCTTCCGAGCACCAGTACAGCCCTATGCCCTTGAGAAAGGCGTCTATCTCCGTCTGTGCCGCCGTCAGCTGGGACGAGTACAACTGGCCATAATAATCCTGGAATTCATGAACAATCTCCCTGTCTTCGTAGTGGACACCTCCCCTTTCATCCGTGATCGTCACCCTAGTTTCCCGGCCCCCCAGCTGAAGGGTTCTCGCAAGGGACCGCCCAGGAGCCTGCCCCTCTCCATACTGCCGAGGAGCCACCCTTTCCCACATATACTTAACCTCCCGCTGCTCTTCCTCTCTGTCTGCCAGGTCCTTTCGTAGCTTCTTCAGAGTCCCCAGCTCCTTGGCTATACTCTTCCCCGCCCCCCAGATCACACACTTAAATCCCTCCCACAGGGTGCCAGCAGACGCCACCGACGCCACCGACCCATCATTAGTTTCAAAGTACATATCGATAGCCTTCGCCAACTCCTCCCGAAATACCTCACCCGTGAGTGCCTCGCTTTTAAACCTCCAGGGCGGCCTCGCTTCGTCCCTTCCATCTAGACGGATAGATAACAGAACAGAAGCGTGATCTGATAAAGTACGAGCCAGGATGCCCACCCCCACAGACCGACCAATAACTGCACGAGACACCAGGAAATAGTCCAGCCGGGCCGCTGAGCCATGCAGGGTGGAATAATGCGTAAATTGACTCGACCCAGGATGTCTCCCCCTCCAGACATCTTCAATATCCTACACTGGGCACATGTCCCGGATCCTAGAGGAGGCTTTACTACAGGGACGCACCGCAGCACCCACCCTGTCCAGATTGGCATCCAAGACCGAGTTGAAATCACCAGCCCAGATGATTTCCCCCTCCGGGAGCACCCGCAGCTGTCTTTCTACCCAGTCAAGTGACTCCACCTTGTCCCGATTCGGGCCATAATAGCATATCCCCGTAGACCACTTTCCCTGAATGACCCCCCTGCACCACCAAAACCCTGCCTTCTTGATCCTTCAGTCTTGACTAGGCGGAAGCCCACTGAACTATGCACTAAGATGCACACTCCCCTAGAGTAGGAAGAGTAAGACGAAAAATACCGATGGCATCCCCATCTCTTACCAAACTTAGATTCAGTGGCCGCAGTTAAATGGGTCTCTTGAAGAAATGCCACCCCCACCTTATGACGTTCCAAATAGCGCAAAACTTTCTGACACTTAGACCAGCTGTTAAGGCCCCTGACGTTCCAGGTCAAATAATTTACTGTCTCCAAGAGCCAGTAAACGCCTAAGCACCCACCCTGCCCAGCTTCAGAAGTATCCCAGCCCTCCATGCGTGCCACTAGAACCGCCTCTACCACCCCCCCATCCTACCGACGACCCCACAACCTGTTGGTGAAATCCCCCCTCCCGCCCCCCTACAACCCGCAACACAGACTCCACCCCCCCTCCCCCACCCGTGCCGAAGACCACAAGATTCCAGCACATCCACCCCCTTCAAATTGAACACACACAGCTTTCGCACAAGGAGCAACTAGGAGCCTAACCCTCCTCGCACCCCTCCAAGATAGTTGTCTCCATACACAGAAGTAGCCCCAATTGCCACAAACTACTACAGCAGGAGATACTTCTCTGCCTGAACTGATTCAATCACCATCTACCCGTGGTCTAGGCGACCGCGGTAACATGTCGAGAAAAGAGGATGCCTCCTCCGGGGTTTGAAAGAAAATCGACTTGCCCTCATATATCACACGTAACTTGGCCGGGAACAGCATTGCATATTTCAAGCCCTTTTCCCCCATCCTCTTCTTGATGTCCAAAAAAAGTTTTCCTGGCCGCCTGTACCCTATCTGAAAAGTCTGGGAATAATTTGATGACATCTCCTTTATAAGACGAGGCACCCTTCTTCCTGGCCTTCCTGAGTGCCGTGTCTCTGTCCCGGTAATTCAGTAACCGGGCAATCGATGGACGGGGCGGGGCTCCTGGGACCAGCTTCCGTCCACTTGGTATCCTATGAGCCCTCTCAACCACACAAATCGGGGAGAAGCCCTCAGAGCCCAATGTTTCTCGAAGTATGTCCTCCACCAGCAACTCCATATTCCCCTGGTTCTACGACTCCGACAGGCCAACAATTCGAATATTGTTTCGGCGAGACCTCGACTCTAAATCCTCTTGCTTCTGAGTTCTTTTAAGGCTTTCCTAACCTCAGACATTTCTCCTGAAACTGATGCCGCCGTTCCCTCCACACCTGCAAGATGCCCCTCCGCCTCATCCAGTCGCTCTCCATGTCTGTCCAAACGGACCTGCATGTGGTCCACCTTGCAGGTCAGAGTATCTAGTTTACCATCTAAAGACTGGATTCCTGATTGTAATTACGTAAGCATGACCTTAATATCCTGAAAGGTGGCGGGGTCCGGCCCCAAATCCGCGGCATGCAGCGCTGCATTTTCATTCATTGTTTCGCAGTCTTTGGGCCGAATGGGCACCTCAAAGTTCAACTTAGACTGATGTTTGCCCCCCCCTTTCCGGACTTGGACATGGCCAGCACGATGAGATGGTCCCCGGACAAGATGTCAGTTGTGAGTGCCAAGGCCGACAGTGGCCCCTCGCCTGCGTCCCCCTGTCCCCTAAGGAAGACAGGGTCTGGCCCCACGCCGGTCACCAGGGCGAAGGACACCTGGCGCAAGTACGAAAAGAAAATCCCCTCCCCAAGGCCGCTCTACACCCGAATCCAGGGGGTGCCGGATTTATGTTCACCAAGGGGCGGATACTTCACCGAGGATCAACCACCAAGAGTCTTTTGAAAAATCAGGGGCAACCAAACCCTGAATACCCAGGGCAGAACAGCGCCGCCTAGCCGCAGTCCACGCCACCGATCACCAGCTCGGGGGTGCAGCGCCAGGCGCATGAACAGCCAGGGGACCAAAGCGCCTCCCGAGCCGCCAGTGCCCCCCGCCGGGCAGCAGGGACGGAAGCCCCTAGCAGGCAGCGTCAGAGCAGGTCCCAAGGAGAACAATGCAGGGCTTACACTCCCTCCGCCCGCCCCAACGTCCACACAGGCGCCGGAGAGCCCACCGGTCCACTTCTCGGGCCACAAAGCACCGTGAGGCCCTGAATCAGTCCCCACCCCAAGGGCGGGTGCGCCACGGTGACCACCCCGGGGACACTCAAAACACTGAGGGTCCCTGCCGCTCAGTCCGCTTAGCAGGACGGACCGCCAGCTCTCGCTGCACCTTCCCGGCATGCCGGCCCGCAATCTTCAAGTCTGGCTCCTCTCGCACCGACTCCCTACAAGGGGCAGAGGGCTCCACCGCTCCCAGCCCGTCTGCCTGGAGATCTAGCCAGCTTGTCTCCTCGGCACCGGCGGCGCTCCTCCGCTGATCTTGGCGAGCCCAGCCGATCCACGGGGAACACCGGGGGGCCGCAGGTCCCCGCACCCGGCACCACCTCTCCAGTGCCCACATCCAACTATTTTGGGCCGCCGATCACTCTCATCCTCAGGCGGAGCGCCGCACACCGCCCGGTCCCCGCAGCTTCACCGGCCCCTGCGCCGGAGACGGGGTCGAAGTACCACCGCTCCCCCCTCCTCGCCTCACCAGGCCGCCAGCTACCACTTCACCTCTGCAGTCCGCACAAGCCCCGGCACCTTTTTCAACCAGGGGTGTTCTCCTCGACCCACTGCACACTCAGGCAGAGAACCGCACAAAGGGCTTCCTAATTGCAGCACGGAGACCGCCGGATAAAAGACAGAATTTATGGGATGTGAGGGAGCTTCACGGGCTTGCAGCCATCTTGGTCGGGCTCACGAGCGCCCCCCCCCCCAAAAACCATGTGCTTCTGTGGCCTAATCATTCTAAATGGCCCAGGAATTTGCTTCTTTGAGGGGCTTATGTTTGTGCAGTCTAAATTCATATGCAATGAATGGGTGGTAAAAACAGATTTGTACTGTGCTTTGTAGGTACTACCTGTGACACTACTAAAATAAAGCTTTTCCGCTACTTGTCCCCTTTGCACCTTTCTCTGCTTCTACATGTGTGTCAAACCTAATGCACTACGGCACAATATTGTCCCACTGCTTTATATCACATGGGCTATTCTCTCAGTGTGTTTGTACTATATGTTGCTGCCCTACATTTCTTCATGGAATTCTCTCGGAAACGTATCTCTCGCCTTTGCTGCTCACATAGAGTTGGGTGTACCTATGACTAAGGCCACTGGCATTTTAATAATAATAATAATTTCGCATTTATATAGCGCTACGAACCCTCAGGTATCTGAGCGCTGCTTATTATTACCCACGGTGTGTGGTGCTCATTTATCGACCTCGGAAGGATGAAAGGCTGAGTTTGGCCCTGCCGGGATTCGAACCTGCGTTAGCAGGCTGTGCACGGATGTCATAGCGAGCGTTCTACTCGCTGTGCCACTTCGCTGGCTTAATAGACCTGTAGTCCATTTTATAGGGATTTCCTTAATTTGTACTTCCTCACGCATTTGGGGTGTTGGAATTGCATCCCAACATTGCCCACCTTTCGTTACTCCTGTAACAACCTCTCTCATTAACTCTTTATCTCTCAATTCTTGATTCCCTTTCCCAATCATAGACATTTTTGGGACCCATATTTTTCTGACATTCCTCAAATTTACCCCCGTCGTCCTTGCATAATCCCATGGGCTACATCCTAAAAAACTACAATCTCCATCTGCAGTGGGATTTATGTAAAACTCTGGATAGTTTTCTGGATCTAGGGGTGGTGACAAGTGTTCATGGTGGGCCAATTGGGTGTTCTGTCCTTACCATCTTTGGCTTTTTATTGTCGACCCATTCACCTGTCTGGGTGCTTCCATGTGTGCAATGAGAAGTGGCATTACCTGTTCTTACTCTAAGCCTTCTTATTGTATTTCCACTGGACTCGCAGCAGGCCAATATTATCTGATAGATGCTGTAATTTAAAATTAGAAGGACCAGGACAGGGAAGAATATTTTACAAGTTACTGTTAAGCAGGTGGGCATCCAGGCAAATGTTCGAGTTAAGTAGTCTTCCTCTCTGGGCAGTCCCTCCTTCCTTTTCCATTCCAGTTCTCAAATTGTGGAGTGGTTTAATTGCAATGATTAAGGAGCTGTTTGTCATTAGGGAGCATGTCGGGGGGGGCACGTATGTGCAACCAGAGGCCCCGATATTTTTAAAATACAAACTCCTCCTTCCATGGCTGTGAGGACATCAATACAATTGTGTCATTATTCTGAGCGCTCTGAGCTCTGCTCGCACAGCATTGAGGCCGTGCTCAGTGGCGTTTGCCAGCTGGACCCCATTCCAGCACACCAATTTGCAGCCTTGGCATTTGTGGCGGCTTGTATGCCAGGGAGTTAATATGATGCAAAGAAACGTTCAGTTCTCGAGAACAAACCTGTATTGGGTAGGTACTTAGTTTAGAGCGTCCTCTACTTCCTTGGACAAGTAGCTACTACTTTTCTTCTCGGACACTGTGAATATCTTTTCTTCTGCAGTGGGCTAAGGGGCCTTAGGGGTATCATTGTGTTGTTTAGGGATAGTGTGGTGGTTTTTGGGTATCAATAACACGGGCGAATGCAAAGTGACCAATGTACATACTCCTTTCCATGACCTTGGCAGATGAAAATAAGCTTTGTCACCACACTGCCATAACAGGTCCCTTATTGTTGCTGTCCCACCTTGTAGAGCTGGCACATAATCGTTGTATTGTAGTTTATGCTCTGGCCCACTGGTACTGTTTCTTTATCTCCGAAACAGAGGGACGATCGAGGGAATTTTTGTGCATTAACCGATTGGTTCTGATGCTGCAAACTTGTCGCACCTTTCACGTGAGAGTTCAGATGTTCCTACAATATTTGTATTATTTCTTTGGTATATCCCACCAGCACTTCTGCTGTACACAAACCCTGCCCCTTTACCCATTTGTTGTTCCAGACGTTAGCTCCTTCTATTTTCATCTGTGGCCTAGTTGTACATTTGATATGTTCTTGTCCCTTCTTCCATTCACATCCTACTTTGTCAACTCTTTCAAATCAAATGTTGTGTCTCTCTGTAACTGCCCTTGTGCCTTTCAAAGAAATAGGTGTACCAAGCACGGTTCCTCTAAGGGTGACACTTCCTGTGGTAAGAATAATCTGGTGGCACAAACTGCATGTGATGAGTGCACACACATATAGCATGAGTCGTTATACTGCGTTCTTCCCACTTTCTTCATTGTGCCATACCACAAATGACTGTTCTCTGAATGCTCTTTTCCTGCAATATTGGCATATGTACTTTCTTGCATTGAAACATCTCTTTTAATGTCTGGTAACGTTTTCTCTTCCACTTGTTGATACGTTAGTGAGATTGGTCCCCTAATTCCATTTTCATTATACTTCTCAAAAGATGAGAGGGAAGAATAAACATATGCATAAAAACATGTTTGGTCCTTTTGCTATTCCCTATCTGTGCCTCCAGCATCTGTTGTGATGTTCGTCCTCCAGTTTGCCCAAAAGGATATACAGTATTTGTAATTTTTCTCATATTTTTTGTGTGTGTGTATACTTCACTTAAATGGTCGTCCTTTCCTCTCCTCCTTCAGGCGGAGCGGGCTGTTATCCCTGTGAATGTCATATAGGTGGATCTAGGCCTGGTGTCCCTTTACCTTTTCACCTGTCAGCGTTGAATAGAAGACCTCATGTGAACCGGTGAACTTGGGCTTGTTACATTTCTTGTTGTATGGATGTATGTATGTATGTATGTATATGTGTGTGTATGTATGTGTGTATATATATACACACACAAAGGGGGCTACTGAAAGTGTCATTGCTGGGGTGTGTTGCAGCTGGTTGGTGCATTTGCAAATCTAACTGATAAGTCTTGGACATGTCAAATCCCTCGGATACCCCAAAATCTCTTCACCCAGTATATCAGCACTTTTGTGAGCATTTGATACTGTTCATGCAGGAAGGACTGGCGTATGCATCCGCCGCCCTGTCACCACCTTATGAGGAGTTGAGTGGCGATCCTTGCTTGGCTGATTGCGCAAAAGTGCCAAAGGCAAACGATGGAGCCAGCTTTTATTTTTTTCATTGAATGGCATATATTCACTAATTTACTTTTCACGAGACCATTTGATCTCTACACACTCCCGTTGGCTTGTGGGTGGTATGCTGAGCAAAGCTTATGTCTTAAGTCCAGTAATTTGGTTATCTCTTGTAAGAGTTCATTTGCAAAATGAGGCCCATTATCTGACCGAAGGACATCACATATTCCCTTCTCGGAAATACCCCCTTGACCACGAATTTTGCAGCCGATTTGGCGTCCGCATGGACATGGGCCAACCTCAAGCCATCAGGGAGAATGGGCATACCACAACAATCGTATAACAAAAGTTACTGCCCCTGTTAATTATACTGACATTTCATATAAGCTGCTTGAAGGGCCCCGATGGGCGGGGCTGAGTCGCTGCCAGAGCCTTCAAAGTGTGCCCTGTGTGGAACAGGTGGCATGTTGTGCAAATGCCATACATTCATCAACATGCTCTGACAGATTGGGAATGAACCAATCTTAACTAATGTCGGCAGCAATGTGCTGCTTGGATGCATGGATTGGATGATGCAGCTGTTCCAGGGCAGCATCCAGTAATTTCAGCAGCATTACTACTTTACCTCTAATGCTTTGTTTCCATACCAGGCCTGGGGGTGATAATGCACAACCTCTCTTGACCCACAGAACCTTTTCTTCTGGAGTAGCTCCTTCCTGCAATTCTATGATGTGAGACATAGACCATGAACTGTACGGCTCTCTCAGTTCTTATTGTTGGGCAATTATCGGGACGTCATGTTTTTCTTGAAATGGCAAGCATGCTGCTTGTTTGGCGGCTGCAGCTGCATTCCCTCTGGAAATTTGGTTGGGTCCCTTAGTATGGTTGGCACACTTTACAATGGCCACTTTGCTAGGCCTTTTTAGGGCATCAATGAAGCTAGATAATACTGCTGCTGGTTGCACAGGGGATCCATCAGATTTCTTGAAACCCTTTCATCGCCATCTAGATAAGCCTGACTGTACTGTCGACGTTAGGTAGCCAAATCTGTCTATATGGTAACCTCATCTTGTCAAATCTCTAGAGCTTAATAGTGCTGAGTTTGGCTGCTTTTGCTGAGTAATAAGCAGGCAATCTTTTTTTGTGCCACCACTTGATACTCCTCTTCCTTCACAAATCTCACCACTGCTGAACCTGTGTGCCTTTATCCATTTTCCTTATCGAGCGTTGAAGACCCATCAACGTCCAAACCTTCTCCTGTGTTTAGTGCGTCTTCTCTCACTTGGGTATCTTCTTCTGGTGTGCCGTTGTATGTTGCACAGTCATGTAATACGTCATGACCTGCCACAGGTTTTGCTATGAATCTTGCACGTTCACCAATTGACATCTGGCAATGTGTATTGCTGTGTTTGATATTACTTCGTAACCTAATGCTCTTAGAGAGTAGACTTGTTTCTTCCTAGAATGGAAGAAACCGCATGTTGTACATGTAATGTTACTTTGGGAAGACCATGCCGTGGATGTACATGCCTCCAGAGAGCCATGCAATGGCCATAAATGAATACTGGTGACAGAAGACCACCAGTCACAGGCGCATAGGCCATCTACTAAGTATGGGAACACCAGCACTGGAAAGTTATGCCCCACAAAGTTAGGAAGAAACCACACCAGGAGATAAGAATCCCCAGTGAATCGAAAGAAAGTTCCATCATAAAGAATCACCCATTTTCCCCAAAGTGTCTGAACAAGATTCCGATTTAACAAAGGGGTAGATGAACACTTTATGTTCCGCAATTAACTTATACCCTGATGAAGATCCACGAAGATGAGCACCAGGATGTGCGAATCATCATAACAATGGGCGAAACACCTGTGTCGACAAAACACTCCATAAAAACATCTTGCTGTGAAAAATATTAAGCACAGAATAGAACTTATTGCCGGGCAATGCTTTGTACATACCTCTGTAGAAATGAGACTTCCACCCAGATATGTTGATCTCTCTGAGCATATCAAGATTGACTGGTTGTATTAGAAACGGTTGTACTTGCGTACCCTTATAGAACAACTATGACAAATCTTTGAGAATGTTGCTTGCATTTGAAGCACACCCTCTTTACTAACACCAAACGTGCACTTAAAACGGCTGGGAACATTGCACCCCGCTCCTTGAACAAAATGCTATGTTAAACGTTATATGTATGTGAAATGGTTTTCTGTTGTTGCAAATTGTCTATTGTGTATTATGAAACATTGAAGAATACATTTGAACATTTTAATGTAACTGGATAATTGAGGCTCAGTGCAGCATTTGTTCCACATCTGCATTTATGGTATAGTTGATGCAAGGTATGGACTCCAGAGGGAGGGGTTGCTTCATACTCAATTTTTGCTTTATATTTACTTTCCCCGTCAAGTATAAGCACCCCAGTAACAAAAATTAGGGTTCGACACTTGTTTTTTCAAATGTTACTGAACATCCCATTGTTATTGCTGATGATTCCTGTACGGCAAAGACTGCAGCGGCCAATGCCTGCTCACAGGGGAAATGTCCCTGCATCACACTCGGTCTAATAATCCACTGTAGTATGCTAACGGTAACGGCTTGTGTCCCAAGGTTGTAAACCGAGTAAGTGTACTGCTGTCATTGCCTGACCATCAGAGTGAAAACAAGAAAAATGTCTTGCTGTAATCTGGCGTAGCTAACACTGGGGCACCACTGGTGGCTGTTTTATGGTTCTCAAAATTCTTTGATTTCATCTGTCCATTTGAGTGAATTTCTTGTCTTCTGAGCATCCTCCCAGGCCTGTAGTAGGGGAGCCTGACATGTGGTTTAATCGAATATCCAGGCTATGCAGTGATTGCACAACCCCAAAAAATTGTTGCATTTCCTTGACAGTGGTAGGTTTGGGGGTCGGGGGTTGCGTACTGCTGTTGTTCTCTCTGGTGTAACTCCTCCCTTCCGATGATGGTATCTGCCCCAAATACACTACCTCTTTCCGGTAGTACTGTAATTTCTTTGTCCACCTTGTACCCCTTGTTTGTCAGTATCTTTAGGAGCTGGATGGTTTCTTTTCTACACTGTTCTTCTGTTGGGATGCACACTAAAAAATCATCTACATATTGGATTACAGTGCTTGGTACTTGTATGTTTGCTAGATCCATTTGGAGCACCTTGTTGAAAATACTTGTGAATTCACAGTACCCCTGGGGTAAATGAGTGTGTTGCAATCTCTCCCCACGGTAGGTAAGCGCTGTGGGATACTGCGAGTCTGGGGTGTATTGGCACCGAGAAATGCATTTCTGAGATCGATCACTGTAAAACGAGTGTCCTCTGCGGGTATGCTGCACAAAAATGGTTACTGGATTCAAAACTACCGTCAACTATGCTTCAACTATGTTATTCAAAGGGCAGAGATCTTGTTTGAACCTCCAAGAGGACCTTTTTGTTTTTTCTGATGGTATAAATGGCTGTGTTGCATGGGGAGGTGGAGGGTACTATAATATCTTGCTCGATCAGTGTTGCCATTGTGTCATAAATTCTCTAGTCGGCCTCTCTAGATGGGGGGGGGGGGAGGGGTACTGCTTCACTCAGGGGAGTATTGCACCTGGCTTGAGCTTGTTTTTTCACTGCTCCTACACTTTCTAGTAGCCCTAAATCGTAAAGGTTGTTGGTCCATAAACGACTGGGTACTTCTGCTATGTCTTCATACAATCCTGATGGTGGTGTGGGTGCAGTCATTGGTACGTGGCACTTCTCCATGTTCTATGCTCATGGGGTGCAGATTCCGTACACAGTCTCTCCTTCCTCCCTGTCCGTGAACAGCCGCTCATCTGACACTTCTCTCTGTGGCAGTGTGGGATTTATACACAAGACGGTTCACCGTTCTACCCCTTCCTAATCTATGCCTCCGAGTTTCAAGGCATATTTCCTAGTGATCACTGCTTTTATATCAAGGATAGAGAATGTACGTGGTGCTTTTTCTTGTGGGACAGCTGGTCTGAATAAGAACTCAGCAGGTAGGTGACTATCCTGTTTTGTTTCCAGGCAGCCATCTTATTAGGAACGCTACTGCATAAGTGAACATGTGTTCATGTAGGGGTACTCCCCCGCACAGTGTTAATGCTACAATGTGCTTCTAGTACTGCGGCTACATTCGTGTAATGCATGCCTGGTTTCGCACACACTATTCCCATGTCAGTGAATGAAATGGTCATATTAAATTTGCTCAGTAAATCTCTTCCCAAAAGGTTAACTGTGGAGTCTGTACTGACGGGCCCTGAAGACCCCTGCACATGGAAACAAGGCACAATCACCATACACGAACTGATACGCCAGACACGAGGTTCAATTCCCAAAATCTAGGGTTTATTGCAAAGCAAATGGTCTCAGTCGACCGACTGGATCTCATGTCTCGCAACATGTCACCCAGACCTTGTGAGACGCAAGAGAGCGAGCATTCTATAACAGACATGTATACAAAAAGACCATCATATTATCAGCTTGTGACACATCAAAACCGCCCATAATGTATCTTCCTGAGCAAGGGTTGGTGATTGACAATTATGATGAGCATGACACTTTCTAAGACATTTATTTAGCAACAGTTGCAATCTGCGAAAGCGCTGACACTATTCTTCGTTACAGAGAACATAATGCTCTTGTTCAGTGGGCGAACTGTGTTCGTAGGAGAGATGCATTCCAAGACCTGCTATCTTCTAGTTTCTATTCGTGAGCTAGAGGTCAGCTTGATCTAAAGGGGCCCAGCAAGGGGGGCCGTGAAAGAGTATAATTCATGCCTCTACTGTCTATTTCTACAGTTTCTGCAGTTCCAACGAGACCAGCTGGCACCTGGCTTAGTGATTAAATGCCTCTCCGCTTGCGTTCAAGGACTTGTGAGGGAGGGAGGAAAACAATGTATTTCTGTCTGGGCTGGTCTCTCATATGTAACTTGTGGCCTCGCTCTGTGCTGGAGCGGAACGGAATTAAATTAATTTTGCAAAGCGTTTGAACAGAAAAGCAAGAGAAAGCAAAGATAGCAAAATGGCGGATTCTGTAGCCATCATAAAATGGACGCTCTATGGTTATGCAGACAAGTGTATTCTGGCGGTGCTGGGCATATGATGCAGTTGGTTTTCGGCCAACATAATATGCCGTCTATGTTATGGTAGGGTATTTTCCTAGACTAACAAACCCTCCTCTTGGCCGTAAACCAAACTCATCAAACCATACATCGCATCTTCCTCTGACCATGTATCTAATTCTTAACTATGCATACCACTGTAATCGTCATCGATATCAATTGACATAAACTCTTTCATAGTTTGTGTTTTGTTATTTGCATTCTTATCCACTTTGGGAGTTATTTTCGCTGTTACCACGTGTATGCATTTATCACTTATCTCAGAGCAAATAATTGGCAGGCAGTATATGCAACATGTCATGAGGATCCCGAGTATCATTGCAACTAGTTTCCATCCCCATGAGTGTAGTATCTCCAACAACCAAGAACTTGTGTTCAGTTCCCAACCACCTGTCGGGGGATGAAGGTCAGACCCCACGATTTTACAAACGCCTCCACGGTCGGCCAAGACTATATAAAGAGCCATTCTATTCTGAAGCGTCATTAATCTAATTGCCTTTTCTTCTAGGGTCATATTATATATCAGTTTTATCGTTTTTCCTAAAATGCTTGATAATCTTCTTATATTATACGAGTTTATTGCTTGGCTCCAATATGGTATAAATGATTTTGCTATATCCCCCGCAATAAATCCAGCTTCATTATTCCATCGTGGCCTAGATCTAGATAATTTTGATATCTCTGATGTTCTGGAAAGGAATACCCCAGGGAAGAGGATCCCTAAGTAAGATGTTCCACCCCAGATTCTGGGTAACCATGGATAAGCTTTCTCCCCACATACAAAATAAACGGGATCACCTACATGTATTGGTTCTTCTTCTCTCTCAAGTACTGCAATATTCATGCATCTATCGAAGGGTCCTATTCAGTAGGGACATTTCTTTCGTAAACAAAATGGAACAGTGCGAGGATTATAATTATTGCATACGAGGGGGACACTACATCCTTGTTACCTACTGGGTTCATGTGAAACGTGATTACAGATGACTTATAAGGCACATAGAATCTGTCTACTGGCGCTACCACTACTGGTTTTATCACTTTTGCTTTGTTAAATATGGAACAACCTACAGGTTTCATTACTACCTTCTCAAATTCATCTGTTTGTTCTGTCTAATTGACCTGTGCCACTCTTATTCCACTTTCCAAAAAAGAGTGCACTTAGTAATGCATAGCATGCTGTGTCAAGTTGTAATGGCTGTACATACCAACCTATTCCTTTTCCGCCATGCTGGGGTAAATGGGTGCCTGACCCAGCAGTTAGTTTTTGTTTAAGATTGAGTGTGTCATATTCATGATCAGAAGCAACATGTTATTACCATAACCTTCCCTGTGTCTTTGTTCTATTGGAGGGAGAGTATAAGAGAGTACATGGACTGGACTGTCTGTGACAGGTACTTTTGCGGCAGGCAAAAGAGAACTTAATGGATGCACGTTCTCCAAATACCATAATAATGGGATAAAGGCACACAGAATACATAGAAGTGTTGTAATCATCAGCACTAATTTCTTACAGCAACTTTTCCTAGATTTATTTATAGTCTCTATCTATTACATCATCAGCGTTGGTGCAGGAGGGGGCAGAAGCAAGTATGGGCATCGTGAGTGATTCTTCTTCTCCAACAATGTTCGTCGTGAATACTTCTCACAGCAGCGCTCGTTAAAACACCAATATTTTGGAAAATGTTAGCAAAGTGTTTAGGTCCGTTCTCGGCAGCCTGGATTGCTAAACGTGTGGCAAGATTATAGTGCTTTTGCACATTGCTCAAAACACTCCAGAGCAAACATCAATTGCCTTTGTACCACAAGCACCCCGCTTGTTCGCACGGGGTGATCGACAAATGGATCTTTATTTTCAAAGATAGCACCGGGAAGCTGCGTTCCAGAGCTCCCAGACTGGTACAGCCCCCACGCTCCACTTCCCTGGGCCTCTGATTCCCAATTCATCCTTAATGGGAATAGAGGCAGCAAAATAAAACCCGAAGATCAGATCCCTTTCAATTTTTGAGAACCTAGGTTGTACCTTATCAGCAAGTGATGATGGGTGCCAAAGTGATGATGAAGGCTTTATGTCAACCTGTGGCGGGGCAGATTCAGCTGGGCAAAGTTGGGGCGCATTTAGCCCTTTCTCCTTTTTAGTAATCTTTTCAGGCTTTCTCCCAGGCTCGGGCAGAATTTGTGGCAGAGAACTGGCAACGGTGTCTTTCAAGTCGGAGGCAGCTATTTTTTCTAGGTCGTCTGGATCAGGCAGTTCTTTCAATGGCGATGGAATTCTTTTCATGTAGGTGGCATGAATCCACGCCTTGCGACCATCCACACGGACTGCAGTCTGTGTTGCCTGGAGTATCTGGTAAGGGCCCCGCCACCTCTGTGCAAGTGACGATTTCCTCTCGCAATTTTTCACAAGAATCTACTCTCCTGGCTGCAAACAATGCCCCAGGCCTGTATATCTGACCGGAAGAGCCTCCTGCAACTGCTGATGAATCAAACGGAGCTTCTGCGTTAAAATGTCACAGTATGTACTAAGCACAGGATATTCAACTTCACTGACGCCTAGGCTTAGGTGCACACCAAACATTAGCAGGTCTCCCCATAACAATTTCGTATGGGGAGAGTCAGTCTTTGCTTGCACAGACGTGCGAATGCATAACAAAGCTAGAGGCAGCACGTCTGTCCATTTTAATTGACTCCCTGAACATATCTTACTTATTTTGTTCTTTAAAATGCCGTTTTGATGCTCAACAAGACCGGCACTCATCGGGTGCCTGGCGGAATGGAATCGTTTATCAATCTGAAGGCCTGCACAAATCTGTAATATCACGGCTGCAACAAAATGCGGGCCGTTATCTGACCATATGACCCGTGGCAGGCCGAACCGGGAAAAATATTCTTTTAGCATTACTTTTGCTGTGCTTATTGCTGTGCAGTCTTTTAGCTGGTATGCTTCCACCCATTTACTGAACGCACACACTACCACCAAGATGTATTTAAGATTCTGACATCTTTCCATTTCTATGAAAATAAAAGGGATAACTTCAAAGGGCATAGAGGGGGGCTAAACTACCTGTCGGAGTGGTTCCTTTTCCAATGTTATGTTGCAAACAAGTCATACAATTCTGAACTAGCCTCTCTGCATTTTTCTAATGTGTGTTCTGGCACACTGTAGCCAGATGCTGAATCATTTTATTTGCACATATGAGTGGGGCTGTGAGCCATGGTAACCATTGCAGTTACGTAGGAGTTGGGCAGCATCCACTTTCTACTCTTTGTCCACCCAGCAATCTTCTACGTCTAATTCTGCAAAGCCCTCAGCCCACCCTTTTTATTACGTCAGCAGTTGCTTCCACCTGCATCTCTTTGACTTTCAATCCCATTTTCTATCATGCAGGGCACTTCTTCTGACTGCACTATCAACATATTTGTGTGCAATCGGTGGCAGTTTGTTTTGCAATTTTGTCTGCAAATGCGTTTCCTATTCCAACATTACATGTTATTTTCTTATGCGCCTCGCATTTCATTATTGCCAACCACTTTGGACACGTGAGTGCAGACAACAATCGCGCTATCAAACGACCATGTTCAATTTTTGTTCCATGTGATGTTAGGAAACCCCTCTCAGCCCAGCGTCGACCAGAATTGTCTACTACCCCAAACTCATACTGACTGTCAGTATATATGTTTACATTCAGATTTTCAGAAATTTCACATGCTCTTGTCAATGCTATTATCTCTGTGGCCTGCGCTGTATTGTATGAAATTCTTTTGCTCTCCACAATACTCTTAGTGTCGTGATGGCATAGGCAGCAGTGGACGTACCATTGGGTAATTTAAAACCGGAACCATCACAAAACAGTGCTCCGTCTGGCTCTTTCTGTGGTGTGTCTGTTAGATCAATTCTCCCTTTTGTTTCTTGTTCCTTAACCATTAAACAATCATGGAGTGGTAATTCATTCCCACCCGTTCCTTCATTGGGAGGGGGCATTAACTCTGCAGGATTCAGAGCGCAACATCTCTGAATTTGAATATGTGGTGCAAATAGGATAATTTCATACCTAGTCAATCTAGCTGATGTGAGATGTTGCGTCTGCGTTCTATTTAAAAGAGCGTCTACTGTGTGGGGCACCATGAAAGTTAAGGCGTGACCCAAAACCATTCCCTCGGTTTGTTTTACTGACGCGGCAGCAACAGCTCGCAAACATCGCGGCAAAGTGCATGCTGCAGGATCCAGCATGGAAGAAAAATAACCGCATGGTCCATTTCTTCCTCATTGTTCCTGTGTCAAAACATCCAGTGCGCAACCCTCATTCTCGTGCACAAATAATTTAAAATCCTTTTCATAATTTGGTGTGCCCAGAACTGGAGCTGAGCACAAAGCAACTTTGAGCAGATCAAATGCATTCTGACATTCCTCACTCCATGTCAAAGGCAAAACAACATCCTTCTTTGTCAATGCCACCGTTGGTTTCACAATCGTAGCAAAATTTGGTATCCACTGCCGGCAATATGAAGCCATGCCTATTATGGCTCGGACTCCTTTCTGTGCCTTTGGAATAGGCATACCAGAGATGATCTCTATTCTTTCAGGTGTCAGTGTCCTTCCATCTTTCGAAAGTAGTTAGCCCAAGTAGGCCAGCTCCTTTCGACAATACTGGCATTTTTTTGATGAAGCTTTGTGTCCATGTAATGCTAAATGTGTCAGCAATTTGGTAGTACCCTCTTTGCAAATGTCCTCTGAGTCAGCAGCAACCAACAAGTCATCGATGTACTGTAATGGTACACAGCCTGTTGGTAGTTCTAGCATGTCTAGTTGTTCTTTTAATGCTCTGCTATAGATACTTGGGCTTTCAGTGTAACCTTGGGGAATTCGTGTGAATGCGAAAGCAAATAAATATCTGCTATCTGGATGTACTGGAATGCTAAAGAATGCATTCTTAAGATCTACTACACTAAAATGTGTTGCAGAGGCTGGAATCATTGTCAAAAGGGTAGTGACATCTGGAACAATGGAAATTGGGGATCAACCACTTTATTTAACATGCGTAGATCAATTATGAAACGATATGGTATCTCATGACCTACTTTCTTATAAACTGGGAGAATTGGGCTATTGCAGGTATGGTATCTCATTACCTCCTTTCTTATAAACTGAGAGAATCTGGCTATTGCAGGTGCTACCAGTAATTTCTTCAATCCCATTTCTTTTAACCAAGTCTGAAACGATGCATTTCAATGCTTTCTCACCTTCCACCGAAATTTTATACTGGGGAATACGCGGCAACGTTACTCCCTCTTTCAAAACAACTTTTACCGGCTCTATCTTTAGACAACCCACATCATTATTATTCATCGCCCATATGCAAGTTGGTACATTACTTAGCTCTGTAGGCAGAGGTTTGGACAAAAACTGAGACACTGGCATTTTTTGTGGTGCAATCGTCAAAAACACTCCATCGGGAGAACAATGAATAACCGCACTTAGTTTTCTCAACAAATTTAAACCTAATAGATTCTCTCCGCAATTTTGTGTCAAAAGGAATGGGCAAGACTCAGTGAATGGGCCTAGTGCTATAGGTACTGACTGTGACACGGGACTAATTACTGTGGTGCCTGCGAACCTTACTGAAATGTTCTTTTGCCCTGACAGTGGTATCTCTGGAACCAAGTGATGATCTATTGAGCACTTCTGTGCACCTGTGTCCACTAGAAAAGTGTGCTCCTTAGTCCCGACTTTCATTTCTACGAAGGGTCCTTTCTGATCAACGGGAGTAGACAAAGGTTCCGACCCCTGTCTTGGGCTGTCCTAGCGGAACAGTACCTCATCCGATGTGAAGTCGCCAGAATAATATGTATTTGAGTATCAAAAACTTTTCCATCTCCCGTTCTGATTTTGGTTCTGATTCTGGTTATTTCCTTGGTTAGTCTGATTTTGTGGCATACTAGTGTTTCTATTTTGCCCCTGTGTTTCCGGGTGTCCTCTGTTCTGTCTTCTCGGGGCATTCCCGTTCCTATTCTGGAAATGTGGACACTGTGCTCACCAGTGACCCTCTTCTTTACAATATGCACATTGGTTTAGTCCAATTGGACCTCCGTGCATGTTGGAGTAATTACCTCTTCCTGTTGCATTTCCTCTGCCCCTATTATTATTATTATTATTATTTGCTACCTGTTGTAGTAACATTCTCGTTTTTAAATTCACTCTATCCCTCGCCTCTTTCTCTTTCTCTGAATTTACTCTATTCTCATAATATTGTGCCATGTGTAATACTTCACTCTGTTATTTTGCTTGCCACGCACTTTCAGACGTCATTATCAAATTTTGGATTTTCGGTAACAACCCTCTCACATATTTGTCAACAAATAGTCTCTTGCCGGGTTCAGTGCTTAAATCTTGACTGCTAAAATCTGCAAACACTTCTTCAAATCTATTGAAATAGTCAGTAGCCAACTCATCTTTGCCTTGCATGCATGCAGTTAGTTTGTCCCATATATTTCTTCTTTCAGGTACTATAACCTTTAATTCTTGTACTATTCGCGCCGGTAATGCCAACATATTTGACAATGGCTTTTCACCTGCTGTGCTGTCCGTATCTTCTTTTATTACATTTTCCTAAGTAGCACCCAAACTTTCATGATCTACATTCCTAATTTGCTTCCATATATCTGCTGGGAGAATTACGGGAAACAGTAGGTCAATATCGCTCATATTAAAAATGGACGATTTCAAATGGGATACAATTTCTTTATATTACCCAGCCGGATTCTTTCTTATGTCGGGGATTGTTTGTTTTATATTATTCACCTCTTGTCCAGAAAAAGGGAAATGTACATATTGTGCTGTATAATGTGCTTCTGTTACTTGTGCTGGAGCTCCATTAACACCATGAATTTCTGTTTTCGGCACAAAAGTGGGAGGGACTTCTCTCATTGGAAATATCGCACTGGCCCCTCCTCCTTCCTCTCTTTTATTAAGCACTGTAGCTAGATCAAGGGATAGAGCTGTCTTCCCAGTTTCTGATAAACACGCTCTTGTATACCATCATCAATTCAGAGGGACAGCAGTCATTTCGCTCAATATATTTGTCTTGCAAATATTCAACCATTACTTGCAATACTTTCCTTTGCATCTATCGTATAGAGTTCAAATGTATCATACACCTCCATTATAGGAATACTAACATCCATGTGGGACTGCAGGTTGGTGAGGTTGTTCTGGGGTGAGGTTGGTCGTGTGTGTGATGAGGTGATTGAGGATTTGCCGGCCTTGGACTTCAAAATGGTGATACTGGGGGATGATGAGTCATTGGAAGATCTGACTCTTGAGTCAGAAGAAGTGGTTGTTCCGAGGGACGATGATTGGTAAGAAAATTGTTTTGCGAAATTGGAAGTCTGTTTTGAATCTGAATATTGAGACATGGTTGACTGAAATGCAAGACTTGGTGGCTATGGAGAAGACACTTTACAGTAGAGATGGGAAGTTGGGTTTATTCGAGAAAATTTGGGGTAAATTTCTTCAGCTATACTAGACTTGGTATTGTACTTGTGTATATAGGGGTTGTAACGGGGAGTTGTTGTGATTCTGGGTGGGATTATATCTTGTATTTAGTTGCTATGTAAAACGTTTCAATAGTTTTGGAATTTTAACTTCTCGTGGAATGTGTTCAGATGTATGTAATTTTAAGGTTTTGTAAATAAAGTTATAAAAAAAAAACATCCATAATCCATCTAAGCGCTTCACGCGTACATATTTTCATTTCTTCACTAACGGGTTTTGATGGCGAGGGAAAAATCGCTGCTGCACATATGTCGCCGACTCTTGCCTCCCTCTTTTTACCTCTTTGTACCGAAACCCAGGAACAGAAAACATTTCTGAATATACTTCATCAAGTTCATCTTTGAACTCAATTAGCCTGTCCACGTGTTCCTTTATTTCTGAATCACTTTCCCTCAAACGTGAAGGCATTCAAATCCCGCAACTTCTGCGGCAGTACCATCCAATTGCTTCCATCTTTCCATAAGATACTCTCCCATGCGTTCCAACAATAACGTTTTTTTGCCAAGCTTCTTGTAATCATACATTGAGCTCATCGTTGATCCCTCATCATTGCCTTCAATATACATTTCTGCCTGTTCTTTCAGTTCTCTCTTCCTCTTTGCTAACCGCACTTCGGGTTATTCTAGTGCTTCCTTTCTGGGCAGGCCCCCCTTCTCCAGCGCTGCCTTCTCTGATAGCTTCTGATTCAAGCTCGGTAGGCATGGGATCACGTATTCGGGAGGGGCTGGCGCAGATGGAACAGCGGGATGGGGGGGTGGCAACTTGGGCTGAGCGTGGCTTACGGCAGGCTGAATTTGATTCGGAACAATGGGCACTGGTGCGTTTGTGTCAATTTTACTTTTAGGGCATTCTTGCCTTTTTTCATTTAAAATCGTATTGATTAGTTCATCTGATGCATGCAACTCTTGTTGTGGATATATTATTTCTATCCCTAATTGAAGACTCCTATCTGCCCTTCTGATATCCTCATCCCATTGTTTTTCTTAATGTTCTTAATGTTCTAGCGCTCTATGTACATTAGTTTTGTGCCTACGCGCATGTTTCTCTCTACTTCTCAAACAGAGGTTAGCTTCTTTCCTCCAGTCTCTAATGACGTCAAATGTCGCAGGGCGGGCTTTCTTGCGCAAAAATATTGAGTCCAAATGCTCTATTCGCGGAATCTCAAAACTACCATCCTTTGGCCATTGCAAATCTTCTACGTGTCTGGTTTGCCTATGCCAAATTTCACTAAACATTATTGCCCCTACTCCATACTTCACATACATCTCAAACGCTGGTGACCCTATAGTGGCGCATCCTGGCCAGTTTCCAAAGATTGTCTACCGCAGTGGAAAAACCCCACTAGACAGGAAGACAATTTCCCAGGCATGTTTGATCTTATTCGTACCTTACTGTAGCTGTTTGATCTTGCAAGAAAACTCTTAACCAATATCGGGGCTGTTTAAGAATCGGGGCATGACTCACCTGATTAATCAGCTTGTCTCTCAAGATGCAATTCGTCCGTATACAGACGCTACCAAGGATCGTTGTGACTGCGTATCTGGCCCAATCTTCCTCGTTTCGGGACCCTCGCCTTCTTGCTCTCTGGGAGGGCGTGTCGAACAGGGACCAGTTGAGTACGGATCTGCAAAGGAGTCTCTCTTCACTTTCACAGGGATGCCCCGTACACCTCTCGATCCCGGCTCGACGGCCTCATCCTTGATCCGCTTTTTCTGCCTTCTTCAAATTTCAACGTACACGATGGAGCAAATGGGGGAGGGTCCCTATTCGGGCACTTTTTTAAAAAAAAATTTAATTTATTTTTTACGGGCCCTGAAGACCCCCGCACATGGAAACAAAGTACAATCACCATGCACAAACTGATAGGCCAGACACGAGGTTCGATTCCCAAAATCTAGGGTTTATTGCAAAGCAAATAGTGTGTCGGCCGACTGGATCTCACGTCTCGCAACGTGTGTCACCCAGACCTCGTGAGACGCAAGATCGCAAGCATTCTACAAGAGAGACATGTATACAAAAAGACCATCATAATATCAACTTGTGACACATCAAAACCGCCCATAATGTATCTTCCTGAGCAAGGGTTCGGTGATATGACGAGCATGACACCTTCTAAGACATTTATTTAGCAACAGTTGCAATCTGCGCAGGCACTATTCTTTGTTACAGAGAACATAATGCTCTTGTTCAGTGAGCGAACTATGTTCGTAGGAGAGGCAGCATGTCTGTGAGCTAGAGGTCAGCTCGATCTAAAGGGGCCCAGCAAGGGGGGCCGTGAACGAGAGTATAATTCATGCCTCTTGTCTATTTCTACAGTTTCTGCAGTTCCAGTGTCACCAGCTGGCACCTGGCTTGGTTATTAAATGCCTCTCCGCTTGCGTTCAAGGACTCGTGAGGGAGGGAGGAAAAAAAATGTATTTCTGTCTGGGCTGCTCTCGTATGTAACTTGTGGCCTCGCTCTGTGCTGGAGCAGAACGGAATTAATTCATTTTGCAAAGCGTTTGAACAGAAAAGCAAGAGATAGAAAAGATGGCAAAATGGCGGATTCTGTAGCCATCATAAAATGGACGCTCTGTGGTTATCCAGACAAGTGTATTCTGGCGAGGCTGGGCATATGATGCGGTTGGTTTTCAGCCAACATAATATGCCATCTATGCTATGGTAGGGTATTTTCCTAGACTAACAGTACAATCAATACAGCAAAGGTGCTAACCCTTCTTCCTCCCCCATGGTGATGGGTAAATCTCCAGTGAATGGAACCGTGAGAACATCCCCTGTGAATCCCTGCATGCCCATGTTTCTGTTGGTCAATTGAAAACTCCCTTTCCTTATGCAGGATTTGGTGGCCCCAGTGTCTACCATAAAGGGGAACATTCTATTTCCTATCTTCACTCCCACCTTGGGTTCCTCTTCAGGGTCGGCGGTGACGAGGTCTCTGTGGGCTGTACTATTGTGGGTACGTGTTTGTGCCTGGGAGCAGGAAAGGATTGCTCTGTAAGACACTCCTGTGTAATGTGTTAAAGTACCTTGTGGTAGGGCATTCTGCTACCATTAATGGGTACCTGCAGTATGGAGAGTTGTACTGTGTGCAGGGTTGGATACTGTATGGGTTGTACCTGTGTTCGTGCTATGGCCTGCGCATTGTGGTGAATCTGGGGCTACCCTGGGCCAGGGGTATACATGGAATTTGGGGCTGGTGCCATATTGAGTATGTGGTGTTTAATATGTAAGAGATTGATCAGGTGTTGCACCTGGATGGTACTGGGACCCGCTTCAGCAGTTTCGTGCAAAATGGCTCATTCTCCCCCATGCCCAACAGGAGCACAATCCTCAAAAACCTCCACCCCTCCTGTTCTAACGTTTGTCAGTGTGTGTGTGTGTGTGTGTGTGTGTGTGTGTGTGTGTGTGTGTGTGTGTGTGTGTGTGTTGTGCGAGAGCAGGGATTCCTCCAACCTAACAACTGTGGTCCGTGTTGTTATTTAGCATGGTGGAGCCTCTCTACAAATGGTGATGAAGGGGTTGCAGCCCCGTGTGGTGTGCACGGTTGGTGTGAGTTGCTGACAGGACGTCAGCGCTCTTCCTGGAGACTTGCGTTGTGTCTGGTGGCCTTTGGGCTATCTATTCTAGGACCGGCCAGCTCCTCCCCGGTGACTGGCAGGGTGCAGCTTGTGGTGGGTGCTCGTTCCGTGACCTTTGCTGCCGGCACTTTGCGGCCCATGGGGGCTGCTCCTGCGACTGCTAGTCTCACAGTGGGTGTGAGGAGGGCCCGGCTGTGAGGCGTGCCAGTGGAGATCCCTGATGGTGGATGAATGGGAGGATGAGGTGGCTGGTGTTAGTCCTGTGGGAGGAGTAAGCTTGGATGTTGCAATGAGTTCAGGAAGAGTACGAGGGTTGCCCAGGAGTTTTGCGGGTGCTCCGGTTCCTGAATTTGACATCCTAGGTGCACCAGCAACACTGGACCGAGCTGGGACCTATGGGTCGAGCGCCTTGATGTTGTTTGCTACGTCTGGTGAGGAGGATGATTAGAAGATGAAGGCGATTTTTCTTTTTTTTATGCGGGTAGTGATGTTCATCAGGTCTTTAAATCCTTGGTGCTTGGTGCAGGGGCAACATTGGCATTTCAGGCATACTTTCGGCCCATGGTTAACAAAGCGTTTTTGGCTTTGGCAGGCTCATCGGGATCAGGATCAGGCAGTCATTGGATGCTTATTATGCGCGGTTGCAGCGTTCGACGGTGTGTATGCAGTGAATCAGAGGAGATATGTGCTCAGATTATTAGCACTGCATCATCTGCATTATGGAGCCAGATTCTGCGGGAGCCAGACAGCTCGTAGCATATTCTGGAGTTTGGGAGGACGCAGGATTTGTCCTCTTCTCGTGCTGCACAGATGAATGAAGCCTCCAAAGCGGGGTGGGGCGGATCGGCGCAAGTTGTCGGCTATAGGATTGCCAAGGCAGCCGGGCTGGCCTTCGAGAGGATTGCGAGGGTCATGCAGGTCGGCTGACGGAGGTGACCGGAAGGTTTTAAATTGCGGTGGTTTGCTGCCTCATGATTGGGGGTGTCCAGACCTCGCCGGAGAGGTATGGCTCTGGCGGTGGAGGGCCAGAAGCTGCTGCTTTCAAGGTCTGGGGGTGCAGTGGATGAAGGCGATGTTTCCTTCGTGTCTGCAAGATGCCTGATTGACGCGAGTACTGTCGTAAACCTCTGTGTGGTGTCAGTGTTGGGGATTGGAGTGCCGGTGCTAATTGACACCGGGGCGTGAGTGAATGTGATGCAGATGACACAATTTGATATGCTGCTGCCTCTACCTGTTCTGCATTGTCCCAGGATTCAGATCTTTCCTTATGGGGATGTCACTCTTACCCTTGCATGGAGCTTTTCGGTATACACTACATTTTGTCACTCCTGTTGCAAAGGATACTTTGTTGAGTTGTACAACGTCTTGGCCTGGTCTGTATTGCGTTTCGTGTGTATGTGGGCAACACTGAGGGCCTTCTGGAGAAAAGCGCCCATTTGTAAAGTGCCCATTTGTTGGGTGGGGTGTTTGTTTGACCGGGAAGTGAAGCTTCATATTGATCCCTCAGTGCAGCCCGTTGCTCTGCGACATCGCCACATTCCTTTGCATTTGCGGCATAAAGTGGAGCTGGAGTTGGAAAAGCTTGAGAAGGCCCACATTATTGAGCGGGTGGATGGTCCTGCAACAAGGGTGTCCCCGATTGTTATTGCGGCCAAACCTAAGGCCCCGGATGAGGTGCAGATTTGTGTTGATATGCAGCTATTGGTCGTGAACTGCATCCCATGCCTACTCTTGATGATATTCTTGCCGATCTTAAGGTGCCGGCTGTCTTTTCTGCTCTTGACCTGAGCGCGGGTTATCATCAGGTGCCTATGCATGTGGACTAGAGACCCATTACGACTTTTTTTCTTACCATGTTGGGTTGTTAAGGTATAAAAGGTTGAGTTTTGGGGTCTCATCTGCTGCTGAGGATTTTCAGAATACGATCAGGGGTGTATGGGCAGGGCTCCCTGTTGTCCTGCATGTTGGTGATGTGCTTGTTTTCTCGGGAACCTACAACGAACATCTTCTGCTGGCTGCGGTTTTGGCACGCCCGGACAGTCAAGGGTTGACGCTTAATAGGCGTAAATGTAAGATCATGCAGCCGAAGGTGAACTTTTTTGGGTCATGATGGTGGGTTGTCCATGGATCCGAAGAAGGTGGACGACGTAAAGATGGCGCCTCCCCCTGAATTTCCTACTGCAGTGCGAAGGTTTTTGGGATGATTAACTTTTGTGGATGGTTTGTTCCCAATCTGGCCACTATCACTGAACCTGCGGTTGTTCAAAAAGTGGGGGCCAGGAATGGCAGTGGGGACTGGTGGTAGAGGATGCTTTTTGCAGGGTGAAGAAGGCATTGGTTGCGGACACTGTCATGACTTACTTTGATCCTGCCTGAGCCACAGAGATTGTGGTGGATGCTAGCCCTCCAGTGCAGCTGCAGGTGCATGGGCAGGGTGTGAGGAAGGCGGTGGCGTATGCAAGTAAGGCCCTGTGTGATACTGAACGCTGATCTTCTCAGATTGAGAGGAAGGCATTGGCGATCTTGTGGGGCTGTCGATATTTTCATCATTACATCTTTGGGCATCCGGTTACTGTGTTTAAAGACAAGCCCCTTGTCCCCATTATGTCAGGTTCGACTCCGAGACCGCTTATTTGGATGGAGCATTGGCTTCTGCAGTTGCAGGCGTGTGGGGGTGACGTTAAATATTCAGGGCAGGAGTGGATAATCCAGCCGATTTTCCTTTCGTCGCCCTGTGACGGCAAGTGTTGTGGGTGCTTGCAGGAATGAGGGGGATGAGACCGAGGAGTTTCTCTGATTGCCAGGGCGGTGGTTCCTAATACCATGTCACTTAACGAGTTTGCTGAGGCCACTAAGAATGATTCAGGTCTGTGGGACCTTGTTGCCCAGGTACGGGATGGCCATTGGAAGTCCTTTCTGTCAGTTGTACAGCATAAGACTGCAGAGGCGCAGGCATTTGTGCAGGGGCTGTCCCGAGTTGTCTGTGGGGGGCCTGAGAGTGTCTTGTTGCGTGGAACTCAGTTGGTGATTCCATTGGCCTTGCAGGACAAGATTCTAGTGTTGGCACATGTTGGCCATCAGGGGGCAGGCAAGTAAGACTAAGGCCCAAACTTTCTAGAGAAAGCTTGGTTTCCCGATTTGGAGCGGAAAGTGGATGATGCCCTTACGAGGTGCAATTGGTGCAAGGCCGGTGGCCAAAGGGCCATCCATTAAGTCACCAGAGAGCCGTGGCAAGCACTGTGTAGACTTGGGACTATATCACAGTCTGAACACTTTTTGGTTGTACTGGACGAGTTTTCAAAGTATCCATTCGTTCAATTTGTCAAATTCACAGCTGCAGTAGTTATTTCGGTACGAGAGTCTTTTTGCGGCCCATGTGGTTCCTGAATCTCATGAGCTATGATAATGGCCCTCTTTTTCAAGGAGTTGGAAAGTTTTTTTGCGTTTTTTTTGGCATTGCGCATCAGTGTATTTCTCCATGTTGGCCTCGAGCTAACAGGGATGTGGAGAGATTTGAGGACTCTAAATAAGGCATTTGGGATTGCTGTGGCAAAGGAGCAGTCCCTGGATCTGGCTTTGACGTCTTTTTTTGATGGTGTATCGGACCATGCGTCAACTGGGATGGCACCAGCGGAGGCATTTACGGGGAGAAAAGTGGTGTCACTCATTCCTGAACATCCTTCTCGGCGATTGGCTGTTCCGAAAGGGTGGAGGCAGGTGCAGGTCAACAGTCGTGAGTTTGTGAGGAGGGGCTTGGGTGTTGAGGGTCCAGCGGTGGTTGGGGACTTGGTGTTGGGGAGGTCCAGACATGTGACGCATAGACTGCGTCTCCAACATGAGGTTGAACCATGGACGGTTGTGGGTCTTAACGGGTCCATGGTAACTGCATCGGGTTGGGAATCAATGACTCAAACTCCTAGTTGGTTTAGGATGGTTTTGGTTCTCTGGAGGGTGGTGACCCGGTTATGCCAGATGATCAGGCTGTTCTGCCGCCCGGTAGGGAGGATGTATGCTGGGATGGTACCCTGTGGTTGGTGTGTTCTGGTTTGGTGCTTGATTTGTGTCTCGAGAGGTACCCGCAGGCCTCGGAAAGATTTTTGGACTTTGTTCTTGAATGACCAATTAATGATGTGACTGATTGTGTAGGGTAATATTTGTTGTTTGCGGCTTATTTTAAAGGGACATTTAATGGGGGGGGGGGGGGAGGTGTGTGTGTGTGTGTGTGTGTGTGTGTGTGTGTGTGTGTGTGTGTGTGTGTGTGTGTGTGTGTGTGTGCGTGTGTGTGTGTGCGTGTGTGTGTACGCGTGTGTGTACGCGTGTGTGTACGCGTGTGTGTACGCGTGTGTGTACGCGTGTGTGTACGCGTCTACGCCTGGCTGAAGGCAGGGATTTCTTCAACCTAACGACTGTGGTCTGTATCGTAATTTAGCGAGGTGGAGCATTGTAACACCTCCCTCTCTGGGCATTATTTCTGCCCCCGCGCCCTGGGTAACCTCACATATCCCTTGGCCCCCCCACCCCCCTCCTTTTCTCCGTCCACCGTTGTGGCTGTTTTTGTTTCTCTTGCTCTTCCATTGTATTGGTAATTATCGCACCTTCCGAACGCACTAATATTGCTTCTGTTTTCTGTGCCTGTTCTACTTTCTCCCTTTCCTTGTCTCGTCTTTTACAAAAATGTACTATGTGCCTCTATCGGCCCAACCTTTTGCTTCCATGCCCACTACCTTGTCCAGGTCTGCCTAGACTTCTGCAGGGAGTCCCCTTCGCAGCATATGATAAAATACTGGTTTGCTCTTACCCTATGGCTCTCCTGTCGCCTCATCACCTGAATAGAGTGAATATATAATGTTGGGACTTGGTCTGATGTCATTGTGCCTGCCTTGATCTACCCCATGTTTGGCTTTCTGAGTAGGCGTCTCTCAGTGCATTCCACACACAAGCTCGACAATTATTAAATGGAGCTCCATCATGTGTGTTCTCCAACTGCACCACTGTGTACCCTGCCTTTTCCCAAATTGTTATTCTGCTGTCCTATTAGTGCCGCAAGCAGACTCCTGTCTCCCACTGCTAATGTGACCCCTGCATTCGTTTTTTTAAAAGGCATGCATCCATTTACTGCCCCTGCTGTGAGTGATGGTAATGTCTTCATTAGGTTGTTCCAGTCTATCTTCCAATCCCTTTCTGTAGCAAGGGGAACTGTGTCCTCATCTGAGGTGATTTGCCAGTTTTCTTCCTCTTTGCCACTGCCATTCGTCAAGGGCTCGGCCTGAGCTGTGCATCCTATGGCGTTGCCTCCCTTTTCTCTTCGTCCGTCTCCCACTCCTCTTCCTCTGGTTCCTCCTCCGTCTGAGAACGCTAGTCATAGTCTATGCTATGCTGATGTCCCTCCCTCTGTGATCTGCCCTCTTGCCTCCCTCTTGCTATGGGCATCCCTTTGTCTCCATTTTGATGTCTTTAATAACTACATTGCCCATTTTGAGGAGTATCTGCCCTGCCTTCCATGTGTTGGTATCTCTCGTTGGTCACTGCCCCCTTCACCCTTGCACGTCGCTCTTGCAGCTCCTCCTCAGTTTTCTGTATAGTTGATTCTAGGCCCTTGCATACTCTATTCTGTATCTCTATTATCTGTGGTCCCGTGCTTTCTTTGTCCATACTCTTTTATGAACTTCTTGGGTGGGGTCTGTGTGGGGGGGATGTACTGGGAATTTTGTATATCCGGCTGTAAAGGATATGCTCCGGTTGTGGGCGGGGCACCCGGCTGCGCAGGCGTCGGAGCCTATGCCGGGTAGGTGTGTTCTGTTAAAAGGGGTTGGGCGCTAGCCTGTGCAGGGGCCTTATCCCCTTCTTAATTTCTACCTTTTCTACCTCATCATACACTTTCCATAGTTCAATCTCGTCTCTGGGTCACCCAAAGTAAGGTGGACCCAAAACCTACAAGAAGTCAATCCAAAGAATAAAAAGAGTGCATGATGTTGCAAGAATAACAAGTTTTGCATGCAGTTTCGGACTGGAATAAGACTAGCTTCATTCAACGCATAATCATTCAATGGTGGTGTTTATATATAGGAAAAAAATTGTTTCAACCACATGTAAATCCTTGCGCGTTGATTGGTACACAATTTAGATCCCCTCATAAGTCTATACATTAATGTGCCTTAATGGCTCATACCTTCCCCATGTGACCAGACCAGTACCATCCCTGTAATCATGACCTAACGTCCAAATTAAGTGAAATTCCACGTTTTCATTAGTTGACTGTGGTGACAAAATGTGTTGGACGATGTGTTGGACGCAAAAGCCCTTCCCCGTTGGTTGTGGTATCTCATGGTGTGCTTAACCCCTTCTTTTATTTATTTGTTTAAACCCTCTTTATTGGCATTTGTAACAACAAACCAATATATCCAGTTCGGCTATCCCCCATCTGCGGACATACCTTTGCCATAGCGTCGATGACTGTCCTTGTGGGTGTTTCCAAGCAATCGCCATTTAGCTAAGATCAATAGCAACCGCGCCATTTTATACCGTGACTAATCAGCGCCTTGGTGTAAAGCACTCTATAAATCAATAAATCATTATCGTTTCCCCCTCTGGGAAGATTCCCTCCAGACATACTCTTGGGTTACATTCCAGTCTTGTCCCCAACAGATTGTTCACCCCTTAGACCACCCCCTCCCAGTAGCTTGCTATGATACCACACTCCCAAACCATGTGCCAGTATCCCGCCAGACACCTCCCGCACTCATTTTATATTTGTATTTGTTTTATTTGTATAGCGCAAACCAGGCCCAAGGGCAACCGGACACATATCTTAGTATAACATTACATTACAGGTAGTGGAACATTACATTACAGTAGTAAACATATCATCATAGAAGTCACAACATGTACACAGAGTATACAGATGACGTTACAAATCATGGCAATAGTCAGAGCGGAGCAGAACAGAGCTAGGTCCCAGAAGGCCCGTCCAGACAGAAGAGCGGTTGTTAGTGGGATGTAGCTAACCAGAGTTTGGCTTTGTGTTTGATTTGGATAAAGGAGGGTAGCGTTCTAATCATGAATGGTACAGTGTTCCAAAGCTTGGCTGCCAGGACAGGGAAGCTAGCGCCCCCAGCCGAATGAAGCATGAATCTAGGGATCACAAGACCTTGGGTTTGTGCAGATCTGAGTGCACGTACTGGAGTATATTGAGAGAATCGCGAGGCTAGGTATGAGGGGACCTAGTGGTTAACACATTTGTATGTGAGGGCCAGTACTTTCAGGGAGATCCTTTGGGCAACTGAGAGCCAGTTGAGGTTCTTCGTGGTTTCTGAGATGTGGGCTGATCGGGGGATGTTAAGGGCTGTTCTAATGGCATTGTTTTGGGTCGTCTGAAGTTTGTTGAGATTACCCTTGTTAGTGCCTTGGTACAGTGCATTGCAGTAGTCCAATTTGGACATAACCAGGGTCCTGGCCAAGGTAATGCAATTCTGGGCAGTAAGGAATGGGCGGCAGGCCGAGATCAATTTGCAGGTGTATGCAGACGCAGCGGCAACTGCATTGGTTTGTCTGGTGAGTGTCATGGAGGCGTCGAGGTATATACCCAGAGTTTTGGTGTCTTTAGATACTTTAATCAGATTACCGTCAATGTTAAAGGAGCCGAACAGGGGTTTGTTAAGTCTCTGTTGCGTGCCTAAAATGAGAAGCTCAGTCTTGTCATCGTTGAGGCATAGTTCGTGCTGGGCCATCCAGGCTTGTATGATAAGGTAGATGTCATTAAGGGCTTTAGAGTCAGTATTGTAGTCACCAGTGATGGGTATGAGTATCTGGGTGTCATCAGCGTAATTCGTGTAGATGACGCCCAGATAGTCGAGCACATCAAATAGAGGTTTGGTGAAGACATTGTAGAGGGTTGGGGAGACACAGGATCCTTGCGGGACTCCACACGGGACTGGTGTGGGATCGGCCGATGCAGTGGGGGAGAAAACTCTCATGTGCCTGTTGTCAAGGAATGACCTAATCCAGTTGGAAGCGTTGTCAGAGAAGTGGGCCGCTGACTTCAAGTGCCGACAAAGTATTTGGTGATTGACCAAATCAAAAGCCGCTGATAGGTCCAGAAGTAGTAGAAGGGCCAGTTTACCGTTGTCTTTAAGGTCCTCAATTTGGGTTTTGAGATCAAGTGAAGCTGTTTCAGTCCCGTGCTTAGGTCTGAAGCCAGATTGTCTTGAGCCGAGGAGGTTATTGGTCTCTAAGTAGTTCTGGATCTGCAGGTATGCTGCTCTGTCAAGTATTTTGAGTAGGAACGGTACGGTGGTAATCGGTCTGTAGTTAGTTGGTGTTTCAGGGTCTAGAGTCGTTTTATTTTTTTTTAGGAGGGGGATAACCCACGCCTCCTTTAAGTTGTTGGGTACCGTACCAGTTAGGAATGAAGAGTTAATGAAGGCGGATATGAAAGGAGCGAGGTCATGTGCTGCTTCCTTAATGTTAGATGCTGGGCAAGAGTCACCTTGGCAGTTAGAGGGTTTTAAATTCCGAATGATGTTTTCGACCTCAAGGATGGTGAGTGGGGTGAAGCTAAAGGGGGTGTGAGTAAAAGAGGCCGTCGGAGTATTGAAGCATTTAGTGGGGGGGATTGGTGAGTAAGGCAGTTTGTTTGGCATTAATTTTCAATTGCAAGGTGGCGATTTTGTTGAGAGCGTTTTGGATGTTGTTACACCATTAACTGTCTTTAATGCAGGTGTCGGGCACAGGGGATGGGGATTCCAATTCTTTAAGGATTTTAAATAACTCCTTAGTGTTGGATTCCGCTTGTAAGATGCGTTGGTTGTATGTCTCTTTTTTGGCTTGTAGAATCGCTTCTTTATAATTGTGGGTGGTGATGATGAGGCGATCTTTGTTAGAGTCACAAGGGTGGCTCTTCCAGAGTGATTCAGTCTTACGTTTTTCTTTGCGTAAAGTTCTTAACTGTGGGGTGAACCAAGAGTTCGTGGGCTTGTTGTTTGGCTTTCCGTAGTTTGAGTGGTGCTATTTTGTCAATGGCTTTAAGCAGTGTTTGATTGAAGATATCTACTAAGACTGTGGGGTCGTTATGTCGGGGCACGCATTTATTCAAGATGGGAAGGATGAGTGGGAGGAGTTTATCCTTGGTGATGTCTTTTTTATTCCTTGTGGGAATGGCTGGATCTATCGTGGGAGTAGTGAGAGGGTTGGTCGCTGGTAAGTGGAAGATGATGATGTGGTGGTCTGTTCTGGCACAAGCGTAGTTGGAAGTTATGGATGTGTTGCAATTAAGGTCAGTGATCCAATCGAGCGGCCGGCCTCAATATGGGTAGGTTTGTCAATGCGTTGTTGGAAGCCTAAGTTAACTAGTGTGGTAGCGACCTCAGAGGCCAGGTGATCCTTGGTGTCGAGAAGGCCCAGGTTAAGGTCACCTAGAAGCAATACCTGAGAGTTGGGTTTGGTATTGATGGCCGTGATGTCATCTATGAAGGAGCCTAGTGATCCAGGAGGTCTATAGATAAGGTGGAGAGTAGCAGTGTTAGTTGGGGATAGGGTGAGTTTCACCGAGGGGGGTTCTGCGGAACTGAGCTCAGCGTTGGGGATGATTCTGAGTGTAATGTTATTTCTGTGTATGAATGCAACTCCACCTCCTTTGGAAGTTGATTGACGGTCCGCTCTAATGATAGAGTATAGCCGTTGGGGATGGCAAGGGCAAGGAGTGGGCCAGAGGCTGCATGTAACCAAGTTTCAGTAATGGCTATGAAATCGAGGTTTTGAGTGGTGATGAGGTCGGAGATGTCCAACGCGTGGGCCGTGATAGATCTAGCGTTGATGAGGGCACCCTTGAGTTCTTTGGCGGAAATGGTGCTGAGGGATGGTGGTGACTTCTGTCTAGTATTGATATTATGTGTGTGCTGAGTGCCAGAGGTGCGAAGGGCACGAGGCAATCTGGATCCAAGTCTAAGATTCCTGACTCGGAGCGTGCACGGTTGATTGGGTGTAGGTTTGGTGGCGAAGTGTTGGAGCCATAGGGCAGGGTCATTGAGGTATGGGTTACTAGTGGGCATTGTGGGAAAGTGTGGGGTGGAGTGACGAGGGTCGGTCTTATTGGTGCTAGTAGTGGGGGGACAAAGCAATGTGGCAATGACGAACCCTACGAAGGTAGCAAGAATGAGGTGGCCAACAGGTGGCAGTGGCTGCCTATCGTGATCCATTTGACCTAACCGTCTGTGCGCTGAGGTGGGTGTGCACTGGAAGGTACGTCGAGGGGGTCTGCGCTGGGCCAAGGTGGGATCGGCCAGGAAGTGGCAGTCCAGGTATAGTTTGCTGGGTAGGTACATGTGCAAAGTGCAATCAATGACTCAAAGGCAGAGATACAGCTAATCTGACTGGGTAGGTACATGTGCAAAGTGCAATCAATGGCTCAAAGGCAGATATTCAGCTAATATGACTAGGTAGGTACATGTTCAAAATGCAGTCAATGACTCAAAGGCAGATTCAGTTAATCTGACTGGGTAGGTACATGTGCAAATGCAATCAGTGACTCAAAGGCAGAGATTCAGTTAATCTGACTAGGTGAATGCAGCAAATAGCGAGCAGTTGGATTAACGACAGACTCTGTGCGGATACTGAGCGAGGAAGATGGTGTACATACATAAGAGCATTTAGAGGATGCGAAGTCATAATTGGCATACAAGCAAATGTGGTCTGTTAGCGACCATACAGGCCACCTAATTTCGAAAAGCAAACATGGGGCTAAATGCAAGGCGTGCAGTGTGCAGGCAAGTAGTACCAACCTACCTAAATTCGAGAATCGGACATATGGCAAAAATGCAGTATGCAGGTAAGCAATATCAATCCATCTAGATTAAAAAGTCAGGCATATGGCACAAATGCAGTATGCGGGCCACTAGCATTAAGGATCAGTTCTAATGCTCACAGGTCGGCAGGTAGGTAGGGAATTGGGTGTAACAGACTGGTCAAGCCAGATAGATCAAGGTACAGGAACATGGCAGTGGCATTCCGTGGCAAAAGCAATAGATGTATTCTAGGCAATCAAATTTGTTGAATTGGCTTTCAAGTCATTAGATGAACATCAATCAGAAAACTATGCAATCGGGTGCATCATCATTCAAGGTCTCCTTCATCGCCTGCAGCCTTGTTGGTGGTCACATATACCCGATATAGCAGGTCAAATTGGACTAATTGGAATCTGGCATTCTGCGACTCTTCTGCGCCTGTTCCCAGATCTTTGTCCATTCTTTCTCAGATATCTGGTTTCTAACATCTGCCTCCTACTTTCCCATCACCTTCAATTCCTCCTGGCGTCCCTCCTGTATATGCTTGTAAATACGTGAAATCTCTGCCTCCCCCTGCTTATTCCAATATCACCAGCAGCAGCGGGCTGACCTTTGGCTCCTCCGGTATCCCTTCCCAGAACTCCGCTAACCTCTTAACTACTGCCCTGTATGTTGGGAACAATCCCTTCGGGAGCTCATACTTCCCGCTCCACTCTGTGAATGTCAACCGCTTTTCTCCCTCAAACATGTCCCCACAGCACCCATTTCGCTCGGAGCCTCTGTACCCCTGTACTTCCAGTCTGCGCTAGAGGGTAGACTTGCACCGTATAGCCCCCCCAGGCTTACTTTTTTCAACATACTTTCTCCATATGTTCCCCACTGGATTCCACAGTAGTTCTACCCCCCTGTCTGTGAGATGGTTAACTTCCCATTTGCCTGCCCCCATTAAAGTATCCCTTGCAATTGGGCCGCTATGAAATATTTCTCATAGTCCGGCAACCCCAGACTGCCGTCTGATCTCGGCCTCCGTAGCGTCACCAGTGATACCCTCCTCCTTCCCGTGTTCTACAGTAACTCCCTAATTTTGCCATTCAACATTTTAAAGAACATCTTTTTGGCCCCATATGGTTTATTGGTAAAGAATTGGTGCAATCTCTGAAGTATTTACGTAACGCCACCCTTTCCATCAGAGAGAGGGGAAAGCAGTTCAAAACTACCAAATCTCCTATCTTGGATAGTGCCCTCCCTGTATTATTTACAAAGGTGCCCAAATACTTAAATGATTGTTTCCCTTTGTATCCCCCCCCATCCGGTAGGTCCTCCCTCTCACTACCACGAAGTTCTCCAAGAGGGAACAACAGGGACTTTTTCCTTGCTTATCCGAAAACCCGATAGATGCCGAAAATTCTTCCAATACTCCATCAGCATTGGGAGATTGTCCCAGGGATTATTCACATACAACAATAATCAGTGTAGAGTGACACCATGTCTCACACCTCCCACTAAGAACCCCGCTTCCCCCATCTCTTTAGCAGGAATCCCGCTAGTAGCTCCAGCGCACGTGCAAATAGGATCGGGGGGGACTGCACAACCCTGCCTTTCCCTCTGCCCAGTTCCCACTTCTCCGACACCCAGTCGTTGGTTCTCACCTTTGCTACTGGCTTGTTATAAAGTAGGCTCCACCACTTACAAATGTTCTTACCGAACCCAAACCTCTCCAGTACCCGGAATAACCATCTCTATTCCAATGAATCAAACACCTTCATGGCATCGAAGGAGGCTAGCCCATCACTACCTGGAGCCATACCCTTCTTCCTCGACCGCACTGCCCCTCGGATATCTTCCTACTCTATCGGGCCCTCCAGCTCTTCCCTCCGATCTACCCCAAACCTTGGTAATTGAACCGTATGGAGCAACTCATTGCGTCGTCTTCCACACATGCCCCCTTCGCTCTATACAACTCCCTGTAAAATTCCAAGAACGTTTTATTAATCTGTTCTTGGGTACCGACTTTCTCTCCCGTTCTAGTCCTAATTTTAGTCCGATGAGGGCGTTTCCTCGTCTATCAGCCAGGCCAATAATTTACCCACCTTATCTCCTTCCCCATGTAGTCTTGCATCCCGCCTACTACTATCAAAGTTAGCAAGGTCCACCAGGGTCTTGTTATACATTGCCAGGACCTGGGCCAGTCTGTCTCCCACCTGTCCTCCCTTTGCCGCCTCCCTGTCCAATTCTGTCACCTGTTATTCAGCCTGCTGCCACCTTGCCTGCAGCCTCTTCCTCATGCGTACTGTCGTAGAGATGCAGACCCATTTTATATTCGCCTTAAAGGCCTCCCAGAGAACCCCCCCCCCCCACCATTGTCACTGACCCTGCATTTAATTCAAAATAACTTTCAATCCCCCTTCGGAGCTCATTCCTGAAGGCTACATCCTTCAGCGTCCTCTTCATACGCCACAACTGTCGTGGGAGTCCCCTACCCTTCCCCAGCAATTTTGTCACTGGGGGGGGAGAGGAGTGGTCTGAGAGAGTGCGTCCCAGGTATTCCAGCCCTTCAAATAAGTGACCGCTTTCCCTCCCCGGCAGGAAGTAATCTAGTCGCGAGTATGACCAGTGTGCCCCCGAATCGTACAAAAACCGCCTCGTCCCCATGCTTCTCTCCCACAGCTCCACTAGATCCAGCTCCTCCATTACCCTGCTGTGCCATTGCCATGTGCCTTATACAGGGTCTTGACCCCCCGTCCCATCCAAATCGCATCCAGTACAATTAATCTCCTCCTCATATTGCAAAGTCATCCCTGTATGCCCGTTTGTAGCACCGAAGGGAAATATTTCTCATCGCGCTTACTACACATGGTCTGTTCCTTCCATTTCCCCAGGAGCACTACCGTCCTTCCCACCTCGTCCATCAATATCTTCTGCATCTGTAAAGGAACCCCCACCGCCACCCAGATCAGCACCCCTCCTTGCCATAAGACATGCTGAACACTTGTCCCCCCAGCACCCATCTTCTCCCTAGTGCCACCAGATCAATTGTGAGTGGTCAAGTGTCTCCTGTATCGGGGCTACCTGTATTCCCTGTCTTTTCAGAACCTCTCACCCCCCACTTTTTGCTTCTTTCGGCTCGTACCTAGCCCCCAGACATTCCACGTTCAAATTTCAAGCCTCCGAGTCCCATTGTAGGTTGCGACTATAACTTGTAACCCACTCCCTTGCTACCAAGTCACCCTCCCCCCTCCCAGTCCTTCCTTCTGATTATCCCCCCCCCTCCTTCCCGCTGCTGGCGATTCCCTTCTCCAGGTCGTCGTCTCGGTCCTATTCCCGTATTTACTCGTTCCCTTCCCACATCCCCAACCCCCTTTGTTTTGAACTTTACCCAACTGTGTAACCACGCCCAACATGGCTCTATATCCAACTCCTCTTCCCTTTGTCCTCCCCTTTCTTTTCCCCAACCTTCCCCCCGCCAGGGTCCGGTCCCCCCATTCCTAAAGCTTTTGACCCCCTGGTCGGTTCCCCCCCTTCCTCGTGGGCTAGCAGTCAGTGGTGCCAACTGGGGTCTCCCCTTCACCACCCCCTCCCACCTGCCAACTCTGTATCTCCCACTCCCACGGAGCTACTGTAAACTCTCCCCCAGTACCTATGTCACCATATGTGGCCTGGACCCCTCCCAATTCTTCTTCAATCCCTTGATTGTGACTCTCATCCCCACTCCTTTCCCATTCTGCAAGTCCCCCCCTACAATGTAGTATCTAGCCAGGCCCACCCCTCCTGTGGGAACGTAAATACCATGATTTTCCTCCCGTAAGGACCTTCAATTTAGCAGGGAAAAACATCATATATTTTCTATTCAGTTCCCTGAGACGTCGCCTCACTGCATCATAGGTTCTCCTCTGACGCTGCACCTCCAACGTGAAGTCTGGGACGATGCGTAGTTTCATGTTACCCACTAACCCCACCTTGCGGGCTTCCTGCAGTATGGCATCCCTGTCTCTAAAGTTAATGACTTTCGCCGCTATCACTCTTGGTGGGCCCCCCGGTGGCGGGGCTCTCCCAGGGACCCTGTGAGCTCTCTCGATTGAAGAATTTGAACAGTCAGTTTATCCCCAGCACCTTCAGGACTAGATTTTCCACAAAATGTTCCACACAAGGTCCTTCTCTTTCAGGTGTCCCGAGCAGGCGAATATTGCAGAACCTGAATCTTCCCTCTGTATCCTCAGCTCTACTTTCCAGGGTCCTGGTCGCACCCACAAGACTCGCCACTTGGTTTTTGAGGTGTTGGAGATCGTCTTCCATGGAGCTTATTCTCTACTCTCCTTCTGTGACCCGGTCTGCACGCACCATAGATACAGCTACCCCTACCTCCTTGATGCTCCCTTCCAGGGACGACCTAGTGGACCGGATTGCCTCCATCAGCATGCCCAGGGTCACGCCCCCTTTACCTCCCACAGCCTCGTTGTCCGTTACTCAGTCTGGTCCCTCCTGTTTTTGTATCTTGCTCCTTACGTCCCTCTACTTCTCCTTTATTTTGTTGTCCTTTCACCATTCTGGCTTTATCCGTCTGCAAAATTGTCCCAATATTTGTGGCAATATGATTATTTAATGGCTTTCTTCGACTGTGTTACTGCGTCTTCTGTTTCGTCTCCACAATGTCACGTGCGCGTCCTGCACTCAGGAAAGCGGGTATCCTGCAACCGTGTCGAGGGTTGTTGCTGTGGGTCTCACCCCCACTGCCCACATGAAACTTAAGTGGCCCTCAGATCCTTTTTCGCCTCCCATGTTCTCTCTTGCCAGGAAGTAATGCACATGCACTGTAACCCCCCCCCCCCTCTTGCCTTACCTCCTGGTTTCTGGCACTGCAACGCATCTGCCCCCCCTCCCGCTTCGTCAGGCACCAGCAATGGGTGGTGATGGTGACCCAGCGTCCGTCCCAGGGCTTTTCAGGGTCTTGCCCGCTTTCGCCCCGCTCACCTCTTGTCTGTGGGGGGCTGCCTGCGCGAATGTCTGCTGTGCCAGGAGGCCCTTGTATCTGGGCCCTGTCCCGGGGCGCAAAATCCCCTTGCCATTCCACAGTGCTCTGCCTTGGCACTGATCCTCAGAAGTCTACGATCACTTATATTCCTGGACCTTGCTACAATGCCTTCTTTTTAGAGCTGGTCAGCCCGTTGCAGAGGCCCAGACTGTGTCTCCACTGCCGGGTGTACGAACCCGACCCTCTTTGTTCCTTGTGACCCCACAGGTCTCCGTTCCTCGAGGATTCTGTTTCCCCTCACCTTGCTTCTGCGTGCGGTTCCTCTCCACAGAGACCGAGATTTCAGCCGTGCCGCCTCCTGCCTCGATCGATATAATGAGCAGGCTTCCGCCTGTCCGGATGCTGTTAAGTTTAACCATCTTCCTTCTTCCCATGGGAATCGGTGACCTCATGAAGAACACTACTCAACACTGCTTGTTCGGGGCATAGGTTCTTTGATATGTGTGTGCTTTTAGTTTGCTTTGGATTTTCTTGACAGCATTTATTGGGGGCAGGAGTGGTTCTCTCCCCACTTCTTCATTCCCTATTATTCCATCCCATCTGTCCTTATTTCCATAATCTATCCTTCCTTTGTACCATTCGTTGTCTCGTTCTTCAATATTTGCCTCTCTACATCTATCTTCCCTACAGCTTTCAAACATGCTATCATCATTCCTATTCTAAAAAGACCTTCAGCTAATCATCTTGTCTCTCATTTCCGCTACCCCATTTCAATTCTACTCTATTCAGCTAAGCTTCTGGAACGCCTTGTCTATTCTCAATGTCTTCCTTTCTTAATGACTTATCTCTTCTCTCACGTGTTCAGTCTGGGTTTCGTCCTCGTCGCTCCACAGAGACTGCTTTAATGTGTGTGCTCAGTTCTCTTCTGTCAGCTCGCCGCTCTAAACCCTCTTCTTTTTTTATTCTTCTTGATCTATCTGCCGCTTTCAATACCGTTTATCACTCTTTGCTCTTGGATTGTCTCTCCTTTTGGTTTTAGGGGTTCTGTTCTTTCTTGATTCTCCTCTGATCTATCTAACAGAACTTTCTTCTGTTTCTTGGGGTGGAAAGACTTTCCTCACCTTTCCTTCTTGAGCACGGTGTTCCCCAAGGTTCAGTCTTGGGTCAGTTTCTATTTTCACTCTATTTAATTACTTGCTCCTGTTATTTCTTCATTTGGAATCTCTCATTTCTACGCCAGTGACACACAACTTTTTCTATCCTTTTCATCTTTCACTCCCGAAATTCACCACACTCTTACCTCTTGTCTCTCTGCCATTAAATCATGGATGGCATTGCACTTCCTTACTCTGAATGCTGGTAAAATCGAGGTTCTATTCTTCCCTGCCAACACATTTCCTCCACCACTGTCTTTCTCTCCCCCCCCCTCTACTCTTTCTCCTACTGCTCGCAATCCTGCTCTTTATCTGGAATCTAACCTTTCTTTTACCCCTCATATTTCCCTCACATCCTGCTCTTGTTGCTTTCACCTGTATATTTGCAAAGTTCGCTCTTCTCTCACTTTCTATGCGACTAAACTACTTCTTTTATTTTCTCTCTGCTCTTCTATTCTGTCACGCTCTTTGGTCTCCCTTCCTCTCGTCTTGCCCCTTTCAAATCTATATACCATTCCTCTGTTCGTGTACTTTGTCTTCTCTCCTACCATAATTCCATTACTCCTACGTCCCGTCCCCTTTCCTCCATACTTATGGGACATTCCTCCGTCCTATGGGATGGGACCGGAGATCTTTGTAAAAAGCATCCAAAAATGTTTCAAACATTTTTAGTCCTTCCTCTCTTTCTGTGTGGGGCCTGGCACGCGGCTGTAACGCCGCCCATGCCGGCTCCGCCCTGCGCATTGCCCATCAGTCCTTTTCTCCGCTCGTTCGGGACTGGACGCTCTTGCATCTGCTGAAGATCTTCTTCCCTTTTTTCCTCTCTGGCTCTCGCTAGCGATCATGTACTAGTCTGTCTGTCGTTCAAACTAGACTTTCCAGATTGTTCATCGTGTCACCGACGCTTCGCGAGGGTGGATCCCCATCCTCTTTGTCTTGAGTGTTTGGGGCCGGACCACCGTTGGGACTCCTGTTTTTACTGTGATTCCCTTTCGATCCGGGCACTTCAACGTTGTTTGGAGCGGTGGGAGTAGGTGTTTCGACATACTCCTCCTTTGCATTTTCAAGCTTTTATTGACGAAAAGAAGAAATGCCCGGTAAGTTCTTTACTTTTTAGAGCACCCCGGCCGGGAGATATGTTAGGGAGAATTCTCTCTTTAGGCTGAATTTCCTAACATAGTGAGTCCCCCAGATTTGCTGGATTTCTGGAGTTTGTTTTTTTTCCTCCTGCCAAGAGTGAGACTCTTTTCCTCCCACTCTTGGACATGATTAATGGTATTCCTTTGACTGGTAATGTGTTTTATGGGCTATGAGGTCCTTTACTCCATAGGGTCTCATGTGTTTTTCCTATGTGTGCTACACAGCACCCTCCGTGCAGTAACACAGGGGTGTCATAGTGACACCCCACCATAGACTCCATACCCTGGGACTGACTACTGTCTCCCAGGGCATGTAAAGTCACCATTGGCTTTACTATTCCCAAATAATTAACAGAAACCAGTACAAACCATCATATTGTGGACGTACTGGTCGAGACAATTCGATTGCCCCGGGGTCTGTTAGTCGAGGGGGCACGTCTCTGTCCCCCCTGATCGAGTTTTGGATGGTGGCAGTGGAAACTACTTTTTCTATTCGACCGCGAATATTTTCCTATGGGATTTTAAATTGTTCGAGGCTACCAACTTTAATTATTTAATTCTCATAGCCTCGAACATGCTGCCGGTTTATTTAATTAATATTAATTCTCCGGTTGGTACTCAGGTTCTCGGGGAAGGACAAGCTGCTCGACTCCCTTGGGAGGAAGATTTTCGCTAACTCTGCCTTGCTGCTCTGGCAGGCCAATGCAGAACTGGTGTTAGCGGGGGCGAATATGAGGATGTGGAAAGGTCTGTTGGAGTTCATTCCGGTTGAGAAGCTGGAAGACTTTAAGATAGGATTGTCCAATGCCAGGGTCTTGGCCCAGGATCTGCTGGAGGCCGCGGCTCATCACGTCGACATTTCGGCTCGGGGCCTTATGCTGGGAGTTGATGCCTCCCGACAGGCATGGTTACATGCCACCAAATTCTCAAAGGAGGTGCAGGACAAGGTGTTGGACCTTCCGTTTGACGGTAAGGAGCTTTTCCATTCTACAACGGATGTGGAGCTGACCAAACGAAGGACAGCACCCAGACAGCTAAGTCCTTGTCCGTCCTGGTTAAAACTCCTTTTAAAACCCAGATACAGTTGTCGCAAAGCCAGCCCTCTTCTGGGTTTAGAGGGTTTCTAGACCGGAAATCTTGCAGAGTGGATACCCCTTTGGGTAATAACCGCCGGAGGCAGCAACGGACTCGGTTTTTCTCCCGCTCCTCAGCCTTCTCCTCAGGTTCAGATGGTAACACCACTGAAAAGCCTGCAAAATGAGGGTTCTCCGCGCTCGCACGAGACCCCGGTGGGAGGAAGCATTGCGTCTCATTGGGAGGTGTGGCAGACCATCACCGAGGACAGGTGGGTCTTGTCAGTCGCTCGGGCGGGCTTCCGCTTACCCCCTACCCCACCCTTCAACCCTCCTTTCCAGCAGTCGGGGTCGTCCTCCCTAAAAGCCGAGATTCAGAAACTTCTGGATCTGAGCTGTGGAACCCGTTCCCCTTGGGGAACGAGGGGAGGGCTTCTACTCCCGGATGTTTACGGTGCCCAAACCCAACCGGGCTGGCCTGCGCACCATCCTAGATGTTTCCCAGTTCAATCTTTTCCTACCCCAAGAGACATTCAAGATGATCACGCCTCGCCAGATACGGTCCTCCTTGCAGATGGGCGATTGGCTCAGCATGGTGGACCTTCAGGATGCGTACATGCATATTTTGATTTGGCATCCACACAGGAGATATCTCTGCTTCTCTGTGGCCGTGGAAGAGGATCACTTCCAGTTTCGAGTGCTTCCTTTTGGCCTCAGCTCGGCGCCGCGTGTCTTAACGAAGAGGATGTCGGTGATCCCGGCCTATCTTCGTCTGCAGGGTATCCATGTGTATCCGTATTTGGACGACTGGCTCTTACGGAGCCCGTGCCCTTTGAAAGCCACCAGCAATCTTCAGTCTCTCCTCCAGCTCCTGTTCCACCTTGGGCTGTCGGTGAACTGGCAGTAATCTTCCATGACGGTCTCTCAGGACTTGATTTTCCTGGGTTTTTGCTGGAACACTATCGACTGCAGAGTGTACCTGCCCGGGGACAGAATGGCGCATCTGCTGGCCACGTGTCAAATGTTTGTGCAGTCGGAGCATGTCGGCCTGGTGGTTCCAGAGGCTTCTGGGTCTCATGGCCTTGTGTGTTTTCGCTGTTCCTTTTGTCCCTCTCAAAATGAGGCGGACTCAGATGGCTCTTCAGAGTTTTTGGCTTCAGGCTGTGGATCCGGACTCCAAGTTGATAACGATTCCGGTTTACATGAGAGCAGACCTGGACTGGTGGTCGTCTCTCAGCAACCTGTCGTTAGGGGCAGGGTTTCAGGACCCAGCCTCGATGGTAACAGTTACGACGGACTCCTCCTTTCTGGAGTGGGGTGCGACGTTGGATCTTCTTCAGGTATCGGATCTTTGGTCGCCTCAGGACAAGCTCCTCCACATAAATCATCTGGAGCTTCTGGTGATCTTCCTAGCGCTTAAGGCGTTCAGACCGATCATTGCCAGCAAATTGGTCTGTATTTGCACGGACAATGTGGTGTCGATGTATTACATCAACAAGCAAGGGGGCACCAAGTCTCCCCCCCTCCCCCGCCCCACCCACCCCACCGTGGACCTGTCCATCCAGATTTGGGAGTGGGCGGTTGTTCATGGGGTCCGGCTACTTGCAGTACACATCCCGGGCCAGCTGAATGTCACGGCAGATGCCCTCAGTCGGCAGACGATGGTCAGCTACGAGTGGGAGCTGAAGGCGGAGGTCCTCTCATGGATTTTCCTGCACTGGGGCACTCCGTAAGTGGACCTCTTTGCTACGATGGCAAACAAGAAGCTTCCTCTGTATGCCTCCAGAAGCGGGCTGGGAGCCTCATCTCTGGGGGATGCTCTCGAGATTCCATGGCACAACATGAGGGCTTATGCCTTCCCGCCTCTGCCTCTAGTTCACCGGACGATTTTCAAATTGAAGAACTCAGTGAACTGTTCTCTTCCACTCATAGCCCCGTGGAGGCTGGCCAGGTTTTGGTTCTCAGAACTTCAACACCTGTCGGTGTATCCGCCGATCAGGTTACCGGTGACCCCAGATCTTCTTCACCAGGGGAACAGCAGCTTTGGCACCCCTCCCCACAATTGCTCAGCTTGGCGGCATGGTGCCTGAGTTCAAGTCTTTAGAACATCTTTGTCTGTCTCCGGATAACATGCGTATTATTCAGGAAGCCAGAAAACCCTCGACTAGGTCACAGTACAGAAGCAAATGGCTCAGGTTCTGTCATTGGTGTTTAAACAAGCCGCTGGACCCAAGGGGGGGCTACAATTGACACGGTACTGTCTTTTGTATCCCACTTAGCCGAGTCGAGTGTTCACGTTCTGTCATGCAGAACTTATCTTTCGGCGGTTTCTGCTTACCTATCTACGGATCAATGCTCTTACTCTCTGTCTAGCCTAGTGGTTAAGAGGCATTTTGCAGGCTTGACGTGCTTTTATCCTCCGATTCGTAGTCTGCACCCAGCGTGGATCTAAATGTGGTCCCGACAGCGATGTGCCATAAACCTTTTGAACCAATGGCCACGGTGGACCTCAAGGACCTCTGTCGTGGAAGGTATCTTTTTTGGTTGCCGTTACTTCAGCAAGGCGCGTGAGTGAGCTCCAGGCTTTGTCGGTGGTGCATCCCTTCTTGGTTTTTCACAAGGATAAGGTGGTCCTACGGACAAATCCTGCTTTCCTGCCGAAGGTGGTCTCGGAGTTCCATCTGAACTAGTCAATCTCCCTGCCGGTCTTTTTTCCGAACCCCGCCTCAGAGGCAGAGAGTGTTCTGCATTGTCTGTATGTTAGAAGGGCTCTTATGTTCTGTCTGGACAGAACATCCGAGCTCGGGAGCTCTTCTTCTGTGCTGCCTGCATTACGGAGTCTTACACTGTCCACGGGTTGAAGCCTCCTAAAGGTATTCATGCACACCTGGTGCGGGGCAAGGCAGTCACAATTGCCTTTCAGAAATATGTCCCCTGGGAGACCATCGCAAAGGCGGCTACTTGGGCCTCCCCATCTGCTTTTTGTGAGCATTATTGCCTAGACCTGAGCTCAAGATCTGATGCTCAGTTTGGTCAGGCTGTGCTGAAGAACCTTTTTCAGTAAGGTTTTTTTTTTTCCATCCACCCATAGTTCCTGTAAGGAGTGCTTGGGAATCTCCTATAAGTATGGAGGAAAGGGGACGGGACGGGACGGGACGTAGGAGTATAACGAGGTTACTCACTGTAGTGACCACCTTATTCCTAGTCCATAGTCCCCTTTCCTCCATACGCACGCCCACCGTCCCCTCTAATAAGGTTCCTCTGTTATTGCTAAGAGTTCTCTGACCTGGCGATAGAAAAGGACTGATGGGCGATGCGCGGGGCAGAGCCGAGATGGGCGGGGTTGCGACCACGTGCCGGGCCCCGCACAGAAAGATAAGGACTAAAAATGTTTGAAAAATATTTGGATGCTTTTTACAAAGTGCTCTGGTCCCGTCCCACAGGATAGAGGAATGTCCCATAAGTATGGAGGAAAGGGGACTATGGACTAGGAGTAAGGTGGTCACTACGGTGAGTAACCTGGTTATTCAGCATCGCTTGCATCTTTCGGATGGTTACCTTTTCATTCCCAAATTAAATTTCCTTTTCTCTGTCTAGTTTTTAAATCTCTTTATGGTATCTTGCTGCTCTTCTGTCTTTCGATACTCCTCCTCGCTCTGTTCTTCCTGTCTTTTTAAGTTGACGGTCCTCCGTCCACCCTGTGCTGAGTCTTGCTTTCGTTCTTTCCATCTTCTTGCTCCTCTCCATTGGAACATTCTTTCTCTATCCCTTCGATCCATCAGTGTATTCCCTATTTCGGGTCACTTTGAAAAAATCACATCCTTCACGGTCTGATTGTTTGCTCTCAGAATTGATATTTGAATTACTTTATACTTCTTTTTTTACCGTTGCTTTTAACTTTGTGCAGCGCTTTGGACAAAAGCGATATAGAAGACTCAGTAATACAAATATTTAATCCCATTTCCTTGCTCATATACTTATTTACATCTGCAGTCATATTTCCCAGTTACAGAGCTCGTTAAACAGGTTCCCACTGCCTGAAGCTTCATTATAAGTGACCATTTTCCACCAGGCGGCAGTGTTAACAATCACGTCTGTTCTCCCTGACCCTAACTTGGCATTACGGTGTTCTCACCAACTTCTACAAACAAAAGGGGTGGTCCATCCCCACCCTCTCCAAACGCACCCAGGCACAATGGAAGGGACTACATACTGTCCCAGATGGATCTACATTATAAAACCAAATCCCCAAAATTAAGAAGCCCACTTGTTTGCATTTTGTAATTCGAGTTTTGGGTATTTTGTCCCACCTACCCCCTTCAACGCACTCTGGCCATGTAATGTATGCGGGGGGGGGGCACTCCCGCAGCACATAATACCGAACTAGGGGACTGCGTGGGACACACCCGCCCCCCCTGTTCAGTATTATGGGCCTCGCTTTTTTTAATTTTTATTTTTTTTATACCAGGTCGAATGCATAGTAAACGTGCATTCGATCTTTTTTAAACCCATCCCAGGCTAGGGTTTGCATATGCCATTTGTAGAAAAGGATAACCTCTCTTGGAAACTTTTGGCTACCCCATCCTAAGAGTTGCATGGCCTTTTAAAGCATAGTACAAAAAAACTACCCCCACCCCCGTTGTCTGGCTTTTGATTTTGCCTTGCTGTGTGAGGCAAAGGGGAGTAATAACCCCAGGAATCAAACAAAAATTGGAGGTGGGGTCTCAAAGTTAGGCAAAAGAACTCAGACAATGGAATTCTGCCCCAACAGTCTGCATCTAAAATGTGTACATGGTTCCCCACACAGTTTATAGGTGGGTTTTGAAAAAGAATGTTTACTCGCAGGCAGGATTCTCCTTCTACATTGCATTCAGAAGCTCCATTCTCAAGTAGAAGTTTTTTGCTGGTTGAACTAATCTTCCAATATGCATGTATTTATGTATCTTAACGTATTTATGTATTATCCCTACTGTGTAAGCTTTAAGTATCCTTTGTACTCTGTTGCGCCCAGTTACCTAAGGGTTTGATGCGCCCTACAAATTAATAAACATACATTTGCATTACGTCACTGAGTTGTGGTGCAGGGTGAAATGGTTGCTTGTGTGGTGCCATGGGCATCAAGCCCATTTTACATTTCAAATTTTCTCATGCAGTTTAATGGGTGTGTTGGGTTAAAGAGTTACTGGATGTCTGTTTTGGTCTTTCAGATTTCCGTTGTGAAAGGCATCTATACAGTGACAGTGCGATTGAGTGCCTGATAGCACTTTAAACAATATAAAAGCAGTAATATTAATGTTTAAGCACATTTAGTATCGGAATAGCAAATAATATAATCGAATGAAATGTGTACTTATCTCTTGCTGTGTGCAGCAAAGAAAGAGGAAGTGATGCACTGTTGGCTTTTATTTGGAGGGACTGTTTACTGCTTATTGGAGGATTGTTGTCGCATGTGCTGTGACCTGTTATGGACTTCAGCCAAGCCTCCTGGGAAACAGTTCTTTTTTCTTCAGTGACTTTGTTCATGTTTAATGTTGTTTCATGAAATATTTTTGCACCCTTTTTCATGTATATTCAATATCATCAGTCTGTGTGCATAAAATACTTGCTGCTGATCTTTTTCTCTTTTATGTTAATAAAGAAAGAGAAGCATAATGTGAGCCTCCAGTCTTGACATAGAATACAGTCTTCGATGCAGAGTAAATTCATATTTGCAGATATCCATAAATAATTCCATCTACTAGACTAATTTGCACATCTCAGAGGAAACGTAATACCGCTAATTCTATCGATTTTATTATGCATCTTGTCCCACCACAGTGTATCCACAAACTTTCTTGTTTCAACACAAGTTTTTAAAGTGGTGAATACGCTTTGTCCTAAGGGCTGGGCACTCTCAGCAGATGCAGCAATGTTTCCTTAGCCAACCAGCTTACAAAATCGGCAGAATGATATTTCGATACTTATCACCTTGTATGGACATGATCTCTCTTGTCCTAAGAACGTTAAATCTGACCCTCATAAAATCTTGGCGTTGATTCTTGTCTGGAAGTCTTATTAGCTTAGGTTCCAGGCAGCCCATTTTCTTTTGGTAGCAAACAATCTGGGAATACAATTTGGAGGCCAGTACTGCATCCACTGTTCCGGCCCACTCATTATATTGCAGAAGCCTTTTCACCTTTAGTGGATGAAATAAGAGCTTCAACTGTTGTACCCAATTTCCCAAGAGACGGGACGCATTGTTCTTTTAACGTTAATACAAAGCCTGACTCTGACACACCTTGACGTAGCCCCTTACCTAATCATGTGCACAGTGTTTTAGCCGGACTAGTATAAAGTTTCCGACACAGGGACAACCGTCTCCATTCCACCATACTTTCAACAGATTGCAATCCCAATTCATATCTAATTGCTGAGAGTATATCTAATTGCTGAGAATGGAATGGATTTTGGTAGGCAGTATAGAATAGACCGCCAATTCAGGGCTTCAAATTTGTTCATTATCCCTTGCCCATACTGAAAACAGTTCAAGACTGTAGCACAATTGTGGTATGATCTTTACAGAGTAAAAGCGCATCAGTGGGAGCATTGAAAATTTGCCATATTTTTGTATCCATTTTTTATTTTTATTTGTGAGATTGTTTTTTTACTTTCTCATGTAGGTAGGTATGATAAAAACACGTTTTTGGTTTATCAAAAATAAGAAAGCCCAAATACATCAGAGGTCCTAGAAGCAAGTTTTACTTGATTCAAAAACCACGCAAAGCCAGTTGGCGAAGAGCGTTTGCTTATCCTCATCACTACGTTTTTTTTTTTTTCTTTCACTTTCAGACTCATTAAATACAGTTATTAGGCGTTGTAGGCCCTTTGCGGTGTGGTCAAATAAAATGAAGTCATCTGCGTAAGCTGACCAGCATACTTTGTATCCCTCGATCTTCGGAGGCACAAAGGCTGCCTCATCCAGTATTTTACCAGCATCGGCCATATTCCAAATAAAATAAGGCTGGTGCAAAAATGCACCCTTGACTGAGGCCATTGGACGTACATATAGTATGCGATGAGAGGCCCTCTCTGTTCAAACGAACTTGAATTTGGGACCCCTCTTGCAGATGGATTAGTAAAGACAGAACACCTCACGGCATGCCCAATTGTTTTAAATTTCCTCCAGAGTGTAGTTCTATCAACCAAATCGAAGGAGAGGGATAGGTCCATAGCGGCCAGATGTATCGTGGGTGCTTTCTCCTTCCAATCAATACGTTGCAAAGTGTGTATTAAGAGCACCAGTACCCACTTGTCTTCTAAAGCCTATTTGCTGCATTGAAAGGCTGTCATTCCTAGAACTCCAGTCCTCTTCATGTTTTAGGACGATGCCTGAAAATATTTTAGAATCTGCATCCAATAACACGATTGGGCTGTAATTCAGACTGCATCTAATTGGGACTGCATCTATCGCCTTTTTTATGAATTGGGACCACGTATGAAATATGCACACCTAGTCAAAATAATGTCTTTAAATAGTAAGCATAATGCCTTGGCCCGCAGATCAGGATTGCCTTTAAAGGTTAGGTTTGTCAACTGATTGGGCCCTGCAGCTCTGGAAGGACCGGCCTCTGCAGCTCTGGAAGGACTGGCCTTAATGATTCATTTTGTAATAGCCTTGATAGTGAAATTAACGGCCAGGCGCAATACTTCAGGGCTTCCAAATCTGGATCTGTCTCAGCCCAACATTCATGAATGCCCGCCCACACCTCCTCCGAAATAGTATTACTTTGAAATGTAGCGTGTGGAATTTCCATGGCATTCACTAATACCCAACGTTGCCTGAAGCTGCCATCTTTCAGGGCAGCAGTCATTTTTTTCACAATCATTTTGGCACATACTTGCTTGATGTCCCTTAAGCCGATTTTATTATAATTCTTTTTTTTTTTTCAGCTTTTGTTTTGCCTTCCTAACCCCCTCATGTTTAGATTCCTTTCTTACCGTGTACCGCAGTGTCAAAACCATGTTTATGCCTTTGACTTGTGAGCTTCGATACTAATCTTTTCACAGAATTTCTTTGATTACGGACTCAATTTAGGGACCAAGGCAAGTATGTGTAAATATGGTCAATTTTGTATCCATATAAGAGCCACAGAAATCAGCCATAAATAAAGTACATTCCCCGCATGCCGACTATTCTTGATTTATTATTCACCATGAGCGGTACCTTTATAGTATTTCTTAGGCACCTCCCCGGATGCTGTGAGCAAAGTGATTTCCAGCATCTTATGATCACTAAGCTTGGTGTTTTTTTATCTTAAACTCTTTTACATGATCAATTGGGTCTTTTGACATAAATATATAGTCAATAGTTGGTGTCCGCTTACTATGAGACCATGTAATGTGGTCCGCCAAAGTATCCTGAAGCGCATTTGCCGAATATAGGCCCCACTTTGTAAACACATCTTTCCAAATTTGACCTTTAAGTATCTATCTTGCACACCGGGGGGCCGCCCAGTATGGTATTTTGATTATTAAATTGGGTGGGGATCAACAAACCTAAGCCCGCCTCGCAGGCAAAATCATTCTCTCTGCATTGTGATTTCAGCATTTAGGTTGCACGCTATTATCTGGGCCCCTGGTGTATTGGCCTGGCCAACCAATATTCAATCAGATCATTAATCTTTCTTAAGGTCACAAAGATTCAATTGGGGGTTCCAATATATATTTAGAAGCAGGATAAAGTGACAAGGTGATCTTGGTTTTAGCTCCAGCATTACTGCTAAAACTCCTTTAGACACATGTACACAATTCGTCACTTCAATATCCAATTTCTTATGGCAATTAGCAGCCCACCTGCCGTCCTCCCTCTCAACCCCTTAGTGGCTAATTCTGTTTGTACATCAAAACCATCTAATCTCTGGGGATAGGTCAACCATGTTTCTTGAATACATATTATGGTTTCTGATGTTTGTTAATCTGCTTAGAATCACATGCTGTGCATAGGTCCGACATCCAGTGGTCACTGCGGAGTATTGCATTTTGTTTTTGTAGTCGAAAAGGGGACGTCGACAAGGCGTGTCTGTAACACTATCCCTATAGTGACGTGCGTTGTACCCACAATCCCTCACGCGTCGAGGTCCCTCAGATTGTTTTTTTCCGCCCAGTTTCTGGTCGCCTTTCGCGGAGCTCCTAGAGAGACATTGCTATACTTGCCACGGACCTCGGTCCTTTTGTCATAACTTAATATACGATAACGATCCCTCCCCCTCGACGTTAGCTGTAAAGCTGTTTCTCCGCCGAACTGATTTTCGACGGAGAGGAAGAGCGGAGGAGATCCTTCGGCGCTGCCGAACACGTGGCCTGGCCTCGACGGCCAACTTACAGTAGGGAGAGTGGGGGTTAAAACTTTGTCTCTTCTCTTTGAGAATGTCTTTCTTTCTCCCCTTTCTTTCCCTTGGGGTTGTTATCGCCAGCTATTATTGCCTCAGCTATGGAGAGGACACCATTTAAGTTTTGCCCACGCTGCAGGGGCAAATATACTTGGAAAGATAAGCACAAGCTCTGTAATCGTTGCTTACCCCTCGATCACATAGAGAACAGCTGCGCAGCCTGCAAGCTCTTAAAACCCAGGACTCTTAAAGAACGTAGGGTTAAGAGGTTGGGCGGACTACGCGATGTCGAAGTCAGTTTCCTCACCCGCTGCCGCTGTTACTGAAAGTGACGAGGAGTGCGATAACTCGACGTCCGTTACGGAAGTCATGTACCCCCAGAAGGAGCGCTCCCGCTCCTCGTCGTCCGTCCCCGGCCCCGACGGGCTCGGCTCACGCCCTGCTTATGGGGATGAACACCCCGGCGACAAGGACGCACACAAACCCCATAAGGCTAAACGCACTACCCACGGCTCTTCTTCGTCGAGAACGAAGGATCCATCAGCGCCGAAGGGGACGCAGGGCACTCCGGCGTCTACCGCAGACCGTAAAGGTCACAAGCCCCACCCGCAAACGCAACCGCGACCAGCGATTGGGCTTCCATCTAACACGGGCGCTACCCCAAAAACATCCGACGCAACGCTCCATAGAGCGACCGTCGAGGTACAACGCGCAACGCACACAACGTCGACACCAGAGCCCTCGACGGACAAAATCGTGGGCGAGAGCCTAGCGAGAATTGTCACCGAAGACAAACGTACGCGGACGACGAAACAAACGTCGAATACCGCGTCGAAAAAACATAAAAGTAGCCAGGAACTCCCCCTTTCTCCAAAGGACGCTTCCGAACTACCTGAAGGCTTTTCAGAAGGAGACGGGAACCTCTCGTCGACGTTGTGGGAGCGTTCGAAACGATTCGAAGGCGAAAACACTAATTTCCCCCCTCTAGACTATTCAGGTGTACCCCATGAGACCCTTGAAAGACTCCATTCTTGCATGGAGAAAATGGAAAGGTTTCTAGGAAACCAAGACCCACCCACTCACAAAAGACAAAGAGAATGGCCACAGGATGACCCTAGAGTCAAGATTCCTAGGCTGGTTGACCTCACTGAGGAGGAGCAATACCTCCAAGAAGATGAGGAGTGTTTGGGTGGAGAAGAAGAGGTAGAACTTGAGGAAGAGGGGTTCGAAGAAGATCCTTACACCACTGCTACAGGGTTTGAAGAGGATACAGCTACCTCGCAGCCCTGGCATTCACCGTCAGTGCAGCCTTGGCAATCCCCATCAGTACAGTCAGACCCTGATGCCTTTCTCCCTTCTCCTCTCAAGGATTCACATGGGAACTCCTCTCCCATAGATGACCAACCTTCCCTCAATGCACTATTGCGCAAGGCAGCAGCGCATTTTGAGATTGATACAGGGGAAACTCTTCCAGACATTGACTTTGTAGAAAAAGTCATCAAAGAAAAAGCCCCTGTTAGCCAATCTATTCCACTTCTGGCTTCTATTAAAAGAAGAATTTCTCCTTCCCTTACTAACCCAGCTTTAGTAAGAGGGGTCAACCCTAGAATAGAAAAGCTCTTCAGCCCTTCATCCTCTGACCCTTTATACATCAGAGGACACTCTATTCCGGACTCCCTTGTGGTTACCAACACAAGAAAAAGAGCAGGGGTGCCACTATCCACTAGTGAAGCACCTCCAGACAAAGAAGGCAAAAAACTCTACGCACTGGGGAAGAGAATCACGACCTCCGCCGCCTTCTCTACTAGAATTGCTAATAACAACTCACTTTTAGCTAGCTAGGCAGATGCACAGTGGAACAAGCTGCGCAGCGAAGCAGAGGAAGCACCTGAACCTCTGCGTTCTCGCCTGCTAGCTATAATATCAGAGGGCACACTGGTAAACCAGGGCATCGTTAAAAACTCCCTAGATGCCGCTGAGACGGCTGGCCGCTCCCTAGTGCAGGGAATACTTCTCAAGCGCCACGTTTGGCTACGCAATTCAGGTTTTAAGCCCGAAACCCAAGCCTCCCTCATAAATAAACCCATTGAACAGACGCATCTGTTTGGGAAAGCAGTAGATGAGGCCCTAGAACATGCTAAAAAAGAGTTTGATACCATCAAGACTCTTGATCAAATTTCTAGGCCCCCTAACAGGCGAGGCTATGGTAATAAACGCTCCTTTCGTGGCCCAAGACAGCAGCAGAACCAACAACAACAATATTACTCTGGCTCCAACTGGCCTACTAACCAGGGTAACACCCAGTTCAGTCAAAGAGGCCAACGCCGTGGCAAAGGAAGAGGTCGTGGCTCCAGCCCCAGAGGTTCCACGCCCAATACCAGCAAATGACCCGAAAATTCGGGTCCCCTCCCATGCATTACCGGTCGGGGGCCGGCTAACATCGTTCCTTTCAGCATGGGAGGGAATCACGTCAGACCGTTGGGTATTATCCACCATAGCCCACGGATACTGCATCGAGTTCAACGGTTCCCCGAAGTACAAACCCCCACGGAACCGACGCATGACACCGCAACACCTCTCCATTCTTCTTCAAGAGGTGGAAGAACTACTGAAGAAAGAAGCTATAGAGCCCGTCCCCCTATCACAGGTAACAGAAGGTATTTATTCAGTGTACTTCCTTGTACCCAAAAAGGACTTAACCATGCGCCCTGTATTAGATCTGCGCCCAGCGAACATATTTGTCAAACCCCAAAAGTTTCGTATGGTGACCTTACAGGAGGTAATCCCACTGTTATCACAAGGGGATTACATGACAACACTGGACATGAAAGATGCATACTTTCATATTTTAATGTTGACATCGCACAGAAAATACCTCAGGTTCAAAATAGAGGACAAACACTACCAGTTCAGAGTACTACCCTTCGGGATAGCATCTGCACCAAGGGTATTCACGAAAGTACTGGCAGTGGCAGCGGCCCACCTGCGCAGATTATCCATCCCGGTATACCCTTACCTCGACGACTGGCTCATAACAGGGGATTCTTACGAAACATGCTTCTCCAATACCCAAAAGACCGTAGACCTTTTGTCCCAACTGGGCTTCTCCATCAACGAAAAGAAGTCCAGCTTAGACCCCAGCCAAACCAAACAATTCCTAGGGGCTCTAATTCGAACAAAGGACGGCCTCGTATTCCCCTCCAACGAGAGGGTCCAAAACATGCTGTTTCAAATTCCCCATTATGTAGCAGGCCGAGAGGTGACGGTACGCAAAGCAATGCGCTTGCTAGGGATGATGGCGTCATGTATTTATTTGGTACCTCACGCGCGTCTGCGCATGTGCCCAATGCAAGAGTGGCTCTACAGCCAGTGGTGTCAGGCCAGCGGACAATGGGACGATCTAGTGGTGGTCTCGCAGGCCTTGGTTCTCTCGCTACGGTGGTGGACAAAAGAAAACCTGTTATTAGGGAAAACTTTTGCCACACCCGCAGTGGAAGCCACTCTAACCACAGACGCATCCCTTACAGGATGGGGGGCTCACCTATCCCATCAGACGGCCCACGGAGTTTGGACTCCGAGCTTAGCATCCAAGCATATAAACCTGCTGGAACTACTAGCGGTGTTCAAAGCACTGAAAGCCTTTCAAAAACAGCTACAAGAAAAGACAGTGATGGTCCTCACAGACAGCACCACAGCCATGTACTACCTCAACAAGCAAGGAGGCACTCACTCTCCAGGACTGTCCAAACTGTCCCAGAATATATGGAAGTGGGCTCTCAGACACAACATGTTCCTACTGTCACAACATGTACCAGGGGAACTCAATCTTCTAGCAGACAAACTCAGCAGAGACTTCCCCCTGCCCGGAGAGTACGAATGGCAATTACACAAAGACATCGTCTTAGACGTCTTCACTCAATGGGGTTTCCCGGAAATAGACCTGTTCGCAACTCTGGAAAACTCACAATGCCAAAGTTACGCCTCCAGGTACCCCCAGAACCAGTCCAAGGGGAACGGTCTGTCGATTCTATGGTCAGGGAAATTTGTTTACGCCTTTCCCCCCGACTCCCCTTCTCAACAAAGTGGTGCACAAGATGCATCAGGAGCAGGTTACAATGATACTAGTGGCCCCAATGTGGGCCCGGCAGCCATGGTTCGCTCACTTGATGGAGATGTCCCTATCTCCCCCAGTGAAACTTCCCTGCCCGTACAACATGCTGTCACAAGACAAGGGCAGAACACTGCATCCATGCCCTCAGACCATGAACTTAGCAGCCTGGCTCCTGAGATCATAGAATTTGGACATTTACAACTCCCACAGAGATGTATGGACATCCTCAGGGAAGCCAGAAAACCTAATACTAGACACTGCTATTCTAGCAAATGGAAAAGATTTGTTATCTGGTGTAGAGGTACTAGCATCAACCCAGTTGACTGCTCTCCTACTGACATTATTCTATACTTGACCCATTTACTGGATTCAGGTTTAGTGTTCAATTCCATTAAAGTCCACCTAGCGGCACTTTCTGCATACACCACTTCCCAACTTAAAGTGTCGTGGTGGAAGATACCAGTTATCAAAGCCTTCATGGAGGGGGTAAAGAGGATACACCCTCCGATAGCTAACCCAGCTCCCGGATGGGACTTAAATGTGGTACTTTCCAGACTCATGGGCCCTCCCTTCGAACCCATGCACAAGGCAACTCTTAAAGAGTTCACCCTTAAGACTGCTTTCCTAATAGCTATCACCTCCATTAGGAGAGTAAGTGAACTACAGGCTCTTTCTGTACTAGACCCCTTCGTAACAGTTCACAAAGATAAGGTGGTTCTACGCACACACCCAAGGTTTGCACCTAAATTCATCTCGAAATTTCATGTAAACCAAACTATAGAACTACCAACGTTCTTTCAAAACCCTTCCAACTCGGGAGAAAAAAGTCTGCATACACTAGATGTACGCAGAGCTGTCATGTTCTACATGGAAAGAACCAGACCACTGAGAAAGACTAATCAGTTCTTTGTCTCGGTGGCAGCAGGAAGAGAAGGAGATGCGGTCTCAAAATCCACTATATCTAGATGGATTGTTCAATGCATCATTCTCTGTTACACTCTTGCTAAGAGAGAACTACCCTTCAAGCCAAGAGCACATTCCACTCGAGGCACGGGGGCTTCCATAGCATTCATTGCAAATGTTCCCCTTGAGTCCATCTGCAAAGCGGCAACCTGGAGTTCTGTGCACACATTTACAAAACACTGCTGTCTAGATGCACACTCTAGATCTGATTCCCAGGTTGGGCAGGCAGTATTAAGACATCTTTTCTCTACTGTTCCTTCTCATAACCCACCGCCAACTCCGGGTACTGCTCGCTAGTCTATGCACAGCATGTGATTCTAAGCAGATTAACAAACATCAGAAGACAATGCATTACTTACCGTAAAAGCATTTCTGATGGTTGTATCTGCTTAGATTCACATGCGCCCACCCTTCCTCCCCGCTCGGATGGAAGGAACATAGACATCCTTTTATATATATTTCTCTCTTTTCTGTACTCACTCACGGCTAAAAGGCTCCCTCAGGGCAGAAAAATACAAACGGAGGGACCTCGACGCGTGAGGGATTGTGGGTACACTGCACGTCACTATAGGGATAGTGTTACAGACACGCCTTGTCGACGTCCCCTTTTCGACTACGAAAAACAAAATGCAATACTCCGCAGTGACCACTGGATGTTGGACCTATGCACAGCATGTGAATCTAAGCAGATACAACCATCAGAAATGCTTTTACGGTAAGTAATGCATTGTCATATTGACTGAACATGTGGCATAGGTCCGGACAGGCACATACATTCGAAGAGCCTCTAGAATTCCATGATATAAAGGAGGTCTTTTGGGTCTGGCTAAATTGGGTTTTTAAGACTTGAAGTTGGGAGATGGAATTCGCAAACTGAGAGCAAGCCACCTCCAAGTGTGATGTTGTTCTATTGCCTGTGCACAGCTCCCCCCCTGCATCCCCCCCAACACCCCTGCCCTCTCTGCTCCACCTCACTGTCTTGTTTCCATAGCCTTGGTGGATCAATTAGTTTACCATATTCGCGAACTAATTTGTTGAATTGGTTTACCGCTGCTGATAATGCGTCATAGATTACACAGGAGTGTAGGACCAGGTGCCCATGATTGTACCGGTCAGGGTGGATAATCGACCAATTTTATATATGCAGTGGTAATAAGTCAAAGACTTGGGATTTCGTTTAGGAGCGCGAATACTCTCCACCTATACTATCCAAAAATTTAGTGCAATATCACACTAGGATCATCTGGGAAGCATGGTAGCCTACATTGAACAGTGTTTAGAATGCTGTTAAACACTGACTTGGGCGCCCTCGACTCCCTCATAGCCGGGACACTTGGTGTATATGGTACTGGTTGCTCCCTTGGCCTAGAGTCATTATGGATATTACTACGACTTTGGCTATCGGGCTCCTTTGACTCTATTGGAGCCATTTGAATTGCATCATTTTGCACACCAGTCCCATGCACCTGAAACCGATGCTTTCTTAAATCACCTGCAACCGTTTTTTTTTTTTTTAAACTTCTGTTTATTGGCAGGTGGTCAAGACAGGTACAGCACATTTATCATGTAAGTGAGAACAAAAGGAAAACAGTATTACAGCATCAATATACATTGCTTCATCGATAACGTAAGATTCACATTGTAGAGGGGAAAACACATATTGGAGAAAAGGATTCGTACTTATGCGGCGTGTGTCAGGAGGAGTCTAGTGGTGCCGGGGAAGGGGCTGATGTTCGTTCGGCGCCATCCTTGCCGTTTAGGTAACTACGGAATTCAGTCCATACATTTGCAGGGCGGGATGGAGCAAGCAGGGTGCCGATGTACTCCTCCTCACATGTTTGTATCCACGTAAGGGCCTTCAGCCACATGTGGGGGCAGTGCGGCGCTTCCAGCGTTGTAATATGCATCTTTTGGCAACCATAACACTGACATTCAAGAACCTCGACAATTTCCCCACATCTTCTCCCGTCCACATGCCAAATAGCAAGGCCAATGGGTCCATCTCTACCGGGGCATCTATTATCTCAGTGAGCGCCTGTGTCACCTCCCCCCAGAACTTGCGCAGCGCCTCACAGGACCAGAACATATGGGCATGGTCCGCTTCGTTCGATTCGCATTTCGTGCATTTATGTGTCGAACTAAGCGTAAATTTTGCCACTCTGTACGGGGTGTAGTAGAGTCTATTGAGTAACTTGTATTGGATGCAGCGGAACCTGGTACTGAGTGATACCTTTCGCGTGTGTGCACACATCTTACCCCACATTTCATCAGTGATCTCCGTTCCGAGTTCCCTGGCCCATGACTCCCGTGGTGCCGGGGAGCTATTCTCTATTTTTCCCATCTGTATTTTATACAGGGAGGATACTATGCCCCTACAGCCTGCGGAGTTCGCTATGTACAGGAGTTCAGGTGAGTCAGGAGGCTCCTCTGGGAAGGAGGGCCACATTGTCCGCACCGCTGCTCTCAGTCTGTAGTACTGTAACAGGTCGAGCACGGAGCCGGAGTGCCCGGGGCGTAGAGTTAGAAGGGTAATGAATGAGCCTTCAGGGTAAAGGTCAGTCAGGGTACGGTACCCCAGGCTCTCCCATCGCTGGGAGAGGTGTTGGTCATGCGTGGGGGTTAGGCCAGGAAATTGCCATAAGACCTCTGCAACCGTTTTTAATTTGAAGGCTTGATCCAACATCAAGTGATCCAAAGGAATCCTCTAAACCCCTTTTGGTGAGAGCAATTTCACCCCAGGTACATCTTCTCTTAAGGGTGGTCCTGTTTTGACCCACTGCTCCATCATGCTTCTAACTGTGGACTTCACAATTCTTTTCCGTCATCATTTTGGTACACATTTGACCCCCCTTCTGCCTACAAGTCTCGAGAGTTCTCCCTGGGCTAATTTCGACACTAGTTCTAGGGTCCTTGGTTCTAGGGTCACTAGTTCTAGGATTACTTCCTGTGTCGGTATCCTCTTCAGTACCCTCTATAGCCTCCCCTTGCCTTTTTTATTTGTAAATGGCTTGTAAATTGCCTTTTTAGAATTGCAGTTTGTAGACTCATTCCCCAGGTTCGTTTTTTTGTTTTTTCCCTGTATGTTTCATGGCCTTTGTCAAGGAATCCGTGGCTGTGTGAGAAAACCCTGTGTTAGCCTGTCAATCTGAGGGCCAGCCCCCCTTTCCTCCTCCACATTTCTTTTAGCCACTAGTTATAATTTCGAGGCAATCCTATGCCTCACTTGCAGAGGAACACTCAGAAGTAATGGTAACAAGAGTGTCCGCAATCTCTTATTATCATATTTCTCCATGAATTTCTCGGGGGTTTATTCATACCTTTGCGGGGGTCTAATTTATTTTAAAATTCTGGTCTGTTCTCTAGCTTTATTTCCTTTGCGAACCTTTTTAGTCAGGTTGGGGATCTGTTAACATGGGTCTAGTTTTTGATGGCACACTGCTATCCTGAAGTCGTGCTCCAGTTTCTGGTGCTAAAGTCTGGCTATAATTTTATTTATTTTATTTACTGGGGAACCTTCTCTTAGTTTTTCTACTGTTTCAGCTTCCAGTCGCGATGGCATGTGCAAATCTACAGTGTCAAGAACAAGAATTTCAGAGCAATTAACATTAGCCCTTCACTATATTTAAATTAAACAGTTAAGTAATGATAGCCCGCAAACACTTTGTGTGCTCCCACAATTCATATAAAATACAATCTTGCAGCCCTCCTGGGCCAACAGAGTTTGAACCTTCCTGCAGGGTTGTGACTTGCGCTTGAGCCGAAGGAAAGGAGGCATCCAACCCCTCCCCCCCCCCCTGTCTCAAGAAATACTGAGACGGGGCCAGGAGCGAGATTTCTCTTGCACCAAAAATGGGGGGGGTCTCAGGTAGGGGGTCCATAAAAGACAAATCTGCCAAACCGTAGGGAGGTGGAACTTGCTCAATGATTTCATTAGCGGGCCGTATCTCTGAGAGAGGCGTTGATGGAGAGGCCGCTGAGTCCAGTAGGAGCGGCAAGAGCTCCCCTCGGGGAATACCTCTGGCAGTTTAGATGGGGACAGGAGTGAAGGCAGCAAAGGGAGTGCCTGAGCTCTCGCCATAGTGTTCCTTTTCAGGGTGAACACAAGGGCAGCTGTCAGTATATCATGGTACATAGAAGCCCCCCTGATATAGCTTTTCTAGTTTGAGTATTTGGTTTCATTATTTCTCCAACGGTGCAGGCTCTGCTAAGAGAGAGAGGCCTGAAAGTAGTGCCTATTTATCCTTGCATGTAAGTGTTACAAAGTGTAAAGAGGAGCCTCTCCATGTCGACCCAGCAAACGGGCACTCGTGGGCACTGCGAGATGCGTGCGGATGCACGCAGCGCAGGCCTAATAAAGGAGTGTCTTGCAGTGAGGCGCATGGTTTCAAGTGAGTATGTGCTGCAGCAGAATCTCGGTATAAAAATTGGAAACTGGGGGGGGGGGGCGAATGTATTATGTAGAAACCATAAAATATCTGGGTTACAACATACACGCCCATCCAGCCCAATACAAGGTAACACAAGCCGCATCACAAATGATCAAATTGAACTATATGTTTTGTAAATTTTCCGTCCTTCCGTTAGTGAAGTACTATCTAGCTAAAGTGGTCCCAGTGATACTATATGGACTGGAAGCTAGACCAGGTTTCTGGTCAGCAAACTGGGAAACTTTCGAGGGTTGACTGTGGAAAAAAGTCTTGGGACTTCCAAGCTGTACATCTATTGGAAGTCTGAGATTCGAGTTAGGCGTAAAGTCACTGAAGTGTATGGCAGATTGGAAACTGATTTCTCTGCTGTTTTGAGAAATAATCACTGGTAAAGAGACTTCCCTTTACAGAGACCTTGGGTCTCAGAAGCTATGGGGCAAATCATCATCTTTGAAAGCACTGGGGGGGGGGGTGTAATGAAAGCACTCATGAAGGTAGACCTTGATGAGGAAACCCTGGTCTCAAACCCACTCAAAATTTTAAAAAAACTGGAAGTCTTAGACTGGATCGAAACAGTAGAGAAGGTTAGATCAGACCTAGTTCAAAGTGTCTTCTTGAGGGGGGGGGGGGGAAGGAACTTGGGTGTCTTTCTTGCTACTTAATGAAATTCCCAAATAGAAAGTTGCGTTCAAACTTCCTCAGAATTAGGTTAAACTTGGTCCACTGCTGGGAAGTTTTAGAAAAGCGAAACCAAGGGGACAAAGCAAAAAAACTGTTAGATTTGCACAAACCCTGCCAAACAAACATTGAGGCATTCACTAATGGACTGTGAAGGCTCTTGGAAACATCGGTCAAGACTCTTCAGGAACTTTGTGCACCGAGAGGAGGACATTATATCAGACTTTTTGTGGGACAGACTCATTTCTGGCACCAACGCCACGCTGACATCGATAGCCATCCAGCTGCTAACCAACTGAGAAATAATCGTTTAATCTATAGCTCAGGAAAATAGTTCATCATTACATTATGCACTCAGATTGCATGTGAGAACATAAAACCGAATAGTACAAATGCCTTGTAAAGTGGCAGGGTTGGTAAACATGAGAACAAAATGAGGTATTTTTTTTTTTAGTTAGAATTCGCACATCTACAACGAGATTTTGTTAATTTCTTGTATTTATTTTATGTTTTGTAAAGGCTCACCGAGCCAAAAACAAATAAAATAAAAAATAAAAAAATCTCGGTATTCTGAGGGATAAACAAAGCAAGTATTAGCAGGAATAGTTAGAAATAGACTCAGCAAGAAGAAAAGTCACTTATTTGTCCTTCCAATCACTGTGCGAGGCGGCATCCAGTTCCTCAATGAATAGTCCAATGCGCGCACCCGCGCTGGCATGAAACAGCATGGCGTCTCCAGGATAAACAGCGCTTGTGGGCACTACTTACTCTGCTGGCCCTTTCACTAGAATCTGCACTGTTCACCCCGGGTTATCCTAAAGACAGAAGATTAAGTATTAAATTGGAGTGGAAAGATCTTTATCGCTTTCATTTCTTTAGGTTTTTCTCGCCACTGTGCTTTGAGTTTTTGGCATTTAATTGCTTCAATTCTCCCAGATAATTAGGGAAAATGAATTTGCATGTCGGTCAACCATGCTAGAATTTCAGACAAATTGGTTGAATGATCAAATTAAGTGGGGGGGGGGTAGACTCGTATCAGCAGTAACACCACACCGAAGATTAAAAGCATTTTATGGAGCTTTCACACATCTTTTGAAGCTTCTTTCTCACACACAACCATACACCATTTCCTCTATGCTTACCCACATGCAACCACATTTATAATTTCTGTTAACATCATCACAAAAAATGTAAACTTAAGTAGCTTGAATTTTCACTGTGGATTGCCATTCATCAAACAGTAAACACCGCTCTTAATTAAGCATGTCACATGAAACATATTTATGGACTTCTGATAAAAGTGAAGACCTACGGCCATGTTAACAAAAGATAAATGTACACAGTGCATTGCACATGTCCCCTTGAATAGATCAAGAGTCTGTGACTCCCTGCCATCCATGTTATTATTATTTACCAAGTTGTTTGCTAGGAGTGTTTGCAGGTGTGGTTGTATTATCATGTGTCCACACAATGGGTAAGTAGTGTATCCAGTGCATTGGCAGTCTCTCCTTTAAAAAAAAAAAAAAAAAAAAAAAAAATGAAAGGAATTGAGAGATGTTTTATTTTACTTGAATGAATAAAAAAAAATGGAAAATATTTGTTTTGAAATTGTTAACTGCAGTTTCCCGAAGAACTAGACTGTACTATTGAACCGCGAATCTCATTACTTATAAATTGAGTCACAGTGGTTTTACAAGTGGTCACTGGGGGCAGTGTTAAGGTGTTCACCAGTTATAATTGAGGGAATTAAACATTTAAAAGGTTCTCGCACACAAACAACGGAATCAAATGCAGATAGCCCAGTGGCATCTGCTAGGGTCCTGTGAGCAAGCACATAGACCATTCGAGCATGCATGTCTAATTTGTGATATAAAATTAGATTTCTTTTAATTGAAATAGCTCACCCAATAATGCATGTGATGATAGAATATAGTTATTTATTGTGGTCACTGCTGTTGCTGCGTTCTTAATCCTCTTACACACTAAATCCAGACTGTTATACAGGAGTGCAGAAACGAAAGCCAGTTGAGTGACAGTTATTGGTGTCTAAAACATAGCTTCTGTCTGAGGAATTTGACCATCCGCATGGTGGGTGTGCACCTGCCTGGGTTTTTTTTCGAACTTTTAAAAGAAATTGAATGATGGTAGATGAACCTCTAGAAAATGTGTGGGGCTAATCCGCACCAATTCTTCTTATGCTCACTGCACGACATACACATAGACCTGTGTACTCTGGGTGGACACAGCTTATAGGCTCCACCCCCAACCCCGGTCTTTAGTTGGGGTATTGCATCCAAGAGTACATTCGGGCATCTCAGAAGGGGGAGGGCAAACACCTTCCTCCTGCCATGGCCAGCCAAATTAACTAGCAAAGGCTCCATGGATCCTCCCTGTCCTGTGCAGGACTAACAAAGGCGACCGGAAAACAGCAACAACCTTTCATATGCATCTTTCTCAACCTGAAGCCAACTCCCGCCTCTTATTATCGAGGGCAGTGAACTGTCATATCTGAGACAGCCGTTTACAGTAGTCCTCCCCGCTGTGGGACCCTATTTAGAAGGTACGAGAATGTGCTTTGCAGAAGTCAGAAAGTCTGGTCTTGCCGCAGCTTCAAGGGAGACCTGCCGCTTCAATCAGGAACCACAGAGACCTCAATTAACCAGAGAGCCTTTGATCCGCAACTGACCGGAAGATGGGTGGCACTGGTTTAGGACAATTATACCGAGGAAAAAAAAATGGTCTCAACGACCCAAAGTTCTAAAAATGCTTCCACCAAAGGTTCAAACACCAAAAGTTCGAACCTTTGGTGGTAGCATTATAAAAAAAAAAACTGGGGCTGCGGGGGTGTCCCCCGCATCGCCCCGCTCACTATAATTTATGGTATAGTGAGCGGGGGCTGCAGGGGACACCCCCCCCCCCCCCAGCCTTCCGTTTATATGAAAAAAAGGACCCTGCAGCGCCGGTTCCCGATCACAGAAGTGAAAGGGAACTGGCGCTGCAGGGAACCAGCGTGGAGATGAAGGTAAGTGTGGTTTGTTTATGGTTGGGGGTGTGGGTGGGGGTGTGCTGGGGGTGTTGTGGGTGGGGGGGTGTTGTGGGTGTGGTGTGAGACTGTATGTGTTCGCGTGAGAAAGGTGCAAACCTTTTGTAGTTCGCACCTTTCTCATGCAAACGTTTTGCCTGCGGTACATGTACATGTACATGTTTTCACCCCTTTACCTTCCCTTTACCTTTTCTGTTGCAAAGCACTCTGGTTATTACCTCATGCATACAGGAGATTGTTGGTAGGGACTCAGGGTTGGTTCATTAAGGTAGGTTTGGCCTACACCCATCATTGTGGCCCATTTGGCTTTGAAAGAGGTCTGAGCCGCTCTTTTGGGAAAATCATCTGATGACTTCGCAAGGAGTAGAAAGTAGAACTCTTCATTGGACCCTGGCTGAAGTTAGTCTGCCTTACATCTTCTGCCAGTGAAAGAAGGCCAGGATCTAGAGGCAAGCAAGATCCCTCCCCTAAACATCTCCCAGGGAACAGAGGGACATACCGAATCCAAAGGACTCTCCAGCAGCTCCAGAACCCGTACCCAGCAGCACACAGCGTACCCTGCCAGGCTCTGCAGCAAGCTTCCTAGGTGGGAAGTGCCAGAGAGTCTCTGAACCAAACCAAGGACAAGGCAGCTGCATGCAACACTCTCCTCCGCTTTGAAATGTTCGCCTTAAAGGACGACATGATCCCAGTGAAGAAGCCAGGAGGAGTGCATTGACGAGCACATACCGATGTCTGCCTTAAAGGACAATTTTAAGCCAGTCAAGCCCCTCGAGCTGCAACCGACTGCACCGCTGACTGTTACGGCGCAGTTGTTAACACCGTCGGACGCCTCAAACTGTGCTTCAGAACCGCCAACCAGCAGTCGGACACCGATCCCTGAGCCGCTGTGTGGCCAGCCTGCAGCCATCCGTCCAGCCTTGCTCGCCAAACTGTCTGCCGCCTGATATCTGCAGCTGTTTCCTGTCTTGAACTCTGTTGCAGAAGCTGCAAAGCACCCTGAAACCGCCTCTACACTGTCGAGCACCAAAAACTTGTACAAGTACAAACACAAGGTACATTGTGGTTCTGTCCCCCTGGTCCTTTCTCCGAAGGCCGCTAGGGACATTTTATGACCCATTGCTCCCTTTGTGTTGAAACCAAGTATCTTGACTATTGAGATGAATTACTGTACCGACTACCCGCCTGACAGTATCCAGAGTGCATCCTTTTTCCTTCTTTGAAACTGTCTTCTGCATCCCTTACAGGGTGGGTTGTATTTCTAGGCATAAATTAGATTTGCAAAATTGATGAGTGGAAATTATGAAATATATTTTTATTTGATTAGCAATACAGCCTAAATGACTAGCATTTATTTCCATCACTCTTTGCAATGGGGCTAGAAGTTAATTGCAAGAATGTACTTCAGCTGCAGTGCCAAGAAAATGACCAAATACATTCCCTGCTACCTTAAGGTATCCTTGTATGAAGAATTACAGCTGATGGTATTTGTGTGGAGGGAGCGAGGGGTGATCATTTGTAAAGGGACAACGTCCTAGTAGGTGGGTATATAAATATCTCAATCTTAAATACATGGCAGCTTTGTTAGCCTAACTTATTTCAGGATGCAGACTCCTACTTCGGCTCTTGAAAGCTATTGACTGCCCGAGGAAGGGACTGAAAGGAAAACATTTTGCGAGGTGGTCCTTGGTGTCGGGGACCCAATCTTCCAGTGCCAAAACCTGCTGTTTGCACAAAGGGGGCACAAAATGTTTAAATAAATGCATTCTGCATGCTCTGCTGTTAATTTGTACGCTCTCTAGAACGCATGTGCTGTTTTAGTGATATTTTCATCTACTCAGTGGCACCCCTTGCATGCTAAACCATGGAAGTAAACAACATCTCTGATCCCTAAGCAAAGGATACTGGTTATAGGATTCTGATAGAGGTTGACTGTTTGCAATAATTATCTCCCCTGCACAGATTGTAAACAATTAGCAAAGTTATATACTTTCTTTGAAAATGGCTGTATTGTGTGTTTATCTGTACCATCGACATATTTAACCCGGGCACCTAATGCAGGTGCCTTAGTTCATTACTTGACCTCGATGGGGATTTGGTGCTAGTCGTACCTTAGTGACTGCTGGCTGTTGCCTTTCATCTTCCAGAGCAGTTCTTCTATTTAATGCCATTGATTGTATTCAGAGGGTCACCTTGTTTCAGTTGGGACTTTTTTGTGTGACCCAGGTCTTCTCCAATTGCGTAATTGTTCTCAAATCTCACCCAGTGAGGTGGCATTTACCCACATGAAAGAACAGAATGGAGTGCCTGTCGGCCTGCATTCTATGAACTATTTATGTAAAGTGTCCTGTGTTCTACTAAAGAGTTAATTGAGCTTAAATGTTAGCCGTTTTAATTGCTTGGTAAGACGGTATGCAATGTGTTTGGAAGTAATTTATTTTTGCTGTATACGCCTATGTCCCTAGGTATTGTCTGTGCTGAATGACTTTTAGTAGGAGCTGAATAATGGATTTACATTTTATTTTTCAACAATTTTATACATTTTTCAACAAATACTCACTTACATTTCCATAACATTTTTCATCAAAATGTATCTGTCCGCCCCCCCAACTCAAACCCCAGCCTACTCCACTTATATTAGCATTATCCTTTGCAACTGACTATACTCAATGTCTGTTAGCCATTATTCCTTTTCTACTTCTCCGCCTACTCGCGCCCTCAGTGTCATTATGTCCTGAGGTTGCTATATCAGATGCCATCTGTTAACAAGCATCCAAATCTACATTCTGCTCTTCCCAGCCACGATAAGCTGCCTCTTGCCATGCTGAGGTTTCTGCGTTCTTCCATTACTGTAGGTCCCCCCCACCACAATCGCACCTCCGGACCCTGTGAGCTTTCCCTCCCATCGCTATTCTACTTTTCACCAGTATGTATGCCAGATCTTTTAACTTGCTCGCGTGTCTCGCCTGCTTCGGTCTTGCAAAGTCACCCAGCAGACAGGGCCTGGGAGATCCTGTATCTAATGTAATGTGCACTTGTGCTAAAGCTTGGGCTACCTCCCCCCAGTATTGTCGATCTTCACGCAGGCCGAGAACATGTGTACAAAGTCAGCATTAAGTAATCCGCATTTCGGGCAGGATTGTTTTGGTGCCTTGCTGAACTTACTATTTTATTCGAGGTGAAATACGACCTGTGGGTCACGTACAACTGGATCAACTGTAACTTTGCGTTTCTGGACACCTTCTTGTGGTAGGCGATCGCTCTGCCCCATACCTCATCTATCAGTTGCTCTTGTAAATCTGCTTCCTAGCTCCGCCTGGTCTGTTCTAGTGTCTCCCGGCCTTGTCATCAATAACTCGTATATTCTCGACACTTCGTGCCCCCCCATGCCCCTGAATCATCTCGTCTTCCTGTAGTTCCTCGTTTGTACCTGCCCATTTCTGCCTTGGGCTAGTGAGAAGGCTGGCGTGTGTAATATGTTGCCCCAGTTGTACCCCTGTGTTCGACGCAAGTTCCACAAAATCCTTCGGGTTCCCTTCCTTTAACATCTCTCCCACCGTCACCACTCCCATTGGTTCCCAGTAACTTCTCACAATTAGTCTCAATTGTGCATCTTCGCCTCCGAGTGTCACCAGTGGGATCTGGGGGGAATATGGTGTTGCCTTCCCCAGCAGCCGGCAAGACTTGCACCGCATTGCCCTTCCTAACTTTAGCAACAAAGGAGGCCGGGTATCTCGCGGCACGTCTGTCCATGTCACTTCTTTAAAAAAGAATAGAACACATGCTGCCTGTAGCAGCTGTGCCTCTTGGGTCTGCTCGTCAGACAGCCATTTGGCTACGAACTGCAGTTTGCTTGCCACAAACTATACTTTAAAATTGGGCCCTTTTTATGCCACCTTGTTCATATGGGTTCTGAAATTTCGTGAGTGCCAGCCTGCACCTCGAGTAATGCCACATGAAGCTCTGGCAAATACCAACTAATCTCTTAAAGGCTTTCGGGATGTCATACGGGACGTTAGCGAAGTAATGCAGGAGTCTCGGAAGCACCACCATCTTCAACTGTGCGGCTCTCCCCATTAATTACAACTGCAGTCTGGCCCAGAAGGTTTTTTTAAAAAACGTTTTTATTATTTTATACAAACAAACAATACAAACCAAACTTGCAGTAACATTTCAATTATACATTGCTTTATTGTATCCACTGCTTCCCTTTTCCCACCCCCACCCCCCTTTCAAGCCTATTTCTACTCAGGTTCTGTTCCTGCATCTTGTGACAGGGTGTCCCTTTCTATGGGTTCCATTGGGTCTTGCGTTGCTCCAAATAACTCTATTAACAATTTCCAGGTCATCAGGGTTTCTGGCTCTTCCACCCCACCTGTGCTGCTCGATTCTTGCCATACCAGGGTTTCTGCTTCTGCCCATTGCTGCAAATCTTTCCACCATACCTCTGGTCGTGCTCATTGGCATGTCTTCCACCCCATAGCGATTCTCCTCTTTGCAAGCGCATATGCTGGGTCCTTTAGTTTGTTCACATGACTGTGTTTTTGTGATCTAGGGAACCCCCCTAACAAGCAGGCCCACACTGTAGCAACCAAAATCCTAATACCTCTTTCTGCTAATCTGTGTGCCACTTCGCTCCAGAAGCGCTCGATTACAGGGCATGGCCAAAACATATGCGCCATACCAGCATTCTCTTCATCACATTTAGGGCATGCTTGTCGTCCTCCATTTTTAAATTTAGCTATTCTCTGGGGTGTCATATACGCCCTGTGCGTGACATACAGTTGTATCTGCTTTAATCTTGCATTCCTCGACACTTTCTTGTGATACCCTTGGCTCGTTCCCACATCCCATCCTCCATCGGGGCTCCCACTTCCGTCTCCCAGTCCCGTCTCAGTTGTACTACCTCCTTCCCTACTTTGGACATCATCATCTCGTATATTCTGGATATCTCATGTCCCTCCTCCGCTATGTCATATATTGTATCTATGGTAACATCCGGTTCCCCCTCCAGCACCGCTTGGGGCCATGTCTTCTTAACTTTCCTCATTATTCTGATACGTGATATACTGGCCTGTGTGTAACCCGGTTTCCTCCCCCAACACCTCAAAATCTATTATAGCTCCCTCCTGCCAGATATCGCCCGTCGTTGCAATCCCAACTGGTTCCCAGTGGTTCCAAATTGTCAGCCTTAGTTGATTCCCTTCACCCGCCAGTGCTACTAGTGGTACCTGCGGGGAACACGGGGCTGGGTTCTCCATCATCTGGCATGCCCTACGCCACATCTTCCATCCAAGTACCATCATCTTTGGACGCCCTTCCATTTCTGCCTTGGGCAGCCATATAATCTCTTGTAAAATGGGGTACAGTCTTGTCTAAACAGCATGGACTCAGAGGTTGCCTCCGCTGAGAGCCATTTAGCTATATATTGCAGCTGACTTGCTATATAATAGACTTAGGCAGTTTTATAGCCCCTTTCTCATAAAAATTCTGTAGCTTCCAGAGGGCCACTCTATTTCCTGTGCAATGCCAAAGGAAATCCCTGCACACACTGTCCAATCTAATGAAAAACTTCTTCGGTATCAAGTACGGTATATTTCCAAAGTAGTGTAGGAGCCTAGGTAGGACCACCATCTTCAGCATTGCCCCACGCCCCATCATTGCCAAAGGCAGCTTCACCCAGAACCTCATGCAATTTTCGATTTTCTTAATAGCTACTTCTGTATTGCCCTTATACTTCTCTTCCACTGTGTGGTATATATCTATCCCCAAATAGCAAAATGTGCTAACCTCCCATGGTATCTGTAACACCGGTAGCTGTTTCAGTGGAATCCCTTTTATATCCACCCAATGGGAACATGCTAGATTTCTGAGGGTTCACCGCTATACCAAACAGCCTTGCATATCTTTCCATCACTTTCAAAATGTATTTGAGGTTTTCCTCCGGGTGCCGCAGATACAACATGTCATCCGCATATAAGGAAATTGGGTGTCGCTCCCCTCCCACAGCAATGCCTATCGCATTTTATTGTTGCCTCGGGTATATCACCAAGGGTTCCAGGGCCAATATATAGAGCATAGAGGACCATGGGCATCCTTGTCTGGTACCCCTACGGAGTTGCCATCTTTCAGATGTCACTGCTCCTGTTTAAACTCTCGACAGTGGCTCGCTATATAACATTTTCGCCCACTGTAGATACCCAGGCTCCATGCCATAGCCAGCCAAGGCTGCCAACAGCCATGGCCATTTGACCGAGTCAAAGGCCTTTATTGCATCCAGTGATACAATTGCCAATTCACCTTCGCTCGCGGTACCATGCTCGATAACTCAATGGAGTCGTCTGAGATTATTGGATATGTTCCTGTTCGGGACATAGCCCGTCTGGTCAGGATGTATTAATTTGCCAATAACCCTCCTCATCTGTTTGCCAAAACAGCCGTCAATATTTTGCTGTCTTGATTCAACATTGATAGGGGTCTATATGAACCACAGCAATGCCCGGTTTTGTTAGGTTTGGGCAGAGGTATTATGACGGCTTCTCTAAGTGACTCTGGCAGCTTGCCCAGCTCATATGACTCATTCAACATTTCTAAAAGCGGGGGGAGCACCTCCTGCTTTTAAATATTTTATAGAACTCACTTGGGAGTCCATCAGTCCCCGGGGTCTTGCCAGTGGGTAACTGCCTCTCCACCTCTTCCAACTCTTCCAAAGTGATCAGTGCATCCAGCTCCTCTTTCCTCAGCGCTAATCTGAGGCAATCCTATATCCTCCAACGTTTCTACTATTGTGTAATTACTCTCCCCTTCATCTCCATATAGCAACCTATAGTAGTCTGCAAATTTCCAGTTAACTCCCTCTTGGGTATCAGCTACACTTCCATCTACCCTTGTTATCACTCTAATCATGGGTCTGGGGGGGTTTCACTCTTGTAATAGCCATGCCAAGATCCTTCCTGGTTTATCCCCTCCCGCATGCTGTCTCTCTCTATATTTTTTTGTAATTTAGGTTACACAGTCTTTCCCACTGTCTATCACATTTCTGCTGCAGCCGGAGTATCAAGTCAATGCCTTCCTTGGTATTATTACCTCCTTTCAATGCCCTCTCCAATTCTCCTTCCGTTTCCCGCAGGTCAGCCAGGATCCCTCCTTGCAGTCTTTTTTGTTATGGTTACTCCTCTCATCACAACTTTGAAGGCTTCCCACAACGTGCCAGTATTCGTCTCAAAGTAATTAACAATTTCCTCCCTAATGTCCTCCCTGAAAAGGGGGTCTTTCAGCGCCTCTGCTCTGAGGCGCCATGTCGGAATGCTCACTCTCGGGGGACGACATTGCCATCCGAGGATCAGAGGCGAGTGGTCCGAAAGGACCCTCGCTTTATATTCGGCTTGCGTAATCTTATCTCTAGCGTGACAAAAACATAATCCAGCCTTGTAATTGCAGAATAATGCGAGTATTGCCTCTCTTGGGGGTGCTGCGACCTCCACACATCTTCGAGTCCAAAGTCATTCAGCATTGTCTGCAACGCCTTAGCGGCTGGGGCGGGGTCTATCCACTTTCCCATCCGATCTATCAACCTTAGGGTTCAGTGTACAGTTAGTCTCCTCCCCAAATCACCGCGCTCCCCACACATATACTAAGGTTGTTGCACAAGGTTCTAAAATATGCCGCCGTGTTTTGATTCGGGGCATATGTATTTACAACTCTTATCTCCCTGTTTTCCACCAATCCCCTTATTATGACCATCCTCCCGTCCGGCTCAACTATCGTCTGTAACAGCTGAAACGGGACGTGTGGCGCCACCCAAATCACTCCCCTAGCGTAAGCAGAATATGATGAGCCCACCATGGCCCCTTCCATTTCTTCCCGATCATCTCCATCTTATTCTGCGTCAGGTGCGTCTCTTGCAGCAAGGCTATGTCTATCTTCTGTCTACGCAGGTATAGCATGACCTTGTTCCTCTTTAAGTAGCTATTGAGCCCTCTGACATTCCGAGTAAACATTTTAAGATCCCCCATGACTAGTTAGTGCCAAACTCCCCTCCCCCCACCCCCTTATGCAGCACAGATCCAATCTTATTTCCATTCTATATAGGCTTGTTTCCCAACTCCAACTTCCCTTAACTAAAAACGCAACAAACACCCCACCTTCCCTCCCACCCACCTCCGTTCCCTGTCCCAACAACACCCTCCCCAACTGTTGCCCAGCTCCATCCCTGGATCTCAGGCACCCCTGCATCTAGCCCTTTCTGGCACTAGCCCATACTCGCGGCTAGTGGCTGTCTTTCTACTAATTCCTGGCGGTACGTTGCCTCCATCTTGCTGCTCCTGATTATTTCCAAGTCCACTACGCCTACCGCTATTCAATTTACTCGTGCATTTTATTCTCTATATTCTAGTCCAACAGGGTCAGTAAGTCCAAAAGTACAATAGTGCAATTCAATTGTCCCTCGGTCCCTTACTAGGACTCCCCCCCCCCCCCCCCCTCCCCACTTATCCCCGCAGTATTCATGGCACATCCCCCTCACTTGTCACGTTCCTCATGTTCTTGCTCCTCATCTTGCTCCGGACAGCCCTGCAAGTCCAGCCATGCCGCTGCTGCTGCTTCTGGGGTGTAAAAAAAAAACACTCTACTTTTATGCAAGATCTTTAGTTTTTGTCATGATCTCTGCTTCCAAAAGGTCAGGGTTTTCCCAACTCCCTTGGAAGCAGATCCATAACCCAGGTTCCGAGTGCCAACCAGTCCCAATTGGGACCTTTTGGACCCAGTCCTGGCGCCAGTGGCACCAGGCTCATAAATATGCCCAGTCCCAGCGCTGGAAGCGCCGGGCTCATAATGCTTGGGTGGACTTACCTTCAGCAGACCATGCTGCTTACTTGCCTGCCAGTTGAGCCTCTGATCCTCTTCTGTTTGGAACTACTTTTCCTGTTGGGTGGGGCTGGAGCCACTCCCTAGATTCAGAACACTGGAACTCTTCTGGAAGGCAGGAACTCTTTTCTTACCAGGAACTCTTTTCTTACTTGGGCGTGGCTGTGGAAGGAGACACCTAAGCACTACAGGAGGCTATTTAAACCACACCCGGTGGATGAATCTTGCTTTGCGTTATTCTGCAACCTCTGCAGCAGAACGCTCATCGTGTCTTCTGCATCCGGTCCTGGGCCTAAGGAAAAAGGCTTACCATCCTGAATCCAGTCTTCAGCAACACCTATAAAGACAAGAAAGAACAGGTTAGCATTCCGGCATCTGAAAGGCAAAGGCTTACCTACTCTTCGTGCGCTCCGGAGGTCTTCGGCGCTGCATCCCGCATCTGAAAGACAAAACAAGGTGCGTTTAAAGACATTTGGGAACTTTAATACTCACGTGCCATTACTCCTTTCCACATCTAATCCAGTGGGTATTCCGGCACCCTGCAGCCGCTCCGAACTCGTACCTGCAAAATAAAAAGACAGTTAGAGCGCATAGTGAAGCAGGCAACAAGCGCTTACTTACGTGCTTCCAGGCGCTTCTATTCATCACACGGGCTCCATCTTCAACTCACTTCAGCCCGTCATCCGCCATCGCCGGAACCCTGCAAAACAAGAGACATCATTACTAAAGACTTTAAAGACATTTGAATGACTCGAAACTTACCGTTCGTGCAGTAAACGACGGACAGCAGTCCTCTGAAGTCAAGAGGCCTGCGCTACCTATCCAGTGAAGAAACTGGTTACAGCACCCTGCCCTGAGGCAGATGGAGAGCTCGGCATTCACTTACCTAAGGTGAGAGCGTTAACCTTTGGGGGTGTACAGGAGAGGAGAAGAGGAAAGAGATAGGGACACCCCAATAACCCCAGTTCATTAACCCCATATTTTCTATCTGCAGACATCTTACTCTACACGTCAGGCATACAGTGCACAGAGGTCCAGCCCAAAGAGCCAACCGGGTGCTACACATCACCTTTGAAGATACGGTAGTCGCCCAGTCAAGACTGGCGCCTCTGCGAGAATCAGGTGAGCGTTACAGTTTTGCAGGGTACAAAAGCATGTACTTGATCCCAGCCGTGCGCAGTCTCCTCTTGACCGCCACATAGCTGTTTCGCTGTCTCTGCACCAACATGGTGTAATGGGGATACGCCGTGATGTTGGTAGCTGCCCTTTCTATCGTTCCACCTTTACGAAAGTACTCCAAGATCTTTTTTCTGTCTTTATAGTTTAAAATCTTCGCAATTATCGCCCGAGGGGCCCCAGGCCGCGGTTTCCTCGTCGGGGCCCGATGTGCTTGTTCAACAGGAAATCCTTGTGAGAGCTTGTCTGCCCCTAACTCTTGCAGGATCATATTCTCCACATAGTCCGTGGGGTCCTGGCCTTCTTCTCCCTCCGGCAGGCCGAAACACCCGGATGTTGTTTCGTCTTGCCCTTCCTTCCGCTTCCCCTGCTCGGTTCTCAAGATTGGCCACCTGTTGCTTTAGTATGTGGACCTCCTTCACAGCGTTTGTGCTGGTATCTGTGTTGATTTTCATAGCACTCTCTAGACTACTTGTTCTTTCAGCCAGTGCTCTGACGTTCTGTCGCAGCAGGGCGACTTCGATTCCAACTGCATCGATTTTGTTCTCCAAGGCCGTTCGTAGGTCCGCCATTGTTGTCGCCCATGTGGTTCTCCGCTCTGTTATAGCTGCTAGGACCAGGCTGTTCTATCCTTCAGGGCCTCCATTGTGGGTTGTTTACTCTTGGCCTTGGGTCCTTTCACCGACATCATGCAGCCCTGCCTGCATTCAAGTTCCAGTCCTTCCGTGTCGTGCCGGTACCGTATCCCGGTATTTGTGTGGCACCACCAGGTCAGTTCGGGCCCAGGCACATCGTCCTCAGAGGGCTGCTACCTGTGGTAGCGTGCACTGTTACTTCCGAGTGGGTCGTGTCCTCCCACGTACCTGCTCTGACTATTGCTGTCAACACCCTATTTGCTTGTTCCCAGGTGCCGCTAGGTGCACCTTCTTCTCTGCTACCACTGTAACTCGGGCTTATGTGGCGTTTAGTGTTGCGTGTGCACCCCAGTGCCTGCCGCCTTTCTTCTTGTCATACCAGCATCCGGCAGTTATCCGAGGCTGGATTGTTATTCACTCCAGTCATTGTAATGCCAGTATTCTCCAATGTGTGTATTGCCCAGCAGCGCTCTAGTGTGGGTCCAGCTTCCTCGGGGCAGCAATATCAGATCAGTTCCTGGGCACGTGTCCCCCAACAAAATGGAAGAGCTGGCTTCCAATGCCCTCCAAGTACTAGTGTATCACTTCGTCCTGTGGAGCACTTCTCCCAACCAGTAGTACATCAGGGCAGCGTTCTAATTAGTGTGTTCTGCGCACCACTGTAGAGTGTTTCCTGCTTGAATATGCCGTTCTCGGTGGCACCCTCGTCCAGTGCGGCTCGCTCACCGTTGTTCGTTCAAAGAGATGATGATCTATTCTGCCGGCTCTGCACGCGTGGTTTCCTCTGCTGCCGCTCGCAACATTCCATATGCGTCCAAGGCCCCGCTGCCGTTGTTTATACGTTGCAAGCGGCTGGTATCTTTCGTGCAGATTTCACCACCGCCCGTGGTCTGTATCCCTTATAGTTAAATACTGCTGCAGCAATATCTAGCATGTGTGGGTGGCAGGGAGCCGCGCGAACATCAGATGCCTGTCCCCCGTCACGCGGCGACTGTATCCGCGATAGCGGTTCACTACGCCGTAACAAGCTCCAAAGTCATGCCTCACTGTCGCCAGCAAATGTCAGGACCGAGGTGTGTAAACAGAGCGTTACGTGGCCTGCAAAACCAGCCTCCTTCGTTCTTGTCCGCCGCTCGGCTTCATTCAGTTGTCCCCGCTACTGCGGCAGCGCTCCCTTTGTTGTCCGCCATCTTGGCATCATTGTATCCATACGGCCGCATTATTAAGTCTGTTTTCTTCCGGATACCGTGCACAATTTGCTTGCCTTTCAAAACTGCTGCAGGGTGCCCATTCAGACGCCTATAATTTCATTTCTGGAGCGCACAAGTCACTTTTCAGGTGCAATTTCCAGGATCAATGTCGGATCCACAGGAGCTGCACAGAAAGGCAGGTCCTATACCATGGCTACATAGCCACACCCCCAGCCTGGCCCAGAAGGTTATAGAGTTCTCTATTTTGTCTACTGCTTTCAGGTTATTTTGTATGTTTCGCCCTGGGGTTGTGAAAAATGTCTACTCCCAAATATCTGCATGTTTGCATTTCCCACCTAATTGGTAGCAACGACAACATAGTTGCGGGTTTCCCCCTGTATCCTGCCAGGGATAATGCGACTCCTGCGCATTAATCGGTATGCCAGATAAGTTTGCATAGCGCTAGGATATATTGTAAATTGGTTTCCGGATGCTGTAGATACAGGAGCATATCGTCCGCGTATAGGGAAATGAAGCTCAGCGGGAGGATAGCTCAGCGGCAATGTGCGCACCTTGGAAGCAAGACGACACAAAGCAACACAGGTTCGATCCCCGGGTCTGCGCTTAGAAACCTCTGGGTGTTTAAGCGCGTTATAACGCAACTAAGACAAAAAAAAAAACAATTACGCAACTCAAAAAACAAACCATTCCCGTAACAGCGCCTCGATGCCAGCGGGCTGTGTGAGCGCTTTAAAAATGCAAAAAAAATAAAGTGCTGGCTTCCTGCCATAGTTATACCAGCCTCTATATATTCTTTCCGAAGATACACCGCCAGTGGTTCCAATGCTACGATGATGAGCATTGGAGACCACAGGCATCCGTCTTGTGCCCTTGCTCAACTGCCACCATTCTGAGATAATTGTGCCTGTTTTGACCCACGCAGTCGGTTCACTATACAGTAACCCATTTCATGTGTGCTCCCATGCCGAAGCTTTCCTGCACTGCTGTCAGTTATGGCCATCTGACAGTTAAATGCTTTAACCGTGTCAAGTGAGGCCACTGCCAGTTGTGTGCTCGTATGGGTATGATCTATAATGTGGTGTATCCTTCTAAGGTTGCCTGTGATGTTTCTGTATGGAACGTACTCCATTTGATCTGAGCATGTAAACCTGGCTATCACTGGCATAAGCCTGTTGGCCATTAGGGTTGTGAGACCTTTATCATCCTGGCTGAGCAGTGCGAGGGGTCTATATGACTCACAATTGGTGTCTGGCTTGTTGGGCTTCAATAGAGGATGATTATAGACTCTCTTAATGACCTGGGCAGTATTTCTGTGTGTAACGCCCCATTGAACATTGCTAGCAATGGGGCATGACATCTGCCATGTTTTCTTTGTAAAAATTCACTGGGCAACCTGTCTGCCCCCACGACTTTGCTTGTCGGTAACTCCCTTATGATGTGTTCTAGCTCTTAAAGAGTTATGGGAGCGCCCAGCCTGTTGGACTCCTCTGTGTTTAGCCTGGGAAGGTTTATCTGCCAGAGTGCCTCCTCTATCTGCGACATCTGACATTCCGAAGTGTCTATAGCTCCCTGTAGTAGCCGTAAAAATATTTGTTCACCCCTTCTTGCATCAAACTTTTCATCCCACCCTTATCCACAATCGTACGTATCATATTCTTCTTAGTTTTACTCTTGTCGAGCCAGGCTAGCAAACGTCCCGGTTTATCTCCTTCCGCATGCTGTCTCTCCACATGTTTCCTATAACTTGGTCTTCCTAGTCTATTCCAGTGTTCCAAACACTCTTGCTGTAGGCAGGAAACCTCTCGGGTCTTCTCTGTAGACCTATCTCCAGAACTTACTAAATTATGCAGGGATTAAGCCCTTTCAAAGATGGCCGCCTGCATTACCAGTACAATTAAGTCCTTCCTATGTTTATTGTTGGCTCCCCATGTCCCATTTCGATGTCTGCAGGCATGCCTTATGTATATAAACGCTATGGTGGTGGTATACGGGTGTTGTGAGCAAGCGGCAAGTAACGCCGCGAAAAGCGTCGACTTTTTGGGAATACTGAAAGATGGCTAGATATTTGAGAGCCAAGTATTTTAACTAATAAAGAGGCTATTATGGATATGCTGGTGACGGTCTGATCTTTCAAGCATGGTATGAAGGAGAGTGCTCCTCGAATAACTGACGGCTAGCCAGTTCCTTTGGAAATATATATATTTTTAACTTTCTTTATTGGCATTTCACTTAACAACACAAACAACCAACCAAATAGCCCCCCACCCCACCGGTACACACATGAAGATAGCACAAGAAAGCCAGAAGCTGTATGAGTGACAGGACCAACGTCCCATAGATAACCCACTTAATCCAAGCAAGTCTGAACCCAGTGTTCACATAGTCCTAATCCTCCACACCAATGAGGCCGTATATAGTCCAAATTGCCAAATCCTTAAGAGGGGCCTCAGGGAGTGGGTAAAGATCCCACCACGAGACTGGGCTGGGTGGGGGATTCCTGCATAGCAGTGGACACAGGCTCTCCCGCCCCGACTGCTTGAGGAGGTATAGCATGTATGCGTCCCACATCTGTCTGTCGCTCCGACAGTTCCCTCTCATTACACCCCATCTAGTCTCCATATCATTGCAATACAATATGTCCTTTGACCATTGGGCAATTGTTGGGCTCCCCTTCTCAACCCATAGCCACTCGATGTTTTGCCAGAAACAAGAGAAGACCTATCAATTTCCTAGTCCCTTTAGGTAACTGCTCAGTGTACCCCAATAAGGCCAGCACTGGGTCTGGTGTAAGCTGTCTCCCTGCCATATCTCCAACCACCACAAACGCCTGCTGCCAGAATTGCACCAGCTCCCCGCACTCCCAAGCCACATGGAGAAATCCCGCCGCCTCCCGTCCACATCTGATACAGGCCCCCAACCTCTGAGGGAAATAAGCTTTTAGCTGTATTGGGGAGTAATAACATTGGTGCAAAAACTTAGTGGATCAACTTAAAGTTCGAGCTAATCGTCCCCTTCTTGGTCATCGCATAACAGTACTCCCATACATTTGCAGGTATTTCCCTACCCAGTGACTTCTCCCACAGTTCCTTTGATGTCCCAACACCTGGTCTGCCCTTCAGAGCCATCCCATACAATACAGAGAGTACCCGCCGCACAGTGACTCCCCCCCCCCCCCCCCCTCCCCTATCACCTTATCAAGCATCCCAGCCACTGAGGGCGGTCCGGGAAAAGATGTGAACAACCGCTGCAGCGTCCCCCTCAGCCTATGGTACAGAAACACATCTAATGCCGAAAGGGCCCCTTTCTCCCTCAGCTGATCGATGGAGATGAACTTCCCATCCGGAAACAGGTCCCCCAGCTTAGTAACACCTAACCGTTTCATCGTAGCAACATAACGCGCCTCGCTAGTCGGGGGGAACACCGGGAATAAATATAGGCGGAAGTTCCGGTGAGTAGAGGACACTGCCAATGGGCGCATGTTCCAGGAGGGACCAGGCCCAACATGTAAGCTCCACCAAGTTTCGAGGCATCCGCGAGCGGCTCGGGGCCATTAAGATAACCGACCGTAACAACACCGGTGATGCGATTGACCGCTCTATCTCCACGTGTCTGTGCTCTGCTGCCATTCCGTACCAGTACCTGAGGAAGCTAGCCTGCGCCACTATATATAACTCAAAATCAGGCAATGCTAGACCCCCCCCTCCCGAACCCGTGCAGTAAGCTTCCCCCAAGATACCCGAGCCTTTTTACCAGCCCATATGAAGTGCACTATCAATGCACGGCGATCCCGGAAGTATTTTTGAGGTACCTTTTATAGGCACATTTAGAAACGCATACAAAAATTTGGGGAGAATAGTCACCTTGACCAATGAGATCCAACCATATAAGTTATGTGGGAGTGAGGTCCATCCCAGCATCGTCCGTTTAGCCGCTTCCAGTGTCTCCACATAATTCGGCGTATACATCATCCCCTCCTCTCTCCCCACAGTGATTCCCAAGGTATCGAGTGCTTACTAGGTCCCACTGGAATCCCCAAGTATCCCGAAATTGAGATGCCCCACCCGTCAATGGGAAGATAACTGACTTACTGGTGTTTATCCTAAGCCCCGAAAGTTCTCAAAATCGCTGAAGATCCAGCATAATCTGGTCTAGATTAATTTCAGGATGGCGAACGAACAGGACCAAATCGTCTGCATACAACGATATTACCACTTTGAGTATGCAGCTGAACTCCCCGGTGTAGATGAAGCTCCCTGACCCTTTCGGCCCAAGGCTCTATCACCAGGGCGAATAGCAGGGGGGACAACGGACAGCCCTGGCGCGTCCCCCGCTCGAGCGGCAATACCTCGGAGGTCAGCCCATTCACCCTCACCCTAGCCACTGGATTGGTATATAGGAGTGACACCAAGGAGATTAAAAAAACTTGCCCAAGCCCATCCTACGCAGAACTGTAAATTTAAAACGACCATTCGACGGAATCAAATGCCTTGGTGCGTCCAATAAGACCACCGGGTCGTCCGCTGGTAACGCCGCCATCGGGCCAAACATCCTGCGCAGCCCGAACGAGGTCGACCGACCAGGAATGAACCCTGCCTGATCGGCCCTCACCATGATTGGCATCAGTGGTGCCAGCCTCATTGCTATGATTTTCACCAAGATCTTATTATCAAGATTGATAAGCGAAATCAGGCGATACGATGAGCAGTCTCCCTCCGGTTTCCCCGACTTCAGCAATACAACCACCACAGCTTCTCTAAGAGAATCTGGTAGCCGGTCCTTAGACATCGACTCCTGATACATTCGTAGTAAATGTGGTGCCAGTTTTTCAGCATAACACTTATAAAATTCGGCTGTAAAGCCGTCTGGACCCGGTGACTTCCCACCCGGCAATGATTTAATGGATTCAACCACCTCATCTAGCGTCACTGGCCTATTCAACCACCCTCTCTGCTCCTCTGAGCACCAATACAGCCCCACATCGTCAAGAAAAGCCTCTATATCCGGCTGTGTCACTGACAATTGGGATGTGTACAGCTGGCTATAAAATTCATGAACTAGCCCCTTGTCCTCAAAGTGATCAACCCCCCTCTTACCGTAATCAGTCACCCTGTTCTCACGGCCACCCAGTCGAGTAGTTCTTGTGAGCGACCGTCCTGGAGTCTGCTCTTCTCCATACTTCCGAGGGGCTATCCTATCCCACATAAATTTAACCTCCCGTTGAGCAAGGGTATGGAACTCCTGCAATTTCCGCTTAATATTCCCCTATTGGGTTTTAGTCGGGATGGGGGCCCTCTCCTGCAAGACCCTCAGTTCCTCCTCCGCGCCAGCCAGGTCTCTCCGTAACTTTTTCAGAATCCCCAACTCCTTGGCTATACATTCTCCCCTATCACACATTTAAATCCTTCCCACAGGACGCCAGTAGACGACACCGACCCATCATTAACCTCAAAATATACATCTATAGCTTTCGATAATTCCTCCCTGAAGACCGCGTCTGTAAGCGCCTCACTCTTAAACCTCCAAGGAGGCCTCACCTTATCTCGGCCTTCTAATCGGATAGATAACGGAACAGGAGCATGATCTGAAAGAGTGCGTGCCAGAATACCTACCCCCACGGACTGACCCATAATTGCACGAGACACCAGGAAATGATCTAGTCGAGCCGCCGAACCATGCGGTGCAGAATAGTGTGTAAATTGACTCACCCCAAGATTTCTTACCCTCCAATATCCTCGAAATCCCACAGAGGGAACATGCCCCGAATTCTAGTAGAGTTGCTGCTACCTAGACGCGCCGCGCTGTGTACCCTATCCAGAGAAATGTCCAAAACCGAATTGAAGTCTTCTGCCCATATAATTTCCCCTTCGGGAAGCTCCCCCAATTGCCTCTCCACCCAGTCAAGAGACTCTATTGTGTCCTGGTTGGGACCATAGTAACATATTAGTGTGTATAGCTTCCCCTGAATAACCCCCTGCACCACCAAGACCCTACCCTCTTGATCCTTCAGGAGTTTCATCAGTCGGAATCCCACCGATCTATGCACCAAAATGCACACACCCCTGGAATAAGAAGAACAAGAAGAAAAAGATCTTTGGTACCCCCAGCTCTTGCCAAACTTAGATTCAGTAGCTGCTGTCAAGTGGGTCTCCTGGAGAAAGGCCACCCCACCCTATGCCGTTCCAAATATTGCAGAACCTTCCGACATTTAGGCAGGCTATTCATGAGATTCATTGTCGCCATTCGAAGGTGTCTGAACACATACCTGCCCACCCCCACTCAGCCTCACATGCATCCAAACCTTCTGTATGTACCACCGAATCCCCCCACCGTCCCTCCCGCCCCCCATTCTACCAACAACCCCCCAACTTGTCGGCGATTATCCCCCCTAACGCACCCCACGCCACTACCAACCTCAACAAGAGCCCCCCCCCCACCCGTGCTGGAAACCCGAACAGTCCAGCTCCCCAAATACTGATAGCATATATGCAAACAGCTTTCGCTCAAGGGGCGAACACGAGCCCAACCCTCCATTGCACCACTCCAGGATACTTGTCTCTTCACGTAGGGTTAACGCCAACTACCAAGGACAGCCGCGACACCAAAAGACCCTTCCATACTTGAGCCGCATCAGTCATCCGTGGTCTGGGAGACCCGGGCAACAGATCAAGAAAGGAGTAGGCCTCCTCCAGAGTTTGGAAAAACAGCGACTTCCCTTCATGTACAACCCGTAGCTTGGCCGGGAATAACCTTGCATATTTCAGGCCTCTGTCTCTGTCTCTTCTTGACTTCCAGAAAGGTTCTCCTGACAGCTTGCACCTTATCTGAGAAGTCTGGGAGGAATTTGATTACATCCCCTTTGTAAGACACAGTGCCGTTCTCTCTGGCTTTCCTGAGCGCCGTATCCCTGTCCCGATGATTCAATAACCGGGCAATCCGTGGACGAGGTGGGCCCCCCCGGGATCGGTCTCCGACTACTAGGGATCCTGTGCGCTCTCTCAACAACATACAACAGGGAGAAGCCCTCAGGTCCCAGCGCTTCTCGCAGTATTTCTTCCACCAGAGACTCCGTATTCCTCTGGCCCTCCGACTCAGATAAGTCAACGATTCGTATATTATTCCGGCGAGATCTCGATTGAAGGTCTTCCTGTTTCCCCCTGAGTTCTTTCAGGGCCTTCCTAATCACTGACATTTCTCCCGAGACCGAGTTCGCCACATCCTCCACTCCAGACAGGCGCCCCTCCAATCTTTCCCCATGTTTGTCCAAACAGACCTGCATGTGGTCTACTTTGCAAGTCAGAGTATCCAGCTTACCATCCAGAGATTGTATTCCTGACTGTAGCTGCATTAGCATAACCTTTTGTCCCGAAAAGCAGTTGCAGGGTCCGGCTCCGGTCCTGAGGTATGCAACGCAGCTGAATCGCTCAGTGTTCCGCAATTCTTAACTTGTGTGGGCATCTCAAAGTTTAACTTCGACTGCTGCTTACCCCCCTTCCCTGATTTAGACATGGCCTGTGAAATAAGCGGGTCGCCGAAATGATCTGTTGGGTATGCTGACTAGGGCTAGCTGCGCCCCCGTAGTCCTTGCCCACCTTCCTCGCTGGGGGAGGCTGGGCTCGAACCCTATGTCCAACACCACAGTCCACTACATCCAACTCAGGCACCAGGAATATGCTCCGTTAACCCACAAAGTGTATCCGCCGCACGCGCGGCGCGCCCGAACGGATGAACTGCAGATGTATGGGATCCAGTATGTAACAAGCGTTGCCCAGGGCATCCGCCACCAGGAGCCCCTAAAACTTGCCGTCCCAGGGGTAAGCGGTCCTCAACTGCATGGAACAAGTATTTGCGCTATGCCTGCACTGACCTCCAGAGGCGCTGCCACCAGTTAATCCAGTGCCGCACCAGCGGCAGCGCACAGCTACCCAGCCCTCTAGGGCAGGTACAATGGTTGGATAACCGCACCGAATCAGAGTGCCGCTGACCCCCCGCTGCCCACCACTCCCTGTACCGGCGATCCAAAACAGACAACGTCTGAACTGGCCCCTGGGGGGCGGGAGGGGGGTGTCCTGTCCATGCTGAGGCCAGCGGAGAGACACTTCCTCCTCCCGCCTCGGGACCACTCCACTGGCACTGGGTGTACGTCCTCACTTCTCGTACCTCCGGGGTGTTCGCGTGTCCAGCCACCGAGGAGGAGCACAGCCCGCTCTCGTACTGTCCACCGCTCCAAATACCGTAGAGCGGATGGCCGTCTCACCGCTTCAGCCCCAGAGGGCGTGCAAGCCGCCCAGCGGCCGACTAAGCACCCGCCGCGTCGGGGCCGAGCCGCTGCACCTCTCTGCAATCTGCCTCCTCACCACCTCCCACGGGGAGGGGGTGCTTCAGCAGGCCCCACACTCCAAGCAGCAGTCGACCGATACAGGGCATCCCTCTGTGCCCACCTTGCTCGTGGAACTCGCCACAGGCAGCCAACACGGAGAGCTGGCACACCACGCTTCAAGTGGGCCTGCACCTCCCCCCCCACTCTTCTCTGGAGCAGGTCGCTGCTGCAATTTCACTGCGCCAGTTCTCTGCTCCACTGACGCCGATTTCACCCAGGGAAGCGTCCCTAAAGGCTGAATACTTTCCTGCTTCAGATGTCGCAGCTTAAGCAAAAATCTCAACACAGAGACCGCCGGATAGCCTGCCAGATGTAAGAGGTGCTGGAGAGCTTCACGGGCCTTCGGCCATGTTGGTCGGGCTCGCTAGCAACCCCCCCTCCCCCACCAGTGTTCTAAAGTATTCTTTCACTCCATCTCTTAGATGTTCACGGAACGCTGCTTCTTTAAGTACTTCGCCTCTGAGCCTTCATGTCGGAATCCTAGCACGTGGAGCAAGAAACTGCCACGTGATCATCAAGGGGGCGTGGTCTGAGATTACCCGCGCCTTGTATTCCGGCTCATTGAATTCACCCACTGTCTCTTCTCCTGTGAACACGTAATCTAGCCTCGTTTAGAGATCTTTAGGGGCAGTGTAATGTGAGTATCCCCTATGATGCAGGTGCAGCGCCCTCCATATATCAGACAATGTGCACGCAACAGCGTATTTAGGGCTTTAGCCGAAGGGGCTGGGTTTGGGAATTTATCATCTGATCTGTCCATCGCTGGGTTAAGTGTGCAGTTGCAATCTCCTCCCCGTATCCGGGAGCCATCTCTATATGAGCTGATTTTAGGATATAATGCACAAAAATAGGCTGTTGGCTTGATTCGGTGCGTACGTGTTAATAACACAATTACCCTTTGCGTCACTACTCCCTGTATCACGATAAACCTACCCTCTGTCTAGGAAGTTTTTGAGATTTTGAATGGAACGGATGGTGCCACCCACATTAGAACCCCTGTGGCATATGCCAAATAGGACGAGCCCGGAGTTGTGTCCTGCCATTTTGCCGCTAAAGCAGTTTGCTTCTCTTTAGTAAGATTGGTCTCCTGCAGGAGGGCTATATCGATTTTTCTGGCGTCTCAAATATGACCCTAGTCTATTCCATTTAATATAGCTGTTTAGACCCATGACATTCCAGGACACTAAGTTCCCCCATCCCACCTGGATGTGTTAGCATTTTCAACCCGTCTGTTGTATGTACCATATCTATCCTGTGTGGATCTGTAGGCCGACACCCTTCTAACTACCCCAACTGCCCCCTCCCCACCACACCTACAATTGCCATGCTCAATGCGCATCCCCGCGTCTCACTCCCACACCAGAAACTTGTCAAGGTGCTCGGAGTGCGGCGGGAGGATACGTAACTGCTAGTATCCTAAAAACAACTAAACTAGTCTCAGGTGTAGGGCGCTTCCTTTTAGTGCGTACCTGGCTGGGCACTTCACCAGTGGTTCCTGCATTCTTCAAAAAACAAAAACCAGAAACTGAGAAATTAACACTTTCTCTTCTGTGTCTCTGTTGCACGTGTTTACAGTCCATTGACTGCTCTCCCTCGTGGTTGTTCTGCTTCTACTCAGTAATCTCCGATTTGTCTCTTCCACCTCTAGCTTGGTCATCTGCTTCGATTGGTAAATTCTCAGTGTCCATCCACTTATGCACTTCCTCTGGAGTCTCAAAGAAGATGACGCGACCCGTGTATATCACTTTTAGTGTGGCCGAGTAGAACAGTATATATTTGAGATTCCCTTCCCAAAGCCTCCTCTTAACCGCTGTAAAGTTCATCCTCTGTTTCTGCACCAGGAAGGTGTAATCCGGATAAACTGTAATGCTGGCTGCTGCTCGTTGAATCGTACCTCCTTTGCGGAAGTATTCCAGAATTTTTTCCCTGCCCTTGTAGTTGAGTATCCTGGCTATCCTGGGCCGAGGCGGAGCTAAGGAGGCAGCCTCCTCGATGGGGGCCTGTGTGCGCTCTCTACTATGAACCCCTTGGGTGAGGGCTCTCAGCCGATTTCTTGCAGCAGCATAGTTTCTATGAAGTTGGTCTGGTTTGGACCTTCTCTTTCTGGTAGCCCAATGATTTGTACGCCCTTCCGCTTTCCGGATTCTGCACTTGTTGTTGTAATATTGATACTTAACTAGAATTGACTTTCAGACTACTTGTGTTCGCTGCTACTTCCTTTTCCAGAGTTCCTGTTTGCTCGGACAGCGCCTTCACATCCTGCCTCGAGAGGTTAACATCCAGTCTGATGGTGTCTAGTTTCCAGTGCGGTTTGTAAAGCTGCTATGGCTTCCAAGACTTGTTTGTCCCGTCTTAACTGGGCCTGTTTTCCTTGTGCCACATCGGTCATTGAGTGAGTGCCTTTGGATGTTTGCGCTAGTTTGGCGAATGCATCTATCGTAGGTTGCTTTGCCTTGATTTGTGAGCCTTAGACGCCATGGCTTCTCTTGCCTGTTCTGTTATGATCACCTCCTTACTGTCTGTCTTGCACAGAGCTTGTGTCGTAGGGGTATGGCCTTCGCTGGGTGGACCAATACCATGTCACTTCTTCCCTGCTGCTGCCCTGCTGGTGTCGGTCAGGAGTTGTTGCTCGTCAGGTTACGCAGCCGGTTACGTGCCGACCACACCATACTCCATTGGTGAAGAAAACTATCCGCCCACTCCCCCAGCTATCACGTGCTACTGAAGCCAATGTCGTTTTCGTCGGCCTTAAGATGTACTTGTCATGCCCGATATGTACTGCTTCAGATTCTTGCTATTGCGCGGCGTGTGCTGTATGGGCACCGGGATTGGCCTTCCTTATTCTTGGGCACCACTTTACAGCCCTCCGTGGCTTGTGGGCACTTGTGTTCGTTGGTACGCACCCTACAACAGGGGGTCTTCGGCTTCGTGTCTCTTGAGACTTTCCGCCCATGGTCCTGCTTCCGGGTATTGGGTGCACGCCTGTGCGCTACTGTGCTTGTCAGCAGTGCCTTCCGGGTAAACTTCGTCCACAGGCCCCCTCCAGCTCCTGCTATAGCATTGCATCCCTTGAGATTTGTTTCCTCTGTGGCCTCAATACTACTGTGTCAGGATTGTATTGATTGCTGCATAATCCCACCACGGAAATCTATACTGTGCTTATATACCTGGGTGTGTGATTGCACTGCCGCTGTTGCGTTCCTCTGCGTCCCGGCGTGCACCCCTTACTTGCTTACTGTGTTCAGTGCTTCCTCATGACTTCGCTCTCAACTGTGCCCATCCACCCTCGTGTTCGGGCTCATGAAGGTGAGGACCAGCCCCTTTGCAAGAGACTGCCTGGATCTGTCCTGGTTAATACATGCGCAGTGCCTCAGCGTCTTAGCCCTTCTGCCATGCTGCTGGTGCGCTTTCGCTTTGTGGCACACCACCACCCTTTAATACAGCTTGGGCCGTGCTTACCTTATATCAGTAGTGTCTCAGCAGCAGTGGTTTCCTTTATTGCCTCCTGGGTCACGTTATCTGAGGGTAAGTGGCTGCTACACTAGTGCGGTAGTACATGCTCTGCAACCCCCTAGGTGCTGTACATGCCAGGTCTTGCACTCGGCTTGATAGCTTGAATGTCTTTGCACTTGCTTGTGCTAGTTGGGAAGGAGTCTTGTACATTGAAATGTTTGCCCTCTGGTTATGTTTCCCCTTGCTCTGACTATCCATACGTGACATTTCATCCCAGGTGTGAATCCTCTGTCCAGAACCCGTACCTGCTATGATGTGGGACTGCTTATATTTATGACCTGTGCCTTACTGTATTCGGCACTGTGCTGGGTTGTTCCCCCGCTCCCCTGATGTCCAGGCTGCATGCGTCGCACTCAATCCTCCGGCCCGGACAGGCCACGGTCTGTGCTGGCACGTTACACCGTCCGGTGACCTGGTATCCCTCACATGGTGTCCTCTGCTGTATGGTCCGGTGATGATATTCGTTCTGGCTCTGGTCTCTATTCCCTCACGGCCACAGGGACTCTCCGTCATTCAGACAGTCGCTTCACTTGGATTGCGCATCGCATGTGCCGACCTGCAGTCATCCTTCGCTGATCCATGTGCCGCAGCCTCTGGTGCCCTGCTGTGGAGCAGGGTTCCGAAATGCCCGCCACCCGCCTAGTTCGCCAGCTGCGTCGCCTCTTTAGATTCTGAAGCAGCGCTTCTCTTATGCCTTCTGTTGTGCTGCAATACCTCGCCGGTCCCAGTTGCTTCACATCACAGCCCCGCTTGTGGGCACCTGTCGCGTCGCTTCGATCGCCAGTGAATCGCAGAGGTCTCCCCGTGCTACCAGGCACTGTCTATAGTCTGTTCTTTGTTCTCTGTCTCCTGGTGGCGGCCATATTAAATCCTCCTCCCGTCGGGCCACAACCTCCTCACCACTCGCTTTCAGTTATGCCTTCATCTTTGCTCGCCGGGCGTGATCATACATACGCACAACATTACGTGCCTATTTTACAATTTATGTTCATAAACGCTCTTGTTGGTCTCCCTTTCTGCAAAGGATCATTCTGGATCTGTACGCTCCTGGAATCGTGTCCTACAGCATGGCTGCTTAGCCACGCTCCAATAATGGATTTTTAAGTTGTTCCTATAAGCGAAAGTCTGAAATATTTTTGACAGATTTGTACTACTTTATGACGCACGCTAAAATACATTATACATTATGTATTTGGTAGGTAAGCGGAGATGCGTGGGGGACTTTCAGTTGGAAATGTTCCCTCTCAATGCCAATTCCCTAACCATTCACACAAAGACCAGCTGATAACAAAAGACGTTCATTGAGGGACTGTTCTGGATGCGTCGTTTTTCTTCTGAACTTCATCCTGTTTGAGGGTTCTGAAGGTGTGCAGGTCCCTTGAGCAAAAGCCTAATTATTTTGGGATGGAAAGGGGTGTAAAAACTCACTTTGCCGGCCCTCGCACCCCATGTAGAGACATTTAGAGTTTTCAGTGACTGTACTTGCCAAATTAGACCATGCACAATGTCACTGTTGCTGGAGCAGACAGCTCAAAAGGCAGCTCTGCATATCAAGTGGCTGTAGCTGAACGGTAATATTTTCAGAGCTGCCTTTTTAAATTCAATAATATTTTTCAAATTCCTTGTGAAAAATGTGCTGTCAAAAACAGTTTCAACAGGGGGAGGGTCAGGATTTTACTATGACATGTCCTTTGGGCCGGAGCAATGCTCTAATGTGTGTTTGTGTAACTGCCAAATTACCAATTTGTGCCACACTGTAGAATATATGCAAACATGATTATCATCTTCGTCTTTCCTCATAAATCCTTAGTTTGATGTTAAATCCTACTGTGCCAGATGTGCCTCATCAGCCCTTGACTATCCACCCCCACCCAATTTCAACACAGCATGTAGGGCCACAAACCACTCCAGTGGCAAGCGTGAAAGGTCCTTGTCATGTGTGGGATCAGTGAAAAGTGGCATGATACAGGCATGATCAAGCAAACTTACTTCATTGAGCGTGCACATGCTACGATCCAAATGTAAACATTTCAAATGTAAATTGGTAGTTCACACAAGGACATCAGACAATAGTTCACCCTCCCACCACCTGCCCGCATGACCTGCACAAAGACCTGGCAGGTTAACTCTGCTCTTTCTGTATTTAACAAAAACCCCCACCATGTATGGTGAGCTTGGAGCCCTGGTTGAGCTTGCTAATAGCTAAGCTCCTTGGGGGCTCTACTCCCCACTCCAGTCCAGACATGCCCAATAAAACTCCCTCTCAGACTCAGGAGTGATTGGTACACAGCCCCTCACTCATCCAACCAGAGGGCGTAAATCCTTAAAACTGTTTGTGGATTGCATAAATAACCAAACCCAGGTTTGATCACAAAAATATGCGTTTCGAGCACCCCTCCCAATTTGCTGCATGGCATTGGACTTTACCTCTGCGGAAAGGTGGTGAGCATGTAATCACTGGTGCCCCCTGCTCTCGTACCATGACATGACATAGCAGCAGCTGGTGCAGTACCCGTCTGCTTATCCCAAATTTTCATTTGCACATACGCTTCACTGACGGCAACAACACGCAGGCCATGAACTGATACAATCTATACTCATTAATCAGGCCAAGGGGCTCTGCCTCGCCAGCATGTTCAATTAATCACAAGCTCTGAACAACATTCTTAAAATTAACAGTACTGCAGCTTAGCACTGGCTCTGAAAATCATCTTGCAGTTAGTGGGACGTAAGTTACTAAGTAAATAAAAAGCAGCTCAGGTGTATTATAGCGTAAATTCCGATACAATACCGCTTATTTTATGCCTTGTATTTTGTAGTGTGCTAGAACTGTCTGCTGTGATAATAAAGTAGATATTTTTATACAACCATGACTGGACAGTCCCTTTTATCATTGGGTAATAATTGTATTTTCGCTGTTGCAACTAACCAACAATGCATGACCTTGCGGAGATGAGCCTGCCGTTCAATCCACGTTACAAAAATTGGACAAGGAGGTTTTATAATAGACTTGTGTTTCCAATCCGGATCCCTTCTGGTGTATTAGAGGTGTGGGCCTGATTGATGGTTTAGACACCCAGGGCTCATAAAATCTGCTAGCCCACTTGCATTGTCGCAGAGGTTTTATGAAGGACGAGCACCGTTTGCATGGCACTAGACCTTGCTGGCAAGTATGGGGAGGTTTGAAACTTTTATTTGACTTTTACTGTAAACAAACATTATTTGCAGTAAATGGCAAATGCAGGTTTCAGTGTCCATGGCTGGACTTTCAGTGGCAGCATTGTGCTAAATATAAGTGTTCTTATGTTGATGGCACCGTTTTGCAGAAAATACTGGTAAATAGTCACCATTGGGCGAGTGCATTCCTCAAGTAGAGTATGTAAAAAAAATACTCGCCCTACAGGTCCAGTGGTATTTTAAAGAATTTGCAAGGGCTGACGCCAGTATTCATCCCTGGACCACTGGTGCCCTGGAAGTTGATTTGGAAGTCTCACTGCTGGTACTTTTGTTCTTTGCCTGCTACCTGTGCTGAACATGCTGCAGCTTGCTTGTGATTATTCAATGCGGACCTTCCACCCATAGTGAGTGTTACGAAAGATCTCTTTTTTAGGCAACTTTCCCTCCATGTTCTATGGATCCCAAACTTTTTTCTTTTGTTTTACACCTTGTGCTGACTTTTTGCAGAGAACGCCCCAGCATTTTTGCTAATTCTTTTTAATGGGGAAAGTAACTAGTCCGTCAGTCGGTCAGTACTGTAAAAATGGTCCCCTTTTGTCTTTTGACTTATCTGTTTAGGTAACTTTTTTTCCTATTGCACAACGCATCTTTCAATGTAGTGCAATGGGGATACCTTGGTATCCCCCTAGACTGCACCAGAGGGATTTCTGGTTACTTTTAAATGTGCCTAGAGACCAGTTGGCGGCAGTTACATTCTTTACATTCTTTGCTATGTTTTTTTAGTTGGCTCATTCATGTTTGGGTACTAACTGTAGCTAGTGTCGTAAAATGGCCGTGCTATGAGATGTTTTGCTTGTTCATTGGCCATTTTGTTCATTGGCCTTCTTCCTTCTCAGGTCAGGAATTCCCTTTTATGGTCGTGCGTTTACCCGGGAAAGCTGCTGTTTTTCTGGGCTAGAGCATGCCATGTGTGTATGGGCTTAGAAAGTGGGCTGGGATTGTCTGGCACAATCCACATACTGATGCCAGTATGTCTAGTGTGCATGCATGAGTCAGCCCCATAGTGGTCGATGATTGGTCCACCTTTGGTGGAAATGTGTGGGGCAGATCTTTCTATTGAAGGGCTGAGTTGGATTGCTCACCTGAATTTGGGATAATAGGAGCTGAGTATTTTGATAGTGACGTTTTGGTTCTTTAGAAGTATGGGGTGGCATCTGCAGGGTTTGTGTATGCAAATAGATTGCTAAAGGGTTTCACCCTCCCATACGAACGATCTGTAAACCTCCCTGCACTTTTGTTGTGAAAACGTTTTGAGGCCCCATTCTGATGTGTTCCTGATGGCTGTTAACCTTGGCACATAGATTGGAAGAGTTGGATGCTCTCCTCTTTTGCTTACCTATCTTCGCTTTACCACAGAGATTGGTGCAGAGACTGTCTGACCTATACTTTATCTTTCCACGCTTCTCTGGATTAGATTCTACCTGCCTTTTCTGTTAGATTCCGTGCTGCATCTGTTGGATTTGACATGTCCAAATATACCTGGAGCTCACTGCTTCATTCCAGGTGACAAGTCTAGGGAATGTGTCCCTTCTCCTCAGGGGGGGGGTGGCTGGGCAAGTGGGACCTCACTGGGAGAGACTTTCTTGCGGGGACAAGGTCTCCCATTCCTGTGAGGAACTCCCTAAGCCATTGCCCATGGTGGCCTATATAGACTATCAGAAATGCATTACATTGTGAAGTCCAGAGATGCGGCTGAAGACCAAACCAAAATATACCGCTACGAGCAAGCAATAGGTTCTGTCTCTATGTAACTGAGATGAGTAAACTGAACATACACCAAAGCGAAGCAGAGAGAAGTGGACATAAGCAGGGGAAGCCCCCTGACAGCGTAGCACTTGAGCGAGGCGGGGTCGAGTGGAGCCACAGAGCATGCGACTTTCAGAAGTGGCCTGAATGCGAGGGCAAAAACGTTGAAGGCCCAGTCTTTACACACAGTGAGAAGGAGAGGCAATGGGAAGCCAAATCCCGATAGCCTCAGTGCACCCATCAAACACCGACACTGCAACGCTGACGAGTCAGCGAGACGTTCGCTTACCTGGAGCCATACCTGGTTGCAGAGCGAGAGATGACCGAGAGCGGGACGCCTGTGGAATTCAGATGGTGGAGAAACAAAGCGAACAACGATAACCCGAGCAGGTGCAGGCCACTGGGACATTCTCCTGCAAACCCAGAGGTAAATGGGAGAACCGAGAGGCCACCGTGGAATAGTTATGAACCAGGAGAAACTCATCCCAAGGAAATTGGCGAGGTATTGACTCTAAAGTCGATTAAGTGGAACTGTACTAATGTGAGAAGGAGAATCCCGTTTAAGCCTGAAAGAGAGAACAATAAGACTTGGGCACAAACACCCTGGGAAGAGCAGAAATTATCCCATAGTTCAAGTAACGCGGAATGGAGCATACCAGAAAGAAAAGTTTATGGTTATGAAGTGTAGTGAAGTGAACCACATAAGGGAAAAGATACGTGAAGCGAGCCATCCCAGGAGAGGGGGAAACATTAACTGTCAAAGGAAATCTCATCTAAAACTTAAGCTTACCGAAATCAAAAAGGCATGCCAGCCTGGAACACAAGATAACAGAGTATAAAATGGGATTTTGCAAAACTATCCCTAGAGAGTAGTGACAACCCAAAGACCGTGTGAGAAATACAAGAAAGTGACAACCTATTTAAAAATAGTATACTAAGAGCAACTTTGATGTAAAGGAGACACATTTCCAGTCCTTTTTTCCACTTCTATCCTGGGGTGGATCAGAGTTGTGTCAACACGTGTTTTATTGACCAACATCAATGAGTAGAAGGGTATGACTGGTATAAATGTCAAGTTGCAAGTTACTAGCCACCCCCCAAAGCCACCTCATTGCTATACATGTACACCATTTCTTAATGGTTAAGGCCAAGAGTCCATTATTAGCCAATGGCAAGTGGGACATTTTGCATCCTGGTGTGATATTTATTACTTTGTTTGAAAGACTGTGCTGGTCAACAAGGGGAACTTCCTCCATTATAAGGAATGGGATGAAGAAGAGTAGGACTTAGTAATGAAGCTTTCCTGTATCTATGCGCCGTGTCATGCTGCAAAATGATTGTTTCATGCTAGTAACACTTACATTTTTTTAAAAATTGTTTTTAGGAGTATGAACAGGATCCGGATCCACGTGCTTCCTCCCAATCGGACACGTCCTCCTTCAGCTGCCCGGCTTCAAGAGCCCCTTACCTGCTCCTTCACTCACCGTACCTGCTCTCAGCCACGCCTGGATGGCTTCGACTACTGCCTTAAGCACATCCTTGAAGACCGGAATGCACCTTTCAAGCAGTGCAGCTATATCTCATCAAAGAATGTGCGACGATGCACATATGCTGCACCCAAGCCAGAGAAGAAGGATGGGTGAGTGTGTATGGTGTACTACTAAAATTATGGTTGTGGGCAGGGGTGTACGCTAGGCTGCCATACTGGGTCAGCCCCAACACTTTTTCCAACAGGCAATACACAATCTTAGTGAGATTAGTCCAGAAACCTGGGCAGTCACCCAGTGCTTGAACTGCACTGGAAGGCGCAATCTTAAGTCTGAAGTCACTGGAGGATTTGCTTGCTCCTAAAGACTATATCCGTACTTTTCCCCTAAGCTTTCATCTCAGTTCTGTTTTCTCAGTGGAAGGTGCACATTGTCAAGGAGATTTTGGAGCAAGTTGCCCCCTTTGGTTACCTATTTTATTTCACAATTAGAATCCTTAGGACTTTGAGTTCTAGATTTCACCTACACTGAACACTGGTGAGAACTACAGATCTTCCACTGCTCCCAAATGTATATTCTGAGTCATGTTGGCAATATTTTGGACCTACTTCCTCTGATGTGCATAAAGTTGCCTTGACATATCTGTCCCCATCCCAGCTGTATTTAGGTGCTTGGTGGAATTTTAGTAAATAATTATTCATTGGGAGCAGGGGTCTGCAACCTGCAGCTCTCCACTGTTTTGGACGGTCTCCAATGATCCTTTACCATTAAGTATACTGGCTAGGACTGATGGCTTTAAACCAAAACATCTGGCGAGCCCAAGGTTACAGATTTCATGTCTGGAGGTTTGTTTGCTACAGAACTTTCTTGGAAGGTGCATGCTTGGAGAATGCTGCTTGGTGCTTTTCAGTATCTCGCTATGCAGCAGTTAGAATTTGTTGAATTATTTTAATGTATGCTCGCCATGAAAGCTTACTGACACTAAGAGGCTTAGTAGGAGCATGTTGGTAATGGTTAAAACTTTGTTTGAAAGGCCGCTGGTAGTTTTAACTAATCCCAATTTATTAGTTGCTAGGCAGCCGACACGTGTTTCGACCTCTCCGGTCGTTTTCAATGCTGTACGTTGGTCAAAAAATGGTACAGTCAAGTGTAAGGTACAGGTTTATGAACAAAATTGAATTTAACATCCCAAACATGATAAACACATAGAAAAGAAAAAGTAACGTACCAGTATTGGGTGCATGGTTGAGGCCAATAAAAGAGAAAAGAGGTAAAACAGCAATAATTGACATGAAAACAAAACGAAAATCCAAATTAGTATGGACTGCTTTGGCATTAATGCTATGAAAAATCCAGTATGGCACTATTGATAATAATGAACATGTGGGAAGTTGCTACATACCATAAGTCTGAAAAAATGATGAACAAACTTTTGCTGCAATCAAAATATTACCTGCAATAGTGAGGAGAAAGCCCTTACTGGTGTGTACAGTGTTCATAGGAATAGTTTTGATGGTAGTTTTAAAAGTACACAATAACAGGATAAGTAGTAGAGTTAAACCGACTCATCCTCCAATGGGTATATCACTTTAGGGGTGAATAGTAATCTAAAAAGTTAAATGTGATAACACAAGTTGAATGCTGCTATATGTTGCCAATTGTTGCAAAAAACATACTATTTTGAAAAAATATATATATACTGTACCTAATGCTGGTTATCTGGTATTATATCAGGGGTCAAATCCCCATGGATGTTTGGCAGAAAGATTCAACAATGGCGCCGTCTGGCATTATTAGTGTGAATCGCGGTAAAATGCGTAATGCGCTTGCGCACATTTTTGCGGGTGACGTCACGCACGCACGTTCGTTGTGGACGTCGGTGTACGTCATGAAAAAGTGTCCCGTGAACGGGTAAATTTAAACAAGTAAAATGAGTCGCACTATGTCAGGTAATTGCTGTAAATAGAGTAGCAGCTAGTTGAAGGCATGATCCGTAAGAGGTGCATGCTGTGTGTGCAGTCAAAAATATAAATGTCCATTTAGGCAAATACGCATTGCTACACCATTTGTGTGTCCTGAGACACTTATTATATTATCACTGTAAAGCACTCATAGGCTTAAATAAAATGGCATCCAATTGGAATCTGGCCCATTTTGTGGGTAAATGTTGTGAATAGAAAACCATCTAATTGGAGGCATAATCCGCAAGAGGCGCATAATGCATGAGCCATCACGAAAACCTGTATCCATCTAGGCAGATAAGCATTACTAAAACCATTCATGTGTCGAGACACTTATTATAAATCATTGTGAGCATTCAGGAAGTTGAATGGATAGGCATTCAATGAAATACAAGCTGTGAAAGGTACATGTAATCTGGGCAATCATAATAATATCTAAATATCTAACAATCTAGCAGATGGGCATTGCTATATTGTTTGCATGTCACAAAGCAGTTATAGTTTAACACTAATGTAGTGTACCATTCCAGAAATGGATGTGCAGGTTCCCACAGCACATTATAGTTGCTGAGCTAAAATCTCAAAGCTGTAAGTGTTGGTAAAACAAAAATTCAACAAGAAGATGCAGGGGCTGCTAAGGTAAGTATTTAGCATCTGTAAAATACATCATAATTCTTCCGTACACGTATTGAGCAAAAGAATTGTGTGCGGATCTGTATAGACTCAAATCTTATAAGAAAATGCACAGACAATTCATATTTGTTGCATAATCATTATCACAACAGATCTGTAACAAGTCATAGATAGCACAAATTGCTGGAAAAAATAGAGCATATGATAACAAGTGGCAAGGCAAAGTGTTTTGCAGAAAACATATCAACAGAAATGCTAATGGTACATCATCATAGAAAGACATGCATTTCATGGTCCGAATTCAGTCCAACTGTAGTGCATCTAAAATGGCAAATAAGTTTACATTCAAGCCTCCTTAGTTTTATGCAAGATTACCACCACGTTTGTAGGTCGATGCCCTGGCCAATCCCAAAAACCGTATGTCTGTTTTGTTTGCTAGTTGATGTTCTGTTTGCCAGTGCAAGGTTAAGGGTAAGTTGGCACCTGTTTTATTGAGACTTGATAGATGCTCTCTTATACGAGTCCTGAGCTGCCTTATGGTACTTCCTATGTATAGTTTCTTACAGACACAGATGATTGCGTAGCCCACAAATTTTGTTTTGCAGTTAATAAGATGTCTAATAAGTTTGTGTCCCATACTGATCTACAAAGGTTTTACAGCTAGGATAGGTATATTGGCACTGGTTACAATTGCCACATTTGAAAAAACCTTTTATATTTTTCAACCATGTTACTTGTCTTTCTGTGTCAGGAAAATCAAGAAAGGAGGGACTGAGTCTGTTACGAAGAGTATTCGCCTTAGTAAAAATGAAATTGGGCCTGTCCGAAATATATGGTGTAAGGTCTGGATCCAATGTTAACAAATTCCAGTGTTTGGAAGCAAGTTTATACAAACTTGAAGAGTCCCTGGTATATTGAGTAATTAAAGAAACCAGTCTCTGTTGAATATTCGCATTAGATTTGGTACCCAACAAATCCACCTGCTTGGCAAATTTGTATTTGTGAGATGCCTTGCATAGTGAAGAAACCGAATAGCCTCGTTGCTTAAAACGAGTAGTAAGCTGTGAACATTCTACATGAAAATCTGAATCTTTTGAGCAATTTCTCCTTGCTGTGTAGAACTCCCCACAGGGGATGTTATGTATAGTAGCTCTTAGGTGACAGCTTTTCGCATGTAGAATGGCATTAACAGCTGTAGGTTTGTGAAAATGTCTGGTATGTAATGTGTCATCCTCAATAAAAATTTCTAAATCAAGAAAAGTAATCATAGTTGGGCTTGAGTGACCAGACAGAGTAATTCCAAAGTTGTTAGTATTAATATAAGTAACAAAATCTTCAAATGAGCTATTACTGCCTTGCCAAATGATAAAGACATCGTCTATATCTTTCCAACACACCAGTTTGTTCTTAAATTCCAGTTTATCAAGAACATGGGTTTCCTCAAAATGGGACATGAACAAATTTGCCAAAGACGGTGCAAATTTTGCACCCATGGCAACACCTTTAGCCTGCAGATAGTACACATTGTTGAAGAGACGGTATACACGCATTTCGGCGACCGATTTTTCATCGTGGGACTTTTCATCGCCAGATTTTTCATTGCCAAAAACCCATCTTTTTAAAAAATATTTTTGGGGGGGTTTTATAGGGGTTGGGGTATGATTATTAAAGTAAGGGGGGGTTTGGGGTGGAACCCCCCCCCCCATAAATAAAAAATAAAAAAAAAGATGGGTTTTTGGCGATGAAAAATCTGGCGATGAAAAGTCCCACGATGAAAAATAGGTTGGCGAAATAACGTAGAACCGAAGAGACATACATTATTTGAAAGGGCAAATTTGAGAAAAGATTTCACCATTTGTATGTGACAGTGATAAGACGCTGGTTTATTGCGAAAAACATAGTCAATTGCCTGGATGGCTAAGTCATGTTTGATATTGGAATATAAGGCTGCAACTCTATTTCCAGCAATTACCTGACCTAGTGTGACTCATTTTACTTATTTATTATTTGTTTATATTTACCTGTTCACGGGACACTTTTTCATGACGTCCACAACGAACGAACGAACGTGCGTGCGTGACGTCACCCGCAAAAACGTGCTCATGACATCACGCACGCAAGCGTATTACGCATTTTACCGCGATTCACACTAATAATGCCAGACGGCGCCATTGCTGACTCTTGCTGTCAAACATCCATGGGGATTTGACCCCTGATATAATACCAGATAACCAGCATTAGGTACAGTATATATATTTTTTTTCAAAATAGTATGTTTTTTGCAGCAATTGGCTACATATATAGCAGCATTCAACTTGTGTTATCACATTTAACTTTTTAGATTACTATTCATCCCTAAAGTGGAGGGTGAGTCATTTTAACTCTACTACTTATCCTGTTATTGTGTACTTTTAAAACTACCATCAAAACTATTCCTATTAACACTGTACACACCAGTAAGGTCTTTCTCCTTACTATTGCAGGTAATATTTTGATTGCGGCAAAAGTTTGTTCATCATTTTTTCAGACTTATGGTATGTAGCAACTTCCCACATGTTCATTATTATCAATAGTGCCATACTGGATTTTTCATAGCATTAATGCCAAAGCAGTCCATACTAATTTGGATTTTCGTTTTGTTTTCATGTCAATTGTTGCTGTTTTACCTCTTTTCTCTTTTATTGGCCTCAACCATGCACCCAATACTGGTATGTTACTTTTTCTTTTCTATGTGTTTATCACGTTTGGGATGTTAAATTCAATTTTGTTCATAAACCTGTACCTTACACTTGACTGTACCATTTTTTGACCAACGTACAGCCTTGAAAACGACTGGAGAGGTCGAAACGTGTCGGCTGTCTAGCAACTAATAAATTGGGATTTAAAGCCAAATGCACCTGTTTTCGTGGACCTTTAACAGGAATTCTTTGAGGATCTGCGCACTGAGCTTATACTTCCATCATCACTCATGTTTACCTGTATTGGTGTTTACTATGAGACGCCAGTGGAAGTGTATCACTGCAGCAGGCCATACCCGTTTATATTTATGGTATCAACTAGCACACTGTTCTAATTACGACCCCCAGTCTTCTTCATTTTAGTTTTAACTAATGCCTCAATTTTGGTTTGGGATTGCTTGGGATAAATAAGTTAGGACGGTTTGCGAATGGCCTACCAACAAATTGGCATGAGGGATTCCCTCCATTTTTACCTCACATTTAGTGATCAAGTTGGAGCAGCCAAGACTAAAATCTCAAGAGGGGAGCAAGGAGGTTAAAAGTACAATATATCACTAGCATTCAATAATATTAGTTAAAATATCAGGCAGGTAAGGGAAATGCATTTTTACGAGAAGCGGACTGTAGCAATTTAGTGTCCTTTGCATTTCATCCTACCAACTATGATGAAAAAGTTAACGTCGACTAGTGCTTCCAGGCACCAAGGCTGACCCATCTTGGGTTAAGAATATCCCATAGCTAAGTGTCCCTTCACAATGAAATTGATTGCCCATATAGTTAATTCCTAGCGATTTGTAAAACCTACAGGTCTGCCCTTGAGGTTATGGGAAATTAACCACAAGCTGTTCAATAGTGAGTGAGATGGTCTCGTTTTTTTTACAGTAGTGATACGAGAGCTGAAAGAATTCTGGGCATACACTTAGACTTTAGCGCCAACAGAGATGATGCTGGGATACGACAGCTGTCCAATAGCTGATATTTCATGTCCATTTAGTGGAGGTAGAAAAATTGATGCCATTCCCAGAGTCTTTTGATGCAGGGTATGTGTTGCAGACCCTTTTTTTTTATAACTATGGACTTCTGGCGCTATCCGTTACCATCCATACCTCTCTACTGGTGTTTCTGCTTCCTATCAGGCTGTGCAGGGTAAACTGCATGGGTGTAATTTTAGGGGGCACAGGGGTGTTTGTGCCCCCCAACTTTCATGGAACATCATTTTGTCCCCATTAATTTGGCTGGGGCACCTTTTCTTCAGATGTCATGCCCCCTCCCCCAACGTTTTCAGAAATGTTATTCCACTGGTAAACCGCAAGGAATTCTTTTGGGAGCAGTGATTCTTGAATTGTGAACAACCTGTGTGTGGGCGGGCATGGGGAAGCATGGGTGATAACTGCTCAGTTGCCTCTGCTCTTGTGAATGCTGGAATTTGCTCACCACAGCAGGTAGTCGTCACAATTGAGACCTCGGAGGGATGTTAAAGCAGAACTTCCTCTTAAGTATGGAGTAGTCTTCTAGGTGCTTTGGGACACGCTCACCTTAGCGATTGATAATGTACAGATGCAGATACCACATTTTGCAGTCCCGCCATTTAAAACTTCCCCAGCAAACGCAAAGGATGTGGGTTCAGCTTTGAATCCTAGACAACCTACTGGCCGAAACGTGTCCTGTTTGCCCCACGCCTCTGCCCTCTGACTAGAGTAGCCATTGCTAAGTATGGCAACAGCTTTGTTTTACATGAAAAAAACTAAATGTAGCTGCATAATTCTGTCAACTTAACAGATAATGCCAGTTTGGTGCTCTTGTCCAGGTGACCGGCTACTGTTCCACCTTGTAATTAAATTGAAATGCCTTGCAACATATCACAACAAACACCTATGGGGTGCAAGATCATTTGCTCGTGTAAATGTAGGGTTCCTTTTGGGCAAGCCACCCAGCGATTCTTATGGCCTTACATGGGGCATAACGGAGTAGTCTTCGAGGCCCTTGATGGGTAGACATCCCACTTTTTACTACATGTGTTGGCTCCCTATACATTTTGCTGGCTCTTCTTGGTTTGTGCCCTGTATTTCACCCAGCCAGGCTTAATCTTTGGCCTGACTGAGAGTGTGTCTCAGTTTTGTGTGCTCTGCCTTAATAGTTCTTCTGAATCCTTGGTTTTGAGTACCCTTAAATGTACCTATTTGTCTCTCAGAGAGTATCCTCGCTTGGTCATGTGGCTTGGCTCGTGGTGGCTGTTTTGAATATGCACAATGGTTCCACTGGAAGGACTCCCATTTTACGGTTCCATGTGATAATGTTGCAGTGAAAGTCACCAGTAGGTGACTTTATTTCTGATTGCATCAACCCCAAATAATCTAGGAGGGGTATCATTATATATTGCCTCCAATCCTAGAATATTTGGAGAAAGTGTTGGGTGGGTGCATTTTTAGGGAACTGTTGCCACCTGGCGGCCATTTTCACAGCTCTAAAATCACTGGATACCCATTTTACCTGGTTGTTGGGTCCTTCCTATTCAGTTTTTACCTTAACCCCCCACCCCTCTCCCATTCAATGAAATGGAGGTTGTAGTTTCCCTCGAAGATGGGGAGGGGGGGTCACATGACTATCCCTCGTCCCTTCCTTTTGTATGAGAGAAGGTGGATATATTTGGCTGCTTGGGTGTGTGCCCCGCAGGATTGGGGCCTGAAACCAGCTATGACTGGTGAGTTTTCCTAAAGTCCAATTGGAGGAGACAGGTCCCCAACTCTTAGTGAAACTCTCTACTACCCAAATTATCTGGTAGAATGGCAGAGCAGTCAGGATTATTTTAGGAGTATGTGAGCTGTAGGTAAGTACACGAACCCAGTCAATACAATAGTCCAAAGAAACTCTTACACACTGAAAGTTATATTAAAATATATACATTTATTCTTACATAAACAAGGCAAGGTGGGTAAATAACTAATTTAGACTAACCAACACACATAGTAATTATTAACAATACTTTATTTTATTTGTTAACAAAACCCAGAAAAACACAAACACTTAAGTATGTTTATCACTCCACTTCATATCATATATTTAATCTTAAATTCTCTTATAGTGCACAGTTTCATTGGATTACAGACTGTCAATTTTGTCCAGGTAATCCATTAGTGCATAAGACAGTTTTTTTGTTTTGTTTGGGTTTACAACACCACCACCATAATGAGGTTCTCTTGTTTATGTATGTGCCTAGATGCCGAGTTCTGAGCATCAGGAGTGCTGTACAATATAGGGCCAAATGCTTTAATGATTCATCTGCGCTATTGCAGAACCTGCATTTGAGGTTCAAAGACGTTTCTCTGTATCAACAATATGCTCTCTTTTGTCTCAAATAGATTGAGGCGGAATTTCACGTGTATAGTGTTGTGTTCCATATTTGGCCATTTCTCCAAGTATTGTGGTAAGGTACTCTGTGCCCTTGATTCTGGAGCATCGTTTTTCATCAACCTACGATGGTTTCTTGTTTCAACAGTGTGCACCCAATCTTGTTCCCACAGCTTTTTTTTCACTAGATTTGGGTTATTTTCTAGAGTCGTTATCTGTGTTCAGCTCCGAAAGGTAATTTTCATTGCCTCCACTTCTCAGATCATCAAGAATATCAAACTGATACACATCCCCAATGATCTTCCTGTACGTAGCTAACATATTTCTTGCCACTCTTGCGTTCATAGATGAGAGCCCCAGCTCGTATCGTATACAGGCATTTAGTATGCCTCTTCAGAGTTTCAAAACTCTACGCCAAAACGTATTCTCTAACGAAGGCCATAGTGTGTGAGATGATCCGAAGGTGCAATCGGCGCCATGTATTAGGGCAGGCACCACTTTCTGGTTGTAGTATGCAACAACTGGTTTTAAGGAGAACTTTCCATATTTCATATTTATGATCGACCCTTGGCAAGCTAGTTGTTTGCGTTTTTCTTTTGCATTTTGTACCCATGGCACATCATTAATGCTGCTGTTTACCCACATGCCACAGTACTTTGTTTTATTCACACAACTCAATGGTTCTTTTCCCAGATGCCACACAAAGTCCTTTTTAGATGTCCTTTTCTTTCTTGTTATATCTTGCAAAATTAGGATTTCGGATTTGGCTGGATTTATTTTAAGATCGTTGGCTGCGACTTATTTTACTAAAGCAGACTATTTGCGTTGTAGACCAATGGGTGTCATAACAACACAGTCGTCTGCATAGAGCATCCAGCCGATGTGATGGCCATTGATTTTGGGGGAGAATGAATTAACGACTCCCAATGTTTCTCCGATGTCAGACAGGAGCCAACAAACAGTATTGATGCAAGCGGGCAACCTTGTTTGACGCCACGATGAGTCTTGATTGGCACGGACATGGTACCGACATGGTCAAGCCGAATCTTTATTTCGGTATGTGAGTGAAGTTCTCTAATCACTCCTTGCAGGCTTGCTGACCATTCCATTTGGCTAGTTTGGTCCACATCAGTTCACGATTCACACTGTAAAAGGCATGGGATAGGTCGATGAATGGCAGGTAGATTTCTTTTTTTTTTTTTTTTCTGTCGCATGGCCTCCATCTTCAGTAGATCATCTTTAACGAAACTGGACTGCCTCGGGTCGTATGTGCCTGAGGATTTAATCCATGTTGTTAGATGGTGTTGGACTTGTGTGGCAAAGATTTTACCGACCACATTGAGGAGTGCAATCGGGCGATAGTTCTTTGCTTCAGATCGTTGTCCTTTTTTATAAATGGGGACCACGATTGCGCTCCTCCATGACTCTGGGATCCTGTAGTATCAGTCCAAATAATAGATGGCAGAAATCGGCCCACTTCTCAGGGTTTTGTTTGAGTATAATTTGTTAGCCCGTCGGGGCCAGGGGCTCTCGATGAGCAAATTTTCTTAATGTTGAACAAAATATATTCTTTCACAATTTCGATTTCCCATGGTCTCAAATTAGGTAGCTCTGGATCTTTTATTTTGTTTCTTCGTTCTTTGCGAACACAGATGTATAATGGTCTAATCATTGTGATTCAGAGACCATATTATAGCTTTATAGACCTGCAGCGAGGGCCGTACCGGGCGTTATGGGCCCTGAAGACCGAGTTAACAACCATAACGCCCGGTACGGCCCGAGCTGCAGGTCTATAAAGCTATTAGAACACCCTCAGGGCCTGATTCTGAACTTGGCGCAGTGAATGTGCTAAAGAGCAGGATTCACTGCGCCAAATCAGTATGCCCAGGTTCCACCAGTATTTTCAAGTGGGCCTCGGTGTCCTTGTAGTGCACAACAGTGCACCTTCAGGATTGCGCCCGTTTGTCATAAATGGCGCAATCCTGTAATCTCAGCAGCATTTTTGTAAAATAACTACATATTTGTTATTTTATGAAAATGCTGCTGAGAACACTGGTGTATATGAACACATTCATATAAACCAAAGCAAGCAGCATCAACGTTGCAGAATACAACGTTGAAGCTGCTTGCTTTGCAAACACCCGATTTGCGGGCTGTAATCAATCTGCGGGCTATATCAGTGTGTATAGCACGCAGATTGACCAATCAGCTTCCCAGAAACACCACTAGGGTGTTCTAATACAGATTATGGCTGCTTGCAGGGCTGTTGTCATTGATCAAGCTCCTGAAGGCGCTTGTATTTCTATTTGCAAGAGTCGTCCTAGTTTCCTCAGCATCGCGTAGATCTAAGGTGTTCCTGTGGGAAATTACCCAAGTCTTGTAACTTTTTAAATCCCATTCGCTCGCTGGCGAGATCCCATCTTCATGCACTTTCTGCTTTCTCTTTTCCTCAACATCACCTCGCAATCCCAAGCATGGCGTTTTTTGAATATTACTTTGCCCATGTTCTCTGCTTCTTCTCTGTATCGATCTAAAAGGGAACAGTAGTTTATTTTTTTTAATTTTTTTTTGCTGGTTAAACATGTTTATTTGCCAAATCACGTGATATATTTTTGTTTTTTAAACAATGTTTTATTTTTATTTAATAAACAAACTGCAAACATTTCAACCATTTAGGACATTAGCAGATGATATTAAAGCGTTCTATTAATAAATCCACTGTCCTCCCCCCTTACCCCCATTAACTTGAGCCATTCCCTCAGTGCCATCCGCCTGGGCCTCTTCATGTATTTCTGTATTTCTGTCATACTCTTATCCATGTCATCTGTATCACAATCGGCCTGGAGAGGGTTTCTCATTGAAGCCACCATTTGCCTCCAAGCTATCGGGGGGCCCACCCCCCCCCCCCTCCCCCCCCTCCCCTCTAGTGACTGCTTCGTACCAGGCCATCGATTCTGCATCCGCCCATTTCAGGAGGTCCGCCCACCACATCTCCAATTTGGGCCGGTGGGCTGATTTCCAGCCCATAGCAATTCTACGCTTAGCCACAATGTAAGCCAGATCCTTCATTTTGCTTATGTGCTTTAGGTTGCGCGGCCTGGGAAAGATCCCAAGCATGTATGCCCAGGCAGAACCAACCTCGAGCACCACCCCCTTCTGGCTAGCCTCGCTTTCAGTTCTATCCAGAATCTACTCACTTCCGGGCAAGCCCAGAACATATGCAACAGCCCAGCCTCCCCCTCCCCGCACCTGGGGCATTTCTGTGCAGCTGAGCCCCCAAACCTAGCTATCCTGCCGGGGGTCAGGTACGCCCTGTGGGTGACCTATAGCTGTATCTGCTGTAGCCTCACATTCCGGAATACCTTCTTATGGTACCTTTGGGCCCTGTCCCATTGGCCGTCTGTCATGGGTTCCCCCACCTCCTCAACTGGAGCAGTTCCCTTCCCGCCTTCATGTTTATTAACTCCTATATCCGTGAAATTACCCTCCGAGACATCGTACATCATTTCTATGGTGGCGTCCGGTTGTTATGCCAGTTTTGTTTCGGGCCACCTATCCATCACCCATTTCATAACTCTGGAGTACGTTATATGTTGGCCTTTGTGCACTCCGGTCTCCTCCATCAACCTCCGGAAACCTACTGCCTCCCCCTCCTTCCATACGTCTCCCAAGGTGGCCAGGCCCACCGGTTCCCAGTATCTGCGAACCCCTTATCAACTGGGGGTCACCCCCACATAGCGCCACCAACGGGACCTGTTGAGAAAGCGGGTCCGGGTCCCCCCACCGTTCGCCAAGCTCTACGCCAGACCTCCCAGCCCAGCACCAGCAACCTTCCCTTTCCCGCCACTCTTGTTTTGGGCAACCACAATATCTCTGAGAAAATAAGGGGCCAAGTCTCCTTGCAGAAGCCTGGCTTCCGCTGACTCATTTTCCGACAGCCACCTGGCCACGTATAGTAGCTGTCCCGCTAGGTAATATTCAAAGTTTGGTAAGTTGATACCCCCCTTTTCACACGAGTTTTGTAATTTCCAAAGGGCCACCCTGTTCCTGGAGTTGTGCCATATGAAACCCCTGCATATGCTATGAAGTTTGACAAAAAAGCATTTGGGGATCAGATATGGGACATTCACGAAAAAGTGCAACAGTCTAGGCAGCACAACCATCTTAAGTAAGGCTGCCCTACCCATCATGGCCAGGGGCAGTCTGGACCAAAATGCCATGCTGTTTCTGATGCCTTCAACCGCCTTCTCCGTGTTGTGTTTATGTTCCTTCTCTATACTGTGGTACACGTTTATGCCTAGGTATCAGAACGTCTCGGTCTGCCAGGGTATCTGCAGAATGGGCAATTTATCTGGAGGGATGCCCATGTTTCTCCCCAAGGGGGAACACGCTGGATTTCCCTGGGTTCACCGATATGCCTGAGAGGGTGGCATAGCGTTCCATCATCTCCAGGACATATATTGCAGGTTCTCTTCCGGGAATCGCAGGTAGAGAGCACATCATCAGCGTATAGCGATATCAAGTGTGTGCTTCCCATCGTTTGGATCCCCACCTCCCAGTATTGTTGCCTAAGGCAAACTGCCAGCGGTTCCAACGCGAGAATGTATAGCATGGATGACCATGGTCATCCCGATCTGGTCCCTCTGCTCAATCGCCATTTTTCTGAAAGTATGGCTCCTGTTTTGACCCTAGCGATTGGGGAGCTGTAGAACATCTTGACCCATCTTATGTACCCCATCCCGAACCCCCTCAGGTTCGCTATCAGCCATAGCCACCTGACTGAGTCAAAAAGCCTTGACCGCATTCCAACGACACGATGGCCAGTTCACTCTGGTCACCCTCCGTTTGGTCTATAATGTGATGTAGCCTCCTATGGTTGTCCGTGATGTTTCTGCCGGGGACGTACCCTGTTTGATCTGGGTGTATCAGTCTGTCAATAACTCGCTTGAGCCTGTTGGCGAGCGCCGCTGTGAGTATCTTGCTATCCTGGTTGAGCATCGACAAGGGCCTATACGACCCGCAGTCTGCCTCCGGTTTGCCTGGCTTCAGGAGCGGGATAATCACCGCTTCTCGCAAGGTCTCCGGTAGCTCTTCTCGCTCGTAGGCCTCGTTGAACATGGCCAACAATGTTTGGAGCAACGCCTGCTTATACGCCTCGTAAAATTTGCTGGGTAGTCCATCTGGCCCCAGCGCCTTACACGTGGGCAAGTGCTGGATCACTGCGTCCAGTTCGTCCGCGGTGATTGGGGCCTCTAGGTCTGCACATTCCTGGTCGTCCAGAGTGGGCAAGCCCATATCCTCCAATGGCTCTGCTATTTCTTGGCCCATGTCTCCGCCGGTGTCCTCATACAAGCATTTATAGTACCTTAGGAACTCTTCATTCACACCATCCTGGGTATCATGAATCTGGCCATCTTCCCCCTTAATCGCTCTGATCACTGATCTGGGTGTCGTTTTTATATAACCAGGCCAGCAATCTGCCCGGCTTGTCTCTGCCCGCATGTTGCCTTTCCACGTATTTCTTATAATTCAACTTGCATAGCCTGTCCCACAGCTCCCCGCTAGCACCCTGCAACTCCTTTCTCCTGACCTTGGCTTCCCGGGTGGTCTCATCCTTACGCATCAAATCCTCTATCTCCCTTTCCGTCTCCTGCAGCTCCTGTTCTATGCCCCCTTGGTGCCCCTTGGATTTAGATATGGCAACCCCTCGCACCACAACTTTGAAAGCCTCCCATAAAGTACCTACCAGTTGCACGCTGCCAGTATTGATGTCAAAGTATTCTGTGATGGCCTCCCTTAGGTCCTCTAGGAATCCCGGGTCTTGTAGGGCTTCGGCTTTAAGCCTCCACGTTGGGATATGCGACCTGGGGGGGATGGTATCGCCACTCCAGGACCAGAGGAGAGTGCTCCGAGAGCACCCTTGCCCTGTATTCCGCACCCACCATTTCTCCAGCTACCCCCTCAGGGACAAACATAATGTACAGGATGTGCAGCGCTGCATAATGTGAATAATGCCTGTCTGTTGGGTGCAACTTCCTCCATGCATCCACCAGATTAAGGTCCGACAACGGTGTCCTGAGCGCCTTGGCTGCTGGGGTTGGTTTATCCAGCTTACTATCTGACCTGTCCATCTTGGGGATCAGGGTGCAGTTGAAATCGCCCCCCCCCCCCCCACAGTATCGTTCCGCCCAACAGGGGGCAGATTTTACCATATAAAGACCTAAAGTAAGCTGCTGTGTCTTGGTTAGGGGCATATAGGTTTATAATATTCACGTCTCGATTCTCCAGGAGCCCCTCCACCACCACCATTCTACCCTCCGGGTCAATAGTGGACCTGAGCAACTGAAACGGCACATGCGGTGCCACCCATATAACAACTCCCCTCGCGTATGCCGAATATGTGGCTCCCGCAACACTTCCCCTCCATTTTCTCTTTACCACCTCCAGCTTCTCTTTGGTGAGGTGGGTTTCCTGTAATAATGCGATGTCAATCCTCATCCTCTTTAAATACATCATTTTATTTCGTTTTAGGTAACTATTGAGGCCCCGCACATTCCTGGTCACCACCCTGAGATTACCCAACGCTATTGACATGGTATCCTACCGCTCCCTTAACCTCCCATTTCGCTCCTGATAACACTGAGTCTGGCTCCCTACCTACCCAACCCCTCCCCTTCCCCCCCTTCCCCAACTGCAACCCACTGCACACAAAATCTTACCTCCCCCCCCCCCCCCCCCCCCTCCCAACCGGGTTCTACGTGATTTCGCCGAATGAAATGTCATCGTGGGACATTTCATCGCCAGAAACCTTATCATTTTTTTTTTTATTTTGGCGGGGGGGGGTTGGGGCTTCCCCCCCCACCCAGACTCCCCCCTACTTGAATAATCGTACCCCAACCCACACAAAACACCCCCCAAAAAATATTTTTTAAAAAAAAGGGTTTCTGCCGATGAGATTTCCGGCGATGAAATGTCCCATGATGACATTTCATTCGGCGAAATGCGTGTATACCCCCCACCCTGCCCCAACAAGTGCCCAGCTCCATCCCTGGATCTCAGGCCCGCCCGCGTTTGGTCCCTCCTCGGAGTACCCAAGGACAAGAACCCAGTGGGGTGTCACCGGACTACCAGCGACCTAACTAAGCTTACTGCTATGGGGGTGCAATGGTTGGCTCCTAGGAGCTCCCCGCATGTATATCTTTAGGATCCTTCAGTTCAAGCGGATCTTGCACGCATGTGCATCCTATTCCACACATTTCCCATCTATATTCCAGTCTCAATGTCTTGCGCAGTGCCACCCTAGGTACCACCGCCGTATATTACTTATCTTCACCGCTTCCTGTCTGGATACCTGATTCCTGGGGGCTGCTCTGCGTATCCAGCCATCCCATAGCATCCTCCGGGGTTTCAAAAAAGAAAGTTTTATTCTTGTAGAACACTTTCAGTTTGGCCGGGTAAAGCAGCATGTATTTGTAGCCTGTTTCCCGCAGTCTTCTTTTCACAGCCCCGAAGTTCATCCTGCTGCGCTGCACCTGCAAGGTGTAGTCTGGGTATGCAGTTATCTTCGCTGACCCCTTTTCAATTGTTCCGCCCTTCCGGAAGAATTCAAGTATCTTTTCCCGATAATTCAGGATCTTCATGATCACCGGCCTCGGAGGGGTCCCTGGTGGCGGCTTCCTCATCAGGGCCCTTTGCGCCCTCTCAACAGCAAACCCTTAGGACAGGGCCCCTCCAGTTATTTCCTGCAATAGCATAGTTTTGACGTATTCTGTTGGGTCGGGCCCTTCGGTTCCCTCTGGCAGGCCAACAATCCGGATGTTGTTCCTTCGGGCTCGTCCTTCCGCCCTGCTTTCTAGGTTGCCCACTCGCTGCACCAAGGCATGAAACTCCGATTTATGGGCGGCGCAATCCGCCGTGTTCGGGGCCACCTCTTTCCCGGTCTCTGGTGCGCTCTGCCAGTGTCCTAACATTTTGCCTAAGGAGGTTTACTTCGTCCTGGACCGCCCCAACCTTTAGGTCCACTGCCACCCTAAGTTCGTTCATGGCCAGTCCCAATTTGGTCTCCCAGGCGACTTTCAGGTCCGCAATCGCGGCGAGCACCTCCTGGATAGTGCCCGGCGCCTCTGCCCCACCTGCTGCAGGCTTATCCTTGCTCTTGGCCCCTTCTGCACCCGGCGATGTCTTGGTGTAGTCCTCCACCGTCAGCTGCTTGCCCTTTGGTCTAGTGAACTTGTTAGACATCGTGCTGTGCCGGCCAGTCGTGGGCCAACTCGACAGCCGATCTTCTGCAGTCTTGCTCCACGTTGAGCGGTACTCAGTGTTTGGGACCAATTCGGCCGTGTCGGGAGTATATACTGATTGCGTATAGCCCTCCTTAGGTGGGACGCGATCCCTCGCGTGCTGGCACAGACTTATTTGGTGCGCCTATGCTTATGATCCGGGTTCTTCTGATTATTTGTGCCCAGGCACCTAGATGGCCCCTGTCGCAACTGCCCTGAGCCTCGGCTGGGCCCCACAACTCCCCAGCTGGCCGTAGTGTAGGCAACTTCTCTGCACGCCCCACAAGTGCAGGCTGCTTCAGGCGTGCCCCCAATTGTATGGGAGCACTGACGCTGTATCAGCAGAGCTTATAACTTCTGTGAGGGGCTGAGCTCCGAAGTGTGCTCCAGCTTCCAGTGTGATACGCCGCCGGTCTCCGAGCCGCTCAGTGCAGTCCCCAGTCCCAGTGCTCAGGTCTCCCCCTGCCAATGACCATTACAGCAGTCCCACGATCGCCGCAATTAGGATAGTTCGCGGGGTCCGTGCCCGCGCCTATGACCTTGCATTGCAGGCGCTCATATGTGTTCAGGGGGCCCACTTCATTTAACATTCGGCGCTGTGCAGTGCGTCCTCCAATATCCCGATGCCCGGTGGAGCTCTGCCTACGGGACTTTTGTGTGCGCTGGCTCCACGAGTCTCGGGTGCCTCTGTCCTTGGCCCTTTTCAGCCTCCACTGTGCCCCGGCACCCCTGCCTCCACTGCAGCAGTGCGGCGCAACCCACTTGGGTCTCCCCCCCCCCCCCCCCGGCCTGGGGGCTGCAGGGGCTGCTGCTCTGTCCAGAGGCTCAGGGTCTGATGTCCTCACCTGGGGCACCGAACGGTGTCCGGTCAAATGGTCGATAAAAAAGGTTGAATTCTTTTTATTTATATATTTATACGTATTGTTGATGAGGTGTGCTCCGCTCCGCAGTCAGCTGTGCCTACAGGGGCGGTCCTCCTCGGCCCTGCACCCTCAGGCTGCCCGGACCGAACTCCTCCGGTGCTCCTTCGTGAGCCTCGGGGCGCGATCTCCGCCACCTATTCGGCGGGGCTCTCGATCATTTGAGCACACAGGGCAGCCCCCAAACTGGACCCAGTATCCCGGGCACCCGCTGTTGGTGCGACTCGCACCTCGCCGGCCGGTCAGATCCGCTACAGTGCTGCAGGGTTAACGACCCTTTGTTCTCCATCGGCCATCTTGTGGGCTCCCAGGTCCCAAGCTCCTCGTTTCGTCCGGCAGCTCTTACACCTCTGTCACACCGTCAATCGAGCTAAAGTTGTGCTCTGTCCATGCCCCCAGTGCTCATGCATCCTCAGATGTGCTGTAGGTATGCACATTCTCGAAAAAATCATCATTTTATCTCCATAATCGATGACGGATCTGCGGGAGCTCCACCAGGGCACGTCCTCTCACGCAGCCATCAAGCCACGCCCCCCCTCGGAACAGTAGTTGATTCGATCGCTTTGGTTCATGACTTGATCTTGTCATAATGCACTTATTAGCGTGTCTACTTTTGCACCATCCAGCATTAATCTGTTACGTGCTGGTGCAACAGAAATTGTCTGTTATTTTTTTTTCCTGTGCATTATTAGATGGTTTTTCCAGCTCCACTATGGTGACCATGTTTCATCTGGATAAGACTTAACCTGGTAATTTGTTTAGTTATTAGCTCGGATGTGAAGTAATCAATTGTGGATTCCTGCTGATTTCTGTGCCCTGTTGGCTCAGGCGGGATGTCTCCTGTGACATTTCCTTTCAACATAAGTCCCACACATCCATTTCTTTTAACCAATTTTCAGCTGCTTGTATGTTTGATTTAGTTTTTCTTGTTTTTTCCCTTCCGACATCGGCATGCAGGCAGCCTTTATTCAAATCACCACAGATTAGGATAATTGCAGTCGGTTCAGTAATTTTTGTTATTTATGATGTCCGAGATTTGGTTGTTAAATTGCGATTGCCCAGTTACTGCATGTTGACAATAGATATTTATTATGCGCATATTACGTCCAATGTGCTTAAATTGAGCAGGAAGATCAATTAAAGCCATATGTATATATACAGTGGTGCTTGGTGTTAACCATCCCAAATCCACTTTCTTTTTTGTCCAACAGCAGTAGACCTGCCATCGGTCTGCCTTTTGTTTTTTTTATTGCAGGATTGATGTCTGTCTCATACCCTATGGGCATCCACAAGCCATGTTCCTTGGAGGCTCAATATGTCCATATCTCTTAGCTCAGCCGATTTGCTATTAAATAAGTGTGCGTGTCCTCTGGTGTTCCAGGAGCCAATATAAAAGCCATCTTCTTTTGATGTTCTCTGATAACTATTATTGGTTTTGTTTAGGGCTCAAGCAATCCAGTTCCATTTTTCATGATCGTCTTCATCCTGTCATGTGTTCCCTTTTTGAATTTTTTTTTCCTTATCTTGCAGCTTGTTTTGAGTAATTGGGATTCTTATCAGATCATCCGTAGTTATTACGTTTTTCTGACTCCCAGTTTTGAGGTTGACATTAGACGCATTGTGTGCCATATCATGTGTGTCTGATCTACTCTTAACTGGGCTTTAGACTGGTCAGCCTTGAATAGCCTTTCCTGCCATGTTAAATCATCACTGCAGGCATTGTTTTGAAAGACTTCAGATTTATTTTCGTTGTCTGTGATATCTTGAATGTCGAACCCCAACAGATTGAGAAGGGGGGCAAAGCATTTAGTATCATGTCTCTGATCATGATTGATTGTACATGGAGAATCACAGTCGTGCCTTGCTTTATCCGGAAATTCAACTGTCTTGATGTAGTCAGAAACCAGTGTCCGTAAATGCGGAATGTGGTGCAATAAACGCACCACATTTTTTCTATTAAGGATGAGTCCATCTTTTGTACTGCAAAGATGTTCCAGGTGAAGAGGAGAAGTTACTATACATTTTGTTTTTTGTTCTGTTTAGCATATGCAGTATGCTGACATTTTTTATTAGTCTTTTCCGCTCTACTGGTGCTTACAAGGTTAGGCGCATCAAATCTCATGCCTACTTGTCACCTTGTCGCTGTTTTTTGCCCAAGCGGTTCTCGGGTTGTTGCTTTTGAGTCACGTTTGCAGAATTTGGCACTCTGGGTGAAGAGATTAGCCCAGCTGACAGATTCTTAATGAGGTTCTGTGCCTCCATTTTAGTTCTTTTGTCATCCAACGTGCAGAAGGTTCGACAGTTTGCCTTCCTATTTGCGTCGATTTCACTTTCCTCAGCTAGTTCAGCAATTCAAACAATTTTGCAAGATCTGGCTGTTTTTTTTTGTTTTTAGATTCGTTGGTGACGCACATCTCCTCTTCCATACCTTTGTCCTTAGAATCAATACAGACTTCACTGCTGTCCGGGTTGCGTTCATCGATTAGATCGTCCTCATCTGTTTCGTAGATTGATAAATTCAGCAGTTCTGTTATGGGGTCCTCCGCTAACAGCGTTTGATCTGCAACATTGTTTCCTTCCAACTTTTTTCTGGGGTTATTACTTGATCTTCAACTATATTTCTGATTTTCTTTATTGCCTTAACTGGATTAACTTATGTTGAGGGATTTGATGTTTCAGAGAAATTTTGAGTTGTTGGCATATGACGCTCTCCCTCTTTGCTGGTTTTTCGTTTCTTTTCCCCAGGAGGGGCTTTTTGTTGCCAGTGTTTTACTTCCGCCTTTCCCTGAGTGGAAGATTGAGTAAGTCAATGCTTCTTTGTCCACATCTTGCTGACCAATATGTTTAGTGGACTTCACATTATCATTCTGATTGATCATTAATAAGGAAGCATTGAGTTGTGCGGGAGAATTACTCTTGTCTACTTCAGGGTTAACAATTTGGCCCTCATTTGCTGAAGTCGAAGGAAGAGATGACAGTCCAAGTAAGCTCCTTTGAGTGACTTCAACAGATACCGCTGCCGCTTGTATACTCCCACTTGTAACAGTTGGCGGGTTACTCGGTTTATAATTTGACTCTATAAAAGGATTATTGCTTGAAATTTCAATGACTATTTCAGTTGGTGTTATATCTTTTGGCAAGGATCTGGTACAATCGCAGCTGTCTCCATAGGCTTCCTGTGGAGGCCATCCATGTCTCTTTGCACGTTTGGTATATATGGTGTAATAAGAGATTTGTCGAGTTCCATCATGCTGACGTCGTTTTAATAGCAAAAGGGCTTCACGGGCCACTTCGGCTAAGAGTGTTTTGTCTTCAGCACTATTTGTTTTGTTCCATCAGTAGTTTTGTAGTAGACTCCACTCTATTTTCGATGATGGATGTTATTTTACTTGTTAAGATTTCCCGTTCCATGTTAATCAGTTTGAAATTTAGCAGAGCGGTCAGAGTGTTTTGTTCTTTTAGGTTATCATTAAGTTGTTCATAGCGTGAGCAGAGGGTGAGCAGTCTGCTGCCGGAGCTGATGGAGCCCCCTGGTATGACGGGGGTCCTGTCTTCCACCCAGGCCCCCAATCCCCTGCTGCTGTCTACCATCTCAACAGACTCTACATCAACAGACTCTACATCAGAGGCTTCACTGCGAATTCTACGGAGCTCCTCCAAAGCTCTCGACAGTAAGAAAACCAAAACCAAATCAGCATCATGTGCCCAAAAACTGAAGGAGGTAAGGTTACCCGCTAAGACCGTCATTTCCATCCCTTCTACCACATCGACCATTCTAAACACTGAGTAATATGTGTAACGCGCTGAGCTCAAAGACCCTTTCCATGCATAGTATGGAACTGAATATTGCGGACTCTTACACTGCCATTAAACAGTCAGCCACCGGCATTTCATCCTGTTCTAACACATCGATGACCTCTACGATAAACTCTTCCCTAAATATTTCTACAAACATTTTTAGAAATTCTACAAATGCTCTAGATATTTCCGGACCGGCAAACGCAAATGCAACTGCGACAAAGACTATCTGGGAAACGGACCCTGGCCCGGTCTTTCTTCCGATCTTCGCTCTCTCTGGTGATTCGGACTCATGGTGCAGCAATTTCCGAGGCCTCCGTGGATTCAATAGGGCTCCGCTCGGTCCCTCTACCCGCAGCGCCAGCCGCGGCTCGCTCGATTTCACCTCGCGGCCCGTCCCCCGTCCGGCTGCCTCTGCCTTCCCGTCTCATAACCGAGACGAGGGGTGCCTCGTTTTCGGCCGTCGGAGGACGGCTGGCCGGCCGAGGCCCCTGAGCAGTCTCTCGGGTGGGGGATCGGGGGCCCGCTTTACCAGGAGCGAGCCAGCCCTTACAGAGGTGGGGGCTCCGGCAACAGGTGAGCGGCTCCTTTCTCTGACCCGAATGCCTCAGTCGCCGTAACAGGCCGGCTCATGCAGGATGGAGGATTCCCCTGCTCAGCTAACGCTGATTGCAGACGTGTTGCTGCCCGGGTGGGAGGGCCCCTTGGAGGACTCTCAAAAGGCCCCAACTTCCACACCAGTTGCAACAACAGTTGTCGTGGCAGCCCAAGTCCACTCCTCTTTAGATCTTACAAATTACGGTGGTAATCAGTCACACCCCCCCCCCCCCCCCAAGTCCTGCCATCCAGGGTCCAGGACAGTGACCCTGTACAAAAAAACGATGAAAGAGCAATTTCGGCACCCGGCGATACCCTAAAGGATCCCCTTCTGCGACCATCGATCTCCAGCACTTGTGCACCGTCGCCTCAGTTTGAAACTCATGATTCCCAAGAGGCTTTTAAGCAAAATAACAAAAGAAAAAAAAAATCTACAACAAATGCAAAAACAAAAGCAACTAAGACTAAAGAAAGTAGGGAAGCAAACCTTACCGGCGCCACTGCTCTTGACTGCACTCATGATTTTATCAATAAGCGGTAGAAAAGAAAGCTGGATCAGACTAAAGAACTGTCAGATGCCGAAATCCTGGAGGCCATCCAGGACCTCCCACCTTTAAGCAAAGCAAGGAAACTAACGTCAGGGAGCCCAAACCAGGCCCAGATTCAATCAGCCATCCAAAATCAAATACTAGGATCAAGAGTCGTCCAACGTGCCCAGAATTGAGACAGCACCCAAAAGGTGCGCAGCAAACCTAAACAATGAGGTGCCCAAGGTAAAGGAATCCAACAATGAACTGGCACCTCCGGGAGGGATTCCCAATTTGGGCGATCCCTGTTCAACTGTCACTCAAAACAACCCAGTCACAGAGGAAAGCACCTCGAAATGAGCAAGTCGCCAAACAAGAACTTGGGCCAACGCATGGAAAACAAACCTCTCCCACGCCCATACGTGGCCCTGAAACCAAAGCATCCTCACCTCCAACGCAATCTGAGCCGCGGCTTTTCCCCGTGCGTCTAAATTTCGATGGTGGCCAGACCCAAACTGATGTTCTTTCGGAAACTCCCGACTCATCGATTCAGCACTCTCCAGGACCCCGATCCCCTCCAAAAAACCAAAGACTTAGTGAAATAACTGGCTCTGGAAACAAGGATTCGCCTTCTAAAAAAAACTTTATTTATTTTATTTATATAGCGCGCAAGCAGCCAAGGACATTGAGGTGCTGTTACTTGCTTTAACTTAGTTACACAGGTACAGGCATAGTAGCGATCGTGTCAGCATGCTATAATCAGGTCAGCAATCACAATAGCTCTAGCACCGTTTGGGAAGCTATATGAAGCGATTAATGATTCATTGAAAGACAGTGCTGTTTTAACTGCAATGATGCACAGCAAATTGATCTTTGTTGAAGGATACATTACAGCTTTAGACCAAAGAAGTAAAGACCAGAGAGAGATGTGGGGCTCAAAGCTGAATAGACTAGAAGATCTATTACAGCGCCTTTAAACAACCTTCGATAGTAACTCTGGAAAAAGAGACCCAGACTGGAGGCCTCTTGAGTCCCCCTGATCTGGTCCCTGTCTTCAAAAGACAAACGGAAAGGCCCTCTCAATCCACAGTGGGATCGGTTTTACATCAGCGAGAAGTGGAAAACCAACAACAAAAAACATCATGCTCTAACAATAAGCCATTGCTGAAAATCACTATGGTTAGTGATCCGATTTCCAACGGTGCACAAAGTGTCGGCTCTCGACCCCCTGATGTCTGCTAGAACCAAACACAAAGACTCGATAAAAGAAAAACCGACGACGTCTTCCCAAAAACGAAGTCTCAATAACTCAGCTATCTGCATTTCTACCTCGCCTAAGACTACTGAGGATTTCATAGCCCAAAGTTCTCTGATGGAGGTAACCCAACACTTGGACGTAATAGAGGAAAGAGCATCGCACTCAACAATCTGAAATGACCCGTTTCCTCAAACTCCGACAAGATCAACTTGTGCCACAGTTGGGGTAAGCACTCTCCTTAACGCAACAACACAAATGGAGCATAAAACCACCAGACTGAAATCTGACGCGTCGCAACAGAACCAACAAAAAGCATCACCAGTTTCAAATAATCGAATCAACGAAGAACTAGCTCATCGAGACGCCGAAGGGAGGATCAAGAAAAATCAAGTGGCCTGTCAGTACGACCAACCCGTCTCTTGAAAATTGAGCAAAAAGCTACCAACGACCACTACATGATTCTAAATAGAAATACGGTTCTTAGAACGTTAAAAAAGTTGAAACTCTTACAGAACTTAAAATCAGATGACTTCACCCTCATCGAGCCGTATCACAGAAGAAACCAAGCAAAGGCCTTCCTACATATCAAAAAACGTGCACTTGACGAAATACCACAAGAAATATACGCGGAGTTAGCCCATTTGGGTTTTAATCTCTACAAGATGCCATCTACCAACTTAAAAGAATCGTCAAGAGATAATTACACAATCGCCCAGAAAAAACTATAGATACAAATCACGAACAGAAGACCTTTACAGATCAGCGAGAAGGGGAAGAAGCCCACGATCAACAACCAACAAAAGTTCAAGAACCGACTGATCAACATCAGTCGGATTTCTCTCAATTGCACGCCCAAGGTACACCACAAGGAGCGACGAGAAAACGGACGGTAGAGAGGATTACAGAAACAAACACGATCATGAACGGAAGCAATCTTGCCATAACCAAGATGAGTATCTCCGCCTAACCAAAGGATCTCAGAGAAAATTACAGACCAGACCCTGATCAGCCCCGAAAAAACAACAAAGAAAGACAAATGGAACTGGTTCTGCAGTGTCTTAACACCAGGGTACAAAAGATAGCAACCATCCGGGGGTGTTAAACCGGCACCACCCATCTCACAACCATCTCAGCCAACAGTCTCCGAAGATACTATAAGTATAGCGTCATGGGAACACCAGAGGTCATGTTCATCTTACCAGGCCAGACACTCGCGACCTGGACTCCCATGACATTATATGCCTACAGGAAATGTGGCTGCGGGAAAAACCGGCTCTAGACGGCTGCTGTATTGAAATTTCTCTGGCCTTCAAAGGACCTTTGGGTCGCCCATCCTCGGGCTTACTGATAGCGACCAGAATAGGATCCAGAATATACATCACAGAAGTCATAACCCGCAGCTACGAAATTCTGGCTGTTTTGACCACATGGAACTTTCCAAATCAATCGCCCAAGTCTACAACACCAGACTTGGTAGCCATTATAAATGTTTACTGGAATCCGCAAAAGATTTCTACAGTGAACCTATGTGACTAATACAAAAGATGAGATTGCAATTAAATACAAATCTCCTAATATTTTGATCTGCGGGGACCTCAATGCGAACTGTACTACGCATACCACGCTTGAAGTAAAAGAACCCTATAACTGCTCTGCAACAACTAGGGGTCTGGCGTGGAGTTCCATCATGAAATCCAGAAACCTTTTGAATTCTGCCACCGCCACACATTCAGATACCTTCATACCGACCTGGGAGCGTGACAGGTCTTCAGCTACTCTCGATTACATCTTTGCTTCCGAACCAGTGTTCTGTAATATAGTGTCTTTTGAAGTAATCAGAACGAAGTACAGTGACCACAACCTACTGAATCTTATATGCAGAAGTAAACCGAGCATATCACAATTCTATGACACAGCCAAACTCTCAACAAACTCGGCTACGTATGATCGCTTCTGAAGTTCACAAACTCAGACCAATTCACCATCTTAATGTCTGATCCCATATCTACATTCCCCTTCTGCTTCCCTTAAAAAAATCTAGGAAGAACTGCAACAACCTTAGCAATCGCCATACTTATGAGTATAACTCAGCTCTAGTCACCAAACGCAGATTTCTAAGAAAACTAAAGAGAGGCAACAACACTGAATCAACCTATACTCTGGGGAAAAACTTTTGGTTGAAACAAGAAATTACAAGCAATGTCTGAGAAACTGGAGATGTGTCCTATATCAGTCAGACGCTGAAGAGATGCTGAAGGCCCTGTCTAACAAAAAATCCCGAGACTTTTGGTCGCTAATCAACGAATCGAACAAGCTCCCAAACTCGCAGATGATCAATACAGTGTCGGAAGAAAAATGGATCGCTCATTTCCTGAAGCTGTTTGAGTCAGTAAAAGGCAACCTTAACGAAACCAGGCGATCAAAGGATGTAGCCTGGGTGGACCAGACAGAGATTGTCGAGATCAAAGCTACTATCCTGAAATTAAAGTCTTCAAGAGCACCGGGGCCTGACGGACTTGCTAATTGCGACCTCAAACAACATCCGGACGACTGGTCTAACCTCATCAGCTCAATTTTTGAAGTCTGCCGAGAAAGAAAAACAATCCCTGACTCGTGGACGAAAGCGGTGATCGTTCCAATTTTTAAAAAAGGAGCCAGTGACGATCCCCTGAATTACAGGCCGATAGCCCTTCTTTATGTTATCGGAAAGGTTTTTGCTACAATTATTGTGAACCATTTCCGCAAATGGGCTCTCACTTCACCGTGCTCAGATCCCTTACAAACAGGATTAAAAAAAAAAAACACCAGCACTCGTGCCAACATACTGTGCCTGAATCTACTCAAAGACAGAGTCCTGACTGGAGCCCCGCGGTTGTTTCTAGCGTTTGCCGATCTGTCCCAAGCTTTCGACAGAGTGGACAGACAGAAACTGTGGTCCAAACTTAGGACCCGGCATTGTCCAGAGAGCATCTTGGATCCAATAATAAACCCACATTTAAACACCAGCATAAAAGTCTGCCTAAATAATCGAGGTCTAATTTCGAAGTCCATGCCGACTTTTCGTGGAGTAAAGCAGGGCTGTCCTTTGGCTCCAGCTTTGTTCATATCTTTTCTCAGAGACTTCAAAGAGACCCAAACCACATTCGGATCATTTCCACCAAAATTAGGTAACACAAGGGTCCCGAGACTTTTATATGCAGACGATTGGATATTACTTGATCTCACTCAGGTCGGTCTGCAACGACAACTGGATAACCTTACAGCTTGCACCACTGAAAACAATTTGGAAATCAATAAGGCAAAGACTAAGATAATGATTCTGCAAAAACCAGGAACCAAAAGAAAGACCTTTCAATGGCACCTCAATGAGACCAAAATAGAAGTGGTTGACTATTTCAAGTACCTTGGAGTGCAACCGGATAGTACCAAGAAAGCACGGGACCTGCAAGAGGAACTGTGGTCTAAGGCCAAGAATTTGGCTGCACAACTGAGAGCAGTCAATCGAAAATACGGCAAATTTCCTCTCCAACCGGCGATCAGCTTTTATAAGGCCAAGATCATTCCCTCGCTGACATACGGTATGGACGCTACCCCTTCAATTCCTCCGGTCCTCTGGCTCAAACTTGAAGGTTTCATCTGGAGATCAGTGCTGGGCCTACCTAAAACCACTGCCGTAGCTCCGATGAGACGGGAACTCGGCCTTGTCTCCCTAAAAGCAGTGGTGGACATCAGTACTTTACAGTTATATAGGAAAGTCATCCATCCTGAGAGCCTGGAAATCTACCGCATGATTGCAGAAGAGATCGATAAAGGCAATAACCACTCTATGAATGAATGGGCCATGGACCAAAATTTAAAACTGCAGGAATTTGCGTGCAATAAAGAACATCTTAAGAATAATCCTGTTAGGATTAAAACTAAATTGGAATGCTTGGACTGGATTTCTACCGCGGAAAAATCCACACAATAAACTACTAGTTCATCTCCCTATGACTACCAATAAATTGAAAGAACCTATGGCTTACTGTAAAAGATATCCAAATAAATCACTGATGAGAATCTTTCTGAAAGCTCGTCTTAATGTCCTGCCGACGCAGGAAATCCTTGCGATAAGAACAGGATCCAAGGCAAAATCCGCAGGCTCTGCAAAAACCCTGAAGAGACAGAATCTATCAGACACCTGCTGATGCTCTGTCCAGCTAGGCACCAAGCCAGGCTAGCCTTTTTTAGTCCTCTGGCGATAAATTCATTTGCTGGCAACGAAGAAACTTGGTGGAATCGCCTTATCACTGGGGACAAGACACAATGGCATACAGCGTCTGCCAAACTTCTGAACCTGGCAATGGAAAAAATAAAACTGAATATTGCCGTCTGATCCCTGTCTACCACACACTGGTCGAAATGCTGTCTGTTGTCCCCTGTGTGATGTCTTTGCAAATCTTTCTTCTCTGCGACGGAATTTGTCTGTGATCTTGTAAAAATCTTATTTGATTATATGCAAGTAATAAAAAATAAAAAAACTTTATTTAGGGAGCAACAGAGATAGTTAGAGCTGACATATTAGGGTTTAGTTACGTGGTAACTTTTTCTACAATACTCTTGATGGTATGGTCATTCATAATTAGGTCTTTCCTTCCATCATCTTTGTTAAGGTTGCAGCGTCTTACTTATGGATATTCCCTCACCACAAAAGAGGAAACGGATGAGGAGTCATCTGTTAAATCAGACGATGTCACTTCTATAGTTGTTACTGCCCCTCAAACCTGAGGACTTCAGCATGATATTTCCATTGTTCACGTCTTTGGGTCGGGTAGTTGTCCTTCTTTGCGAGCATATGACCGGGGACACACTACCGGACTCGACCCTTCTTCTTTTTCTTGATGGATGCAATCGGTTACAATGGGCCTGGAGGTCATGTGATAGCAGTGACTGCTCATCACTGAGCATTAAGCATGAGATTTTCGCTGCTTCACTTTCCACTACTTTTGTTTGTTTGTAGCTTGTGTTATGGGTCATCTGTTCCAGGTCACGGAGCACTTGGTCTGCCACTGCAATCGAGTTCCGTCTCGTCACATTTCGAGTAAGTTTATTTCTTTCAGAGCTTGGGTGGTCAATTGAAGCAGCAAATGATTCTACGTTATCTGCGCTCCTCGCACAGATCTTTCTCCGCTATGAACTCCGGATCAGGGGCAGACAGCACATTAGAACTGTAGTTATACACGCAGGCGTCCTTGTCAGTTGTGTCCTCCAAATCTGCCCACTGCCTTATATCCGCTTAATCCGCTTCCTCCGCTTCAGCAGCTGCTGTTTCAGAAAGCATCGTGTGTTAGTTATGGTGTTCGTGTTTATATTTATATTGGGGACCACCGATTTTTCCACCCATGTTTGTGCTTCACACATTTCTAAACAAGGCTCTCTTATGACCATTATTTCACGATCTTTGTGCAGCGCTGTTTTTGATATTTTCGCATCGGCACACCTCCAGTCACAATCTCACTTTCCTCACGTTGTACAACTTCAACTGCACGCCAAGCAAGAATGCGCAGGCGAGGGACTGCAACTTGCTTGTAACAGCAGGGTTGCACTGATGTTCCACATGTTTTCACTACAGGCTTTGGTTGGACACATACTTTTGAACATTCTCGATGTTTCGAGTTCTTACTTTTGTTACTTATGTTGAGTGTGTCATCGCACACAAATTCAGTGCACACGACCATTCCGTTAGTACAACAGTTTGTTTCACTGTTTGAGGCATTTATTGTAAGGCACTGATGCGGCTGACTGACAGATGCCGGAACTTCTGAAAGGGTTTACTTGCATTGTCGCTGTTGAAGTCTTGTCAAGGGGTGTGTTCCAGGCGCCAAGGACTTGCAAGACTCGTCCATTAAACCAACGTGGACAGATTTTTTTTGATGGGCAATGGGCGTCATGCTGCACCCTCACACTAACCCGACCAAAACTCCCACGCACTACGCTCCGCGTCAGGCGCTGGGTATTTGGGTTGTTCAGGCTCCGTCCTCACAAGTTAACAGAAAAAATCCTCTCGGCACGGCTTAGGAAACGCACAGATTTGCAGTAGTATGGAGCAGAGAAACCACACGATCAACACTCCCACGCACTCCTTTCGTAGGTGACTAGTTCAATAGTAATTGCTCGCGCTTACAGTTACAGAAAATGACACGAATGACAGTTCTACCGTATTACTAGTAGTGCTGCGCCCTCGCATGTGTTAGAGAAATGACTGTTTCATTCGTATAGTAAAGTTACCTCAGACAAAGTCTGTAGCAAGGAAAAGGGGGGTTATTCAACACTTTAGCAGTAATTTATTTCTTAGCAACACTTTTCAAGGTTTCTAATGCTTTGACAGCCGATTCCGTAACTAGACAAGATTTCATCCGTCATTGTAGGAGTGGAACAAAAGTCTTATTCAGCAGCAGAAAAGTACTTAGTCACTAAAATAAATGCTTTAGCAAGATAACACAAGTTAGAGGGCCCCTGCAAAGGACTCTCTAGAAGAGCACATGCTGTAAAGCCAGGGCAAGCGGTATGGGTGGACACCCAAACACCTGCTATAGTACTCCAGTCACACAGGCGGCGACTATTCGGCTTAAGGTAAATTCCACCTTGAGCCCCACAGTACCTTAGGTTGGTTGATGAAAACGTAGCTGGATTCTCTCCTTTGCAGCAGCGACGGACCCTGTCTCCTGATTCCTCAGTCTGGTGACGGAAGGAAGGACTCGGAATGGGATGTCACTGCAGCAGTAGCAAGAGAGGTCCCCCAGCAAGGATTGCTTCTGCCTCCGCCTGTCTGCGGTTTTGGCATCTTTTTATCAGCTCCAACAATGAACAGTTAGCGTCTGGTCCGATATTCCTCGATTCTGCAGTCCTGCACTCTCGTAAGGGGACTTAGATGAGTGGGATCGTGCCTCTGGAGCTCACCAAAGTTCTGGGCAGATTCCTCCATGCAAAGACGTTGCACTGCAAATGGGTCGGATGTCCCCCGGTATTTGAGGTTTGCATCCCTGGAAGGTCACAGCACCTACTGCACCTCAGGGGTGGGGGTGAGGAGAGGGTGCAACGTCTTGATCTGCAGTTAGTCTTGGGGCTGGTTGGTCCCACCAGGCAAAGGGAAGGAGTCGTCCTCTTTGGAACTCCTCTGTCGATAAGAAAACTGGGTCGGGACAGCAGTGGTCGCTTCACGGTTACTGGAAGGGGCTGCAGGCGTCTATGGTTGTCTTCAGCTTTAGATCTTCCGTCTGAGGAACCTCACCTTTTATTCAGATTTTCCATTCACTCCTCTGCAAACTCTCCCAGCAGTTTACAGAAGGGGACGGTTGGCTGACAAGTCAGGACAGCCAGCCCCAGTGGGAACTGGTTCAGACAGGGAAGTGTTAAAACTTCTCCCCTGCTCCCTGCCTGCACAGACACACTGGAGCCTAGGCGGTGTCACTTCCAAAGGCAAAACACTCATTCAGACCTCCCCCTCCCGGAATGGTAGAAGGACTATTAAAGGACAACCACGCAAGAAATGGCAAAAAAAAGGAGGGAGCCACCATGTTGGAACATAGGTGACCCTTTTGTGCATTACTGAGTCTGTGAATAGTCTGCGGTAGAAAATAGCACTCAAGTTGGTAGAACACGTCCGCTGCCACCAGCCATAATTATAGGGTTGTTACTGTGACCTAAAAGCAATAGAAGCAGAGAGAAGGGGTATACTATCCCCTTAGCACTCCACATAAGGTGGGGTGTGCTAATCTCCCATAAATGTAAGTTTTAGGAAGGATACAAAGAACAGTTGTTTTAAGGGATAGTCAAAGAATATCAAAGGAGAACCCAAAGGGTTCCCAGCAACACTGCACATATGGTGTTGTGTGCTGCAAATGTGTAACACAGATGCCTTTTAAGAGATAGGAGAAAAGCAATACTCCATAGAATAAAGTGGGACGGGAAGAACAGCGTTCCAAATGTCAGAGCAAATAAGAATGAATAAGGGGCTGCCCTAATTCAGGAGAGAGAAGGGTCCAGAAGTCCAGCAAAAAGTTCTCGGTTGGGGGTGGGTGGGGTCTCGCTAGGAGAGGGGATTAAGCATAAAACTGATACATCTCCCAAGAACTGGCATAGGCAGATGCCTGTCTTAGACAGTGGGTTTATTCCTTTGTGTGAGACCTTTCTAGAATGCAAGGGTGTGCTTCGAGCAATGGTCTACTTGGCTTCTTTGAATTGTGCTTGGTGTGTGACTGGGTGCAGTTTCACTCACTCTGGGCATAAAAGCAGACCATCCTTGCCCACCCAACCTGTCTTCAGCTGGATTTCCAACCCTGACGTAGGGCCATTTCAATCACAGCTCCTGCTGGAAGAACTCATCTCCCTTAAGTTCCTTCAGTTGCTTGCGTCGCCGGACCTAAAAGCATGTGCCCCTTGATACTTGGTCCTGAAGAGAATCTTCACCACAGACCGCAGGCAAGCACTCTGATTCAGTCTCCTACTTGGAAACTCCTGAGGCCTTCAATCCTGCGAATGCACTGCCAAATCGGCCTTTCTGGATCTTCTTCCATTACTCGTTCCTCTCCATTGTGCTCTTTAACATTTATTCAATGTCCACTCTTTATTGGGGTCTCACCAATAGGACTTCCGCAGAAGCCGAATCCTAGGTCAGAGGACAACTTGGGAACCCTGTGTCTGCTGACCGCCACATTCTAGCCCTTCTGATCCTCCCGTTCCGCCCTCCCAACTTCAGAATTTTCAAATCCAGGATAATAATCCTTCCCAAAAGTCTGGGGTCCCATCTGCACCAGTGTGCCGTCGCTGGAGTTTAATGGTCGTTAAACAACCGCCGAAAAAACCACTTCTGAAAACCACATCCTGCAGAACTGCTTACCTGGTGTTGGGGCAAAATTCCAATTCGGGGGTTCTGCATTCTCATTTTATGGTCTCCCTTTTCTTTTTATACGTTTGCCCTTTTGGTCTTTGGGTTTTCTAATTGATTTTGATGGTCAAAGGGACTTTTGCTGAAGTCCCCCAGCCATTACAACCACTTTTCATTCCTCCTATATATATGGTTCTGTGCTACCACCAAGGATTTCAGGCCCAGGCGTGCTTCCTGTACCACCACCCCCATTTTCTTTGGGTGATTTCTACTACCCTACATTGGTTTTAGGGGGCTGGGTGGTGGTGGCAGCTAATATTTTATTTTGGCTTCAGGTAGCTTGCCGATTTACTGCATTAGTAGCCCAATGTCATTGCTGTACAAATGGTTTTTTGAGTCCTACTCTTGGCCGTTTTCTTTTAGGGGCTTCCTTTCGTCTGGGAAATCATGAAGCATGCCTAAAATGGGCATTGTGCACACATGGACTCTATTTGAGCCCCATATGGCACTGTCTATAATGGCTTGGACTGGGGTCTGGACCACTTCCTTGCTAGGCCATTACATATCTTGTGTGGGTGGACCTGGGTGTTTGGTTTTTTGGGACGACCTGATTGGCTGGCTGCCAAAACATTGGTTTTCAACCCCCTAATGGGATTGGTGGGATGGCAGAATCCAGCCCCTGTGAATGGAGGTTGTTTGGGAAAGATTTTCCTAGTGCTGCTTTCCTCCAATACACATCTATGGGACACATTTTCTTTTTGTTTTGGTCTGAATCCTGTCAGACTTTTTGGTTAAAAAAAAGCCTTCTGTTTGCTCATTCTTATGGGGAAACTGATCAGTCAGTAAGGGTATCATTACTGAGTCTAGCTCTTAGTGAAATTTCTTGTATTGTTACAACTGCACATATCCACTTCACTGAGGAGGCCCAACAAGGCTGAAATGCTTGTCTGTTATTGCTGATGGTACACTTTCAGAGAGAGAATTGCCTAGCGTTTCGGTGCGGGACTGCACTTGTGGGTGCAGTTAGGATACCTTGTGTCTTTGTAACCTTTTATTTTGTGACTTTTTGGTTACAAAAGCAATGTTTCCGGGCTGGGCTGGCTGGTGGCAGTTGATATTTTTATACTATGTTCTGAACGTTATACTCGTGCACTTTTACAATAACCGCAAATGGCTAAGTGGCTAGCACAGTAAAACGGCTGTGCCACAAGATTTTCGCTTGTCCCTTTGGCCATATTCTTCGTTGGCTGCCTACTTGCCCTCTTTGGTCTGGAATTGTTGTATATGGCAGTCCTTTTCGTTGGGGAAGCGCCTGCTTTCCTGGGGAAAGTGGCAGTCTGTATGTGTCTGTGTGTGTCTGGATGTGGGGGCTGGGACTGTCTGGTCCCAGTCCACATCTGATCCCTGAGTGTCTGTTTCTGGGTAGTGTGATTAATCTTGCGTAGTCATCACTGATCCCCAGCCTAAAGTTTCCTCCCATGTGGCCATGGGAAGGCAGCCGCTTCCTGACCCTGCAGTTGTAGTATCCGGGAGGATCACATGGAAGGAGATGGCTGTCGGGGGAAGTGACTCCCTTGGGGAGGGATGTAGTATTCTTATAGGGTTGAGGGTCCTCTGATTCCCAAATATCTAATGGCATCCTGTCACTTTGATAGTCCATCCCATGAGAACCCAAAGAACAGTATTTAAGAATCCCCCTAAACTGAATAAGATTTCTTCTTTAGGGATCTCTGGTTATCATGTAATGTCCCCTTATGTTTTCAGTGAGAATCATAAACCTTTTCTTTCTGCACCTACTATTGCTACATCTTTTAGTGCTAATAAATCTAACAGTCAGTTGAGGCAAAGTGACTTTGAAAAGAGTAAAGATATTATGTACTGCAACAACCATAATGCCTATGGTACTGGAACGCGGAAGAGGAATACAGAGTTGATGATGATCAAAAGTGCTGCTAAGGAGAACATGCAGTCTAGTTATTTCCATCAACCAGGCAGGATATTTAAAGCTGGAAATTACCCACAGGTGAGGGCAGCAGGAGTTGAAGGAGAACTTGTGAAGAAGGCAGAGGTGCAGAAGGAAGACTAGGTGAAGGGAAGATGCTCTCAAGTGGCTGGGGGGGGAGGGCATGCTTCGGAGAGTCAGTGTCAGGAGACCGATGGAGCCAAGAGACAGTCATCCCGAAAAGCAGCAACCTTAATGGCGAATAGGTAGAAGGCTGACTGGGGAGCTGGAGGAGGGCTTGATAGTGGTCTGAAGTCCCAAATGCAGTAACACCGCACCGCGGCAGCCACACACGATAGAGATGCTAGGAGAAGCTGATGAGTTGGCATTACAGCAAAGGTAACCCTGGGACGCTCTGTGTTGATTGAAACAAAAGCAGATTTTGAATACCAAATAAATATAGCGGAAGGGCAAAGAGAGCGCATTTCTCCTTTCGTGAGAAATCAGTTTTTGGGAAGTCTGTAACCTACATTGCCACAAGCCAAGAGACTCTAAAGAAGGGATAAAAGATCAAAGCGTGCACAATTCTCTTGTCGTATTTCCGTTTGGGGAAATCTGTAACCCAAATTGGCATCTGAAAACAGGCAAACATTGTACACATCTTCTCATGAGATGTGGAGAAGCTTGGAACAAAACATTACCACTAGCAGAAGCTAATCCTGGCAGGCGAGTAAACCAGGAAAGTAACAGTTGCTTTAAAGTAAGAAACTGGGTGAGTGTTGTGGAAAGAATATACTTAATTTTCATTCATCATCCTGACAAATTATTATATAACAAAGACATTTGCTGTGCTGTCCTGACAAACGTATGCCATGGAAAGATTGACTGTTCTAGCCCTCTAAACCAGTTTACATCTTGCGTAGAATACTTTGTGAAAGAAACAGTTGCTGTGATTTTGAACAAGTGTTTTGTGAAAGACATTTTCTTTCTTCATTTGAAAGACATTTTAGCTGGAAAGACTATTCACTGAATGGAACATTGTTGAAACTAAACTTTCAAAAAGTCGTCCTGAACGGATTCTGAGCAAGGGAATCAAACCCTGGAGGCAAAGATTGCTTAATGAGACATATGCGTTTTAACTTTTGCATCTATTGGTTGAAATGAAAAGACATTATGTATTTTGGTTGTGTATGTTAGTGTGACGGTCAGATATATTTGGACACAAGGTAATTTTTCTATAGTTTTATCTGCTAGCTAGGAACATTCTCGTTGGGATAGGGACAGATGGACGTTTATCTCACCCCTATTTAATTTCAATAAATATGGCAAACTTTGATAACTTCAGCTTTTGTTTCCGTCTCTCATTTCGGACCCCTCACAGTAGATTGTGTGGCTATCCATCATTGGAAAGCCACTGCTAGTTTGAATGGTTAAGATCTTCTCATTGGTTGGCCTGGACGAGCGTCCAGTCCAGGTCTTGGATAAAAGGACTCGTACAGCCATTCAGCAGATCTTCCTGGGAATCTTGGATCCAACAATGAAATGCAGCCGCTGAAGATCGCTGAAGGTAACCAGCATTGCTTCCGCCTACATCTCAGTGGAACCCTGCTCCTCTGCATGAACTCAAGAAGATGCTAGTCAGTGCTTTGGCCCCTGAACCAGTGGGTACAACCAGTCTCGACCCCCCCCCACCCCAAACCCCCCAGCTCCCTCGCTGTAAAACCGTAGGTGGGGTGGGCGGTGGTAACCCAACACCTGTTCTTTTACCCCCATCCTCCATAGGGTTACATGGGCAACTAGACCAATCGCACACCCCTCCCAGGTCTAAGCCTTGCCTCTCTGCTACCTGCCTTCATTGGGTTTGGCTAGACTTCAGTATCTTTCCTGTTCACCATAATAGCTTGGCCTCGCAAAATCCACCCCCAAGGTTGATTTTGGATATCCATCTCAATTAACACAATTAACACATCTGGGGACACCTGGCAAGCACACTTATTCAATCTCTCCCTTCCAAGAAGCTCCCCAGGCCCACGCTGTCAGTTGTTGCCTGACCGCATTGCCAAACCTTCAATGCAAAGACTTTGAGGCTGGTGACTCCTCCAATTTGGTCCCGAGTACAATTGTCAATAATAACTCTCCGGGGTCTCCTGACACTGACTCCATTCTTTGAATCCTTCTCTTGAGGTTATGAACTTTGTTTGAACAGAGCATATCTGGTAAGCATCAACCTGAACTCTGACAACCAAACTCCTCCTTACTTGCTACTGGTTTGGACCCATGGCAGAGTTGTCAGAGAATCTGTAATTTTCTGATCTCCCAGGGGTCGGCTGGGCACCTCTGCACCAACCTTTGGGGGCGGGCTTCTGTAGAGAACGTTACCTTTGGAATGCCCCTGGAACTGCCCACAGCACCTGCACTAGTATTGGCTCCCGGACTCTTGGATTCACATTTCCTTTCTCTGTTGTTGGAGGGCTTATTAATTTTGATCCTTGTGAGGGTCCCCTCTTTGGATCCTATGCACTGCCATCCTTCAGATTTTACTGGGACTGAAACTGTTTAAACTTTTAGCAACAGTGCGAGACCTTTGCCACAAAACACTGCTTGTCCCATTGACTTGATGTCCACTGAACTGTCGCATCCTATGGGTTTTTCCATACCTGCAATTTTTCTTTTTGCATCTGTGAACTATTGGTACTTGATTTGCACATTCTTTTACAAAGTTTTACTTACCTGTAACTAGGGATTTTTTCCCATTTTGCCTTATCTAACTAAAGATTTTATTTTTCTAAGAACATAGTGTGTGGACAATCATTTATTTTGTATTCATCTAAGTCTTTGCATTACCTTCAACCGTCATGCTCACTGCCTAATAGAAATGCATTGACTGCTCTGCCACCCCACCCTTGGAGAGCCTGGTATGCTTAACAGGAACCATGTAAACCAAGTGAGCTGGATATACCTGGATCCTGTAAACAGTACAAGAAAACTCTTTAACACTTCCCCAGCTAGGTAATAAACATAAGAACTCTTTTTGCAGAATGATCCTGATTGGCTGAAATCTGATCTAGTTTCAACAAAGACTGGTTTCATCATTTATTTGCTTAATATCTGAGGATGTGTTTAGTGCCCAAGGGTTTTGGGTTTGAACTGCCTTGAGTACCTTGTTAATATTTTGTATTCCGTGCATTGGAAAACTGTACAATAGCCAACTAATTTAACGGTTTGTCTGTGAAAAGGCTTGATTTGTCGACATATAGCTGTGATCCAGTGTTCTGTTTCTTCGACTCATTTGACCATTCTTATTTCTTATTAATCTGACTTGGCACCATAGCGATGTAACGAAATGCGGTTGACTGTTATAACCATGGTTGGATAAGTAAAGGAGAAACATTCTGATGGCCTGTCTTTGTCCCTTTTTTGTGCCTTGCACCTTATTGGATGTAAGCATTGTACTGAATGCTTCAGCTCATTAGCCTTTTGTATCATCTTGGCTTTTTGACCAATGTCAAATTACTAACTTTGGAAAGGGCTCTCCAAGTGGCTAGACAATAAACTTAGAAGTTCTCTTGGCGGAGTGTACATGATTTTCAAGAGTGCCATTAAAACTATTATCAGAAATTGTTTCTCATTATTATAATTCCGATTAATAATTTCGAATTTCATTAATATTTTGTGCATTTTCAAGTTTGAGTTCCTTTACACCAACATTTATTTCACCTAATGCACATGAAAACTGCAGAAGGACACAAACGCAGATTGTGAGAAAGACGTGAGCGCCTGCTCAAAGGGTTCGTTGCCTGAAATGTTAATGAAACCCCAAATTCTTTCCAGCCTTTTTTTGTATGTTTTTGGTCCCAAGATTGTTAATTCAGTTATGCCTCGTTTTTTTTTTTTTTTTATTTTGTACTTATTTATTTGTTGGGAATTTCTTTTTGCCGTACACTTGCAAATATTTTTATTACGACAGTAGTTGAATGAATACAATATAAATGGTCACTCCCACTTTTCCCCTTAAAATGTTTTAAATTCTGGATAATACATGTACATTTACCTGCCCTTGAACATGCACATGAGTTCATGAATAGTATTAAGAATTCTATATTCCAATATACAACTTCCTAGTTCCTTATGAACTCGATTATTGCTTCAACAGAAATTCTTCAAACTCTTGAAAGAAAAGTTGATTGGAACGGGCACCTCTCTGACAGGAAATTCAGTCACTGCTGCTTGAATAGATGCCGCCCTCTGGTCTTTGCTATCTGTACCCAGCTTTTTTTTTTGTATGTCCCCAAAGGCTGGATCCCCCTTATTGGTAAGCCTTGAAACATGTCTTGTAGAAATGAGGTGCTGTTAAGAGGGCACATTTATGAAGTACTCTGGGTCTGAAAATGTAACTCACTGGTGGACAATTCCTGGGGAAAAACCATGGGTATTTTAGATGTGCATTTGCATGTGGGGAGTTACTTTTTGACAAATGCATATTGGGCAATTTTTCACTCCATCGCCACCTTTAAGGGACACTTTCTACGAAGTAGTTCTGGCGACTGCCCTGTTCAGGCATAACCAATAATTGAGTTGTTTTGCTTGGCCTCTTTCAAATGTGTTTTTATTTATTTATTTTCTTTTTGTAACATCTTCTTTAAGTCCATATTGTTCCAGTAGTCTAATTCGTAGGATAGACTTTGTTTGTATCCTGTAATGACAATGTTTTCAAGACTCTTTTGGCCTTGCACTAGGGTATTGTGTGTGTGATGCACAGCAAATGGAGCTGGAGTACATAAAAGAGAATCTGAACAAAGCCTATTGGTTTGGTTTGGAAAGTGCTGATGTCCAATGCTTTGAATACTGATGCAGTTGTAGGTGCATTATTAGATTTGTTGTTGGCCCACCTCTTTGGATGCTAGTAGAAACAAATCTCACAATGGCTGCAAATGCAAATTTACCAAACTCTTTATCAATACTGACCAAAAGCAAAGTGGAAAATTCCATAGAACTACTGAAACTGACCCAAGTCACTGCCCACACCATCAAATCCATCTAAGCCAACCAGCATCAAAGGTGGACTTATCAACGCCAGATACGTACTTGCCCATGTCCTTCGGAATCTCTGACCGGATTACCACCAACCAACTTGACCTACTAGTGGTGACAGAACCTTGGCTACACCCTGCAGCCGGTCCAGTACTCTCCCTAGCTATCCCAGAGGGTTTTACAATCTATAGGAAAGACAGAACTTCTGCTAAAGGAGGCAGAGTCGCCCTGATCGCTAAATCCTCCTTGTCCTTCAGAGAATCCACCCACCACCTTTTTCCATCGGGGGAATTACTCTCACTCAAACTCTCCCTACCAAACACTGCCACTATCACCTTCCACTCTACAGACCCCCAGTCCCCCTCCTCTCCTTCGACAAGGACATAGAGCTCATTCTCTCCAGATACACCAAGCCATCTTCAAGAATCATCATTCTAGGCGATTTCAACTTAGGGCTCCACGACAAATTGGCCCCAAATCTATGATCATACAAAACACTATTGCTGCCCAAGGTTTTACCCGCACATAGACCAGGCTACACATGATAAAGGTCGAATCTTGGATTGGCTTGCCGACCTGAATGGGCTGACTACCATAACAGACCATTCCCCTTGCCCTTGGTCAGACCATAATGACATTCACCTTACCCAGACAACCTCTGCCTAAAGCGGCACCACATTTGGCACCAGCCTCCCTCGCCAGAAATACCTGCAACATCAATAGGACCAACATGCTCCCATTACTAGGACCTATCACAGAGCACTACCACTGGCTAGACAATCCAGCCACTCTAGTAGATCTGTATAACACTACTATCATTCAAGCCTTGGACAGTATTGCCCCACACAAGCACCGCAAACCTAAACCTCACCTTAATTTGTGGTTTACTCCCAACCTCAAAAATCTAAGAACAAACTAACTGCAGAATCCCACTGGAAATACACATCTACTAACTCTAATGGAGAACTCTTCCTGATCTCAGCTAAAAAATACAAACGGGGCATACTCCAAGCAAAGAGTCTCGCATGCAATGAGCGCATTGCCAATTCCAAATCGGGGCCTAAAGAACTCTTTACCATACTAAAGGAACTGGAGACCCTTACAAGCCCGCCGGAATCATGTCACAAAGATGAAACCTGGTGTACTAACATCCAGAGTGCACTTTTGGACTAAGTCGGTATGCTACAAACTTAAAAAAAGCCTACTAAAAAGACAAGTTAGCCTTCCCAGTCTCTTCCAATAACTCCCACAATGACCTACTACTCTGCTCACCATTCGAATTTAGGCCTGTCTCCATCGCTGAAGTCACTAAAAATGCATCCAGCCTGAAACCCTCCAGATGCCAGGGCGAGACATGCCCGGCACCCCTCATTAAAGAATGTGGTACTGAACTAGCCCCATTCATCACATCCTTCATTAACAACTCTTTTGCTAAAAGTATGTTCCCCAAGAACCTAAAAGATGCCTGGATCCTCCCACTCTTAAAAAAAAAAAAAAAAAAAAAAAAATAACCCTGACTAGACTCCCTGTAAATTACCGTCCCATTACTACGGTACCATACCTCACAGCTGTTTAACCCTGGCAAGAGCCCTTATCCTGTCCAAACTGGATTATTGTAACATCCGCATGGCCGGCGCCTCTAACAGCATCAAAAAACGAGCTGCACTTAATATCCCGAGGAGAGAGCATATCTCAGAAACCAGACGCAAAGCTCATTGGTTTCCAATTCAAGACAGAATTGGATTTAAAATACTGGCAACTAGACACAAATGTCTTATTAATAAAGCACCCAAATACCTTTCCAGCCTCTTGACTCCAACACAAACCACGAAACCTACACGTTCCTCCACAGCCTTTTTCCTCACAGTTCCCAAATTCAAAAGAACCAAAGCCAGAGGACGTAGTTTCCCAGCAATAGCCTCCAAAGAATGGAACACCCTCTCCCTGGCCATTAGATCTGACCCTTCACACACATCTTTCCGCAGAAAACTCAAAACCTGGCTCCTCACGTTCAAACGGTAGTAGCTATAGATCCTTGAGAACACCTTGGCTCATTGTAAATATCTGTAATACCTGTAAATACTGTACATTGTAAATTATTTTACATGCTTGCTCACTTCTATGAAATTGTAATCATGTATGTATATATCTGTCAATCTCCCATATACCTACAGGTAAAGCGCGCTTTACAAGTGCCAAATTTGTGCTTGGCGTCGCCAGGTTTTTTGCAGCACTATTGTACCTAGGCACAGCATTTTACCTATTGATTTTGTTTCCTCAGTGTGTCGTTCTGTGCAGAGCATGCCCGCAGAAATGCTTTGGCTCTTCGTGCCCAGTTGAAGAAAACAAATCCTGGACCAACCAGTGAATCCCTGTTGTGTCAGCTGAGCTCCTATAGTAGGACTGACATTGGCTCCCAGAGCCAGGAGACGAGTCGAAGTGAGGCCAGCAGGATCTTGGGTAAGAGCCAGTCCCCCTGCCTAACATGTGAAAGCTGATGCCATTCCACTGAACCCTATGCCCCTCTTCAACCTTGTCTTTTAACCAGATGTCACATGATGATCTAGTTCTATCTTGGGGTACAGAGTGAATTCTACATTTTTAGCAGTGATTTGTCTGTCTACCTTTCTGAATTAACATGGTCATAAACGGCTGTTACTACAGCAGACCGTGGGAGAAGATCTATGGGTTCCGTGTCTGCACATTCAGCACCTTATAGGAGCTGCAACTCTGGAAGTGGATTTGTATGTTTCCGGTAGCAGTGTGAGGCAGGGCGGGGAGTGTGGTGGGGTTGCAGTTCAAGGGATAGTTTGGGGCTTGGTGCTATGACCTTTTAGTATACCTTGTAATATTTTAATATTTGGCCCTTTCAGATGAGGACAGCTGGAGTGATGGGGAGCAGGATTTACTATCTGTGGATCAGACCTGGAGGGGAGACCCTGACAGCGAAGCTGATAGCATTGACAGTGACCAGGAGGACCCCCTAAAGTAAGCAGGACCAAGCTTTTGCGATGATTGCTTCAACTTCCATTGTGTGCAGAGAGCAGCTGGGCAGCTCATGGCTTAGTGCAAATTACCTCTTTTCTCCAGCATGGGGTCTGGCATGGATTCACATGCTCATGAATATTCCCCATCATCAGGCTGGGAATCCTCAGTAAAAGAAAAAATCCGTTTCATTTCTGAACTGTCTTTCTACTAACAACCAATCACTGAGCTCTGGGTCATACTGTCCCCAGCCAATGACTGCCCTCTACCTAAGCCCTCTTCTGGCAGCCATCTTCAGATTTTTACTGCACGTTCAAGTGTTGGGAGTCCTTGTGCTTTGCTCTTCGTGCTTTTGCTGCGTTTTTTGCTTTTTGAGAGTTCAACTCTATATTTTCAGTTAATCGAGCCTGTGTGCTCCTTCATTCATCCTTCTGACTAACTGGGACCCGTTTTCAGATTTTTTCAACGCCCCTCCCGGGCTGTTTTTCGTTGTTATTCTTGGAGGCATCCAGAAGATTCTTCAGGCCTACGCCGCGTGGATCATGTCGGACGAAAAGGAGGACAACCCTTCCCTCTTCAAGCTGTGCTCTGGCTGCGGTTTGTGTAATGTACACATGGACGACAAGCCTTCCCAGTGCCTGTATTGCCTGCACCCGACACACACTGAGGAAGATTGTGCGTTTGCTGTGGCTTCTCGAATCACACGTTGAGGGACCGACATCTATGGTTGGAAGCGTGGCTGCAGCCCAAGGCAACTGCAGCGGGTGGTACCCAGGGGAATGCCTCTCCCGGATCCGGGAAACCTTAGCAGGCTTTTAAGTCCTTTGAGGGTGCCCCACCCGTGGGGGCCCAACACAAGGCCAAGCACTGCGAGTCCGCTTCCGTCGGGGTCTCAGCTGCTGCGGGTCCCGCGACAGTCAGGACACGCCCATCCTCTCCATCTGCGTCAATCTCCAGTCAACATTCGGTTTTCTCATCCAAGGGAATGTTGGATAACCCGGGTAAACTACGGGAGAAACCGGAGGAGACCAGGCAGGAGAAGGCCAAGCAGGGTACGCTGTGCAGTCTTCCCGCAACGGAGAAGGCCAAAGGAGACAAAGGGGCTGACCCGGCCGTGAAGGGCAAGGCCAAGCAAAACAAGGGGCCGGCCTCGCAGTGAAGGCCCAGGTAAACCAGACAAAATCTTCACCCTCCCTTGAGGTGGTGGCGGCCTCGGTTTCAAACGCCATAGGGGTGGACCCGCAGTGTGCCCTGGCGACAGCAAGGGTGACCCTCCCTCCCAGGAGGGAGGCTTCGAACATGCCCGCTGATGAGACTCTGGAGAAGAGGATGCAGGACCTCCGCCTATGACCGACCCCTCTGGACCTGAAGAAGGAGGGATGGCGGGGGGTCGGCATTGAAGGCCTTCAGGGAACAGAAATATCTTTGGCTGAGGATGAGATAATTTCTGTCCAGGAGGTCGATGACGACTGAGGCGCTGGGGACTCACCCCACGACGAGGGCGACTATGATGGTGATGGGGATACCGTTGATTGAGGCGATGAAGAGGGGCCCCAGGACGACGGGGGCCCAGGCCCTTCCTCTCCATCCCAGAGCCGCCTAGAGACGTACTGGATATCATCTCTGCCCTCAACTCGCTGTTGTCCGAGTTACAGAGGAGGATACCGGCGATCCCGTCATCTGGCCCTCCCGCAGCACCAGTGACGGTCGCCCCGTTGACACATGGGGAACCGCCGGCCAAGAAGAGGAGACACCTGATGCCTCCATGCCACCCTCGCCACCACCCCTCTCTTCCCCCAAGGGAGACCGAATCAGACATGATGACAACGGGCACGGATGATGATGATGATGATGATGGCAGGATCGGGGGACCTCCCGTTGCCTCCGCCCCGAGCCTCTTGGGACGAGATAGGATCGTTCCACGCAATGATCACCTGAGCATCAGAGCTTTTCCAGCTCACATCGGAGCAAAAGAAGGAATGCTTCTTGTATCAGCGCCAGGAGGCGAAGAGGAAGACCACCCTCTCAGTCCCTCTACTGAATGATGTTTTGGACGAGGGACTGGCACTGATGAAGAACAGCCCCTCCCCACCCCCCCAAACCCCTACAGCCCCAGTGATGAGAGACCGGCTGGAGAAGAAGTACAGGGTGCTGGACTCTGCACCCAAGTGCTTGGGGTCTCATCCATAGCCAAACTCTGTGGACTCGGCCGCCAAGAAGAAATAGTCAGGCTCAACGTCTTCTGCTTCATCCACCCCTCCGGACAGCGAGGCGAAGAAATTGGACTCGATGGGAAGGAAGGTTATCTACTCTGCGGCGACCAAGGTGAAGGCTGCCAACGCCCTCGCCATCGTAGCCAGATACGACCCGGAGCTGTGGTTTAAGCTAGCTCCGCTCCTGGACTTCCTACCCGTTGACGAGCGGGTTGAGGCTTTGGTAATCCTTCAAGCAGGTGAGGTGGCATCGGATCATGCCATCACGGTGGCCATGGACATTGCGAACGTTGGATTCTGCCAGATCGGAAACGCTGTTTGTCTTAGCCGACGTGGCTGGCTCAAGGCCACCAACTTTAGGCAGGAGGTCCAGACAAGGGTTTTGGACATGCCCTTTGACGGGGACAACCTGTTTGGAAAAGCTGTGGATGAATCCCTCGAGGCCATCATGGTGGACGCAGACGGCACGTGCCCTATGCACCTATGACGACGACGGCTGTCTTTCGTTCCTCAGGAGGGAAGTCTAGCCGGTCTTCGAGGTGTTTTGGGGGGGCACCACCTGTTACCGCTAGCCCTCTCACTCCTCCACCCAGGAAGCCAACATGGGCCACTCCAAGGCCTTCGAGGACCGTCATCGTCGGTGTAACGCTCACCTGATTCTTGCAGAGGCGCTGGTCTTGACTGGGCGACTACCGTATCTTCAAAGGTGATGTGTAGCACCCGGTTGGCTCTTTGGGCTGGACCTCTGTGCACTGTATGCCTGACGTGTAGAGTAAGATGTCTGCAGATAGAAAATATGGGGTTAATGAACTGGGGTTATTGGGGTGTCCCTATCTCTTTCCTCTTCTCCTCTCCTGTAGACCCCCAAAGGTTAACGCTCTCACCTTAGGTAAGTGAATGCCGAGCTCTCCATCTGCCTCGGGGCAGGGTGCTGTAGCCAGTTTCTGCACTGGATAGGTAGCGCAGGCCTCTTGACTTGAGAGGACTGCTGTCCGTCGTTAACTGCACGAACGGTAAGTTTCGAGTCATTCAAATGTCTTTTTAAAGTCTTTAGTAATGATGTCTCTTGTTTTGCAGGGTTCCGGCGATGGCGGATGACGGGCTGAAGTGAGTTGAAGATGGAGCCCGTGTGATGAATAGAAGCGCCTGGAAGCACGTGAGTAAGCGCTTGTTGCCTGCTTCACGATGCGCTCTAACTGTCTTTTTGTTTTGCAGGTACGAGTCCGGAGCGGCTGCAGGGTGCCGGAATACCCACTGGATTAGATGTGGAAAGGAGTAATGGCACGTGAGTATTAAAGTTCCCCAATGTCTTTAAACGCACCTTGTTTTGTCTTTCAGATGCGGATGCAGCGCCGAAGGCCTCCGGAGCGCAGAAGAGTTGGTAGGCTTTTGTCTTTCAGATGCCGGAATGCAGTATGAAGACCTCCGGAGCGCACGAAGAGTAGGTAAGCCTTTGCCTTTCAGATGCCGGAATGCAGTGTGAAGACCTCCGGAGCGCACGAAGAGTAGGTAAGCCTTTGCCTTTCAGATGCCGGAATGCTAACCTGTTCTTTCTTGTCTTTATAGGTGTTGCTGAAGACTGGATTCAGGATGGTAAGCCTTTTTCCTTAGGCCCAGGACTGGATGCAGAAGACACGATGAGCGTCCTGCTGCAGAGGGTGCAGAATAACGCAAAGCAAGATTCATCCACCGGGTGTGGTTTAAATAGCCTCCTGTAGTGCTTAGGTGTCTCCTTCCACAGCCACGCCTAAGTAAGAAAAGAGTTCCTGGTAAGAAAAGAGTTCCTGCCTTCCAGAAGAGTTCCAGTGTTCTAATTCTAGGGAGTGGCTCCAGCCCCACCCAACAGGAAAAGTAGTTCCAAACAGAAGAGGATCAGAGGCTCAACTGGCAGGCAAGTAAGCAGCCTGGTCTGCTGCAGGTAAGTCCACCCAAGCATTATGAGCCCGGCGCTTCCAGCGCTGGGACTGGGCATATTTATGAGCCTGGTGCCACTGGCGCCAGGACTGGGTCCAAAAGGTCCCAATTGGGACTGGTTGGCACTCGGAACCTGTGTTATGGATCTGCTTCCAAGGGAGTTGGGAAAACCCTGACCTTTTGGAAGCAGAGATCATGACAGTCGGGGACCGCAGTGGCTCTGGAGTTTACTCAAGGTTCTTCCTCATACGAAAGAAGACCAGGGGCTGGATGCCCATTTTCGACCTACAATGACTAAACAAATCCATAAAGTCCCAGAAGTTCAGAATGGTCACTCTTCAACACATGCTCAGACAACTGGAAGAGGGAGACTTTCTGTCATCGTTGGAACTGGAGGATCCGTACTTCACATTCCCATCATCAAAGGACATCACAAGTTTCTGCGCTTTGTCGTTCAGGGGGAAGGCCCTTCCTTTCGGACTGAAGTCGGCACCCAGAGTCTTCACCAAGTGCCTGGCGCCGGCCCATCTACGACTGCAAGGGATCCACGTCTACCCTTACTTGGATGACTGGCTCATCCGGGCCAGATCAAGGGACATCGCCGTTGACCACACGGCGAGGACCGTCCGCCTACTGACTGATCTGGGGTTCTCAGTGAATTATGCCAAATCTTGCTTTGCATGATGCTATGTTCCTGGGATCCCGGCTCAACATGGCGTCAGGCCTGGCGTCACTGTCTGAGGCAAGGATAGCGGCCATCTTGGGCAAGGTGCAACGGCTGTTAACCCTGAAGATCACCACAGTGAGGACCATCAAGTCTCTTCTCGACATGTCGTTGTGCATATACCTCATTCGACTCTGCAGGTTGCGGATGTGGTACAGGAGTTCCTCGATGCCTGTTGGGCCCAGGTGTCCGGAAGCTTCCAGGACAGGATCGCGCTCAACAAGGAGTTCCGTCGGGCGATAAGGTGGTGGGGAGTGCACTCCAATCTAGCTGGAGGCACAGATTTTCAGACCCCCCCCCATACCAGGAGACGGTCACGACAGATGCTTCCCTGGAAGGTTGGGGAGTCAACACCAGCCCTTTTCACGTCAGAAGCCTGTGGTTACCAGAGAAGACGTTGCACATCAATGTCCTGGAACTTGGGACGTTATTTTGGGCCCGCAAGTAGTTTCTGCCGTCCCTCAAGGGCAAAGCAGTGAGGGTCTTCACGGACAATACCACCACAGTGTTTTACATCGAGAAAAGGGGGGGCACCAGATGCACTCTCCAGAGGTGCAGGGCTTGTGGCACTGGGCCGTCGTCCAGGGATGTTCCTCGTTCCTTTTCACCTGGCAGGCGTAAGAACACAGTCACCGACTCCCTCAGCAGGCTCTTGCCACAAGTGGGAGCTTCGGCAGGATCAGATGGACTACATGGGGCAATCCCCAGATAGATCTGTTTCTGACAGCGACGAACACCAAGTGCTGGAGGTTCGCCAACAGGTTCCCCCAGCCGGGGAGCATGGGGACGCATTCTCATTCCCTTGGGAAGGCCTGTTTCTGTATGTGTTCCCTCTGTTGCTTCTTCGAGTCATCAATCAACTCAGGCGGTACCGGTGCAGGATGATCCTCGTCGCACCAGCGTGGCCGAGGCAGATCTGGTACCCAGACATTCTCAGCATGTCGGCGTCGCTGCCACTGGTCGCGGATGTTCTCCCATGGAAGGAGGCGCCATTCTTCACCACGACCGGGGTCTCTGAACCTGAAGGCCTGGCTCTGCAGCATTCGAGTTCGGTGGCTAGGATCATCCGGCAGACTGCAAAGCGATTCTCGCCACGGCGTCATCTACCTTAAAATGCTACAGACACAAATGAAAGCGCTTTGCAATTTGGTGCCGCTCTCAAAAGATCCACCCTCTGCGGGTCATGGCCCCTCAAGTACTTCTGTATTTACTGTCATTGGCTAAATCGGTACTCGCTCATGCCTCCATTAAGGTACATCTGGCGACTATCTCCTGCTACACAAGACCTCCGGGACAATCTTCTCTGTGGTTGCATCATCTAGATAAGGAGTTAATCAAGGGACTGTTTCGCTCATTCCCGCTGGTGAAGGCCCCGGCCCGGGAACTCATTGTGGTGCTGATTAGGCTCATGGGGGCCCTATTCGAAACTATGCATTCAAGTTCCGGTCGTGAAGACCGTTTCCTTGTGGCTATCACCTCTGCAAGACGATGAGATCCAGGCCCTGTCATGCAAGCAGCCTTCCCTGACTTTTCACGAGACGAGGGTGGTGCTGCGGACGCACCCGTCCTTTATGCCCAAGGTTCTGTCGGAATTTCACCTAAACGAACCCTTGGTTTTACCTGTGTTTTTTCTGATGCCTTTGTTGCAGTTGAAATGACTTTGCACTTGCTGGATGTGGTTTGAGCGCTGAAGTTTTACGTGGCCCGCACGTAGCGTTTTCGGAAAACGTCTCAACTTTTTGTTAAATTTGGTGCTGTGAACCATGGGAAGGCCATGTCCAAGGCTTCCATTTCCACGTGGTTCTCCGGCTGTATTACTCACTTGTCACCGGTTGGCCAACCGACCGCTGCCTGGCGGTCCGAGAGCCTATTCCATCAGAGCAATAGCTGCTACAACAATGTTCCTGTCTGGTATGCCCCTGCTGGACATCTGCAGGGCTGCTATGTGGAGGTCGACGCACACCTTCACAAAATTCTATTGCGTCGACAGGGATTCCAGGGAGAAGTCCAGAGTTGGCCAAGCAGTGCTGCGCAACCTGTTCACTTGAAAGTGAGCCTGGTGAGGAGATAAGAGATTGCTTCTGTTGAAACTTGCCACCTCCCGTGGTTGTGTGTGTGTGTACTGCTATGTACTCTTTATTCATGATCATGTGAATCCATTCCAGACCCCATTCTGGAGAAGGAACAAGTTACTTACCTGTAACTGTTGGTTCTCCTGCATGGGGTCTGGCATGGATTCACATGCGAACCCTACCGCCTACCTTTCTGCGGCTCTTCTCTTAGTTCTACTGCCACTTTACGTGCTACCAAATCTGAAGATGGCTGCCAGAGGAGGTGCTTAGGTAGAGGGCAGTCATTGGCTGGGGGGCAGTATGACCCAGCGCTCAGTGATTGGTTTTTCGGAGAAGGACAGTTCAGAAATGAAACGCACATTTTTCTTTTACCGATGATTCCCAGCCTGACGGGGAATAAACATGAGCATGTGAATCCATGCCAGACCCGTGCTGGAGAACAGTTACAGGTAAGTAACTTGTTCCTTGCCCCACATTGCAGCTTTTAGTTTAGGAGTTGACCTGTTTGGAGGGGGCTGACTCATTCCTCTTCACCTACTATAAATCTTCTTTCTCCTTGTCCACGAGGAGGTGATCCAGTTATGCTCTCCTGGCATTTACTTTGACTGGTAAATCGGAGCCCTAGAAATGGTGATCCTTTCCCGAGTTTCCTTTTTATTTGAAAAAAAGCACTCCGATTGTCCTCGACCTGTATTTGCCTACTCCGAGGTTCATGTCTTAATCTATTATTCAAATGGATTATGTCCTCCCAGTTGTAGTCGTTTTTAATTTGTTACCGAGATTTTCCCAAAGTCCTCCGTTGAGGTTGTTGGTGAGATGTATCAGTTGTATTCTTAATCCCCTCTCCTAATGAGACCCCAGCACATTTTGCTGGACTTCTGGACCTTGTTCTTGTTCTCCTGAATGAGGGGAGCCTTTTTCTCACTCATTCCTTATTTGCTCTAACCATGGAAACGGTGTTCTTTATGTTTGACCTTATTTTACGGCGTCTTGTTTTCCTCCATATCCCCTAAAAGCATTTGTGGGTCACTTTTGCAGCACACAGCACCCTATGTGCAGTGTTGCTGGGTATTAGGTGAGTTTTCCTTGAGGTAAACCTTCATAAAACTATGGCTTTGCATACAGGTCCCCAACTCTTATTTTTTATTGTTTTGGTTTATTTTAAACCTTTACAAAAACGAAGCTAACAAACACTTTTTTTTTCCTCAGAAATTAGAAAATTACAACTTAAACAGAGACATATAATCATTAAACCTTTGCAAGGCGAAACCAACATATTTCATTGAATTTACAACATTTTAAATTAAAACAGGCATATATAGTCCATAATTCATCTTTAGAATTCATAAATCCCTAGGCTAATTCAGAGTCTCTGTTATGAGCTAAAAGCGTAATAATTTTCCAAGATAAAACATTCTAGTTTCAATAGCTTTGGAAATACCGATCAGGTCCTAACTTACAGAATATCTTCAAACCGTTACATATTTATAGCAGCAATTGAATACAGACATTATGTAAGATTACATATATTTTTTAAAAAGGCAGTAACTCTTATCTTTAAGGTATTTGTACTACCATGTCGCATCTGAAACCACAACTGCTCTCTGTTGATACAATGTAGATGGACAACAAATTGTTCAAAATATATAATGCGTTGATTCAGTAAGGCTGGGCAAATTAGGAGTAAATGCTGCACTGTCTCTTCAGTGCCGTCTTCTCTACAAAATCGGCACCAGCCCCATTTTTCATCGGACAATTTCCATCTTTTAAGAACATAGTTGGTTTTTAAAACATCAAATCTGAATCTCATAAAACCATTTCGTAATTCACGAGTAGGATATTTCTCTAAATAAACTTCGAGTGTGGGATAATATTTCCAGAATGAGTACATTTGATTCAATGTTTTTGATCGCATAACCGACAGCACCGTCTGTTGCCAATCATGTGCTTTGATAATTTTCTTCACTTTCGAGGGGTTCAATATAAGTGAGTCTAAGGATAGGCCCACTTCACAGAGGTATTTTCCCATCATTTCTTTTTGTTCATTGCAGTATATATTACTGCTATCATTTCCAACTATTGGGTATAGCATTTCAAGTGAATTAGTTAGGCATTTTCTCCATAAGCTTAATTTCTTCCACTTTATTATCGATTTCAACGATTGCAGGCCTAGTTCATATATATTTGCTTCGATTGGTACGGATTTGGGTAAAAAGAAGAGAATTCCTTCCCATATAAGGCTCTCTAAGCATTTTAAAAAAGCGGAATCCTCCAAGTCCTGGAATTCCATCCCATACATCAGGCATGGGATTCCTTTCATGTTGTAAAAGTTTTTGAGTGGTACAAGTGTATATTGACAGTATTTGGTTTCAAGTTTTCGCATTTGACGTAAAATACTTTCAGCCTTTGTTCTTAGTTGTTTTTTTTATAATAGTCGGAGAGCCAGATCCCTCAAAGAAATATCCTAAATATTTAAAACCATTTTGACAGCCAATACATTTGCCTTCAACTTTCCATGCAAAATTTAGCCATTTCTTTTTTGGTTTACCTAAGCATGTGATAGTAGTCTTAATCAGATATAAACAAGACAAAGGCGTTGATCAGCCTTTGTAAGCCAATTTTGGTACAGTCGAATAACAAAAAATCATTGGCACAAGCAAGCCATTCGAATGACATTGTACCAAGCTTAGGTGCGATAAAACCTTTGTTCTTTAAAGCTTTATCAGCTTCACAGACATAGAGATTAAATAGTGTTGCTGCAAGCATGCATCCCTGTCGCAGGCCATTTTGGATACAGATCTCAGATGTCATTTGACCTGAGTTCAGTCTTACTTTTTTTATCTGAGTATAACTCGATAATGATAAACAGCAGGTGTTTAGGTATTTTCAGATAATACAATTTTTTCCATAGTCGGCCTGTCAACAAGGTCAAAAGCCTTGGTTGGGCCCATGGCAGCTACAAAAATCGGGTTTCCATCTTTCTTTAGCGCCTTAGAGAGCACACTTTTCATGATCAAACCTCCACAGTCTGTACCTATACCTTTTTTAAAGCCAATCTGTTTGATGTCTAATATATTATTGGTTTTAATCCATTGCTGTAATTCCTCTAAAACCATAGATGCGAAAATTTTCAATTCTGGGTCTGTTATGGCAATTGGTCTATAGCTGTCAGGCGAAAGCCTTGATCCCCTTTTGAAAACAGGAATAACTAAGGCAAGTCTCCATGACTCGGGTATGGTTTTAGTTATCAAAATGTCCATAAATAAAATATGTAGGATCGTAGACCATAAATTAGTATCAGAGTTTATGATTTAATTCGATTGATTTTGCAATGATATGTGAAATGTTTGAGGTGGAAATATCTAAATACCATTTACCAGCTTCGTAAGTATTGTTTGTTTGCGGTTCTTTATTACAATCGTATATTTTCAGAAAGTGTTCACACCATCTTCTCTCACTGATTTGCGTGAATTGTATGTCTTTTTGAGTCTGATCCACATTATTGATAATTTCCCAACAATTCGATATATCTTTACCCCTAATAGCATTAAGCATTTTTTCACCATCTTTCTGAGGTCTTATACATTTATGGCCAATCATCCAGTTTTTATAATGTTAAATTTTTTTAATCTGATTTGTTGCTCGGCTGTTAGGGGTAGTGTCTCTCAAAATCATCCGAATATCTTTCCTCATCTTTGCTCTACGATTTTATATCTCGACATCAAACGAATGCTTATGTATCACCTTGTGCTTCTTTGCAGAATTCTTAGAGTCTAATGCCTGTATTATAACATGATTAATATGATTGGTAAAAGTGTTTGAACCAAAGTAAAAAGTGTAGTCTTCATTAGACAAATCATAAAAATCTTGAATTAAAACAGTACATTTCTTAGTTTTGGAGTAAGTCCATCTTATACGGTTACATTTAGGGTTAACAATCAAACCTTCAGTATATTTCAAGGTTTGTTCAATTAAGGAAATGAACATCAATTCAATATGTAGTAGCTTATGATCACTAGTCATCATATCAATCATTTTTAGATCGGACATATATTTGTCAAAACCAGTAGTCACAAAAATATAGTCCAAAATTGAGGCACAGCCTCTAGCAGCCCATGTAACACATTTGTTGGCAATTTTTGACAGTCCCATAATTTCAATGAAATTACACCAGATCGCGCCTCTAAGTTTCAGGCTACCTGGGTCGGTTTTAGTTTTGTTAGTTTCAGAATTGGTTGACAAAATTGAAATGTCAATCTGTTCATGATTAATGTTACAATTAGCATTCAGATCTCCTGCTATAATTACTATACCATTTGTGTGTATCGTGCGCCATTCATCAATTCTTTTACTCATGTTATCTAGTTCACTTAGCAACTGTGTCTTAGTGTATTTCAAAGGATTCCAGTATATGTTAACAATGTATATAGATATTCTGGTTCCATATGCTACAGCCAGTATCGAATTCAAACTTGACCATCTGTCAGTTATCAGGGTCTGCAAGGATTGATTGCATGCTGTCATCATACCTCCCATTGGTCGGCCTCTAAGACCTTTATTGGCCAGTAATTGTACAGTAGCAATCCCTTCCCAAAGTAACACTTCTGTGGACAAGGTTTCTTGTAGTAGTAGGAAATCATACTTTTTTAAAACATCAGTCATTTTAACATTTTGAGTAAGGTGGTAATATCCCCTAGAATTCCACGACACAAAGGTAACATTCTTAGCGTAGCTAGAGGGGTTTTCCCATTTCTTTCAGGGTATTAATAGATTCTCTTAACTACAAAGTAGTAAGTCTGTACTACTCAAGGAACCTTGGTAGAGTGGCAGAGCAGTCAGGCTTATTTTAGGTGGAAGATGTGAGCTGTGGGCAAGTACACTGAACCCAGTAAATACAACAGCCCAAAGAAACACACACACAATGTTAAAATATACATTTATTATATTTATACAAGGTACATAAATACCTCAATCAACACCTAGGAATTCTTAATGCTTTTCAAAGGCCATTGCTTCAATGGTAGTTGCTCGCGATACAATTGTTATGGAGTTTGACACTGACAGCTCTACCATATTATCGATACTACTGCACACTCACATTAAGACAAAATAATGTATTTTATGTGGTTTTGCTAACAAATACAAAGTTTTTTAGGAAGGAAAATTGTTGGTTAATCACACAGCAACAGCGCTTAACGTTCTAGAGACACTTTCCAGACAAACTAACGCTTTAAAAGTCCAATCCCCAACTATATGAAAAAGTCGGTGTAGGAGGGGGGGGGAAGTCTTAAGCAGCAGCAGAACAGCAAATGTTCCTTCGAATGCTTTCAGTCTCTAGGATGAATTACTTGTTAATATGACACAATGAGGGGGACCCTGCAACAGGACTCCCTAAGGGACACAAGGTGGCAAGTTTGAGTCCGAGGTAGAGTGGACACCATGGACACGTATTCAGTGACTTCTCCGTCCAAAGTAAGTTATACCTTTCACCCCACAATATCTTGGGTTAGAAGAAATGCTTTTTGTATCTGGATCCTCTTTGCAGCAGTGATGCACCAGTCTCCCGATTCCTCGGTCTGGTGACAAAAGGAAGGACTCTGATTAGGATGTCTTTGCAGCAGTCTCTACAGAGGACTCTTGGCACAGATTTCTTCAGACTCCTTGGTTGGTCTGCGGTTTTGGCACCTTTTCCTCAGCACCAACAAAGGATGATATTCGCTGGCCGATATTCTTCGCTTCTGAAGTCCTCCACTGTGGTGAGGAGACTTGCATGAGTTGGTTTGTGCCTCTGGAAGTCCAACTGGAGATCACCAAGGTTCTGGATGATTCAGGCTTTCAAAGACGTTCTACTACAAATGGGTTGGAGGTCTCATGGTATTCGCGGTCTGCAGCTCTGGAGAGGCACATCACCTCAGGAGATGACTCTCTTTGTAGTTCGTCTCAGGGCGTGTTGGTCCCACCAGTCAAAGGGAAGGAGTTGTAATCTACCGAGCTCCTCTGTCGAGTAGAAAACAGGGTTAGGACAGCAGTGGTCGCTTCAGTGATTGGAAGGGACTGCAGGCGTCTCTGGTATTCTTCAGCTTCGGTTTCAGTGGTGGACTTGCCTTTCACCTCAGGAACCTCACCTTTTATTCTTTTCCCACACACACCTCTGCAAACTCTGAGCATTTTACAGAAATGGACCAGGTGGCTGTCCAATCGGGATAGCCTGCCCCCACCCCCTTGTGGGAACTGGTTCAATTCAGACACTATGGCACACAAAGGGCAGGGGAGTGAATAAATCCTGCCCCACTTCCTGCCTTGCCAGACACACCGGGGCCTAGGCGGGGGACACCCAAGGGTTCCCTCCAAAGGCAGAACACACAGACCTCCCCCTCCCAGAATGATAGGGCTAACCAAGAACAACCACAATAGAAATGGCAAACAAAGAAAGGAGCCACCATGTTAGAACATAGGTGACCCTATTATGCACACCCGAGACTGTGAATACAGTCTGCGGTAGAAAATAGCATAATATTTGGTAGAAAACATCCACTGCACCAACCATAACTTAAACTTTGTGTATGTGACTAAAGTCACAGGAGCAGAGCAAAGGTATCCTCGTAGCAGTCCACATAAGGCGGTGTGTGCTAATCTCTTAGGTATAAAGTTTTAACAAGGATACAAAGTATCCTTTAGAACTGTAGAGGATAGTAAACGAATCTCAATGGAGAACCCAAAGCGTTCCCAGCAACACTGCACCCAAGGTGCTGTGTTCTGCAAAAGGTAAACACAGATGCCTTGAGAGATGGAGGAAAGCAGACTCCATAAGAAAGTTGAAACACTGAGTTCCAAAAGCCAGAGCAAATAAGAATGAATGAGGGGGGCGCTCCCCTCATTCAGGATGGAAGGAAAAAGGTTCAGAAGTCCAGCAAAAAGTGCTGGGGGTTCCACCTAGGAGAGGATGAAGCATAAACCATTATAAATCTCCCTAACACCTGGGACCCTTTGGGTTCTAGCACACACCACCTTAAGTGCCTAGTATTCCCCCGTCTCTCTGCTCCTGTAACTTTTTGGTTACAGTGACAACCCTATAGTTAAAGCTGGTGGCAGTGGATGTGTTCTACCAACCTTTGTGTACTTTTCCACTACAGACTGTATCCCCAGCCCTGGTCATGCACTATGTTCTAACATGGTGGCTCCTTCTTTTTTTTGCCATTTCTTGTGTGGTTGTGCTTTGTTAGCCTTTCTTTTACCATTCTGGGAGGTGGAGGTCTGAATGTGAGTTTTGCCTTTGGTGGGAACCCTTTGTGGGCCCGCCAAGGCTCCAGTGTGTCCGAGGACAAGGAAGCAGGGGAGGAGTTTGACACTCCTGTTGGAGAATTTCCATTTCTGTGCCAATTCCCTTCAACCTTGGAGACCCCCAACTCTTTTGCTGTACTCTGGGCTTTTTAATTTTATTCCCAAGTGAGTGGGACCTTTTTCTTACTCACTCATGACTGTTTTAGGGAGTCTGGTAAACTCCATAGGCATCTGCTTTTGCATTGTGATGCACAGCACCTTCTGTGCAGTGCCACTGAGACGTCCCTTGGGCGTCTCTTAATAATAACTACATTTTCTTGCGTGAACGACTGTTCACAAGAATAGTAAGATGACCCCTGTCTGTCTTACCTTTACTTTATGGGTCCAGCACACAGACCCCTATGTGGAGTGCTGGGCGGGGTTACACAGTAACTCCTTTAACCCATTCCTCATGTAACAGTTTGTTACACTAACTCACTTGACTGGCTGGTGGCAGTGGTTTCTTTTTGACTACTTGGTGCCATGTATCTGCAGGCTGATACCTCAGCTGCAGTGCTGCACCCAAGGGTGACTGTTTTCTCAAAATGGCCTGTCTTCTTTTTTCGCCATTGCTTGTTAGTTTCTTCTGGGCTTTTACTCTGTTTGCATCCGGTTGGAGTACTTTGTAGGATTTGCCTTTGGCGGGCTTCAGCCCTGAAGCCTGCCCAGGCTACAGTGTGTCTGGAAGGCAGAAAGTGAAGGAGGGTCCCGAAAACTTCCCTGTCCTTTTGTCTCTACGTGTGCCGGAGTGAAACCAGTTCCAGTTGGCCAACTGGCTGTTTGAAAGGCCACCCCCTCCTGTGTTATTGACCCTAGGGCTGTGAATGAATAGGTGCTTGCATAAAAAGCAAGGTTTTTGGGACTAAGAGCATAGTCGACCACTGGAGGGCAACATCCAAAGCAGAAGATGAGAAAAGATGCCAGCAGCAGCCTCCTGGACCGTGAAGTGCCCGGTGAAGCCCTGCAACTGTGCTGACCGGTTTTCCGAATCGACGGGAAGCCCTTAGGCTGGTAGGACCTGCTAGCCTCGAGACAAACTATTTTGGGGCAACCCCCGACTTGCTGCAACTTTCCAAGGCTGCTGAAACACAATCGGTGTCACGATCACCATGGCAATAACAAAACAATGCCTAGCACGGGTACACGCAGACGCGACTCGGTTCATGAAGAGTTCGGATCCAAACACTGTGGAGGTAAGGAACTCCGCTTGGGAACAGGGATTGCAATTGCAGGACAAGTTTCATTTGGGAGTTTAGTAAACTCAGTACTGCTCTTTCTGAATCGGAATACTCCACTGATGTGTGTGTGTGTGCACAGACACGAGGCAACAACAATCTCCTAAGCAAGTTAAGGTAAAAGCACATACTTTTGAGTGTGAACATGGAGATATTTAACATGATGGCTTTTGGGATACTAATGTATGTACTGTGATTTTTTTTTTTCATTTTCTCACCACATGATGGGATTTATTTATGAGATGGTACGTACATTTATAATTTACACTATTTTGTTTGCGATATGGATTATGTTAAATTGTAGCCCTGAAGATGGTGCTAGGCACCGAAATGCATTGGCAAAAGCTTTGACTTTAAGTAGAGGAATTGTGTATTCGCCCAACTATTGTGTGATTCAAACACAATTATATTAGTAAAAATCTGAAAATCAGTGGCTTGAATCTCATTTTTGAATTTTCAGATGACTACATTTTCCACAATATTGTGAAAAATCTACAAACTATTAATATTGATATGAAGTTACAACATATAAAGGAATGAATTTAGCTTCCTTGTAGTAAGCAATAAGGAGCACTGGGCTTTATGGGGTGGTTTCCACTCTGTTTTTCTTGCCGTTATGCCGGAACATCTGTAACATATGAATGAATTGCTCACCTGCTTTATTCCATTTTTGAATTGAATCCTAACTTGAATTTAATGTTACAGCTAATTACTGCTTTTTAAAGAGTGCTTTAAATGTGTTTAATTAAATGCTTGTACTTACTGATTTCATTGTACTGCTCTATAGCTCACATTACCCATCTTAAGATGAGCCTGGCTGCTCAGTCACACTACCAGTTTGTGTAGCACGGGTCTATATTAAAAGGTGGGTTACCTAATATTAAGGGATATGTCTAGTGTAGTCCCACACCAGTTGGACTGCACTAATTCTTAACTAACACTCCCCTGTCCTTTGTCTGCTGATGTGCCTGAAAGGAACCAGTTCCCAAAGGGGGCTGACTGCCCTGATTGGACAGCCACCCACCCCCTTCTGTAAATAGCAGGGAGAGTTTGCAGAGGAATGAATGGGACATCCTAATAGGTGGTGAGGTTCCTGAAGCGGAAGGTGAGTCAACCACCGGAACAGAAGATCCGAAGTAGAAGACTACCAGAGATGCCTGCAGACACTTGCAGTAACCATGAAGAGACCACTGCTGTCCTGACTCAGTTTTCTTATCCACTGAGGAGCTCTGAATCGGACTCCTCTTTTCTTTTGGCTGGTGGGACGAACTAGCCATAAGACGATCTCCAGAACAAGCCATCTCCCGCAATGTTGTCACCTTTCAGGACTGCAAACCGTGAATAACAGGGGACCTTAGACTCAACTGCAGTGCAAAGTCTTTTATTTGTATTTGTTTTTTATAACGCGCCGAATACCATGTAAACAAATCCTCCCAGAACTTTGGCGACCTCCAGTTTGACCTCCAGAGGCACGATCCCACTCCTCAAAGTCCCCTAACTAGAGTGCATGACAGCAGAATTGAGGCGGATTGACTTGGCGATAACCGTTCACTGTTGGAGCTGATTTAACAGCATCAAAACTAAAGACCGATGTGGGAGACCGAAGAAATCCTTGTTGAGGGTCTTTTCTCACGACTGCTGCTTCGACACCCCTTTCAGAGTCCTTCCTTTCGTCACCAGACCGAGGAATCGGGAGTCTGGGTCCATCGTTCCTGCACAGGAAATAATCCAGTTGCATTTTCTTCGACCACCCTACGGTACTGTGGGCCTCAATGTAGCACTTGCCTCAAGCCGAATAGTCTCTCCATTGTGACTGGAGTGCAATACCACGTGTTTGGGTGTCCACCCTTACTTCTTGCCCAGGCTTAACAGCTTGTGCTCCTCCAGGGAGTCCTTTACCAGGTCCCTATTAACTTGTATTCTACTAAAGCATTTTACTTAAAAGTAACTAAAGAAGTTTGCATTTTCTGCTGCTGCAGAAGACTTTGCACCCCTCCTCAACTGACTTTGATGAACTCTTGACTAGTTGGGGATTGGACTGCTAAAGCATTAGGATCATTGGTAAGTGTTGCTAAGTATATTGCTGTTGCTAGTGCTAAATAACAATTTTTCGAATGGATTGTGTCCTCCCACGTATTCTTCATCTTCGATATATTCGCCAGCTTGCTGCTTCTTCGGAAAACATTTTTTGCCAGAGGGCGCTGCGCTCGAGGCCGCGTAGCTTGGTCCCTCAAAGGCCAGCATCTGAGTCATCCGTTGTATAAAGGGCTCGAGCCGCACCCGTTGGCTTCAGTTCTGTTTTTCCGAGCTTCTGCTTCGTTTTTCGAAACAGCACGTCACTTTTCTCATCAAAAATGTCTTCATCCTCTACTTCGACAATACCCAAGACGGGTTTTAAAGTGTCTGAAATGTGGAAGGAAGATGTCCATTACGGATCCTCACCGCAATTGCCTTTGATGCCTCAGCCCTGATCACTGGGTCGACGAGTGCGGGTCATGTCAGGCGATGTCGAATAAGGCTCTTAAGGAACAACAAGGTAAGCTAGCGGTGGGAGAGGAATCTTTTAAGTCAGCAAAAAGACTAAAACACTCAAGAGTCGAGAAGAAAATCTCATCATGAGTTGAGGCGGTCGAGGTCGAAAAGTCTTCTTCCTCTTCATCTAAAAAATCAAAAAAGCGACGTCACAGATCTTTGTCCTCTTCCTCCTCGCCCGACAGAAGGTTAATTTCTTGTCCTTCTAAGCATGATTCCCCAAGAAAATGGGAGGCCTTTAGGCCTTCAATGCTAAAAAACTTTGAGAAGGCGGCCCGACCCCGTCTAAAACGTGTGAAGAGCATGCCCCTGTTGACTCTAATAGTGACAGAGGGAAATCTAAAACGACACACGCTAAATCTGACAAAAGGTTGAGGGCGTCCTCGGAGGATGAGTCTCCAGCGCCTCATGAGGCAATACAGAAACCTTCGGTGCACAAATCGAGATTGACCGAGGACAAAATGCCATCCTCCTCGTCGAAGTCGGGTATCGACTCGACACTTCACTCGATGACTTTGTCAAAGCCAAAGATGGAGTCGATACCTTCGGCGTCGAAGCCTTGCTCAATGACCTCTGGGATTCCTTCGGCTATATCGAAGCCATATACCGGTTCCCAAGACAACTATGGCTAAATCTAGGTGTAGTCCGCCACCTTCACCAGAAAAATGTTTCCACCCTCAGCCCAGGCAGGAATTATTTTAATCCATGTCTGCTATTTTTGAAGAACAAACCTCTGATGAGGAAATTACATCAGCTGGTGTTAGATTTGGTACAAGAGAAGTCCCAGAGGAACTAGTAGATCCTAGTTCAAAATGGCAGACCTTTGACTGCCTACAATCGGCCAGTGGCTTAGATACCTTACCTGAGGTAGAATTTGAAAGGCCTGACCCCACTGACCATGCTGAACCGGGGTATAGGAACCTCATGGGAAGAGTGATAGATTTTATGGGGTGGAAGGCAGTGTCTCCAAGGTATGACCAGGACGACATGACTGATATTATTGATAAGGACCTCAGAGACCCAATCTTTCCTTTCCACAAAGCTCTTCAAAAGAGAGTTATGACAAATTGGGAGACCCCGGAGTCTTTACCAGCTGTAAATAAGAAATTTGTAGGAAAGTACAGACCTGCTCCCTCGGATCCAGAGTATCTAAACACCCTTCACCTGAAAGCTTGGTTATTCAAGCTGCGACTGCAAATAGGCAATCTGCTTATCCCTCCATGCCCCCTGACGGGACGACGACAAAAAGGTTGACGCCTGGGCGAGGAAAGTTTTTACTTGCGGTAGTATGGCGCTTAAATCTACTAATGTGACTTGTACATTAGCTAGATTTACTTACACTCGGTGGAGCTGTTTGGATGCAGCGGCTGATCATATCCCTGAGGGTGAGGAGCGGGATGCTTTCCTGGCGATAGTAAGGGATGGAAAGGAGGCTATCTAGGAGTGCCTCAAGTCAGGAATGGACACTGCAGAGAGTATAAGCAGGTCCATGGCATCTAGCGCAGTCTTGCGTAGATTTGCATGGCTAAAGAAATCTGGCTTTGCATCTGATGTACAGAGCTTGGAGAAGCTGCAGACCTCGAAAGCGGCAGCCAAATCACTCAGCGCAGCTATAAGGCAACCTTAGCAACACTCTTATGCAGGCTTGTCTTCTTTGCTTCTATTCCTCTTTTGGAAAAGGGAAAGGGCAGGCCAGTCAGAGAGGCCAACAGAGGAAACCCTTTCGTGGTGGAAAAGGGAGAGGTGCTAGATCAGCTACAGCAGCGGGTACTACCTCCTCAGCCACTGCTGCAGTCGCTGCAAAGCCACTTTAAGGTCTTAACCCACAAAACCCCGGTGGGAGGCAGAATCACTCAGTATCTCGACTAATGGCGGGGCATTACGTCAGATGCCTAGGCACTAGAGATGGTGACCCATGGTTATTGCCTTCCTTTTCATCAAAGGCCTCAAGATCATCCACCGGGAGCCAACTCTATACAAATTCCAGACCCGCTCCTTCTGCAGGAGATTTTAACCCTGCTAGAGAAAGGTGCAATAGAACATGTACCTGTAGCGGAGAGGAACAAGGGCTGGTACTCCCCCCTATTTTCTCATCCCCAAAAAGGACGGAGGATTGAGACACATCTTGGACTTGAGAAATTTGAACAAATTCCTCAGGAAGGACAAGTTCAAGATGGTGACTGTTAGGCAGAAACCTGTGCAGTTCCCTTAGGGACCACTGCAAAAGATTTAGGACTACAGGTGGTTGGCAGTAAACCCAATTGGTAGCAGTCTGTACCACCCAGATTTGCCTGGTAGCTGTGGCTGAGCAGTCAGACCTCTCTCAAGATGAGTTAGGCAGTATATAGAGTATACACAATAGGTACAGAGATGCAGTAGCACAAGCAAACACTGACCAGAGCTTTGGTGTAAAAGTATATAATTATTTAAAGACACACTTGTAAATTACACTAGCACAAAAAGAGGTAAGTAAATTCAACACACAGTCACTATCAGATATATACAACCCTGATTACTTATTAGACAAGTCTTAGTGAGAAACGCCACTTATTTTCAGACACAGGTGAGCGCTTAACATAAGATGGCACTCTAATAAGTTATTTAAAAAGGGAGGGAAAAGGGCAGAGTTATGAAAGCACACAAATTTCAATACTTTTCAAAGAACCACAGTGAGGCAGGTTAGGCAAAGACTACTGGAGAGCAAGGAAGTTCAAATGACAGGCCCACTCTTAGAGAGAGCAAGCGAAATGTGTCCAGGATCACAGTGGTTATGCCAAAAGAGTCTTTGTAAATAGTTCGCAAAAAGATTAAGATCAAGTCAGGAAAAGTTAGTTAACAGGTTCCAGGCTAACCCAGGTTAGAAAGTCGAGGATTTACTGTCACCCCGAACAATCTGTCGCAAGGGAAGCCAGGCAGGACACAGTACCTGAAAGTGGGAAGAACGCTCCAGCGGGGGCAGTTGTTCCTGGCAGCGGGTGCAAGTCGGTGTTTCGTCCAGAGGAAGCAGAGGTCTCGACGTGGAGGAAAGCTGGAGGTCGTTGCGCTGCCAGGGAAGAAACCAGCCGCTGAGTTTCCCGGTTACAAGGTACCACCCTTTTCTTCGTGGTAGTGGTAAACTGTGGTATTCCGGTTGCCAGGGTGCTTGGCACAGGCAAGGCGGCCACGAGATGGTCCAGGAAGGCGAAAAGACGGGCAAACTGGGTATCCCCACCAGTCAAAGGAAGAAGACTCTCCGGGCTGGAGATCTCCTCTGTCGTCGTGAAAAGTGGTGAGACGGTTCAGCAGGGCTCCACCTGTGGTGTCGTCGTTGCAGGTCGGCTCGGCTTCTCCCTCCTCGGATTCTTTAGGTCCTGTGGCGATTTCTGAAGTTCCAGTCCCCAAAGGCCTGCTTTTATACAGAAACCCCCATTTATTCAGCCTAGCTGTCACTCAAACATGCTAAGTGGTGAGTCGGGCGGCTCACCATTTGGGCCAATCACACAAGAGTGCGACTTGAGTTGCCATGGCAACTCAGTCCAGGGTGCCTACACCCCCTCCCACACCCTGTGGTACCCAGACAGAGTGGCACCACTTTTGGAGGCTTCTCTGGAGAAGCCCGCCAAAAAGTGGAACAAAGGGCTCGACTTGGGTTGGAGTCACAGAAGCGAACACAAATGCCATTTTGGAACCAAGTTACGGCAAAAAATATCAACCAGTGAATTTATATTAATTTAATAAACCGGCGGTATGTTCGAGGCTATTTTAAAAAGTGGTAGCCTCGAACAATGGGAAAATACCATAGGAATGTATTCGCGGTCGAATATAAAAAGTAGTATCCACTGCCACCAGCCAAAACTCGGTCGGGGGGGGACTGGACAGTGCCCCCTCGAACAGACCCCAGAGCAATCGAATTGCCCCGAGCAGTACATCCACAGTAGGATGGTTTGTACTGGTTCTGTTCACAATTTGAGACTAGTAAAGCCAATGGTGACTTTACATGCCCTGGGAGACAGTAGTCCGTCCCAGGGTATGGAGTCTATGTTTGGGGGTCGCTACGACACCCCTAGATTTCGGCACGGAGGGTGCTGTGTAACCCATATATCAAAAACACATGAAACCCTATGGGGAAAAGGACCCCATAGCCCATAGAACACATACAAAGTCAAAGGAACACCTCAAATCATGTCTAACAGTGGGAGGAAAAAGAGTCTCACTCTTAGCAGGAGGAAAAAAATAAACCCCAAAAATCCAGCAAAGCTGCTGGGGGACTCACTAGGTTTGGGAAATTAGCCTTTTCAGAGAATTCTCCCTAACAGTGACCCTTTCTCAGATCCTTCAGGCTCTTCAGCTTCAGGACTGGCTGGTTTCATTAGACCTTCAGGATGCTTACTTTCATGTGCCAATCCATCTCAAACACAGAGTACCTGAGGTTTGCAAATGGAAGATCTCGCAATCCGTTTCGAGTTCTGCCATTTGGGCTGACCGCTGCCCCGAGGGCCTTCACCAAACTAGTGGCGGTGGTGGCAGCGAGTCTCAGGAGGGAGGGGATTCACATCTACCCTTACCTGGACGATTGGCTAATCAGGGCAAGTTCACCCGAAAGGGCCCAGGAACATCTAAGCATGACCTGTCACTTCCTACACAAACTGGGCTTCTCCCTCAATTACAAGAAGTCGCAAATGATTCCGAGCCAAAGACTCCAATTCATCGGCGCTGTCTTGGACACCACCTCAGGGAAAGCCTTGCCTCCCGAGGAGAGAGCTCACCACATTCTGCAGATGGTAGCAAAGTTTCAAAATGCCCACCATCTACCAGCGTTCGACTTTCTAAGGTTGCTAGGCCTCATGGCATCCTGCATTTTTCTGGTGCCTGAGGCTCGACTGAGGATGAGATCCCTGCAATGGACGCGCAGGACTCAATGGTCCCAGTTTTTGGGAGAGATGTCAAATCTTCTACAAGTCCCGTCCAAGGTGGCTCAAGATCTCCTATGTTGGGCTTGCTGTACAGGGAATGAATGTCCTGATAATGACGGACAACACGGTGACCATGTACTCCCTCAGCAAAAGAGGCGTAGGATCACTTCCACTGTGCAGAGGCGCAATGCAGCTCTGGTTCTGGGCAATGCAAGAAGGAATCTCTCTATCGGCAGTTCATCTTGCCGGAGAGCTGAACATGGCAGCGGACGCTCTGAGTAGGCAGAGCACAATCTCCAATGAGTGGGAGCTAGCTCAGAGGTCCTTCAAGAGATCTTCACCCTTTGGGGAACCCCTCAAGTAGATCGATATGCGACCGGGGCAAACCGGAAGTGTGAACGTTATTGCTCAAGGAAATTCCCCCCCCCCCCAGAAGGAGCTCTATGGGGCACGTTCGTAGTGGACTGGGTATTTCCACTCCTTTACATGAGCAATCACGGGGACTGGAGGAAACGCGTAATCGGGAGGTTGAGAAAGTTCAGGAGAACCATGATCCTAATTGCCCTGGACTTGACCAGGATGACATGGTACCCGGACATTCTTGACATGTCCATCTGCCCTCCAATAGGTCTTCCACAAAGAGAGGATCTTCTCTCGCAAGAGTAAGGTCTGGTTCTCCATCCAGAGGTTAAGACCCTCAACCGTCACGCTTGGCTTCTGAGAGGTTGAGATAAGGATTGAGACCTCCTGGATGACGTTATGGAAATTTTTGCTTTCGGCCAGAAGGCCAGCAACAAAATCCTTATACCGGTGTCGGAAGAAATTCACTAACTGGTGCAGGGATAAGAATGTGGATCCTTGTCGATGTACCACTCCCATGGTGCTTTCCTTTCTATTACATTTAGCCAACTCGGGGCTCCAAGTTGGAACTATTAAAGGATATTTAACATATTAAAATATGAAACTTCTTCTGAGGAGCGCTTGAAGATAGATAGCACGGTAAGTTTCATATTTTAAAATGCCTTTTAGTTATCCAGTTTCTTAAAGAGTTAACAAATGTGTTCCCTCCTACACCTTTCCAAGTTCCCATTTGGGATTTAAATTTAGTTTTAAAGTTTCTTATGTGTGCCCCTTTTGAGCCTTTACATTCTTGTCCTTTTAGGCTCCCTTCTTTAAAAACTGCTTTACTAGTGGCTTTAACTTCACCCCGCCGGGTGAGTGAGTTGCAGGCGCTCTCTTGTAAGCCTTCTCACACGATTTTCCACAAGGATAAAGTTATTTTAAAGGTCAAGCCTTTTTTCCTACCTAAAATAGTTTCAGATTTCCATCTGTCACAGAAGATCACTTTACCTTCCTTTTATCCTCCTCTGCACGCTAGTAAAGAGGAGGAAAGATTCCATAGAATAGACCCTAAAAGGGCTCTCGGCTTCTACATCTCTAGACTGGAAAGATTCAGACAAACTGATCAGTTATTTGTTGGTTACACAGGACACAAATTGGGCCTTGGTGTGTCCAAACAAATCTTATCCAGATGGATAATTCTAGCAATATCGAATGTTACAAATTGGCTGGGAAAGAGCCTCCAGATGGTTTAAGGGATCATTCAACCAGTGGCATAGCAACTTCCACGGGTCTTCAGAGGGGTGTCGCAGTGCAGGACATTTGTGCTGCGGCCACTTGGTCATCCATGCACACCTTTGTAAAACATTGTTTAGACTCCACTTCTTACCAAGGGGTTCTTTTCGCAAAAGCCGTCCTTCATTCGGTACATAATTAAAAACTCTGGTACTCCCTCGTCCAAATTACTACTGCTGTGGGAGTCTATCTAAAATGAGGAATACGTGGGAGGTCACAATCCATTCGAAGAACAAGTTACTTACCAACTCTTAACGTTCTTTGGACTGGATGTTCCTCCCACGTATTCCTCATCGACCCTCCCAACCTTTCCCCCCATACAGTTTTTACGCTTTTTGCACTTGTACTTCCTTAAGAGCCTGACATCTGTCAATACCTAATTCAACTAATGCGATCATTAATATCGAAAAAACAGAACTGAATCCAACGGGCGCAGCTCGAGCCCATTATATGACGGATGACGTCGACGCCCGACGGCGGCCTTCGAGGGACCAAGCTACGTGGCCTTGAGCACAGTGCCCTCTGGCGAATTTTCTTTTCCGAAGAAGCAGCAAGCTGGCAAATATATCTAAGATGAGGAATACTTGGGAGGAACATCCAGTCGAAAGAACGTTACAGTTGCTAAGTAACTTGTTCTTCCTTCCAACAGACCTTTGTCTGAATGACTTTACAAATGAATGGAACTGTGAAATTGCTGGTGCAAGCCACTACTATTGAAGCAGTCACCTGAAAGTGTTGTGCTTATTTTCTATAATTGTTGGTTAGTCTAAAACAGAATATACTTAACTTACCTTATACATGTATATTTTGTTAATTCTTCTTGTGTAAGTGATTCTTTGGGATAATGTATTGACTGGGTTCATTGTACTTAACCTACATCTCACATCCTCCTCATAAAAGCTTGGTTGCTCTGCCATTCTACCAATCCTTTGGTTAGTACAGACTTGGATTACAAGTTGGGGCCTGTATACCAAGGAACTCAACTCCATGTAGACTTCAGAAAAACTCCCCTAACAGAGGGTTGTGTAGCATGTATCCTTAATAGGCTTCCAACCTCAGAATAGACCAACATCACTATGGGCTGGCAATGGGAGAGGCAAAAAAACAAAGCAATGCACCAGGAGTGGCATGAGAAAATAACATTCCAGCATGGGTCGGAGGGATACATTGCAGATTGATTTTCACTGACTTGGGACATGTCATTCACTGAGTGGAGAGCCTTAGGGGAACATTAGTTCAAATATGGAGCCCACATCTCCAGGAGTTGCACGTTCAGGGACATCGAGCGTGCAAATGCAATACCCATATACTAGCAGTATGTTATATCTGAAAACCATTCCTTGATTGCTGGAGCTGGCGCCTTCCACCATGCTACTGCCACTCTCCTTCTAGCTAGGTCCAACAGGTGTCCAACCAATCGACGTGCAAACCCTGGTATGGGATGCGTGAAGCCTAGCAATGCCACTTTTGGATCCATTATTTTATGTCACTTGTATAGCGCCTACTGCCATTGGTATGGTCTTGGAGTGCTGTGGGTTTCAACGCCCTTCAGACGACCATAGTCCGAGATGTAAGAGGTGAAGAAAGAATATCTAGGGTGGTTAGGGAGTGGCTAGGTCCCTAGCAGCACCCCATAGTTATTAGTTGAGGGATTGGGTGCTGTGACATGTTAGGGGAATGGAATAGTCTGAAGGATCAGATTATGCAAATGGCTGGCCTGATTGTGTGTGGGTCTCGGCTGTATTCTATTATGAGAAGCGTGTTTTTTGGGGTGTGTAATAGAGTAGTGTTTGAGGGGTATGCAGGTAGGTGAGCCGTGCCCGTGCTGATACGGATATGTTTCATTGTGATGGCGTGATTGATGTTCCATTGAAGAGAGACTGACACCTGGTTGGAATATATCTAGTGGAGAAACTCATACCATGCATACTGGGGAGGAATAGCAAGTATGGCAGTGGAAACGGTGACAAACTTGGGAACCTACACCGTGGACCCCAAGGGAAGAAAGCAAGCTTGGCAATGCAGCTGCAAAATGCACATTGGAAGCCCCAACTAAGTGAAGAGCAAGTAAGGCCATGGAAAGCCGTAGCAATGTATGGTTGGGAAGCACTGTGGAAAGAAAATGCAATGTGGTGGTGGAACAAACAGTGAAACAAGTGCAAACCCAACTCTGAGCACTGGGAAGGAAAAGCAATTTGGTGGAACAACTGCAGCGAGACACAGGAATGCAAATCCAACCAAAAGCCCTGTGGGAATAAAATGGAACGCGGCGGAACAAGCAGCCGCAAAATACAGTAGTACATTGATGTACAGTAGTACAATGCTTTCTTTAACAATGCGTCCTATGACCTCAAATACCCTTCTCCAGAACTCTAGTATTGATGTGCTGAACCACGCCACGTGTACAAAATCTGCACATAGTGATTAACAGTTCGACATTCATGGGATACAAATGGATAATATTTATACAGCTTGTTCAGATGGACGGAATTAAAGTGGATCAATTTATCTGGCATTCAATGAAACGGTTTGGGTCTGGCTTAGTATGTATAGCCAATCTTCCAGTGCAATATATACCCCCAGACTGCACTGCCATCTATATTTCGAGGCTATGCTCCTATCTGGTGCATTGTGCATAAGATGGCCATATATACTGGAGACCACCCGGCCATCTCCCTGGGCTTTAATAATATCATGAAAGAGCATGAGTAGCTGCGTTTGGAAATGATGACAACATTTCTTTTAGCTCATTCCTGAGTCTAAAATATAAGAAAATGTCTGATGGAGAAATTCAACCCCTTGCTTTGAAGGTCTCTAGGGACAGGAAGATTCCCTCCGGTAAGTAGTCCTCAAACTTGGTGAAACCCAGCCTATTGAATGTATGCCTTTTCATGGGTTATTGCAATTCCCTGCACCCCCTACCCATATTTAACCACGGGCTGAGGAGAGTACACTGCCCCAACTCCTTGCTTAGCTGCAACCCTTTTTCAGACTTCAATCACGCATGTCGGCACATTCTCATCCCTTCTTTTCTTGGCCCTACACAATATGGCGGCAGAGTAGTGCCTAATGTTGCTCTTTCCAGTTGGACATGGGGCCTATCCAGTTTTTCGGGGTACCAATATGCTAGGTAATGCGCCTGCAAAGCTACATCGTTTCCGGGAGCGCTGGTCCTCCGGTAGTCAAAAGCAGTGCTAAAATGTCCCATTTTATCCTAGCCCGTTTCCCTGCCCAGGCCACCATTTTGATCACAGCAATACAGCCGATAAGGGGCAACGGAGAAGCCCTCCACCTCTGCATCTTATGTTTGTCGACCGCTCTACCATAGTTTCCCTATACAGTAGGTCAGGGTCCCTTGTGATTTCTATCCCCATGTACCTGGTGCTGTCCTGTTACCATCTGATTCCAAAGTCATCTGCAAATGTTGGAGTACTGTCCGTTAAGGGGAAAAGCTCTGATTTCCCTTGATGTACAGTCCCAAGTGGTCTCCAAACCTATGAACGTGTCGCGTCACCGGGGTGATATTTTCCTGCTGATTTTTTTTTTTTTATAAATTGAATCACATCTGCATATAGCAATATGATCATGCTGGGAGTGTACCGTTGTGTGCCCCTCTGTATATGTTCCCTCAGTAGGGCTGAAAGTGGCTCCATTGCAAGGGCAAACAACAGCTATTGGGGGGCGAGGGGCACATCCCTGTTTTGTCCCCTGCTTCTTCGCTATGGGGTCCGAGAGTGTCCTGTTTATTGATATCCTTCTGTTGGGGTACTATACAAAACCGCGATCCTGGAGACTGTTTTCCTAGCCTCAGTTTATTCAAGACTGCGAATACAAATTGCCATTTGATCGAATCGAACGCCTCCTCGGCATCATAGAAATGATGCAGCAGGAATCTCTTGATCAATCGATTTTAACATACCAAAGGATCTACTTAAACCGTACAAGGTATTTCTCCCTGGGATAAAACCGTTTTGACCGGCCAGGACTAGCGTTTGCATACAGGGCATCCATCTGTTTGCCAGCAGCTTGGCATAGATTTTATTGTCGAAGTTTACAAGCGTGATCAGTCGATAAGGCACACATTGATGTCTCGCCTTCCCTGCCTTCTGGATAAGGGGAATTGTCGCTTCTCTCAATGACTGAAGGACGACTTCCGCTACTAGGAACACTTTCAGCTTGTGCAGGGCTAGGACATTTGCGTACGTTTTTATAGAACTCAGCAGTTATTCCGTCGGCTCCAGGTGCTTTAGACCCAGCCAGATCCTTTATCGCCTCTATTTCTGCAACCATAATGTATTTATTTAGCCAGTACAGTTAGATCTCCTCCAGATATTGCTGGCTTTGAGTGGTGGTTCTCCCCGCTTTGGGCGTGTATATATTTGTGTAAAACTCAAGGAATACCACTTCAATTCCGGAGGTATCATACCTACAGGTGCCTTTCAGTCCTGCTTAACATCAGTGTGTGTCTGGCCCTTTTTCCTAGCTTTGCCAATATAGCACTATGTTTCTGACCTCCCCCCCAACCCCCTATTGCCAAATTTGGTGGCGCTTACTCAGGAATAGAATTTCTCTCAGCGCATTTTCCCAAAACATCTTTAATTCCTGCTGTATGTCTGCCAGCGTCCCCTCGTTCTCAGTCTCCTCGTAGCACTTTTTGAGTATTGGCCTCGCCTTGTTGGCCACCAGGCCCTCTAACCGCTCGTATTATACCAGATTCTTTGGCGATGCATACCTCTTACATAGCACTTTCCCATAGCGTGCCTTCGTTGTTAACAAATAAGGAGTTGATTTCATACTGCAATTCCTGCCTAAATAGCTCATCCTTTAAAGCATCAGGCTCTACTGATATATTTTGTGGCATGCCTGAATCACAAGCACAACCAGAGAATGATCAGAGTGTTCAAGGTAGTTGCTCGCAGTTCTCGAACTGCAGGGCTGGCGTCCTGGAGACCATCAAGAAGTCTATACTGGAGGCGGAATTATGGACCCAGTAGTGAAAGGTGTATTCTCTGGTCTGTGGGCGTCTGTTGCCAGGTCAAAGATCCTACATTAAAAAAATGTATTTTCATTGCAGGCCTAGAAACGCTATTAACCCCCCACTGATGACTTATCCAGTTCGGGCTCGAGGACCGTATTGATGTCCCCTCCCCAGACCACCACAGAGACCCCAGCTGCCCCCAGAGCGTTCAGTTTTAGAGGTTTGGGGGCATAGCAGGTGAGGAGGGTAACCGGGACCCCTTTTAATATAACCTACCATCCGACATCTACCTTCCCATCTCTTGACACTACTCTGACACTGCTCTGAACCTAAATCTAAGGGATTTAAGAATGAAAATGGTTACACCCTGGGCATAGGAGTAGTTTGATGAGTGAGTAGTACCCGTTACACCCCCATTGGGATGCAACTTTGGACTGACTCAGATGCCAGGTTGGTTTTCCGAAGAAAAACAATGTTAATACGGGGCTGCCTCATATATAGGAGAATTTGTCTTTGTGGGCTTGATTGCTCCCTCTAATGTTACAGGAGGCTACTTTAATTTCTACCTGGGAATTGATCACCCCATCCCCTGGAGTGTGTGTGCGCATTGGTGCAGTTCTTTCCCTTGTATCTCTGTAGAATTCCTCTACATCGTACCATTGTTTAATTGGATATTTGTACCAGGTGCGTAATCTTATACCCCGGTATACATCATTCCGCCCAAGGGTGGTCCCTCCAGCTAGCTCTTTGGCCACTCATTTGAATACAAACATTTTCCCAACTCATGGCTGCAGCCCACTCCCGTTCTCCCCTTGTACCACAATACGCCCATCCACAACCCTCTCCCCACTCTAAATATTACCAAGAACAATACCAGCGGTTCATGCAGGAGGCCATCCTGCCCTACCAAAGCACCAGCATCCACAAATATGAGCCTGTGTAATGCTGCTATTTAACACACATCTCTAAACATCCCACCCCATTCTGGATCCCGTATGAGCCCTCCCGGACAACAAGGATTCCACTTACGGATTTGGTCCCCTCCAGTCATGGCCCATCACCGGATTCTCCTACACCTCACATCTTTCAACCTCTGGTAGTTTCCTGACCCTCCCAAGGCTCGGTTCCTTGCTGGGTACGAGGGGACATAGCTTTTCCACAAAAACATTTGCCGTCAAAGGGCATGTGAAAGTGGGTTTTGCCGTGATGCACCACTCTTTTTTGCAGGCAAAAGCAGAGTATTTTAAGTTCTTGTTGCGCAGTACACGTTTCACCCCACAAGAGTTTTCCTAGAAACTTGTACGGTGCTGGAAATCCAGGTAGCACTGGATCTTAGCTCAGTTCCTCCTTAATTCTGGCCAGCCTCGAGATGGTATCTCGATCTCTGTAGTTGAGAAACTTTGCAATAATAGGTCTAGGTGGTGTTCTAGGGACCAGGGTCATCACAAGAATCCTGTGGGTGTATGCTCGACAACAAACAGAGAAAATACCGGATCACCCTTTTTATATAGCTTTACTGAAAAATCTTCCATCGATCAGCCTTCTGTTCCTTCAAGCCCACCTCTCTGGGTCTTCGTTTTCGGTTGCAACCATCTTTAGGTCGTCTTGCAGTGATTTTAATCCAGAATACCATTCTCCGTTTCATCCAGTCTGGCACCATGTTTATTGAGTCGCATCTGTAGCAGATCAACTTTGCTGGTCAGGGCATCCATCTTAGAGTCCAGCTTACTTATGCCGGATTTGAGCTGCAAAAGGACTTCCTTAATCTCCCTGGGCCTTATTCGGTAGTACCTCCTCCGTCCTCAGCATCTTTCTTTCAGGCTCTGCCAGCATCTCTGCAAGTGCCTTTTTGTTTTTTTGCTGCAGAACTAGGTTGAAGGAGTAGGTTTTGATGATACTGGTCAGTTTTGCCCATTGTGTGAACTCAATCGGATCCTCGCGCACACACAGACCCTCGGAGCACCCTAAAGTATCCACCACCTCGACCAGCAGCCTAAATGGGACTGGCCTGGGCTCCCCACTCCTCACTACAAGGGGCCTGGCTCTCTGCCGTCATGCGATCATCCCCTAGCCCAGAGTGGACTGTCTCCTCAGCCTGGCCAGTGCACACTAGTCCGCAGGTCGCCCGCAGGGGGGCTGTATAATTCCCCTGGCCACTTCCCTCTGCACTTAGGGCCCCAGGTAGTCCTGTCGCCATCACCAAGGGCGAGCCACCAGCTCGGCTCCCAGAGGAGCCTGCCCTCATGACTGCTGCCGGACTGTTAGGGAGAATTCTCAGAAATGCGCTAATTTCCTTCTATCTTAGAGACCCCCAGCTCATTTGCTTGGACCTTTAATTTCTAACCTGGAGAGAGTGAGACCTTTTTCTCACTCTCTCGTATTTTTCTGTGATTTTGACTGTTTCTTTGGCATCATCTTTCTCTAGCATGGGGTCTGGCATAGATTCACATGCTCATGAATATTCCCCGTCGTCAGGCTGGGAGTCCTTGGTAAAAGAAAAATCAGTTTGTTTCATTTCTGAACTATCTTTCTCCTAACAACCAATCACTGAGCTCTGGGTCATACTGCCCCAGCAAATGACTGCCCTCTACCTAAGCCCCTCCTCTGGCAGCCTTCTTCAGATTTTTACCGCATGTTCAAGTGTTGGGAGTCCTTGTGCTTTGCTCTTCGAGCTTTTGCTGCGTTTTTTGCTTATTGGGAGTTCAACTCGAGCCTGTGTGCTCCATCGATCATCCTTCCGACTAACGGGGACCCGTTTTTCTGATTTTTCAATGCCCCTCAAGGGCGGATTTTGTCAAGTTTCTTTGTGGAGGCTTCCAGAAGATTCTTCAGGCCTACACCACGTGGATCATGTCGGACAAGGAGGATTCCCCCTCTTCAAGATTTACATTGACTGTGGTTTGCAGAATGTTTGTTTTTTATGCACGACAAACGTACCCAGTGCCTGTACCCGGCGCACAAGGAGGATTGTGCGTTTTGCTGTGAACTCTCGAAACGCACGTTGAAGGATCGGTGTAAATGGCTGCAAGAGTGGCTGCAGGCCAAGGCCTCTGCACCGGGTGGTTCCCAGAAGCATGCCTCTCCCGGTTCCTGGAAAGCTGAGCGGACTTCTAAGTCCTTTGAGGACACCCCTCCCACGGGGGGTCCAATAAAAGGCCAAGCACTGCGAGTCCGCTACCGTCGGGAGCGCTGTTGCGGCAGGCTCCTCGGCGGCCAGGGTGCATTCAACATCCCCAGCAGCATCGGTTTCTAGTTTACGCTCCGGATCTCCATCCAAGAGGAAATCTGATCACCCAGGCAAGCTGAAGGTGGTCCGAAGGGGTCTATGGAGAAGGCCAAACGGGGTACGGTGTCTGGCCTACCTTTGGCGGAGAAGGCCAAAGGGGACCGGGGTCTCCCCGCTGGCCCAAAGGAGAAGGCCAAGCAGGACAAGGTGTCTGGGGCGACCACAAAGGCCAAGCAAGATAAGGCTGGCATGACCGTGAAAGCCCATCTGCACCAGACAAAGGCGGCCCTGTCCATTGAGGTGGTGGTGGCATCCCTTTCAAAGGCCGTGGGGGGCAGACCCGCAGGGCGCCCCTTCGAAGGCAAGAGTGTCACTCCCTGACAGGAGGGTGTCTTCATTCCAGCCCATTGAGAAGCCCCCGGAGAAGATGATGTTGGTCATCTCCCTGAGACAGTCCCCTCTGGACGCGAAGAAAGTGGAGGGGGGGGCGTTTAGGTCCTCCAGGGCACGGATATCTCCTTGGCCGAGGAGGAGGAACTAGTCTACCTCCAGACTATCCAGGAGGAGGGTGGTGACGAGAGAAACGTTGGTGTCGAGCCCTCGATGAGGGCACCGACAAGGGCAACTATGAGGGCGACGACGGAGATAGTCGAGGAGGGCGACGGAGGGCCTCAGGACTAGGGCCTTGGCCCTACGCCTGCTCACCAGCGGCTGGTCCCTACACCACCACCTAGAGATCTTTGAAAGGAACATTCTCTCTACCCTGCATACACTTGCATCTGAGATACAGAAGAGGATGCTGGTGACGTCGCCGTCCGGACTACCGGTGGCGACCGCTCCGCTGATGGGGGGAACCTTCATCCAAGAAGAGGAAGATGAACCCGCTGCCCTCTTGCCACCCATCGCCACCTTCTCTGCTACCCCCTCCCCCCCACGGGTGAGACTGGGTCGGATACAGCGAGGATGACTTGCACGGACGGCGACGTCGGGATGTGGCACCTCCCGTCGCCTCCGCCCAGATCCTCTCTTGCCAGATGAGAGAGGTTCGTTCTATGCAATGATCTCCAGAGCATCAGAGCTCTTTCAGCTCGTTCCAGAGGAGAAGGAGGGCTTCTTATACCAGCGCCGCGAGGCGAAGAGGAAACCATCCTTTTGGTCCTGCTCTTGGATGACATTTGGGATGAAGGACTGGCGTTTATGAAGAAACCAGACTATGTCCCCAGCGAAGAGGAGCGCTTGGAGAAGTACAGGGTGCCGGACTCCGTGCCTAAGCCCAGCCGTCGCTGGATTCAGTGATTTCTGCAGTGGCCAAGAAGTCGTCTGGCTCTTCGTCTTTGGCAGCATCCACCCCTCAGGACGGCAAAGGGAAGAAATGGGATGCGATGGGAGGCGGGTTATCTCCTCTGCAGCGACGACCATCAAGGCCGCCAACGTCCCTGCAGTGCTCTACGACTGGGAACTGTGGTTCAAGCTCGCACCTCTGCTGGACTTCCTCCCCGACGATAAGGGAGCAGAGACGTTGGAGATTCTTCAAGAGGGCGAGGTGGCGTCCGACTTCGCCATCACGGGGGCCACGGACAGTGTTTGCCTTCGCCGCCGTGGCTGGCTCAAGGCCACCTACTTTTGACAGGAGGTCCAAACTAGGGTTTTGGACATGCCCTTTGACGGAGACCATCTTTTCGTGAAGGCTGTAGGTGAGTCTCTACAGGCCATCAAGGCGGACACAGACGGGAAGTGCCCTGGGCATGCTAGAGCAGCGACAGCCGTCCTTTCGGTCCTCAGGAAGCAAGTTTCACCAATCTTCGAAGGGTTATGGCTGGGGCTCCTCTGCTTACCGACAACCCCTCCCCGTCCACCCCCTGCTCCTCGGCATAGGAAACCAACAGGGGCCGCTCCAAGGCCTTTGGAGGACGCCGTGGTCGTCGCCAAGGCAGCCCTTCGACTTCCAAGCAAGAATGAACCGGCTTAGATGTCGGGTCCCCACCCGTGCACCCCGGTCGGAGGCCGGATGGCGAACTTCGTCAGTGTGTGGAAGACCATCTCCACCGTTGGTTGCTGGACACTCTTGCCCACGGACCCATTGTAGAGTTCCAACGGAAGTGTCCCCAAATACCACCTGTGGCCCGACAGGAAAACCACATCCCTCAGCTGCTGCTGGAGGTTGGGGCAATGCTAAAGAAGGGGGTGATGGAGCTAGTTCCAAAACTACTCCGGAGTGTTTTCAAGGTACTTCCTCATGAAAAAGAAGACCGGGGGCTGGAGGCCCATTCGCGACCTGCGATGACTAAACAAATACATAAAGTCCCAGAAGTTCTGAATGGTCACTCTTCAACACGTAATCGGACAGCTACAAGAGGGAGACTGTCGTTGTTGGATCTGGGGGATGCGTATTGCCACATCCCCATTCACAAGGGACACCGCAACTTTCTGTGCGTTGTTCAGGAGAAGCATTACCAATTCAAGGCCCTTCCTTTCGGGCTGATGTCGGTGCCCAGAGTCTTCAAGTGTTTGGCTCCGGTGGTGGCCCATCAACGACTGCAAGGGATTCACGTCTACCCGTACTTGGACGACTGGCTCATTCGGGCCAGTTCAAGGGACATCGCTGTCGACCACACAACGAAGACCGTCCACCTACTGATGGATCTAGGGTTCTCAGTGAATTATGCAAAGTCCTGCTTGACTCCATCGCAGGATGCGCTGTTCTTGGGATCCCGGCTCAACACTCATGCCTAGCGCCCCCGCCGGAGAGAGTAGCAGCCATCCTGGGCAAGCTGCAACTGCTGCTCGCTCTGAAGATCGCCACGGTGAGGGCCATCAAGTCTCTGCTCGGCATGATGTAGTCATGCATCTATCTCATCCGACTCTGCAGGTTACGTATGTGCCCACTGCAGCTATTCCTCGACGCCCGTTGGAGTCAGGTATCCAGAGGTTTCCAGGACAAGATCGGGCTCGATGAGGGGTTCCGTCGAGCGATAAGGTGGTGGGGCGTGCAAGCTCATCTGACCGGAGGCACAGATTTCCAGGCCCCACCACACCAAGAGACGGTAACAACGGACGCTTCCCTGGAGGGATGGGGAGCCCACACCGGAAGCCTCCATGCCAGAGGCCTGTGGTTGCCGAGGAGAAGACGTTGCACATCAACGTTCTGGAGCTACAGGCAGTGTTTTGGGCCCTCAAATCGTTACTGGTGTCCCTCAAGGGCAAGATGATGCAGGTCTTCACAGACAATACCACCACAATGTTTTACATCAGGAAACGGGGAAATCAGGAAATGCTAGATCCCCCTGCGCTCGCATTGGGCAGTCGCTCAGGGGATGTTCCTCATCCAGTCTCTCATCTGGCAGGAGTAAAGAACACGGTCGCCAACTCTGAGCAGGGAGCTTCGTGCTTGCCACTAGTGGGTACTTCGGCAGGACCTATTGGAGAACCTGTTCCTGAAATGGGGCAATCCCCAGATCCACCTATTTGCGACGGCGACGAACACCAAGTGCCAGACGTTTGCCAGCAGGATCCCCCAGCAGCATATCATGGGGGACACATTCTCATTCCATTGGGAAGGCCTCTTTCTGTATGCATTCCCTCTGTTGCTGTTGTTACTTCGAGTCATCAGTGAACTCAAACGGTGCAGGTGCTGGATGATCCTCGTTGCACCGGTGTGGCTGAGGCAGATCGGTTACCCGGACCTTCTCAGCATGTCGGCATCCCCACCAGTTAAGCTGCCCGCGCTCGCGGATCTTCTCGCCAGGGAAGGAGGCGCAATTCTTCACCACGGTCCAGGGTCTCCTGAACCTGAAGGCCTCACTCCTGCAGCGCTAGAATTTCTGCTCCCGGCGGACTGCAAGGAAGTTCTCGCCAAGGCTAGAGCATTGTCTACTTTGAAATGCTACGGACTGAAGTGGAAGAGATTTGCTGTTTGGTGCCGTTCCCAGAAGATCGACCCACTGAGGTTCAAGGCCCCTCAGATACTTCCATATTTGCTGTTGTTGGCCAAATCGGGCCTGGCCCACGCCTCTATCAAAGTTCATCTGGCAGATATCTCCCGCTACACCAGATCCACAGGACCGAACGTTCTTGTAGTTTCACCGATTTGGTCAAGGAATTCGTCAAGGGGCTATCTCGCTTGTTCCCGCTGGTGAAGGCTCTGGGTCAGCGTGGGAGCTCAATGTGGTGCTTACTAGGCTCATGGGGCCTCGGTTCGAGTCTATGCATTCTGCACAACTCTGTTTTAGTCGTGAAACACTGCTTTTCTCGTGGCCATCACCTCTGCACGATGAGTGGGGGAGATCCAGACCCTCTCCTGTAAACGACCTTACTTGACTTTCCACAAGACGCACCTCTCCTTCATGCCCAAGGTGCCGTCGGACTTTCATCTAAACAAGCCCTTGGTGTTGACTGTGTTTGTTCAGACGGCTTTGTTGCCGGATGAAAGGACTTTGCAATCGCTGGATGTGGCTAGAGCGCTGAAGTTTTATGTGGCCCGCACAAAGAGTTTCCGGAAGACTTCTCAGCTCTTTGTGAACTTTGGTCCTGTGAATTATGGGAAGGCCCTGTCCAAGGCTTCAATTTTCAGATGGCTCTCCGGCTGTATCACCCACTGTCACCGGTTGGCAAACCGACCGTTGCGTGGCCGTCCGAGAGCCCATTCCACCAGGGCGATCGCTGCTACAACGGCGTTCCTGTCTGGTGTGCCCCTGCTGGACATTTGCAGGGCTGCTACGTGGAGGTCGACGCACACCTTCACGAAATTCTACTGCGTCAACGCGGATTCCAGGGAGGAGTCCAGAGTCGGCCAAGCAGTGCTGCGCATCCTGTTTGCTTGAAGGTGAGCCTGGTGAGGAGGTAAGAGATGCTTATGTTGATCCTTGCCACCACCCGTGGTTGTGCATGTGTGTACTGCTATGTATTCTTTATTCATGAGCATGTGAATCCATGCCAAACCCCATACTGGAGAAGGAACACGTTACTTACCTGTAACTGTTGTTCTCCAACATGGGTCTGACATGGATTCCCTTGCAAACCCTCCCGCCTACCCCTCTGTGGCTCTTCTCTTGGTCCTACTGCCACTTTACGTGCTACCAAATCTGAAGATGGCTGCCAGAGGAGGGGCTTAGATAGAGGGCAGTCATTGGAGGTAGAGGGCAGTCATTGGAGGTAGAGGGCAGTCATTGGCTGCGGGCAGTATGACGCAGAGCTCAGTGATTGGTTGTTAGGAGAAAAGACCTTTCAGAAATGAAACCGAAACTGATTTTTCATTTACCGAGGATTCCCAGCCGGACAGGGGATATTCGTGAGCATGTAAATCCATGCCAGACCCATGCTGGAGAACAACAGTTACAGGTAAGTCACTTGTTCCTTGCATTGTGACACACAGCACCTTTAGTGCAGTGGCACAGGGAAGTCTCTCAGGTTTCCCAAAGGTTTAAATACCTTCTCTTGGAGAAACTACTGTTTCCAAGAGCAGTGAAGTGAAATTGGCTTTACTTGCATTTTGTAACTTTCTAGACCTGGCACACACTCTTATAATAGAGTGTTGGAGGGATTACTTCGTATCCTTTTTGTCTAGTTTCTCATTTAACATTTTTATGTTACCCTTTCTACAATTATTGGCTGGCGGAAGTGGTTTACTTTTTCCTACCATTGTGTGTTTCTACCGCAGGCTGCAGCTGCAGTAAAGCACCCATTGGGTGCCCATTTTGTCAAAATGGCCTCTAGTTTTCTTTTTTCGCCATTTATTGTTGAAAAGGTCCTTCGTGAGATTTACTCTGCGTGCCAAACAAGGTTTGGTCCCTTTGTTTGTTTTGTCTTTGACGGGATTCACTGGTGAAGCCCGCCTCTGGCTCCAGCGTGTCTGGCAGGGCAGGAAGTGAGGAAGGTGCCCGAAAGTTCCCTGTGCTTAGTCTCCTTGGTTATGGGAATGCACCCAAGGGTGATTGGCTGGAGGGCTGTCCTCAGAGGACAGCCACCCTGCTGTGTGATTGACAGGTAGGCTGCAAATGAATGGGAGAAACGTGCATAAAAGGCTAGGCTTTTTGCTTGGAAGGCAGTCGACCACTGGACGAAGGAATCCGAAGAAGAACTTGGAAGAGACGCCTACTGCAACTCCTGGACCGTTGGCTTGTCCGGTGAAGCCCTGCACCACTGCTGAAGCTCTGAATTTGCCTCGACTAGAGAAGACCTGCAAAGAGCGACTCCTCCCCTTGGGTTGGTGGAACCAATCGACCCCAAGACGAGATCTGGAAATCCTCTTGTTGCTGGCTGTACTTCCATTTGCTGCTGCAGGAACCGAGTGCCAGGGAGAACACCATAATCGAGTGAGTGTCTAAATCGGACCCGAGCTCCAGGAACATCCCCCCACCCCCTGGACTCCCATGAAGCAGGATTGACCAAGCCTGAGCCACCTCAACAAAGTGCTGGACCCCAGATGGTATCAGAGAACCATGGTGGTGCTATTTGCGATAGTCGCAAGGAGCTGGAACCGCAAAGTGCCACTGATTTGAAGTTTGCCTGCTGCCGCCGACTTTCCAGTCATAGTGCAAGAGTCCCCAGATGTCCCCACGACTGAGACCCACAAACTGAATCTGCAGACCTACACAGGAATAGAAGCCAGCAGGAAGCAGTTTTTCTTCTAACCAAAGGTACTGCAAAACTAAAGGGACTTGCCTCTTGTCGTGTAGACTTGCTAGTGCTCAGTTGAGACTTGTCTTGGTTGCATTTGCAGAGTTGCTTGCAGCTTTGCCTCACCAGGCCTCCCAGCTTGTGGCCCTACAGTGATCTCATTTTTATACATAAACTTCTAAAACATTGTGCAAGACTTTTTTTACCTACCTGCAAGAAGTGCTTCAGCTCACCTAGACTTTTGCTCAATTAACATTGGCTGTCTTGGCTCCCTGAAAGACTCTCTTCTTGCCTCCAACTTTGTGCTTTGCCTTTCCTCCAGGAAATGGTTAATTTACTTGGCATTGGAGGGTTCAAAAACTACTTACCCGCTTAAGAATGTTAACCATTGTTTTATTTCTTCAACTATTTTGACACTAATCTCAGTATTGCTCTAAATGTACCAGTGATACATTAATGTCCACAGCGTCCTAGATATTAAGTCCCCTCAGGGTGTAGGAAGAATCTCTGTGCCAAATGGGTGTTTGCTGTTTCAAAAAACTGTGTATATTTTGAAGTATATTTTTGTGTTGCATATATATTGCTGCCTTCTGGAGAAGGCTTATTCAACCGACTGTTAAGTAAATGAATAATTGTTTAATCAAGAAACCTTGAGTGTAAGTGTTTGTTTGGATACTTGTCACAGTGAATCCCTGTGCAACAACCTTACTGCTCACATTGACCCCTATTTAGATCAGCCTGGCTGCTCAGTCACTCTACCAACTTGTGTAGTACTTGCTTATACCAACAGTTGGGTTAACTATTGCCAAGAGGGCAAGGCTGGTGCAGTCTCCCACAGGGTACTGCATACAATCTTGCCTAACACGGACCGACACTGGAAGCAGGGTGGCGGCTGAGGCCGTGGATGAGTGTTATTTGGGCACTGCGGTTTCTGCGCCCATGGGCTCTGGCTACACGAGGGGAAAGTAGGAACATCCCTCATCTGTTGACCTGCCCGGGGACCATCGCCCCCCGGTTCCCCGGCACTGTTGTCTTCCCAACGCAGTACCCTTGGCGCACACGTTCTCCGTGGTACCTCCTTGGAATGCGTTGGTAGGCCTGAGCTAGAGAAGGTTACATCATCCGGTCCCCTGGTGGCCACAGGTCTTTAATGCGGTGCCCTGGATGTCCCCGGAGCCGCGTCTTCCATGCTTGTTCACAAGGCTATTTTTCAATCCAATTTCCTGTTTGCCCATACACATGTCTTCTCAGCACTCCACAACCCTTCAGTGGTGGGGTGCATGTTACAGGATCATCAGAATAGTTAATGATTAATGCTGGTATTGCGGAGCTCACAATTGTGCAGCCATCTTGGTCGGGCTCTCGAGCGCCTTCCCTACAGCTACTCCCACTAGTTGACCCAAGAAATTACAACGCACGGGTATACTGAAACATGTACACTTATAGATTTGTACAACAAGGAACCATAAGTTAAAGTAAGTACTAGAAGTAGCACAACAGTGTATAGATGTAAACAGTAAAATGGACTTTGGGACCGACCCTTCCCTGAGCTATAGCTAATGTAAGATCTATACCTGGTTGCAAACTTTACATTATAATGTTAATATACCATGCACCACTGCCATTTGCATGGTCTCCAGGCACCTTGGCGGATTGGATTTAGAAGAGTGGGATGGTTTGCTTAGATACAAGGAAGCCAGGAATGCAGTGCTTTGTGTTTATTAGTGATGATTTACATTGGAAGTGTCCTGAACTCTGTCCGTCATGGTTGTGTAGGTGTGATGTGTATCCGGAGCATCGAAGACTTTGTGTCCCGAGACGAGACCTCCTGCTTGTACTGTAGGCGTGTGTTGGCTGGCGGCTGGGTCAGTTGATCCTAGAGTTGTAGATTTTGTGTTTGGAGTCTGGTCAAAGGGTTTTTAAAGCCATGTGAATGTGGCTAGTTTGAGTTGGCATGTGGTAAGTGATGTAGAGAATTTTAGTTGATGAATATTAGTTGGTCCTGCAGGTTTTCTCATCTGGTTCATGATGCTATTGGTTGTGTTGTGGTGGACTGTGTTGGGCTTGTTTGCAGTTTTAGCGGGGTGATGGCATGTGTTGTGCTTTTGATACTAATGAAAAGTGGGGGGCATGGTCTAGCGTTTAAGTAGTACACCAAGGGTGCTGTCAAGTTCTAGCCATTGATGTCTTTCTCTAAGTGTGGACTTGGGATGATGGCCAAAATGGGGAAGGCTATGTGGGAGACCCCAGTCAGTACCACAGTTTTGTGCCAGGGATTAACCGACCCGTTGAGGGTGCGTTGTGTATGCAGGCCGACTGGGGAAAATAGAGCAGACTGGGGAGAAAAGGGAACAAAGGGAGGGAAAGGGGAGAATGAGAAGGTCATGCAGGGAAATAGTTTGAAGATGACAATTAGTGCAAGCAACCTTCCAACAGCATACAGGACATAAGAAAGCAATTTTCCCCAGAAAGAACAGAACCAGTCTTTTATTCCATCCAGAAAAGTCGTGGATCTATCCTTGGGGAGGGGCTGGAGGGGTGTGGAGGGGGTTGCCCAAGGGAGATGATGTGAGCAGCGTGGTCAAAGATTTCATCGCAGGAGTCTGGGACAAATACACAACTCTCTGATGCAATAAGTGCACACACTCCACCATGGGAAGCCAATATGTCAACGGCCATACGGTTTTGGAGAGACCGTTTTCTCAACTCCCTCTGTCGGTAGCCAATGTTTCCAGTGAGACTGCAGTCTCATTTGCCACCAACTCCAGAACTTCCTGCAACCGATAGACAGCCCAACCTACTCTCATGACGCCCCTCTGGGGTATTAATGCAGTGCCATACAGCTGTGTGTCTGTCAGGAGTGTAGGTGTTCACTATGTCATTGTTGTAGGCAATGGGCATTTCTGATCATGCCAGGACGTCTTTGTTTGGTGAACCTGATATGGGCACCACATGGCCCAGGGCGCAGCTGCCGCTCCATATTTTAGGCAGCTGCTTGCAGGCCTTGCCGCCCCAGATCCAGAAGAGGTCTTCAAGTGTCAACCAGATGTCTGTTGACTGGCACTTGGGCATGGGTAGCTTCCATACCCGGCAGGCAATGTAAGGTAGGGGGCGATGTCATGGCCTCCAGGAGTGCACCATACATACCCTCCTACTGTAGTGAGGGAAGCGCACAAACTTGGGCAAGGAATGGACAGTCGGGGTTGCTGGCTGGCGCAGACGCCTAATGGCAGTGGTAGCCATTCAAGGGGTCAGCACCCACCAAGATGGCTGCCAGGATGGAATTCAGTCAGGAACTCAAGATGGCCCCCAGGCAGCTCATGCCTCAGTGACGCTGCTTGTCTAGTCTCACAGGGTGCAGCCCAGGCCTATAAAACCACACCCTGGGCCACACCCTGTGCTTAACGTTTTTCCTGCTGTCCACAGCAGCAGTTCAGCGCTTACCGCCCTGCTTGATTCCCAAGCTGAAGTTACTCGTTGGACTTCCTGCAAGCTCAGCATACTTACCGGACGACAGCTGCTGCCCCCTCCTTTGACATCGGGCTCCTACAAATAGAAAACATACAGTAAGGAGAGCGTTTGTTTTTGGACCCACACCCTCATTGAGCGCCCCTTGGAAACCTGCTTACCTGACACCGCAGCCTTGCATCCCTCTGCAGTTCCTCTGTCTCGCGCTCCGGAGGCCTTCCACTGGAGCTCCTCATCAGCCTCAGCGTTCCAGACACGGCGCCTACAGGACAAACAACAAGAGACAAAACAAAAACATTACCTGCGCAATCTGCGTGCCGTGCAACACAACCATTAAAACATTGCAATGCGCTGCCTTGCTATGCACGGAGCGCCCATAGACACTTACAGATCCAAGCAAGAAGCATCACGTCTGTCGCAGCTGGACTGACCACAACTCGCCAGTGATGGAACTGGACCTGGTGCGTTCCTTGCACATTTGGTGCACAGCTGTAACACAAGAGGTGAGCCAGTGTCCTTGCCAGCTAGCAGACCGTGGGTACAGGAGAGAGGAGGTGCGGAAGAGGTTGGAATAGCCACTAAACCCCACCGCCCCACTGTTTCCCCATAGGTTCTCACCCTGACCACATCACAGCCAGCGTTGAGGAACCTACCAAACCACTCAACTGCACCGTGCGCAGGGCTATTTTGGCCATTCTGCGGAACAGTGCAGTGGGAGTGGTCTGGATCGTGCATCTCACACCTGGAAGTCACTCATCCGAAGCTGAAGACCAGGTGCTCCTGCAGGGCATCAGGTAAGCGTTCCAGGTGAGCTTTATTGTCAAAGTTAGTTGCAGCAGTCTCACAGGGAGAGGATGTCCAGTTTGCTGGGTTTTCAGGGCAGTCCACGTTAGATCTTGCCAGTTTCTTGCGACCGTCACGCCATGGACTGGCATCTGGTGGTTCTTCGCCTTCCTACTTGAAGCACACAGGGAAGGTGGCCTTTTACCACACAGTTGAAGGCGCTTTCTCCAGGTGTGCACTGGGCTTCCCGGGATGGGCGAGGATTAGATCGGAGACACTGGCTGGCACCACTTGGAGCTGGAACTCTGAGACCTGATGGGGAGACATCTGGGCACAGACCCAGCAGTTGGTCTGATTGAGTTTGAAGGCTGCCAAATAGCAGATCTGGAGGAAAGAATTTTCTTGGTAGTCAGTTAACGCAGGAGGGAGGAGCAGAGGAAGAGTCGTCATTAACTGGCTGATGTCAGACATGAAGGATTGGCTTTGAGGACCCCCGGGGGACAAGAGCACTCAGTTGGAGCACACTGTGTGCAGATCAGTGATAGTCCCTCTGTCCTTCAAATCTTTCCTTTCAGAGAGTAGAAAACTAAGATCTCACAAGAAAGCAAGCTGGAAAGATATCAAAACTGGTACATAAAGACGGAACAATGGCATAGAGCAATAATGAGAGATGAAAGGCAAGGCTTGTGCGCTGGAACAGCAAATGTAGAAAAATGATGAGCTGGAGCTACAAGCTGGGTATACAGCAGTAATTGGTCACCAGGAGCTACCACTCTGGAACGAGGAGCTAGTACACTGCATTTTATGTGGAAGTTAGATTTGTGTAATGCTAACATAATTGCATCCATTATTCATGACCCCTTATGTAAATGTCATATAGATGTGTCCCACTGTTTGTTTAGCGATTGTCCCTAATGCACAGACTTAAATTCACATAGTTGTGTTTGTTCTGAGGGGAGAAAAAAGTAGCACCCGTTAACTGCTGATTTTCAGCTTACCAGGCTCTTCTAGGCTATAAGCAAGAGCTAAATAGCTCCCAGGTCCCCATAATTTGGAACCCTGCTTAAAGCATACACTTAAGCGAAAGTGAG